>NC_071392.1:103044895-104294895 GCF_022682495.2 Desmodus rotundus | reverse complement strand
CGAACTTGTTCAGGGCCTCCAGGACCACGGTGTGTACGGGCTGGGACTCGAAGTCCAGGCGCTGAGGGAGGAAGCCAAGGGCGGGTGAGTGAGCAGGGGTCTGCAGGGACGCAGACAGATCCCGACGCTGGGAGGTGGACCCAGAGAGGGCGGGGCTGGCCCAAGGTCATGTGTAGACTCAGACCAACCCTCTCTGGTTCCAGGTGGAGAAGGTGAGACCCTGCCAGACCGCCTTGCCTAGGGCCAGCCACCTGGCTACTCAGGGCTAAAGGGTACCGACATCTTGACTTGTGCTACTTAGCACAGTATGTTGAGGTATTTCATTAACTTATTAATTTTCAAAGCACTTACTATGTGCTGGCGCTTTAAATATGTTAACTTAGCTAATTTTACAACACCCCCACCTAAGAGGCTTGTATTAGCTCACTTGATACAAGAGGAAATTGAGGTCCAGAAGTCTGTAACTTGCCCAAGGCCACATAGCAGGTGGTCCCTGGCAGAGGCTGGATTCAAACCCACCCGGTGGGGCTCCCAAGACTTCCTGGCCCCTCCCCCACAAGAGGACAGGTGCTGCTGCTGACCACTGGTGTGTTGGTGGGCAATCCTTTTACCCTCTCTGGGCCTCAGCTGGAAGGAGGAAATCTGATATTAGCGGCAGCAGCTAATGCGAGTTGAGCCTGATAAGCAGGGCTGCCTTAGAGCTTTCCTGGGGATCTGGTTAAATCCATGCTGAGCCTTGCTTCCCATCAGGGAGAGCTAATGGGTGACCCTCTGACACATGAGCTCCCGGGCCCTGCGTTGGCTCTGGCCTTCCAAAGACAATGTCTTAGAGCAGCGATTTTCAACTGGCGCGCCGCAAGAATTTTTTAAAACACGTAATACCTGACTGTTGAGTCAGGGGCACTGACCTCTTTTCCCTTCGATTGTCAAATGAAAAAAAAAAAATGACAACAGCCAACACAACAAGAGGAGTCCGGTGCGAATGAATCAAAATTATACCTATATTTTTGTCAGCTCGGCAAAAATAGAACGTATTTTTTGATGTGCTGCGGAACGTTCATAATTAGTTTCCGTGCGCCACAAGATGGGAAGGCTGAGAATCGCTGCCTTACAGCAAAGAGAAATCGCCGTGGTGGGGTGCAAGCACCCCAGTTGCGGGGTCAGGGAGCTCTCTGAGTACCAGGGTGACCTTTCCTGTGCAGGGACTCTGCCTTCTTCTCAGAACCTCCCACCCCCACCTTTTCCAGCGGCAAAAACTGTGCCCCCTCCCCTCCAGGCCTGTGGCTGGAGAAATCAGGATGCAGGGAGGCAGGCCTCGGTCTGGCCTGGGAGTCAGTGATGGGCTCTGGAGCCAGGTCATCTATCAGACAGGGCTCTGCTCCCTGAGCCAGGGTGGCCTCCACAGAGACACCTCAGGTGCCAGTGCTGGAGCCCGTCGGGGGGCCCGGGGTAGGGGGAAGAGGAGGAGGAGGAGGAGGAGGAGAGGGGACTCCATCCCCAGAAGTCCCAAGGCTGGGGATGGAGCCTGATTCTACTGCTCTGTGATGCTGTGCCTCTCTGGGCCTCCAGTTCCCCATCTGTGAAATGGACTCAACTTACAGTGAGGACACTCACGGTACAGGGCGATCAGAAGACTGAAAACTACCTAATGCCTGAAAGGGTGGATTCTGGAGCCTGACTGCCTCGGTCCACAGCCCTACTCTGTTCTGCAGGAGGCATGACCCGGATGCAAATTATTGAACTACTCAGGGCCTATGAAACGGACAGCGATAGCACCTCAGGGAGTTGTCGTAGGGATGGAATGAGTTCATACATGGAAAGCAACTGAAGGGCGCCTGGCCCATTGTAAACACTTTATTATAAGTATCAGTTATCATACTATTGTCCTCTGGGAAGTAGTTGAAGAAACTGGCAGTTTTCTCTATCCTCACACCCTCAAGGCCAGGCAGGTAAGAGTGGGTCCTAATGCACTTATTGAGTGAATGAAGGGTCACCATGGGCAGACATTTCTGTGGGTCCCCAGGGCAGAGCCCGGGCTCATAGGAACAGAATTAGCAAGACAGGTTCTGGTTAAAGGGGAGGAGGAAGAGCTGGACAATGGCAGGGAGTGAGCCTCCTGTCCCTGGATGTGTACAAAGGTCTACAACCCTCTGAGGGCCAGCGCAGGGGACTTAGACCTCCCATGGGACAGCAGGGTTGGCATGGACAGTCTCAAAGGCCACACAGCCCCGAGTCATCCAAGCTCTGACCAAGTGCTGGAAAGTGGATTTTGCCTCTTTATTTGAACTCCATCTTCATCTAGGAATCACTGAGTTTGCACTTTTGGCTTCTGGTTTCTGGACAAGCCAGTGGGTGAAGGCTGTTAGACTTGGGAAAGAGAGAGCTTGGAGTCATGAGACCTGAGTTCAAATCCCGACTCTACCCCTTATAGGCGTGACCTTGGGCAAGCCCCTTTACCTCTCCGAGCCTGTTTTCTCATGATGTCTCCGTTAGAGGGAAGGGTGAGGATTAAGGGAGCGATGCAGGTAGAGGTCCTGGTATGGACTTGAAGCAGTAGCACATTGTAGTGATTAAAAGCACTGATTCAAATCTGGATTGAATCCTGGCTCTCACACCTAGCCGTACCACCTTGCACATGTCACTTAACCTCACTGTGCCTCATTTTCTCCTTTGTAAAATGGGAGGGAAAACACCAGCGTTTTCCAGGTTGGTCCTGGGTCTCTGGAAAGACCTAATCCCTGGAGTGGAGTAGAGTGGAGTGGAGTGGGGTGGGAGTAGGTGGCTGTCCAAGGCTCCCTGACTCCACCCCTTCCCCCACCCCTCCTGGGGCAGTGGTACCTTCTGCAACAGGATGATGGCCTCCTGAGTGTCGCTGTCCGTGGTAACCTTGAACACATGGCCGCCGGTGCCGCTCTCCTCCTTGAGGAGGTAAGTCATGTCCGTGTTCTCGCCCACATCCGAGTCCTCGGCCTTCACACGTCCCACGGCTGTGCCAATGGGGGCTGACTCCTGAATGCTGAACTGGTACATCTCTGTAGGGGATATGGCTGTGAGCAGGGATGGGGCCAGCCCATGCCCCAGCTTCCACCAGCTCTAGGGGAGAGGAGAGGGGGGGGCCAGAGGGGCTGGAGGGAAGTTAGTGTCTGCAAGGGGCTCCCAGCTTAGCCAGGAAGGTGCTGGGAGAGGCATAACCTCTGCAGAAACTGAGAGACGGTGCAAAGAGGAGGGTTGTAGATCTGTCCCTGGGCTTTTTTGCTGATTAATTTGGGAACGTGCCTGCAATTCTTTGGGCCATGGCTTCCCCATCTGCCCAGTGAGGGCAAGAGAAGAGAACTGTGGTCAAGGCTAAGGTTCTGGAGTCAGTCCTGGCTGTGTAATCCTGAGCCTTGAATCCCTCATCTGTAGAATGGGAATAATAATAGTGTCTTCCTAACCGCATTGTTATCCTAATTAACTTAGGTGACAGCTCCTGGAAAATGCCGAGTACAGTGCCTGGCACAGGGCAGCTTCTCAATAAAACGGAACAAACTGTGTTAAAATGGTGGGGCTTTATGTTGATTTTTCTGTTGACACTGATTCCTTCATTCCTACTTATTTATTGAGCAGCTATAATGATGTCCTAGAAGCAGTTTCAGGCCCTGGTTACAGGAACAAGCAAAACAGACTAAAGTCCCGGTTCTCACAGTGTTTTCCTCTTAATGGAAAAAGAGAGGCACTAGACAAGCACAGCAGGAAGACCCATGGTATGTCAGATGCTGATGGGTACTTTGGAGAAAAATGAAGCAGGAGGTAGGGATGGGGTTGCTGAGGAAGGTGTGTGTGATCTAGGAAGGCCTCTAATGAACAAAATAAACTAACGAGCAAAACAGAACCAGAGACATGGAAACAGGGAACAGACAGACAGCTGCCAGAGGAAAGGGGGGAGGGGGAATGGTGGGAATAAGGGGAAGGGACTCATCAAAGAACATGTATGAATGATCCACGGACACGGACAATGGGGTGGGGATTGACTGTGGGAGCCGGGGGTGGGCTGGGTGGAGGAGGGCAAAGGGGGAAAAATTGGGACACCTGTAATGGAATAAACATGAATTTTAAAAAAGAAAAAAAAAAGAAAAAAAGAAAAAAAGAAAGCCCTCTCCAAGAGGATGACATTTTTGCAAAAACCAGTCAAGTAGATATTTGGGAAAGAGCATTCCAGACAGAGGAAACAGCAGGTGCAAAGGCCCTGAGGCGGGTGTGCTGCTGGCGTGTTTGCACACTGGCAAGATGACCATTGTGGCTACAGGGGCGAAGCAGATGGAAAACCAGAAGGAATGAGGTCAGATGGAACGAAATGGCACCCTGCCCCCCTCCCAGAGCTGAGGTTGAGGAGGTGATTTGCAGATGAAGCAGGGGTTGTGGAGGTGGGGCTTATCCCTTGGAGTCCCCACACAGGCCTGGCTACCCCTTGTGTGGGCTGTGTGCCTCCGATTCTTTCTCACTCAGTAGCTGGGGGCAGGGTTCTCTCTCTGAAACACAAGCTGATCACGCCCTCTCCCTGCTGTAGCCCCTTGCCTAGCTCCCCACTGCCCTGGGATGGAGTCGTCTAAGCCCCTTGGCCGGCCCTACAAGGAGCTTGCTGCCCCGCTTCTGCTGGCAGCTGCAGCCTCATCCCTCCCCAGTCCCCGACTGCCCCACCCCAACTCTGCCTTCAGCCGGGCTGAAGTCCCTGCGACTCCTTAAACGTGACTTGCTCGGTCTCACCTGCAGGCATTCCCCCTCTGTGTTCTCCTCGCTCCCTTTGCCTCCTCATTCCCACTCCCCTTTTAGCCTCACAGGACGTGTCCTGCTCCAGGAAACCTTCCCAGACCTCCAGACTCCGCTCCTGTGTGCCCAGGGCCCCCAGCTCACCCTAGGGTGAGGGTTACTGCAGTTCCCTGATGCGGTTTACTCTCTATTTCCATCCATCCATTCTCACGTTATCCCTCCCTCTCTCTCCCTCTCCCTCTCCTGGAAGGCAGGGACCCCATCTCTTATTCATCAGGCATCCTCACTGCCTGGCGGAACACCAGACTGTCACAGAAGCGAAACTTGTGAGGGACCAGTGGGTGAGTGAATGAAAAGCAATATACACTCACCTGATTAACACAAATGAAAGAACCTGACAATACCAAGTGCTAGGAGGATGTGGTACACCGGACACGTGCATGTCTTTATGGGGCAGACAGTCTGGCTTTATTTAGTAAAGCTGAAGATATTTCAGGAGCCAGCTGTTCTGCTCCACTGTATACACACTGAGAAATGTACCCAAAGAGGCACTAGGAGATGTGTGACAGAGTGCCAAGCAGTATCCTCCATAACGGCCTCAGATGGGTAGCATCCCGAACACCCATCAACAGCAGAATAGGGAAACCGTGGACTACTATACAGCGATGAAAATGAATGAATCACAGCTACAAGCAGCCGCGTAGGGTTTCACAAACATAATATTGAGAGGCAAAAAAGCAAGACAAATACTTCACATGGTATGAATCCGCTTATATAAGGGTAAAAACAGATGAAATGAAACCCTGATGTTAGGTGATGCGCACACAGGTGCAGGGACCCTGAGGAAAAGCAAGGAGGTGAAGACTGCAGGAGCAGAGTCCGGTCAATCCCGGAGGAGGAGCGGGGGAGAAGTTATGGCCAGGAGAGGGCGTGTGGGCCGCTTCTGGGGTCCTGATGGGTGGCTAAAGGACTGTTTGCTTTACACTGATATTTTACACCTGTCTGTTTGTGTGCTATATTTGACAATAAAGAAATGTTAAAAATAAATAAAAAATGAATAAACAAGAGTTTTCCTGGGGCCCTGGCGTCTTTTCTCTTGTCTGCCCACCCCTCCCAGCTCAGAGCTGACACAGAGCCTGGTGCAACTGGGCAGAAGACTGGGTGCTCCCTCCCCTTTACCTGATGCTTTGAAGCTTCTACATAGTGGGCGGGGCTGGGGTGGAGGAGTGGTCGGAGGGCTGGCTTCTGTGCCAGGCTCCCTGGTGCCGTGGAGCTGGCTCTGCCCACCCAGCTCCTTGTCTGCACTGAGGCGCTAGGCTGCAGTGACGCTTAGCTCTCAGCTAAGGGATTGGATTCCCTTATCTCGAGGGGGTCAGTCCCCTGTGGCGGGGCCTAATGTGAGAGCAGCAGACCTTGAGTAATGACTCGCCTGATAGGAATCAGCCTGGCTCCCCACAGCATTTAGTCTCTGCCAGCCTTGGCGGCTGCCCTCCCCCACCGCCCCCCCTAAACAGCTCTCAGCCTGAGCCTGGGACAGAGGGGCTGGCGGGGCCCATAGGGAGGTGGGGGACTGGGCCTGGTGACCCCCATCCACTGCTGTGCCAGGAGAGGCAGAGAGTAGAAAGACCTCATATTCAGAAGCACAGAATCCTGCCCTCCAGGCTCAGAGGTGGAGGGAACGACCTGCCACTCCAGACCTCAGCTTTGCCAGGCACAGTGATGGCCGGGGTAAGGCTGCAGCCTCTTTCTGGACATAGCCCTATGTCCGCACCCTGTCCCTTTGCAAGCTTGAGTCAGTGGCAGATCCCTGGGGTGTGTCCAAGGGCCGTGAGGGGCTGGGTGGGTGGACAGATGGTGACTCACCATCAGCAGGAAGCAAGGTGACAGGTGGGAAGGTAGCCATGTTACTTGGATGTATGGAAAATCAGGACCTTCCCTGCCAGACTCATGATTGGAAGGGATCTGGGGTAAGTGGCTGGCTTGGGTGGGTAGACAGACAGATGGGTGTCCCTCTTTCAGTGGGGTCAGTGGGTGGCTTGGATGGGCTCACGGACAGACACGTAGGCATTGCCTCCTTCTGGGAAGGCCTTACGCACTCTGTGGGAAACGGGGCGGGTTGTCATTGACGTCGGTGACCACGATGGTGACAGTAGTGGAGCCCGAGAGGCCACCCAGCTGGCCCGCCATGTCTGTGGCCTGGATCACCACCTCGTAGCGCTCCTGGCTCTCTCGGTCAAGGTCAGGCACAGCTGTCCGGATCACACCTGTGAGTGAGGGAGGGTGAAGCCCAGGATGCCCACATCAGCTGCCTACGGACATGAGACCCCTCCATGGGCAGAGGCTGGCTCATTCAAGTTCAGGAGGGGAGTGTAAACGACAGAGCCAGGGCATCAGTACCGGTACAGGGCGCTCAGCAGCCACAGCACGTACATACTCAACACCTGTGCTTATACAGATATGCTCATAGACTCACACAGGTAACACACACTCAGCACTCTGCACACTCACGCACAGTAACCTATCATACACACACACAACCAGGCTCATACACACTTTCAAATATACACATGATATATACAGACACACTAACACACCCCTACTTTTAAACACACACTTTCAAAAACACACTCTCACATGTACAAGCATACACACACATCTGCACACTCACACACAACACAAAAGCAACAGAATGGACTATTTGGTTTACTAAAAAGAGGTGCAGGGACTGGAACCTGCCCCTGGGTGACCCATCCCACTTTTGAGGCCTCAGTTTCCCCAGGTGAGGGCAAACCCTGATACTCCCTGTGGGAGCCTGGCCCGTGTCTGCCTGATCATCTCTCTGTTGGTGGCGCTCAGCCCTGAGCCAGGCTTGGAGCAGCTGCTTGGTGAGTGTTTAACAAAGTGAACCGGACTCAGCCCCACACTCAGGTACACTCGCTGTGGAGTCACACTGACCTGGACACACACGCTAGGTATATCTCATACACTTCCGTGCTGCATACATAAGCACACATATGTGCTCACGTACACTCATGCACACTAACACACCCCCCTCCAGGATTACATCATCCCCCGGCCTGCAGAGCCCCAGCCCCTGGCCCCCAGCCTGGCCACAGATTCTCTGTCCAGGCACTAGCTAATGGCGGAACAGACAATCCTTCAAGCTGTTAATGGATGCGGGGGGTGGAGGGGCTGCAGGAATGGGGTTACTGCAAGATGAATTCTGCTGAGGGGAAGGCTGCATTCTTGTCTCTCTGCCAGGGGGAGACGAAGGTGGAGCGGGGAGTTGATGAGGCATTCAGAGCCTCCCCCCATGACTCACTCCAACCTGCCGAGCACCAGGTGGTGACAGGTGGTACCCAGGGCCTGAGCACCAGGTGGAGTCATGCACCAGCAGCCCCATGATGCGCCCCATAAAACCCAATCTCTGAGTCCTGATGTCCCCAAGCAGCCTCCAGACTCCAATAACAGCAACGGGATGGGAGAAGAGGCTGCAGTGTGTGTGTGTTTGCGTGTGTAGCTGGGGGAGCCGGGGGGTGGCCACCTAGGGGGTGGCCGTGCTTTTGTGGGACCACATGGGGAAATGGCCTGTATACTCTTCCTAGCAAGGGTCACCAAGATTTTTTGGTAGGCCCTCTGCTGACCCCTCCACTGCCAGAAAGGGTCTCCCCAAGGAGAGGGGGGTCTTGGAAGCAGATGAGCTTGGGATCAATCCCAGACCTGCCATTTCGGGGCCATGTGACCTGAGTATACCCCTTGACGTCTCTGAAACTCGGTTTCCTCATCTGTAAAACGGGACGACCGCAATCCTTCCCCGAGGAGCAGGATTTCTCCGCCTCTGTGCTCTGGGCGTTTTGGCAGGATGATTCTGCCCACTAGACGTCAGTGGCAGCACCCCACCCCCCAGTTCCAAAAATGTCTTCAGACATTGTCAAATGGCCTGGTGGCAAAATCAGCGGAGAATCACCGGTGCTGAGTTTCATCTTATGAGAACTGTGTGTGTTAACCACCGTCACCGACACCGATGTGCCTGCGCTCTGTATCCGGCACTGTACTAGGCACCTACATGAAACGTCTCGTCCAATCCTCTCACCCCCCTGTGACGAAGGTGCTGTGATTGTCCACACTCTTTGGATGGGGACACAGAGGCACAGAGTGGCTCAGCACTCGCCCAAAGTCTCACATGTAGGAAGCGCCCAGCCAGGATCCAAGCAGGCACCGCGGAGCCCAAGTCACACCGTGCTGCTGGCACGTCGTAAAGAAGGAGGGTCCCTGCCTAGCCTGCCTGTGTCCCCTGCCCCGTCCACCACATGGCACAAGGGCGGAGCCTGGGCCCCTGACAGAGGGATGCCATTTATGTGGTCCTGTCTCAGCCCCTGAAATATTCTCCTTGCTCTTCGCGGTCCTAATCAGGCAAACCATGGTTTCAATCATGCAGCAGGTCCTGCTTGACCTACCCCCCACTTCCTGTGCCTCGACACTGTGAGTGTGAGGGGTGCCCTTCTTGGGGGGCAGGACCCATGGTCTGTTAGCTGCTGAATCTTTGCAGCTGGTCTGTTAGCAGTTGTGGCACTGGACAGTGGGGACTGTACTGGGAAGGTGGGCCTGGCATGTCCCCTGCCTCAGTGCAGGGTTGGGGGGTGTGGAAGGAGGAAAAGAGCAGAAAGGACAAAAGAGGAGAAGATAAAAGATGAAGGTAAGAGAGGGAAGGAGAGAGAGAAGAAAGGGGAAACAGGGGAAGAGACAGGCGGAAACCTAGTGAGGGGAGGGAAAGAGACAAGAGGAAACAGACACGCACGCAGGTGGAGACAGAGGTGGGGAAAGGGGTGGTAAGGGACACGGAGGCAGGGAGACCTGGAGAGACAGAGGGAGAGAGAAGGGATGAGGGGAGCAGTGAGGCTGGAGAGAAATCTCCGCCCAGGAGGAGACAGAAAGAGAGGCAGATCAGAGGAGACTCGGAGACACCTGGAGAGAGACAAACAGAAAGAGTGAAACAGGCGTTCTCACTGACAACGGAGGCAGAGGGACAGGCAGGGGAGAAAAAAGCTGGGGGCAGGGAGGAAAGGAGAGGGCAGACGGACAGACTGACAGGGGAGCGGCTGCCAGCTATAGACAGGGGGCCCTGAGTGAACCAGGTGGAAAGGCAGAGTGGCGCTAATTCGCGGAGCGCTTGCCGTGTGCTAAGCTTTGTGCATGTCATTTTACATAGGGGACCTCACAGAATGTAGAGCGGTTGACGGTGGGGTCCGGGGCCTCCATGCAACCCCAGCTCTGAGTGGTGCTTGCAGCAGGTGCTGCTGACATCCCCGCCTGCGGGTGAGGAGCCTGCTCAATAGCCAGGCCTCCAGCTGGCCCACCACTCCCAGCTCCAGAGGGACTGGGGACACCGCACTCTTCTCTTTTGGAAACTGGTGCTAAAGCCTTGAGTGTATGATCAGATGCCATCTCTGGGTGACTGGGAGGTGGGTCCCCAGAGGCCATGGTGCATCTGGGCCCTGCCTCAGGGTTACACTCAGTGGTAGGTTGCTATGGTAACAGCTCCCAAGGGACCACAGCTCCCGGAATCCGCACCATGGGTCATCTCCTCCCACATTGACTCTGGCTGGGGCCATACTACTTGCTTTGGCCAATGGGACCTCAGCAAGTGTGACAAAAGCGAGGCTTGCTAAGCCCTTGTGTGCCGGGGACCTGTCCTCTTAGAACCCTGAGACCATCACACTGTGAAGAAGCCCAGAATGAAAGGCTATGGAGGGAGAGGGCCAGCCATGCCAGCTGTCCTAGCTGACTTGCCAGCTGACTGCCACCATGTGCTGACCCCAGAAAACACACAGAATTATGACAAATAGGAAATTGTTGCTGTGTGAAGCCACTACATTTTGGGGTTGTTAGATAGCAGCAGATAGCTCACAGAGAAGTTGAGTTCCTGGGCCTGTCCCTCTCCGGGGCACGCTTGTGCAGCTGCACTTAGCAGGCATGTCAGCCGGCTGGGAGGCCCGAAGCGGCCTGATGTGCATGTCTGGCAGTTGACCCTGGCTGTCACGGGGCCTTCTCTCACCCCCGCAGCAGGCTGAGCTGGCTTCCTTACATGGCGGTCTCCGGGCCGTATTCCAGGAGAGAGTGTGAAAGCTTCAAGGTCTCATCTGAGAATTTCTAGAGCATCACTTCTGCTACATTCTATTGGCCAACAAAGCAGCCACAAGGCTGGCCTGGATTTAAGGGGTGGGAGGAATGGCAAAGCCATTTTACTCTGAGGCCAGTTTGGGGATGGGAGGAGTTGACGGCATATTTTTCTACCTAGTCCCCACTCCGCCTCCTGATGCCGGGAGAAGCGTCCTGTAGGCTGGTGCACTTCTAGCGGCCTGGGGTAGAACTCCTGAATCAGCCTATGAAATTGTCCTTGAAACCTTCTGGCTCTGCAAATTCATCCACTCACTTATTAGTCCCTTATTGAGGGCCTACTAGGTGCAGGGGCTACGGAATCAAATCTGAGGCAGTGCAAAAAGGAAGGACTTTGGAGTTGGACAGCTATCATTCAAGACTTCTTTCCACCTCTTACATGCTATCTGACCTTGGGGCAAGTTCTGGAGTCCCCCTGAGCCTTAGTTTCCTATTCTGTCAAATGGGGATACCCAGCTGGTAGGGCTGTCGGGAGGTGAAATGAGACAAAGCTTCCAGGAGCAGGTCTCACATTTTGGCGATGGCTCGCTGACTCCCCCTCCTCAAGTCCTGGGTTGGGTGCCCATAAATAAGTGCCATGAGGCAGAGATTCATATTGGCCTTGTCCATCATCTTATCTATAGGACCTGGCACATAGTAGGTGTTCAATAAGCATTTTTGACCACCTGACTTACCCCCACAACCTGTCTGTCCCTCCTCCCACTTAGAAGATGCTCAACAAAGGTCAGTGTTGTTCTCTCCTGGGGAAATGGGCATCTCTGGGCCAGGCGAGAAATTTCAGCGGATGTCTCAAAGTCTCTGCATGAGCCTTTATTCTTGCCGGGGTGGCAGTGAGTGGGGCTGGTAATCAGAGCCTGGCCTTGGTGGTCCCCTGAAGCTTTCCCCTCACCCATCACCCTCCATTCCAGCTGTTGTCCTCATCACCTCTGCTGTCCCCTCCGAGTGCTGCAGAAGAGGCCCTGGAGCCCAAGTGATGCTTCATTAGCCCAGAAATGCCATCCCTGTCCCCCTGTGGGGGGCTTGATGGCAGGCCTGGCCTTTAAAACATGCGTTAATTCCTCCTCTGGCACTGGGCCTCGTGGCGTCCCACCCCTCCCGTCCCTCACACCTTCCTCTCAGGCCCTGTCCGGCTCTGTTCCCTGCTATCTGCACAGCGAGAACAGACTGTACCTCACAGTAGCTGCTAAATATAGCCCCACATCAGTGGAATATTCCTGGCTGGGGAAATGGAGCTGGGGCTGGGAAAGGCACCTGGTGGCTCCTGCAGTGGGGCTAAGGGCACAGGGAGGGAAGTGTGGTCCTTCCTAGGAAATGTCCACAAAGGCCCTTTTAGGCTAAGAGAGTGGAGGGACCCTAGAAGAAGGACCCCACTGACACATTCGCCTGCCTTGCCTGGTGCCCACTCTCTGGCTTCTTGGGAACTAACTCTTTCTGCTCTTCCAGGCTCCTTGGCTCCCCACTTGCCCCTCCCTCCAGACCCTCTGCGGTGGGGGATGCTCTTCCTTGGAAGCCAGCTGTCCTCCTCACTCTCTTGGAGCCTGATTCTTTATCTGCCCACCCCTGCCACCTCCCAGACTCGGTCCTGGGCCCTCCCTTATTACTGTTTTGTCTCTTCCTCTCCTTCCCACCGAAAGCTGATCAACTGTAAGGGCCCCACCTCCTCGGGCTCCATCATCATTGTCATCATCTCCTTCACCCCTTTGGCTTCCCTTCATGCACCAAGCATTGCGCTGAACACTTCACACACTCACAGTTTCCTCGGCCTGAAAGCTCTCTCCTAGATGCTGAGTGGCTCCCACCCTCACTTCCTTTAGGTCTCAGTCCGAAGGTCAGCTCCCCAGAAAGGCCTGTCCTGATTTCTTCCTCTAAGTCTCTCCCCTTATCCTGCTTTATGTTTCTGCCTAGCACGCATTGCTACTTGACATTCAGGTGTACGTGTATATGCTTGTTTTCTGTATTCTTGGCTCCATGAGGGTAGGGTCTTGGATCTGCCCACTGTCATATTCCTAGAGCCTAGAACAGAGCTGGGCACATAGTGGGCGCTCAACAAAGAATTGCTGAATGAATGAATGAACTCTCCCATTGCATCCTCACAACAATCACGTGAGATGGGTATTATTATTCCTCTCACGCGCCTGGCGAAACCAAAGATTACAGAGCCCTAACCATTCTCGGAGCTTTAAGCCCATATTTCAGACGGCCTGCTAGATGTTCTAGGTGTTTCTCCACATTCCTCCTTCTGTTTCTGCAGATGGTGCCCCTTCCCATCCCAGGCCCCAAAGTTAGGGACCCCTGGATTCCTCCCTCAATTTGGTCCCTTGTATTCATCTAGGCCCCCAAGGTTTGCCCTTCTCAGGATCTCGCTCTCAGCCCTCTGACTCCCTCCTCAGCACTCCAACGAAACCTCATACCCAGTCCTACATTATCTCTGCTGCCCCTCCCAACTAGATGAAGCAGCTTCAAGAGTCTGGGTGGATGCCAAGAAGGGGTGCAGGCTTTGAGTTTTGTCCCTCGGGACTCTCTACTGGGCACCCCAGTTGCCTGGGCCTCCCTGAATTCAACCCCTGCCTCTGGGCCATGCGGTACAGCAGCAGCCTGAGGGATCTTGTTAAAATGAAAACCTGAGCATGTCACTTCCCTGCTTCAAAGTCATCAATGAACCCAACGTGCTGGCGGGGAGGAGGGGCACCCAGCCCCCTGGTGTGTGGCTCTTAGGAGAGCAAGCTGGCACATGCTGGCATTATCTACCTAGATCCCAAGTAAGTGCACGTGGTCTTTGATCCAGCCTTTCCACTTCCTGAAAATAAGCCTGCAGAAAATGCTCCCACAGACACACCAAATGATATATGTATGAGGTTATTCACTGTAGCATTGTTCGTTGTAGCAAAAGATTGGAAAGAGCATAAGTGTCCATCAACAGGGGACTGGTGAAACAAATTTTTGTGTAGCCACCACAGCTGTTGAATAAAAGAATGGGAAAGCTCTGTATGTACTGATATGAAATAATCTTCAAGATGTATGGGTAAGCAAAAAAGGCAAGCAGTGTGTATGGTGTGTTATAGCTACCATTTGTGTGAAAAAAACCCAAAACAAATCCATATACTTCTTTTCTTGTACATGCATAGAATGGCTCTGGAAAGATACACGAGAAAATTACACTGGTTGCCTTGGAGACCAGACTGGGTGAGTGAGTGGGGGCGGGGGGCTGGGAAGGGGTAGAGAATTTCCACTAAACACCTGTTTGGACTTTTTGAATTTTGAACCTTGAAATACATTTTCTGTTTAAATAATAAGTTAGTTTTCAAATGAGTGACTCTAAGATCTGGTAAGCTATACACACCGAGTAGCTGTCTTTGGGGCTGCAATTACTGGGGGGTGGAGGTAAGGAGCATCTTCTTTCTTTCTTTTTCTTTTGAATGTTTCTTTAATGTTTGAATGTTCTCTAAAATGTATTCGTTTGGCAATGAGGAAAAAGTAAAAATATTGTATGTAAGAACATACGATCATAACTGTGCTCATAGACTGGACTTCTGGGCCCCTCTCCAAACAAAACAAAAGAAACACACAAACAAAAAACCAAAATGTAACTCCACCCAATACCCCTCCATCCTCCACTGCCCTGAGAATAAAATCCAAGCTCCCAGACCTCGCTTATGCCGGGTGCATCAGGCCCTCGCCAGCCTCTCCACGTCACTTCTCAACACACCCGCCTCTCCCGTCCTGAGTTGCTTACAATTCTCCTCATGCCTCAGGATGTTCTCGTCTTCCAAGTTTTGCCTGCACCATGCCCTCTGCCTGGAATGCCCTTCTCTGCATCTCCATCTGACCAAGACCTTCTTATCCTTTGGAGAAGCTGCTACCGCCTCCCAAAACCTTGCGTCTTAAATCTTAATTGCTACGCGCATAAGCCTGCCCCCCTGCCCTCACCCGACTTGAGCCCCATTACAGCAGTTGTCCCCTCCTCTCCCGGGGACTGTGAGAGCGCCAACCCTGGAGCTGGCAGCTGCCCCCAGCTGTGCGACCCCCAGCCAGCCACTTCGCGTCTCTGAACCTCGGGCGCCTCCTTCCGTCCTCCCTGCCACTCTGGTCAGGCCCCTCCAAGACTAGCCAGGTTCTAACCTCAGAGTGAAGGGGGACCCCGTGGGTGGGGGTGCCGCACCATCGTTCGGTGACGTTGGGGGAGGGCAAATAAGCAAAGAACCTTTCTTCCCTCATAGTCCATGTTCCTGTCTTTGCGTCAGAATTTGAACGGAGCCCTCACTGAGGCTGAAAAGGTGCCCTTCACCAGCCGACCTCCCCCAAATTACACTTATGACTCGCCCGCCTCCATTTAGGTCCAAGGACAGGGGGCTGCTTCGTGCACACCTCCCAAGTCCTTTCAGAGCACCCTTAGTGGCCGCCTCCTGCCTTTGTTTTTCTGCCAGTCTTGCAGGGGACACCACCACATTCTTTTGTACTCCCCTCTTCTGTCTGGCTCGACCCTTGGGTCTCCCGGAGCGAGCAAAATGCTTCCGTGTGCTGTCCTACCCTCAGCACCACGTGGAAGGCTGAGAGCAGACCTCTGGTTGCTGTCCTCGATCCACAGCCCACCCCCTCCGGCCCCGCCCTGCAGCCCCGCCCCCGCTACCCCGCCCCCCTTGTGGCCCCGCCCCTCACCGGTCTTGGGGTCCACTGTGAAGTGGTTCTCTCCATCCAGCACACTGTAAACCAGTCGAGCGCTGCTGCCATACGTGGGATCATCCGCATCTGAGGCCATCACCTGCATCACCGATGTGCCTGGGCCCAGGGGACCAAGCAACACAGGGGTCACCTGAGGCCGCTGAGCTCATCCTTCCCACCTCTCCCTACCCCTGAGGAAGCTGGCAGAGGAGGCCCAGGCTGGAGGTCACGGAAGCCAGTCCTTTCACAGTCCCCATCCCCACACTGACTCCCACCCAATCTGCTTCCTGACCAGGGGCCTTCCTATTGACTGGCGCAAGAACGAACCTGAAATCAGGTCTGGATTCAGGTCTCCCTTCCGCGGCTCCCTGCCCAGGCAATGGAAGGCGGCCTCTCTGAATCTCAGTTTCCTCTTCCGCAAAATGGGGAAGACTCTAGTCCCTGGTTCATGAGGGAATGCATTCTGAACTCCCAGTGCAGAACGGGCTCAGGGCAGTCTCTCAGTGAGTGGTGGTCACGGTCATGTTCACCAGTTAAGATCATGACAGTCAGCGTTAGAGATGAGACTGGAAACCAGGTACCTGATTCCCAAAGCAGGGGTCCTCCACCCACCCCAGCCCCTCTGGCTTTCTCAAGGGAATTCTGCCTCCTTCCTCCGCACACCCCTCACCCCCTCACTTCTTTCATCCCTACCCCACCCCCATCCTGCCACAGGACGGGGGAGTGGGGGATGAGGGGGCAGCCCAAAAGGATGACCAAGTTCATTGGGGCTCAGAGGCCAGTGTCTCTTGGGCCCTGGGGAATGGGAATGGCAGTGCCCAACTTCCCCTTTGGGAAGTAGCTGGCTGTGGGCCTGGTGCCCTCCTCGCCCCTCCGCACCCCCTGCCCAGATGGGCCCTGCCCCCAGGCACACACACTTCTCCTCATGCTCTGCACGTAGGCTGCTGGGGAGAGTATAAATTGGATAAAAGTCCATCAAAGAGCGGCAATTAAGTTATTGATTTTTGACGCTGCCTCATTAAACTGGGAGCTTCTCTCAGCCTGTCCCAGAGATGGCTCTAATTTGACATCATGTTCAATTTGACAAAAGCGGGGCTTGGGACGTGAGGCTGGACAGGATGGGGGTGAGGGTGAGAGTGGGGGAGGGGCTGAAGGGGGGCAGGGAAGCCATGTGGTCTATGTGAATCTCTTCAGAAAGTAGGGGCCTAGGCGAAAGGTCCAAGAGAGAGCCTTGGGGGCTCAGGATATGACCCAAGGGGGTAAGGACTCAGACCTCACTTCAAGGAGATGCTCTCTCCTGAGTGCCCTGCTGCTGAGAGGGTGGGGCCAGGCATGCTGAGGTTCAGAGTGGGCCCTCCTGGGGCTGCTGGGGCGCTCCAGGTCATCAGGGCAGCGTGCAGGGAGGGGAGACCAGCTCACTGCCTGGCTAATGAGTGAGGCTTTGGAAATGCTACTGCAGCAATTCTGCTAAGCCGGTCTGCCGCCCGCCTCTCCCGCCTCCAGCCTGGGGCCCTCGATCATTCCAGACAGACACATGTATTTATTTTTCACTCTTTTGCATTTCTCATTTCCCTCTGGTGTCCTCCCTCCCATCATGAGCCTCTTAAACCTGCCCTGCAATGCGCCTCTCTCTTTGGTGGCTCCAGCTCCATGTCAACCAGAGTTTCCAGGAGAAGGGGAGGAAGAGGTTTGGGCAAGCACCCTCCTCTTGATGCTTGGTGCTCAGCGGTCTCCTGTTTAGGGCCAAGGGAATGATCCCAGGTGTCTCCACCCCATTATACGGAGAGAGGAGAAAGGAATAAACTATTGAATGCTCTTTACATGCCTGGCTTCACCAGGCACTTCTATTCATCATCTCCAATCCTCACAGTATCCCTTAGAGGCAGAATGGGTCCCTTATAATTAGAGGAGGGAATAGGCAAAAGAAGAAGTGGCTTGACTGAGGGCACAGACTGAGGAAGTGGTGGGATTTGAACTCAGGACTCTCTGAGGCCAAAGTCCTTTTGGGTGCAAGAGTCAGCACAGGTGCAGCGATTCTGGAGATGGTGGCCTGATGTACTGAATCACAATCAGTATGACTCTGCCACTTCTTTCCAGTCTGACCTTGGGCATACCACAAACCCCTCTGTCCCTCGATTTTCTCACTTGTGAAATTAGGGTGATAGCACTGCCAAACTCTTGGGCTCGGTTTGAGAATTCAAACAGATTTCCATTTGCAGCACCAAGGACAGTGGCTAACCTTTGCTACGGACTCAGTAAAGGCAGGTTGTTGTCAAATCAGGAGGTGCTGCCTGCCAGTATACAATGGCACAATCATGCCCCTCTCACAGACACGCTGAATTGGAAGAAGAAAGATACATAAAGCATGAGGCTCATGGTGGGTGCTCAATAAACAGTGGCTGTTGTAACTGTTATGAGAGAGGGTCTCCCTGTCACTCCCCTCTGTCTGATTCCGCCCCCCCCAACTCTGGGTAATGCACAATACCAGACTGAGTGACTCCCCAGGGATATGGCTTCTCTCTCTCTCTCTCCTCCTCCCTCCCTCCCTCTCCTTCTCCCTCCCTCCATCCCTCCCTCCTTCCCAGGGACTCCCTAGGGGATGATGGAGTCATTCCCCAATCTGGGATTCTTTATTGCAGCCATTACAGTTAATGCCAACATGAGGGGATGGTGAAGGGTCAGTGATTCACAACTGGTTCCCCAGGACCCACACCCCTTCCACCTTCTTCACAAGTCAGCAGCTCCCCAGAATTGACAGACAGAATGGTGCCGGGCTTGTGGCTGCTGGGGGACCACCTTGAGGTCATCCCTCCTAGGTCCAGCAGTTTGCATTTAACAATGCACTGTCACGTCCATTCCTTCCCTCAGCCCTCATGTCACCTCTGCGATGTGATGCAATGGTGTGCTGGTACCTGTTTAGCCATCAGCTCCAGGGGCTGGAGCAGCGGGGAGGAATACCCTGCTTTGTAGTGTTTGCTGAATTCCATGGTGTAAGATCTCCCACCATGGCCAATTTAAGCTACCAATGTGATATCAAGAGGCGCACCAAGCTCCTGAAAATCAATCCTTGGCTCTTGCGAGCTGCTACAAGATGATTCCAGTACAATCCTGCATTATTCCCATTTTACAGATGAGTAAACTGCTATGCATAGTGAAAAGTGAAAATGTGAATTAATGATGAATAATAATGAAACCCATCATTACATACCATTATTCAATGATAATGATAGATGGTGTTTATTCAATGATGACTTCGTGCTGGATATTGATAAGCCCTTTATCTTATGGAATTTATACAATAAAGCCTTGAAGTAAGCTCTATTAAGATTTCCACTTTACATATGAGGAAGTGGAGGATGAGCTAAGTAATGAAACACTTTGAGCCTTAGTTTCCTCCTTTGTGGAGTGAGGGCAATAGTATACGAAACTCTCAGGACTCTCACAAGAAAAATGGAATTCTATGTTCAGAACCAAGGACAGAGCCTAGCTAAACTCTTGGCAAGGAAATCAGAAGGGTAAGATTCAAACCCAAGTGGATCTGATGTCAAAACCCACATGTAAAAGGTGGGTCGATAGGAGTAGAAGTACACCGAAAGCAAGAGAACATTCAGAGAAAGGAGAGGGAGGGAAGGAGAGGAATGGCAAGGAGCTGTATTGGGCATTCTCCCTCCCCAGCAGCTTGTTCAAGCCCAGACTTCCAGAAGTAGAGATGAGCTGTTCGCTGCCCATGGTGCTGCGAGCCAGCCCTTCTGCTACCTGAGGTTACGAGCCAAAGTCCAGGTTGGCATGGTTGCCCACGTGATTCTTGGATGAGCAGGATCTCAGAGCCCAGGGCTCCTTGTGGACTGTTAGATATGGAAAGGCTGGTCCTGGGAGAGCACAGAAGCTGGTGCTTCTCAGCCTGGCTGCACATTAGAATCTCTGAGGAGCAATAAAATAAAACTGATGCTGAGCCCCAGCCCAGATCAATTCAATAGGGCTCTCTTGGGGTGGAGCAGAGGCAGGGGTATATTTAAAAGCTCCCACAGTGATTCTAAAGTGCATCCCAGGCTAAGAACTGATGCCCTAGACACAACCCCTGATTGAACTGGTGAGGAAACTGAGTCACAGAGAGGCTGAATGACTTTCCCAAGGTTACATCATTAGTACGTGGCAGGAAAAGATTCAAACCCAGGTCTGCGTAAGCAGCACTGTCTCTGTGCTGAGGCTGACACCCAGGAAGAAGCAGAAAGGATGATGCAGAGTCCCTCCCAGGCAAAACAGGCAGGAGAAGTTGGACATCCTGAGAGGAGATGACCCTCACACCTCCATGGACACTGTGGGCTTTGGCGTCACAGAGACTTGGGTTCAAATCACACCTTCACTCTGCGCCTTGGCCAAGCCTTTCCTCCTGTTTGACCTATTTCCTTGTCTGAAATTTAGGGGGGCCCATTCTGCCCCTCAGAGATGCTATGAGGATTCGAGTTGATGGATTCAAGAAGCCAGACATGTAGTCGGCACTCCATCAGAGTTATTCCTTTCTCCTCTCTCTGTATGGTCAGAAGGACTCTGTGCCCATGTCCCTGGCCTTGGATAGGAGATCCCTGGGCAACAATATCACAAGGAAGGGGCTCGCCCACCCCTCATCTCTGGTTTATCTGGGTGGTTCTGACATGGCTCGTCATGGAGCCAGAATTGGAATCCACGTCTTGGCTCCCAGGCCAGAATTCTTTCTTTTCTTGTCCCTTAATGCTTGCTATGTGTGGGGTTCAACTGAGACCCAAACTTGAGCTCCAGGACCCTCAGAAGAAGCCCCAGCTGGCTTAGGGAGGAGGTGGTGCATTGGGGATTAAAGATATAAATTCTCATTCCAGCCTTGTCCTTGGCTATGGCAAGAACTGTCTGACCTGACTGGGCCTCAGTTCCCCTTCTGTGAAATGGAGATAAGGCTTTATCTCTCCTGCCTCACTGGGCGAGGGAGAAGCCTTAATGAGATGAAAGAGATGAAACACTTTGGAAAAGAACAGAGCCCTCAAACGAGGTGACCAAGTGTCATTATTATGAAGATGTTTGTAATTATGATTATCCTGCCTCTTCCCTGCCTCCCTGCGCTGCCCTGCTGGGCCTGGGAAACCCTCGGCTCACATTTAGCTTCTCAAACATTTATAAAAAATGAGTCCCACCCCCTGCTGCTGCCAGAACTGCTCGGAATGCTTTCTATTAAAAATTAAAAACCACTTGTCGAGTCCCTGGGAATGCTCAGATTACACAGGAAACAAGCCCCTTCTCCAGCTCCCCCCTCACCGCCCCCACCAACTCCCTCTTTGATCATCACTTATAATGCGCTTGCTGGGCTGGCCTCCACCCCACTTCCGCTGCCCAGCCACGGCAGCCTAATGTAGATGAATGATGCACCGGAGATGCAGGCAAGTGGCTGCACTGGAGGGGGAGGTCGCAGGGTGGAGCGGGAGGAGGCAGGCGCAGCGGCAAGTGACAGAGAAAGAGGCACAGAGAAACGGGCCAAGAAAGTGGGCCAGAGACAGACAGACCAGGGACAGAGACTCAGAGAGATGCCCGGAGAGACAGCAGGAAGGCAGAGATACCCAGACACAAAGGGAGAAGTTAGGACAGAGACAGAGAGGAGGGGTGGAGAGGCAGGGCTACGTGGAGACAGAAGAAAAGTGGGGCAGGGACAATGTGACAGAGAGAGGTAGAAACACAGAGACGAAGTTGGAAAGTGGGGTTGTATAGAAACAGAGACAGACGGAGACACATAAAAAGCAGGAGGCGAGTGGGAGGGAGTGGGAGGGGACAAGGAGAGGAAAGGCGATTTTGGCTTGATGGGGTCAGGGCCCTGCTATGTCACAAACACTTCTCCTAACTCTCCAGGGAACTCCAGAACACCGTCCCCTCACTCTTCCTCTGCTCGTGGGTCCCAGCCATGGACTTGGCCATACAGACAGCTGTTGAGTGTGTGTGTGTGTGTGTGTGTGTGTGTGTGTGTGTGTGTGTATCCAATCCATCCCCTGCCATCCCAAATGGAGACCCATACACTCTTCCATTCTCTCCACATTTAAACAGGGTACTCTGGCTGTGGCTGGTGTGGTTCAGTGGATTGAGCACCAGCCTACAAACCAAAGGGTCACTGGTTCGATTCCCAGTCAGGGCACATGTCTGGGTTGTGGGCCAGGTCCCCAGTAGGGGACGTTTGAGAGGCAACCACACATTGATGTTTCTCTCCCTTTCTTTCTCCCTCCCTTCCCCTCTCTAAAAATAAATAAAAAATTTTTTAAAAAGGCACAAACAGGGTGCTCTGGTAAGTTGTCTGGCCACCTTGTTTGTTTGGGCAGTGATATTCTAAGTGTCTGCAAGAGTGTCCCTCTGCCAGTTGCAGAAAGCAAAAATATTTTTTGCTTATAATTCAGTCCCATTTAGCCACCGGATACCTACAGAGCACCCTCTATGTGCTAGACCCTTGACAGCAGGCTGGTGGCTTTGTCACCTTTGTACCCCCTGCCACAGTGGGCACAGGGCCTGGCAGAGAGAGTGTGCTCACGTGTGTTGAATGATTTGTTGATGGGAAGACAAAGAAAGACACAGATGTACTCCTTTCTGTTCAGACCACCTGGGCCGTGGGGTACTCCTAGAGGCCAGGGCCTCTGCTCCTCTCTGCCACCACTTCCCACCAGAAACCTCCCGTCCCGTCCCCCCATCCCCGCCCAGGGTGGTGAGAGCCAGTGCCGTTGCTAGGCAAGGGGATATTGCACATATAGATCTTCCTGGACTTTAATTAAAAACATCTTTAGAAGTTGTCTCTGCAGAGGCCAGCGATTGATTCCTGGCTTGGGCCCGAGGGCTGCTGAGCTACACTCTCTCTGACTGCAGGTGGGACAATCAGAGGCTCCCGGCCTGCTGCTGCCCTGCCCAAATGGGACCCTTGGGGACACACCACCTCCTGCCTTCCTCCTTTCCTCTCGGCCCCTGGTGGCGCAGCACTGGATTTAGTAATCAGCATGCTATCCCAATTGTATTTCTCCTCCCCTCTAAACCTCAGTTTCCTCAGCTGTAAAATGGGGGTGTCAACATTTAACCCAAGAGAGTTCCCGAGATGATGAAATGAGATTAGGGATGCGAAAGTGCTTTGCAAGCTGTAAAGTCTTTTGCCAGCTAAGGAAATGGTGGTGACTATTTGCCATGCATGCTGAGGCAAGTAGCCCAGGGCCTGGTTTCAATTTCTGGGTCTGGTTCTGGTTCTGACTCTGTCTCGCTCTGGAACCTCAGGCAAGTCACTTTCTCTCTCTCTGAATTTACTTCCTCCTTGGTAAAATGAGGACAGTAATATCCACCTTGCTTATTTTCCAGGATGGTTAGAATAAAGGGAAATAGCTCCATGAAAGCAGGGTTGGCTGATGGCTATTATTCAGTGAATATCCCAATGCAAACTCTACTATAAAACAGCCTTTTCCCATCTATTCAAGACGCTGCTAACGGAACACGTGGGAAAGTGGCTGTGGCAGAGTCTCTGCCCATTCCAGGCTGGTGAGCCACAGCTCCACGGTCCAGCAATGCCAATCCTACGGCATCTAAGCGATCACGTGCTCCTGCCTTCGCTCGAGCAGACATCACTAATCAGTCCTGGCTTTCTTCTCTGTTGAGCCTCAGTGAAACCTCAGACTCCTTAATACAGCCCCAAAGTCACTACCAATTAGAGCTGACACCAGAAATAAAACTGATCTGCCACCTCTTGCAGGTCAGGAGTCGCATCTTGCTAACCGGTGCCCCCCCACGTGGTAGGCACGGCTCTGTGTTTATCGAATTGAAAGCAACTGCTTTTTTTTTAATCCCCTTGGGGCTATATATCAAGTAGGTGCTAATAAATATTTGCTAAGTTGGGTGACTCATCTTTGCAACCCCTACAGGGCCAAGTACACGGGAGGCCTTGTATATAATGGGTGCTAATAAACATTTGTGGATTTAATTCAATTACTTATCTTTATATCCCCTGCAGTGCCCAGAATAAAGTAGTGCCTAATAGATGTGTGTTGGATTGAACTTCTCATTTCTGGATCCTCCACGGTGCCAAGTATATTGTCTTATACACAATGGGCATTAATAAGCCAGTGGAGTTGAACTGGGCACAGGAGCCCTATGAGATCCTCTCGCTGTACGCTGGTTAGGCTTGACACCCCAGGGAAGGGGTCTGGCTCCCCTACATCAAGAGGTTACCTAGTCCTACTCTTCTCTAGCAAAACTTACTCCCTTGTTGATTTCATCCTGCCTCAAGCCCTCAGTTTTCTCTGTCGGTGGATGACTTCCAAAACTGTATCTCTAGCCCCGATCTCACTCCTGACCTTCAGACTCAGAGATCCGACTGTCCTCCTGACAATTCCACTCAGATTCCTAGTAGACATCTCAATCTCAACCTGTCCAATCATGCATTCTGAATTTTGCACGGCAAACGCGCTCTTCCTGGAGCATTCCCAATCTCAGCAAAGCAGCTGCATCCGCCCAGTTGCTCAGGCCAAACGCTTCAGCATCACCCTCGTCTCAGCTCTCATGCCCACGTCCAATCCCTCACAAACGCTATTGGCTCCACCTTCAACATATACCCCTAACCCCACATCTTACACCCCCTACACTGACCCAAGCCACTGTCACCTCTTGTCCGTCCGCACGATTGCAGTTGCCCTCTCTCGAATCTCCCTACTTCCAACCCTGCCCCCTACAGTCTGTTTTCAACATGGTGGCCAACAGCCATCCTTTAAAAATACAAGTTGCATCATGTCACTCCTCTACTCCCAGTCTCACTCAGAGAACAACCGAAAACGTTTCGGTGGCTACAAAGTCCTAAGTGCTCCTGTCTCTGGTACCTCCTGCGATCTCCTTGGACACTCTCCCCCTCACTAATTCCTCTCCTCATCCACACTGACTTTCTTGCTGTTCCTCAAACATGACGAACACACTATGCCTCAGGACCTTTGCACCTGCTGTTCCCTCTGCCTGGAACATTTCCTCCAGCATGGTGGTTCTCCAAGACCGGTGGCATCAGCATCACCTTGGAATTTGTTAAAAATGCAAACATTTCTAGTAGCCTAGACCCACTGAATCAGAAACCCTGGGGGAGGGGGGTGCAGTGGGAGGAGGCAGCCATCTCTGTTTTAACAAGCCCTTCAGGTAATGTGGAGACACGATAAAGTATGAAAACCACTGTGCCACAGAGTTCCTTGGCTCATTCCCTTGGTTCTTTCAGATCTTTGTTCAAATGTCATCTTATAAAAAGAAAAGACCCCCCTGCCCCAACCGGTGTGGCTCAGGTCGATTCCCAGGCAGGGCACAAGCCTGGGTTGCATGTTCGGTCCCTAGCTGCGGCACAAACGGCTGGGGTGTGTACGAGAGGCAAGAGAGGTAACGGATCAGTGTTTCTCTCCCTCTCTTTCCCTTTTTCTCTCCCTCCCCCTCTGTCTCAAAATAAATAAATAATCTTAAAAAAAATAGCACTCTCCCAGCATAGGATGGGGAAAAACTGGGTTTGTAGCTGTGAGTACGTGAAATACAGAGTTCATTTTTGTATTATTATTTATTAATCATTATATTATTTTTCATACGAACAATTATAAATCCACTTTTACCCCACCCTGTGTAATTCCCAATCCCCTATTCTTCACAGTGCTTACGCCCCTGGGTGTATAATATATTGGTTTGTTTATTCCTTTCCTGTCTCTCAACCTGCTATGTCCATAGGCTCCCTAATGATCCCCAAACCTGGAACAGTCCGTGGCACCCAGTAAGCACTCAATAAATATCTGTTGCATGCCTTGACTGGTGTGTGGTTCAGTGGGTTGGGCGTCGTCCCACAAACCCGAAGGTCACCGGTTTGATTCCCGGTCAGGGCACATGGGTCGTGGGCCCTGTCCCCAGTTTGATATTTCTCTCACTCTCTTTCTCCCTCCCTTCCCCTCTCTCTAAAAATACGTAAATAAATCTTTAAGAAATATCTGTTGCATGAATGAAACCCCCTCAATGCTCAGAAGGGAACTTGGGGCCCAGAAAGAAGCAGGGACTTGGCCAAGGTCATGAGGGGCCAGGCCTCCTGACAGGCAGCTGCAGGACGAGCTGGGCAGCCTGGGCCCCTCCTTGGACGCATGGGGAGCTGGAGGCCCCTGGCACACTTCTGTTCCCTTTTAAGCCGTGAGTGGTTTAATTTGCGCGTGCTGCTGCCTTTCATGTCCCAAGCTGCGTCCCTGCTCCCTCTGATCTCCAAAGCTGCCCAGAACCAGGTGCTGCTTGTCGGCCCCGCCTCCCTCAGCCTGGATCAGGAGGCTCAGTAATTGTGACTGATGTTCAAAGCCGCCTGGAGTCTCCACAAGCACCCCGGTGTCGAATTTGCTTCCCCTTCAAAAAGTTGCTCAAATGAAATAAACTAATTTAATTTCTGCTTCCTCCCTCCTTCTCCTGGGTTGCCTGGCTTGTCTAAGCTGAGTCCGCCTGCCTGACTTCTTCCCGAGTGGAATGTCGGAGTGAGTGGGCTGGGAGAGGGAGGTGAGGCAGGGGTGAGACTTCACAGGCCGCTTCCCATGAAGCCGGGGGGGGGGGGGGGGGGGGGGGGGGGGCGGGGGGGGGCTGGCCCTGCCTCCTACTTTCTGGGTGACCTTGGACACATCACTCCCCTCTGAGCCTCAGTGTCCCCCATTTGCAAAATTGATTTCTAAGTACTCCTTGGACTCTGACAGTCCAGGCGGTCTTTGCTACTGACAACTTCCAAGTTCTTGTCTCTGGCCCAGACCTCTCCACTGAGCCTGTATTTTGAACAGCCTTTTCCAGATCTCCACTTGGCTGGCTCATCAGCACTTCCAACTTCGTGCGTCTGAAACCAAACCCCTGATTTCCCTCCATCCTTGAAATCTGCCCCGCCCATCTCAGCAAACGGAAATCCCATCGCTTTAATTGTCCAGGTCAAAATCTTGGTAGTCATCCTTGAATTTCCTTCCTCTCACGCTCCACATCCAATCCATTAGCAAATGCTTTCAGCTCTACTTTCAAAATCTATCCGTAAGTCGACCTCTTTTCCGTGCCCTCACTAGTCCCACCCTGTTCCAGCCACTATGATTTCCTGCCTCAGTAATTGCAATATTCTCCTTGATGCGCAATCTGTCTCTGCCGTCACCCCCTCCTCACTCACCACCTAATCATCACAGAACAGTCAGGGGATCCTGTTAAAACTAAGTCAGATCATGTCACACTTCTGGACAAGCCCATCTGCTGACTTCCCAGCTTGCTCAGCATAAAAGGCAAAGCCCTGACTGTGGTCTGCCTGACTGCAAGGTCTGGCTGCCTCTCCGCTCCCCTCAGGGACTTGGCATGTACTGTTCCCTCTGCCTGGATGCTCTTCCCCCAGGACCCTTGTCCTCACAGCCTTCGGGTCTCCGCTTCAATGTCATCTCCTCCAAGGAGCCTTCCCCAGGGAAAGATCTGTTTGTTTACTTGCTTCCTGAGAGCAGGGAGGCTTGTCTGCCTTTTCATTGCGGTGTCCCCGGTGCCTAGCATACAGTAAGTCTGCATACACATTTCTTTTTCTTTTAAATATATTTTTAATATCTTAAAAGATTTTTTTGTTTATTTATTTTTAGACAGAGGGGAAGGAAAGGACAAAGAGAGGGAGAGAAATATCAATGTGTGGGTGCCTCTCGAGTGCCCCCTGGCCCACAACCCAGACATGTGCCCTGACTGGGAATCAAACAAGCGACCCTTTGGTTCACAGGCCGGTGCAATCCACTGAGCCACACCAGCCAGGACTGCAAATGTATTTCTTAAGTGAATGAATGAATACACTCAAATAGACACATGGCATGTCACATGGGCACACAGGCTGTAAGGTGCCATGACCAGCCATGGATGTGCCCACCAGCCACACACACAGACCTGTGTGTGTGCGCAATACAGTGGCACCCACACTCATACCCTCATAGCATCCTGTTCTCCCACCATCCCTGGGTGCTCACGATTTTCTCGGGTCCACTTCCTCCTCTTCAGTCCCTGGCTGCCTGCTCATTACCCACCAATCTGCTGGTTCAGCTGAATCTGGGGAAACTGGGGCTGCCTGCGCTTTCCCCCAAGCACCCAAATGCCCCTGGCATCTGTCACACAGCCGTAGAGCTGGAATGCCCAGGGAGAAGCGGCGCTGAGCCCTGGCCACAGCACATCAGTGATGGCTCGTGCTCCCTGTCCAGCCTGGCTTGTAGGTGCTTAGGTTAACACAGTGGGGAAGGAGACGGCAGCTACTGGCTTTAATAGGAGCCCCAGCCCAAGTGGGGCCAGATGGTCAGCCAGCTGTATGAGGGCCCCATGGAGGAAGAGGGCAGATTCACGCAGCCTTTAGCTTCGGTGTTCCCTGCTGGGCAAACATGACTTTCTGAGTGTGGCCACATCAGAGGTGTTCTGCAGATGGGACTTTTGACGTGCGTGCTCGTTTTCCGCGTGCACCCAGTGCCCCTGAGTGTGTGCAGCCTGCCTGGGCACACGCACCTGAGTCTGTGTTGGGGGACTCAGCCGTCTCTGTGAACCTGGGTCCCCAGGCGGCTGCACCTGGGTGCGCTGGGGCTTCCTGAGGGCAGCGAACGGAGCTGTCTGAATGGAGTTGCACCTGGCTGTGCCCAGGCCTGTCTACAGCCACCCTGGTGGGGCCCGGCCCCAGGATGGTGATATCTCGTGTGGCTGTTTCTTGTGTTTGTGTGGGTGACTGTGCATTCACCCCATCTGTGTAAGGGGCTGTTTCCTGGGAGGGGTTGTACATGGCTAGGTTGGGTGTAAGGCTGTGTCTGGTTTTAGGCTTGGGTCTGTGTCCCACTCTGGTTGTCTTTTTGTAGGTGTACCCATGTCCAGCTGTGCCTGATCTGTGTGGGGATTGTGGCCACAGTGCAGTTGAACTCTGGTGAAGGGCTGCGCAAAGGTGGACAGCTGAGCCAGCCTGTGCGGCTGGGCTTGTGTGTGTGACTGCGTGTGGGTGTAAGACCATGTCCGAGTGTATCCCTGTGTCCACGTGTAGACCCATGTTCCTGGGGGGACTGTGCCCATGTGTGTGCCTGAGGTCACATGCATGCCTCTGTCCACGTGTGCAGCTGTGACTGTGTCTAGGACTAAGCCTGAGCCTGTGTAAGCGCCTGGGCTCACACCTGTACCTCTGCCCTGGGGCAGCAGTTCCTGTCTGCCCCGCCCTGCCCCAGAGTATCAGCCACGCCCCCACAGCAGACCGCCCTCAGAGTCTGGCAGCTCCCCTTCCCCTTGCCCTGGCCCACCCCATCCCCCCAGGACCCCGCAGCCCACCTGTGGGCGAGAGCTCAGCCACACTGCCAATGTAGGGGCCGTGCAGAAAGCGGGGCTCGCTGTCGTTGATGTCCTGCACCTTGATGATGAACTCCGACTCGGGCTCCAGAAGGCGGTTGGTGGCACGGTCCCGAGCCTGGGCCCGGAGCGTGTAGAAGGTTTTCTGCTCGCGGTCCAGTCTCTCCATGGCGTGGATGTCGCCGGTCAGCTCATCGATCAGGAAGATGGTGCCCGCGCCCTCGCCCGAGATGGTGTACTTGATGGCCCCGTCGCCCTCGTCTGAGTCCGAATGGATCTGGAGAGAGGCAGGGAGGAAGACGGGGTGGAGGGTGGGAGGAAGCTCCTCTCAGCTCCCCCACCTCAAGTCCCACTAGGTGCCTGTTCCTAAGCGTGACTCTTCTTCCACATACCCACCCTTCCATAAAAACACAGAGGCCTGGGGCATGTGCCACACCCTGGTCTGGGCCTCACTGTTGGCCCTGAGAGTTCCACCAGTGGCTCTCCCTGCTCCAGCCCTACCCCTGTGATCTACCTTTCCCTCTGCAGCCGGAACTCTCAGCCTCAGAGGCAGATCTGAACACGTCTCCCCCTGCTTGCGACTCCTTTATGGCTCCCCACTGCCTTTACAAAGAAGTCCAGAGCAACCTCCACGCCAACTAGCTCCTGCTGCAGGTATCCTGTCCCGACTTCTCTGCCTACTGAAGCTCTACTTGTCCCACAGGCTCCACTCAAATGTCACCTCTTCCCCAAAGCTCTTCTGGATCTCTGTTCCCCAGTCCCCTCTGAGATCTCTGCAGCACGTCAAGCCATCATTATCATGTGCGGCTTGTAGGATGGCTGTAGCCGGTGCTTCTCCCACCTCCTGTGCATGCCAATCACCTGAGGATCTTGTTACAATGCAGATTCTGACTCAGTAGGTCTGGAAACGGGGCCTTGGCATGCATTTCTAACAAGGTTCCAAGCCTTGGTCCAGTATCCCTAGGCTCTGATCCCCCAGAGGTCAGGGCTGTACCTTACTCATCTCAATATCTGGACAGCCAGACTCACGGCTTAGCACAGGATGGGAACAGGGCATGGAGGGAGAGAGGAGAAAAGGGAATGCAAATTGAAGGAGCCCTTACTACGTGCCAGGCAACGTGCTAAGCAATTTGCCAGTTTATCTAGTTCAGGCTTCTTTATTTAAAAGAAAGTACTAGAGTAGGCTTTGCCTCTGATTTTATAGATTTATTTTCCGTGTCCTCCTGAGGATTAGAGAAGTGGGATGATGTGCCCCGTGGAGGAACTGGCCTGGTCTGCAGCCTGGACTGCTCGCCCCATCCTCCCGCCTCCCCAGAGGAGCCCAGGGTGGGGAAGAGGCACCACAGACTGGCCTGGGCAGCAGCGTTACCCCCGTGTGTTCGCCGCAGCTTTCTGGGCCTCAGTCACCTCCTCTGGAACATGTGGGTCATACATAACAGCACCCCTCTCCTAGAGGTGCTGGGGGATAATTGAGTTGAAATCACACAAGGCCTTCAGCACCTGCCTGGCAGCATGTGACACAGTATGTAACAGCCAGCGTGGCAGGGGCACTGTCCATGGAGTGGAGCCACAGCAGGGTCCTTCAGGGCCTGGCAGGAACCTCGCAGTTGCTAGATCACAGAGAGGTCCGAGGGGCTGAGGGAGTTGGGCAAGGGTGCAGAGAGAGACTATTTACCGCAGACTTCTTCACTATCTCATCAACCAGTGCAACCACGCCAGTGTGCACGAGCTGAAAATCAGCCCTGCCTGAGACGTAATAAGTGTCCAACAAATGGCAGCTACCGTGCTGTTACATTCTTGCTAAATGTTGGCAGTATATACCTGGGATTGAATTGAGGCACTCGTGGGCTCCAGGCCCCAGGCTGTTGTCACTGCCCAGAGATCTCTTGGGCAAGGAACCAGCCAAAGGACTGTTCTTCCAAACAGAGACACCTAAGCCCTTACCCTCCGATGCTCGAATCTCCGAGGCAGCTCTGAGTGGAGGAAAATGCATCCCATGAAGCTGGTGACCCTGGGTTGGGTCCCTACTCCTCTCTAAGCTCCCAGAGAGATGGGGTGTGGGTGAGAGAATCCCCTAGTCCTCTTTCCATCCAGGATGCCGTGTCCCCCAGCCCACTCAGCAGGGTAACAGGTGCCAATAAAGTTGTCACAAACGGGGACGAAAGCCCACCCCCTGCCATGCAGGAGGAGCTGGGGAATAAATTCTGCTGGTGGAACTTTGTGTCTGAAAGGTGGATTATAGAAGTGCCATTTGGAAGATTGAATGGCCCATAAACATTTTCATATTTCATTAGCCGATTAATGGGCATCTCTCTCTTTTTGGCGAGTCTGCTGATTCTCAGCAGAAATTGCGGGGAGTAAATGGAGGCGTCTGGTGGAACCTTTCTGGGTCCCCATCCTATTATAGATTGCCCCAATTAATGCCTGTCCTGGGCTCCACCAAGAAGCCTTCTTCCTGTCCAGTTACTGTTAATAGATTTCTCATAAGTGGCTGGATTGTAAAAACCTCATAACTCAGTTTAATGCCCCCAATAAAATTATCTCAGAATGGCGGCCCTGAATCATTGGCAGAGCGGGGAGATGAGACCTGTCTCTCCTGTTTGCTGTTTATGCTTTTCTGCCACATCTGCCCAGGGGACGTGGTGATAGGAGAGGGTGGACCTGTTCCCACCTAGAGTGCCTCTGCCCGCTTTTTCAATCAGACCTGCCATCTGCTTACTTCATCGGCACACACAGCAGTGTGCGGAACACAGGCATAGCTCGGAGACATGGCGGGGTCGGTTCCAGACACCGCGATAAAGTATCGCAATAAAGCAAGTCATAATCTTTTTTGATGGTGGAGGGTCTTGCCTTCGATTTGTAAAAAAGACACAACATCGGCGGAGCGCAATAGAGCCAAGCACAATAAAACAAGGAGTGCGTGTAGTTACCATTTGCGGGGATGCTTAACAGCTATGACATTAGTCTTCATCACTGCCACATGGAACACGATTGTTCTTCCCTTCCTCAGATGGGAAAACAGAGGCCCAGGGAGGGGAAGCCATTTGCTTGGTCACACAGCTACATAGGTGAAGCCAGCTCCTGACGCCATGACTCACAAGAGTTGTGACCGCGGGCTTGTTCATTAGACCTCTCTGGGCTCATTCCCCCACCTGAGGAGTCAGATCAAGCCCTCCCTGGTGCAGGTGTGGTGCGGATTACATGAGGAGGACATGTAACGTCCTAAACACCCTGTAAGTGGGTGTTTCCTTCTCTCTCCTCCTCCTGGGCCTCCCTCCTGTCCCTGCAGCCCTGGACACTTTAACACAGACCCGGGACAGGGATCACTTACGAGTGAGGAGTGGGGAGGAGGGACTGGAACCCAGAGGGGAAGTCATCAATGCTTTTCTATGAAGAAGGACACAGAGGTCACGTGGGGCCCAATGGCTACCCACTGGGGATGGTAGGGTCAGACAGGGCTGGTCGGCCTGGGCAGGAGCCAGGAGCTGAGGATTCGGGCTGGGCTGGGGCCCCGGCTCCGGAGTGGAGAGGGAGTGCGTGTGGCCCTATCTTAGGAGCATATTTCTCGAGACTTTCAGCTATGAGTGGAGGCTGGAGGATGGTGCTCACGTTCACCGATCACCTGGCACAGGGGTGTCCAACCTGCAGCCCGCGGGCCGCACGCGTCCCAGGACGGCTGTGAATGTGGCTCAACACAAAATCGTAAATTTACTTAAAACCTTATGAGATTTATTTTGAGGTTATGCGTCACAATATATTTAATGTGTGACCCAAGACAACTCCTCTTCTTCCCGTGTGGCCATGAGATGCTGATGGTTGGACACCCCGGCCTATCACACATGTGTTGCAGGCCTCCACAGTAATCTGACTTAATTTTACCCACCCACGCATCCCCATTTTCCAGGTGAAGAGATGAGGTGGGCCCTCACCTGTTTGAGTCCTATGCACGGGTGGCCCCTCTGCAGCCTCTGGGGACCGGGTTAGTCCACTTACAATGTTTCTGGGTCAGAGGGACCGAGGAGGAAGGGCTGGACTGCGGGGCAGTCACGGGGCTGCACAGCTTGGGGAGAGGCCTGGACACCAGTCGGCGGCGGCCTCTTCAATCTGAGCCTCTGTTCCATCATTTGGAAAAAGGCTTCGAATCACAAATCAGGAAAGGTGATGGGCTTTGGCTTCAGGAATGGCTCGGCGCCAGCTTCAGCTCTGTCGCTGACCTGTGGCACAGCCCGAGGTAAGAGGCGACCCTTCTCTGAGCCCCACTTTTCCTCGCTGTAGATCGGGCTAACATTTTCCCGTTCACTTTAAAGATTCATCAGATCATATGTGGAAGCTCTCAGCACATAGCTGGTGCCCAGTGCAGGTTCACCTCCTCTCCCACCCTTTCCCACCAAGTCTCAGGAGAGTTTGGGGGCCACTCCAACCCTGACCCGTTGGAGACAGAGGGGCCATCGTTCAATATCTGCATGGAGTCTTTTAAACTCAGAATGTTTCCCCCTTCAGGAAGCCCTCTTGGATGCCCTCCCATCTGGCTGAAAGACCTTCACCCTACTCAGTCGCCCTGCCCCACGCACAACCCCCTGTAACACCTCATGGCTGCACGTCTGTCTCCCCACCTGTCCTGGGCCTCAGGGGCCTGGGCGAACTTCGATTACTCTTTTGTCTGAATCCCCCAGTGCGGCATCCACTGGTGCCCTGACAACGCCTCCAGAGAAAAGACGGAGGAGTGGGGAAGTTGAATGCGTGTGTGTGAGTGGGCATGCACGTGAGCACGCGATCGTGAGCTCCTTGAGGACCAGGCACGTGGCTTTGTTTCCGTGTCCCCAGCATCCAGCATGGGGCACGGCACCACACACACTGAACAAATGGATAGTGAAACACGCAGCCGTCATTAGAATTCTCCAACATGTGGGGTTTCTGGAAGATCCCATCACTCTTTTAAATCCCAGGGATGCATGCGCTCGGACCAGAGGGAAGTCACTGGGCACCCTCCCAGGCTCTTCGCCACCTCGTTGATATCTCAGAGTGATCTGGGAATCAGAGATTACCCTCTCCCTGTTGTACAGGTTGGCGAACTGAAGCTCAGAGAGGGCCCATATCCTGCCTAAAGTCACACAGCGAACAAGAGGCGGCCCCAAGGCCTGCCTGACTCCACATCCTGGGTTCTCCCACTGCATCACGGGCAGGCAGCCCCGGAGGAGATGGCCCTTCCCCAACTGCAGCCCTAGACCATAAACTACATGCAAAACACGAGAATGAGGGCCTCTCCCCCAGCGGGGGGTGGGGGTGCGGAAAACAGGTTTATGAGGCCGTTAATTACTTCCTCCTAATTAAATCAAAATTAAATGGGAACAGAGGTACGTTTTCCTTATTAAAGACAATTAAACGGACAGTGTGGCAACGCAAATAAAACGAGTCCAGGATTTAAACGGAAAGCAAATCAAATAAAAAGCCTCTCCCAGAATAAGGGGTCTGTTCATGCCTGCGCTACTCGTAAACCAGGAGTTCATCAATTTTCCTTAAATATTAGCAACTTAATTAAATCTGCTCTCCTCCCCACTTTAATCCTGCTGTATATCTAAAATAGATCTCACCGCCCACAGGAGCTGGTCATGAGTGCTGACCCCATATAATTCTAGCTTAAAAAAAAAAAAGAATTAAAAATCCTACAAAATCCACAACCAGCTGACAGAAGCCTCAGGGGAAATTACAGTTCAGAAAAGGGGATTAGTCAAGGTACCCAGATTGTATGGAAATGTGGGGAGGCTGCTTTAAGGGTGGGCCTTGTGAGAAGGTGAGGGGAAGAGGTGGGCCAGGCTGCGGAGGGGACAGGACAGCGGAGGGAGCTGCTGGCGTGGGGCCTGGGCGACAACCTCTGGGCCCCGCGGTTCCTGTGGGTGCTGACAGGAAGGAGCCTGGCGGTGAGTGATGGAGGCGGCGGTTGTAAAATAGGTTACCGTAGGGGCCGAGGGTTCACTGGAGATGCTGCGGTTGCTAAGCTACCTTTGGAATTCGACAAGGACGGATGCCTCCTCCCAGGGGCTCCCTGGGGCAGGGGACCCAGAAGCAGTGAATTAACCAAAACTGTGGAGAAGTCCTTTCTTCCTCAAGAGCAAGAGAGCATAGTATGAGTGTGTGTGTGTGTGTGTGTGCGCACACACACAACCAGCCACACAAAAATGGGATTCGACTAGAAAGGGGACAAGTGGTTTCCAAAACCCCAAGCTCATATTCCTAGAGTGAGGGGTGGGCTAGGGGCCACCTCCCCTGACACACGCACTTCGTGGTGAAAAACTAGGACATCAGCTTGCCAAGAGGCTTTCGGGGTCTAGAGCAGGGCTTGGTGTGTCTGTGTAGATGGTATTCTCACGATGGTGGAAGTACCAGGTGAGACCCATAACTTAAAACTACTACTGAGCACATGCCAGGCGCTCTTCTAGGTTCCTGACATATGCTGACGCATTGGCTCCTCGTCACAACCCTTGGAGGAGGTGCTAGGAACAGCCTCCCTCAACAGATAAGGAAACTGAGGCCTGGAGACCTCTCACCCAGCGTCACAGGTAACCAGCAGCAGAGCTGGGATGTGGCCCTGGCCATCTGGCTGCAGCTGGCCCCCCTGAGCCATGCACTATACCACCTTTCCTAAGGAAGTGTGCTTTGGACAAAGGTTTGCAAAGAGATGGAAACTTGTCTTTCCTCCCTGCGAGGAGTGCTTGTCTGGACGTGGCCTTGAAGGCGAGGGAGGAAGGGCACTGGGTGCAGACTGTGAAGTGGGAGGCTGACTCGGTCGGGACAGCAGTGGGGATGCTGGGAGAGGTCGCTGTGAGAAGGAAGACCCCCAGGCTGGGCGCCATGCTTGCGTTGTAGCAGACGCTCGTCCAGGATAAACTGCACTGGGCCGGGAGCTGGTGTCAGGAGGTCTGGGCAAGGCGTTGACTCTGTCACCGTGTTGCTGGGGCCTTGGCATGATGTTCTCTGCTGCTAGCCTCGGTTTCCCCATCTCACAAGGAAGGGCTTTATGAGGGCCCTGCCATCGCTGACAGACTTCGGTTCTTGGAGATGGGGCGGGGTCGGCTGGCACTGCTGCGATGATAATGGCCCGACAGATGCGGACAACGGTGGTGTCTTTTCAGCACGTGGGTAGCTGGGAGGCCTTCTCGGAGCCCCGGCTGCAGGGCAGACCACAGGGCTGGGCTGCCTGAGACCACCACAGCCATTTAGGCAGAGGTGTCGGAGTCCTTCCCTGTCTTTCAGTCAGGAGTTTTCCAAAGTCCTTCTCCCGGGGCCTGGAAGTTTCTGAAAGGTTTGGGGAATCAGGCTGGGCCTGGCCTTCAACACACACAGGTACAAATCCTGGCCAAGCCACTTGGCCCCTCTATGACTTTGCCCTCTCTGAACTTCAATTTCCTTGTCTACAAAAGGGAACAATGATTTCTGTTTTGCACTTTAAGAGTTAAGATCTTCAATAGTAATAACGAGAAAACAACAATAAACAAGCAACGAGGCCACAGGCAGAACGCTTTATGTGCTCAGTTTTCTTCTTTAATCCTTTCACCAGCCCCAGGGAGCGATCTCTCTTAGCCCTGCTTTTACAGATGAAGAGACTGAGGTCCAGAGCGCGTAAGGTAGTATGGCTAATGGGTTAGCAGAGCCAGGCCTCCAAGTCAGGTGTGTCCAGCCCCAAAGAATTCTTCACTGCCTCACCATTAGCTGTCGTCTAGCTGGGGGGTTACTGGTTCCTCCTTCCCATCCCCTCACCCCATTCTACTGGACCCACCGTCTCACTGCCCTGGCTAGGAGTCAGCGGTCTCAGGTTCTGCCACTGGTTTGCTTGAGCAAGGACATGAACCTACCTCACTGAGCTCAGTCTGTGAAACCTCACTCAGCTCAGTTGCAGGGACCAACTTCAGCCACATGTATGGAGGGGAAGGAAGCCAAGGACCGGGGATGACTATGTCCAGACGAGAGATAAGATCTGGGTTTCCTGCCAGGAAAATCACCAGGCTAACATCAAGGCTTTCCTTCCGTCCTTGTCCAGGGTCCTGGTCCCTGAGCCCTGAGCTCAGCAGCTTGGCCAAGTGTCCCAGTTCTCAGACCCAAATCTCAGCACAGAGGAAACTCCAGAGCTGGTCTCTCCCCAGTTCTGCTGACCAAAACTTCCTGGAAAGCTGATTGGCCTTAGCAGAAGCCAGAGAACTCTCCCTGGGTACCACCTTGCTTCTCATGCCCTACAAACACCCTCTACCTCAACACCTCAACTATTGACAGGTCTTCAGATAAGTCCGGCTCCTTCAGAACTCTAAGTCTTTGCATAGATTACTCCCTCTTTCCCATTAGGCTGATGAACTCCTACTCATACATCAAAACCCAGCTCAGGTGTTTTCTCCTTCATGAAGCCAGTCAACAGATACCATTTATTAGATGTGTACTCAGTGCTAGGTGATGACCTGTGAAGTTTTTTTGTGCACTAGGGTGTCTTTGCCACTCTGGGGAGCCCCCAGATGGCAGAGGCTGGATCTTAATTGCTTCTCCAGCATCACATCCATGAGAGGCTCAGGGAATGAATGGATGAACAAAAGATCTCAGCTCCTCATACTCCAGAGGGCACAGATCTTCAGCCACATTAACCATCAGAGTTTATAGCTTTCATTCATTCATTCATTCATTCATTCATTCATTCATTTAATGAACAGTTTGTGAGCAATGCCTGCATTAGTCACTGGGGATTTATGGTGAGCAAAACAAACACAGTCTAAGAGGAAAGACGCACATTAAATGCACAGTCAAATAAACGCATGCATAATTAAGTGTTATGGAGGAAAGATAGGGCTCTCCTAGCCTGATGTGGTAGGGCTAGCTTCTCTGACAAGCAGCAATGGAGCAGAGACCTGAGTGTGAGTATCCAGTAACCAGTAGGAGCAGGATGGAGCAGCTGGGGCAGCGGGGGGACCTAGGCAAAGGGGCTGTGGCAGGAGTGTGTGGGGTGTGGGGGGCAGTCAGCGGGCCGCAGGGCCCTGTGAAAACTCGAGGGTGGGGCTGGATCTTTGGAGGCGATGGGATGGAATTCGGGTTTGTCCCCAAGTGCATGGGAAGCTATTGAGGAATTTTAAACGGGGTGCAGAGGGTATGTGTAGGACAGGCTCAGACCTGCAAGTTTGTTTCTACATTCTAGATCCCTCTAGCTACAAGGTGGACTGGGCTTACCTACTAGCACTCTCTGTTCCAAAACGCACAGGGAGAAGGACTAGAGAAGGGTGTGGGGCTGGGAACGAAAGCCAAGTGCACGCCCTTGGTGTCTGCGGCAGTGGGGACCCGGCACTGGCATTTACAGGGTAAGGGAACTGGGGTCCCTTGCATCTACCAGTGAGTGTGTCCAGGATCCTGGGCACGAGAGAGCGGGTGCGGGGTCCCTCTTTACCTTGCCCACGTACAGGGGCTCGGTGCCCGTGTACTCCTCCACCACGAAGAACTGATTCCACACCCAGCCACGCTTCACGCGGCCCGAGCTCAGCGCGCCGTCCTGCAGAGCTCCAGGCACCGCCAGCGCTGGCGTGCCCGCCGCCCACAGGCGTCCCAGCGGCAGGGGCGGCGCTGGCAGAAGCAGCAGCAACAGCAGCAGTGCGGGCGACAGCGCGGCTCCCGCCAGCCCCCGACCGGCAGGCCGTGGCCTCATGCTTGGCCTGTGCGGGGGCTCAGGCGCATAGACGGGAGCCACCAGGAAGTTGCCGCTCGGGGTGGCACCACGGGGCGGCGCCACGTCACATGGTGGCCTCAGCGCAGCCACCGGGGCCCGCTTCAGAGGGAGCACCCGGACAGGCCCGCGCCCCTGAACACCGCCCAGCCGCAGGGGCGCCCGGCTGGAGGGGGAGGGGGCGCGGCCGCACCCCGGGCATGGACGGCCCTGGGGTCCCCGCCCGCGCCCCCCGCGAGCCTGCGCGGCCGGGTCACCAGGCAGTGCCTCCACAGCTCCCGAGTCCGGTGTGTGCCATGGTCCCTCCGCAGGGGGGCGCTGGTTGGGGCCCGCAGATCCTTGGGTCCTTAGAGGTCTTGGGGCGGTTCGAAGCAGGAGCCTGCAAGAGAAACAAGAGAACATCATAGCAGGCTCCTTGTGACGGCGGGGCAGGTTGAGCCTCTATTTTGATGGTTGTTACTAATTAAACACCTACTGTGTGCCTGGTGCTGTGCAGGGTGGGACAAACAACACTGTCGTGACCCATAATGATCCCTGCCTTATTGGGACCACAGTGAAATCGTCCTGCCTCCTCCCCTACAAAGCCCCCTCTCCCCCCGCCCTCGCCCTGAATCCTTCCTTTCAACTCCCATCACACACCTCTCCTCTCCCGCCCTCCCCCAGCCCCCTCCCCCAACTCCTTCTCCGGGGTCCTCCACCAGCCCCGCGCCCACAGGAGCAGGGGACCTCGGAGCAGCTTCCCCTGCCCCTGGTCGCCATCTGTCCAGCCCAGCCCATCGCCTAGAAGGCGCTCACCCCAGCGAAGGAGCAGGCCCTTCTAGAAGGGCTCCTCAAGAGCTCCCAGTGCAGAGCCCAGCACCCTGGCTACCACTCGTGTGGGCCCACAGCAGCACGGAGAGCCATTCTGTCCAAAACAGTAGCCTGGGGAAGGCACCTGGATCTCACGCTAGTCCCTCCACAACCCCTCTCCGGGGCAGGCACCTGAGTTCCAGAGGGCCTTGCTTGGAGGTGCCCCGTGTGACTTGGGGCAGGGTCACCACACCTTGGACCTTGCCTTTGGCGTCTCCACATTTCCCCAGAAAACCTGCCTTTCCCAGGGTCTGAGACACCCCTCCTCCCCCTTCCTGGACCAGCACGCAGTTCCCAGATCAATTCATCTCTCTCCTTCCCCCTCCACAAGATCCTGCTTTCGGCAAGAAAGGATCTGAGGGACTAACTCCTACTCAAGCAATAATGATGAATAATGGCTTAATGTGGGTGTTTACAGGGGACAGTGATGCTGTGTTCACGGAGGAATTTCAGGCATTGGGAACAGTGAATAGAGGTGAGGGGCTCAATCCCCGCTCCTCCCCCCAAGCCAGCTCAGCTCATTTCAACTACTTAGTTCCTTTGATTTACCACACTGTGCCTGGTTTGGGCAGGATGCCTGAACAGAGATACAGAAGCTCGGTCTAGCAGGATGGGAGACAAGACCCCCAGTAACAGATACCAGGTGGCAAGTGATAAGGGCTATCAAAAGGAGGTGCAACCTGAGACCTACGGGGCTTGGGGAAGGGAGTGGGCCCAGGTATCTGGAAGGGGTAGGTGGGTGGGAGGGAATCAGGACTACTTCTTGGAGGAGAGGGCATCTAAGCAGGTGGGAAGGCAGGGATGGGCATTCCAGCAGAGGTGTGTGCAGGCAGGCTGGGGGTGGTCTGGCCAGTTTGGGGAGTTAGGTTGGGAATATGAGGTGTGTGGCTGGCTGGGCAGAAGAGGTGGGAGGGACTGACCTGGCCCCAGCCACGTCCTCCTGTGGACACAGGAAGTGGCTGGAAGTTTGGGGGCATAAGAATCCTCCTCTGACAGGATGCCACAGTGGGCAATTCTCTTGCCTTTATTCTAACTCACCAACTCACAGTGAGTCACAAGTGAAAGTCGATGTCATACCCATTTTGCTTGACCACTCAGTGCTCTTTCCCAGTAGTGCTCCAGAATTTCTTTATGGGAGGGGTTTGGGGGTAGAGAGTCATCTGTTGCAAGGGGAGGGGTGAAACCTGCATTTCAGGACACCGGCAATGAGAAAACACCATGCGTCCACAGGGAAGAGTGACGAGTCAGGTCCTAAGCACCCTGCTCCCTCCTTCCTTCCAGGCCCCTAAACTCATGGAGGTCCGGACCACCCGTGACCCTGCCGTGAGCTTCCCCAGGTCCCCTGTCTCAGTGCCCTCACCCGCTCTGTGGGGCCTGGGCATGATGGCAGAGCCAAGGGGTGTCGGCAGGCCCTCCCCCACCTTGGTGGCCCTGGTCGCAATCCCAGAGCTGTGCTGCTGCCTCTGGGGACCCAGTTTAGATTCTCCACATTATGGCCTGAGCTGGTCGTAATGAGGCTGGAGTTATGGGTGAGGAGGAGGCACTGCTCCGGAGCCTTCATTTCCTGGAGCTTATGACTTCCCTGCGTGCAGTGGGAACTGTTCCCCTGACTCTGTCAGGCAGTTCCAGGGCTCTTCTCAGCCCTGCAGGGATGCGGAGGGGAGGGGCTGGAGGGAGGGGCTGCACAGCGGGTGGGAGCAAGAGGACACCCCCCCATTGTTTGCAGGTACCCACTGTCACACTCACTAAGAGTCAATCATTCATTCATCAAACATTATCGTCTTCTAGAAGTGGGGAGAGAGAAATGAATTTCATTCATTCATTCAACGTTCTTTAAAAATAATTTCTCTGTGTATGACAGCAAGATGCAATAAGCTTTATATCAGGAAAGAGATGCATTTATTCGTATACTTTCTTCAGATATTTACCAGCATCTCCCTGATGCTAGCCCCTGTGCTGGGCACTGGGGACAAAGCAAAATAAAGTTCTGGCCCTTGTGGAGCTGAGCTTCTGGTGATAAAGAAATGAAAACTACAATATAATTGCAGGGAGTAATAAGTGTTAAGAAGCAACATAAAGCAGGGAAAAGGGAGGAAGAGGATGATGAAAGGCCTGTGGTGGGTGTGACATTACAGATAGGGTATCAGGGAAGGCCTCTCAGAGGAGGTGACATTTGGCAGATCTGGAAGGAAGAGAAGGAGCTGGACAGTAAATGGTTCCACCCATAGAGGGAACAGCATGGGCAAAGGCCCAGAGGTGGGAATAAGCTGAGAAACAGCAAGGAGGCCACTGTGGCTGGTACAGAGCAAGGGGGTGGTTGCAGACAAGGCAGGGGACAGGGGTCTGGGCCAGATCAGGTGGGACAGGAGGAGGAAAAGCAGTTTCCGTTTTACTCTGAGCATTTACAGAAGCCCTTGGAGGAATTTTATGCAATAAAAACCCTAGGAGACTGAAATGGTGCACGGCTGTAAGGGGCTTTCACGATGTGAGTCCTTAACTTACGAGGCCCAAGTGCAGAGGCTTGAAGAGTAGGGACAGCATCACAGAGGAGGGGGCACTTGAAGATGAAGCACAGGAAGGATTTGGACATGTGGAATTTGGGGTGCTGGGGAGGAGAGGGAGCTCTCTGTGGAAGGGCTGCCTGGGGCAAAGGCTTGAAGTCAAATCCCACTTTAGAAAAGGGCAAAGTCTGCCCTGTGTGGCTCAGTGGATTGAGTGCTGGACTGCAAACCAAAGGGTCGTCGGTTTGATTCCCAGTCAGGACACATGTCCGGGCTGCAGGCCAGGTCCCAGTGGGGGGCATGCGAGAGGCAACCACACATTGGTGTCTCATTGATATCTCTTTCCATCTCTTTCTCCCTCCCCCTGTCTAAAAATAAAATAATTTTTAAAAAAGAGGGGGTGTTAAAGTCCAAGTGTCCAGCTTACTTGGTGATGGAGCAAAACCTAGAGCCCAGGGCTCAGGTTCCCCATGGTGCAGGGAACCTTTGGGGCATGGGAAAAGATGCCTTCCTGGGAGAATGCGGCCTGGTGCCGGGGATGCCGGGGGACATGTGTGGCAGGATTTGGGTGGCTGCCTCTCAGCCTCCGCCCACCCCCTTGGCCAGGCGCCTGTGTACTGGGCATGTCTCGCCCTAACAGCCCCCAAATCTCTTTCCCACTCGGGCTTTCATACCTCAGCCCACCAGGTCCTCCCTCGGGCGTGTTGGCCAGGTTTCCTGGCCGCTGGCCAATGCTTCACCGCTCTGTACAGCTCTGCCGCAGACATGCTGGCCTCCTCTCTCCCTCCCCTTCCTTTCCTGCTCCAGCTGCTTTTCCTGAGTGGGTGTCAATGACAGGACCCTATCCGGGCATTCAGAGTCATTCAGGAGAGGCAGCTGTGGAGCCCTGGGGCTGCTTTAGGCTCTGCCAGGAGATCTGGGAGAGTTGGGGGTGTGCTGGGGTCATTCTCTGGGCCGCAGGGCTCAACCTACCACACAGGTGTTTAATCCCAAATGGGATTAAAAACCGAGCCCCAGCTAAAACCAATAAACATCGGTTTTACCCTGCCCACTCTGTAGCCTCACCTCCTATAGTACATGTGCCCTCGGGTCCACCTACACGCATGTGGTTCCTATGTGTGAGCTAGCGTGTGCCTGCAATCACAGATGTCAGTGCGTGTGTGTGCACGCATCTGGTGCATATTCACTCACTCCACAGATATTTGTGAGGTTCCACTCTGTGCTGTTCTCGGCACAGTGAAAAGAAATGGGTAGAGTCCTTGACCTCACAAATCCAGATGGGGACACGGACAATAACCAAATAGATAAGTAACATGTCAGTAGATGCTGAGTGCTGGGAGAAAAACAGAGCGTGGTAGGGGGCATAGGGAAGCTAGGGCTGGGTGGGGGCTGGGGGGTTGTTTCAATAATCCAGGCAAGAAGTAATGGTGGCTTGGACCAAGTGGGATCAGTGGAAGTGCTGAGAGGCGAGGCTGAATGGAATGTGTCAGAAATGACCATGCCTGCGCCCGAGCAGCAGGAATTTTATCCAGCTGAAGACAATTGTGGGCAGAGCACATCGGAGAAGATCGGGGACCTGCTGGGTCGTGTTACAGTGAGGTTTTGGACACGTTACATTCAAACGCCCGTTAGGCATCCTCTGGAGAAGTTGAGCGGACAGTCGGGAGCTCGAGGGGGAGGCCTGGCTGCAGAGGTACCCTTGGATCATGTTTAGAGCTGCGACTGGACGAGCTCCCCAAGGAGTGAGCGTAGATGGAGAGAAAGTGCAGCACCGCAACTTATAGAGATGGGGGAGGTGAGGAGGAAACAGGGAAGGAGACCTAAAAAGGAGAGGAGGGGAGGGGGGAGGGGAGAGGGCACACCCTGGAAGCCAGCAGCAGACAGCGCTGTAAGGACGGCGCCATCAGCTGTGCTGAGTGCTCTGTTAGGTGGGTGCCTGGGCGTCCAGCTTTGCCCGTGACAGTTCCACTCTGCATCTGTTGTCCTCGCAGAACTATTAATAGTGTCCCACCCGCTTTTATTCCCAGTTTGGATGATAGATTATATGGTCACCCCCGAGACATAAAGTCAGATGCGGACTTTGAGCTGACCGTTGGATTTAGCCACACGGAGGACGTCAGTGGCCGTGAGGGGAGCTGCTTCGCTGGTTTTTGTGCGGGTTTGACTGCAAGGGGATCAAGAGAGGCTGGGAGGAGAGTGGGTGGAGCCCTATGTGGGGGTGGATGAGAGCCCCTCTAGGAATTTCTGAAGGTTGGTTTTGTCTGCCTCCCTGGCCTCCGCCTCTACCCATCAGGGAGGGCTCAGGACAGAGGTTCAGGGCAGCATCCGTGTCCCAGGCATGCCACCAGGGCCGCTTCAGCTGCATTTGATGAATGAGCAAGACCCCTACCTCTGAGCCCCTTCCTCCACCCTCCTTATGGCTCCTGCCTTGGGGCTTGGCCAAACTCACCCATAGGTGCATAGACTGTGACAGAGCGCCATTGTCCACCAAGGACCACTGGGCCCTGAGCCCCCAAGCAGAACGGGTGCCGTTATGTCCACCCAGGCTCCAGTGACTGACTCAGCTGAGTCTCTGTGTTGCTGCCTGAAGCTATGAGCTTCTCTAGTGAATCTGGGAGGAAAGGATCGGCACCCGTCTGCACCCTGACGTGTGTTCTCCTGCTTTGCAGCCCCCTCACAGCCCCGCAGGAGAATCCATCCAGCATCAGGCTTCAGGAAGTCCTTAATGACCTGCCGTGCTCTGGGTCCCGCAGAGGCTCTGTCGCTCTGGCAGGTACATGGAGTGGGCAGGGACACTGTGGGAAATGGCTAACAACTCAGCATGGACACCAGCCTCCGTGGCTGCAGAAGCAGGTTTGAGAGGTCCCCTGCCAAGCCAGGCATTACCCTTTGGGTGCTGAGACATGGGAGGACAAGGGGTCCCTGTGGCAGGGGCTAGGGAGACCAGGGCCGGGTGGACTTTGGGGTGTTGGGGCAGCAGCTACATAGCAGCTATTGATGACGCGGTGCCACAGGCATGAAGGCCAGGCCGCGAGCTGGCCCCGTCCAACAGCTGGGGAAGCAGGCCCCGGATGCTGGGTCCCTGCTCTCAGGTGCTCATGGCCTGGGGTTCAGACCTTCATTCATGCCTTTACTCTTCCTGCAGGCGTCCACTCTGGGCCAGACACGGGGTGGCCAAGACGTAAAGACATGATCCCTCCCTCTAGGAGCTCACCATCTCGAGATGGGGCAGCTTTCACTTAGGATTTACGGCACACCTGCTGTGTGCCATTTACTCATTTATCTATTCAATTAACACTTATTGAGCTCCTACTGTGTGCCAAGCCCTGTGCTGGGCCCTTGGCAGGGTCGATGTTCTAATAAGCCAAGGTCCCTGCTCTGTTCTGAACAGGCTTGTGGCCAAGTCACCAGATTCTAATGAGAGAAATCTCCGCAGTCACTCATTTATCCAGTGAACCAACATCCAGTGAAGACGTGCTGTGTGCCAGGCCTTGTGAATTAGACGCGCACGCCCACAGATGAATGGAAGAAGCCAATATGTAAAAACAAACTAACTAACATAAAGCATGAACACATGGAAAATATAGGAAAACCATGCACAGACATAAAGGCTCAGAAGAGCTCACATCTAGCTGGGCAACCTTGGGGGGCTGCCTGGAAGAGGAGCATAGGCGGTGATCCTTGAAAGGTGAGGAGAATTTGGACATAGGGAGATGAGGCAGGGAATCACGTGAAGAAAGCAGAACACGAGCAGAGGAAGCCGCAGAGCACGCACAGCAGACACTGGAGAGCATGCAGCCTGACTGTGTTTCATAGTGTAAACAAGAGTGATGGGAAATATAAAACAGAGCAAACAGCCAATTCATTCCCCAGTCCTTCTTTCTAGTTTCAGTTCATCCCCCCTCAGCTTGGTCCTGTGCCCAGCCCCTCCCTTGTGAAGAGGTTAGTCTAAATCAATAGGAGCCATCCCCCCCTCCACCCTGCCCCAGTGATTGTTTAGAAAGTATCATGTGACACAGTTCTGGCCAATGAAATATAGAAGAACTATCTCCTTTAGTTGGGGAGCTTCTGGGTAAGTTTTTTACTTTTTAAAATGAGATGCCTTGAGAAGAAACTTTGTTTTTCGCATGTGTGAAGAGGTGATGGCTGGAGCTACAGCAGCCATTTGGGGACAATGAGGGGAGCCACTCCAAGAGGCCAAAGGAACCCACTAAGAAAAGATGGAACAATCTGTGTTCTTGATAATGCTGTTGAACAGCTGAAATTACCTGCTTTGGGCCTGGAGGATTCAAGTCCAGCCCTCACTCCCCACAGACTCTTATTCTCTTTCCTCTGAATGCCCTCAGCCCTAGCTGGGTCTCCCCCAGGGTCTGGTGTTGTCTGGGAAGGCAGGCTTCTGGGGGACCAGGGCCATGCCTATTTCTTCTTGCACCTCTCCCTGCTCTTCCCACAAACGCCAGGCAGAGGCCAGCACAGAGCTGGGGCCTGCGAGGGACTCGGGACCATCTGGCCTCAGGCAGATCTGGGGAGCTGCTTGGGCAACATGGCTTTCCTTCTCCTGAGAAGCTGCCAGCCTTGCCGCTATGCTGTGGCCCTGTCTATGCTCTGGGCATCACCGCCCCTGCCCACACTGCGTCCTTCCAGAGTCCGGGCTGAATGGCCAGCATGTCCTTCCTTGATTTCTCAGCACCCTGGTGCCACTGCTGCCAAGGCTGTGTGACTGCCAACTCAGTGACTCTGGGCCCTCCTTTGTCATCTGGCTGTCTCCCTGGGGACAAAGGAAGGGCTTCTTATCCTCTCCATCCCACATTTGTTTCCCAGCCTCTCTCCCTGCCAAGACCAAGAAGGGTGGCTGGGCACAGGGACCACGGGGGAGGACGAAGCAGGAGGGACTTTATGGTGAGCCCGGGGCTTCTCATCCCTGCCTCCTGCAAAGTGCCTGATAATCTCCCTAGCCCATGTTTCTGGGGCAGAATGTAACATCCAGGGGACCTAAGACCATGGGATCGGGTCCAAAGTCAGACCAGGGTTTGAGTCCAAGTTCATTGTTTGACTATATGCATGATCTTGGTAACTGGCTCCATTTCTCTGAGTCTCAGTTTTCTCACGTGAAAAATGGGGAGAATAGTGCTTCCCTCCGAGGGCCAATGTGAGAACTAAAGGCGATGATGCATGCGAAGCGATCTTCAGTGTTTGGCAATTAATGTAAGCTGTGGCAGTGATAATGACTATTGTTATTATTACTATCTCTGGTCACAAATACTCCTGGATACGATGTACAAAGTATTTGACTAGGTAAAAGGGGTTCACAGTTATTTGTCTCCTCAGTCATTGATTTATTCACGCATGCATTTATTTGACAACTGCCAGGAGACATGCCTCGCCCCAGGCAGAATGAAAACTTGCACAGGGCTTGCCCCATGGTTGTGTCCTGCCCTGGAGTGAAGCTGGTACCTGGGGGGAGGGCGAGGCAGAAAGGGGCAGTTCAGTCTCTTGTTCATTTGTTTACTCTGTCACTCCCTCCACCCTGCACGCTGGCTCGGCATGCACATGCCATGTCTCCATGCCCACCTGGCTCCCAGCTCTGCCAGTGGGAGTGGTGCCTGGCAGTCTGGCTCCCATCTGCCCCGTCTGGGTCCCAGGGGCACTGTGCCTGCTGGATCCTGAGCCCAGAGCTCTCTGCGCTTGGCTGCTGCCCCCTTCTCCCCGGGAGGTAATTATTTCTACAAGTCCAGTGCTCTCCATCCAGGCCAGAGTGGACCCCAGTGTAATAAGGCAGGAGCTGTTGAGGTGTGGTGGGATGCTGGGCAGGGGCACCTGTCTCTGCCCACCTCTTACTGCCCCACCCTTAGGTGGAAGGCACAAGAGAGCAGGCCAGTGACGGCCTCAGCGTGCCTCGACATGCACGGGCATGTGTGTGCCTGAGCACGTGTGTGCATGTGCATCACTAATGATGTGTTTAGGCGCGGCACACGTGTGCGCTGTATCCCAGTACCTGGAACAACCCCCTGCATGTAGTAGCTGCTCAGTAAGTACAGAGTGAGAACCTGCCTGGGGGCCTGCTCTATCTGGGCTTACGGGGTTTACATCTCTGAGTGTGACTGTGGGTGGGGTCAGGATACATATACCAAAGCTCTGGGTTTGGCAGCTGGACCACTAGCCAGAGGGGCAGAGGTGGGAGGTCAGGGGAGAGGGGATGAGCAGAGTGGGGACCATACACACCTGATATACACGGTTACCCCATCTGCAAAGGCTGGTCCAAGGCTCCCAGTCTCGCCCCCATCTATGCTGAGGATGCTGCCAGGCGCACCTTCACGAAGCTGGCTCATTCTGGAATGTTTTCCCGTTAAAATCTTCCCCAGTTCCCTTTCCCCTTTAAGATAAAGCCCAGGCTGGGGCTGGCATTCATCAGCCGCCATTCGGAGCAGCATGGGGTGTCTCCTGCCGTTTTAGACTCCGCACAGAGGCGTTTGAGGCGGGCACTGTTATTTGCCCTCATTTTGTACGTGAGGAAATGAGGCACAAAGAGTTCATGTGACTTGCCCAAGGTCACACAACTAGTATGTTGTGGAGCCAGGATTTGAACTCTGGGCTGTGGGTTCCAAAGCCTGTACTTTTAGCCACTGCCCACAGGGCTGCTCAAGGCCTTGCAAGGTGTGGACCTGCCCACTGTACGTTACTGCCACTGCATCTTGTCATGGACCCCCCCCCCCCCCCCCCCCGCCACTGTTTACTGCGTTTGTGCCTCTGGGCCTTTGCTCTTGCGATCCCTCTGCCAGGAGTGCCCTTCCCTCATGTCGCCTCACCTCCAACTCCCACCCTCCTCTCCTCTGTGTAGTCTCTCAGCCCCCTCCCCTGACCCCAGTGAGCTCACCCATCTGACCCAGGGCTGGGGACCTCACTCTCCCTTAGCTTGGCCTCAGCACCCTGCTGCGGGCTGTGAGCACTGCCACATTGCTCTCTGCTCCTCGGCTTATACATCCGTGCCACCCTCAGGGCAGGCACCACGGAATGTGTGAGTGACAGACAAAGGGATGGATGGAGGAGCGAACAGAGGACAGGTGATGGAGTTGCCTAGCTCCTGCCCCACCACCTTCCCCTGGAACCCCTTTCTGTGCTCCTGCTTGTTCCATTTATTGATTCATCAAATATTGATCGAGCCCCTACTGGATGCCGGCACTGTGCTGGAGGCTGCAGATGTAGGAGTGGGCACATCAAAGCCCCTGCCCCTAAGGCCTTCCATTCTGTGTGCGTGTGTGTGTAAGAGGGGAATACATTCATTAATCCAATAACATCACAAGTAAGCGTACCATTACCAACAGGGTCGAACCCCACAAAGAGAAAGCACAGGGGGCCCAGAGGTAGCAGGAGGCACAACCTCGCTAAGCACGGACGGCTGTGGTCGGCGAGGGGCGAGCTCCTGAGAACAGGGTTTCTGAGCTGAAAGCAAATGGACGAGAAACACACCGGAGCACCGGTAGCAGAGTGTGCAAGGCCACACTCCAGGGACCGCAGGTTCAGGGGCCAGAGCACGGAGTGTGAGGGGGAGCGGCTGCTTACAAAGGGGCTTAAAGAGTTTAGATTTTGGCTCGAGAGCAATGGGAAGGCACCGAAGGGTTTTTAGCAAAGGAGATGTGATCAGATTTGCATTTTTAAGATCACTGAGTTGGCCACTTAAAGAACAAACGGCAGCGTGCAGGACTGGAAGCAGGGGGCCCGTGTGGAGGGGGTAGCAGTGTCTGGTGGAGAGAGAGTGGTGGCGGCTCAGACCAGGGGGGCCGTCATGGGGTGGAGAAAAGGTGACAGATATGATATATTTAGGAAGCAAACTGGACAGGACTTGGTGACGAACCAGACGCAGGGGATATGAGGGGGCGCCATCAAGAACGGCTCCCCGGTTTGGGTTTGGGTTTTGGTTTTAGCTGACGTGTGTTGATCGCCTACTAAGAGCCAGGCGCTGTCCCAGCACTTTGTGGGCGTTACCTTGTTTATTCCTTCTGGCTGTAACCCTATCACGTTAGTTATCGTCAGCCCCTTCGCAACTTCATTCCACTCGGGTAAGAGTGCTGAGGCAATGGGGCACCGTGGGGTTTGTCCCAAGCTTTGCTCCTCTGGGGAACAGCCTTGGCAGATCAAAGGCACAGAGGACAAGGAAAGAGAGGCAGGTTGCATACACTGAGCCGACTCTGAGTCAGTGAGAATAATGATAACATTTGTAGTGCTTATTACCGTGTGCCAGGCATGGTGCCAGACAATTAGCTAATAATAAGAGGTAACACTTAGTCCCATGTAGGGCACCTTATATCAAAGATCTGATTGACTCCTCACCATAGTTCTTTTTCAAAAGTCTGTTACAGAAGAAGGGGCACTGGCTCAGAGAGGTTGTGGGACTTGCCCAAGGTCACACAGCTAGTTAGCAGTGGATCTGAAATCCAAACAGGCTGTGGCAGGAGGAGGGAAATGAGGACAAGCAAAAGGATGCTTAGTGGCTGCTGGGAAGGAAGGAAAGGCCTGTACTTGACTGTGAGCATGAGCCATGTCCCTCCTTGAAACACCTCTTGACACTGCTTGCTCCAGGACGGAGTCCCTACTCAAAGCCTGGATACCCGTGCAAGTTATGAACGCGCACGTTCACAAGTGCACACTCACACGCACGCAATGCACATCCCCTGGCTGCCACTGCTCACCTGCCCGGGGTGGCCTGCCTGGAACCCTCCACCCCAGGGCCCCCCACCCCCGCCCCCGCCTGTACCTGTCTCCCTGCCCTGCCCCCGCCCTGCCCGCCTGCCAGCGCCGCAGGCGGAGCCCGCTGTACATCATGTTGACAGTAGAAATTACATCCGGAGCCGCTGTTTCACACCGCACCCTGTCAGAACTCACCGCAGCCCAGTGATCAGGACAAATTGAATACCATCCTGGCCGTGTCAATATTTATTCCATTTTACAAACGTGGCGGAATGGGGGGCAGGGCCTGTGGTGTTGCCAACCAAGCAGAGCCCCGGGAGACCCTTCTTCCTCTCCCCTGCTCCTCCCTGCCCCCTCCTCCTCTTTCTCCACTTTTTTGTAATCAGTTAAAATTGTGAAATTGAACATTCATAATGAAAAGTGCATATATCATTAATGCAGAGTTTAACAAAAAATTTTAGACTGAACCCCATGGATGCACCCTTTGACCAAAACCCTGAAAATCACCCCCCCTTCAGAAGTGCCCCACTATGCCCCACCTTGACCATGACCCACCACTTCCCTCCACCCTGGCTTTGATGACAACCTGTGCCCTGCCTTTCTTTCTAGTTTACCACCGAATTAGGCATTCCTAATGTCTTAGCTTAGTTTTGCTTGTTTTAGAGCTGATGTAGCTGGACTCATACTGCACACACTCTGTTGCATCATGGTGCATTATGGTTTCGAGATTTGGGTTCACGCGCACTCCTTTTCACTGCTGTATAGTACTCCACTGCATGAATATACCTCAATGCATATACCCATTGTATCCATTCTACTTCTTCCTCTTCTTTCCCCTTTTCTCCTGTTTTTCTTTCTAGTCAGTGTCTTCCTTCCCTTCCTTCTTCTTCTCCCCTGTTCTGCCTCCTTAGCTGTCTGCCTCCCATTGTTCTGTCTGCTACATCTGCTCACATATCACACACACACACACTCAATTCCAGCTCCTCCATCCTATCAGGGTCTTGGATGTCCTCTCTGAGTCTCCTCCTCCCCAACCCCAGCTCCTGAGATACATAGTTCTGGCCAGAGGGATGATCCCCCAGACCTGAGTCTATTGAAGCTGATATGTGCAGAGGACACCTGGGCACAGAGATTGGGGGTCATCAGCAGAGTCCTTTGCCCCTGTGTATCCAGATGTTACCCTGGCAACCTTGGGGAGGAGGCCTCACCTCTCACCCTTACCCAGACGATAAAACACTCCCTTCTGGGCGGGGGTGAGAACTGAGTTGGCCCCAAGGGGCCCTGCAGCTCTCTGTAGGATGCATGAATGAGTGAGGAGGGGGCCCACCCTCAGCTCTTCTCACTCAGAGTCTCATGGAGCACCCACCCTCGGCCTAGCATCAGGTCTCTCCTGGGCCACAGCAGAGAACTCCAACAGGCTGGTGGGGGTCCTTTTATACTGGGGGCCCTGCAAGGCATCATTAGAGAGCCCGCTTGGATACCCCAGGAGCACGTGTGACACATTCATTTGTCTCCCTTCATCCCTTCTCTGTCTTGGAGCTGCATTGATGATGCCCATATTCAGGGTAGTTAATTTTTATTGCAACCTGAGCAGATGACATTAAGGAATCTGTCCCTTTGCGGTACAAGAGAAAGCTCTGTAGGCTAGAAGGCAAGGAGACGAGGCTGAAGTTTGGCTTTGATCCAGCCATGCTGGGTGACCTTGGGCAAGACCCCTTCCTCTCTGGGTTTCTGTACAATGGGAGGTCAAACTGTGGTTCCTGGGGATTGTCAGGGGACGAGGGTCACGCTGGCAGCATAACAAGGGGTACTTACAAAAGACACATGTCCCCAGGTCCCCAGAGCATCTGATTCAGTAGCAGTGATAATACCAACAGGCAACATTTATAGGGTGCTTCCACGTGTCAGGACTTACGCACTTGATGAGCTTAAAATAAGAGGCTGTGTTTAGTAACCACGGCACTCAACACTTCACACGAGGTACCTTGTTTCCTCCGTGTCACAGCCTGTTTTCTTATTCTAATTTTACAGATGATGAAACGTGGGCCCAGAGAGGCAAAGGAACTTGTCCAAGGTTACAGCCAGGAAGTGGGAACGCAGGACTTGAACTAGAAAAGTCTGGCTCCGCAGCCTGTCCCACGTCTGGACGAGCTCCCTAGCAGACTCTCAGGCTGGCTGGGGAGCGCCGCCACCAGGCGCTCAGGAGGTTGTGCATCGGGCACTGACTGCGAGCAGTCGTGTTCACAGGGATTCCTCAGGATGTATGTGAAGCGCTCCTGTCCACACACAGCCAGTGAGAGGTCTCCCATCAGCAACCCTCACACCGTCCTTCTGAGATGGGCTTGGTCCCTCCAGTCACCGATGAAAACCAGAAGCACCGAGAAGATGTGGCTCGCTCACGACCACGTGGCTGGGATCCAACCCCAAAGCTGTGGGCTTTCACACCAGCACACTGCCTCCATTACCCTACTCTGCCCTGCCTGCACCTTGTAATAAATGCTGCATCACCTCCCTCCGCAACTCTCTGCGCCTGTCTTCCCATCTGTGAAATGGAGGAGTTGGACCGGAGGGTCGGTGTCTGGCATCCCAGCTTCTGCCTCTCACACCATGGGCTCTTGGATGAGTTTCATCCTGCTCTGGGCCTCAGTGTCCCCACCTGGAGAGAGGCTCTGTGACCCTATCCCCACATAGGTGCTACTTTAAAATACACAGATAAAATAACATAGATACACAGAGGCAGCTTTAAAACAAGCCACCTGGTGGTGGAAGGCCTTAGGTCTGGCTCCCTGGAAACAGGCTCCAGGGCAGAGATTTGCCTGCGGGAGGTTTATTGGGAAGAGTTCTGGGGAACACCATGCAAGGGGCGAGGGAGGCAGGGCCGAGCGAGGGAGAGGTTGAGCTGCAATGCTGCGACGGGCACTCGGTGCCTGAGATGCGCCGAGTCGAGGCAAAGGGCCCGGCCTTTGAGTCCTGCAGCTACCAGACCCAACCAAGCTGTCCACCCAGCCAGGGGGCATGACCTGGAGTGAAGCAGCCCCCTTTGGCTTAGGGCAGCCCCCGAGAAGGGGCTTGGCGGAGGGCTGTCAGCGGCCACTGTCACAGCCGTCTTGGGTGGTATGTTCCACTACATAAAAACCTGCTGAAAAACCAGGGCCTGACCTCAGCTCCGGAGATGACAGCAGACAAGACAAGGCCTGAGCCCCGGGCTTAGCCAGCCAGGCCCTGGCCTTGCTCTGAGCCCTGTGCCCCCATCTGCCACCTGCCGTGATCACAGCGGGATCAGCGCCCCGGATCTCGCTTAAAGCCGGGCTGCCACCGCCAGCCTCGCAGCTCATCTCCCACAGTTCCCAGAGGTCCAAAGATGATGCCACTAAAAATTCCGCTTTCATGTTGTCAACCTCGCAGTAAATTACAGGCCCGGGAAGGCGTGGGCCTCCTCCTTAAACAAGATTCAATTCCACTTAGCTGCCCCACTTCCCACCCCACACACGGGTTCTCCCCCTCCTGCCACCCCAGGCTCAGGATTTATGGACTCTCTTTGCAGGCAGCTGGTAACCATGGCAAGCTCCTTAGGGAGGCTTCCGGCTGGAGCCTTGTCAGCCCCAGACTCCAGTGCAGCCCTTTCCTCCCAGGATGGGATTGAGGAGAGGCCGAGACAGCGGAAGGGGTTTCCGGAGGCCAAGGCAGAGAGGCGCTAGTAACCGCAGCAACAGCAGGCACATAGATGCTGTCACACCTATTCCTCGCACTCATCGTGATGCAGGCACTGTCATCAGCTCCATTGTATAGATGGCCAAACTGGGGCCAAGGTCATCCACCAAGGTCACACATGGAGGGAGCAGCTGCCTTCAGGGCTGGAGCACTTAAGTCTCACTTAAGCTACTGCGTCTTCCTCCGACTGAGGCGTTTAAAGGGTTTTAGAGTCTCTCAGAGGGTTTTGGGCTCCTGAAGGCCTTGGCCTACCCATCTGATGTCTGAATTCTCTCTTAGAACTCAGACTCCACTCGCACTCCTTCAGTGATGGGGAGATCACTCCCTCTCCAGAGGGCCCATTATCTCTCTAATGGCTGGACTCAAGTCTAAATAATTGATTAAGCCCTGTCATCCCTTAGAAGCATTGTTTTGGCATTTAAGGTCCTCAATGATCCGGCAGCTAACTCCCTTCTGCAGACTGACCTTTCGTGGCTCCCCTGCACTGCAGGCGGCTTGGGGGTCTCCTCCCTGCTCTGTGCCCAGCTCAGAGGGTCTTTTCTTATGTCATTCCCCACCCTCTTTCCACTACTCATCCCCGTTCATTCCTATCCCAGAATATCAGAGCTGGAAATCTACTACTTCCTCATTTCCTGATGGAGACAGACAGGCTCAGAGAGGGAATGAATTTTCCTGGTGCACAGGGGGAGCCGATAATGGGCCCAAAGCTTCTGCCAATTAAATTAATAAACAGTAATGAAACAGCTAACGCCTATTGAGTGCTCGATACCACCATTCTGAGCATTTCACATGTGTAATCCGCTTAATTTGCAAGCAACCCCAAGGAGGCAGGTCTTATTTCTATGAACATCTGTGGAGGAAGTGAGGCACGGAGAGGTCAGGTGACCTGCCCGATGTCACACAGGCAGTCTGGTGTCAAAGCCGGGCTCCCGATTCCGGGCTCCCCGCCGCTCCCTGCCGCCTCGCTCCATTCCACACGGCTTGTTTAGTCATGCAGACAGAAGACACCCAAGACAAGTTAACCTACCAGGGACAAGTGAGAGTGGCTGCTTTGCCAGGGAAACTGCCTGTCACTTTTGTTCTTGGGCCTGGGGCCTGGGGCCTGAAGCCAGCACTCGCCCTGCCTTTAGCCTGCCCATCAGGAGTTGTCTCTCCCCATTCCTCGGCAGCGTCCGATCCACATCCCCAGGGAGCTCTGGCTTTTTCACATCTTCCTACTGGATTGCAACCCTGGACCTCTGGAGGTAGGGCTAGGATCCAATGCACCTCTATATCCCAGAGCCTAACCCAGGGACCAGCACGTAGTAGGTGCTCAACAGAAGCTTGATTTTATCTAAGGGAGTCAAGTTGGGCTTCCTGCAGCAGGTGACATTTGAACTGCTCCTTGAAGAAGTAGGCACTCACCACATAGAGCACGGGGAAAGGGAAGGCCAGGCGGAGGGAGCTGCCTGAGCAGTTTTGGAGGAAGGAGTATTCAGAGTGCAGGGGGAATGAGGTGGGATGGGGTAAGGGGGATGGGGAAGAGGTAAAAAGGAAGGTGTGGCTGGGTCGAGCGCCTTGGTTAGGGGCTAGGTCTTAACTTGGAAGCGGGGACACACATTGTAACCTACTTTGGTCTGGAACAGATGGCAGAATGGAGGGAGCGAATTTTCTCAGGGGTCTTACATCCCTAGGTCAGAACAGCTGGGGCTGCAGGCTGCAAACCTGTTCGGCCAGTGTCCCCCCCAGACTAGGAGCAGGTCCCTGTCTGGGGTGGCAGATAGGCAGCACTGCTGGCGGGCCTTTATTCTCTGTCCTGACAAAGCGATGGAGCTGGCAGATGGGGCCCCTTCTTCCCTAAGCTCCTGTCTCAGGCTGGACCAGAAGGCAAGCATCTTGTTCAGACCTTAATCCACTGCTTTCTGAATTTAAAACTACAGCTTCTAGTCTTGGATCCCACCCCGCCCCACCCCCACCAGCCCTTTTATCCAGGGACACTGCAGATATCAAGAAAAACAGGGTTCACATACAGGACTGTACTGTAGAGGTTGCACAGGGAGTAGGGGGCCCTAACCGTGTCCATCTTTAGGAGTAGGCAGGAGTTGGCACAGGCGAGGGGTAGACTTGGGAGTGGGACCTGGACTGGACTTCCGATTCTCCTGTTACCAGCTGTGTGACCCTGGGCAAGTCGCTTCACCTCTCTGAGCCTCAGTGTCCTAGTCCACAAAATGGGGGAAATAAATCTTCCCAGGTTTGTTGCGAGGCTTGGTAGAGGATGAACATAAAAGCAGTCCTCCAGAAAGAGTCAAGTGCTGTAATCAGGTGAGGCTTGGTTATTATTATCCACAAGCAAGAGTGGACCAGAGTCCTGAGAATAAAGGATAATAGCAGCTGCTGTTTGTAGAGCTTTTACCATCTGTGATTATCACCCTGGGCTGAGCCCATTATAAGCATCCGTCCATCAAATGCCCGCCCCAACCCCAAAACGCGTACTATTATTATCTCCATTTTATAGATGAGAAAACACATCTGTGTCTGTCCTCTGTCCTTGCCCTTTACAACAGAAGAAATGTCCCTCCTCTTGTCTGAGGACAGGTCCCTGGTCAGGGCTCAGAAGCCCTGGCATCTGAGAAAACTTAGACCATCGATGGTTCCTTCTCCTGCATTAACTCCACTTCTCGCTAAGGAGCTCCTGGTCGGCACCTTCACACGTGCCCGAGCAGATTCCATCCTTACAAACACAACAAAGCAGGAAAGCAGCACACACTTCCTGACACCGCTCAGCCCCTTCCCTTAGCAGCAGAACTTCTCTGAAGACTGGCTGGACTCTGCAGGTCCTTTACTCGCCCCCACTCTCTTCTCAACCCACTGCCATCTCCCTTTCATCCCTGGCACTGCAAGAGGATGGCTCACGGGGGTCCCTGGCGACCGCCCTCCTGCTACACAGGGGTCCCTGCTGACCGCCCTCCTGCTACACCAGTGGATGGTCTTCACTCTTCTTTTTACTGGACCTCTCATCAGCATTTGAAACCCAAAACTAGACAACTGAGCCTTTCCTTCCTCTCTAATAGGGCCTTTCGTAGTGCTAGCTCATCCTCCTCTATCCCCCCTACAAGCTCCTCACTCTTCCTGGGCAATCTCAGCCAGGCCCAGGGCTCCGATTACTGTCAGTACTGTGGTAACTCCCACACGTGGTCTCGCCCTCCCTGTTGAAGTCCAGGTGTTGCCCTGTCCACGCCTCCACTTGCATGCCTCTGGGAAACCTCAAGCCCAACATATCCAAAGCCAAACATATGCTCTTCTTCCTCAAACCTTGCATTTCTCCAGGGTGCCCCATCTCAGGGAATGGCAGCCATATCCGTCAGGTGATTCAACCAGAGGGCTGGAAGTCATGCTCAACAGCTCTCAACCCTGTACTCCCCACAGGGTTATTTAAGAATTGAAGTCTGGTTCACTTAAATTCTTAAATAACTCTCTACACTGACCACTCTGCACCCTGTCCATCGCCATCATAATTCAAACCAGGCATTTGGGATGACTCTTAGATTTTTGGCTTCACATTGGACGGTGTGACACTATGATGGAGTGAGTTAGGGGAGGAGGGGCTGGGGGAGGAAACGAGAGTATCTTTTCAGGTAAGTTATGTTTAAGACATTCACGAGATGTGAAAGTGGAGACGTGTAGCAGGGTGCAGTTGGATGGTGTAGTCTGGGATTGCGAGGAGAGGGGATATAAATCTGAGGTTCATTAGCGTGTAGGTGATGCTTAATGCTGAGGAAATGAATGAGATCACTTGGGGAGAGATAGAGGGCAGGCCCAGAAGTGATCCTTGGGGCGCTCCGACGTCAGAGATGAAATAGAGGAGAAGGAAGCAGAGAGACTGAGGGGAAACTGCCAGTGAGGTTGGAGGCCGTCCAAGACTGTGGTGTCATGGAAACCAAAAGCAGAAGTAGAGGTCAGCGTGTTGTAAGCTGCTAAGAGGCAAAGTAAACTAAGGACAGAGAAGTGACTCTGCTGGTCAGTGCAGAGGTTCTCAGTGGCCTGGATAAGAGTTTTGATGTCTGTCTTCCCTGCTGGGCTGTAAGCCCCATGAGGCTAGGGATGTCGTTTGTCTGCTTACAATGTACCTCTAGTGCTTGGCTCATTAGCATTGTTTTCTGGCATGTCTGGTTATCTTTGCCTGTGTGTTGGCCATTGTTCTTGGATTTTTTTTTTTTTCTTTTTAGGAAGACTTTTTAGGAAGCATTTCAAGCCCAGGATTAAAGTATTTTCTTCTAACAAGGATTTGCATTTGGCTGTGGGGCTGCTGTTCTGAGCTTACTTTGAACAAAATTCATGATTGAAGGTGAAAAAAGAAATGCAAAGCCTGAGGTTCCCTGGCACACCCAAGTGGTGCAGCTGAAGGTCCCAATCCATGATTCAAAGCTGGGTTACCTTCAGCGCGCCCTTACCCCAAGGGTGAAGCTCTCTGGAGTCCCAGCTTATTTCATTGAGGGTCTCCACCTGATGGCACACCTTTTTTAGGCCAGGGACTTTGATTTCAATTCCCTTTATGCTGTGAGATCATCAAAAAACAAATTCAAAATTTCCGAGGTCAGCAAACGCCCTCAGGACAAAAGCCAATTCTATGTTCTCTAACTTCTCTGGGTTTCTGTTTTCCCTTCAGTTTTGACCTAATAATCCCTGGTAATTCCTTACAAAGAGCTTACTTGTCAGCTCTTTGATGCTTAAATAAGATGCTTTCTCTGTTTCATCCAGCAGTCTTAGCTCTTTTCAGCTGAAGGTTTGGTCCAAAAAACCTAGCCTCCTATTTCTGAACAGAGAAATCGCTAATCCCTAGGGCTTAGCAAATGCATGGCACATTATAATGGCTCAATAAATATTTGTTGATTGAATGAATGAAGTGAACCCAGGTCTCCAACATTCCTCCTCTTTCTAATGCCTTGGACATCCTATTCCCAGGTCAAGATACTAACGGAGCACTGTGGTCAAATCTCAGTGAACTGTGCAAAGAGGCGGGGCTGTGAGCTCAGAGGACAGAAAGATCCCTGTGAGATGGGGAGGGACAGCGGCAGGGGACCGCACAGAGGACCAGGGTGAGCACAAAGATGGATTTGCATCTCAGCAGAAGGGCCGCTGGATTGGGAAAAGAGGGCTCACAGGAATTCGCATTGTAAGTATGAGTCCAAAGTGAAGGCTAGAATGTATGAGGAATCCTGGAGCTAAGAGTGGGCAGAGAATCAAGCACTAGCCAGGGAAAAGTTTATGAAGGCCAAGGGAGGCCCCTGGGCCCTCTGTGAATGCGGAAGCGGAACCCAGGCGAGGGCAGTTCCCTGCAGCCACCAAGGAGGGGGGAGGAGAAACTGCTTTTGTTGAAACGCACAGATGGTAATTGCTGAGAAGAGTATTTCCCCTGGTTTAAAAGGCTTTCTCCTCTGCATTTTCCTGGGTCCCGGTTTCAAAGGAATTTTAATTGCAAAGAAAATTTTGTCATCTCCCTGGGGGAAGAGGGCTCAGTAGCTTCGAATAGTCATGCTTGATACTGATTCTTCTCCAAACTGGGGATTGTCACGCTTTGGCTGCGTGGAAGCTGTTTGGGGATTGGGCTCTGTGGAGGGTGGGGTGGGGGTGAAACAGGCCTCAGGAGCCTTTCTGGAGCTGGGCAGGCTGGGCTTGCAGGCGGGGGTTCCTCGGCCTGGGTTCTCCATGTGGGTCTTTCATGCCAGCCTGGCGACAGTCCTAACTCTTTTCTCCCCGAGCCCAGTGGGGTTATTTAATTAATTATGCCCATGAAACAGCTGGTCTCTCAGTTTCCATTCTTGCTCCACTGTAGCCGGCTCTCCACGTGGCAGCCTGTTTGGAAAACACTTTGGTAGTTTCTTTAAAAGTTAAACATAAATTTACCCTATGATCCAGCAATTCCACTCCTAGGTATCTATCCAAGAGAAAGGAAAACATATGTCCACAGAACGGAATACTATTAAGCAATAAAAAGGAACACCCTGCTGATATATGTGATAATCTGAACACATCTCAAAAACCATTACGCTCCATGAAAGAAGCCAGATGGAAATAAAACACGTATTATATGACTTGGTTTATGTAAAATGTCCAGAAAAGGCAGATCTATATAGACAGAAAACAGATTAGTGGTTGGCTGGGGCTGGCGGCGGGAATGGGGACGGACTGCAGATGGGCATGAGGGATCTTTCCGGGGTAAAATAAACACAAAAACTGGAGGGCGGCGGTGGCTGCACCACTCCGTAATTTACTAAAAATCATCGAACTGTATGCTTACAACGAGCGAATTTTACAGTATGTACATTACACCTCCGTGGGGCGGGCGGGGGGGGGGGGCTCCCATTTCTCTGAGAATAAAAGCCAGAGTTTCTACAAGGCCCTGCACGATCTGTGCCCCCGGCCTCTTTGACCTCCCTCCCTCCCCACCCCTACTCACCCCCAATGACCTTCTGAGTCTCCCTTGAACACAGCAGACGAGCTCCCGCCTGACAGTCTTTGCGGTGGCTGTTCCCCTCTGCCTGGGATGTTCTTCCCCTAGACAGCCGCAGGACTCCCTCCCTGCCCATTTGAATGTCTTTGTTCAAACACCATCTTTTCAGTGGAAAGTAACCCAAGCACTGCGTCTAAAATTGCGGCCCCTCTCCAAGGCTCTGCCAGTTCCCTTTCCTCATCTCCGGATTTTCTACCGCGTTTATCACTTTCTAACATATGATTTTCTTATTTATGATGCTCATTGTTGGTCTCTCTCTCTCTCTTCACTAGCATATACGCTTCACTGGGATAGGCATTCATGTTGCTTTGATTCACTGATGTACCTGGCACAGAAAGGTGCTCGACAAATATTTGTTGAGTGGATGACTTAATAAATGATTTAACAAAGGTTTTCTGAATGTCCTCCCCTGTGCCAGGAGCTGAGCATCCAGCAGTACACTGGGGGCACAGATCTCTCACCCCCTGGATGGCTTGCATTTTAGTGGGAGAGGGACCATAGGCAAGGGTGAATTTTAAACCAGTGTGAGAGAGAACACCCCCAGCTCCATCACCAAGAAACCACACACGCAATAAACGTTACAAAAAACTGTTATGGGAGCAGGATGCGGGGGGTGGTCCTGAGGAAAGCGACCTGATGGATAAGTAGGAACTGGCCAGGTGGGGAGTAGGGAAAGAGAGTTTCTGGCCCAGGAACAGCATGTGTGAAGGCCCAGAGGTCAGAGAGAAAGTGTCCTACTTGGAGACATGTAAGATATTGGCTCCAGTTGAAACATGAACCATAAGGGGACCAAAGAGAGATGGGGTTGGTGAGGCAGCTGGTGGCAGGCTGCACAGAACCTTGGGCCCATCAGAAATAGTATTGGCCAGTTCAGCAGGGCACCAGCCAATCAGAGAAGACACTGGTCATAAGCAGCTGGTACATTCCGCTGGGTCTCTGCTGTGCCCTAAGCCATAGGAGTGACCCTGAGGTTGACGTGCTGGGATCACTCAACAGGGGAACGGCAGTGTGGACGTAGGATCACTCCAGATATCAAGAGCAGAAGAGATTGGAGGGGCTGGCAGTAACTAGGGAAGGCTGGGCAGGAGGTGTTAGGCCGGTTGGGCTGAGAGAATGGACCGTCGCAGGCGATGGACTGGATGTAGGTGGTTGGAGAAGGGAGGGGCCATGGATAGTAACAGCAGCCACTGCCAGCATCTACTGAGCAGACACTGTGTGCCAGGAAAGGCTCTGACCACCTGGCAGGTACTTTCACTTTAATGCGACAGGGGCACACCAAGGACCTGAACCACAGGGAGGCTCCGTGACCTAATCCTGGACTCACACCCAGACTGCAGACGACATAAGGCTTTCAGGGGCGGCCCTCTCTCAGCTTGCTGGCTGGGTGAGTGGCAGAGCCTTTTGGGGAGGCTGGACCATGGGAAGTAAGAGAAGGAGACTTCCCTCTTAATACTTGTGACGGAAGATGCTGGACCACAAATGTGTGAGGCTCTGGGGGCCCCCCAAGTGGAGATCCGACTGGACATCCAGAGAAGAAAGGGAAGTGGGCAAGAAGTGAGCTGGGCATTATGCCCATGAAGACGCCACTCTGGCTCGAGATGAGAATGGGGAATGCAGGAAGTGTGTCATAGGGTCCCTTCAGGGTAAATACAAGGAACGAAAAGGCACGTGTCCTGGAGTAGGGACCACTCATTTTTCTAGAGGCAGTCAGAGACACTGGGAACAGGGTCTGCCTCTGGAGCGCAGCTGGCAGGGTGGGGATCCTGGGAGTGTCTGAGCGCACAGCACCCGCGGAACACGTGCCACATCTGTTTCTTAAAAAAATGTCAGTGGAGGAGTAATTGGTTGGTGAGACCAAAATGAACATTTGTGTTCATTTTTGTCTCGATGCTATTTTGTGTGTTTTTTTAACTTAATAATGCATTTTTTAAACAAATTAAGGGGCAGGGAATGGAGAAGGGGTGATTAGAGAGGCAGGAAGGGAAGCAGGAGAGAGTGGGGGTCACAGAGGTCAGAGAAGGGGGACTTTGGAGGATGGTATGGCCCCGGGGTTTCCCATGGTGTAAGAGACCAAGCGGGGTGACCTGAGGGTGCAGGGGTCAGAGAGGAGGAACAGAGCATGCTGGTGCAGTGCAGCACCGGGGGCCCATCGGGGGGTGGAGGGTGGACTGAGAGAGGTGTAATGGGGAGAGGGGACGACACCAGATTGGAGTGGACTGAGGAGTGAGCGGGAGGGAGTGAAATGGGGATAACTTGATAAGGTGGGCTGAGAAGGGAAGGAGGGGAAGGAGGGAGGGGTACAGCCCGAGAGAAATGGTGGGGGGTGGTGAGAGAGGGACTTTTTAAAGGAGTTGAGTGTGATCAGCGCTGATGGGAAGGAGCCAGCACAGTGGGAGAAGCTGACAAGCCAAAAGAGGGCTGAGGGCAGAAACAGAGGGTAGGGGTCTGGGGCCCAGGCAGAGAGGGGACCAGGGTGGCTCTCCTGCTCTAACAGGTGGCGAGGACAAGGGGATGAGTGAAACTAGGAGCAGAAGCCAGGCCTCAGCTCCCTGAAAACACCCCTGCCTGCTCTTCCCTGTTTGGTTGTGACCTTCTGGGACAGTTCCTGGCTTTGCTTCTCCTGTTGGCCACTAGCCCTGGACCGGGCTTCCAGGTTGCTTTGCTCGGTTGCTCAGGACACTGGACAGGGTCAAGGCCACCTCCTGACCCTGCTCATCCTCCAGCCAACTGTGTGGCCTCCAGTGAAGCGGCTCCACAGTGGGCCTCAGTTTCTCCTCATAGGTGGTCAAGCTCAGGATCCCGAGACCCCATGGTTCAATGTCCTTGCCAGTCCCTGCCTTTGCTGCCTCGTCCCCTGATGTCCGCAGTAAGGAAAACTCAAGAGGTACAGGTGCTCCTCCCAGCTGACAGGATGAGTGTCCTGTCCTGGAGGTGGCCCGGACACCTTTCATATTCCCAGAAGACATGTGTCACTTGGAATTTTATGGGTTCTAGGATCTGGGTCCAGAATGGCCCAGTTAGTTGCTCCCCCATGCATGGAGGAAGACCCCCCACCGTTGGAGTAGAGGGTGTGCTGGGCTGAGAAAACCAGGCCCAGACTCCGTCCAAGCCTGCTGTGTGACTCTCAGTGAATCCTACATGTCTCTGGGCCTTAGCTCTCTCATCTGAAAACGGGACCCCGTCAGGGCTCCCACATGGTTTTACTGCAAGGGTTAAATGAGATAATGCACGTGATACTCCCAGGACGCACCCAAAGCTCCGCACATGATAACTACTATCGTTACTAATAAGCCCCGCCCTGGTCTATTACATGAACCCCATGACCCGGAAACCTCTGCAGGAGAAACATCGGCCTGTGATCCAGGAGACGTGTACACAGACGCCCACCGCAACGCTGCTGGGAATGGGGGAGAGGGAGTGGACGCACAGCAGCGCAGTGTGTCCGTACGATGGAATACAGCCACTTAAATGGAAAGAACCGGAGCTATATATATCAACACGATAGTTTTCAAAAACATTGTTGGAGAGAAAAAAGCAAGTTGCAGAGTGATGATACATCTAGTATGAAACCATTTACATGAAAAGAAAACAATGCTGCTTGTTTTCGGTGGGCACATGCAATGCATACCCAAGTGTAAGAATGGCACGCAACACGCACACCAAAGCTCATCACCAGTGACTTCTGAGGGAGTGGGGAAGAGACCGGATCGGAGATGGTGGTAAAGGGGGCTGAAGCTTCACTGCAAAATGTCCCATTAATTTCTTAAAAGAAACCAGCTTTAAAAAACAAAAATTCCTGCCTTGCCTATTTCACTGGTTGGGAGGACTGAATTACATGGGCACAGAGAATGTATAATTCATTTTCTAGTTGACAGAGCATTTTTTACCCACGTGACCTTACTCCATCCTCTCAATGAGACTTTGAGGGATGGATTCTAATTTCTCTTCTATTGAGGAGGAAACCAGGGTGCAGAGGGGTGAGGCAATTTCCCAGGTCACACGTGTGGCGTGTGGGCACAGGTCTGGTTGAGCAGCCCAGACCTCTCTCTCTCCACTGCCGCAGGCTCTTTAAACTCTGTCGCCATTGGCATAGAGATGGCAGAGGCTCCCGCTCCGGAGGAGCTCCCACCTCCCGGCAGACATCCCATGACCCCACTTGAGCTGCCCTCTCTCTCACGACTCTCACCCACTCATTTCTGGGATGTACTGTGTTGCTAAGGATAAACCTTGGATACCAGCTGGTGACCTTGAGCAAGTCACTTCCTTGTTCTGCAAAATAATACCTAGTTTTCAGGTTGCTGTGGGCAAAGCGCACGCAGTAAGCATTCCGTGACTGTCGGTTCCTGCCCCTTCCTCCTCCCACAGCTTTTTGACTCTAAGCCGGGCCAGACTCACCCCAGAACCCTGTGCCAGGCATGGTACCCAGCATAAAGTAGGTGCCAGAAAAGTTTGTGACTTGGCGTAAGTGATCAGTAGGGTTACGTCATCAATAACAACAGGAAAAGTCACCGCAATCTAACGGTGGGGTGGGGGGGAGGCAGACCCCACACACAAGCCAGGGAGCTCCTGATCCCAACTGATTTCTGGGGTAAGTTCCCTGGGCTATCTTGAACTTGACCTTGAGGGCAGTGAGGAGCCATTGGAGGTTTAATCAAAAGAGTGATATAGTTGGATAGGCCTTAGAACATGCTGCATGAAAGGGCGGCAGGGACACCGGTGACAAGGCAGTGGTGAATAGTGCAGGCGCCAGATGGGGCCCGAGGTCCCTTCTTATCTAGTGAGACACCTGAACCTGGAGGAAGCCGGGGAAGAGTGGGGTGGCTGGACTGCCTTGTGAGAGGTGCGAGGATTTTACAGAAGATTGACATCAAACCCATGAGGCATGTGGGCCATAAACCAACCAACCAACCAACCAGCCAACAAAAAGAAATCGCATCTTGCCGTCACTGTCCCAGGCTTTCTCGGGCATCCAGCATCCCTGCCCCTTTGTGTGCAGGGAGCATCGACACAGGTCCCCAGTTCATTCCCAGCTTCGCCTGAATCACTTGGCAGAAACAAGTTTTCCTGCCAACCCACAGACCGACCCAGGTGAGCCCTCCGACAAGCACAGACCGTCACCGTGACAGCGGGTTGCCAGCAAGGGGAAGGGCCCGCTCTTCCTTTTCTTGTCTGTCACAGACACATCTGTCGACCTACACCTGCCACTGAAGATGATATCCTACATGCCCCCCAACTTCAGATTCCAGGGAGAAGCAGGAAGGGCAGGCGGGGATATGGACAGCGTGAGAGAGGGGGATTTTCATCACAAAAATCACAGCTGCCATTTTTTGAATACTTATGCCTTGCTGGGCACGTGCGTTCACTCCTATATTGATCTCTGACGCGGGCGCTGCTTTTCTGGATGCCTTTTACAGACGAGGGAATGCAGACCAAGGGAACTGGAGTAGCCTGTCCGAATTCACCCAGCTGCTAAGTGGCAGAGCTGGGGTTTAGGACTTGTCTAGCTCCGAGGTCCACTGTGACAACCTAGTCTCCTCACCGGACTTGACAAATGCCAATAATTTCCTTTTTTGTCCCCCAAGACACTGACACATGATTTTAATGACACTTCACCACTTATTCATTCACAAAATAATTATTGAGTGCATACTCTGTGCTTGGCAAGGGGAAAGGAGGATGGGAGGGGAAGGGGACGTGCAGAGGTCAGGAGGCAGAGGTGTGTGTGCCCAGGAGACCCTGGACTTGGCAGGTGAGACCCAGAGTAGATTCGCCTGGTGGGTGGGGAGCAGTTCTGGGGAGTGAGGGGTCTATAAACAGTGGGCGGAGGTGGGGGCGGGGCAGGAGTGCACAGAGAGAGCCAAGAAAGAGTCTTGCTTCCTTATTTATTATCTCTGGGCTCTCGAATGCAAGACTACCAGGCAGAAGTGACAAAATAAAAAGGGAAAGGAAAAAATGCCAGCTACCGCCAGAATAAAATCAGGGCAAATAGAATAAAACCTGACAGCCAAGTATAAATAAATATTCGTAAAAGAGTTAAAGGACAGATTAAAATAAAAACACCAAATGCAATTCTTACCCCTTGACAAATGCAGTGCGAATTGGGTTCTTTTAATCAAATGTTTGGCAGGTGTATGAATTATTTATAATTCAATACTGGGTGGTTAAATGGAAAATGGAAGATGTTCCCTCCGTCTTTTCGGAGCTTATCTGCTTCCCCCAACGAGGTCCCCCCGCCCCCAGAAAGGGTGGGTGATGGCCCCTCCCCCACACGGGTTCCGGTCCTGGACTCTCGAGCCAGTAATCCTCGCCTTGCTCTGGGCGTTACCGTTTGTTGACTGGCCCCCTTGTCACAAACCTTCACGTCTCCCAAGGCCTCCTTCAGGAGGGAGGCCCCTCCGTGCTGAGGACAGGAGTGGGCACAGCTGGCCAGGTGCAGGGGAGCTGGGCGTCCAGATCCCTGGGTCCTTGGACCTGGCTTCTGCAGACTCAGCATGCTCTGTGCAAGTCACTGCCCCTCCCTGGGCCCTCCTCCCTCACAGGAGCTTCAATGTCGCCATCCTCTCTTTGCCACCTCCCTTCTGATCACGTCCCCACCTGTGGGCCTCACCACACCCCTCTGTGGCAAGAAGCACGATACCTGTCCCCAGTTCACAGAGGTGAAAACTGAGGCCCAGAGAGATGCCAGGATGCATCCCTGGTCATACCACGGGTGTGCGCTTGAATTGGGGTTGGAGTCCCAACTCTGCGTTCATCATTCATCGGGAGTGCCATTCTGGGGGCACTCCCTCGTGGACAGAAGCACGCCACCTACCTCTGCTGTGTTTGCGCACTAGCGGCAACAGCCACCCTCGGGGCTGAAGTCTGCACAGTGCCCGGCCTCCACGACAGCGGGGCCTCGCTGTTACACAGTAACAAGAACTTACTAGAAGAGATCACTCTCAATTTACCGGCCAGAAACTGAGGCCCAAAGAGACAAAGGGACTTCCCCGAGGTCATTCTGTGAGTGGGTGCAGGGACTCCAGGTCCCTGGGTGCTTGTCAGGGTGTGTTGTTGGTCCTTGCCACCCCAGGAACCCACCCCCCCTGACTCTGAACCGATCCCTCCCCATGGGCATTCTGCTCTGGTCTCCCGCCCCATCTGTCATGTGTGTGTGTGTGTGTGTATGTGTATGTGACACACGCCCTGTGAGTGGAATTTGGAGTGGGGAACCCACCACACGCAGCCCAGTAGCAGCCAACTTCCCTGAGCCGCAGATGAATGAGTCCTCTCAGCTAAAAAACGGCTGTCGGAAAGGTGGGAGAATGAAGGTAATTAGTCCCCTTAATGCCGATTTCAGACTAATCTTTCACACTTAAGGAAATTGTTCCAATGATTTTCTTATTTTCAGGGGAGCTCGTTAAGTAAGAATTAGAAAAATAGATAGGGTAGGAGATAAAGAAAATAGATTTTGTAATGACAAGCTGCCTAAATACACCAAGAGGGGGCTGGGCTGAGCCGGGATGGAAAGACAGACCCAGGTCCTCCTGCGATGGGTGACAGTTGGGTGTTTCAGGGTCCCTGGGCAGGAGAAGACCCCTGGAGGCAAGGGTCGAGGGCACTTCGCCTCAGCTCGGGCCTCTGCAGAGCCGTTTCTCAATGCACGCTGGGTGCAGCTGATGTATTGGGCTGGCCAAAACGTCTGTTTAGTTTTCCGTAAAATAAAAGACACATTTTTCATTTTCACCAATAACTTTATTGATTTGGGTATTTTGAGTATGTCGGCTATCTCCTGTGTGGTAGAATGTTGGTTGTTCTCAATTAATGTCTCGATTTGATCGCTATCAGCTTCAACTGGTCTCCCCGACTGTGGAGCATTGTCCAGTGAGAGATCTCCGGCACAAAACTTCACAAACTATTTTTGACACATTCGATCAGCCACGCACAAATGTATTTCTCCATACACTGAACAAATCTTTTTTTTTTTTGCGTTTCAGTTGTTTTTACCTTTCTTGAAATAATAAAGCATAATACACTGAAAATGTTGTGTATTTTCTTCGACCTTCCGTGTTAAAATGGCTCCACAAAAATTCACCCATTTTGATAAGTTTTTTGAAATTATGCACACAGGTATGACAGCGGTCCCAATACAGTGTAACAAAATTGTTTCAAATGAAGTTCAAGACAGCTAGGCACTATGAGAGCCGTCGTACGGAAAACTCCAAACGGGCGTTTTGGCCAACCCAGTATTTGTGTCCTGTGATCTCTATCAGCCTCTGCGCTCCTGAGTCCTGGCTGGGGGAGGCCGCTCATCAGACAGCTTTCCTCAACCTCTGGAAAGAGCGAAGTCTTTTCTGAGGTCCAGAGCCCACTGCAGGGAGTTCAGACCTCAGCACCTTCTCAATACTCTGGGGAAGTTAAGGGACATGTGCTGATTGTAAGTTGCTGTGCTGGGTACTTTACCGCCATTTCACCCCCGAGCCCCAGGGGGCAGATGTGATTGTGGCCATTTTTGTAGGAGGAGGCTCAGAGGCAGGGCTGCCCCAGGCTCAGCCAGCCCCACTGGCTGTTTTCAGGTGTCCTCTCTTCTGACCAGCCAGGGCCTGTGCTGTTCCTGTTGTGAACAGTTTTGAACAGCGCCCTTGGTCATGTGACTTGGCCAAGGCCACAGGCTGTTAAGTTCCAATCTGCAGTGGGAGCCCACGGTGTCCCACACCAGAGCACACTCCATTTCTGCCCCTCAGGCCGCCTCTGTGCCATGAGTCCCCGTGGGAAGGAGGGGTAGAGGGAATGACTTGGAGCCAGAAGAAACTGTGTCCCCTGCGGAAAACAGGTGGCTTCTCCAGGTGGCACGTGGGAGGGAGGGCCTCTTGGAGAAGGTAGGCTGTCCTGGTGTCTACCTTCTGGAACAGGCATGGGCCATTTTTCTCCTCACTTCTGCCTACCCATCTTTGCTTTGGTGGCGCCTGCTCCAGACCTGCCTCTTGCTTTCTCTTTTCTTTCCAACTTATCCGGAGTGTCCCTGAAGGCCAGCCCTGGCCACTCCTGGCCTTCAGCCCAAATAGCCTCAGATCTCTCTCCCTCATCTCTGAACCCAGAAGAGACCCAGCAGTCCCTGCTTTTAGCTGCAGCGCATTCTGGGAAGCTTAACCTTGCATGTCCAGTGACCTTCTGTGTGCGGATGAGGTCAGCATCATCAGCAGAAGCTGCCAGGTGATTGGCTCTGACAAGGAGACGAATTGCTCACCAAGGGGGGGGAATGTGACTTTGTGAGAATGTCCATGTGACATTTCTCCTTGGGTCACGGGCCAGGTCACACTTTCAGGTTCCATCTGCCCCACTACCTCCAACCACGACGGAAATCTCTGCTCTGCACAATCTCGGCACTGTTTGGATGGACCTCCTGGAGCCGTGGTTCTCAGCCAGGGCGATTTTGCTCCCCCCACAGCATGCCTGGCAACGTCTGACATTTTTCGCTTGTGACAGCTAGGGACACGCTATTGGTCCCTAGTGGGTGGAGGCCAGGGATGCTACTGAATATCCTATAGTACACAGGACGTCCCCTGCCCCCAAGCAGAGACTTGTCCAACCCGAGACGTCAGTGGTGCCACAGCTGAGAAACCCTCGCAAGAAGCGTCTGACCCCGTCTCCCCATTTAACCTACCTAAGAGTGGAGGAAGGGCTCTGGCTGTGCCTGCCCTTGGGATGAAACAGTGGAAAGGGCGTCCGGCCTCCAATCAAAGTGTGGGTCCGGCACTCTTTGTTTTTCATTCAATGAACAGATATTGGGCTCCAGTTACGTGCCAGGTACTGTGTGAAGCCCTGGGTATTCAGTAGTGGTCAAAATAGATACAACCTCTGCGCACGTGGAATTCACAGGGCGATGGAGTTTGAGCTCAGCCACCTTAGACTTGTCTTTTCTCTCCCAACCTCAGTTTTCTCATCTCTAAGATCAGCCCAGTGCTGCATCTCTCCCTGCATTGCCATGAGGCCTTCAAAAATGTAAACACCAAATACAACTGCAGAGCCCTGGTGGGTGTGGCTCAGTGGACGGAGCACCGACCTATGAACCAGAGGGTCACTGGTTCGATTCTCGGTCAGGGCCAGGTGTCCAGTTGGAGGCATGTGAGTGTGAGAGGCACCTGATCGACGTTTCTCTCACACATTGGTGTTTCTCACCCTCTCTTTCTCCTTCCCTTCGCCCCTCTCTGAAAACAAGTAAATCTTTAAAGAAATAAATACAACTGCAGATCCTCAATAACATTTGAGTGGATCGGAGGCTTCTTTTTGGAGAGGGCTGGGCAGGTGGTGGGAACGAGAAAGGAGGAAATGAAGACATTAGTGTGCACTTACTGAATGCTTCTCAGGGACCCTCATCAACCCTGCAGTGCAGATAAATGTACTCTTCACTCAAAGTGCAGGTGGGGAAACTGAGGCCCAGAGGGGAAAGAGACATGCCTAAGCCGGTCCAGTGGAGCTGCTGGGGTTTGGACCCAGCTCCCCTGGCTCTTGCTGCCTTCTCCTTTTTGCCATCTCTAGGGCTTTTTAAAGGAGGTGAGGTCTGAGCCTGACCAGGCCTGGCCTTCAAGCCTTATTCCCCAGCATCCCCTGGGGTCTTGGTCTCACCCCATTAGCGCTATTTTAAAAAGTGCGGACCGACCTGGGCACATTATTGCCCACATAAATCAGCCAGCTCTGAGTACAGAACACCTTTAAACAAACAGCTGATGGGAGTGAAGTTCCAGGATCATTATTAATAGCTTTTCATTTCGGTGGCCGCTGTGCTGTGACATGCCTTCCCAGCAGAAGCCCGGCGAAGCCAGCCTCGGATCGGCTGATCCCCCGAGTCCACCAGTCAGAATGAATGACTGTACCTTTGTGTTAATTGTGGAGCCCAAGCCACATGCGGAATGCTAATAGGGCCAAGTGGGAGGGGGCAGGTGCCAGTCTTGCCTGGCTACGGGACAGGGAAGGACCCCACCTCTGGCCTTCCTCCACAACAGCCAGCTGGGGGATCTTCCTAACACACTTCTCCGAGATCCACCCTCCTCTGCTCAAGAAAGCCCCACGCCTGTGGCCCAGGGCCAAGTCTTGGCTCATCTGGCTACCATTCAGGGCCCGTTATGTCTCATCCTCCCACTCCAGTCTCCTTGCTTGCATCCCCACACCACCAAACCTATTCATTCATTCATTCATTCATTCATTCATTCTTTACTGAGCCCTCTGAAAAATGCAGGGGGTGAAGCTGTGAACGAGACAGGCATGGTCCCTAGTCCCATGGGACTTAACATCAAGGAGGCAGGACAGATGTGTGTGGGCTTTGAGCTGGGCTGCCCAGGCCCCCATTCGGGTCAGGCTCTTCATCTGTGTGACCTAGTGTGCAGGGTCTAACCACTTCTGGACTTAGTTTCCTCCTCTGTGGAATGGGAATAATAATAGTATCTGTCTCATAGGGTTGTGTGAGGAATCAGGTGGCTAGAAACATATAAAAACACATAATAGACTTACTATCACTTACTATTAGGCACAGAATACTCAATAACCATTAGCTATTATCATCACCACCTCATGACTTCATTTAAAACGTACAATAATGACCACAAAATAAAGGTCCAGGGAGCAAGGGGAGTATTAAACGGGAGGCTGGCCCAATCTGGGGCTCTGGGAGGAAGTCTGATGTTCTCAGACTGGAGGGATGAGCGGGGGTAAACTGAAGCGGAGAAGCGTGTCTGTGGTGGGGGAGGGGGAGTGTCAGGTGGAAGGAACAGCATGGGCCAAGGCCCTGAGGCTAGATGGCCCCGGACCTGAGAAACCTGGAAAGTAGCAGAAGGCTGGTGGTCAGAAGCTACAGGGCTGGGGGCTGAGATGAGACTGGAGGAGCAGGCAGCGGGCCACAGCACACGGGGCCCTGTGGGCCTTGTGAAAGTTCGAATTTCGTCCTGAGAGTAGCGAGAAGCTGTTGCAAGCTTCTGAAGCAGAGAAGTGGTATGAACCTCATTTTACTTTTAAACTCGCCCGGGCTGCTGTGTGTGTGAAGCACACGCATCCCCCTCATGGCTCCAGGGCCCTCACAGGGGGCTGAGAAAGAAACAGGGGACGGGAGAGGGGGCTGTTGCCCAGGTGAGTGACCGCTGTGGCCTAGACCAGGGTGGGGACAGGGGAGTGGACAGAAGAGGGCTGTTCCTAGAGGTATACAGGAGGCAGAATCCTCAGGGCACAGTGTGAGTGCTGCGGGCAGGTGAGACAGAGGGAGCTGTTGGGGAGGACACCCACAAAGGTCGTCCCGTTAGTGATGTGGGGAACACAGCGGGAGTAGCAGGTGTGGAGGGTCGGGGACCGTGAGCTCAGTTTGCATGCCCTGGTGGTCATAGTCCTCTGAGCCTTTGCATGTGCCGTTCCTTCTCCCTGGAATGCCCTTCCTGATCCTGTATGATGGGGGACTATTTTTTATTAATCGCTCAAAGCCAGGCTCCAATGTCAACTGCAGTATGTGAAGCCTGCCTCGGCTATCCCAGATTTGGCCTCTCTCCCTTCTCTGTGTCAACTTCTCTGTACTAACCCATGACTTATTACAAAGTATGACAAAGACCTCCAACAAACACACAAACAGAAAAGACACAGGGTGCGAGGGGAGCATCCCATGCCCCTCCCAGCACCCCAAACCTCACTGATCTCGCAGCGCCTTCAGTTTCCTTTGCTGTTTCCACCTCATCTCCTTCTACCTCATCTCCTTCCATATGTCAGAGGGCCCCAGAGCTTAGTCCTTAGGTCACTACTCTTTTCTGTCTCCACTCACTCCCTAGGTGACCACAAGCAATCCCATCCATTTGCTGGTGACGCCCAGGATGCAGGTCCAACTCAGCTCTCACCCTGCAACCCCAACTCCTGTATCTACGGCTGGATCAGCACCTGCACTTGGATGTCTGAAATACACTTCAAACTCATCATGTCCAAAACTGAACTCCTGACTTCTGCATCCGTCCCCTCATGCACAAATAATAATACAATAAATTTAGGACTGCTCCTCTCCCAGCTTTCCCCATCTCAGTAACTGGCGTTTCAGTGATCCCAGCTGCTCCCGCCAAAAGCCCTGGAGTCATCCTTGACTCCTTGCTATCTCACACCCGCATCAGATCGTGAGCAAATCCCACCAGCTCCGACTCAAAATAGACCTAGAATCCGACCATTCTCGCCACCTTCATTGTTAACAGCCTGGTCTGAGCCAGCATCATCTCTCACCTGGGGCTTGCAGCAGCCTCCTCACTGGTCTCCCTGCTTCTGCCTTTGCCCCTTGCAGAACGTTCTCACTTATGGTGTTAAAACATAAATCAGATCATAACACGCTTCCTCACAAAATTCTTCCAGCTCTTCTTGTCTTACTCAGAGTAAAATGGCTCACAAGACCCAGCGTGATCTGGCCTCTCGTTACCTCTCTGACCTCTTCCTACCCTTCCTCCCGCCCCTCTCTTTCCAGCCACACTGAGCTGCTGGCTGTTCTCTAAATATAACAGGCATGGTCCCACCGCAGGGCCTTTGCATTTGCTCGCCCTCTTGCCCCTGGTGTCTGCCTGGCTCCCCCTCTCCCTTCCTTCGGAGGTCGGCTCAAGTGGCTGAGCCCAGGGGGGCCCTCCTTGACAACCTGAGCTAAAACAGCTCCTCCATCTGCCAGGTCCTTCCTACCCATCAGCCCTCCCCCCAAAGAACTCATCACTGTCTGGTACGTCATACGCGTACTTACTTATCATCGCCTCCTTACCCTTTGGTGGAAGCTCTGTGTGCTGGAGCTTGTCTTTTGTGTTCGGCACTGTCCCATCAGCAGTTGGAACAGCGCTCGGCATAGAACAGGTGCTCAGTGGCCATTTCTCAGTGACTCTGAAATCATTGTTTTTAAGCATCTGTCTACTAGTCTATTTCTCTGTCTCCCCTTCCTACAGTCTACTAGGCTGTAGGCAGCAACTGGGTCTGATTCTCTATTGCTTTTCTGGTGCCCAAAACAGAACCCGCACAGAGTGGGTGCCCATTCAATGTTTGAATAAACAAATGAAAAAATGATGGGATTTCCAGATGGGTTGCCTGCGGTGGTATGAGGGAGGAGTGATGAGACAGGCCCAGTGGCCTCCAGGAGGCCCCTCCTGCACCGCCCCCCCCCCGCCCCTGGGGGACCTGGAGCTACCTTGGAAGGGAAGAGGCAGAAAACCCGAACCAAGGAATCTCCAGAGACCAGAAGGGACAGGGATGGAGATTAGGAGCTGGTGCTGGGAGGATCTGGAAGTGTAGGTTTCCTTTGGGGCTAATCCATGGATTTAGAATTCTGTTTGAGGTTAAGGAATCTGAAGCTTTGAAACAAGTCTAGGGGTTGGGGTCAGGACTTGAAGTAAGGCTTGGGGAAGAGAACGACATTTGGGATTGAAGGGTAATTTTCAGGGTTTCGGGTTAGGGCTGAGAGTTTGGGAGTTAGGTCCGAGGCTTGCGGCCAACTGGTTTGGAGAATGGGTCAGAGGGCTGGAATTCTGGTAAGAAAATGGAGTGAAGTGGAGGGTGGCATCAGGGGGCCCAACCTGAGGGTATCTGTTAGGTTTTAGAAACTCCTCTTCCAGGACACCATGCGGCAGAACCTCACCTTGTATCGCAAAGTTCTAGAACAGTGCTTCTCCACCAGGAGCAATTTTGCCCCCAGGGGTCACTTGGCAATGTCTGGACACATTTTGGGGTGGTGCAACTGGAGGAGGGGGGCACTTGGGATAGAAGCCAGAGGCTGGTAAACATCCTGCAATGCACAGAAGGACCCTCCTCGGCAAAGAATCACGCGGGCCCAAATGTCAACGGTGCTGAGGCTGAGCAACCCCGAGCTAAAGAATTTACCTGCTCTCCGAGGGGTGGGCTAAGGGCTAATCCAGGTGGGCCAGGGTTCAGGATATGAGTGTTTGCGGCTGAGAGCTGGGGTGAGGGGCCTGAGTTACAGAGTGAGGTGTTCTCTCCAGCTCGGGCAAACTCAGTGGGAGAGGGGAAGGGGAGGGTGGAGTTGGAATGCATGAGGGTTGGGAGGAGGGAGAGGCAGAGGGCTATAGAGAGAGGGCATTGGAGAGGCCAGGGTCTGAAGCACCCTCTGTAGCTGTGCAAGTGCCCTGTTCAAGACAAAATCATCCTTATCCTCATCATCATCCTCACAATAACAACGGCAGTGGTAGTAGTAGCTAACATTTGCATAGCACTTACGCGGGGCCACTCCAGTTAACTCCTTTTACACCTTCCCACCCAGCCTAGGTGGTCGGTACTATGTGTAATACACACGAGAACTTGAGGCACATTGAGGTTAAGTGCGTTGTCTAAGATTCCGTAAGTCTGAGTTGCGAAGCTGGCTCTGGAGTTCGCGCTTAAAGGCTCAGAACTTGCGTTTGCAGCAGGGGGGCTCCCAGTGGAGGTCCCCCGGATTTCCCGTGCTGCTGTCCCATTCTCCAGCTGCATATGTGACACCACACCACCTCCCCTCAAGGTCTCCTGAGATGGGTGTTATTATTATTGCCCTGTTCCAGGGATGAAGTGACCGAGGCCCCAAGAGGTGCAGTACCTCTCAACACAGCCAGGTCTGCCTGCCATCAAGGCCACTCTGCTTCTCTAGGTCAAGTTTCGGGGGGCTGCCCGGCTGCACAGCCTTCATTTGATGTTCACAAACAAGGCGCAGGCTGCCAGGCTTCTCATCCTCAGCACTGCTGACACTTGGGACTGGGTAACGCTATGTGGGCGGCTGTCCTGTACGGTGCAGAATGTTCAGCAGCATCCCTGGCCTCTCCCCACTCAATGCCGGGAGCATACCTGTCCCCCAGTTGTGACAACCCAAACTGTGTCAGGACACTGTCAAATGTCCCCTGGGGGTCCAAATCATACCACGCCCCCCAAACCACTGAGAACAACTGCCCCAGATGGTAGGCAAGGAAGATCCTCCTACGATTCCGACGATCGTGGAAACAAAGGCCGGAGAGCGGTGTGTCCTGCCCAAGGTCGCTCGGAGAAGGAGGGACAGGACTGCGAGCGGGACCCAGGGCCACTCCAGCCAAGAGGCAGATCCTGCTGCCGAGCTTCCCTGCTGGAGCTGTGCCCCTCCGGTGCCAGCATCGAGTGCCAACAGAGTGACAGGAAGCTGGCCCAGGCTGCCTGTCCCACCTCACGTACAGGTCCCACTGGGGCAGCCTGTCCTTGTCTGAGCCCTCTGCTCTCCGGGTCACCCTGGTCCCAGCTTTGGTGCCACGAAGACAGTTTAGGCTTTGATATCAGGCCGACCAGGTTTCCAATTCCGCTCTGTGACATCCTCCCCCTGGGGCCCCAGGCACAGCACTGACCCTCTCTGACTCTCGGCTTCCCGTCTGAAAATGGGCAGTTTGGATGGGAAAGAAATCTCTCTGATTAAAACAAAAAATTTCTGATTTTATGACAAAGTTAGCTCTGTTTGGTTTCAGTCCCGTGTCTGCCACAAGCCACGGCGGCATTTTGAGCAGGTTACTGCCCTTCTCCAGAACCTGGGCTCCTCAAAGGCAGCCACGAGGACCCTCACTGTTCTCTAACCATGAACCCGTCCCTGTCTTTGCTTACACTCCCCCTCTCAAGTGCTATTCTCCCCCATTATCCACCTAGAGGACTCCTAGTCGTCCTTCAGGACTGAGCCCAAGCCATTTGTTCCCGGAGGCCTTATTTCTGTGGGCAGACATGATCACTCCCTCTCTGTGCTCCCTTGGTACCTCCAGCCCTCCAGCCCTCTGGAACACTGCTGGCCACTGGGGGTGTCCGTGTGTGTGTGTGTGTGTGTGAATGAGTGTGTGTTCCCCTCTAGCCTGAAAGAGTCCTTGAAGATAGAGACCAGGTCTTCCTCATCCTCACATCCTCACGGCCCATGGAGTGCCTAGCAGCGAGCAGGTGCTCAATAAATGTTGAATAAATAAGAAGGAATGATGGGTCGGGGAGAGTTACGTGATTGCCCAGACCTGTAGACACGTAGTGGTTCCAACACTCTAGAGTCCAGGGAAGGAAGCCAACTGCTCGCTATCACCGAGTCTCACACTGAAAGGACTACTCCCACTCCCAGTCCCCACGAGGGCCTGCTGCCCCAGCCACCCACACAGTCGGCGCACCCATGGAGCACTTTGGACAGCCACCAGACACTTCGGAAAGACCGCTTTTATCCTCCCAGGAGCCGCCACTCCAGGGAGTTGTCTGAGCAGACCTGCATTTCCACACACACACACACACACACACACACACACACGGAGACATATGCTTGTAGGCGAGGCCTTGCTGCTTCTGTTTTCAAGTCCTTCTCAGGAGAAGGACCGAGCGGGGGTCTGCACCATTCACAATTATGCTTCTGAAGGTGCAGCCTCCGCCCCCAGCTAGGGGAGGATGGGACCAGTACTCTGGGATTCCCTCCCTCTCTAATCCCCTCCAGGAACCCTTCTTCCTCTTCCTGTAAGCCACACGCCCCCAAATTGCCCTCACCCCCCCTTCTAGGACGTTCTCCCGAAGAAACCAGGTCTCAGTTTCTGGCTGGAGAAAAGGGGGCGCGAGGAGAGAAAAAAGTGGTCTCCGCTGTTTGAGATCCACCCATTCAACAGGTATTTTCAGAGCAGTTGTAAAAACACATGTATTAGGCTTAAATTCTCAGGGCCTCGGTTTATTCGTCTGTAAAATGGGGGTGGGGTGGGTAAGAATTCACACCAGATCAAATTCTTAAAAGGAGGCAGCTCTGTGGTTTTTATTGACCCTTTAAGATGACGCATCAACTCCAACTTTGGCAGAAAAAGAACTGCATGTCCTAGTTCAGCTGCTTCCTCCCTGTGTGACCCCGGCTGAGTCCCTTCCTTCTCTGCGCCTCTGGTGGCAAAAAGAGGGGGTTTCTAAGTTCTAGTTCAGTTGGGGGGGGGGAGGCCTGAGTTTCTAGGATTCTATAATTAAGATACCTCCTCTTCCCCCTCCAACCCAAGGAAGGGGCTAGGGCTGAGCTCAGAGAGGAGATGGGGAGGGTCCAGAGCTTCCTGCAATGGGTATTCAGAGAGGGGGATGTGTCCTAGCCTGGACGTGAGAGACGAGTTAACAGCTCAATTGTTGTTTCAATTACACGGATTATTTGAAAACAATGTTATGAGTTTCATCACTGACAACTCCAGGAAATGGCTGCTATGGCAACCGGGGAAAAGAATGGGCCTGACCAGCCAATCAGAAGTTCCAGTGGTGCCCCCAGTTTGTATAAAGTCTCTCTTCTCCATGGGGGCCCCTCCCCATCCTCTGCTTGGGGAGGAGCCTTGGGAAGAGAAGGGAAAGAGAAGGGCTGGTGGAAGGACCACTCAGCCAAAAGGAAGAGGACAAATGAGGAAACCAGGGCCCAAAGACAAGAGGGACTCCAGGAATTGGCTGTTTCTCCCAAACTCCTCAATGGCAAGGACCATGGCTGATCCACTGTACCCTCCTGGCACCTTGCACACACCTGACACAGAGCAGACACTCAAGAACAGGGCGAGTTCCAGATTCCAGCGCAGGTTGAGGAAGGCGTTCCAAGACACCTCCTCTGCTCTGTGACAGAGTGCTGTGGTCCCCTTTCATCAAGGGGACACAGCAAGCTGCCTCACCTTTCACTGACAGGGAGAGAACCATCAATGCCGGGAGCCTCCACCAGGCGCAGGAAGGGCAGCCGGGACCTGCAGGGCTTGGAGGAGCCCTTGAGAACCCTGGAACCCTGTCCCTGCTGCTCTCTGCAGAGGCCGCCTCTGTTCGCGGTGTCCCCGGGCCCCTCCCTTTCCAAACGAGGCACCCTAGTAGCCTCCTAAAAAAACATTTTTTTTTCTTTGACAACATCCCATGCTCTCCTTATTCAGAATGGGGCCAATTTGACGGGCAGCTGGCTGCACCCTAGCTCTCTAAAAAACCCAGATCTGAAAGCCCCTTCTCTCTCTTGCTCGAGCTCCCCTGCTGTCTACTCCTGCGTCCCCGAATCCCTCATGGATTTTATTTGTCAAATCCTTTTATGGGGTTTACTAGTTGCCAGCCACTGTTGTAAAGCATTTCCCAAATATTGGTCCATGTAATCATCACCCCAACCCTGTGAGGCAGGTGCTGTGATGATCATCCCCATTATACAGATGGGAGAACTGAGGTAGTTAAGCAACGGGTGTGAGGTCAGGTGAGTAGGGAGCTGGGACCCAGGCAGTCTGGCTGGACCCAGGCAGTCTGGCTGGAGAATCCGAGCTCCTGGCTACTGCCCTAACCCCTCCTAACAGAAGAAGGTCTGGCCTGATGGCCGGCAAACTCATATAAACCCAGCTTTTATTGCTGCATCTACTGACATCAGGAACCTCTCAAGCACTGGCCCTGATGCTCATGTGCCCTCTTTTTGAGTTGTCTTAGTAGGGGAATGTGGACAGACAGGTGTAGAGCAGGCAGGAGGGGACATTGCTGACAAGTGACATTCATAGACCCTCCCAGCCCAACATTCCGATCTGTCTGTGAACCGGGACAGACACCTTGTTGCCCTTGTACCTCCGAGCAGGACACTGTGTCCCTGTGACCTCATTCACTCCCAGCAACTACTCAGCAATGGCGGTCTGGCCCTTCCATCATCCCAGATGAGGGAGCTGGGCTCCGTAAGTCGAAGGGACTGCCCAAGGCCACCTAGCCAAGATGTATTGGACACGGGCTGGAGCCCAGATCTGTCTGTCTCTGTCTGCCATTAGTAGGTGAGACTGGTAACAATAGCTCCTGAAAGGCTGAAAGGGGGCTCTCAGGCTGAATGGATGGAGGAGCTCAGGCCAGGTGAGCCCAAGTTCATAGGTCGGAAAGGGACTGGGAGCAATGGCTTAGCTGCAGCAGGTGTGTGTCGGGGCTCAGCGGGTGACCATGGCAAATGATGGGGCCTCGAATGCCAAGCAGATGGTTTGGAGTGGATGGGTGAGGCCGTGGGGAGCCATTGCTGGCTTAGGAGCCTTTTTCCCTCCCTCCCGAGACGGCCTCCCTCTCCTGCAGCGGAGCAATTTCCCAAAGCATTTTCTCTAATTTGTGATTGTTTTCCTAACCCAGAAGCAGCGAGTCTCCAGCTCTTCCCAACCCACCAGCGGGGCTGAGCTGCCAAATCTGCTGGTCCCCACCCCCAAGTCCAGCCCTGTGAGTCTGCCCATCCCCAAAGCCTCCCAGGTAGAGAGCAGGCCTTAGGTAGAGACCCCACAATGGCTTTAGAGCTGGAGCCACTACCTGCTGGCTGATGGCCTCTGAGGGACATCGAGGGGTGGCCCTTGGGGTGGGGGTGGAATGAGGGCTCTGAGCAGCACTCCAGGTAGGGGGAGAGCTCCGTGAGGGGGAAGGGCTCAGCAAGGAGAAGAGGGAGCAGAGAGCACACAGCGTTCTGTTATGGACGGGACTCTGGAAGGACAGTGCGCTCTGAGGGGTCCCCAGGCGGGGCGGCTGCTCAGGAGGACAACGTGGGGCTTTGGAGGTGTAGGGGTTCTGCAGGGGCTAGGGCCCTTGTAAAGGGGAGTGAGAGCTCTCTGGGGAGTCTGGGGAATGGAGGCTCCCTGCTGTGGGAGGAAAGGACCACCACAAACAAGGGACGAGCCCCGAGAAGAGGTGCGGCTCTATGACAGAGTGGACACCACGGCCAGGGGCTTGGGCAGGGGCCTGAGGCTTGTGATGAGGAAGGGGGTCTGGAGGGCCGCAGAGGAGAGAACATGGGCTCAGAGGGAGACCAAGGCGAAATGGAGAGGGCAGAAGCTCTGCAGGGGTCCGGGCTCCGAGAGAAATGCTGGCTTGTGCAGGTGTAGGGGCTGAGTGAGGAGAAAGGAACGGCCCTCCTTCTAGGGGTTGTTTTGAGAATTAAGCGCAGCTCTTTCTTCCCAACCCATCAGCTGTGTGCCCTATTTAGGCCTGGCACAGTCTAGCCACAGGTTTGTCTCTTTGGCTGACACGGTCCTTTTTCCACGCGAGGTCCCCTCACCTTGGTCGTCTGCTCCTCCACTCACCCACACCCACAGTTCTTCAAGGCTGAGCCCCGAGTCCTCCACTAACTGCTCCACAAATGCCCCAGCCTGCGCCCACTCCCTCTAAGCCACCCCTATAGATTTTGTGTCCCGCTACAGCCGAACACATGATCGTGTGGGTACTTCAGACACCAGAGATGATCAGTAAGGCAGGCGGTTCTCCTTCCACGCTAATCTCAATCCCTCCAGCTGCAAGTGCAGCCAATGTCCTCTGTTGCATCCTGGGAAGAGAATGAGGCGGATCTGCAGGCCACCTTCCATAGGGCTTCCATCATAGCCTTAGAGACGGAAAGTCTCCTCTCGAATGCTCTCTTCTAGGTGGAATAATTCTGGTCCCTTCCATTGGCTTTTTGAATGACTTTGTTTATTGTCAGGCATCTCCAAATGATTGCAGCAGGATTTCACCAGAACCAGGCACATTGCAGGCTCGCAAGAAACGTATCTTGGATGGATATTAAGTTGGCGGATTGGTGCATGAAGGAGAGTGGATAGATGCGCAGCAAGAGGACAAAAAAGAAAGGCGGAAGTACATGGTGGTAGATGACAGGTGGGTGGATGGAGGGATGGAGGTGGGGAGGGAGGCGGACTGTGGCAGCTGTATGTTTGTATGGAGGTGGGTGATGAGGAGGAGGATGGATTGGACGATGGACGAATAGGTGGTTAGATGGATAGATGGATAATGGATGGGCAAATGTATGTAGATGGAGGGATGGAGGGATGGAGGGATGGAGGGATGGATGGCTTAGACAGGATGTTGCATGGATGAATAATCTCAACTAGCATCTCAACTCTTCCCCATATCTCCCAAGTTTAGAGTCCCCTAACTTGGTTAGTGACACCCGAGTTGTCCCAGCCAGCCAGGCTTGAGACCTGGGCATAGTTCCTTTTTCCCTCATCCTCTTTTCCCACGACCAGTAAGCTCGGAGTCCTCTTGGTCCTATTTCCTTGGTGCCTTTTCCCTCTGGCCCCTCATTCAAGCTCCAACCCCACTTATCTCCTGGAAGGTTTCAGCTGCTCTTCTCCCTGCTTCCTTTCTCTTTCCTTCCAGTCAATCCTAAAACAATACCAGCAGCATGATCTTCCTAAAGCTCTGCTCCAGTCAGCAACCTTCAATAGCTCCCTATTGCCTTCACTCCTCAACCTGGAGTTTCATACTTCTGGATCCAGCTGACCTTCCCCTTTCTGGGCCTCTCTCATTCCCTCCCTTTATGTCCCCTGTGCTGGGTCAAACCAGGCAACTGGCTGTCACCCCAGACATTCACCAAGCTTCCTTGCTTTTGCTCATGCTGTCCCTACCCCCTGGAATGCCTTCTCTGTCGCCTCCAGCCACAACGATGCCATCTTAGACATCAACACACAACTCAAATGCCACCTCCTCAGTGAAACTTGCCCTAATCCCCTCAACCAGATATAATCAAGCAAGCCACTTCATCAAGACGCACTTATTGAGCACCTACTATGTGCTCAACTGGCTAGAGGGCCCTGATGGTGGGAGAGGGAGGAGACAGGATGAGAAAGACACAATCTTAGCCTTCAAAGGGACAGCTTGCTACGCAGGTGCGAGTGAGCATGCACGTGCATGCACACACGTGTGGAATTCAAAGGAAAAATAAGGGCAACATAGTATAATCTCGGTAGCTAACACGAGTGTTACTATGGGCCAGGTACTGTTCTAAGTGCTTTTCTTCTATTAATTCACTTCGCCCTTTTAATAAACCTATGAGATGGGTGCAGAGGAGGGAACTGAGGCATGGGGTTTAGCAACTCACCTAAGGTCCCTCCCCAAGTAAGGGCAGAGCCAGGATGGGCACCGGGTCATTTTGCTCCTGGGCCTGTGCTCTCAACAGTACACAGCAGTGAGATATAAATAGAATCGTGGGAGGGAGGTGGACAGAGGAATTCATGACAAGCCTCCTCCGAGGGCCAGTCCCCCTCCCCTGCCCCTGCTGTAATCTCCTAACCCCGTCCCCTCCCCTGCCACCAGGTGAGAGGCTCATGTGAAAAAAGTGGAAATGAAAAGACACCAAACTAGGAGCAAAGGACTCCATCTGTGGCTGAGACACTGTAGGGTCCTAGACTCCTTCCCTTCGTCCCCTGGGCCTCAGCTCCTCATCTATTTATCTATCTGTATAAATATAGCTATTGATAGTTGGGCCCATCCACCCCCAAAGGCCCTTTCAACTCTAAAATGCATAATCCTCAACGCAGCTGCTTGGATGATAGAAGACAGAAGCTCAGAGCCTCTTGGCCTCGGGGCCTGGCTGTACCTCCTAAGAGATCCCTGTTGCCTGTGAATTTGCAATTTCAGCCTCTGGTTCCTGTGGGCCCCACTGTGAGGCCCAGTCCTATGTCTGTCTGGTTACCCGAGTCTGTCGGGCTCATCACTGCCCATCATCTTGTCTGCCCACTGACCTGGATCCGTCTGCTTCAATTACCCATCCATCAGTCTGCCCGGGCCCCTCCACCTTGTGTCCCCGCCTGTCTGGTGTCCGTCACTCTGCCCGTGACACACACAGAGTTCCCATCCCCGGTCCCCTACTTTGCAAGCACCACAGTGACACCAGAGAGACAGAGTGGGGCCTGCCCCTGTTTCAATGACAGAGAAATCCAGTCTTAACATCAGAACCTGCTTTCCAGGAGCCAAAACGAGTCTCTGCATCCAGCATCCTCTCCTTTCTCCAGGGCCCCCCAGTCTCCTCCTCACTGGGCCCAAGGGCTTCTACCTGAGGAATCCAGTCAGGGTCACATGCCTCCTGCCAAAAAATGTCCAAGTGGTCCCCGAGGAAATCATCGGACAAGAGCGTGGAGATGTGTATACAAGGGTGTTCATTGCAGAATTGTTTGTGATCGCAGCGGGCTGGAAACGTCCCAAATGTCCAACAGTGGGGGCTGGTTAAATAAATTATGGTCCAGCCACACAATGGAGAACCATGCCGCTCTTAAAAAATGATGATGTAGATGTGTATTTGTTGAAATGGCAAGGCATTCACAATATATTATTGAGTAAAAAAGCATGTTACAAAGGCATATGTATATAAAGCAAGATGCCATTTCTAGTTTTTAAAAACCTGTCTGTGTCAAGAAGGACATGTACCGAAATGGTAGCCAAGTGTGGGGGGCGGATTAGGGCTAATGAAAAATGCTCCCATATAGAAGAAGACACATACATGTATATGCATGCTTATAAATTTACACACACATGCACACATGGAGTCACTCTGGACAGAACGTGTCCTACGAGCCCAGTTCCACGCGGAGCCCTTTGTCTCTATGGCCTCATCCGCCCTTTCCCACAATCCTACAAGGTACATTCATCAAAACCATTCCACAGGTGAGAGAACAGAGGCTCGCTGGCCTGGTGAGCAGCAGAGGCAGGACTTCAACTTGGCCTCTCCCCGACTCCTGAGCCCACGCTCTTCATCAGTAGGTTGTCACATTCCTCATTTTGTGTATCTGTAACTTGCCTATTGTAAAATATAACATATTTACTTGGGTGATAAAGAAGTGACAGAAGTTACCAAGACAAGGAAAAAAGGAGGCAGGTGAACCGTACATGGCAACACATCCTCAGCCTCCGGGGTGTCTGGCAGCTTTTCAGCAGGTTTTCCCCATCAGCCCAGCCCTCTCCCCATCGGCCCATCCTGGCTATTAGGCTGGTCTAGCCTGCTGGGGAGGCGCCGGGCACCCCCGGGAGGGCTGAGCATTAAGTATCACAGGCTTCAGTGCCACGTGGCCCAAGACCTGCTCCTCCAGCGCACAGGTAACGCAGTGAGCGCTTGCCTTGTGCCACAGGCTGGTGCTAGTCACTGGGGAGGCCAAAATGAAGAAAATGAAACAACGAACCCAGGGCCTGCCTTCAGGGTCTTCTCAGCCGGGGCTGGGTTTCTCAGCCTGCACACTACCAGCATCTGGGCTGCAGGATTCCTCGTTTGGCGGCTCTCCTGCACCTTGTAAGCTTAACAGCAGCCCTGGCTCTACCCGCTCGATGCCAGTAGCAGTCTCCTTCCCAGCTGTGACAACCAAAAATGTCTCTAGACATTGCCAGATGTCACCTACAGGGCAAAATTGCCCCTGGTTGAGAATTGTGGATCTAGTGGATAAGACAAGCAGGCAGGGAAAAAAAAAAAAAAAAAACCAACACCCAAAAACCTAAACTAATTACTACGAGGCTGAATGGAGATGTGAATGACATGTGCCCAAACAGGGCAGGGAAGCTTCCCGGGATGCACCTGTCCTTGAAATTCACTGGTCCCTCAAGGTTCTTTTCATTCTATAGACTTACCCTGGGTGATCTCATCCATCCTGTAGCTTCAAAGATCTCCTTCTCTCCTAGGACTTGGGGTGGGCGCAGCCACCGCTGCCCAACTGTCCAAAGGGCATCTCACACGCGCCCCGTCTGCAGCTGGTCCCCACCTCTCTTTGAAAGCCCTGCTCCTCACACAACCCACACAGCCTCCCCAGTCAGAAACAGAGACCTCCCCCAGCCCCCCCACCCACAGAATCTCCCCACTCTCCCACTCTATTCCAATCCTTACAAGTCCTCCTCTTGGCCACCCGCAGAGCTGAACCCCGGCTTCCCCACCAACCCATTCTCCACCCAGCAGCAGAATAAAGCTCTAAGAGCAAGTTGCACTATGCCCCTCCCCTGCCAAAACCCCTCCGCTGGTTCCTGCTGCTCTCAGAACCAAGTCCAAGCTCCTCCCAGTAGTAGCCTTCAAGACCCCTAGAACCGGCATCCGCCCACCTCACTGGCCTGGTTTCCTGTAACTCCCACAGCCACACCCCAGGCTCCATGTGCCCCACTTGGAATTGCTCCAATATCCCCCCTCACCTTCGGGCCTTGGTACCCCACACCCCTTGGCCTGGAGCCCCCTTTCGCTGCTCTCAACCTCCTACCCCCGCTTCCTTTGCTAGATAGCTGCTACTCAAACTGCAGGTTTCTGCTTAACATCACTCCTTCCCAGGAGCCTCTGCTGTCTGCCCCGCCACTGACTTATCATACCTTATCAATTGTTCAATCGTCTCCTTCCCGGGACCACCAGCCTCCTGTCAGCTGAGATCCTGTCTGCTCATTGAGCACAATGCTTAGCACAGAGTAAACCCTTAATATGTATGTGTAAAGCTACATTTTAAACTGGGTAACAAATGGAAGGGTGATCACAGACAGAGGCATGGGTGCCAGGAATAGGTACTCTTCGGGGTGTGCAGGTAGAAGGCAGGTGTGGCTGAATGCGAGACTGTGGGATTGGAGGCACAGTGGGAGATAAAGGAGGATGCAGACGGATTACAAGGACCTTGAATGTCACGGTGCGGAGTCTGGACTTAATTCAGTAGGCGATGGGGAGCCACGGAAGGGTTTTAATCAAGCAAGTGACATGATCCCACCTGCGTTAGAGAAAGATCACTCTGGCTGCAGCAGGGATTGCGGAGGGGAGGGGATCAGAGGCCGGGACGCTGGGGAGGAGGCTGCTGCTAGGCTTTAGGCGAAGCCAGTGAGGTCTGAGCCAGAGCAGGGAATCGCCGGACCGACGGGAGGGGACAAAAGGCAGAGGCTAGGCTGAAGCAAACCTGTGGGAATCTGGAACATGTTCCCGCTGCCCATCTGCATGCAGGCCCTGGGCATTCCCTTGAAGGAGCCTGAGGTCAGAGACAGGTCCTGGTGGCCCTGACTCAACGTCACCCTCCTGCGGGCTAAAGTCATGTGCAAACCCAGACAGGAGCAGTGCCTTCAGCCCCATGGGATGCAAGGGACACAAACGGAGGGATAACGACCATGACCGTACCACTTCAGTCATGCAGTGTCCACTGTACCAGGCACTGTGCTACACAAACACCGCACACACTCATGCACACCCAACCTGCACAGCAACCAGTGAAGCACGTATTACCTTCCCCCTCCGTTTCACAGAGGAGAAAGTAGTGCAGAAGCTTGCCTAGAGTCACACAGCCTTCAAATCACAAGCCCAGGCCGGTCTGACCCCAGCACCCATGCTCCTGGTCAGCTATTGGTCTTAGACACACAGAGAGGAGGGAGCTGGTGGCGAGTGGGTGGCTGAGGAGCAAGCAGGAAGTTCTCAGCCTAATAACCCCAGTGGCATCCCAGGAGGAGACCTGCTGATGGGGGCCCAGCGGAAATGGCGGGGAGGACGCGTCTTCCTCCTGGTCCCCGCACCCCCTGTGCTCAGACCCAGCCTCACCTAGGCAGACAGGGGTGCCCCACTGTACGAGAACTGGGCAAAGGAGTGAGCGTGCAGATCCTTCACCTTTGTGGGAATTAAAGGAAGATCCTCCCCTGGGAACATGTAGCCCCACGGGCCCTTAGCTGGTGAGTCTACGAAGCCTTTTTTGGCAAATTAGAAACACGTGCCCCTTCCTCCCAGAGGACGTAGTCTGCCTTTAGGGCACCTGATTCATTGAGTGGAGCTGAAGGTAGGTTTCAGCCCCTCCCCTCCTCCTGCACCGAGTGCTCCCTCGCACAGTCAGCCACCTGCCCTACTGTGCGCACCAGCCCTGCCTCCAGCCCCTCTGCCGGTACTACTGTTCCCCAGAAGGCACTCCGCCTCATCCTCAATGAGAAACAATGTCCCCTCTGGCAGACACTCAGAGCTCAGGCCACTGCATGCACACACTTGTTTCTTGTTAGTCCCTGCTTCTGCCGCGGCAGAGGAGATGAAGCCCCATTGTGCCCGTTGTTCTGAGGAAAAAGTTGAGGTCAGCGCCTTTCCTGATGATGGGGGGGAATTTAGGCTTTCTCTAGAGAGGCCTGTGTATCAAAATGCAAAGTTCCGGGAAGCAGAGGCCTCTAGTCAAGAGCTCCATCTTAAGGACACTCTGAGGAATTCAGGGGGCTGGAGAAGGGTATGCCCACCCTGGATGGGGATGCTGGGACAAGAGACTTCTCTCCCTGAGCCTGGCCTGAGGCCTGGGTCTCCTCTCAGCCTGCAGGGGTAGATTCCCCTGCTAGTCCCCCCTGAATTAGCTCTGGGGCAGATGGGAAAGCCCCCAGCTCTCCGACCCCGGCCCAAGCCTCCTCCTTAGGGTCTCCTCTCCCCCAGAAGCCACTGACTCCATGCTCAGCTCCCACTCCCTCCCAGACTGAGCTGTGTCGGCTGCTGCCTGAGTTATATAAACAGGAATCACTCTCTCTCTCTCGGAATACCTGAGGCTGCATTTCCGAATGGAGCTTCCTGATGGAAGAAAAAAGCGGGGGGAAAGGAACAGAGAGAGGAGATTTAATTGGCTGACTCCTGTAGCCCATGTGGTAAATAGCTGGCTGCTCCAAACTTTGCTAAGTCTGGAGGTGACCGGTCCTCCTGGGTCCCCTGCCCAGCATCAGCCCAGCCCAGGTATCTGCTCAGATGCTCATGGTCAGAATAGCGGAGGGGGTCCTAATCTCCAGGAGCCAGCTGAGAGAGCCACTCAGGAGGGGCAGCTGCCCCTTGGCTGAGAGAGATGTGGCTGGCTTTGTAAACCACCTGCCCCAGAGATGCTGGCAGGGGTAGTCCCCGAAGGGCACGCAGACACCCCCAGGAAGCAGTGTTTAAATGTCGACAGGGGCCTTCCCTTCCGGAGGAATGGAAGAGGAGCAGCCTGGACACTGGGAAAGGCAGAGAAACGGGGGTGGGGTGGAGTGGAGAAGTAGCTGGGGCAGAGAGGTAGGTAGGGGAGAGGCGAATGCGGCAGAGACAGACTGAAGCAGGCAGGATGGAAGATGGGTAAGGGAGGAAATAGTCCTAGGTGGGCAAAGACCAAACGGCGTCATTTTGGGTATAGGGGCAAAATTCCAAAAAGGGCTGTAGTCAGGGGTAGTTAAGGGTGACAGAGTGGGGGACAGACATATACAGGGGAAGCTAATGAGGGATAGAAGGTGTGCTGGTTAGGGAGGCAGTGGTGGTGCTGAGATAGGGTAGTGGCGCCGACTCGTGTGGAAAGAAGATTGAAATCCAGAAACCAGCCGCCGCCCCAGCTGAAGGGGCCTAGAGAGAGCTGGCAACAGCCCAAGCCGTCCAAGGAGCAGCTGGCTGTGCTGGGGGCACCTTGGCCAACCCCAGGGACCCGGAGACATCTGGAGCCAGACCCACGGAAAACAGAGTTGACTTGTAGAAACCCTGGTCATGCCCCAATAGTGGGCGAGGGTTCCCAGAAGCGCGAGGGTCAGAAGCCTTCGGCCGGCTTTAAGCGGAGGCTCCTCTACCCGCCACCAGGGGGTGCCCCTGCAGCTCGGGGAGATATCCAGGGACTCCGGGTGAGCTCCTCCCGCCTGCAACCCCGCCTAGTGGTCTCCAGCCGAGCCCTGGTGGGGGCGGCCTGACAGAGCCAGAGCGGAGGGAGAGGGGAGGTCAGGTCCGCAGGCGCCGGTGAGACAGGTCCCGACTGCGCCCACCGCGCGCCGCCCAGCGTTCGGCGCATCCACACAATCCGTGCCTACCCCATTCAGTGCCCCAGCCCCGGCTGGTTCCAAGTGGCGCTCCCTTTGGACGTGAAGCCGTCGGGCCCTGTCCTCCTGTGGAGGAGCAGTGTTCCCGGAGCCAGGTCCTGGGGAAGAGGGCAGGGCGGCCCCTCGCTCACTGCCCGTCAACCAGCCGGCTCGACGGCCCGGGGACAGCGGGTCGAGCTAGTGGGGCCGGCGAGGTCCTCGTAGGCCAGCTCCCCTCTTCCCCCCAAGGTGGCCGCAGCCGTGCGTGTCGCCGGGCTGGAGTCGGCCTCTGGGTGCCCCCGGACGCCGCACAACCTCACACACACACACACACACACACCCGCAAGCACACGCTCACGCCGTGCGGTATTTCCCGACCCGGACCCCGCCTCTGGGAGGGACCCGGTAGCCGAGCCCCAGTAGCACGGGGTGAGGGGCGCCGGGAACGCCAGGGTCCCGGCCCCCGTGTCGAAGCTGTGCGCCCCCTTCCTAGCCCCTTTCTGCGCGCAAGCTTGGCCCCCGATGCTGTTAGACACTGTAACCTCTCGGCCCGCAGGGGTCCCGGAGGCTCCCGGGCACACGGCAGGCGGGGTTGGGGGGCTGGTGGGGGCCGCGGGCTCCGGGCCGAGAGGCGGCTGGGCTCCGCGCCGGGGAAAGTTTGGACGTGGGAAACTCCCTCCCCGCCCGCCCAGCCGAGAGGAGGGGGCACGCGGGGGCCGGGCGCGGGCACCTCGGCTCCCCTTGCGGCCAGAGGCTCGCCCCCCGCGCTGCCTGCCGGGCCGCTCCTGCGGGCCAGGGGGCTCCCTCCGGCTGGGCAGCCTCCCCTCGGCAGCGATCCGGCTGCCCCTCCCGCGGCACCCCGCGCTCTTACCTCGGGGAGCGGCCCGGGGCTCCCCCCAGTCCTGCCGCCTCGGGGCGCTGCGTGGAGCGGGAGACCCGGCGCCGGCGGGCGGGCGAGTCCGGAGCCCGGCGGCCGCCCGGAGGAGCCGGAGGGAGAGCGGGCGCGAGAGGGGGAGCCGCGGCGGCGAGTGCGCGCGTGTGTGTGAGCGAGAGAGCGCGAGAGAGAGCGAGGGAGTGAGCGAGCGGGAGCGAGGGAGGGTGCGTATCTGACTAGGGGGGAAGTGTGCAAGGGACGGATCCCTTCCTTCCTCCCGCAGCCTCTGGTGGAGACTCGGAGAATGCAGCGCCCGCCAGGCAGAAGCACCGCGCAGAGACGAGCCGCAGGCGGCCCCCGGCCGGGACCCCACAGCAGGGCAGCCCCGGCCCCCTGCTCTCCGGGTCTTGCCCCTCCCCCTCCGGGAGGGGCTAGTCTCTCCATCCCACTAGCCGCCCAGTCCCAGGAAACCCTCGGGGGGCGGTGCCCCTCCTTCCTGCAACCCCAGACCCGCGCAAAGTGAGCGCCCCCAGGAGGGGGAACCATCTCCCTCCCGCTTGGCAGCTTCCCAGGAGACCCTAGTTTGAGACACGACCCTTTTCCAACACTTGACTTTACTGGATCTAAGGTCCCTCATTTCCCCCCACTACTAGGGGAGCCCGGCTTCGGAGGAGGGGAGCGCGGGAGAGGGTGGGGACAGGTTTCTCCAGCGGCTGCCTCTGGCCAGCTGCCCGGAAAGGCCCCTGCACAGACCCACCGGCTGCAGAAGCAATCACTGCGTTGATGGTAGCCGAGGCCGGGCAGATCTCCAGAGAGCTCCGAAATCAGGTGTCCCCCAGAAAGAACCACGTTGGCTTTTCATTTGAGGGGGAGCCAGTCATGCTGGACACCCCTGCAACCAACAGAGTCAGCAGGCAAAACAAACCCACCCTAAACTTAGTGCTACCTTGGCCCACAGAGCCTCCCAATAAGGTTCCCCCTCTCACCCCACTGCCCAGAAACTCCTTGCAGCTGATTTTCCACGCTCTTTAAAATCCAGCTAGCCCGATGCCTGAGGTTGTCTCTGCCGGGGCCCAGCTTCTTTCTCTTGGCTGTACGGCTCTCTCTTCAGTCCTGTCTCTTCAGGATGAGGCCCAATTGAGAAGACCCCTGACCCCAAGTTCTCAGTGTGAAATTTTTGGCGGTGGACTAGGACCACTGCCTTCCACAGACTCACCCCTTTGTCTTGGGTGGAAGGTCCCCTTAGGAGCTGTGATAGGTGGCTGAAGTCTGACAGGAGACAGGATTGCCATTTACCTCTGTTCTGTTATGCGGTGACTGACCAGCCACATGGTGATGCATGATCAGCTGCTGAAGTTCACAGCAAAGAGAGGCAGGCCCCTGGACTCCTGGGATTCCTCAGGGACCCAGTCTCTACCTCACCACTGTCCTGCTCCCTAATTTCCCTCTCATTCCCACTCCCCCGTCCTTCTCTCTTTCTCCCTGGCGATTACAGTCTCCTCTCCTGCTGGCAGCCCCTCTGGCCCTCCCACTAAACTCCATCACTCTTTTATTTATTCTGAGATTTATTCTCCCTGTGCCAGGCTGTTCCCTCCCCTAAGTCCTTCTCTCAGTTTATTCCCCTTCACTGATCTCTCCCAGCCCTGCATTTGTATCATCCTCCTCCTCCCCGTCTCTCTCCTCCCCTCTCCTCTCTATTCTTAGCCTCCACTCTTTCATGCTTTCAGAGAGCAGAGGCCAGCCCTTCCAGAGGCATCTCCTCACTTTCTGTTCTCTCCCTCCCCTCCGACTCACTTTTGCCATTTGCTCCAGCTTCCCCTCCTCCCCACCCTCTTCTCCCAGGCCTGGAAGTGTGCTGTTCATCTTAGGTGTCAGACCTGCCTAGCCGTGTACCGGTGGTTCTGGCCCCGGACGCTGTTGCCCTCACATCTGTGTACACAGTAGGCGTTCAATAAATGTTTGTTGAATGAACTACTCACACCTCTTTCTTTCGATCTCTCTTCTCCCCACAACTCTCTTATAGATCTCCTGCTTTTCCTCTCTCAACATCTTCTCTGACTCACTTCCTTCCTTACCTCTAATTCTCCCTTCCTCTGACACACCCCTCTGAGCATCCACTCTGTGCCAGGCACTATGCGAGGCTCTGCCACCCACAGTTATTAAAGGCTTGCTGTGTGCCATGATTTTGCATTTGTGTCCTCGTGACAATTGGATACCGGTATGAGCCCCCTTTTACAAATGAGAAAAGTGAGGCAGAGGGTGTTGACATAGCAAGACCACACAGCTGTCAAGTGGTGAGATCAGGCTAGCACATGGCGCTTGGGCCTGGCCCGGCAGTCCGGTCTGGGCGATGGGAACTGGGGACTTCTGTTACAGTGTGATGGGTGGGGGGGTAGTGTGACAGATGAGGCACTGGGCAGAACTGGGCTGAGGGCAGCGTTGCCCCCACACAGCCGGTGTGACACGAGGCAAGCCACTTCCCTCAGGGTGGATGTGCAGATAAAATGCTATAATAACCCTAACTAGCATTTAGCAAGCACATGCCCTGGGGCAAGGCCTGTGTTCAGTGTTTATCGTGGATTATATCATTTGATCCTTATAGCAGCCAACTTATACATTTATACTCGGAGAAACAGAGGTGCAGAAAAACTACAGACTTGCCCAAGGTCACGCGAGGAGTCGGCGGCAGAGCTGGGATTCAAACTGAGGCAGGCTGGGGCCAGAGCCTGCTCACCACGCGGGTGTCCAGTACTGCCCCTGGGCAAGTGCCGTGCCTCGAGCATGGTGGGCGCCTGGTTAGAGGTCTGAACCTGTGCACAGTTGTTTTATCACTCAGTAAGTGTGCAAATGAGGGAGATGCTACTCTTCCAGGGGTGCGGATGGGATGAGGAAGGATGGGGGGGGTATGGCTAGAATGATTCTGGGGAAGGGGTGTGTGACAGTCTCTTTTGCTTCCAACAGAAGGAGTCCAGCTCCATCCTGATGCACAGAGTGTGTTCCTTCCTGGGAGTGGTCACCGGGGTCCACGGGTGTGTCTCTTCTTCCAGCCAGGGTCTTCCCGCCTTGGCACTGTGGACATCTTCGGTCAGGCAGCTCGCTGCTGGGGCGGGGGGCTGTCCTGTACATTGCACGGTGGCATCCCCAGTCTCTACCCACTGGATGCCAGCAGCACACACACCCCCAGTTGTGACAGCCAAAAATGTGTCCAAACATTGCTAAATGTCCCCTGAGAGGCGAAATCACCCCGGTGGAGAGTCACTGCTCTAGCGGACCGCCTTCATGGCAGCATCTGCTCCAGCGCCCATGGAGAGTTGGAACAGGTATTAGTGAAGGGCATGGGCAGGTGGCTGCTCTCGGCCCCAGGCTCGGCCATCTGCCCTGCTCTTCTCCCCTTTTCTACACTTGCTCACGCTCTCGGTCCTCACCTGAGCCCTCTCTCTGCCCTTCTATCTCCTTGGTCATCTCTTTATACCTGTCTGGTGCCTTCTCACCCACAGTCCATGTGTCTCGACTCCCTCCACCTCTGTCTCTGTCTCCTTCGCTCCATCAGTGTTTCTGGGGCTCTCTGGCCCTTTCTCTGAGTGTCTGTCTCCCTATTTTTCTCCTCTTATGTCCCTCTATTCTTCTCTCTGGCTGTTCTCTCTGTGTGTCTGCATCTATTTCCTTCGCCATTTGTCTACCTTCCCCCATTCTCTCTGTCTCCCTCTCTGCGTCTTCCTATTTCTGTTTGCTCCCCTCCCTCTGTCTCCCCTGAGCTTGTCCTCCTATGGCTCTCTCTGTCCCCATCATCCCTCTCCCTCTCCCTCTCCTCCTGCTCCTCTCCCTCTCTCTTCCCTTTCTACCTTCTTCTCCCCTCCCTCCCTCCCTCCCCTCCTCTTTCCTTCCTTCCTCCCTCTCTTCCTTCCTTCCCTCCCTCCCCCCCTTCCTCCCTCCCTTCCTTCCTTCCTTCCTTCCTTCCTTCCTTCCTTCCTTCCTTCTTTCCTTCCCTTCCTCCCTCCCTCTCTTCCTTCCTTCCCTCCCTCTCCCTCTATTCCTCTCCCTCTGTTTTTTCCCTCCCCCCTCTCCGCCTTCCAGCCCCTCCTCCCGCTTTGTCTGTGGGAGCTGGAAGTTAAAAGCTTTTCGGAACTTGCTCTCCAGTCGCTGTTCCCGGCTCTTTCATCTCGCCAGCACATTTGTAAAACTGCGCAGACTGAAGGGCCATGACATGAACAACCAAAGAAATGTCAGTGCGGGGGACTGGGCCGCCAGCCCGCGGGGGGGCCATACAGGGCAGCCAGGGCGCACCCCAGCCCCTCCCAGGAAGGGACCAGTGACGGAGAGGAGGATGGAGAGCCCCCCCACGAGGGGCTGCCAGTGCTCTGCCCCTCCGAGAACCGAGACGCGTTGCTTCCTACGCTGCTGCGGCAGCCCAAGTGCAGGGGCAGCGCAGACCCCCTGGGAGAGGGGGCGCTGCCCAGCCCAGAGAGATCCCACCTGCCACCAGAAGAGGGGGCAGAGGGAGGGGAGCAGCCAGCCTGTGGGGCACCACACACGCGCCCAGAGCCCTCTGCTCGCTGAAACACATCGCGCTGGTCCTGGAGCCAGACACTCTGGGTTCAGATCCCATCACCCAGGTACCAGCCGTGTCATCCTGGGCAAGTGACTTCACCTCTCCACGCCTCAGTTTCCTCAAAGGTAAAACGGGGATGATGATAAGGGGCCCTGCGTCAAAGGGCTGGGTGAGGACTGAGTGAGCAAATCCATGTAGGACACTTAAGAGTGTCTGCTGTAATTATTAACTCCATCAAGTGGGATTACCGACCCTATGTTCCAGGTGGGGGGGGAGGGCCAGATTTAAAGGGGGGAAATGACTAGCCAGAGGGTGCGACCAGAGGACTCAGAAAAAGTCAGGGACAGAACAGGCATTAGAGCCCGGGTCCCTCTCCACTCTCCCCCTTTCGAGTCAAGGAAGTGAGCACAGGGATGGAACACAGTTCAGGGGGTGTAAGGCCTCAGTCTGCTTTGTTCAGGGCTGTCTCATGTGTATAGAGCACATAGTAGATGCTCAGTAAACACTTGTTGAGTGAATGAGTGAAGGAACGAAGGAAGGGAGGAATGAAAATGGCCGAAAATGTGCCAAAGCTACAAAATTGAAGGCTGCTTAGTTTGCAGAGGTGAAGTGGGCTGAGGCAGAAGAAAGAGCCCAGCCCTTAGGGAACTTTTGTGTCGAGGAGAGCAGGTTTGGGAGGGCCATCTGGAACCCAAGCTGTGGCAGCACCATGGACAGCAGACACGGCGGAATCAGCTGGGCAGTTTCACCCCTGGATCTCTCTGCTGCTGGGACAGCCAGCCCTCCAGCTCTGCCTGCATCCCACCTCACTGATCCCAATCCAGGAACCCCAGTCTAGGACTAGGCCCCGACCTTCTGCCTCTCACACACACTCCTCCCCTCTTCTCTCCAGAGCCAGGTCCAAAGCCAGGGCAGCCCATTGGGAAAGGCGTGCCTTCCCCTTCTTCCTGTCCCTTCCCTTCAGCCCCAGACAACCGCTGGAGCCCTGAGGCCTCGAGTTGCAGGTGCAGCATGGAGATGGAAATGGGGCTCCCCTGGAGCATTCCAGAAAGGCCCTAAAGACCCAGTGAGAGTGGAACAGGTCCTGAGCACGTGGAGCATCCCTCCTGAACCCCCTTCCCTGGGGTGGAAGGTGGGAGACAGCCCCGCCACACACAACCCGCCCCCCACCCCAATACTTCAAATGCTCTGCTCCCCCTGCATTATTCATCTGCCTCTTCCCAGAGCTGCTGCAGAGCTCCCAGCCCAGGTGCTGAGGAGGAAAAAAGCAGGAGGGCCCATTAAATTTAAACACCACTGAGGACTGTCAGATGTGAGGTTCTATTCCTGGCCTGGAGAGGAGCAGCCAGCAGGAGGGGGAGGGGATCAGCAAGAGACCCCCCTTGGGATGAGTGACTTGCTGAGTGCCTTCAGGGAAAGGCCCTGATGCTGGCAAGCCGGGGCCTTAACTCGCTGCAGGCGCTCACCCACCAGGAAGTGGACCTCACTCACCTGGTTCTGATAAGACAGGAGGACCGAGCTAAAAATAGCTTCTCTGCAGCTGCCCGAAAGCCCACAATTATGGCTTCAGCCCAAGGAGCAGGGCCTCGCCTCTCTGGCTTCATGTCTCGTTGCTTCCTTCCTGTACCCTACATCCTAGTAGTGACAAATGCTCTTCACTTTCTTATCATATGCTGCACCTTTATAATGTCATTCCTGGCCCTTGGATATCTCTTTCTTCCTCTCCCTGGCTGGAAAACTCCTATTTATCCTTCAAAACCCAGCTGAAGGATCACCCCACCAGATGGCATTAAGCTCTCCCACCTCTGCGTGCCACGGGGCCTGCACATATGTTCCTGTGGCTTCCCTCTTCCTGCCTCATGTGGGTGGCAGGGTCCTTGATTGTCAGCACTGATGGTGCCATCAAGGATCATGACCTTTTAAGAAGCAGCAGAGAGGGGTGGGGGAGCTGGGTGAAAAAGGTGAAGGGATTAAAAAGTAGAGACTGGTAGTTACAAAATAGTCACGGAGATATAAAGTATAGCAGAGGGAATATAGGCCACAGTGTTGTAGTAACTGTGCATGTCGACAGGTGGGTACTGGAATATCGGGGGGATTGCTTTAAAAGTATGTGATTGTCTAACCGCTATGCTGTCCAGTGAAACTTAGCCGAAATAAGACTGAATGTAAACTATAATTGAAAGATAAGATTTTGTTTTACAAAGAAGAAGTAGCAGAGAGGTTATCCTGAGAAGTCTGAGACCTCCTCCCAGTCCCGGCTCTGGCTTTGACTCTGTGTGTTTTGGGGAGCTCGCTCTCGGCCTTGGCTTTCTATGCTGTAAAACAAAGGAGGAGTGGCGGGGGATAATTCTTGGTGACTGAGGACCCTTCCCATTATTAGAGTCCAGGAATTCTCTGCTCCGTACATACTTTTTCAAACCAGTTCTTGCTCTTCCCCTGTATGGATGCTGTCTGGCCAACTCCCTTATTGATACCCAGAGCCGTGGTCTGCTGGAGCTGGCTCGAACTGGCTCATCAAAGCCAATTATTGGAATTTGCAGGAATTTTGCAAGCCAGTTTTTCAAGCCCTTGAAATTGGCCCTGCCGCGAGTATTTACACCATGAAAATTGGTGAACACTACAAAGCAGGACTTCCCCCTCTCCCTCGTGGAGAGCCAGTTTATGTCTGTCTGAATGTCTCCATCCCCACCTCCGGGCTGTTGCTCCTGAACCCTATTTGAGAGGCCCTGGTCCATCCCTTGCTATCCGTCACCTCCCACCTAGGCCTCAGGCCCCAACTCACACGTGACCCACTGAAAGCCAACGCTTCTGGCTTCACATTGCTGTCTCCTCGCCGTCCCCTCACTCCTCGGTGAGTGCTCGTTTTCAGTGACAGCACAGTCTGGGAGAAACGCACTTCGGAGCAGACGCGTGGGAGCACCAATCCTGTATTGAGTCCCCAAGGCTTTCTTGTCATCCGTGGGGCCTCTGCCCAGGCTCCTTCTTACGGGGGCTTCCATTCCAGTTGGGGAAGAGGGGCAGAAAAATATGGCACTACACGGTGAGACAGATGAAGAAAGACAGAAGGAGGTAGCTCTTTAGGGATGAAAGCCTTCCAGGCAGCATGAACGGCAAGTGCAAAAGCCAGGGGCAAGGGCCTCCAGGTGTGTTTGAGGAAGAGCCGGGAGGTGTGTCTAGAGCCCAGGGAGCTAGAGGCCAATGATGGATGGAGGGAAAGTAACGAACGCAGGTTCTGTCTGCCTCCCTCCCTGTTCAGAAGAGGGTCCCTAAGTGTACTATAGAAGGTTCCAAGGAAGCTGGGGGACTCCCCTTCCTCCTGCCCTCCTCCCTCCTTCCTTCCCTGGGCCTCTTCTGAGCCAGTGGGCGCCCCGGTTCACTGCCTGTGCCCCCAGCTTTGGGATGGGTCATTTACCTTCCGGCGCCTGGAGTTTGCGGAGCCGGGCACTTCCTCCCCACTCAGCCCTGCTCCCCTGAGGGGCAGAGACAGGTGTGAGGAATTAGCTGTGGGGACTAAAGCCGTGACAGGAACCGGCACAAAAGAAGAGGACAGAGTGTAATGTTTATTACGTTTGAAGCAAAGCAAACATGCGGCCTATTTATGTATCTATAGAGAATTAATTGGCGAGCAGCAGCAAGAAGCAGATTATAAATTAGAATCATTTTCGCCAACTGAAACCCATTCATCTTGCTTCAGAATGGGCCTGTCACCTCCTCCTGACTAATTCCTTCTACATTCATTGCTTTTTCCCACTGGCCCCCCACCGCTCTCACCTTGAGGCCTGAACCCCACCAGGTTGCACCTCCCTTAGGGCAAGGTCATGTTCAAGCTCCGTGCTTTTTGGGGGTGCCCCCTCTCTGCCCACCCCAGACTCCTGGAGCCTCCTCCCCACCCCCTGCCCACCTTGGGTCTCAGTCCCTGGCCTTACATTGCTGCCCCTTCTCTCCCGGGGTCCAGAGCCTCCCTTGGCTTCTCTCTTGCTCTGGCTGGTCCTGAGAGTCTTGCAGGAGGGGCACCCTGGCAGAGGCCCAGGCTGGCCATGTGGGAGGGGGCAGCGGAGGCTGCCATCCAGGGGAAACTGGAGCACTGGCCACTGCTGCTGCTTTTGATTTTGCGCTCAGAGCAGGCAGCCTCCAGGGAATTAGAGGGAAGCCAGGCCTGCCAGGGACCCAGTGGTGTGGCGGGCCTGGCTCTGCCTTCTCTCACCTGGAGCTCATGGAGATGAAAGGCTAGCCAGGTGCCAGCAGCTGCCAGGCCTGAGAGCGGTGCCACGCCTGCCCTGGGCTGTGGCCCAATTCATTCTGCTCTGCCTCCCACCCGAGCTGCTGGTCTTTGAGCTGAAGGCTGTGGCAGGAAGGTCAAGGCCATTTGGGGGAAGAGAAAATAGCCAGAATGTGAGTCCCCTGGGGCGGGACAAGGTAACTAAACATTAGGGACCCAGTAATGAAAAGTATAAGCCCTGCAGGGTGGAGGGGAATAAAGGGGGGGAAATGGGACAACTGTATTAGCATAATCAATAGAATATATTTTTTAAAAAAAGAAAAGTATAAGCCCTGAAGTGAGCCCAACCTAGGTCTGAATTCAAGTGGCCTCTGCCAGCTAGAGGTGGCACATCGCTGTAGCTCCTGGAGCCTGTTTCCTTGACTATGAAGAGGACACAGGGATAGCAGTACCGATGGTCATGATGGTATTCTGCCCGACTTGTCAAATGTTGCAATCCTTTCATAGAGCTCAGTAAATAGCTGAGGACCAGTGCTTTTTCCTGTGACCACCCCAGTCCCACCTAAAGACACCTCCCATCCCTACAACCCAAAACTGAAGGTCCACTGCTCCAGGGGCCCCGAGGACCCGCGCCAGCACCCTGTTCTGACGGACCCACACGTCCTGTGCTGGGTGTTAGGTACTTTGCCTTTCCGCCCTGATTGCAGCCCACAGGCATCGTGAAGGTGAAGTATGAAGCTGGGAATGTAGTGCCTGATGACCACTAGGTGCCCAGTAGATGTAGGTGTTAGTACCGCTGTTATTCCTTTGGACCAGGGCTTTAAGCCTGGAATCCTGGCATCCTAGGCCACCACTCTCCCCTCTGCTTCTCCACCTTAAAAAAAAAGCACCACCAATAATTTCCAGCCTCCAACAGGAATCCCCGCCCCATGTCAATGGCTAGCCTTGGAGAATCAGCGGACTGAGCCCCGCGGCCTGTCTGAGCGATGTCTGGGGACTATGGAACCTTGGCCTTTGGGAATGTTGAGCCCTGGGAGCCTCTAGAGGGCTAGACCCCAGGTTGGCTGACTGCTATGTCCCTCTCCTCCCCAGGTGGACTGCAGCTATTGAGACAGAGGGACAGACTCGGGCCCAGTGACCGGCAGGGCCCGGTAGCCCATGTGATGGCCAGGTATTCAGAAGGGCCCTTGTCAAAGGCCTATCGAAAAAAATCTTTGACATGTGAAAGAAAAAAAAAGATTAGTTCCAAAATATAAAAAGAAACAGCAAAATCAAAATTATTGAGTGATTAAACATCTATACAACATAGCATCGTGCCAACTAGTCCACTGCGATCCAGCTCACTGTTCCCACACCTGTGAAAGGCGGGGCAGGGGGCATTTTACGGCGTGTTTTGTGGTGTGGCCTGGGGGCCCCTCAAAGCAGGAGCGTGCTGGGACCTATCTCTACCTTCAGACTCTCTTGGGTCCCAGCTCTCCTCCCCACTCACTGTGTGAACTTGGGCAAATTACTGTCACTTCCAGACCCTCAGTTTCTTCATGTATCAAATGGGGAGAACCACGGCCTACCTCTCAGGATTATGGGAGCCTGTTTCCGGAAGGGACGGCAAGTCCTAACGTGCCCATCTCCTGCTGTGGGAGTCCAGTGAGGGCAGGAGGCTCGCCAGAGACTGGCTGGACAGACTGGCCTTCTACCTCTGGGGACCTTCTCCGGCTCTCTCCCTTACACAGGGCTGTGGACAAGGATGATATTCAAAATATGTCACAGTCTGGAAGGGACTTTGGGAGGTGGAGCAGGACCCTAGAGCCCTTGCTGGGTCAGGTGTAACCCATTACTTGCTGGATCCTGGGAAAAGCCAGGGATTCTGGGAGGACCTGGGGTCAAGGAGTTGAGGTGAGCCCTCGGGGGACTCCAACCACAGAGAAGCAGCTATTTACCCACCAGAGTGGAAGGGTGTCACCATTTTAACACCTGGGACAGCCCCATTGGCACCTGCTATCTCTATGGAGCCTGTCACGGCCCTTGAGAGTGATGCGGGACTTAGACACCATGACTTACAGGCTGACCTGTGACCCAGGGATCCTGCCACCGGGTGTAAATTCCAGGAAAGTTCTCAGCACATCCGCAAGGGGCAAGTCTAGGGGTGCTCATCTCAGCTCTGTCTGTGGTCAGACGGGATGGAGGCGACTGGGGTGTCCTCCCAGGGGAGATGCAGGTCTGGGCAGCTGTTGGTGCAACAGACGTGGACTCAGCCAGGGACATGGATGGGTCTTTAAAAGGTGAAAGGAAAGGGTTAGGAGACTGATGGGGACCTGTAGCGTAGTACTATTTATGTGAATTCAAAGCAAATTCAGCCCTGGCCAAGTAGCTCAGTTGGTTAGAGCATTGTCTGGATGCACCAAGGTTGTGGGTTCAATCCCTGGTCAGTTCACAAACAAGAATCAACCAATAAAAGCATGAATGGGTGTTGCAAAGGGGCGATGATTCTCTTTCTGTCCCCTTCATCTCTCTCTCTCTCAAATCACTCATTAAGTCTTGTTTTTTTAAAATGTATTCAGACGGTGGTTATATGAATCTATATCTGTGTTGAAATTTAGAGCTGGAGACCTCACTCCCACCCAAAAAAGTCACTGTTACTGTATGTTCAATAAAACAGAACAAGACAAAGACAACCTTTAGAGGGTTCACAGTCTAGAAGGGGAGGTACGTTTTTTAAAAATGCATTGACACAAAATCATTCTCATTTGCAAAAACACATATAAACAAAAGGATTTCTTGTCACCTTGCTCCTCCAGGAGCTCCCAAGCTAGTTCAGCAGACTAAAAAAAAAAAGAAAGAAAAAGAAAAATCCCTAATTCTAATATCATCAGAGCTGCGCAAACATACAAGGCACTCTGGGACCACCAAGGAGGGAACAATTCATTCTGCCCGGGGGGATCCCGGAAAGCTGCCCCTGAAGACAGATGGTGAGTGATTTGAGTCTTCAACGCTGTGTAAGAGACGTTCAAGGCATAATACAATCGCCCATCAGAGAGCCGGCAATGCTTTACCCAGGGAATGGAGCTGGAATGGTGGGATTTGAGGGGTTTTTCCAGCTTGGGCATTTCTTGCCTTATCATCAGCTCCAGCTGGGCCCCCTCCAGTCCAAGCTGGGGTTGCATCTGGAGGCTGCCAGGTCCTCCCATCCTCCCTCCTGTGCCTGGGAGAAAAGCACCCCTCCTCCAGTCTGCCTGGACCCTGCTGGGTCCCACCTCCCAGACTCCTTTCTCTTCCAGTCCGTCATCAGTTCTGCCCACTTTTGCCTCCAAATCACTGAATTTGCCTCCTCTGCAACCCCAGCAGCAGGCACAAGGCCAGAGTGCAATCCCTGGCTGGCCCTTCTCTGGCCTCTCCATTTCCTGGGTCCCTCCCCGCACAGCCCCCCTCACCCTGCAGCCAGAAGGAGCTGCTTAAAGGCAGGTCTTCTCTGCCGCTCTCCTTGCACGGCTCCTCACGGTCAGCATGACATCCAGGTCTTCCCGGCTTGGTCTCTCATGGTTCCCCGCGCTCCTCCTCACCCTCAGACATTGCCAGACCACTTGAATTCTGCCCTTTCTTACCTCTGTGCTTTGCTCATGATGCTCTGTCCTTTGGGGATTCCTTTCTGCCTCCTACTTCCCCTAGCTAACTCCTATGCACCCTTCAAGGCTCTCCCCAAGCCCACCACCTCCTAGAAGTCCTCACTGATTACCCAAGACCACATGACATGCTTTCTGTTTTCCAAAACCCTATTCCAGCATGGCTCACACTGAATTAGAACTGTTTTTACTTCTCGGCTAGAGATTTTGTGATTAAACCATGTGGGCTTTGAGGAGAAAAAAAAATTTTCTTTATGCTTCTTTTTCTTTGGGGTAAAATTGACATAAATTGAAATGCACAAGTCTTACAAGGCCTATTGGATGAGTTTTGACGAATGTATACACCTGTGTAACCCAAATGGCTTTCAAAATATAGAGGAAAAAATCAGCAAATTTCCAGCTCTTGTTTTTTTGTAAATACAATTTTATTGTCACACAGCCAAACTCATTCATTTACGAGGGCAGAAATGAGTATTTGAGGCGGAGTTCTCAAAGCCTGAGTCAATATTTGCTCCTCTGCCCCTTACGGAAAAAGTTTACTGACACTCCCCCCCTTCCCCCCATAGAACATTACCTTCACCCTGGGGTGGGGGGAACGTGTGCTTTGGATCCAGGTTTTCTGAGTTCACAGCCTGGTTCTGTCTTAAGGTGACCATGGATAAATTACTCGATCTGTCTGTGCCTCATGTTTCTCATCTGTAAAATGGGGATAAAAATAATACCTACCGAAAAATAAAAACATAATCCCCACACCAAAAAAAGCACCCACGTCAGGGGGTTTACTGGAACCAATAAATGTACCTAAGTTCTCAGCACAGCGCCTGGCACACAGTAAATGCTCAATACCTGTTGGCTGTTCCTATCCGTCTCCCACACCAAGCTACGAGTTCCTGGAGGTCAGGGCAGAATCTGATGTGTCTTTGAGGGGGAGCTCAGCACCTCCCCAGGGTATGCATGGTGAGTGGTCATCTGATGGGGACCCAGTTCCTGGTGCACGAAGAGATTCCACATCAGTGCCCACCATCAGCCACCTCTGAGACCTGGGCTTCGGCATTGACTCTGGATCAGAGTTGTCCCATGCAGTGCCTGGGTTAGGGGAAAAGGGGCCACCACTAGCCAGAGCTCTTTCCCTGCCTCCTGGCCTGGTCCTGGCACCTCTGAATGATGTAGCAGATGGGACAGGGGACAGGGTCCTCCATGGTAGGAGCTGTCTCTGGCCAGACCACCCTCGGTCCCTCAGGCAGAACTTGCTTTGTGCCACACCCCTTGCCTGGCTCCCGCCGGACCCCACCCCAGCATAGCTAGAGCTCTTCCACAGCCATCCCAACTGAGCTCTCTCCTGCTTGGGTGGTCCTTGGCCATAATAACAAAGGAGGTTTTCTTTTGGCAGTGTTACTAATTAGCAGTGAAAGACGATTAGTGTCATTAACAGACTCAAAACATTTGCATTAGGAACTCCTTGCTGGCTGCTGGGGTGCCCCGGACAGAGGTAGGGGTGGGAGCCTCGGAGAGAGCAGGCTTGAGAGGGAGCTGCCGAGAGAGGCTGCGAGACAGAGGAGGGAGGGAGGGCGTTGGCAGGAAAAACTGAAATTTAAAGTGGATGAATTATTTACCGCAGGAAACAATCCCGGACTCACTTACTCTCACTCGGAACATCCCAGACTGTAATCCGTGGCATTTTTCACATCTCCCTAGTGTGCTGAGTGATTTTCTTTATGACTGGATACCAGAGGCCAGGCTAATCTTGTAAGAGATTGGCTTAGTATTGATCATGCGTATCTTCCTGGGCTCCGGGTTCCCACCCAGCCTCGGTGCTGCTGTCCCCTGCTTGGTCCACACCCCAAGGCTGGTGGGAGCCGGGCTCAGGCCCAGGTGGGATCTGACTAGGTGGTTGTCTCCCTGGTGAGCATCTGGAGTCACCAGGGTGAGCCCCTTGCCCACGGATGCCCTGGATCGTTGCTGCCATTTTCGGTCTCGCCCCAGGGTGGCCCTTCTATTTTGCCAAAGGCTTTAGATGCATTGCGTCATTACCTTCCCTAATGAACCCTCAGGTGGATATTATGAAGCCCATTTTTCAGGTAATAATAACAGCCAGGCTTTATTGATCTACCCCATGACCTATTTCCTGTGCCAATACTTTTCATTTACTGTCTGACCCTTTGCTCACAACGCCCCATTTCCCGAAACACTCAGAGAGGTTACGTGCTTGCCTGGAGTCACACAGGAAGTGGCAGAATCTACCCAAACCCTGAACACCTTGCTGCTGGCACCTGGCACACCAACTCTGGTTTGGAGCGACAGAAGAGGAGTCGTTAAGATACAGGATATAACGCACGTGATGAAATAGAGCAGGTGTTCATTGCACTTAGGTGCCCCTCCCGAGCACTTGCTGAAGAGGGCATTGCCTAACCTGAAGGGCTGAGCAGCCAACAGGACAGGCAGGAGTGGAGAGAGCCTGCTTGCTCACTCAGGAACAGGGGCTGACTTCAGAGCAGAGATGGGGGGGCAGCTGACGCTGGTGGGGAGGACACAGACTCTCCTGCTGAGAGGTGCTGTGGGCTCGAGGGGAGGGACCTGCGTGGAATCAAGAGGAGGAGGGCGAGACAGGGAGAAGAGGACTGGGGGGCAGAGGGCCCCTGAAACCACAGAATCTGAGCTCTGCAGCTGTTCTGGCCCCTTTGCTTCCCTTTCAGGGAGAAAGGGAGGAAGGCGGCGAGCCGTGGGTAGTCCTGACTGGGCTGGGGGCCTCTGTGTGAGTCCCTTTTCTGCTCCGGGCCTCTCACTTTCCATCTGTAAAGTGGGCTCTTTGTCCTAAGTCACTTAAGTGGGCTCCTTAATTGGGTTCCAGTAAATTAGGTCAGCAGCTGCCCTTCCAAACAGAGGTGGGGGCAGGGAAGAGGGCAGGTGCCGAACGGTCCCCTGCCGCTGCACCACCGCCCTCCACCCTCCTTGATGTAACAGATACCACACAGTCGGGGCAGGACCAGGACCCCAGCCCTTCGAAGCCATGGGCCTCCTTGGTCTGCTGCATCCAAGCCTCAGAGGCAATTTGGCTCTAAGGCCACTGTGCTTGGGACTGAGGGACCACAGGCACAGGGATGGGAGAGGGGGCAGGAAGTGGGTCCCATCATGGGGCCATGCTCTGGCATTTGGCCACCTTCTTCTGTAATTGTAACTGTAAATAAGGCATCTGGGAGGGTTTCCAGCACTTTAAGGGGTTTGTTAACAAGCAGTAATGTGCGACCCACACTATGAATGGATCTTTTAATAATGAATAAGCATTTATTTAACAAGTAATAACAGTTTTACCACCCGCAGGAGCCTCTGAAGTCCAAAGCTCTGGCATCGACTCTTTAGCCTGGCGTCACCTGCTTACATCTTTTGTCTGTTTTTTAAAAAAACAAATGTTTCTCTTTCTCTTATTGATTGGTGAAAGCTCTTTGTATATTAAGGCTATTGACCCTTTACCTGCTATATGCCAATATTTTCTCATAATTCTGCACCTTCCTCCCCTTAAGGTTATATAAACATTTAAACATTTTATGTAGTAAAACATATTCCTTTTTTCTTCTTCTTCTTTTTTTTTTTTACACTTGGTTTACACTTGGAGGCTTCTGAGTTTTGAGAATTGCGTATGAGTCTGATGGATTCTCCAGCTGTCTTGGAGATTTGCAGGGTAAGACCAAAGCACAGGCTGGGGCGGCAGGGGGTGGGGGAGTCATACTCAGCAGAATTCAAAGACAAGAGCCCTGGCCCTGGAGCATGAACTTCAGCAAGTCCCTATTTCTTGAGGGCCTCCGTTGCCTCATGTATAAACTGAGGGTGTTGAAGTAGACAATCTGTCAGCTGCCACACCATACAAATCTCCCACGATTCTAGGAAGAGGACAGTGTAGGGAAGATGCTGCTGTGCCTTCTGGGAGGGGTCCTGGCCACACCGTCTGTCACTCATCCACCCCCCACCCCCAGATCTGCAGCCCCTTTGAGAGCAGGAACTGTATCTTTTCTTTTTATTGTGGTGTCCTTAGCACCTTGCAGAAGCCTGTCCCATAGTCAGCCTCCACCTGACCGAGCTGCTGTCACGCCACCAGCTGGAGGGGGAAGAGTGGAGGGAGCAAGACTACGTATGTGCTTCCTGAGTCTGGACACTGAGCCCTCGTGTGCTGGCTGTGCGACCTTGGACAAGTCACCTCCCTCTCTGAGGACCTGTTTTCTCATCTGTACAACAGGGACCAGACCTCCCAGAGATGTCTTCCAGCTTGAAGGAAAAACTGACCAGGAGCAAGAAACATACCTACGAGTATGGCAAACCATTGCTGACGAGAGGGCATTGCATCCTGAGCTGCTAAAACATGGGCAGTGTCTAGTTTAGGTTCCTGCAGAAAGAGACTCAAAGAAAAGCATTCAAGGAGGGGCAAGTAGTTCATTTGGGAGGTGCTCCTAGGAAGCGGCTGGGTGGCGAAGTGATGGGGGGACGGGAGGCAGCCAATGAGGGGTGCATGATCGAGTCTGTCAGCACTGTGGGCAACTGGAGCTTAACTCCACCAGGGAGTTCTGGGAGCTGGTATAGAACTCACACCTCAGGGGATCCGCCCCAACTCCAAGGAGTCAGTAGTTAAGAGTTGCTCCCTGGACATGATTTTGTGGCCCTTTGAGTATGTCATCTGGGCAGGAGAGTAGCTCTGGAAACTGGTGCAAGCCTCAGGTAGCGAGGTGCAGGTGTGCGCTGAAATGCTGGGAGCCAGGGGCAGGGGTGCGGTTGCCGCACCTCTTCTGGAATGGCAGGTGATGGCGAAGGGAAGGCGAAGGGAAGGACTGGGTGGCAGAAGGGGGTTAACAGGGCCTGCCTGGTTCTTCATTGCTCTCCACTCTGGTCACCGCCTAAAATTGATAGCTGGTCCCAAAGGGCACAAGTGTCACCTCTCTATAAGATGAAATCTATGTCTCGGGCGGATGGAGACGACAAGAAGCTTTATCAAGGCCCTGGCAGAATTAACATTTGGACAGGGGACACAGCAAGAGCAGCCTCCAGAGGGGGTCTCTTTGCATTTTTTCAGGCTGGTTCCTGCCAGCAGCTGGGCTAAAAAGGGCTGCCAGAATCAGCCATCCAGCTGGCCTCCTAGGGGAGGGACACCCTGATGGACAGATGGGGACGCAGGGGGCAAAAGGAGACTAGAAGGAGAACCACCACCCTGGCCTGGCAGCCAGGCTGCTGGGAGACCCAGGGCCAAGTCCTGGACCTGCCGCTAACTTGTTGCAACCCTGGGCCTCAGTTTCCCCACCTGAAAGAGGAGGGTGTTGCACTTGGTCCTCTCGGCGCTGACAGTCTCCGAGCCCCTGGAGCAAGGCAAGCCCTTTCCCATGTGCTGCGCAACAGCCTCGGGAGGCTGGTGTACATTCGTCCAGGGAGACGATGACTGAGCACCTACTGTGTGTCAGGCACTGAGATAAGTGCTTTGTTTATAGTGCCTGTAATACTCCACACAAGCACCCCACTAAGCAGGTACTACTAGTATCTCCAGTGTGCCTTTGATCTCAAGGAAATCAAGGGTATTACCCAGTGAGTTTGGAGCTGAGCAGAGATTTAAACCCAGGTCCCCTGGTTTCCAGCCCAGAATTCCTTCCACTGTAACCACATTCTGGGGCCCAGGTTCCAGGGCCTCCATTGCTGGAGCTTTCAGTCCTGACTTCCCTCTCGCACAGGAGAGCATGCTGTGAAGAGCTCAGGTTTCTGGAATCAGACAAACCTGAGTTCGAAACCCAGCTCAACCACGTCCTCACCACGAGGCCTTACACAAAGCAGTGGGTAGGAGCCTCAATTTCTTTGTAAAACGGGCCTGGCTCTGGGGCTGCTAGAGCTCAGGTTCTGGTGAAGGCCAACCCTCTCTCCTCTCTGCACCTGTAGAAGCGTGGGGTCTGCGTCTGGGGATGAATTTGTGCTCAGGAGGTGAGGGCCTCCCTCCAGAGTAGCACCAACAGTGTGAGGAGCCCCTAGGGTTGTGGCCTGACCTCAGGCAAGCGGAGAGGTGGGGCTGATGGGGGAAAGGCAGGCATTGGGCACATGGACTCCTGCCCCGCCCCAGATGCTCGCACCAAATGCATCATCCGAAGACCCAGCCTGCCACCCTGGACCCTGGGGTGGGAGGGAGCAGAAGGGAGCCTTCATAGGAGTAACGTAATCCTAAAACTTAAAACACGTGGAGCCTGGATCGAGGTGCCCCCATTTGGGCCCAGAGAGCTCCCTGTACCCCACCCTGGATCTATTTGGATGTAACTAGGATTTTAAAATTGGAACTCCAGGCACTTTGAAGATGTATCCTGGGTACTACCTAGACCTCGGGCAGGTTACTGAATTCCTCTGTGCCTCAGTCCACTCATCTGCAGATTGGGACATAAGAGTCGCCGCACTGGCCGCGGCCGGGATGAAAGGAGAGCAGCACGTACCACACTTCCAACAGTGCGTGATGCCCGGGAAGTGCCGGGTGTTGTCGTTGCTGCTGTTATTATTATTAATTATTACTATCATTATCGTTATTATGTCAGGTGGGGGAGGGAATATGGGGGTCCAGAGAGGGGCTGAAGGCCACGTGGCAGTCAGGACGGTGACCGTGGGTCTGGGCTCCAAGACCACAGCCACCCACGCGGAGCCCAGCCCCAGCCCAGGTCCCCAGCATCCCCTCCCCACGTCAGGGCTGCCCCGGCCCATCCTCCCCTTCTTGCCCCTGCCTACCTTGCCCAGGAGTGAGAGGAGGCCCAAGTCCAATTAGCCTGGGAGCCAATGTGGAGCAGTGCCCTTAATGTAGCTGGAGGAGCTGCAGAGATAAATGGGACATTAGAATTCTGCTGGGGTCTTCCTGCCCGGCTTGCTGGCCTGCCCTGAGCCGGGGCCGCAGCAATTCTCCTGGGGACAGGCATGGCTGTCTGAGCCATAATGCAGAGGCTGCCCCTTGAGAGGTGCTGGCGAGGGTTCTGGTCCACACCCAGCGTCTCCCACTACCTACCTTCCCACCAGACCACCCGCCCTCCCCACGCTTTATCCATTCCCTCAATCTCCCCCCCCCCGCCACACACACAGAATTCACCTCTTTCCTCCTGATTCCCCCTCCCCTTCAAGTATCTGGGAGCGGGGGAGTTGGGGAGGGCATCAGGCCAGGGGCTGACCCTCAGTTCCTGGTGCCCCCTCCACTTCTCCTTCCCCTAACCAAACTCAGAACCCTTCCCTCCTTGCCTTGTCTGAGCCCTGGGAGGAGCAGGGTCTGGGCCAGATCTGACTCTGGGCTGGGGGCTCAGGCACTTGTGGGGCTGGGACTAGGCCTGGTGGGACCTCTCTAGCCATCCTCAAGGGAGAGGAGTCTCCAACAGGGGCTCCTTCTGAGGGTTGCAGAGTGGATACGGAAGTGGGGCATCCGCAGCTCCTCCTCTAGCAGAAGTCCAAGGTCGCCACCACTGTCTCGCTGTGGTTTCCCACAGCCCCCTGCCCTCCTCAGGACTGACTGTACAGCAGGGAAGAGGTTGACATCCAGTAGGGACCTAAGATGGGGGCCTGGACACCTACCTAAGGCCCAGCCCCCTGGGAAGTAAGTGGGCCCCCCAGCACCAACCCAGCTCTGCCCCTGCCTCCCCAACTTCCTCCGGGGACACATTTGCTGCTGGGAAAGTTAATCCATTACAGTTTAAAGGCTCCGTTTCTTGCTGGCAGTAAATTACCTGCTTTGCATTTTGCAGCAACAACTTAACGGTATTAATTTATTGTGCTCTGTCTTTAACAAACATCATTATCATATTGCCAGCCAGGATTATGCAAATGGGAGGGACAAGGGAGAAGGAGGCCAATTCTTGTCCCAAAAGTCACCTTGATTTATTAACTTCGGGGCCTTGTGATTGGCCCAGTCTGGGAGGCACAGGCAAGCAGGGTGGCCAGGAGAACCTGGAAAGTCTGGGAAGAGTCTTGAAGCCTTCCCCCGGGGGTCCCGGGGAAGGTCCCTCTGTGGGGGAAGGACGGGCTGGGCTTAGAGGAACTTCCTCGCTATGTGATTTTGGACAACACCATTTCCTCCCTGGACCTCGGTTTCCCCACTTGGAAAATGGGGGTTGCACTAAGAGGTCTCTGGAGCTGATAATACGTGAACTTGAGATTCACCAAAACGTTCTGAATGACTCAAAAGAAGGTGTGTGTGTGTGTGTGTGCACGCGTGTGCGCGAGTGTGTGTGTTGGAGATGTGGGCTGAGTGCGGAAAGGTCTGGGGCCATGATGTGGTCCTGAGCCAAGGTCCTCCCCTTGGGTCCCCGGGCTCCTGTGACTGACCGCGCACCCCCGGGGACTGCACTAGAGTAGGTGATGGGCAGATACAAGGAGGGGAGATGGCTGAGTGGGGGCTGAGGAGAGAGGGGTGTAATGGTAGGGGCTGCGGCTTGGTTAGGGTCCAGGTACCAGTTCATGAGAGAGTCCTAGACTTTCAGGCTGTAGACGGAGATGCTGGCTGGGGAAGGGGGAGCCAGGACCAGCTCCGGCTGGTGGGCAGCAGCGCTTAGCTTCTGATTTTCATCAGAAGGGGCTGGGCTGGGCTGCACCCAGGGGCCACAGCCTCAGTCTCCTGCTACTCCTGCAGCCCCTCCTGAGTTTCCTGGGCAACGAACTCCATGCCTGCGTGGGGAGCTGGAGGCAGGTGGGGCCTGGCCTTCCCTCTCTCACCTCGCCCCTACGCTGCCTTGGGCTGGCCTCTGCAAGAGCTGCCTGATTACACAGCCGGCTGCCCCCAGCCACCCGAGGCCCATTCCCCACCACCTGCAGCCCAGCTTTGCCAGGAACTCACTGGGGCTGCTTCCAAGCACCCGTGGGCTCCAGCCCAGGTTTCTGCCCCGGCCATCAGGGCCCTGCCCCAGGCCCTGCAGAGGCGCCGAGGAGGAGGGGGCTGGAGAAGGGCCAGCAGGGAAAAGGCACCAACCTGGCCAGCTGGGTGCAGGAGCAGGTGGAGGAAGGGGCATGGAGGGGCCATCCCCCTCTATACTGAAGCCTCATTTCCCCCAGATGTCTCCCACCTGCCTTGTTTCTCCCTCCGACTCCTGGTCTCCTAAGAGTGTGGGGTCTCAGCCTGCTCCACTCTCTGCCTTGCATGTCTCCTACATCTCAGTCTCTTGGTCTGTCCCAGCAGGTCTTTCAGAGAGGGGCTGAGGGCTGGGGAGGGAACCAGGAGCCGAGGGAAATGGGTAGCAGAGGGCAGGCAGGAGGGCAGGAGACAATTCAATTTCCAGAGTTGGTCTTGGCAGTGCAGGTGATAAGAAAGCCATTTCTGTGACGGGCTTCTAATCCACACCCTCCTGCCTTTGCATTCTGAGGCTCCCTCCTCCCTCTGCCCACTTCTTTCCACCTGCCCCACCTCCCCTCAGGGGCCCAGAGTTCCACGGGGTGGGCGGGGTGGGGAGGGCTGGACCTGGGACCGCCCTGCTGTGGGAGCTCAGCAGAACAGAACAGCCGGTGGTGGCAGGGCTGTGGGGGCAGCCAGTGGGGAGTTGCTTTAGTGGGCGAGCTAATCTCATTTGGTTGCTGCAGCCTGCACAATCGGGCTGCATGCTAAGTGGCCCGAGGCAGCAGCCGGACTCAGGACAGACCAGAGAGAGGGGACGGGGACCGTGCGTACCCTGAGAGCCCAGACAGCGGCCCTGACTGGGCAGTGACAGGGGGCAGTCAGGGGGACTGTGCATCCTGTGGGGTCAGAGGTGACTCCCAGGGGCAGGCTGCCAGGGGATGGGGGCAATAGTGTTTTCCAGCTCCTTTGTCCACTCCCTCCTCCTGTGGGGTCCCCAGGGCAGGGCTGGTGGAGATCTGTGCATGCACACCATGGGGCAGGGGGCATCTAAAGAGCTAGCTGCATCCTGCTCTTTGGAGGCGATTGGAGGGGCCCATGGAGCTGACCAGAGGGTACCGGGGCAGTGCTGGAACAGAGGAGGAGAAGGGACACTGGGGCCAGGTGGGAGGGAAGCACTGAGCCTCAGGGCTCTGCTCGGTCAGCTACTGCTCTGGGCCTCCAGTGCCTTGTTTGGAGGGAGGCCCAGGGAGGTCTGCAAAGGGCCCTGGCTGTTAAAAGATGACCAAGGCTACGACTCTTGGGAGGTGGCTGAAATCATCTTTAGCTCAGAGGGGGAGGATGGAAGTGCCTGGGATGTGGGGCCTGGGTAGGCGCCAGGCCGCATCTCCACTCCGTCAGCCAGCTGCCATTCCTCAGGGCTGCCAGCTCCATCCACAACCTGGGAGCCTCCTGGGATCACACAGGTAGCTCGTGCCTTTGGGCAAAGACCTGTGGCTCCTACACGGGGTTGGGGGGCGGGCCGCCTACGTCACAGTGAGAGATGGTAACTGGGGAGTAGGGGGCCATTCATGGAAAGCTCCGTGACTCAGTTTCCCCACGTGCACCCGACAGGCTGCTGATGAAATGAGGCGGTGCATGGCCAGTGTCAGGCCCAGCGGCCAGTGTCAAGGAAGCCCTGTCACCGTTTTCCGCGTTATGGCCAGCACAGGGCTGGGCGCCCGGAAGGCGCCCGAAAACTCAAAGCACCGCAATCCCCATCGCTGTGGTCTGATGGACCTGTGGAAGACAGCTCTGCCCTCCCCTCCTCTGTGGCTGTGGGCCATATCTTTACCTCCCTGACCCTCAGATTTGCCACCTGGAAATGGGAACGAGAATATTCACCTTATAGAAACGTTTTGAGGAGCTAAATAGGAGAAGAAACACACACATGAGTAAGACAGAAAACAGAGACCGTGTCCCGTATGCAATAGGTGCTCGAGAAGCCCCCCATCTAACCAACTCTCAGGGCAGACACCAGGTTCAGAGGGGGCTCCAGGGAAGCTCCAGGGCTGGAACAGAGGGCCCCCGACACCTGCCAGGGGCCCAAGGGAGACAAAATCTCTGGCCCTCAGTTTTGTTACCTGTTCAAGGACAGGGTTGGATAGGTCTGTGGCTCACAGCTTGGCTCCAGGCTCTCAGGGGCCCCTGTTGGGGTCACTGACAAGCCCCTGGGGCCCCAGGATCATCCTTCCTGATCACCCAGGCCCCTCCCTCCTGCTCACTGCGGGCTACAAGAGACACGATCTGAAAGTGTCTTAGCTGCTGCGAAGCCTCAGAGGCGTGAGAGCCCCCGAAGTGTTTATGTTCAAGGGTCCTGGCAGCGGAGACCATGTGGGACGGGGATCCCTCCTCACACCCCTGCCCACATGGACCCTCCTCAGCCCTGCCTGGGTCAGGGTTGGCGGGTCTGCCGGGCAGGGGTTGAGTGCACAGGAGAAGCGACCCCACCCATCCCCTGCCAGCTGGAGCCGGAGCCTTGGATGCCAGCTCCATTGGCAGTTAAAGTCCCCCTGGTTGTCTAATTTAATCACAGCTGTGTGCACCGTGACTCTATAAATAATTTTTAGTGCGACATAACCATTATTTCACTAATTGCTTCATGCACACCCCTAGCCTGTGAGATGAATTAAAGTTTGCTGAGTCAGCACCTCCGGCCAAGGCCGCTTGGGGGCTTGGGAAGTGCAGCCCAACCCGTTCCCAGACCAGCTCAACCCAGGACGCCAAGGGGAGGTGCCTCTCGGGTGACAGGGATGGGGATGGAAGGAGTGAGGAGGAAGGAGGAGAAATGGGCTAATAAGGGTTGCCGCATACAGTTGTACGGGTGGCATCTGCACAAGGATTCTTGGCGAAGGGGGCATCGGGGGCCGCAGCCAGCCCATGCCATGCTTTATCAGTGCGTGTGCCCCGACACGGGATGTGCTGGCCCAGCAGAAGGTGGCACCTTGCTGTGGTCTGCACAAAGACCCCGTGTGGACTAGTCAGAGCGGGAGCAAAGGGAGCCTCTCACTGTAACCATAGTGCGGAGACCTGGGTTCTAGACTGGAAGCTGAGTGACCAAGGGCAAGTCACTTTCCCTCCTCTGGGTTATAATTTTTTTTTTAATCCTCACCTAAGAACATGTTTTTTAAAAATTGATTTTAGAGCCAGAAGGGAGTGAGAGAGAGAAACATCAGCGTGAGAGAGAAACATTGATCGGTTGCCTCCTGTGTGCTCCCCGACTGGCAATCAAAGCTGCAACCTAGGTACATGCCGTGCCTGGGGATCGAACCTGCAACCTAGGTACATGCCGTGCCTGGGGATTGAACCTGCAACCTAGGTACATGCCGCGACTGGGGATCGAACCTGCAACCTTTTGGTGTAGGGATGGAGCTCCAACTGGGCTGGGTTATGATGTTGTGACAGTTTATCAAGTCAAATCTAAATGTAGACCTGATAAATCTAAATATAAATTTAGATGTTTATCCCATCTAAAGCTGGGCTTTGAACCCAAGGCTCTGGCTCTAGGCACTGTATCCGTTCCACTGCCCCAGCCTATTCTGAAATTAGTAGATGTGGCTTGAAACACAGGTTCATGTGGGCACACACGTTTGGGAAGCATCATGTGAAACAGGTGTCTTTCCTGCCCGACTCTCCAGAGAGCCTATAGCTCGTGTCAAAAGCAGCGTGGCTCTCAGAGAAGGCGGGAGATGGGGTAGCATTTCCTGAATGCTTGTGGCCACAGAATTCTTTATTAGAGGATTTTTGTTCATGCTGGGATAGGGCCTGTCTCTGGGTTTATTAATGATTTTGCCCCAAGGGCAGAGAGTTCTTCTGTTCCTGACCTGCTCGCTGCCAGTGGTGGGACAGGGAGCGGTGACTCTGGACTCGGGGCGCCTCCTGATCTGTGATCCCCGAGCACACACGGGCCTTCCTGTGACCGGGGCTGAGTGGAAAGAAGCTTCTGGGTCCCGGGTCCGCCAGCCTCCCGGTTCCTCGAGAGCAGCGTCAGGTCTGCCCGGTTCTTGCCGTGGCCCTGGGGCTCGGCTCGGGGAATGCCTGATGTGTGAATGCACATGCGCGTGGCTGAGCTGAAAGGAGCCCACAGCTGACATACCTGGCTTCCTGTCCCGCCCGAAATCTTACCGCTGAGTGACCTCTGAGCGGATGCTTCTGTGAGTCCATCGCCACCTGAGACCTCGTGTGTCCAGTTGTCAAATGCGGACCAAGATCTCAGTCCCGTCCATCCCGAAGGGCTGAAGGGAGGCTCCAATTTCACGATGGATGTGAAGGAGGGCTTTCTGGAGTATGAACCGCTGGGCAAAGTGGGGGCGTTCTTACTACTCTTGTTGTCTCCTTGGCTCGCTGCGCAGGGCTGGGACCTTGACGATGTCTCCACGGGGACTGGTGACCAAGCACGCACTCGGGTCAGGCCCTCTGCCCGGGCCCTTTCACACACCATTCTTGCCTGGTAAGCCTCACAACGCCATGAGAAGAGGCCCTCTCCGTTTTCTGAGCTAGAAAGCTGAGGTTCGGAGTAGCCATGTGGCTTACCCAAGGTCACGCAGCTAGACTTGAACCCAGAACTGTCTCACCCCAGAGCTCGTTGTTTTTCTCTCCACTCTGCTCTGATTGGCTTCTGTGCTACCACCTCACCCGCCTGTCTCCAGAGTGATAGAGTGGACTATTATTAGTGCCAGCTAGCAGTAGAGGGACTATTGGCCCCAGTCATTTGCTATATGTTAACAGTGACAAGGGCAACCGTTTGTTGAGTGTCTACCATGCACCTGACATTGAGCTGGCTGCTTTAGATTCATTATGCTCCCCCCTGAACCTTCACGCGTCCTCACTCACGGACGCAGAGACAGCAATGGAGCAGTTACGCGACCTGCTCAAGAGCATGCAATTAAAGAACAAGTGGCAGATCCGGAATTTCACCTGAGTCGGTCTCATTCCAAGAGTTGACTCTTTCGTCGGATTCTCAGGATGCTGTAAAACCCATGGACCCTAAATAGCCAGCCCCAGACTGGGAGGGATGACCTGTCTCCTCCTGGGCTTCAGGGTCTGACACACCAGGTCCCTCCACAACAGCTGTCATGGACATGTCCCCAAGGCGAGTTGTGAGTGTTTGGGACTCCCCTTCCCTTCCCACCCCCGAGCCTGCCTCCTTGGCCCTGCGGGCCCTGTCCTTGCTGCCTGGCCCACCACAATTGCCTGGGAAACATAGCGCTTTGACCCGGCTTCTCCGAGGTCCCTAACATCCAGGGAGGCTGGGAGGAGGAGACGGGCCAGCGGGGAGCACAGCAGCTGCAGACATTCAGGACTGACTCGATTTATGCCTGACCCTCGGAAAGCTGCCTCCGGGGGACAGGCTCAGTCTGCCCACCTCCCTGTCACCCTGTCAGCCTGGCTGCCATGGGGACAGTGACCTCCCCGGGGCCCATCTCCCTCCCAGAGTCACAGCCACGCTCCCGAGTGCGGCATTCCAGACCCTTCACATCTAGCTCTGGCCTCTCGTTCTCTCCAGCCTTATCTCGTGCTTGTTTATTTATTTTCAAATACTATATCGATCACTTCTGTGCCTGGCAGTGTTCTAGGTCCTGACGAGACAGCAGAGAACAGAACAAATCTCTGCTCTCCTGAGAGGATCTGACAGTAAGCAGGTTAACAAATAAATGTATACTGTCAGGCAAAGAAAGGGACTTAAAAAAAAACCCCAAACTCCAGACTCCCCCAAGGGATCTATACACAGAATTCAGGGAGCTGGTGGAGTTAGAGTTGGGGTGGGGGGTGGGGTTGGGGGGGAGGAATTACGTGTTTATTTCATTAACCCCTGACTGAAATATAGCATTCCTCTCCAATGACAAATGTCGGCCACACACCCTGATCGCATTAGCCGTGCCTGTGACTGTCTCCAGCAGAAATCAGATATTTCCTATCACGTTAGAGTGGTTGCGGATATTTCAAAACACCATTGACACTCATCGTTGCTTCACAATTGTGGTCGCTAACAGAGCTGCCTCGACACCTTGTTATTTAGTGCGTTAATGAAGATGCACCGGAGCACTGTCTCCTAACATTTGTTTTGCAAATATTTTGAAAACTGTATTTCAATATAATTGATTTCCTTTGGAATTCTACATATATTCTTCTACACCCATCTGGGAAGGTGTCTCTAGGCGTCACCACTGGCCCGGGAGTCTGGGGCGCTGGCGGGGGGGGGGGGGGTGCGTTAAATGCTGGACAACAGAATGGTGGCGAGACAGGGTTAGGGAGAGTGGTCAAGGGGCCTCTCTGGGGAAGTGATATTTGAGCAGTAACTTGGAGGAGGCAGAGGAGCAGCCTCGTGAAGGTTTGAGTAAAGTTCGTTCTGGGCAGAGGGCACAGCGAGTGTAAGGGCTCTGGAGTGGGAAGGAGCTGGAAGCCAGCATGGCTGGAGCAAAGTGGCAGGTGGGGACAGGACAGAGGAAGCAGGGTTTCCATCAAGTCAGGACTTGGGGTCTCATTCTGAGTGATACAGATGCTACTGCAGGGCATTGAGCAGGGAGCCAGGCTTCCCGATTTATCGGTCGGGGGTCCCTGTAAAAGCCGGGCAGAGGACAGGGCCAGAGCAGTGGGTCAGAAGGGAGCAGGGAGACCAGGTGCGCGGCTGCTGCTATGACCCAGGTGAGGACGATGGTAACTCGGACCAGGGCAGGACAGGGAGAAGTGGCTGCATTCTGGATTTGCTTAGGTGATGGAGCCAAAGGATTGAACGCGAATGCAGAATGCACCCTGAGCTTACACACCTCTGCGTCTTAGCGTGAGCTCTTCCCTGCATGCACCTTGCTGCTGTGTCTGTGGATCCTCAGCCCAGAACTCTCCTCTGATTCCCCACTCAGGTGGCAGAGCCTGCTAGGTGCCTACTCTTTATCCAGTTCCTCTTTTCTCCTTACTATTAGATCCCCAATATTATCAGGGGGAGTAATGTCCCCACCTCAAAAGCCACATATCCCAGTCCCCGTGCATCTAGAGGTTTCCAGGGAGATACAATGAAAAGTCACTGGGAGGGGCTTCCAGGAACAGGCTTTCTATAGGAGGCTGGCTCATCCTTCTTCCCCTCTTCTTCCTCTTTCTTCTTCCCTGGAACACGGACATGATGGGTGAGGCTCCTTCCCCAACAGCATTTTTGAGACCATGAAGGAAAGGTCAAGGACATCACAGTGACCTCAACCCTGATATCCTTGAGGAAGGCACTCTACTGGAACTTCTCATCGTGACAAAAATGAAACTTTTATGGATTTAAGACTTTGTAGTTGGGGCTCTATTAGCAGCAGAGTAAATAAAACTCCCCTGACACAGCTACCATCCAGCTGCTTATTGGAGTCTGCACCCGAGTACACAGGCCCTCGAGATTCGACATGCCTAATGCTGGGTCTGCCACCTTTCTCTGAAGGAATTTCTTATTGGGGAACAGGGACATCTGGGGGGAAAAGAACTAACAGTACAACAGCTTCACCTGTCTACCTACCCACCCACCCATCCACTCATCCACCCACCCATCCATCATCCATCAAACCACCCTCTCATCTATTCATCCACCATCCGTCCATCTAAGCAACCATTCATCTATCCTTCCATCCATCCAACAATCTACCCATCTATCCATCCATCTACCCATCCATCCATCCATCCTTCCATCCACCCATCCATGCATGCATGCATGCATCTACCCATCCACCCACTCATCCATCCACCCACCCATCCGCCCACCCATCCACCCATTCATCCATCCATCCATCCTTCCATCCACCCATCCATGCATGCATGCATGCATCTACCCATCCACCCACCCATCCGCCCACCCATCCACCCATTCATCCATCCATCCATCCTTCCATCCACCCATCCATCCACTCATCCATTCATCCACCCATCCACCCACTCATCCGTCCATCCATCCAACATGTTTGTGTGTCCATCTGTCTGACAAAGTTTTATAAAGTATCTACTACTATGTGCTGGACCCTGTGCCAGACGCAGGAGCTAGAGATGTGAACAATGTATTTCATTTGATGCCCATTTGCTTCCGTCTCAGCAGAACAACTCTGCAAGGATACCCTGGAAGCTGGAACCCGTGACCACCCCCACAGGGGGAGACTGGGCTCCAGACATCACACGTATTTATTCCTTTTAAACACTTTCAATTTTGTCTCACGTGTATGTATCCACGAGACATTTTTTAATTAAAAATATATGTACATTTCGTCTGGAGTTTCAAAATTTTTCTTGCTCCTGAAAGGATCTGAGGCAGCTGACAGAACGCACAGAGGCGAATAGATGCAGCCTGCTGACAGGGAGTTGGCGGCCTCACGGGGCAAAGGGATGAGTAAGCAATTCCAAGGCAGTGCCACATGAGGGGCAGAGGGACACAGGATGCCCCTTGGCGAGGTCCTGAACGATTCTGGCACCTGCACTCTGCCACGTCCCCTAAACAATGCCCATGGCCACCGTCACCTCATTCCTGGCTGGGCTGAAAAACCAAGACACCCGCCTCTGGACTGGATGGCCAAGACTTCTCCCATCCCCCGGGGTTCAGGCACCTGTGAGCTGACCCCCAAGTCACTAGGCCACACTTATGTCCACATGCCCAAGTCGGGGATGGCTGGGAAAGCAGCCCAAGCCTCAGGGAGCACTACCGCCCACAGCGGGGTGTCAGCGATGTGTTTATTCTGCGGGAGCCCTGCTGGGCCTGGGGGTGAATGTGCAGGGCACAGGGAGGAACTTGTCTCTGGCGCCCTGGTGCCCAGCACAGCTGAGATGACTCCTACAGCCTCGGGCTGGGCATTGGGGCTGAGGGCTGAGGGGAAGCAGGGCCGGGAATGCGCAGCAGGCCAGGGGAGAGAGCAGCCCAGCCGGGCTGCTTGGACAATGCAGCCCTTTTCAAAACAGCCCTTTGAAATCGAGCAAGAATAACTTTAAACAATAAGATGCTTCTCTCTCCCCCTTGGCTGTTGCCCAGGCAACACCAGAGTGCTTTACAACTGTTTAGTTTTTTAAGAAACCAAATCTCCCTTCCTTTGGTCAGCTACTGCCAAGAAGATGAAGAGACAGCCAAGGCGCCCCTCGGGGCCCATTGTGTGGGAACCCAGGTCAGCCGCCCGCGGCAGTGACATTTAAATCTGACGCTACATATTATATATGAACCTGGAATCGCGCTCCTCAGCGACTTGCGCTCCCTCACAGGGGGAGACCTCAATCTTCCGCCCTGGACTCCTCGCCCCCAAGTGCGTGGCTCTAGCAGTTGGGGCGGGGTGGGGGTGGGGGTGTCACAGCAGAGAGGCTGACCTCCACCTGCAAAGCAGCTGGTGACCAGTGCGGGTGTCCCCAACCCACCGTGCCACCTGCCCCAGGAAAGACCTCCTCCAGGGGTTATTGCGTCCACCATCCCCCAGAGGTGCCCCGAAAATCCCTGCCTTGGAGGGGCCTTGACCAGGAACACCTGCAGCGCGCCCGGGTCACATGTCCCTGCTTGCCAGGCAGTGACGCCCATTATCTCCGTGGGGCTCCAACAGCCCAGCGAGGGAGGCTTTTATGCGTAATCCCCAGGTTACGTACAAAGAAACCCAGGTGCAGGTTCTGAAACACCGCACTGGAGGGCAGGCACTTTCAGACAGAAACTGTACAACCGTCCTCGGAGGTAGGTATTCCCGGGAGGCCACTTAGTCAGAGTGGCAGCTGAGGCTGCGGGGCGTATGTGACAGGGAGGGGGTGTGGCAGGATTTGGGGCCCTGGCCCACGGACTGCCGAGCCTACGTAAACCAGAGTCTCAGCCCAGGCTGCCTGGGGGGGCTCTGTGACCTGGGGACAGAAGGCAGAGCTTTCCTGGGTCCTGGGGCTTGGTCATCGTGCTCCTCTGGAGGGGCGATCGGAGGAAAGTGATGAGCTTTGGCAACGTGAAGCTCTGGGTTGTATGTCCTTAGGCAAAAGAAGGAATTTAAAACCTCACTTTGCTTGCCGGTGAAATGGCAGCATGGCCTCGAAGATTGCAATAGCCGCCACTCGGGGGGCCTGCAGTGGGCTCGGTGGGGGTCCGAGTGCTTCACGTGCTCGCTCCACACCGGGTGTGACTGTCGTCCCCCTTTCCAGATGAGGACGTGGGCCCCAGGGAGGGGGCGCAGTCATATCGCTGAGAACTGGAGCTACTGAACATGACCTGATGCTCCTCACATAATACCTGGCAGGTAATGGTTGGTTCGGTTTGGAGCAGGTGTTGGCTGTCATGTCCCAGGAAGACGAACAGAGGGGGCTCCTTCTTCTGGGAAACAGAACACGCGGGGAAGTTAAATGTGGAAAAGTCAGCCCAGGTGAGAACAAGTCCCTTCTCCAGCTCAGCTGCAAAACCAGGGTGGGGCAGTAGTTTCGGCCACAACACAACCCGAGGGGGGGACGGCTTGACACTGGTGAAATGACAAAGGCCCTGGTAGGGGAGGGAGGCCTGGGACTCCAGGCAGAGTGCCTCAGCTCTGCTCCTGGCCCCTGCACTGCGGGAGGGAACCCCCACCCAAGATGGGTGGCCTTGCCCTGTATGGGAATCCCCGGAGGCTGAGCTGAGTCCCTAGCAGTGAAAGGGAACAGGGGCTGGTGACAGGCCACAGGTATAATAACATCTCCAGCTGACACTTCTGCTCTGCCTCTCGGTCCCTTTCTCTCCTGGGAAACTGCTGGTGTTCATTCTCTCCATCCCAGCTCCGCCCTGAGAAGGTCCCTGTCCCCACCCCCCTCCACCACCCCCTCCCATGGCCCCTGCCACACACACCTCATTTAGCGCTGCTAAATGGCAAGCTCAGAGATGCAGCAAGGAGGGGCTGGGGTAATGAACTCCCATTGGCTTCCTTCACAAGATCACTGTCTTAATTTACGAGGCCTGAGTGAGTCTCATTTCCCCAGTGCGCGTTGAGTAATTAACTATTAATAAAAGCATTACTGAGCGAACCACGGGGGCATGTTTAATTCATGGGGCAGCCCTGCCACAGGACGGAGGCTCTGGCTCAGTGGGGGATTCCTCCCAGAGCAAAATAGGGCCAGTGGGATGCTGCCTCTGCGGCCTCTCAGCCCCCTGCAGGTGGCTGTTCTTTATGTCCCTAACCGGAGGAGCCCAGTCCCAGGAGGGTGCCCGGGCTGCTGCTGGCACCCCAGTGGGAAGGCCAGGCTGCAGTGGTGTGCAGGGCAGCCCCGGAAGTGTGAGCCCTGGGGAGGCTCCCGCTGCTCCTGGGGGCTGGTGAGGTGAGTGGCCTCGGGCGAGTGGCCTAGCCTCTCCGAGCCTGTCCCTCATCTAGGAAGTGGGGTGGCTACTGAAGGCAACTGCCCAGAGCCCAGAGCAGGGCTGCAGGAGTGAAGTCAGGGACGGGTGAGGATGTGGTGAATGACCCGATGCTCCTCATGTATATGGCCATGTATTTAGGGTCCCCTCACCCTCCACCCAGAGACACAGGCAACTGGTGAGTGTTGAGGGGGAGAAGGGGAGGAGACACCCGCTTGTTCAAGAGCAACCTGGGAGGACATTTCCTATCAGGTTACCGCCCGCCCACCTGTGGGACTGGGGGCTTTGCAAAGGAGGGGCCCCTCCCCCTTCCTGGGTGAACTAACCCCTGTGGTACCCAACACACCCTCTTCCTGCCTCTGTGTCTTCACATCAGCGCCCCAACCTAGCCCTGCTATGCCTTTACTCTCCTGTCTGCTCGGCAATCGCACTCAGCCTGCAAGACTCAGTTCAGCATGGACAGCTCCTCCTGAACGCCTTTGCTGTCCTCCTTCCCCAGGGGCCGAACTGGTTGCTCCTTTGTCTGTGCCTCCCATTCACTATTCAAATATGGCATCTACCCACCCATCCATCTATCCACACACCCATCCGTCTACCCACCCACCATCTATCTGTCCATCACCCATCCACCCTCATCTACACCAACTGCTTGTATCAATGTCTCCGATCACACTGTTTGGAAGTTTTGGACGAGTCTGGCTTTCCCTAGACCAGTGATTCTTAATCTTTTGGGGGCCAGGCACCCTTCCCCAGAAAAAATGCCCATGGGCATGTACTTGCCAGGTGTTCTCTCTCCCTCTTCAGGGACCCCTGGTCGTCCTGGAAGCCAGGCTTGGACACTGGGTGTGGCAGAGACTGTGATGGGCGGCTCAGGTTCCCATCTGGGAATGGAAGGCTGATTCCCCAGCTGCTGGGAGTGGGGCTGGAGGACGGCCCTCTGCGGAGATTCTCTGGATTGGAAGAAAACAGCCTCACCCAAAGTCACACCTCCTTCCGGGGGTAGGCCCACTTTCAGTGACAGATCAGTGAGGACATGCCAAGGCCCGAGCCTCTCACCCCACCTTGGGACACGTCTGAAGGGTTATCTCATTCGGGACTCAGCTTCTGCCACTCCCACGACCTGCGTCCTTCTCCTGCCTCCCCCGTGTGTTTCCCCCAAGACCACTTTCTAAACAACGTCCTACACTCTAATCTCCACCCCCAAGTCTACTTCCCAGGGAACCGACTGGATTAAAAAGGTCCTGCAGAAGTACCTTGAAGACAGCGACAGCGTCTTAATGACTTCTATTATCTCCAGCAGCTCCCACGGGGCAGGGCGCATCGTAGATGCGCCAGGAAAATTTATCAAATGCATGTTAGTGCATTTTCTCCTGGTTATCTGTTCCCTCGCTCTGCCGTCTGGTAGGAGAGTTCTCATCAGACATCCGGGGAAAGGGAGAGCCCAGCCAGCAGGAGGCCAGCAGGAGGCCAGCAGGGGGCCAGCAGGAGCAAGGCCGTGGGTCTGTTTCCGGGAAATGAACTAGTTGCCAATGAAACTGCAGATAACCGTGGGAACAGAAGTCAAGGTAACCGGTTACTACAGCGCTGGGGCAAAGGGCCTGGCAGATGTCAGGACTGTGTGGCTAGGGTGAAGGCTCAGGGTGTAGCTGGGGGGCTGGTGGCTGGCAGGGACAGGTGGTGGTGGTAGGAAATAGCTCTTGCTTGCAGGGCCAGCCATTTAGGTTAGGATGGTCACTGAGACCTGGAAAACCCTCACTGTAGTTCCCACTGTTGGAAATTCCTTCACAGAACAAGTATCTAGTGAGTGACTCCGCCATGCCACACTGCAGTGAGGATGGTGACCCTGAAAAGCCGGGACTCCAGGGCTTGTCCTCCTCTCACCGGCTGTGTCGCCTGGGCAAGTCATGACTCACCATCCTTGCTGATGTTTACGAGGGGGCTGTCCCTACGCACCCAGCACTGTGCTCCTGCTCTACAGGTATCGTTTCACCTTCACGATGGCCTCACTAGGAGGTGTGTGTTACGATTCCTGCTCTGTGGGCAATGAAACAGGCTCGGAGGGGATCAGCAAGGTGCCCAAGGCACACAGCCGATCACAGGGCAGGGCTGTGAATCCAAGTCTGGCGGAGTCCCCGAGACGGGCTCTCAGCTGCTGCCGCGCTCAGCCCCTATGGGCTGCCCCCGCATCTATGCGATGGGCACAGTCAACTCCTGCTGCTCTGGGGCTGGGGGAGGAGGTGGCCTGCGTGAGAGGCCCTGCGGGTGTCTGGGGACTGGTCTATTTTGGTCTTCTCCCCGTGTCCCTGGTCCCCTGCCTCAACATGCCCCTGAGCTAGGAGGAAGGATGGCCCCACTTGCACCTCTCCAAGGACAAGTGTCTCTCCCGAGTTCAGCAAGATGCTGGCAACCCAAACGGATGAGCTGAGCCCACACCCTCAGGTCTCTGCAGGTTGGGAACCTGACCCAGTCCCTCGCCAGTCCCTGATGCAGGAGGCTGCGCCGAGTCCCACAAGGACCATTCTCTCGGTTCCATTAAGCCCACTCGCAAGCCCCTGGGATTGTTCTTTTTCCTCAGCAGAACAGAGCAGAAACAGGTGGAGGTGAGGCCCTGAGCTCTGGTGGCAGAGAAGGGCACTGGGACGAAGGTGGAGGCATTCCTGGTCCTGTCTGCCGCCGCGCATCCGCCCCACAGGCAAGCTGCAGCCTGTTCTCATCCCCACCACAACCACAACGGCAGGCATCCTCACATATTGGGGGCAATCACCTTCCTTCCACAGAGGCTCCCAGCAGAGTCGGTGGGCATGTAAGCACTTAAAACTCGAGCCTGTAGGTCAGCCCTCATCCCCTCCCCCCTCCTCTGCAGAAGCCCTGGAGCTGCAGGCTTCGTGGGGACAGACACCACAGCCTTGGAGAGACAAGTCACATCCTCAGCCTCCTGAAACCTGTGCAAGCGCCGAGTTACCATGGCAACACTGCAGCCCTGAGATGCAATGGCTGCAGACAACATAGGTGCTTCTAGGGCTCAAAGCTGAGGGTGAACATGGTCTGGCCTGGGAGGCCAGGCGATTGGGTGGGTAGGGAGGGGGAGGAGGGAAGGGAGCCCTCCTCTAGGATTGCTGGTAATTGCTGCTAAGTGAGGGGCTGTCACTGAACCCAACAAGCAGGTGGTGGGGCCCTTGCTCCATACCCTATAATTACTGCACCAGACAGCAGCTCTTGCTCCCTGTGTGGGAAGAGGGGGACAGTGGAAGAGGGGAAGGGAGGTGCAGACAGGAAGCTCTCATCCACCTGAACCAAGGGGTTTCTGGCAGGCTCTCCAGCGGCCCAAGCACCCTGCATCCCAAGCACCTTCTCAGGCAGAGGCCGAGGTGAGGAGGTCCTGGCCTCTCCTTTCTGCTGGCTCCCCCCATGTCACCTCCCTCGTCATCTCCACACAACACGGGCTTCCTTTAATCCTGGCATCTGAGCTTGCAGAATCCAAGGGGGCCAGAGGTGCAGGAGCCAGGACAGGCACTGCCACGTTGTGGCAGTCCGCACTGCGAAGCTGAACTCCTGAGCCAGGAGGCTCTGAGGACCTCAGGCTAGTCTCCCCTCCACCCTGCCTCAGTGTCCCTAGCCATAGGACTGGGAGCAGGACTCAACAATTCTTAAGGTTTCTCCCACAGCGGGGGTTGGCAAACTGTAGCCAACAAGCCAAACCCTACTTCCGAAAGTCAGGCTTTACTGGGACACTGCCACGCCCACTAGTTTCGGCCTACCAGTGGCGGCTTCCCTGCTGCAGTGGGCAGGCTGGAGAGGCTGGAACAGAGGTCCCCAAATGGGACATATGCACTGCTTGGCCCTTTACAAAAAGTTTGCCAGCCCCATTCCTGAAGCATTAATGTTCTCCTAGACTTAAAAGTGAGCTTTCATGGCTCCAATCTGATGAAAACAACTCATAACAAGGGCCGTCCAAGTCACCAACCATGGACGACCACCGACCTTTTCCAAGGACCCCCGCCTGGATTTGGATGGTGTCTGGTGGTAGGTCCGACAGTTCGGAGTCACCTCATGGTGCAATGGCGCCACCTGCTGTGAATGCCTAACAGCACTTCTGCTTGGGAGGATGTGACCCCCTGGCCGGTGGCCCCTCCCAGCCTAGGGGAACTGGCTCCCTGCTTCTTGCAAAGACTGCAGTGTAGAGAGGCCCTGTGACTGGTGCAGAGTAGGTGACCGCAGGAAGGCCGGGAGGTCTGCAAACCCATCCACGTATGTTCAACAGCCACACACGTCACACAGAGCTGGCTGTGAACCCTAGCTGGCCACTCATTTAGGGTCTTGGTTCCATGGGTGTTTGAGAGGACTTTCCAAATAAACATTTATACGACATTTAAACTGTTTCCTATCTTCAGAACAACTCTGAGACAATTACTCTCCCCATTTCACAGATGACAAAGCTAGAACAGAGAGGTTACATAACTTAAGATCACACAGCCAGTAAGTGACAAGAGTCAGGATTCAATCCAGCCTGTGAAAGCTTTCAGGTCCCCAGAATGCAGGACTCGGCACACACTAATTGTTTTCCTGCCTGCAGGTGTGCTTGGGCCTCCAGACAGGGCCCTGGGACTCCGTCAGGAGCATAAGTGACACGGAGGGCCTGGAGTGTGACCAGTCACCTGCAGGAGGCCCCAGGCAGAGAAGGGGGACAGGCCAGCCCGGACTGCCCCTCCCTGCACCCACACCTCCAGGCAACATGAGGCAGCCAGAGGACCGAAACCCTTTATTTCCAAACTGTAAACAGGTCTGCTCTCCAGGGAGACCATCCAGGTGAAAAGCCTCTCCATGTCCCTGTCCCAACTGCTCCGCAGTCCAAACCAGGCCCCTCAGAGAGGCCTCTGGAATCATAATCCTGGCAGCCAGTTGAGAAACAGCCCTCCCTCTGTCCATTGCAACTCCAGCACAGCGTGGCCCGGCTCCAGCCGGGCCGAGGCTGGCCTGATGCTCGGCCCTGTCTGACCAGCTCCCTGGCCCAGCCCTGCCTTGTGGTCGTGTGCTACCAAGGCCCAGCTGGGCCACTCCTGACCGCTGCTCCCAGCTGCTGTGAGGACCCACCACGTCCCTGAGCTGCTGTTTGGTACAAAGGTTGGGAGAGGCGGGTCGCTGCTATCCCTGGGCCACGAAGTAACCTTCCTCCTCTGCCGCCTCGTTGCCATCCTCCTCTGGCTGGCTGCTCCGAAGCAGCAGCTCCAGGTCCGGGTTGGAACCCAGTCCCTTGGAGGATTTGGGGCCGCCATCCCCTGGGGATAGAGAGAGACCAGTTAGAGCCAGCACTAGCTTCTTGGTGCTTCCCGATGCAGTGTGCACTTAGTCACCCAGGCCCCCACTCGAGCTCCTCAGAGATGACTCCAGTGTATTCTCAGAGGAGTGGTGGCAGCAGAGCCACCAGGTACATTGCCCAAATTAGAGTGCCGGCCAATGCAGAGGCGGCTGAACCGTGCACACTGGAACTACTGTGGGCAAGCTGAGGGCCTCCTGCCTCTTCCTGACAGGACTGGGATGTGAATCAGAGGGGCTGAGAGGTCACGGGGGTGGGTGTCACCAGAACAAGCTTCCGAAGGGGCCCCGGTCACCTCTGGAGGGCAGGGCCTTGAGGGCAATGTGCAGGGATATCCCCGAGAGGCAGAGGGCGAAGCCCAGCCAGTTCAGGAGGCTGATCTGGTCACCCAGCAGATGGGCTGCCAACAGCAAAGTGCAGACTTCCTGTGAGCAGAGAAGCAGGAAGGGGAAGTGATCAGTCGGCCCCAGAGCCAGGAGGGCCAAGGCACCCAGCACACCTGTGGGAGGGGCCAGGCTTGCCCAAACTCCCAGGCCAGGGCAGGCTGCCCTGCAGGGCCAAGCAGCAGCTTCCGCGGGACTCCAAGGACCAGGCCAGCATGCAGGGCCTTCTGCCTGCGTGTTAGCGAAAGGCAACAAAGGAAGCGCTTTTCACAGGGCTGTCGGGATACAGACAGACAAACCAAGTGCAGCCGTGTACCCGGGAATAAAGGAGAGCCACCCTTCCAGAAGGAACCTACACATGGGGAGCCCTCAGCTGCCACAGAGAGTGCAGCATCATCCTGGGCTCCACGGGACACTCATGGGTCCCAGGGTTCGTTGTAAATGGTGGTTGCAAGTGGCACCGTGACAGGACACGCTCTGAAGACCACAGCGTGCGCCTCTTCATTTGGCCAGCAACAGAAGACCCGTGGGGAGCCCTGAATTTCTGCTTTTAGGCCACACGGCTCCAGTACCACAGAGCAGACCCCCTCCACGGCCCTGAGGAGGAAGGAGGGAGGCGTGGCCGTGGAGGGAAGGGGGAAGGGGAGAGAGGAGAGGGCAGAGCGCTGCCAGGCGGTGGGAAAGGCAGGCTCGGCAAGCACAGGGCACTCGTGACAGCACTGTCCCTGGCCGTGCTGGTGGCAGGCATTGCCAGTCAATGGGAGAACGTGTCACTGGTGAGTCTGGACAGGGGCGGGGGTGTTTCTCAACCACTGTTGGCATTCCTGGTGAAATGCAAATGCGCCCCAAGCTTAGGGGGGTCAGACCTGGCTCTGCACCCCAGCTCAGCCACCCCGCTGTGTTTTCTTAGGTAACAGCGGCTCTTCCTGTCTGACAGCCACCCCCACCTCACAGGGCTGCAGTGAGGGCGGGAGGGGTACAGATGGCAGCATAATGCCCAGCGCCAGAATGAGGTCCCTCCTCTGTAGGCCCTGGGGCGTGGGAGCTGAAACAGCTGCTGGGAGCTGTTGGTGAGGAAGACCTTCGCGGGGCTCCTCTCTAAGACAGGACTGGGGTCACCTCGGAGTCTGTACCTTAAAAATGCCCGCAATGGAGAGAGTGAGGCTGGAGGTTCTGGACACCAGGAGGAACTCGGAGAAGCCCAAACCAAAGGCAAGAACCCCGCCGAGGAAGAGGCTCCCGAGGACCCGCAGGAGCAGCCCTGTGTCCTGGAAACGGAAGACTTTCTCAGATGTGGACAAATGGAGACCTGAAAGCAACAGGGGAGAGAGGGGCGGCCACGTCCTGGGTGTGCCTGCCTGGGCGGCCTCACCCTCGCTGCTGCAGCCGGGTGAGACCTGCACAGAGAGGCAGGGCAGGCTTTCCGAGCACCTGCGGACGAGGACTCCCATGCAGACTGCCCAAGGCTGGGGGAGGCCAGGGAAGCGGTGAAGGCTGCCAGAGAGCCCCAGGGCATCCTCACAGGGAGTGATGGGGAGGGCTCTGGGGCCCCGGGCTAAGTACAGGGACACACAGCAGAGGAAACCCATGGAGGCACCCTGCTCTTCCTTGTGGCACTCCTGCCCACCTGTGGAAGGGCAGGAGGGTGGGCACTTCATACAGCCTTCGCAGCTGCGGTAGCTAAGGGGCCAGAGAGAGGCGCGGCAGCCCATCAGGTGAGGACTGTGGACGCCCTCCCTGGTCCACGGGGGGAGTCCCTTTTTCTTAGTCTCAGGAGGGCCACCTATAAACCAGGACAAAACCCTATCCTTACCAATCCTGGACATTTCAACCGAGGCCTTACTATCACATAGCTGTGGGACTTGGCCGAGACACGAGCCCAGTTTCTGGAGCACATTTCCCCACTAATAAAATGAAAGGGTCGGGACTAGACCAGAGTTGCTCAAACAGATGGCATAATTTGATGAACAGTTCTCAAAAACCAAACAATGCATTAGAAACAGACTACAAAAGCCATGGTCCCTTGTTCCAGAGACCCCCACACAGGCATCCGGGCACTGAATTTTGCTCAGACTCCCGGGGGTTTTTGGTCCTCCAATGCCATCCCTCTGGAGGGTGATCCCCGGGTCCCTCCCTGTAGGAAAGGCCCCTTGAGCATTAGCAGGGTGTAAGTTGAGCCCAGAACTAGGCACAGAGGACACACCTGTGGGAGCAGGAGGCTGGCCTAGGGCTTTGAGATTTTTGGAGAGAAGCACAAAGAAATGCAGAGTGATAGAGTTGTGAACCCCCCCCGCCCCGCCCCTGGCACACAGCCTCGTGAAGCAGGACATCTTGTCTGTGGCTGGGCTCAGCAGTACTGCAGAGGCAGGGGCAAATTGAAGGGAACTCGGGGAAAGCAACGTAAGTAATGAAGGCGCTTGGGGGATTAATTTACAGAAAAGATTAAAGGAGCTAAATCCATGCAGCTTTGCTAAGTGAAGAAGGTGACCAGGGGCTTTCGGATGAGGGTTTGCAGAGATGGGGAATGGTGTAAACACCCAGGGAAGGAGGGACGGTGTGGCGTGGCGTCTGGTACAGGGGGCGTAATGAAGGGATGGGGAGAGATTTTAAAAAGGAAGAAAAACGAGGCTGCAGAACAGAAGTTTCCTGGACAACGGGGCCACAGAATAATTTTCTCAAAGAGATTCGAGACGCTTCACTGCTTGAAACTTAAAATGGATGTCGGGCAGAATTTTCTGTAATGACCCAGAGGACAGAAGGGACTCGGGGACAAAGAGTAATCCCAAAACGTGGGAGGGAGGGCATGGCGCTGCACCTCCCGCCTCCCCTCTCCTCTGGGAGAAGACAGTGGAGGGGAACCGCTCACCTGCCCAGGCTCCTGGGCACCCTGCACCCCGCCACCTCAAACCCACACGCTGCCAACCCAGCACACACTCCTCTGAACCTACTGTTCCCACTTCCTGGGACGCCCCGCCCCCACCAGCCTGTCAAAGTCCCATTCAATCCCCCAAATACCCAAGCCTTTTGACTTGGCTTTCCACCCTGCCATCCCAAGACAATTCAGGACCCTCTGCTCTGCCAAAGAGGCAGGAAGCAGCGTGATGGCTAAAAGGAGGGGCGCTGGAGCCGGCTCCTGCACCCACTCTCAGGCTCCTTTATGACCCCGGGAACCGAAGCAAGGCTATCGTTACTGCCTCAGTTTCTTTCACCTGCAAGATGGGGATGTTACTAGTACTGCCCCACAGGGTCTGGCGGCACCACAAGAGTTAATGTATATGAAACGATTCGAACAGCCCTGGCGGACCTCTAGGGCTGCACACATTCACTGTCACCACTGTCTGCTATACCAAGCACACTTTCTGTGTTACCATTCACCGCGAGGGACTCCGGCCGGCTGGTGTGAGTGTCTGCCCAGACCAGGCTTGGCCAGGGCAGGGGCCGCACCTCTGCTCTCGGCGCCCTCTGCAGGGAGCGTAGTGCTGGGCTCAGAGCCGGGGCTGGGGATCTGCGGCGCTACGGTGGCGGAGGTGGGCTGCCCAACCTACCTTCGAAGATGGCAAAGAGAGGGAAGAGCCCGAGAAACATGAGTGGCTGCAGGTGGAACATGGTGTCAATGGGGTTCTGGAGCCCTGCAGAATGGGGACATGGGTGAGCCACCAGGCCGGGGCGGCCCGCCTCCACCCTGCCTGCCTGGTGCCCCACTCCCTCTCACCAAGTTCCGCCTTCTGCAGGAGTATCTGCGTGAGGGTCCAGCGGATGCCGCCGACGAACGAGGCCCCCAGCACCAAGGCAAAGCCCTCCATGTTGAACTGCGTGGACTTGTAGGTGAACATGAAGAGGCCCCCCGCGATGAGCAGGACCACCAGGACCAGCGCCGCACGCTACCAAGATGGAGAGCAGGTGGCAACTAAGTCGGGAGTCGGAGTGTGGGGGCCAGCAGCCATCTTTGCTGCCCCTCCTCCCCCCATGGCCAGCTCCTTCCCATGGATGCAGGGCTAAGATTCAGCGGGCATGTCCCCAGCACCCCTACCTGCCCTAAATTGCGGAAGTGCTTTGCTAGGGCTGTCCTAGGCCCCCACGTGGCCTCTCTCCTCCTCTGGACTAGGAAACAAAGAGTGCCGCCTCACACAGCAGGGGCCTCTGACCCAGCTGGATGGGACCTGGGCCCTCATCCTGGAGTCCTTTGCCCTTGGTCATTACGCCCCGCCACACTTTCCAAACATTCTCAGCAGTGCCCAGTCCCACATCCTTCATCCCTCCTCGGCAACGGGAGTCTCTGCCACCTGGCTGGGCTGGGCTCTTCTGTTCAGACCCCCCTTTTTCTGCTCAGCGTCTGTGGGGGTAGGAGTGGCAGAGGGGATGCTGGGCCTCACCAGCTCCTCCAGCTTGAAGATCAGAGAGAAGATCAAGATGAAGAGGACGGCTGAGGATTTGGTCATTGTGTACCTGGAAGCGAAAATTGCCACAATGCGTGGTGGAGCCTGGGGCTCAGACCCACGTCAAGAGAGGAGCTCAGGGTGCAATCAGCGGGCCGAGGGGGAGGGAGCAGAGCCTCCTGACTTCCCTGAGGGCAACTGGCTCTGCTCAAGGGTGCAGTGCATTCGGGCACAAAACGCGACAGAAGGTGGCCTGAGTTATCTGGGCTGATACATGACCTTTAATTGAAAGGAATCTCTAGGAAGCCTCTCATTATCGCCAGGGAGAACAGGCTGCAGGTCTGACAAGGAGCTCACTGAGGCCTATTATTACCTTCCCCCCAGTGGAGAGGTGGTGGTGGGGAGGGAGAAAGGGCGGGAGGAGAGGCAGAGCGAAGGCAGGGCCTGTGCTCCTGAGGCAGAGTGGGAGATGAGACGTCGCTGTCCTGCCCCCTGCCCACGGCTGTGTGCACTGCCTGCCGCCACGCCCTTCCTCCTGAGCCAAACCTGCCCCCATTCTGTCTGAGCCCTGGCGTCCCCTTCCACCTGGCAGGCAGGCACCTCGCCCTGTGTACTCAGTTTAAGGGAGAGGCTGGAGAGTTTCCAGCGAGCTGCTGGGTATCAGGGAGCAACTGCCAGAGGAGGGCCGGCCCCAGAGACTGGTGGCTGGCTTGTCGGTCAGGTGTGCACCCAGCCAGAAAACCTGAGCCTGCGGGGAAGGGGCGGCCGCGGCCACTACTCACAGTGAGACGGTGATGTAGAGGAAGCTCCAGTTGGACAAGCCCACGTCAAGCGCCGTTGCCAGTGCTGTGAAGACAAGGGGCGCCCACAGGGCATGTGGGGGAGAAAGGGCAGGGGTGTGGGGACACCAGCTGTTAGAACACGGCCGTGAGGCCCCCGAGTGCCTCCTGCTTTGCCCTGCTCACCCTGGCTTTCCATGGGGGCCCGGGGGCCTTCCTCCCTACCCAGCAACAAAATGGTGACGTCCCAGCCCTGGCCGGTGAGATTCAGTGGGTGGAGCTGAGCGTGGTTATGTGGCAAACCCGAAGGTCAGGTCGAGGGTTCAGGCCACGTCCCTAGGTTGCTCTTTCCGTCCCCAGTAGGGGTTCAAAGGAGAGGCAACCAACTGATGTTTCTCTCTCGCATTGATGTTTTTCTCCCTCTCTCTCTCCCTCCCTCTCCCCACCCCCCACCTCTAAAAATCAATGAGTATGTCCTCAGGGGAGGATTAAAAAGAAAAGAAAGTATAAAAAGAAAAATTAACTGCTGGCCAAAAACAAGGGGAAAGGGCCTGCTCCAGCATCCAGGCTGCAGCCCATTGCCTGGCAGGGGCCTGTGTTGTCCCCACTTGCCCACTATCTTGAATGCCCCCTGATGACAGGTGTCAATCTGACCCTGAGAACCCGGCCCTCCTGGACCAGACTCCCCTCCCACTTCTCCCACGACCTCTCACCAAGGCTGAGTTCTCGGCATCCTGAGACACTTCCAAGTTTCCTTTCAGACCTCCACACACACACCAACCCTGTTCCTCCCAGGACCAGCTGGCCCCGCTCACCCTCCAGGCCTCCGCCAACTCAGCCCTTGTCTGGGGAACCCGCCCCGCCCAGCGTCCAGCCCAGCTTTGCTCCACTCGCTTCCCCTCTGCTCAGCTCCACATTGGCAGGGACTGCGCGCTCTGCCCAGCACTAGCTCCAGGCTGGGAACACAGCTCAGTGCGCAAGTTCAAGGGCAAGGGAACGACAAGGCCACTGCTGCACTGGGGTTTCTCCAGGGAGCGAAAGGGGGAAGTGGGAAGGGGGAGCATGTCAGAGGCAGAAGTGAGGGCGGGGAGGGCAGGCAGAGGGGAGTGAGGAAACACGGGGTGGGGCAGGGAAAAAGGGCCTCGCTTCAAGCCTCGAAGGCTTCCTTTTGCTCCTGGCCTTTGGCTTCCAGAGCAACCCCCTCCCCCCCACCCCCCGCCAGGCCCTTCCCACAGACACACCTGTTGGAGCTACTCTTCTGAGGTAGTCAGGCCAGCTCAGCACCACGCGGGCCCTGTGGCTGGAGCACTGAACCAGCGCCCGGGACAGGGCGGAGAACAGGAAGATCACAGCCAAGTGCAGCATCGTCATGAACAGGGGGAAGTGGAAGCTCTGTACAGGGCCCAAAGCACAGCACGTCCAGGTGAGCTTTACACAGCCAGCCCTCACCTGGCTCCCTCTCCATCCCCACACCCAACTCTACCTGGTGGCCCTGGGGCGACCTCGGTGCTTCCTAAGGACTTTTACCTACTTCACAATCAGGAGAGACTTGGCCCCGGTTTCGGAGGTCACACAGACAGCAGGTGGAAGAACAGGGCTGTGTGTGAGCTCGGTGCTGTCCCCACCCCTTCAGCCACCTGTCAGCTGCCTGTGCCAGCCCCTGTTCGTGGCCGGCCCACCCCATGTAACACCAGTGTGGGCCAGGATGGCTGCCAATTATTAAACAGTACTGGGTGACTTTTCTACCTGTTGGCCAGCGGCTGCTACTTAACCCCCAAGTCTCCCCAGCTCATCTCTGTGCACCAGCCCCCTTTCCCCACCCCCATTTCTGCTGGATCCAAATGTTTCAGGGGATTCCCTGGCGTGGCAGGGCTGGCTATAGGGCCCTATCTTATCACTAGTGTGACTGGCCTTCCATCTGACTGGTGGAAGCCTGTGTGGCCCCAGACCCTTCCTCCTCCCAGCCCCACTCCCCCCACCCCACCCCCGTGCCATAGGCCTTCCTCCCGGTTACCCTGGTCAGCCACTTGTTGTAGAAAGTGATGCCGATGGAGAAGCAGTAGTAGAGAAGGACCAGCCCCAGAGTCAACACCGCCTTCCACGCAAAGGCCACGTCCAGGGCCCACCTCCCCATCCGTGGAAGGGGCAACTCCCCAGCCAGGTCGGTGGGGGCAGGCACCTCTCCTGAAGACGGGCTGCAGGAAGAGCCGCTTGGCCTGGGCCACAGCTTTCAGCAAGAATGTCGCCTGCTTGGAGCTCTCTTCACCCCCATCACTCAGGGTGGTTCGCCGAGGCCCAGGCAGAGCCCTCACCCAAGGGGCTGGGGGCCTGAGCCGAACCTCTCCATGGTTAATCGTCTGCAGGGCTCATGGTTGGAGGCTAGAAGGGTGGAAAGGCAGCTCTGGAGGCCTGGGCCGAGTGAAGGCCACCGGACCCACCCGCCCCGTGCCTGTCCTGTGGGGAGCGGACCAGAGTGGACAGGACAGCGCTCTGCAGGGCACAGGCACAGAGCCCTGTCACATCCGCTGTCTGGTCACCTCAAGCTGTTCTCCATGAATTGCTACCAAAGTGACCTTTTTAAAACGTGAATCTGATCATGTCAGACCACTGCTTAAAGCCCTTCGGTGGCTTCCAGTGCTCTCGAGATAAAGACCAAAACCCTTCCTGTGGCTAAAGGGCCTGACTGGCCTCTCCAGCTCCGCTCCAGCCCTGGTGCCCTAGTCCCACCAGCCAGGCTCCTTCCTGCTGCCTCCAGGAACCTAATGCTCTGCCCCCCACCCCTGACTTTCTCAGCTGATCTACTCAGCTTCACCTCAAATGCTGCTTCCTCAGCACCCCCACCCCATGGGATGGGTGCTCTCCCAGCTTCCCTATGATTCCTTCCTTGACCTTGTGGAGGGTGTGAAAATTTGAGTGATGTCAGTGTCCCCTGGGAGGCTCCCCATGTCCCTGCTATCCTTACCCCCATCCCCCTCCCCAGCCCCCGAATAATCTAAGATCTCTGTACAGTGGTGCCTCACTGCTAGACAGCAGGCCTGTGGGTTTCAGGGGACTAATCTGGTCTCTCAGGTGTTAAAAATGGCCCAGGAAACCCACACCTGCCTGGCCCCAACCCCTAACAACCACTCACAGACAAGGAGCCTGCTTAGGTTCTCGTCAAACCAAGCCACTCCCTGGCCCCCTATCACCCAGCCAACCCCAGGGAGTGCCCAGAGCATGCCAGGCCCCGGGGAGACCAGGTGGACCCCCCAGTCCAGCATTATTCCACCCATTGCTTCATCTGTACCCCTCCTCCCCCTTTGAGACGGTCCCACCCTGCTGGAATGCCACCTCCTCCTCGAGGCCTTCCTAGCACCACGGGATCAGGCCTACCCCAGCTTCCCCTCCCCAGCCCTTTCTGAAGGGACTGTTTACATTGGTACCGTACTCTGGAATCTGGGTCATCATTTCCCCTCCCCCATGGCCAACTGGGAGCTGGCACAAAGTTCATGTCCCAAAGGACACCCTAGGGCTCTAGTTTTCTTCAGGGGAACTTTGGAAACCCGTGGTGTTGTTGTGGGGGGCACCCCTAGCTTTCAGTCAGTAGGGACAGTGAGGGGGATGGTCCACATAACCCAGAATTGTCCTGCATCCTGCGTGACTTCGAGATTCCGGTAGGTGAACGACCTGCTTATAATTCCCTGAGCCCAGAACCCAACGCTGTCTCACCGGTAACACAGAGCATTCTTCCCACGGCTCTCCTTGGCACTGATATTTCCAAGAACACATTTACCACGTATGCCAGCGGAAGACGGAACTGTTTTTGATAAAATGGGTACCACAAGCTCCTGTATGGAGAAGCCCCAGCGTGCAGGGGGTTGAGCCAGGCAGGGGGCCCCACCCTCCCAGAGATTCTGCAGGGGTGGGAAGAGCACGCACTGCTTCACTGTAGCTTCTAGTATCCTGTGCCCAGGACCTTACATATTGAAACATTTTACTACCAGTGACTTCCTTTTACTCCTCTTTTACATGATGGTGAGGGCACAGCCAACTTTTACAAATTTATGTGCAGGCAGTTTTTTTTGAACCACACATTTCATCTTAAGGTAAGAAGTGGGGAACACTGTTAACAAAATACTTGTCATTCAAAAGAGGGTGTGGCCTCTATGACGTTGAGAACCACTGTGCTTTTTTGCCTAAGGTGGGCCCACCCCTTGAAATGCCTTCCTGAATAAGAAGCTGACCTCCCCATTGGGTGCCCAACACCCAGCTGCCTACTTGTCTCTTCACTGGGCCGGCTAACATCAGGCACCTCACGCCCGGCCTGCCTGGGGCGGACTCCTGTGCTCCAGGCCTCGCCCGCCCTCTGTCCCAACCTGCTCCTCTTCCCATCTCAGCCAGCGGAGCTGCCGTTCTTCTACCCAGTTGCTTAGGCCATTAACCGTGTTCTCATCGATTCCCCTTTTTCCCTCAGCCCACAGATTTCAATCAACAAATACCATCAGCTCTGTCTCCCCCAAATATCCCAAATGTGAGCACATCTCCTGGCCTCCACTGCCACCATCCAGGCACACGCCTTCTCTCCCCCGGCAACACACCAGTCTTCCACGTGGTTCTCTGCACCATCCCCAGTCAGCATCCGGCTACGGCAGCTGGGGTGGCGTCTAGCAGACCTCAAGGCCCACGCTCTGTCCTCCAGACAGGGCCATTACGGGGACTGGAGCCAGATACTGCTTTGTGGGGACCAGGCCTGGCCTGAGCAGCACTTCTGGTCTCTACCCTGTAGATGCCTGCAGCACCCTGTCCCTCATCCCAATAACGACAAACAAGAATGTCCCCTCTCATTGCTAGATGTCACCTGGGGACAAAACTGCTAACTGGACTGCTAACACTGCACAGGTGGCCGCAGGGCATGCCAGCACTAAGATAAGAGACCTTCCTTCTAGCACTCTCTCCCTGCGGTTCTTACCCACGGCTTCCAAGCCAGGGTAGTCTGTACCCGTCTGTCAATCAGCATTTTGTACCTTCTGCTTCTGCTGCTGTTCCTGCCCCAACACTGCGGTGCCCTTGGGCCGCTGTTCAAGTCCTGCCCTTCCTTCAAAGACCCAGCCCCAGGGAGCAGGGTCTCAGAGTTAACACTCCTCCTCTTATTATCATTTGGAAGGTCGCCTAAGCCCAACACAAAACCAGACCTCAGCTAATAGGGCTCTTGGAGATCATCCAGCCACTTAGCTACGTGCATTTAGTAAGCAGGCGTGTCTCACATTGGAGATACAGACCCTAACTGATAAGGTCCCCACCCTTATTTCCGGGAGAGGGAAACCAGGCTTCAAGGAGCAAGTGCTCTTTTTCAAATCTCACTTGCCCAGGAAAGGGATCCCGCGCTCTGCCCGGCTTTCCTCAGGGGGCAGCACAGCTCCGGGCAGCAGCCACCACCTGGTGCATCACCAGGGCACCCGGCTCCCCTAAATCACCCCAAGTTTGACACAGGCCGTGCAGCTTAGTGCTCAGGAGGATGGGCTCGGAGTGGGGAAGACCTGGGATCAAGTCATGGCTTCCCTACTCACTACTTCGTGACCCTAAGCTACCTGACTTCCGAACCTCAGCGCGCTCACCTGTGAAGGAGGGGAAATCAGGAGCCTCCTGGGAGGGGCATCAGTGGCATCAGGTAAAGCCTGCGATGCTGCCTCACAGCAGGAGGTTGCTCCCCTCCTGGTCCCCTCACAGTGAAACTTCCCCAGCCTGGTCCCCACTCAGTCACCACACCCTCCTCCTTGTTGCCCCTTCAAGGGCCAAGTCGCTGGTCTCATCAGCGTCTTCGACATCTGACCCCTTCCTCCTCCTGGGAAAACCTCTTGGCTGCCACACCATACCCTCTGGGCGGTCTTCTGCTTTCCTGGACTCCTTGTTGGTCCACGCAACCTGGGAACACTGGGTGCCTGAGGGCCGGACCCTGGCCTCTCTTATCTTAACTCTCACCTTGCGTAACCTCAGCCCAGCTGACCCACAGGCCCATGGTGTCTAAGTTCCTTCCATCAGCCCTAAGCTTTCCTGCGGGCTCCAGGCCAGTACTTCTCTCTTGAACCTAAAGCTCCCCGATTCCTTGATTCAAGCCCGCCACGTCATTAGTAAATGCCGGCACAACGCTCCCGGTTACTTCAGCCTAAAGCCCCGCATCAATGCCTCTTTCCCTCTTCCCTCAAATCCTGCCTTGTCAGGGCCACCAACAAACTCCCTCACCCACCCGCGCTCTTCGCCTCTGCTCCGCCGGCACAGCCTGAGCCACGATTACCTTTCACGTACCGATGCAACAGTTTCCTAATTGCACCCCGCCCCCCAAATGCTGTACGCACGGAAAGCAGACCATCAGCCATTTCGCGAACCGCAACTCCTCAGAAGGCCCACCAGGACCCACCGCCTGGCCCCGGCGGGCACCTGCGCCCTCGTTCCCCCGCCACCGCCCCGGCGGCCGGTCAACCACGGCCGGCCCGAGTCCTGCGCCCCTGCCGCTCCTCTCGCTCCTCTCCTTCCACCCCGTGCCGCGGACCCCGGCGTGGCTGAACTCTCCTCGCCCGCCCCTCCTCATCCTCGTGGCCCCTCCCACCACCTGACGTCTCCCGGTTTACCCGCGAGTTCACCGTCGGCCCCCACTCCCACCCCACCGCGGGACGCAGCGTCTCCGCGGGCAGAGCCCTGCAGCCGGGATTCCCGTCTGGGTCGCCGGGCTCAGGAAATTCCCCGGGCAGCGCGCGCGGAAGGCGGCCGAGGGGGTCGCATGGAGGCCGGGCCCCTCCACGGCGGGGCGGGAGTCCAGGCGCGCCCCACGCCGCGGCGCATGGAGCCCGGCCGAGCGCCGGGTCCCGAGGGCGCCCGGGGTCCGGCCGCACTCACACTCACCTCGGCCCCGGGTGCTCCAGCCGGGCTCCTCCCGCCAGGCTCCTCCCGCGGGGCCCCTCCCGCCGGAAGTGCGAGGCCCAGAGCGGCGCTCCCGGGAGGAGCATTTCCGCCAGAAGCCGCTGGGGGCGGGGCCGGCTGCCGGGGCGGGGCGGGGTGGAGGTGCGTTCTCCCCGTAGTGTCCACCGCGGCTCCGCGTCGGGTGCCCTCCGCCGGGAGCATGCTTGGAGCCCAGAGCTGGGCACCCCCTCAGGCTGTAGGCGTTCGTCTCCCCTGAACTCAATCGGGCCTCGTTCTGGAGCCGGTGCCTGCTGCAGAGCCCTGCGCACCGCGGGAACCCAGAAAATAGTCACCTATTTCCTTCTGTTGAACAAATTGTTTACCTTATTCCAAGCCAGTGCTGGGCAACTATGGAAAGAACCGCAGAGATAAATCTCTCATGGGCTTTTTCTTCTGGTTGCTCAAGCCGGCTGTGGAGTGCTAAGTTAGGGTATTACATCCCAGGATTTAGAAGATCCATGGGAGGTAGTAAATAAACATTTGTGAGCTGTTTCCTATGTGCCTGAAACTTTGTAAGAATGATCTGTTTCAATAGGTCGCGTAAGGGGAGAGCGCCGTCTCAGAGGAAACGAGAGGGGAGAAGAATACAAACTATGGCTGGAAAAGTAGGCAAGGGGCAGGATGCAGTGGTCCCAAAAACGTCAGCTAGGGAGCTTAGGTCTTAACTCATGTTGCAGGATGGATTAAAAGGGGCAGAGCCAGCAGACAGGGAGATCCATTTGGAGGCCAGGGCAGGCCAGGGTTGCAGATGGAGGACCACTTTGAGGCTTTTTGTTCCCCTCCCGCCCCAACCAGCCTCCTGGGCTCTGTGGCTCTCTAAGACTGGCTGCAAATGTGGATCCTTGCAAGTGACTTAGCTGGGCTCCCTGGCCCCTCTGAACGGAAGGTTCAAGGCCAGAGTGTAAGCAGTTTATTATGCAAACTGCTGCTGCCCACCCCCACCCCCCAGCAGCAGCTGGCATTTCACAGGCTTCATTCTGCGCTTACCCGTCACTTAAAATTGCACCCATCGCTGCCCAAGGTCTCTGCTTTATTCCGTCCTCAAGGCCTGTACTGCATGCACTTTCTATGCCTTTTGAAAGAGCTTGTCCTTGCTCCCTTCTCTCTCTGAGGCAAGAGAAAGTATCTATTTTCATCAGGGCCCTCATTCAAGCCTCCCAGCTACCAAGGCTGAGGTTTGCAGCAATAGCCTACAACACCAGCTGGAAGGCTGGACACTAAGCACAGCAACACAAAGGGTGAAGAGCGTGTCTTCTTTGTAAGGTACAAGTACTCGAGCTGTTGCCCAGCTGTGTCCCTGGCATGAAGAAGCAGGAGGACGTGTTCACAGGGGTGTGCAGTCTGCCTTTCCCTGATGCACCCAGCAGGCCTGAGCAGAGAGCACTTGGTCCCGATGTGACATCTGTGAGCAGGTGTGTGTGTGTGTGTGTGTGTGTTGGAGGAGGGCTGGTTGAGGAGGAGAAAGCGGCTCTCGGGAGGGGGCTGAGGACTCCAGCTGGAGCTCTCCAAAGTCTCCCGGGCACGATGCAATGAAGCTATGTCAAGGTGAAAGTTCCCTTTGGCAGGAAACCAGGAACAGAGGAAGAGCTGTTAGTAGGAACCGCAATTTGTACATGAAAGAGTATTTATTGAAAACATGGTAACTAACAGGAAGCTCCTGGCTGCTCTCAGGCTGTACACTCTTGGCTCACAACTGGAAGTTACTATTTTTTTTTGCCTCCAATTTTATTTCCCTTCAAACATTCCATCCTAGGATAGGTAGAGCTTATATATAAATATATATACACGTCTGTATAAGTATGGCCTATAGTAAAGAAAATATATAGTACACTCTTCATTGGGTAGGACCTACCATGCCGGGCTGCCAATACTGAATGCCGGGTTGACGTATGTCCAAGGAGAGAGGCTGTGCGTGTGGTTTACAAGTGCGGCAGCACCAGGGATGCCCCGTTGGCACAGCTGTGGCCTCGGCCAGCGCCCTGAAATCATGGTCCAAGGGAAGAACCACAGCACTGGTATGGGGAGGGAGGGAAGGCAAACTTCCTGAGGTCTGGAAGGCCAAAGGAAAGCCACCTGGAGGAGCACGCACTTAGGGTTCAGTGGGAGATCTCTCCCAGAGGAAGGGAAGATGGAAGTGTGGGGGGAGGAGAGTGGCATCTAGAGACCTCACCAGCCTAGGCCCTCCCGGCTCATCTTGGCTCTCCCTGCAGAGTTCCTTGAGACTAAGAGGGTCGGACTCAGCCCTCCTGACTCTGACTTGCCAAGATGAGAGACTAGGAGCTTGTAGGTAGAAAATTCCGTCTTCCCAGACGACTGCATGGGTGAGAGGCCTGGTGGCTCCGGAGGCCAGAGCTTTAGAGCTGCACCTCAGCAGCAGCAGCAGCAGCAGCCTGTGAGCCCTGGGTGAGGCCGGAGTGAGCCCTCACAGAGACGACGCGAGCAAGGGCAAGGCCTCTGCTTAGATCTGACACAGGCACAGGCCGGCCACAGGCAGTCTCTCCAAGGCTCCCAGCATACCCAGCACATCGGTCCTCTGCAGGCAGCCTTTCCTGGGCCAGCTCTTGCCCACACAAGGAGCCAGCTGACCACCGGAGAGCAGGCTCAGGAAGAAAAGGTGAGTGGCTCTGATTAAATCCAGCTCAAGGAGCAGTTTCTTGGTCCAAAAGGCAAGGGCATCTGCTGCTCATTCCTCATGGTCCGAACCCAGGCTCCACAGTGATGGGGAGGCCAGAGCACCCACCTTCGCGACTCACAGGAGACGGGGACCAGGAGGAAGCTCTGTGTGGGTGTGAGGAATGGTTGGCATTGACTGGCCACCACAGTCACTACAGATTCTGTACAAGCAAAGGACAAGGCACCAGACTGTGAGTGTTTCTTCTGGGCCCCAAATCCCTTCCTGGGCACCGTTGCCGCGGCTCCAGGCTCAGCTGTAGTGATAGACAAAGTCGTAGCTGCTGGGCTCCTTGGGCACCGGCGGGGGGGCTTCAGGAATCTGGATGTTCTCCAGGTCCAGGAGCCGCAGCTTCATCTCCATGCTCAGCAGGGTGTCCAGGTCACTCTTAGTCAGCTCGCTGGACATGTCCTTCCCCAGAAGGGCGCTGAGGCCGTCAATCCAGATGCAGTACTGGGGACAGCAAGTTGCAAAGCATCACATGGTGGCCCCTAGTCAGCAGGAGGGCCCGCCGAGGTCCCTTTTCTAGGAGCCACGCCGATCTGTTCTGGCACTACTCAGCAGAGGCAATTCTCACTTGGGATAACAGCAAAGAGAAGCTGGGGGCTGGTCACTCACTTTCTCAAAAGACCATTTGGTTTTTATGACAGATTGACATTTAAGCTCCCGAAGATATTATAAAGTGTGATTTTTAAAAATGCAATTAAAGAATACAGCACAAGAAGACCTGAGCACCCAGGCATCAGGTTCCTGAAATTGCCCCTGAAATTAGTAACAGGGGAAGGGAGAATACATATCAGGTGAGAAAGTGGGACATGAAAGGAGCCACTAAGGACCTCAAACAAAGTAAACTGAAGAACACCCAGTCAATAAACGTGAAAACTGAGTACTAAGAGTTACTAAACTTGACGGTCTCCTGACAGCAGGGGCTAACACAGACTTCTCAGCCCCTCCCTCCCTAACCTGTTCTACCCTCTTCTGTGCTGTTTTACACCTGTCTCCCCACCTGCTCGTGCTTCACTCCCCACCCCCGCCAATGAGACTCTGCTGGCAGCTCAGGCCCTGCCTAAGTGTCTCTTCCTCCAGAAGCCCCGCCTCTTGTTTCCTCTGACGGCTCTCAGAGCTCCCCAGACACCTATGGTTTCAACCGCAGTGAGTCACGCAACATCTCGTGTCTTCCGTGCTGCCGATGCAACTGGAAGCCTGTGTCAACAGCGGGACCAGAGCCATCTGGCTTCCAAGCCCAGGCCAGATCGACCACATACGGCAGGAGCCCTGAGGCAGGGGGTCTGTCAGGATCGCTTGGGTAGGTGGCCACACAGAAACGGAAAAGAGGGAACTTTTCCTACTCCCAGGCACACAAGTTATTCCTAGCTGGCCCATCTTTCTGAGACCCCCTACAGCTACTGCTGAAGGGTGACCTGAAGGGCCTGGCTCTGGGGAAAAGGACCCTCGCTGGCACATTCTCAGTGTCCGACAGCCTTTGACAGCCTGCAGCCTCCTGCCTTTAGGGGACAGCGAGTTCCTGTTCCCCCCACTCCCCGCCTCCCGCTGAGGAACTCCAGGGCTCGGCTGTGCAAGGCAGCGCCACAGCGCTGCAGCTCTCACCTCGTACTTGTTAGGTGCAATGAAGTTTAGGGTCTCGTCAGGGTCGTACAGGATGGAGAAGGCCAATTCCAACACCTCCTGCAGGAGAAAGGTTTCGGTTGGTTGGAGCAATGGGCCAGCCTGGGCTTTGCACAACGAGATCATGGCCAAAGTCTGAGGAACTTGGCAACACCGCCAAACGTGCCGATTCAGATGTGCAGCGCCATCAAAGCCCAGAGCACGTGCACAAGAGTGGCCGGAGATGAGGCCCGGCGGGGACTGATCAACCTTACCTCGCCCACTCCCCCTGCAAGTCACGCCTAAGGTGGGGCAATACTTTTAAGATTGGAGAAAAGTCACTACTCAGTACTCAGAGTCCGTGACAGTGCACTACCTTCAGTAAGTATCTTGGTAATTAAGCTGAAAGGTCTTAACAGTTTAAAGCCACAACAATGAGAACAAACTGTGGCTGAAGATGGGAACACTTGGGCACCGACAACATAACTAACGGGCTGAAACTGGTATGATTTGCTTAGTAAATCCATAATAATACTAAAAAACAGAACAAAAGACGTACACGAAATGGGTCACTGTTGGATGATGTCAGGGAACTAACCGTTTTTAAAGAAGGTACAGAATAGTAAAGAGTCAAGCATTTACCCTCCTTCCTACATAAACTGTACCACTGGGAAGCTAACAGCAGGTGACCCCAAGTTTCTCTTTGGAGAAGTAGTTCAGCTGATAAATGAAAAGGACGGACAGATCAGAACATCACTAGTTAGCACGCCTGAGTTAGCGAGCAGCGCCTGAGTTTGCGAGCAGCGCCTGAGTTTGCGAGCAGCACGAGGCGCCGAGCAGCCAGTGCGCTGACATCACAAAAGGAGATGACCACACTTATGTGTCTCTCGATAGACCATAATACCAGCTAGGAAGGAGGCTTATCAAAAAAAAAAAAAGAAAGAAAAAAAGAAACAAAACAGGTCAAACGTGAAGTGGATCAAGCCTCCAGATCTCTCTACCAGTTACAGATCTGGGACAGAGGAGCAAGTTAAACTGCACCGTGGGGAGACAATCAGCAAATTTCAGACTCTGAGAAACTACCAAACAAGCAACCTGGTTTCTTCAGCTAATAAACTGCAAAGAGAGAAAAAAGACGAAAATGATGGAGGGGGGTCTATGAACTCAGAAACTTAAAAGACTAATCACAAAGCGTAGCCCTCATTTAGGTTCTGACTTCACAAACAGAATGGCAATGAGCATGTGTGTATTCATGTGTACAGACATATATACACACACACATGTTTATAGAGAAATTATGTTATTTGTGTGACAATTGGTGGGAATTCAAACATCGATGGAGTGTTTGACATTAGCGTTTTATTCCTTTTGGGGGTGATGAAGGTGGTGTGATTATGTTGGGGGAAGGAGTCCTTATAGTCTAGAGATACAGTCTAAATAGTTACAGGTGAACTGGTGTAATCCTTGAGGTTTTCTTCAAAGTGGTGAGGGAGAGAGGTAGGTTTGCAGAATTTGCCGTGGCCGTGGAGGCTGGGTGGCACGTACATGGGAGTTCTATCCACTTCTGTGTGCGATTAGAACTGCTCATAACGAAGCGTTCAGGAGCAATCTGGGGCGAGACTGTGCACCTAAAGCCACTACCACAGGCTGCGTCCCGGAATCACCGTGGAGGCAACGCAGACTCAGGCCAGCCTTCCCACTCACCTTGTTCTGCTTCAGAGCGCTCTTCTCCTTCATGTGGGGGCAGTCTTTCCCGGTGACGATGGCCTTAATGTCTGCAACAGGAACTGTTAAACAAAGGGGATTGGCCTCTGGAAGCTTCCTGCTACAAGATGGCTCCTGGTTTGGGTCTAGAAGGGAAGCCCCCACCCCTAGACTCAAAGGGCTGTATCTGCTCAGGGAGTGTGGCCTTCTATTGTTCCCCGCTCTGTGGTCACTTCCCATGGGCTGCGGCCTGCTGGGTTGTGTCCAATCTGACTGGAGGTCAGTTCAGGGCTTTTGGACTGTCTCCCCAAGGCGTGGGGCCTCCAACACCCGCCTCGCTTTCACACTGCAGTGACGATGACAATGCCACGCACAAACAGCAGTGGCGACAGCTAATGGTTTCGCTTGTTACCTGCTTGCTACTGGTTCTAAGTACTTCACCCTCACTACTCCTTCACGCCTCACCTGAGGGAGCTGTGGCTGTCACTTTGACAGAAGAAACCAAGGCAGAAGGGAGAATGAACTTGCAATCAATTAGAATTAATTAAATTAGTAGCAAAGCCAGGGTGTGACTAACCACCACCTCTCAACTTAGTTTTGTGTCGCCCTCTGCAACCTCAGCACCCATTCCCCTCTGTGATCTCACTGCTTCCCCAGACAGCCCCAGGAGAGAGGCCACAGAAAGTGACCCCTGCCAGTGAGGAAATGGGTCCAGGGACAGAAGTGGCCCAAGACCAGGTCATTGGTTTGAAACAGCCAGGACTGGAACTGTCCTGACATCAAGTCCAGCTACCAGGACACAGCAACAGAGAAATGAACCTACTTTTCTCCTGCAGGGATTCAAATGTCACCTCCCCCTGAGGGTTGTCATCCAAATCACCATAGTGCAGGACCTTGTGGTTCAGCGCCAAGCGGCAGTACCAGAAGCGCTCTGGAACAATGGGAAGCATGGCAGGTGAGCGAGGATGGTTCTGGGGAAGGCCTGGGCACCCAAAGGGTGAAGGATGCCCCGTTCCCTGCCTGCTCCCCCAGGATCCGCCTGGCAGGCTCCCTCCCCATGCAGTGACTCTGGGCAGCAAGGACCAGCCCAGGGCCCCAGGCCCCCCACCTTGCCTCCGGCGGTTCCCAATCTTTCGGAAGCTGCTGCCCTCACAGAGCCGGTTCAGGCGCTGCTGCTTGATCAGCTCAAGGATCTCGGGCTGGATCTTCTCCCTCAGCTCCCTGGGGTGGAGGCATGGGGGAGTAGGGAAGACACGCGCCAGGGTGAGGAGAAGGCCCCAGCAAAGATTCCGAAGGAAAGCAGGGCTGGGGCTGCCTCCCCCGGACCCTGCTCTGGGACGGCACTTACACAATCGGCGGGGACTGGAAGTCATCCTGACTCATCCTCTCGGACTGGCGCAGCCTCAGGATCTCAGAGTAGCTCAGGCTGCGCAGTTTGCTCTTGAACTGATCCAAAGAGTTGGGCTTGGAGGGCAGCGCGCGAGTGATCTGCTCTCGGACCACCTGCATAACCTGAGGCGAAGGAAGAAGGCATCCCCTCACTCCTGCTCTGACACAGGCAGGCTGCCTCTGGGGCACCAGGGCTCTGCCCGAGCCCAGGCCTTGAGCACAGCAGGTACCGCGGACACGCGCTGGGGGCGCAGAGTACCCACGTCCTAGGGTACACCTTCTCAGACGGCTACTGAGGACAAATGACCGGAGGTGACAAATGCTTTATTTCTCACAAATTTCAAATAGTCGAGGGTGTGGAATGAGCAAAGGTGTTTGAGTCAGACAGAAATGGGTTCAGATCTTGACTCTGTCCCTTAATCTGTTCCTTGAACAAGTCACTTAACATCCTCAGGCTCCGCCTCCTCTTTAAAGGGAGAGACAGACACTTCTGACACGTGCTGTCGGAAGGACAAGGCGACGCTCTGTGGAGGCCCAGTGCCTGGCACACAGCAGTGTGTCCATCAAATGTGTTACTTCCCCTAAAACAAGGGAAAAGCCAGCCAGCACACTGCGCATCCAGCCAGCTCTCCACCAGAGAAGTAAAAATCTATGGAAATAAATGACTACAGTGAAACAAAAATGATCATCACTGGGTGGCGGACTTATGGAAAACCTTTTCTTCTTTATACTTTCCAAGTTTTTTACAATGAGAGGAGCGGGCTCCAACACTCGAGTCCTAGATGACCAGCTGCTGGGGGCCTCGCGGGCTCCACAGAGAGGGGTTGCTCAGAAAGCTTTGGGGAGTGACTTGTGAGTGGTACCCATGGCCTGTGTATCATGCCAATCCACTCTGACCTCTCCCGATGTTTCCAGTTCGCGAAAGGCAGCCAACAGTGCCTGCTCGTGGGAATTGCTCAGCCAACCACAGCTGTTACTGTTGTGCTTACCCGCCTATCCCCTAAGGAGGACAGGAGAGGCAAGACACCTGCTCAAGGTGACAGAGGAAGCACAGCCAGAGGGGACCAAGCCTCCACTGCCTCAGTGCTTGTGACTCGGCGCCATAGACCAAGCTGGTTTCCCAGCTCAGGCACTTCCCTGGCTCTGGCCTGCTGTCCCTGACTGTCATGTGATGGTCCCAGCCCATGGACCTCAGAGCTCTGCGACACTGACCTTGTTGAAGTCCTCAGCTGTTGCCCTCATCTCCTTCCAGGTCTTGTTCAACAGCTGGATGCAGATTCCAAAGAGCTCTTCAAAGGCTCGGTCGTGGGTAAAGAACATCGGGTGGTAGTCGTTGCGCCCTTCGTTTGCTGCAGAAGAAAAGAGGCGGGGAAAGGATGAGCTGGGAGCTCACGTCCAGGAACTTGGGATCCTCTGCACCAAGACCCGAGGAACAAAACCAGAGCGAGGACCAAGGCTAATGAGGAGTGTGGGTTGGGCCATTCTCCACTTCCAGAGCCTTCTTCTCCAGGGCACTTTCTCTTCGTCTGCCTCTACCCTGAGACAGAGGCAGCTAGTCCTTACACACGGGAGTGAGGAGGGGACAGTGGTGTAGCTCTCGAACATGTTCCAATCACCAGCTTGAACAAAGCCGTAGCCAAGATTCCCATTAACAAGGATACAATGGATTACAGCTCCCTCAGTGACTGAGGATGCCCAGCCCCACTGACCCCTAACTTCACGACCTCGGGCCTCCCCCGGCTCCTGACTCTAAGGACTGGCTGAGGAAGGGGGGCTGCTGCAAGGACTTACGTAGTTCCCCAACCTGCAGGATTTCACAGAGCATCTTCGTAAGCTCGATGGCACTGCGGCCAAAGGGGCATTCGTGTTTGTCTTCACGACTGCTGTTCTCCAGCACAATCTGTGGGGGACAGAGGGGAGGGAGGTGAGGGAGGAGAGGACTGGGAAGGGAAGGGAGGGAGGCCTGAGACGTGGCACCAGGACTGAGAAAGCAGGCCCCCAGCCCTTACCCGGATGTAGGTGTCCTGATGGACTTTGGCCAAGTACAGCATGTTGTCCAGGGCCAGCATTCCAGGAGGAGTCTGCGTGAAGTCCATTGCCGGGTTGATATGGTTCTGGAGGAATAGAGACCCGACTGGAGACTCGGGAGTCTCCCTGCGTGTGGCGTCACTGAGGGGAAGCCCTATTGCCCTCCTCTGAGTGCCGCGAGCGCTGCAGACCCACCACTCTCTAGCCCTTTCACACACCCGTCTCTACCCGGAGACTTGCCCTGACCACGGGGCTGGGGCTGACTCACCTGGTACCCACACAGCATGGTATGCTGCTGGGAGCTGAGTAAGTGCACATAAGTATTTAACCAAATTAACTCCACCCTCAAGTTGCATCCTATTATAAAATATCCACGCCAGCTTTTCAAAGACCCTCGCTGCTGTGCTGAGAGGTGCCCTCGGTCCCCTCTCCATCCCTTTGGCTATGATCCTGGGCCTGCCTGTGGATGCCTTTATTTCACTGGCCCAATGTGGACATGAACTTAGGAATCTGCCATCACAGAGGCAAACCAAATGTCAAGGCCCTCCAGCTTCTTAGTGCCCTCTATTCCAGGGCCACCAATGTGAAGGAGGGGTGCCCCGGACTCTGGTTGGGTGGGCCCTCTGGCTTCCTGCCAGGGAGAAGGCCTGCTAGGTCCGGGAAACTTACAGTAAATCCCAGCATTTTGTAGTCCTTGGTATACATGGCTTTGCGCTTTTCAGTCCCACTCCCGGGGACATTGCTGGAGTCAGACTCTGCGTCAAACGCAATCCTCCTCAGTTCGAATATAATGTCCCTCTGAGCCTGAGAGGTGGAACGGACAATCAGCGGGTGAGTCAGCTGACCAAGGGAAGCAAGGAAAAGGAGGAGGGGGCTGGGCTTGCGCAGAGCTCTGGCCCCGATGGTCCTCTGAAGAGGTATCACTCTGCCTTAGCAGGACTGGGATGGGCTCAGCCCAGGGTGCACCAGCGGGAAGAGGTCTCCGTGAGGCCACAGCTAGGTTTCTCAGAGCAGACACAACGGTTTCTGCACACAGTGGGCACTCAGTACACAGACTGAGGATGGAATGCACCACGTCAAACAGCATACAGTTTAAGCCAGGAAAGCTCTGCCCCACCTGGCACCTACCTGGTCATTGGGGTCCATCTTGGTCATCATCCTTTCTTCTAGAAGGTTAAAGGTCAGGACTTGCAGGACATACAGCTGATGGGCCATCTCAGTTTTGATTGGGCGGTTCCCTCGGATCACGTGCTGGAAAAAGCAGAGGCAGGGAGCAGGGGGCTGACCTGATTTTCTCTTACTGAAGAGTCACATCCACTGCTAGTGGAAAAGAAAGTACAAAGGGCAGGGAACAGGGCTCTCCTCCCACACACGGGGACTTCATGCTCTAGGAGGGGTGGAGCATGAATGGGCTCGATTCGGGCAGAGGTGACTCAGTACAGGCCCAAAAGGCACCGTCCTCTTCTCTGTACTCTGCTGGGCAGGGAAGTGGACCAATGGGTGGAGGCTGCACCCGGCCACCCCAAAGAGGAGGGAGGCTACCCCGTAAGATTATGATACGGGAGATCAGCACTGGACCTCCTCCAATCAGCTAAGATACTGGTGATCGCCATCAGGAAGTAACCATCAGTCTCAATGCGGACTGGCCGCGTTTCAAGTACACACAGCACCACGTGGCTGGGGGCTACCAAGCTGGGCTGTGAAGGGCTAGAGATTAACTACGTAACCCAAGACGACAGCTAGTGTGACAGAGAAAGACCTTCTCGTAGGATTGGGCAGTGTCGTTCTTTTGTTCTCCCTTAGACAAAGTGTTTTAGATGGCCTCACAGAGTAGAGAGGCTTTAGAAAAGGTCATTTCCTTTAAATGATACAGAGACAGCTACACACAGGGGGGCGTCTACTACTTCAAGCTCTCCCTCCTTTCTCTTCTACACTTGTCCCCTCCTTCTCTCACGGTGGTGTATGTCCCCCTCCCTCCGCCCCTTGCTCCCACCATGTCCCTCTCCCTCCTCTAACTCTGTCCTGCCCACTCTCCTCCCACCTCCCCTCTCAGCCCACCGCCCTGTCCCTCTGATGCCCACCCCTCTCTTTTCTCACAATCTGTCTCTGCCCTCACCTTGCCTGCTCCATCGCCCTGTCCCTCGGGCGGATCAAAGCTGGGTGACACTCTTGTCCCAGGTGGCCCGTTCTCACTCCCACAGTCTGCTCTTTCCCACCTGCTCCCCGTTACGACCTGCTCCCCACTGTCCCCCGGCCCTCTTGGATCCTGTCACTCTAGGCCTTCTCTTGTCCAAATGAGACACTTGCCCAGCCCCCACACGAACTGCCCGTGTCCTTCATGTTCTTTCGCTCCGTCTAGCTGCGTCTCTGGGCCTGTGCTGTCCAACATGCCAGCCACAGGCCACATGCACCTCTTTGTACTTAAGTCAAGACTCCAGGTCCTCAGCAGCACCAGCCACATCTTAAGCTCACCAAGCACACATGGCGAGTGGCTGCCACCCGATGATGGGGCAGATATGGAACGTTGTCATTATCACGGAAAGTTCTAGCAGACAGCTCCACTCGAGAACTTCTAACCCGAGTTCCTTCTAACTTCAGATCGGCTCTCTCTAGGGCCCGCTCTGGGTCGAGAACAAGCTAGTTAGACCTGTGCAGTCTAACCTGGCGGTCGCTAGCCACGTGTGGCTGTTGAACATCTGAAATGTGGCCAGACTGAGCTGTGATGTGATAAATGCACACCAGACCTCAGGGCCTTCATACGAAAATCAAAATGTACAGTATTTCATTAATGACTTTCTCTATTGATCACATGTTGAAATCATAGTATTGTGGTTATATTAGGGTAAATGAAATTTTATTATTTTTTTCTTTTATTGATTCCAGAGAAAGGGTAATGGAGGGAGAGAGGGAGAGAAACATCAGTGTGAAAGAAATATCAATTGGCTGCCTCTTGCATGCTCCTGGACTGGGAATCGAACCTGCAACCTTTCAGTTTGCAGATGATGCCCGATTGACTGAGCCATACTGGCCAGGGCTCCTGTATCCTTCTTATCGTTGCTGCTAGGGCATTTAAAATAGAGTAAGCGGTTCCTGTTACATTTCCCCTGGACGGCACTGCTCTAGAGTAACCCGCATTGACGTCAGAGTGCTTTCTCCTTCTGCCTCTCTTTCTCTAGCTCTGTGCAGCCCAAACAGTGGCTACCAGACACATGTGGGTATTTAAATTGCAACTGAAAATTTAAGAAAATGACAAGTTCCCCAGGCAGACTAGATGCATTTCAAGCACGCAACCGCCACACGTGGCTAGTGGCCACCATTTCGGACAGCACTCCCAGAGCTGCAGACACTTCTGTTGGACAAAGCTGCTCTGCACTTCCACTGCAGGGCTGCAGGGCGCGCTCACGCTCTCACCCCTCCCTCTGAGCCTCTCCAGCTCCCTGTCGGGTGCACTCCCTCCTCGTCTCTCCAGACTCACTTTTCCCTCCCTGCTCCACTCCTCCCACCGCCTTAGCCTCCCTTCCTGGCTGCACAACACTGCCCTGCCCAGGGTCTTTTCTCCGCCACTGCCCTGCTGTCCTCCCCACACCTCTTCTTTGCCCCACTCTGAGCCTCCCCCTTTCTCTGTGTTCCCTCCCTCTGCTTCTCCACTTTCTCCCTGTCTATTCCTGCTCCTTCCTCCTCGCCTCTCCAGAATTCATCAAACCACTTTAAAGAGGTGCTGAAGTTCACGTGATGTTGGTGTTCATTCACTTTAATCCCCCTTTCTCAGGCACATCACAGGGGAAAAGTAACCAAGGGCTTAAAGAAGTTCAGCTCCAGTCAGGTGGGTGGGTTGTCATCTCAGAGGTTTTAGCTGGTGTCTTATTTGACTGTCAGATACCTTGAGGCCTACGTTCTTTGGCTCAACGCAATTAAACTCCTGGACTGAAGCGAGCATGCATTACGCATTTCCTAGCAGAATTTAAGTCCTGAGCCCTGACACGGCACTGTCTTCTGTACTGGAATTTTAGCCTCAACACAAGGTTTGTCCAGGAATGAGCTGAACTTCTAACCTCATTTAAGTAAATAATAAGCTTCGAACTTCATTAAAGTTCCCTGAAGGGCACCCTCACCCCCCCCACACACACAGGGGACGGCTGCTCAGGAATGTGGACAAGGATGCATGGGAAGCCGTGTGCTCTCTGCCACTCACAGGCAGAGTGCTTGAGCACTTGCTGAGGTCCCTCCGGCCAGGCGGGCCATGGGCTGTGGCCAGGGAAGTGGCCAGCAGGCAAGGGCTGGTTCTGTGCGGTGAGGGCTGACGGGCTCCATGGTTAGAGCAGCCGACCACTGGACTTCACACTCAGAGCTCACTGCTTGAATTCTATCACCTTCACACCTGGGTCACAGAGAACCGCCAATGCGAGCACAGCGCTGACCGCGTGCAGGCACCCTGCCTAGCACGGAATACATATCAGCTCACTTAGCCTCCGTGGGGTCTGGAGGAGCAACTAGAAGGCCACAGAAGTTAAGTGATTGCACAAGATCAAAGACTGGCTGCTGGCAGAGTGGGGGTTGGTCGCTCTGAAGTTCATGGACAGAATTACTAAGCTTTTCACACTTGACTCCAAATTTCTCCTATTATTTGCTGCACTGTGGTCTCCCAGTTCTCCCTGGTTTTTGACAACTGATAAAATGGCCTCCTTTTAACCCACATCCTTGGCTCTGTTTCCCAGCTCCCACGGTCCCCACCTCAGCTCCCTCCCACCCCAAATCACCACCCTGGTGACAGGGAAGTAGACCTCTTTCCAGGTGCCCCCCACTCCTCACCACCCCTGCCCTACCTTCCTCCCTCACACACCCCTCAGGAAACGTACAGACCTTGGACTGTGATCTTCTTGAAATGCAAGTCTGGTTATTTCACGATCCTGATGAAATCCCCTTACCTGCCCATGGGAAAAAGACTAAGATCCTACTTGATCTAGTCTTTGCCACCTCTGGGTCCTATGGGAAATCCCTTTGCTTCACCTTCTACCCACATACTCTGTTTAGGTTCCGGCCCCACCTTCCTGAAATCCTTTTCTTCTTGGTCTGCTTACTGGTCCTCAGCCTCACCTGAAGCTACTCCTCTAAAGGCTTCCTGACATCTCCCTTCAACACAGGACTCACTGCCCCTCCTCTGAAATCTCCCGGCCAAGAGCCTCTGTGTGACCACGTGGTGCTACGACCACTCATCTTCCTACTGGACAGGAAGGGCTTGGAGAGCAAACACGCTGTCTCACTCACCCTGCCAGTGCCCCACACAACTCAGGTTCATGGCCAGTGCTAGTTCAATGAATCGCTTTCCTATTTTGTGCCTATTTTAACACATTCCCCCAGGAAAACATTTTTGGATTTGCAGGACAATGAGCAATTCCTGGTAGGCCAGTCGGCCTCCTAGAGAGAGCTCTGTGGACTTTTTGAGGATTATGGAAAAAAAAAAAAAAAAGCTTTCACTTTAATAAGTGTTTAGTGCCTGTTGGTAAGTTCCCTCTAAGTGTCCTCCCTGCTGAAGGTAACTTCAATAATAAAAATACAACTATATAATAGTAATAATTGTTACTAATAGTAACAAAACAATAGTAACAAAATACAGCTTGTTCCGGAAACTTACATTTAGGATTATGGACCGGAGATGCTTCTGTGCGAACGCATTGGCCATGTCCTATTGAAAAAATGGGCAAACGTAAGGCAAAGTGGCAGGCACACAGCTGTGACAACTCTCAGAGGAAGGTGATGTCATAGCTCAGGGGCTTTATCTTTTACATTTTCACTCCTTTCAAACAAAAAGTGGACAAACAGAAAAAAAACCACGGACTATCAACTGGGTTTTATAGCCTAACACCCTCAGGCGTTGCTTTGTGAGTGCAAATCAACCCAAACAGGGTTTCTCTTCCCAGTGGCACAGTCGACCACGTCGTCTTCAGAGAGGGACGAAGACTGTGGCAGGACGAGACACAGTGGCACAAGGACGCCGGGCGACGACAACGTACATGGAGCACAGAGCAGCGTGATGGCCCTAGCCACACCCACTGGTCCCTGTTCCAGGCAGACACCCACTGCCCAGGCTGGAAGGGGCTCTGATGAAACGTGGACTCCAGACCCTCCAGTCAGAGGAAAGGGCTTTGGCCCCAGCCCTCTATCCCCCCAGAGCCTCACCAGCAGAGGGAGCTGGGCGAGGCCGCCCTGGCCCAGCGAGCAGATCCCAGCTCACTTCTGACTGTGCTAGAGAATGTGCTGGGTGCTTTAGGGTCATTTTTCATATTTCATAGTAAGGTCACCTTTAAACCTTACTTGGTCCCGATTTTAACAGGAACACTTTATTTATATAACACTCTCAGTAAAGTATCCTACTTAAGTGAATATTCCAGGGAGCGAAGCTTTAAGGGTCCTCTCAGAACCGTTACTTTGACCATTCTTAGGCAAATCTTCTAAAAATGTATTACATACACGTCTTTATTTCGGAAGAGACTGCAGTGATTGTCATTTAATCACTGCCAAGGACTTGGCTTCATCAAAACGACCATCGTTTATTCTTCTGGGTTGTGACATTGTGATACCCTGAAGCAGCTGCTGAAGTGGGAAGCTTTTCCCCTAAACAAACTGCTCCCAGATTACCACGCTTTTAATTTTTCTGACAGTTTTTCATAATTCTTCAGACTCTGCCTTCCAATGTCAGCCATCACTTCTTATAATGTTAATTAGTATGACTTCACTTTCGAAACTGCTGCCCTAATTTAATTTACAGAGGACTCCAAGTCCATCGGCCTGAGGCAGCTGCCACGCGTCTCCCATGGAGGAGTATCTACGGGTCCCGTCCTTTTCTCTCCCACCTCCGGGTTTCTGGCCACAGTCCAAATGGCCGATGCTGCCAGGAACACAGAGTTTTACTCTGCCTGCCCTGAGCACACACCAACTGGAGGAGGAGGAGGGCAGCCTAGAAACTTCTGTGGTAGCTACAGGAGGTCAGCTCAAGATTAAATCTCGCTGTGGACAACTAACAGGGTGGCTAGCACAGTGGTCTACTACTAGAATATAAAGGTCTGAGACCAAAAGCTTCTCTGTGGGGCTGGCGGCGGGGGGAGTACTCATCCTCTTTCAGATCCTTGCAGGGCTGGCCTCTCTCTAAGCTCCCCTCTCACAGGAAATGAGCATCCAATTTCCCTCTTGTCAACCGTCCAAACCTTTTCAAACCCCCATGGTCCGGTCAGCGTCCGAAAAGGGACGGCCTTACCTTTACACTTCACTGTACCACGTTGGGAGGTGACACATCATGGCATCACTTAGATAAAAGCCACAGGCTGTTTCTGAATCTGATCTTCCCGGGCTGACCCACAGATACGACCACGTAAAGGCAAGTTACGAAGGGAAGACTGGGCCGCATTCCCTGGGACAGGCTTCGTCTTAACCCCGTATGTGACTCTAATCTGCGCTGCATCCTCCAGTGTCCGGACAAATGAGATTTACAGCACACAACCTGTCCTGTGTCTCGCGTTCCCTGAACATCAGAGCAGATGTGAGACTCTTGCCCAGCTGTGACCTCCCACCCAGATGAGAGCGGGGGCCCTTTCCACACAGCGGAGCTACTTACAGTGACAGGCAGGTCTAGAGGATTAAGGTGCTTGTCCTGCCGGCAGAAAGCAAAAAGCACAGAGAGAAGCAGATGGAAGAATGAGCTTTTGGCTTACATTCAGAACAGGACCAGGAAGGCAGACATTAACGGAGCAAAGCCATCCGAGAATGACAGACAGACAGAACCACAGATGCTCCTGGTCCTCCCACTAGAGCCCACCAAGAGCTCGGTACGTGGTCCCCGTGAACTTCACCCGACCGAGCCCAGGGCACTGACAGAAAACCAAAAAGCCTTTCTTTTGTACCCAACTGAGGCTTTTCCCGGAGAAATCTAGAAAGTGAGTGTTGGAAGGGCCCTCAGACATCTTTTAATCTGGCCCTTTCATTGGACTGAAAGACAAACTGAGACCCAGGGAGGTTAACTCAGGTGCCCAGCCAGGGGCAGGAAGTGGACTTGGCCTCAAAGCCCTCGACTCCTGGACTCTTAGGCCAGTGCTTCTTCGCCTGCCCAGCTGATTCCTGATGTCCTCCCTTGTAAAACAGGGGTCTGGCTGGCCTCCTGACATCCTTACAAAGTAAACGAGGCAGGTGTGCTTGCTCCCACGTTATAGGTGAGGAAACCGGGTTTCAGAGAAGTGGAGCCATTTGCACAGTGTCACACGGCTAATGCAGAGGGGAAGGAGGAGGTTCAGAACCTGGATCAGAGGGTCTCTATACACGGACCTTCATGCTAAGTCCCTTGGCTCTTGCTTCTGTAAGGCTCCCGTCTGTCTCGTTCTCCTGGGACTCAACAGTGATGCCCAGAGGTTCTCCTCTCCCCTCCTGATCCTCTAACCAAGGGGCTGGCAAACTAAGGCCAAATTAGGCTTGTTGACTGTTTGTGTGAATAAGGTCTTATGGGAAGACAGCCTCACTCATCCACTTACCTGTCTGGGGACGCTTTTGGCCACAACGGCAAGGTTAAGTAGTTGCCATGTGGACCATAGAGCCCACAAAGCGAAAAATAATTACTTTCTGGCCCTTGAGGAGAACCAGCTTGCAGGCTCCTGCTCTAGCCTAAGCCCCCTGCTAGTTTTTCCCTGGGTCTTCCTCAGCAGAGCCACTCCGATGGGCTCAGCCCACAGAGGGGCAGGAAGAAGGACTTGGGAAAATGGCTGGCTTTCTGTTCTCTGCAGGACAAAGGGCAGGTGGGTGAGAATTCTTCTCTTGCAAGAGCCCAGATGAAAAGCTTGAAAAGGCAGCCACAGACCTGTCTCTTGTCCTCAGGGGCCTTCAGAAAAAGCGCGTTGATCAGGGCGATGGCGTAGGTCTGGATTTCCTGGTTGGAGCTGTGCCAACGGAGAGAGAAGGCAGAAGAGACGAGAAGAGTGACCAGCAAGGTGATGCTTAGAGATGGTCCATAACATCACTCACGGATTATAATCAAGTAATAATCTGAGGCTAAGTCTCAAATACCTTAAAAGTGTTCATTCAACAGATGCTAACTGAGCTTTTTAAATTTACTAAGCAGGGGATACAGAAATAATTGGCCCTTGTTCCCAGAGAGGTCTGTTTAAAATGGGACACAGATAATAAGAAATAGAGTATTTTATGTACATATAATCATCATAGGTACAAACAGAAACTATTTGGTCCAGAGACGGGAAAGCATCGAATTCTGTCTGGTATCAAGATGGTACAGGAAGATTGGGAAAAACTTTGCTTTACCCTAAGGGGCAAGGAGAGTTGCAGAGCATTTTACGCAGGGGCAAGACATCATCAGGTCTGAATTATGAGAGGAAGCTGGCATAGTGTGGAAGAGATGGTGGATGAATGAACAAGCAGACCAGCAGCTGGGAATACCAGCAAAGCAGAAGGGGGACTGGAAGACTTAGCAGACTGAGAGGGGAGAAGAGCCAGGGAGGAAGGCCGGGGCAGGGTCTCTTACTCACACCTGCAGGTGAGAGATGAGCTGTCCCACGGTGATTTCCTCTGCTATCTTCTGGTACAGACTCTGGCTGTTCAGGACCATGCTCTCCAGGATGGCCAGGGACCTCTGGAGGATGGACACGTCCACCATGGGCTGGCTCACGTACCCTGCGATCTAAAGCCAGACAGAAGCAAATCAGTCAGGAAGCGCAGGGCCCATGGGAGCTGGATGGCTGAGGTCCCTGATGCTAGCCCTCGAAGGCTCTCTCCTCTCAGGCCTGCTGCCCACATCGGAGCAGCGGTCCCTGGGCAGAGAGTAGTATCTGATTTATGGCTACCTGGCCAACATGCCAGGGATTCCCTAGGCATGGATAACTCAATTTCAAAGTACAGTACCCAGTCAACTGTATTTCCTCAATATCTAAGGGCTTAATCCTTTGTTTTCAAAATAAAGGTTCAGGTGGGCCAAAGCTGACTGTAGACAGCAGAGGATCTCGCTGACAGACACTGGGGTTTCACTGCATCTCCAGGCGCTCTCCTCCTGACCTGCGCCGTGTTCCTGCGCACACGCAAACCGGCAGAGCCTTGGGGAGGCAGAGAGGACATGCAAAGTCTCACCATCTAACCCCTCTTCTCAATCCCCACGACAATATCCTGACGCTTGCCAGATCCCTTTTGCCGAAATAGCTCCGGCACCAGGACGTCCCCCAAGTCCCAAGCCAACGATAGGTGTGATCCTAGGTCAGGACATAGTATTCACTGGTTTTCATTCAGTTTCCTGAATTGATGATGTCCCTTCTCGTGGAAGAAAGGAGGGCCAAACTAGAAGTCTCCACTCCCACTGACTGAGTCTAATCTGACAGTCCAAACAGGCTTCCGGCAGATTTGTAAACAGAAGGCGCACTTGTAAATATGAGGCAGATGCTATGAATAATTTTCATCAGAGAGAAGGGGGAAGCAGGAGGCAGGTCAGAAGACCCAGGGATGGCACTAGTTGATGGCTGGCGCCACTTTGGCCCCAGTCGGCTCTGAGAGCCCAGTTCCATCTTCTCAGGGCAGGCCCTGAGGGCACTGCAGAGTAGGTCTTTCCCGAGCCCCAGGATGGCGGGAGCTCGAGCATGAAAAGTCTGGCCTCGGGGATAGAAAGCACAAAATGCCGCATTGCCTGCAGCGCCACTTTAGCCTGGAGAACAGCTGGCAACAAAGGGAGGAGAGAAAGACAAGTGTGGGAGGCCTCACCTGCTTAATGAAGGTGATGGACACCATGTCCCAGGAGACAATGCCATGGTCCATGAGCTCTAAGAAGGCAGTCAGGGTGAATGCCAGCATCTCACTGTAGCTGAGACATGTGCAAAACACACACACAATAACACAAAGATTCAAAACCGGGAACAGGTGGGAAGGCAGCCACAGCGGGATGGATTTCAATGCAAGCACCACACGAGCAATCAGTCGACACAACTTGGAGTCGGTGCCCGCACGCACACCTAGGCAGGTGGGGTGCAGATTCTGCCTGGGTATCTATCACTGATGACACAAAGCTGCTGCGTGATTAGGCCTTCCTTCTCCGTGCTGCCTCATCTCAGGAGACAGAATCACTTAATCATTGCCAGAGAACAAGAAGGATACCAGGCCTGTGTCGAACCTACCACATGGCGGGGGTACTAAGGAAGCTTATGTCCTGGGCCCACCGGCAGGCCTAGAGGCAGCAGAGTGCAGGAGAGAGAGTACAAACTTTGGACGTGGGTTCAATTTCTGTTCAGTTGTTTACTAACTGTGCAAATTTTATCTTTTTTTTTTTTTTTTTAAATTTTATCTTTTCAAACCTCAACTTCTTCCTCTATAAACTCATGTCAATCTCATGGGGTGGCGGGGGGAGCAAGATGACAATGTATGCAAAGCCCTTAGCATCAAGCTGATAGGGAGTGAGGATGAAAATGTTTCCTCTCCTCTTTATACATTAAATCCTTTCATTTCTGCAGCATGCATTAAACTTAACCAGCTATATTCCCATGTACAAAGCATGTTCGGATCCATTTGCATTGACAGTGCTCCTCATGACAATACTGCGAGGAGGTATTACCCCCATTTTAAAGGGGAGGAAACGAAGGCCCCTCTAATCCTGCACTCTTGGGAGACTGCAGAACTCTCGGGCCAGTGCTGATGACAGTGAGAGCTTTAGGATTTCCTAGGACTTAAACAAATACCCATGATTAGTTGCTTGGTTTGGCTGAAAATTTCAATAGCTGATCCACTGGCTGGAAGATTTCTGACTCCCTGTCCGCCGGCTTAGGCTCCAGAGGCTCGGAAGGCAAATTAAACATCTGTTCATTCACTGCCGATTACGACAATGCACAGCTTCCCACCACCCTCATCTTAGCCCTGGAGCAGCGAAAAGATGGCCGTGGTGTATGGCAAAGCTCTGCATCTCCTCCGCTCTGTGAGGATGGGTGGTAGGGAGACAGCGAATGGGTAGGGGTAGCCTACGGTAAACACAGAGGAAGGCCTGTGTGTGTGTGTGTGTGTGTAGTGGGGGTGACTGGAGAGGGAGGGAGGCAGGGGGAGGTTAAGAACGGACAGACACCTGTTCCAGTCGGTAATGGACAGTCTGCTCGCTAGCCTCCATCAGGCCAGTCACTTTCCACAAACGTACAGGCCTGTCATGAGCTGACCTCTCCCTGCCCGAGGTCTGCGGCCCCTATTTTCACTGCGTGCCCGGCACAGGTGCTGTGAGAGCCCAGCTAGACTGTAAGATTTGGGGCCACAGTGATGAGCCGCATACCTCTGCGTGCACCCCAGTGCTCGGCACGTTGCTGTGCGCAGACGACGTTCCAGAGACTCATTTGGCTCAACAGGAATGAAACGCAGATGCTCTGCGGAGAGCAGTGCACCCCTGAAAGCCGCACACAAGACCTCAGCAACACTTACTGGGACAGGAGCTTGGTTCCACTCTCCACGAGCCGCGTGAGCACCACGATGCCGTCCATGTTGATGAACTCGGTGGCGAAGGTCACGTCAGCAGAGAGCTTGGCCAGCTCCTTCATGGCATCCAGCCGGGTCTCCATGTTGGACGACTGGGTCCTCTCCATCAGCTGCCGCGCGGCCCGGGACTGCGAGGGCAGAACAAGACACGTGCCATTTGCTCTGTGTGGCGGGTGACTGCTCTGCGGACAGCTCTGAGCGGCCACTCCGAGAACACCCAAGCCTGGGGCAGAACTAGTTCTTGAACTGCTTAGGAGCTGCTTAGGAAATGTTTTCTGGATCAATCAGGAATTGCCCGTGTGCCAAGACCAATTCTGTAACGGTATCTGTGTCCTTTCTGTATTGCTCTGGCCTATGGATTAAAAAACTCCCACTGAGGGATTACACAGTGACCCGGGAGACGAGAGTCCACTAACTATGGCAAGGCACGTAGAAACAGATACTGGTTCCATGTAGGGCAGTCTTCCATTCATTAAGCCGTCAGACCGTGGCAGTGGTTATCTCTAAGTAATGAGCTCTCCATCACTGGAAGCAGTCAAGGAGAATCTAGACAACCCTCTGTCAAAGATGCTACAGAAGGGATGCCTGCACTGGAGAATTTAATCTGATGACCCTGAAGATCCCTTGCAATCTGAAAATGTGATAAGCCTCACAATTTTTTTTTAACTTTCTCCCAAAGTCTACATCATTGCTCCTCAAAGAAGTAGTCCTGGGGAAACGTTAAGAATATCAAAGAATGGGAAGTAGCTCATCTCAAGACAGCTTTTTGAAGATGAGGACTGCTGAGAAAGCCCCCTCCAAGTGTGGGAAATCCCTGGCAGGATGCTCGCCTCCCTGTAAGCTCCGGTTACAGTCCCTCCCCCAGCGATCGCTGATCTTTCCTCTTGCTGAGCTCGTGAATGCTACAGTCAGTGCCTCACAATTTACCACTTCACCATTCTGTCGCTGGTGTGTCCATTTAATGTTCTCAGCCGGAATGGGGGAGCCTTGGGAGCCAAAATGCTCCTGCGGTCTTTATTCCTTCTCACATAGCTAAGCAAGTGACTGAAGCCCAGTCCCGCTGCTGGCCAAAGAGCAGGCCCGTTCGCCTCGCTCCCCTTCGCCTCTCCCCTCTGGCACTCCAGATGGCCCTGCAACAGCACGCTGCTCTCCGCGATGCAGAAATCCTTCAAGACCCCCACGGAGGAGAGCACGTCCAGAGCAAACGATTAGGAGAAAAAGTCACCGGAGAGAGCAGTCTGAGGAGCACTGGTCTGCGTCACACTTAGAAACTTCCAACTCCGAATGTTTCTGTTCCTCTGGAGACAGCATTTCTGGGCGGCTGCCTCCCGCTTCAGAGAGACGTGCTTCTGGGAAAGCCGACGGCTCCGTGAGAGAGGTCTGTAAAATGCTTCTGCTGTGAAAGTGAGTGACTCGCACGCTGCCACGTTCAATGAGCAGAGCTGAGGGAGACAACGAAGTCCTTAAGTTGAGTTCGGAAGAGAGGGGAGCAGACCGTGATGGTAAGAAGACTGGCCCAGAGTCAGGCGGACCTGGGCGGGAGAACCAACCCTGCCACGTTTTTAGCAGGGTGGCCAGGCATTTTACCTCTTCAAGTCTCGTCTCTTCGTCACCACGTGGGGCTGGCTGTCAGGAGTGCCCATCTCATCGGGCGTCGGTCAGGGTGAACAGATACAACACATGCAAAGTGTTCAGCAAAACACAGGTGTTCAGCAAACGCTGGCTGTCATTCCTCCAAGCCTCCCTTCCTCACAGTCAAACCAGTCTCGGTGTCAAGAGAACAGGCGCCACCACGCCCTTCATTCCCGGCTGCCCCTCTGCAAACGCACCTCGGCTCTGCCTGTACCAACTCTCCTCTTCCAGGGCTGGGCAGTCAGGGCGCATCCCTGCGCCTGGGCTTTGGGCTCCTCTGTCCTGACCCCAGAGGGCCCTGTTCTGGTACCTGCCCCCTCCTGCCTGCACTGTCAGCCTGCCTCTCGTCCATCTTAACATATGTTCAAGGACACATAAAAAACTGCAACAAGTTAACTGCAAAGGGTCCAAGGAGGCGAGGAACTGGGAAGACAAGGGACGGGACTGGGGCAGAGACCTTTCACTGTATCTTTGTCAAAATTTGGTTTCTGAAGCACTCGAATGTTTTACCTCTTTCTAAAAAGCACACCTTTGGGACTCCACATTTCTGAGTTACTACGGTCTCCATCTTACTTCCTTTTACAACCAAGCTTCTTGATAATGTGGTAAAGTCAAGGTTCTCACTTTTTCACTTCTTTTACTCACAGCAACCTGGCTCACCCCCCCCAGAGCGGTTCACAGGAAGCCTGCTCACCAGCGACCTGCTGACTTCCTGTGTCCACAGACAGCCTCTCTGCTCTCGGTTTGCTTGATCTCTGCCCCGCGCAGACCACATCTTCTTCCGTCTCAGCACTCTGCCTGCCCTCAGCACACAAGCCATTCCTCACTCCCGCTTCTCTTCCTGCCCCTTTGGTTGCTGCCTTAGTTGCCTTTACAGGCTACTCTTGCAGAAATCAGGGGTCATCCTGGAGTCTCCCCTTTCCTTCCACATCCAGGGCGTCACCACGTTCATCCAGCTGACCTCTAAATATTTTCCATGACCATCCTTTCGTCTCCAATGCCATCTGCCTCGCTAGTTTCTTAGAAGATTCTTCCTGCCCCCCATCTTCCTTTTCTCGGCCCATCTTCCACTGTGTCATGCACGTGATCTTTCTGAAATATAAATCTAAACATAATGTACCTGCCTGCTCAAAACCTTCCCTTCCATGTTCCCTTCTAGATAAGATCCAAACCCAGAAAAAGGCCACCAGGAACTTCAGGATCTGGCCTCTCACTGATTGCCACAGACCCTCAGCCACCCAGTACACCCCGCTCCCCAAACAAAGCCCATATCTCTGCTTGGAGCACTTTTCATTTTCTTCCCTCTTCAGCTATTCTGGCTCAGCCTTCAATGTCTGAGCTACGTGTTCCAGTCTCTGGGAAGCCCTTCTGGGAATCCGCAGGCTGAGTCAGAAGGTGACTTTTCTGAGTCCCTATCCCTAACCAACTTCCCGTCAAGACACTTGAGAAAGGCCATACATTGTACTTGTTTGTTTACTATCCAACCAGGCTGTGAGAGCAGAGAATGACTTGTTAATCCCCACCATCTTAGCCCAGGGTGGATGCCTGTTAAATAAATCAATTCCTACCGCAAGCAGAGCACCTACCACCTACCGGGGAGACAGCCAGCTGTAAGATTGTCCCATTCTTAATGTCACTGCGAGTCTGGGGAACAGAGAGGAAAAAAGAGCAACTGAGATAAAAATATTAAAATTGTGTAAGCAAGTTGAACAAGAATTTTCTGCCCTGGCTGGTGTGGTTCAGTGGATTGAGTGCTGGCCTGAGAACCAAAGGGTTGCTGGCTTGACTCCCAGTCAGGGAACATGCCTGGGTTGTAGGCCAGGTCCCCCAGTAGGGGCGAACAAGAGGCAACCACATATTGCTATTTCTCTCCCTCTCTTTCTCGCTCCCTCCCCCTCTCTCTAAAAAATAAAATAAAAATAAAATCTTAAAAAAAAAAAAAAGAATTTCCTGTCATTTTTAAAGGGGTTATAACTGAGACTCTTCAGTCAGGCCCTGTCCCCCTGCTGCCTGCTTCTTGGCACAGACTTTAAGGCCCTCTTCAAGTGCCCTGGGCTCCCAGGAAGTAAAACCACGGTGTCCCAACCAGTAGTGGAGAACAGGGCTGGCACTCCCAGGTCTGCCAGGAAACAGCTCAGTCCCCAGGGAGTGGAAGCTACCTGGATGTAAGTGAGGCAAACAGCATGGTCTCCTTGGGTCGTTCATTGCAAAGCAAGGCCTGTCCTGATTTGCTGCTTGGTACTGACCTGCTCGGTGATGTAGAGCTGGGGCCCATCTGCATAACGCAGGGTGTAGTACTCCGGGTTTGGCAACGACCACCTGTGTAAGAGAAAAACAGGACAGCCCAGTTGGCCACCCCTCTGGGCCTTTCTAGGAGCTGCAAATAAATAATTTCAGTAGAGTTGCTCAAGGGATCAGGTGAGATGTTTGAAGGACCAGGGGACAAAAATCAAAGCTTCATGGTTGAGATATTGAAAAAAATAACCCCCTCCAGGCTACCCATAACCTTGTAATATTGGCACCACACCAAAGGAGGCACACACAATTCAGCATGGGCCTCAGACCCCACCAGGACCTCAGGTGGGGCACTCCTGGACTTGAAGGAGGAACCAAAGGTTCACAGAGGTCTGGGGGACACCCTCATTAGCTGTACCTCCTTCGTAAGACAGCGGTACACAAAAGCCCCGTACTGGGGCCCTGACCGACTGGAGGGCCTGCAATGGAAGTAACTCCAGACCTGGCAGCGCTCCTCAGTCAGCAGTTGGCTGTCATCCACGACAGGGAGTTCCAACTTACCCATCGCACACTTCCCTGATGATGGACGCCAGCGGCCGTTTCTGAAACAGAGAGAGAGAGGGCCTTCAACCACAGCCTCCTCGTGCCTAGGTTCTGGTGGCGGGCTACCGAGCAGGGTCGCCCTGGGGCCTGGGCATGGGCTTCTTCCCTGAGAGCTCATGCTGCAGAGGCAGGCAGCTCTCCCAAGCCCTGATGACCGACCTTCCACAGGGTGGGGTGGCCTCAGCTTTCCTGCTGCTCGTCTTCACTCCTGATGTCAGTGGTCCCCATCCCTAAAGACACCCTCTGCCTGCTCGTCCCAGATCCCCCTCCTTGCATCGCTGCTTCCCATTTCAGGAGCTTACCTGGTCGATTTCAAGGAGCTGGGCATTAGCACCTGGCCATTCAATGGCCACTTTGACAATATCTGATGGTGGTGGCATTGTTCCCAATGGGCCCTACTTGTCCAAGATGCGCACACAGACACAGCTGCCTGGGGAGGGAGAACCAGAAAGAAGGAAAAAGTCACTGAGTTTGCCTTCACCTTTTACTCGCGTGAGCTATTTTGGAGAACTGAAAGATAGTATCCAAAGGCCAAACACATGAATCTACTTAGTTTGAAGTTTTCTAGATCACCCCACAATCTCTCCTTGGGCTTTCTATCTTTCTAGATTAAATCCACAAGTAGAAACGGGACAAACCTATCGATCAACTGCAGGTCAGCCCCTAACCAGACCTGCCAATGTGACACTTCAATGTCAGGGACAGGAGGGCTCTGCGGCAGAAGAGCACACTCACTGCAAACTCCCGTCTTGGGACCGTGGGAGCGAGAGGCATATGCTCTGAGGCGGATGAGAGTGGACACAGCCTCCCCTTGGTCGAGCAGTCAGCTCAAGGGGCCAGCCTGCTTCTGTCGTGCTGTCAGGCGAGGGAGACCCCAGCGCCAGCAGGGCCCGGCCACATGCTTTCTCGCCTCCTCCCGAGTTATTGCTGCCACTCCTTCCCCCTCAAAGGACACAATGTGGAGCCTCCTCTGTGTGGGATGATGCAGAGTTCAGAAGATGGGGAAGAGAATGGGGACAGGAAATGCTGTTTCAGTTGCTATTGCCAAGGGTGAGAGCTGCTGAGAGCCCAAGTGTAGGGAGGTGAGGAAACACTCACACAGAGGCCCCTCTGGAGAAGGACAAGGCTTTGGAAGTACCTCTGACCCCTTCCCCACTTCTCTTCAGGATAAAGGAAAATAAATCATTTTGAGCAAGTCTGGGAGGTGGGCCCATGTGACCGATATCCTAGGCAACTCTGCTAGCTTAGCGGTATGCCAAGCAGTAGCTAAAGCATTCTCTCCCCAAGTCTGATGAAGGCAAGTCACTCAGTTGATGGATTGTTTCCTGTGTATTTACACTCCTTGCCTGCAGGTTCAGGAGAGGCCTCTCTCTTAATGAAAAAGACCTTTTTCTCCTGCCCACTCCAGGTTCAGCCTTTTGCCCTCAATTCACGCTGCATTGATAGAGAAGGCTGCCTCCCCTGGAACGCGCGGCAGAGCTGCCGCTGAGCTGTAGTTCCCCTACGCTACCCATTTTCCATTTCTTTGTGTTTCCCAAACACGAAGGTCACTTCTCCCAGCCTTGTCAGCATGGGTGAAGGGGGTACAAGTGCCATCCCCTACAAACCAGAAAGAGGGAGGCTTTCACGCCCACCTCCTGATCAGGGTGGGCTGCTTCAGAAGTCAACAGTCAAAAATACAAGCATTTCAGGAACATAACCATGTAAAAGAGATGGTTTTCAAAGTGCTTCCACTGAGTTTGCTGAATCCTCCAAGCAGCCTTATGAAGTAGATAGAATAGGATTATTACCTCCATGTGAAGATGATAAAATGAAGCTCAGACTTTGGTGAAGTTGCCGGAGTCCACCCAGCTAATAAGCAGTAAAGGAGACAGAACTGGGAGCTGACTTTGGCCAACACTCTTCCCTCCCCCACCCCCGGGGGAGCCTGAATCTCTGTTCACTGCATCTAAATCAACCCTAAACGGATGGAGGTGGGCTGGCCTGATGGCCCCTGAAGTCTCCATGACAACGGAAGCTCCAAGCTGAATTTTTTGTGTGTAACTGTTATCTGCCTAGACACACCACAGACCTCAATGCAGAAACCGGCCCCATGAGAAAAACCCCGGGTTGGAGTGCTCTGCTCCGGTGACACAGCAAAGCAGGGGTGGAAGCAGGAACCTCTGGGCACTAGGGCCAGCATCCTCACGCCTATCCGTAAACCCGCTGTAACTAGGGGCATGTCGGCTGTGAGGCATCATTTACATACGATAAAATGCACAGAGCTTTTGTACATGTATTTCTATTAGATACATAATGGAAATACACACATCTCCCTGCACCCACCATCCAAAACTAGACTGCAAACATTTTCATTACCCCAGAAAACTCCCTCCTACATCATTCCAGCCAAGCCCCTACCTTCCAGCCCTCCAAGAGGCGACTTCATTCTGCCCTCTGTCACTCACTCGCCCGTTTCTGGACTTTATATACACGGAACGGAGCATTACGGCTTCTTGGACCATTTGATATTTAGTTCAGTTCTCCTCGTTTTTAAAAAGAGCAGACAGAACAGGTTCAAGAGAAAGAGCAGCGGCTGGGATGATTTTCCCCGCTGAAGCAGCAACTGGGTTTAGAGTCGAAGGACTCGGGACCCAGTCATGGTCTCTTCACTAAGTGTCTGGGTGACGGGTGCACATCCCTTTCACCCAAGTCTCAGCCTCCTCCTGTGACATGTGAGTGTTAAACTGTGGCATCTCAGATGCCTTCTAAGTCTAAAAGTCCATGATTCTAAAGCAGAACTTAAAATGCAAATGCAGATTGCCCATTTCAAAGTCCTCACCCAAAGAAGCTACATCCTTAATTCCGATGGTGCTGCTAAGAAACAAATCTTATTTTCTGGGACTCCTTTCTGGATACTGTCTTTGGAGATAAACAAGTTCAAGCTCATTAATTCACAGTTCCACTTTACTTTGACCCCATAAGGCATTTCCTAGGCTGATTGTTTCTTTCTTTATTAAATAAGTTAGCCCTGAGTGATTCCTGGCTGTTCCAAAAATTTGTATCCATTTTAAAGCTTGGCAATTTGCAACCACCAAGACTATTCCAGAGATACCATAAACCCCATTGTCAGTGACTCTGCCCTTTCCCACAAAGCCCAGGCAGCCCGTGGGTGTTGAGGGACCTCTTCCCAACCATGCCACAGCTGACAGACCGAGGCGAACACTCCACCTTAGCTGGAGTAGGCTCTTGAACATAAAGGCACAGGCTAAAAGTTGGGTGACAATGGGCCCTGGCACAGAAAGGTGCTGGTCAGCTTCAGAGCAGATACCAGGGCAAGCCAAGGTCATTTGTAAGCCAAAGATAGGGAGAAGCAAAAGCCAAGAGCCTTGCAGAGGAAGCTGCTCTACAGAAAGAATCCAGAAACGTGTAGACGAGTAGAGGCTAGAAACCAGAAACCACAAAGTCCCAGAAAGAGCTGGAAGAAGCCACTGCTGGACGACTTTGCAGACCCACAGCTACACCTCCTACACCTGCGGTGCCTGAAATTCCCGTGCCATGCCAACGAAACCCCTTTAGATTAAACTAGCCTGCATGTCTGTTCACCGCAACTACAACGCCTCAGAATCAGACTGACCCTGAGCTTTGAAGGAACTCTTAAACGGAGGTCCGAACAGACAGCCGCATCACAGGCGTAAGAGGGTGCATTGAGCAGACCCTCCATCAACACTGGCTGAACTGACAAAGAGCAGAACCCATGCGGGTAAGTCTGGCTCGTTTAAAACACAGCAGTTGCAGGGTGACTTTATAGCGATCATCTTGTATATAACAGTTATGTGTAGGTTCCTCTTCACAGCTGATCGCTCACTTCTACAGCACCATTAGAGCGGGTGCTCACAAGAACCCTGAAATGCATCCCCATTTTACAGGCAAGGCAACTGAAGTTCAGGTGGGTTGAGAAAGTTGTCTTCCATATGCCTCCACTCAGGACTGGGTCACGAGGCTAGGTCCCAAGACCTCAACGCTAGGTCTCTTCCCTCCCTGGAAGAAGTCCTTTGATGACATTAGCTAGCAATTACATGGTGCTAATGGTACTGCTCTAAGGTCCCTGCATGTATTAATTCATTTAATCCACACGGTAATCCTGTGTGGTATGTTATTACCCTCATTTGCGGATAAGAAAATGGAGGCACACAAAAATTAAGTTCCGTGCTCAGTGTCACACAGCTGGGAAGTGGCACAGGCAGAATTTGATCCCAGGCAGCCTGGTGTTTGAAAGCCATGTGAACGCAGGTGACTCTGTACCTGGCCCACTGCAGGTGGTCAGGGGAGAATTTGGGTTTGCTCTACACGAAGCTAGAGCACACTGAAGCTAAGAGACCCACAAGCAACAGCTCACTATTTGCACAGATGATGGTATTCCACCATCTGAAGTATTCAGTCCTTCACCATCTAGCCAGTTCCCCCCTGGACTGCTGGCTATTTCTACAAGGCAGGCCCTGTTCCTTCATTTCTTCTGTGCTTTGCGCATTCTCTCCCTTCCTGTGACTGTCAAGAGCTCCTATTCAAGCTTCAAAGCCCAGCTCAAATGTCACTTCCTGTCTGTACTATTCTTGGCTTTCCCTTACCTTTCCTTAGCAAAACAAAATAGGATTTACACATCTCTCTTTTCACTAGCTCCTCCTCCAGGGCAGGTACACCCCCACAGTCTCCTGACCTAGCAGAGCACCAGGAATACAGTTACGGTTCAGTGAGCACCTGTGTCTACTCAAATCCACCGGCTCAGACTTCCTCCACACCTATGCGCCAGGCTGGCTCTACCTGCAGAGGGACTGGTGTGAATTGCCTGATGCTCCCTTCGTGTCCCACCACCTCCCAACTATACAGTATTTCTGCCGTGTAAAGCTTTGTTTTCATATCTGAGAATGTGTTTCATTGGAAAGTCAGATTGTGTACCCCTGACTCTAGTTACAAGAAAAGGGGAAATATTCCTCTGCTTTTCTCCCTGTGGAAACAGCAGGAGGCGGAAGGCTAGAAGTAATGGTCTCCAGACAACCTTCCTGGGATAAAGGATCTCCTTGTGGGCAACTCTTCCAGCACTTATTTGCTTATTCTTTTCATTTTCATTTTAGAAAGGAAGTGGAAATTAGGTGGAAGCAATTCAATAACGTTGCAAAATTCTCGGGGTTATAAATAGCCTCTTGCTCCACCGCTCAGCAATCCTATAGAGTTCAGTAGCAAACGGGGCACGGGAGCCGCAGCTCCACATCCCGGCCCGCGATGCCTGAAGTAAACGGCCCCTTCCAGGTGACATCCCTCGCCTGCCCACCCCCTTGAAATTGTTACGGATATAGAGCTGCCTTGGAAAACTCAAAATGACACAAAAGAGGAGAGAGGTGGACACTGATCTGAAGGCGGTAACCCTGTAAGACGGGAATTGAAAGCCCCGGTTTTCAAAGGCAGAGCTGGAGCAACGACGAGAGAAAAGTAGCAAAGTCAGTGTCTCCAATGAAGCATTTTCTGAGTGGCTTCTGGAAGGTGTGCTTAGCCAATCTGCGCCACGGAGCTTCCTCAATCAATCACCCAGGCAGTGACTCCTCGGTGAGGCTGGGTCTGACAGCGGGTTGGGCAGCCCCTCTTAAAGAAAGGAAGTGAAAGTCGATCCCTCCCCTTTAGGAAGGAATTCAGAATGAAGAAAGCCGAGGTCTCCAGCTCCCCCCTCCCCTCTTCCATTTTAGGATAGGATTGCTGACTTTTCGTTCTTCCTTTTGCTTTTGAGTGAGTGGGGGAGGCATGGGTAAGTTCGGTTTATGTTTCCTGCAGCAGAATCCGCCACCCAGGAAGGCAACTAGAGGTCACACCGTCATTCTCATCAAGAACACAATCTCAACAGAGGCTTCCCCCCGACACTTCTCATCTGAGAAGTGACTCAACTTCCCTTAGCTCCAACCACTGAACACCCGTGAGGCTGTGGGGAAGGGAAGAGGGGAATTCAGTTGCGTACATTCACGTTCTGACGTTCACTGCTACAAAGGCTGCGAAGGACCATCACACCAAAGGCAGCTGAGGTGTCTCCTTTTTGTTTAAATTTCTTGGACACAGGATTCACTCAAACATGTGGTTAAAAGCCACCAAATCAGATAGAGCCAAAGTGTGGTGAGGGAGGAGGGTGTAGGAACAGGGTGACGGCGTGCCTTCTTCCGCTTACCGTCTACTCTAAGAATCGCCTGGGTCCCCTCTTACCCCGCGCAGAACCTTCTGCAGCGCTCCTGTGCCTACGGAATAGAGCTTACCCTCCTCAGCAGGGCATTCGGCACCCCTCCCCGCACCCCGTTCCATATGGCTTTCAGACCCCCCTCCCCATAGATGCGCATCCGCCACAGCAGGCCGCCTTGCTCCCTTAGGTGTCACGCCCCTCTAAGTCTGCACTTTCGCTTGTGCCGTGGTTCCTTTACCATGTTCAGCGGACGCACTCCCCCTCACCCTTCAAGGTCCAGCTCGGACAACCAATCCTTCGAGTGGACTTCCTAGTCCCGTCACCTCAGGCAAAGTTAGCGTGCCATCGTCTGCACACCCAGTCGTTTGTACACACCTTCACGACCCCACTGATTGAAAATCCTCTCCGGGCAGTGCCTTCTCTTGCTACTCAAAGTGTGAGCTGCACTCCGGCAGGAAGGCAGAATTGCCAGGAGCCCGCAGGAAGGCAGAATCACCCACTGAATCAGAATCTGCCTCCAAACAAGGTCCCCTGGAGTGGTTCACGGGCACCTCCAAGTATGAGAAGCAGCTCTAGACCAGCGGTTCTTAACTGCGGCTGTGCATCACCAAGGCACACCCCATTGTCGCCAAAAAGCCCTCCCAGGATTCTCGTGGGCTGCGGGGCTAAGAGCCACAGCTCCAGCGTGGTCAACAATCTGAGGACAGGGACCCGTCAGGCCTGTGTACTCCCCAGCCTACTCTCCCCCAATTCGCAGCACAGTGCCCAGTACACAGCTGTGCCCACAGAACTCCACGCCAAAATACCCTCCAGGATGCCCCCAGGCCTAACTGCCTTGAGAATAGAAGGAAAAACACTAATGACAGAGGACCACCCATTGCCTAGAACTTTGCAAATTCCTGACTATAATGGAGGAAATGGATTTAGAAGGGGCGGTGCTTACAGATGGCTTGCTTTAGCCTTTGGAAATCATAGGAAACAGAAACTGAGATGGAAAATATAGATGAACTTTAAGAGAATGTTGTCCTTCAAGAGACTACCATGCTTGCAACAGGGAGACAGAGCTGTGCAGGGAGGGAGCGTGGTGAGCTAAGGGTCCTGCTTTATGGCTGAAATCCTGGGCTGTGGGCCTGACTCCTTCCGTTCTGACCATAACAACACAGCATTGTTTTTTGTAAAATCAGGCCAAGCCCTGTCATTTTATGAATAGGAGAGCCGAGGTCCAGAGAAGCTGGCAAAGCCACACCACCAGTTAGGGACAAAAGCCGGCGCAGGCCCCCACTTCTGGGTTTGTCCTTCGGCCTGGAGCATAGGAGGCCCGACTGCCTGCAAGCACAAGGCTCTCTGCACCTTCAGCCCTGATCTACATGAGGGGGTCAGAGGAGATGTGTTTGAGGTCTCTTCCAACCTTGACCTTCTAGCGAGACAGTGTAGCTTAACGATTAGGAGCATGTGTTCTGGAGAGGGACAAATCTGGATTCGGTCCCAGCTCTCACAATTTCCTCGTCTATAAAATGGCAATTAGAATCAACCCTACTCTATAAAGTTGTTGCAAACATTAAGTGGGATAATATACGTAAACCATTTTATGCATAGAACCTGGCACAGACTGAGCAGAATTGCAACTGTGTGAACTTGAAGAAGTTGCCAAACCCCTGGCTCCCTGTTTTCCCAGCGTGAAAGAGCCCTACTAGCCAGGCTGAAGTATAATGATGTCAAAATAAAAGGATGAATGTGAAGGGGAGGTAAAAAAACAGAAAAGGCAAAGCACTGCTGGTGGTATTGTTCTATTATTATTATTATTACCATTATAATTATTATTTTCTTCTAGCGGAATAACCTTGGAGAATTTTATAACAGTCAGTTCCAGAGCTGTGGCCAATACAAGGGCACATAGTAGGTGCTCAACAAATCTCTTCTGGTAACTCCAAACCAGCCTGTCTAATGGGGACACAAATTCAAACGCCTTAACCAGCCAGGAAGGCAAGCAATTAAGTCAAGCAGCATCTATGTAGGGACTGTGGCAAACTGCAAAGTAGCCACTCTGCCTGAAGGAATTAAAGTCAAACACTTTCATGCACATTACACAGCTGCGACAGCCACTTTGCTGTCTCCGCACACCACCGATTCTGGTTCTTCATCACGCCCCACGGAGTCTCGCACGTCATCTAAGCATTCCGTGTTCTGGTCTGGTCTTTCCGAGTACACAACAACAAGCATCCAGAAGATGAAGGCTGTGACTTACATGCCCCAGTCATCCTAAGTGGCCTCGAACAGCGCTGGCCTCACCACAGTGAGGGCCCCGCTCAGTGGGAAGTTACTGAACGGAAAAGCCAGCCTGTTAACACCAGCCTCGTACTCCCAGCACCTCTGAGGTGCTGCAGGGTGTGTGCATTTTTCCTACCCAGGTCCTCGGACCAGGCTGACCTGGTGCAGGCTGCGCTGAGGTATGGTGACGGGGTGGAAGGAGGACTTGTTCCTGAGCCACCTAGGCAGGTAGGACCGAGGTCTCCAGACACATTACCTCCGCCTGGAACGAGACAGAATATGCAGTATGCCCACAGGAACCACTGTTTTCAATAGGCTTAGTCCCCACTTCCTGCACCCCCAAACTTCCTTGGCACCTCCCAGAGGCAGGACAGGGTATAGAAAGACTCCACATTAGCAGATGGGGAGTCCTGGTCCTAATCTTGCCTCCTCCACTCACAAACTCTAGGATGACTGCTGGATGGCAACAGAACTTTCAGGAGCTTCATTATTTTTATTATGAAAGAGTAGATTATAATAATTACCTCAAAAGGATCTGAAGGGGATTAAATGCCACAGGTACATAAAGCCCCTAGCACACGTGGCTACCGAGCATTTGAAGAGTGGTCACCACGGACCAAGATGGGCTGTACATGTAAGACACACACCAGATCTCAAAGACTGAGCACACACACACAAATATCTCATTAATATCGTTTTTATACTGACTACATGTCAAAATAAAGTTTTGGGATATATTAAGTAAATATATATTACAAAGATTAATTTTGCCTATTTCTTTTTAATGAGGCTACTAAAAGTTATTTTTTTGTAAGATTTTTATTTATTTCTAGAGAGAGGGGAAGGGAAGGAGAAAGAGAGGGAGAGAAACATCGTTTCAATCACTGTGTGGTTGCCTCTCACAACCCCCCCCTGGGGACCTGGCCTGCAACCCAGGCATGTGCCTTGACTGGGAATTGAACCTGTGACCTTTTGGTTCGCAGGCTGGTGCTCAATCCACTGAGCCACACCAGCCAGGGCTAAAAGTTTTAAAAGTACATATGTTGCACTGTATTCCTACTGGACAGCACTGCCGGGACACAGGGCCTGGCACATGGAAAGTATTCCAGTGCTGGTTTCCTTCCCCCGCTGGTAGCACCTCGGGGACCAAACCCTTCCTCCTGCTCGAAACCAAGCCCTTCATTCACTTTCAAATAAATATTTACAGTGCCTGGCCCTGTGCAAGATGCTGGAGATACAAGGAGCAAAAGCAGACACTCTCTTTTTCCTGGTGGCCTCCCCGTCTGGTAGGATAGACAGGCATTAGCACCACGCTACATTAGCGTAAAACTGCAGCCGTGCAAGTGTTGGAGAAGGAGAAGTACCCAGAGTGATGAAAGTGGGGAATTCACTGGGTGGGGGGTGTCAAGAGACCACGGATGCCTCCGGAGGAAGTGATACTTGAATGAAGATTTGAAGGATGAAGAGTTTACTGATCCAAGTCAGACGGCAAGAGGAGTCCAGGGAGAAGGAATTCTAAGTGTAAAGGCCCGGAGGAGCGCCAGAGCGCGCCTGTGGTGTGAGGAGAGTACTGAGTAAGAGGGATTCATAGACTGAGAGGAGGCGGGGAGGTCAGAGGGGCCAGATCTCCAGGGCTTGGGTGAGGATCTGAGGCTGGCCAGTTTTAAGTAGCGAATCTGATCTGCATTTGGAAAAGATCCCTCTGGCCACGGTGCGAGGCCCACAGGAGAGCGGCCGAGTGCATGTGGGTGGATCAGTTGGGGCAGTGGAACAGTCCAGATACCAGGCGAGAGAGGCCAGAAATGAGGGAAGCGACAGAGATGTAAAGTGCATGGATTGCGGGCTACAGAGCCGGTGGTATCGACGGGGCAGGGGGAGGGGGCATGGAGAGAGAGAGGGGGGGGTGGCGATGTCAAGAAAGACTCCAAGGCTTCGAAGATGTGCCACCCAGACCCGAACTCTCCGGGCTCCTTCTGAGCCCTCTCCCATCTTGTCCTCCCGTCTCCACGCTCCGCATCTTCCCGTCGCGTCCCCGGGCTCCATCCCCCGATCCTCCTCTCTCCGACCCAGGCCCTGCTCCTCGAGGCCAGGCCCGCCCTCTTTCCCATCCGACACCCCTTCGCAGTGAGGTCCTCCCTGCCCGGTCGGGCAAGGTGGACCCAGCTGGGCCGCGACCCCTCGGGGGCCTGCCGAACCCGTGGGGTGCAGCCCGGGCCCGCCCTCTCCAGCCTCTCAGCTCCCACGGCAGAAGCAGGCAGCAGACCCCGGCCCCCTTCCCAGCCCGGCTTCGCCTGTCCTCGCTGCGTCCCTCGCACCAGGCCTTTCTCCGAGACCCACCACAACCCGGCCCCCCAGCACGCCCCTCACTCACCAGGGCGCGGACTAAGGCCCAGCTCCCGCGCCGGGGTCTCGCAGCGGCAGCTTCTCCAGCCTCCGCCCGCCCGGCCTTCCAGGGATCCCGCCCCGCGCACGCCAACACGGGCTTCTATTGCTCCGTTTCGCCGTAACGCTGAACTCTTCTTCTTTAATTAGGTTATTTGCCTGTCACTCAAGAGAGGGCGGGCCCAGCTGTCGCGGGAAACGCCGGTGGTCCCCGCCCCGCTCGCGGAGGCCTCTTAAAGAAACAGCCTGCCTTCTCCCCCGCGGATTATGGGATCTGGAGGAACGGATTTCTCAGCAAAAGCAAGAGGCGGCATTTTTTTTAAATTCAAAGTTTTCATTTAGCACAGCCCGGAAGTGAAAGAAAGGGCTTTGATTCCTTGTGACAAATCAGAGGTTTTGAGGGCTAAGCTTGTCCTCTGGCGGCACTCCGACCTGTGCCCAGCAGTGGGGACAACTGAGTGGGAGGTGACAGTCGTGTCAGAGGCTGTGAGCATGCTCACCGCCGCGATGGAGCTAATTATACCGGCACCCAGGGCTGACCGTGGGCGCTGAGCAGAGGCAGAGGGGTACAGCTCAGCTGTACTGTTGATAGAGACCCGTGGGCGGTGGCATTCGTCACTGCAACTGCGATGGGAACAAGGCCGGCAGGGCGCCAAGGCCTCACTTGTGCTATCATCTCCCTTTATCCTCTGAGGTAGGTAAAATACCGATCCCCCTTGTTACGGATAAGGAAACTGGCGCTCCAAGCTGACCAAAGATCATACGGCTAGTAATAGGCTGTATGAGCTAGGCACCAGCTTGTGCCAAAGTTCATCTTTAACCATTCTGCCTCACAGATCCCTGCAACAACTCCTGGAGGTAGGCATTTCGTTGTCCGTTTTACAGATGCTCAGTAGAGACTAAGTAATGAAACTGATACTCAGCAAAAAGACTAAATAACCACTGCTGTTTATATGCAAAGCAGTTTTACATATGTTGTCTCTTTCGGTCCTCAAAACACCTTGGAATTGAAGGTGATGAAGATGAATAAAATGATGCTCAGGGAAGGCTTAGTAATAGCTGACATCACTACAGTCTTTGCAGAGGTCATCAGCAAAGTTTCCAGGAAGGTCCAGAGAGGAAATACTTTTGGCCTTATGGTCAGTCTCTGTCACAACCACTCAGCTTGGCTGTTGTAGTGCAAGAGCAGCCACAGACAATACGTGACCGTGACTGTGCCTGTGTTCTATTGCCACTTTATTTACAAAATAGGTAGTGTCCTGTGGCAGTGGTTTGCCCAACCGTGGTCTACACTTTGCTGGATGCCGAAGCCTTTTATACACCATTGCTTCGTGGGATCCTCATATCCCCATTGTTATCATTCATACTAAGATTGTTTTTTAATGTATCATTATTATTGATGATGCTGTTATTGTCCTTATCATTTTACAAAGGAGCAATCTAAGGCATGTCAAGGTTAAGGATTGACCTGAGGTTAACACAGGAACCAGAAGTCCCGTTCAGCCATCCTCACCCCACATTCCATCCTCTGTCTCGCACATTGTGTCGTGAGGTTATACGAGATCACCTTGGTCTAGTGTCCAACCCGTGGCCCAGGATGGCTATGAATGCAGCCCAACACAAAATCATGAATTTACTTAAAACCTTTTTTTTTTTTTTTGCTCATTAGTTGTCGTTAGTATTTGTGTATTTAATGTGTGACCCAGGACAACTCTTCTTCCAATGTGGCCCAGAGATGCCAAGAGGTTGGACACCACTGGCTAGCAGATCTCCCCGCTGTCCCCTGGCAGGACAGGCTGTGTTGACTGTATCTTTTCCCAGCCCCTGGTGTCACTCCTCAGCCACATTCCCCCACACCCCTCCCTCCCTGAGCCACCGTGGTGCTTATACGCAGCAGCCTTTAATATTACCGAGAATAGAATCTGCCTGAAAACAGGTTCCCTGTGGGCAGTGACTGCAGTGCAAATGGCTAGCTGTCCACCAAAACCCCCTCTCCCTGCCTTCCACAGTCACACGGCTGCCCAGCTGACCCTGCGGGTTACTGACTAAGTCCTTGCCTGTGGGCATGTGTGTGAACCTTCAGACAAGGCCTCTAGTCGGTGGGCCTGCCTCCTCCCTGCTCCTTCACCTGACTGGGCCCACTTTGACCTTATGATGACGAGGATGTGCTGGGGGATGGCAGCACTGCCCCATGGAAGGTGCCAGCCACCACAGAGTGATGCAGGGAGCACTTCACTCTCTTCTGTGAAAGAGAAGAGGGGTGGGGCGGGGTGGAGGGGCGGGGTCTGCTTTTTAGAGCCAACGCTGTACTTTCTCAACCCTGACAGTGAAGCCCTAAACTTTGTGCCCGGGGGCCTCACTTGTCTCACCTAGTCCTGGCCCTGCTCAGTGCATACTCATCCAAGGAATGAATCATTCACTTTAGCTTTACAATACTTCGTCTTTTCGATGGTTTGTTTCTGATGTGCCAGTGCAGATTCTTTCATTGCAAGTCAGGAACCGATTCTGGCTAACTTTAGCAAGAGAGGAGTTTATTGGCTGGCTAGTGGTGAGTTCACAGAGGTAGCAGGAAGCTGGAGAACTAGGCTCTGAAAGGAACAGAGCCTGGAAACGCTTTGGGTGTTTAGATGGCCAAAATGGATCAGTTCCATCTTTTTCTCCCCTTTATTGACCTTTTTTGGATCAATGTCGAAGTCCCTGGAGGAAGAGTCCAGTTGGCTGAGCTCAGGTGACAAGTCCTCCCCTTCGCTAAGGAGGATGGACAGCTTGATTGACAGCCCCATCAAGGCCGCACACAAGGGAAGAATTCCAGATTCTTCCACCTCCGCTCCCAGCTTCTACCCCTGGACACCTGAGGCCAGGTGACTGGTTTTCAGGCTGAGATCAAGTAGAGAATTACCGGAATCCGAACGTCATGATTACAGAAACCCAGCACAGCACATCATAGAGCGTAACAGCTAAGATCCCTGGGCCTTACAGTCACACAGAGCTCTGGTGCTTACCAGCCGGGTGTGCATTCTTGTGGAAGTTACCAGGTCTCCCTGAACCTCAGTCTCCTCATCTGTACAATGGGGATAACATTAACAGTGCCCGTTAATATTAACAGTCCAACCTTAGCACGTTGTTGTAAGATTTAAATGAGAAACAGTCAATGTGCACTTAGCTTGATGCCCGGCACATAACGAAGTGCTCAATAAATTGTAGGGAGTCTTAAAAACTACGGTAGGCCTTCAATAAGTACTTACTGTGTGAGTGAATTGTCTACGCTATTTTGAGTTCCTCTAAAATCACGTCTGAAACTGGAGCGTATTGAAATACCCCTCCAAGTCCTCTAACCCGCTGACCTCCCACATTTGTATAGTTTGTCACCCTCTTTGTGGCCTCACTTCCTTCCTCCCCCAACCTGGAACACTGGTCTTCACTATACTCACTCCCTGGGTTTGCCCACTGCTCCCCCCTCCCCCAAGCCTCCTTCTCTCTCCATCTACTCCCCTGGAAAATCTCAACCGTGCTTAACCCCAACTCGCTGCCTGTTCCACACATGTGCCCAGCGATGGACTTGAGCCAGAGAAAAATACAGAGCCTCTCTGGCTAAAGTGGGTCCTTCGCACTCCAAGACGGTCCTACAGGACCTATTTCTCAATTTACTCTTACTCACTCACTCATAGCTTCTCCTCCCTTCCGCCTTCAACTCCTCGCTCATAGTTGATGACCTTCTTATCTCTCTGACAAAAACAAAACAACAGCAACAAAGCAATAAGGAGAAAATCAGCTCCTCTTCTCATTGCCAAATCCACTGACATACCTGCATCATACCTGAGTGCTTGGCTTTCTCCCCCATTTCCATAGTGCACCTTCTCTGATCCTCTGTGAGGGTCTACTCTAGACTCCCTCTCCTCTCACCTATTCAGACATTTTGCTTCTGCAGTTATCCCTGTCCCCTAGAGTATGCATGCTGCTGTCCCTCCCACCAGCACCCGCCTGGGCTCTCGTGTGGCCCATCTGTAGAATGCTGGGGGCTCAGAGATGTGGAAGCTTCACCATGGTCTGCAAGACCTTCGATCCCTTGGCACTTGACTATTTAACCTATTTCTCCTCTCCCCCCGCCCTTACAGGTTTAATTTCTAATCCCTCAAACACAGTTTCTTCCTACCTCTGTGCCTTTGCATTTGCTGTTCCCTCTCCTGAAATGCTCTTCCCCTTGATCATCACAGGGCTTACTTCTTCACTTTAGTCAGGTCGTGCTCTAATACCTCCTCCAAGAGGTCTTTCCTGACAACCTTATTTCCTCTAATCTAGTCCCTCCACCCTCATTCTGTTCGCTTGACCAGCTCTACTCCTCTTCACAGCACTTGATGTCATATTAATGCTTTTTGTTTCTTTATTTTTTGAGGGAGGGGAAGGGAGAGAGAATGAGAGGGAGGGAAACATCAATGTGTGGTTGCCCCTCGTGTGCCCCCTACTGGGGACCTGGCCCGCAACCCAGGCATGTGCCCTGAGGGGGAATCGAACTGGTGACCTTTTGCTTCACAGTCTGGTGCTCAGTCTCCTAACCCACACCAGCCAGATGACGTCCTATTAATCTTTTGTTTTCTGACTTCCACATTTGCTGTAAACTCCACAGTAGCAGGGGTGTTGATTGTCTTGTTCCTAGCTGTATACCAGCCCCTGGAGCATGTCCAGTACATAATCTGTGATCAGTATCTTATTTATTGCAGCATTGAATAAACAAACACAAAGGACGCGGCTAAACAGAGGGTCTGTATGAACTTGATTCATGTTATGTTTGAATCTTCCTAAACACTTATAAGTGGCCCTTCTCACACACAATTACGGTTGAAGTACCATCCCTGTCACCACAGCAGAAGGATTTTTGATATGGCGGCACATAAATGTCAAAGCCTATGTTTATGTACTAGAGATAAAGAGCCGGTAGTTATTGAGTTCTCTTGGTGGCTGTTATATACATGGCCTCATTGAAAACTGACAACTTCCTATAGAGCATTAGAGTGCCTGTTTTACAGATGAGGGAGACTGAGTTTTGGAGATGCAGAAACACGAGCTAAGGCTGCAGAGCCTGGCTGGTACCCGTTAGTCTGACTTCAAAGTGTGTGTTTTTCTCTTTATGCTACTCACTGAAAACCGTATATCTGGGCATTTCATTCTTCAAGTTGTTTTCATTTTAAAACACTTATTACAGCTCTAATCAGAATCACTCAGTTGGTTGAACTTCGTCCCGCAAAGCAAAACGTCACCAGTTCGATTCCCAGTCAGGGCACATGCCTGGGTTGCAAGGCCCAGTCCCGTGCTGGGGTATGTGTGAGAGGCAACCAATTCATGTTTTTCTCACACATCAATATTTCTCTCTCTCTTTCTCCTTCCTTTCCCCTCTCTCCAAAATAATTGAAAATCTTAAAAAAAAATTATTTATCTCATGTGATCCTCACATTCCCATATAGTACATCATACTCTTATTACCAGAGAGAGGTTGAGACATTTTCCCAGGCCTGTCTGTGGAGTGGCAAAGCCAATATTCAAATCCAGTTCTGTCTAATTTCAAAACCTGGGTCTTTTCTGCAACATTGTGCTGTCTCCTTAAGACAACCCCCTGCCTCCTGTAGAAAGAGAAGAAAAATGACTAACGCAGGCACATAAAGTCTCATTACGACAATTCGTGGTGACTCGGTTCTTCAAGCGGGAAGCAAAGGGCAGGAGGCAGACAGCCAGTCTAGCACGGGTGCTTGCAGGTTGGGGGTTCACATAACTCATGATAACAATTTGCAAAGAAGATTGTTCTTCCAGGAACTGGGGCTTATTGTGTATTTGCTTGAGTAGAGGCGGGGAGAGAGCTGGGGGACTGGAAGACCATGGCGAGCAGTCAGCTGTCAGCCCCAGCGGGCGTTTGCTTAAGCCTGCAGTGTGAGACCAGCACCGTCTGCAGGTGGGGGGGATGTCTTCTCACGTCTAAAGCTCTTCGTGTGCTTTTGGTGGGGGGTGGAGGGTGAGGGGGATGGGGAGGTTCAGGGGGCTGGGAGAGGTACCCTTGTTGACTCAGGGACCCTCTGTCTCACCATCCCTTGCCTTCATCCCTCTAATTGTAAGCCCAGCCCAAGAGATCAGAGCCGGGTGGGAGCTTGGGGTTCCTTTGCTCCTGGGGACCCCTACGTGAGCTTTATTGAACTGGCCTGGTTTGTTCAGAGTAGCTACCCTTTTGTCGAGAAGCTGAGGCAGACATCATGGAAGAAATGAAGGCACACTCTTGCCAGAGGGCCTGGCCTTAGAGGCCTGGCTGGGGGAGGAGACCATTTGGAGAGGCTCCTGTTTTTTGTAGGAAGGACCCCTGCCCCAAACACCAAAGAGTTTATCTGTTCTTTCCACAAACCATGCTGAGTGCTGTGTGTATGCCAGCCACCGGTTATACAGCGAGGAGCAAAACAGACACAGTCCCTGTCCTCGGAGTGTGCAGCCCCACAGGGGAGACAGACAGCAAATGAAAACCAAAAGAAAGTATGTGACTGTGCATTAAAGGTTCTGGGAAAATGATTTGGTTCACTTCTCTACATGCCAGCAAATAATGCAGGAGGATCGTATGATCATGGAGGTCCTCTCCGAGGAGGTGATGATTAGGTGGAGACCTGACAGATGAATAGGAGTTTTCCGGGTGAAGGGTGAAGGGTGAAAGGTGAAGGGTAGGGTGTTCCAGGCACGTGGAACAGCGATGCAGGAAGAAGACCTGGAGGGAGGAGAGATCCTGACTTGACCTGGGTGCTTGGACCACAGAAGCAGAGGGAAGAGGAGGGTAGGGGGAAGTCAGCTAATGCAGGCCTTGTCGGCTCTGCTGTGAAGACTTTCGGTTTTGTTCTACGTGCAGTGGGAATCCACTAGAGGGTTGCAAGCAGGGCAGTGGCATAATTTGATTTGAATTTTGCAAAAAAATCTCTTGGTTGCTGTGACTGGAGGCTAGAGATGATGATGGTTTGTCCCCTTGTCATTGCTGAGAATGTCCTGCTGGGGTTTGGGCTGCTGGCTCCCGCTGGTCCAGCCTTCTGGGGCTGGCCAGCCCCATTTGAAGGACACCCTCCTCCTCTGGAGATTTGTATACCTGTATTGAGGTGAGCAGCCTCCTCTCGTCCTGGGGGATGGTCTACCCCTCCATGGGGTTTGTTGGCCAGGGTCTGGTCAGCAGATAGAAACCACACCAGGTCTCTGAAAGACAGAAATCAATACAAAGCATTGTCACCTAGGACCAAGTTGTTGAGTAGGACTCTAAGGTCTCCCAGAGTCAGTGACGGCAGGAAGCACCTCCCCACCATCTGTAAGGCTGAAGGAAAACAGGAAGACAGTGCGGTGACGGAGAACTTGGAGGCAGTCCCTGAGGTTCCCGAAACTCAGCCCTCTGAGGAGGGGTCACAGGCTAGTTTGTGCTGGAGTTCGGAGCTGGGAGGAGGACCTGTGAGGCACTCAGCTGAGGAGGGGCTGCTGCTCAGCCCACGCTGGCATGGGCAGGGATGTAGGGAGGCGATCTGCAACCGTGGGAAAAATTGAACTGGTTCACCTGGCGATACAGGAAGGAACCGCCACTGCCAAGGTGAGGTAGTGACGCTGTGGCAATGCTCCTAGGATGCCCATGGAAACAGGAGGGAGCAAGTCCTTTTCCTCCTCCAGGCTCGCAGCTTCCCACGAGTATCCCCACTCCCAGAGACTGGGAGGCAGCTGCTGGCAAAGCCACGGCACGGTTCTCAGAGCCTCATCTCCCACATCACAACGCAGGGAGTGGGAAGGCGGCTTTGGAGCTGAGAGGCCATGACTTACTAACCACGTGGGGGATGTGCTAGATCTCTGCTTCCATCCCATTTCTTTTGGTTTGTTTTGTCACTTAATGATCAGAAGGCAGCCTTCTTTGTAAAATGTTGGGAAGCCATCTCATGGTCGCCTCGTGTTCTCTCTCGTCACTCCCTATCCGATGGTGGGGGCAGAGGCACACACAGTGAACTGACTTCCCAGCGAAGCCCGGTGCCTTCATTGAAAGAAGGGACAGAGGAGTAGTAGAGTGTTGTGTGAGTCCCCCCAGAATGGTTCTAACCCTTGGAAGTGGCCACAGTGCCTTTGTATTGGCACAGAAGGAAGGGTGATAAGTAGCATTTCAGAAGAATTGACGAAACAGGCAACTGTAAGTCCAGAAGGAGAAACTGAGGCTCAGAGAATCCTCTCCTTGAGTCAGAAAACGCCACCTGTCTGACTGCCTAGCTCGAGTTTAAATCACAGCCTTGTGACTAGAGCTTGTCATTTCTCCAGGTTTATCATCCTGTAAAACAGGGATAATGGCATCTGCCTTCCACGGTGGTGGAGAGGGTTAACCGGCTTCCTATATTACACAGAAGCATAAAGCCACTTTGGGAGACAGATGCTGGGCCCCGTACCCACTCCCACTCACCGGCTTTGGAACTGGTAGTTCAAATTCATGCCTCTGCAGAGTCATAAAGCAGTCCGTGTCATGGATCTGGGGGTGGGAGGGCTGGTGGTGCGCTCATTCCGACACCGAGAAAGTAAAATCCTCGAATGTCATCGTCTCGGCGAACACTAATAATGAGGCGAATGCTAATAATGGCAATATGCTTCCGCTTACTGAGTGCTGTCTATGGATGTGCCAGGTATTCTATATCTATTATTTTGCTCTGGTCTATTCATCAGATAGGTATTTCAGTGAGCTACATGCCAGGCATGATGTGACGTTAGCTCTAGTCATCACCAGTGACTGAGTGGTAGGTAGTACTATTCCTGTTTAACAGATAATGAACCTGAGAGAAGAGAGCAAGTAGAGCCAGTGTATAGAGTAGGCATCATTAATATCTTAGACAAACGAAAGAGGCTTGTTGCATCAATTTGTTTAAAGCATCCAAACAATTGGAAAACTACCAAGTTTGATTCTCTCATATTTTTCTTTCCCCGCCTTCCCATTTTTCTGTCTGAACCGTCTGCTTCTCCCCCTTCTACAACCTTCTTGCAGAGTGACTATATCCTACATAGTTCCTTTATGCTGATAAAATAAGGTGTAAGTGCATATGTCCCTAAGTAGGCTTCTCTCCCTATCGCTTACAAAAGCGGAATCATAGTTTATGCGCTTTTCTGCATCTTGCCGATGGAAGATGGGAGCCCCTCCGGGCAGTACGCAGAGCGGTAAGACAATCTTTGTTGATGGCTCCACAACATGTCCCGGTATAAATGTAACACAGTTTAGTCAACTGCTCTGCCTGTGGGTAAAGCACTTGGTTTTTAGGGGCTTATGGCCACCATGACCACTGTTGACATGAACATCCACATCTGTTTATATTCCGGTGCTTTGCTTTCTGTGGGCTAGATTCTCAGGCGTGGGTTTGCTAGGCCAAAGGATATGTGGAGTTGCCCTATTTTGATATGTTGCCAGATTGCTCCGCAACAAGGTTGCAACTCCTGTGATGGGGTGAAGACGTCCCTCCCCAGCCTGTAGCAGGTGTTCCATGCTCCTGATTCGCTACTCTGATATGAGTGAAATTATACTTTATTGTTACTTAATTTGCATTTCCCTGACTCCTAGGGAAGCGGAACATCTTTTCAGGTTTATTGTGCACTTGGGCCTGTTCTTCTTTGCTTAGTCTAGCGATAGCTTCTGACAATTTTGATCCTGATACTAATTTGCAAAAGCTCTTTGTATATGTAGGTATCACCCCTTTACTTGCCATCAGCGTTGAAAGATCTCATCGAGTGCTAGGTAGGTACAGTGTTGTATGTTTTCTTCTAAGATCTAAAGGGGTTTCTTTTTATTCTTTAGATTTAAGTCTTTGATTCAGCTGGAATTTATTTTTGTCTACACATCTTGAAATAGGGTTCTGATTTTATTTCTTCTCTCTCTACACTAGGCAATATGGTAGCCTCTAGCCATAGGTGGCACTTGAAATGTGATTCATCTGAATCGAAATGGGCTGTAAGTTTAAAACACACTCTGGATTTCCAAGACAGTACAAATAAAGGTAAAATGTTTCATTAATAACTTTTGTACTGGTTACATGTTGAAATTATCATATTTTGGATATATTGGATTAAATAAAACATTGAAAATAGCTTCACATATTTCTTTCCTACTCTTTTTAATGAAGCTACTAGAAACATTTTAATTATACACGCAGCTTGCGTTATATTTCTATTGAACGGCACTATTCCAGATAATCAACTGGGCCAGAACTATTTCTTAAACACTCTGTTCTCTTCCACTTATCTTTTATCTGCCTCATGAGGGGTGTATCTATTTTATTACTTACAGTAGACATCTGTCTTATTCTTCACTTCCCATCATCTTTTGAATAGCTCTTTTATATTTGGAGAAATTAATCAGAACTCAAATTCCCAGCCTCCCTCACCACTGAGAGGGTGTATTTGACCTTTGTGGAATGAATGGGAAGGGAGCTACATAGGGAATCGAGTTCTGCATGGAGTGTACATTTCCATAGGCCCAGGTGGCACAGACAATGAGCTTTGGCAGTGGCAGTCCCAGCAGTGGTTTCAAGGTCAAGGCCCTGGCATTGGGGGATGGTGATGGCAGTGGCAGTTCCTTCATCAGGCAGCCCTGAGTGGGGCTTGGGGTATTGATTAACCTTGAGTCTGGCTTTTCAGCCCTCACAGCAATATCATGAGCTAATCAATATCTCTTGCTTCCTACTTTTTTCCCCCCAGCTTATTTTCTTGTTCTTTTTCTATTTCTCAAGAAGAATGTTGTCTCAGCCTGGGTTCCCCAGAAAACACAGCCCATGGCAAAGGCTGACATGCTAACACTTCAGAGAAAGTGCAGCCTCAGAGACACCAGGTTGAGGGGGATGTGGGGCAGGGAAGGAGGGGCAGCGGTAAGAGTGCATAACTGAGAAGACCAGGGGTTTGTAGGCCGTGCAGCTGATTGCTCAGGCTCACAGCACACCTTCAGAGAGACTGTATGAAGCACTCTGGGAACATCCCTCGGGAGGAGAAGGTGAGCGGAATTCACTGGCTCCTTCCTGTCCCCCATGGCCTAAGTTGGCCCCGCGGGGCTTGAACCTGGGCACATCCAGGCTGTATCATCTGGCCTCTGTAGACTGGGGCTGAGGAAGCCAGAGCTTCCTGGCTCCTTCTATCTTGTGCATGTAGTGGTTTGTTTACAGAAGTCAGGGCTACCACGGGCTCCTCAATCTGCAGGGTAGTCGGTGACAGAGTGGCCCGGCCTCATGACCAGGAAATAGCTTGCTGTCCCTTCTGGAGCCTTTCCATCAGGGAATCAAAGCAAGTGATTTAGGTGGGAGGTTAGTGAGTAGGGGCTTGGGAGGGGGGTTGTCACGGAGCTTTGTGGGGGTGCCTAAACCACATCCAGCGCATGCCATTTCTTGTACCCTTCAGGCCCACTTCCCCCTCGGCATACCCAGAGCACGTGTAAGAAGAACAAGATGCCCCCATTTCCTCTCCTAAAGGACAGGTGCAAGTCACTCTCTCAAGATCGTAGCCTGTTGCAGTTCCTGAAAAAATTTAGAGGCTTAACCAATCCACATAGTTTCTGCAGCTACAGCTCCTTCCAGGGGAGTAATTTACAGGTGCCATCTTCCTCCCCTGGCCCCATTCTAGCTTCTCCTCCTCCACGGCCATCACTTCAGCGGACATGTGCAGCTTGCCTGGTGGGGTTGTGCAGACCTTCTTCCTCAACAGGCCTGTGCCCTGACTTGCCTTGCTCTTGTCTCATGGTGGTTGCTGCAATGACCCACTTGCCCAGAAGCCCTCAGAGAGGCCCCAGTGATTCCCTGGGTGCCACATACGTGCTGATCCCCATTGTGTATGCAGCTACCTTAGCTCCAGGGTGGATTATCCCCGTCTGCATAGTCATTTCTTTCTGTGCCTGTAATCCACGGGCATGAAGACCCCCGAATGGCCAGGAGGTAGTGAGAGAGGCCAATCCTATGTCCCCCACGCCTCTGTTCCTGGGACACCACACCATTTATGGGCCGTTGGTGCAGTGCATATGCCCCAGGCTGGAGGCCAGCACCCCAATCCCCAAAGGTGCTGTCTCCGAGCTGGTGCCTTCACTAAACCCTGGGCAGCCCGTTCCAGCGTTCTGCCAGGCTGATTGCTTTGGGTGATGGAATACGTCCTTGCTACGTAAAGGATGTGTGTGTGGAGGGGACTGGCAGCATCTGCCTGTCCTGGGAGCTTGTTAGAAATGCAGACTCTCAGGCCCCACCCCGACCTACTGAAACAGAATCTGCACTTTAACCAGAGTCCTAGGCGATCTGTGCGCACAATCAAAGCTTGAGAAGAAGTGCTGTACGAGGTAAGACCAGCAAGTCATGTTCGCTGAAGCCAGGCCACGCTTGAAGACGGAGGGAGTAAAGGAGGGGACCGAGGTGGGGAAGGAGCGTGGGGTATAGGATATGGCCATGGACTTGGAGCCATGCTCAAACTAAATCAGGCACAAGTACTTAGGTTCTTTGCCCTTAGTGACACAGTGACTTAAGGCTATAAACGTTTCTTTCAGACCCAGCTGAGGTGACTCCGTGGACTGAGTGCTGGCCTGTGAACCAAAGATCACCGGTTCGATTCCTAATCAGGGCACGTGGCTGCGTTGTGGGCGGGGTCCCCCGTTGGGGTTTGGGGGTGTTCAGGAGGCAGCTGATCTATGTAGCTCTTAACACACAGCTGTTTCTCTCCCTCCCTTCCCCTCTCTCTAAAAGTGAGTAAATAAAATCTTTAAGTTTCTTTCAGTGTAGCCTTTTGTGTCCCCTAAAAGGCTTTCAATGAGGAGGTCTCCTTCGTTTTGTAGATAATTTGTAATTTCACTTTTGCCCTCCTTTGATCTAGGAGTTACCGAACAGTGTGTTTCTTACACTGCATATCCAAGTAGTTAGGACGTTTTGGTAACCTTTCAAATTATTTACTTCTTTTCTTTCATTGAACGATGAGCACAGAAGACAGCCTATGAAATATGCAATTTACCGCAGTTTTCAAGAGCTTCCTTATGACCATGATAAACTTTGGTAAATGCTCACGTATTTATAAAAATGTATATTCTGTATTGGAAGAAATACTTACTTATTTATTTGAGTTTGTGGGTTATATTTTTCATCCTTTGATGTACCTATTTTTCCCTATCCGAGTTCCTGACTTTGAGATATACTGAAGCCTCCTACTAAAGGTGTGTTTTCATGAGATTCTCCGTTTATTTCTAATAATTTTTACTTTCTGTATTTACCGGCAATGTTGTTTGGGGCAGGGAGATTTATGCTCATTCCATTGTTTTCATAAATTGTGTAGTAATAATGTCCTTTTTTGTCCACTTTGGGATGTTGGTCTCAAGGTCCAACTCGTCTGATGTGATGATGGCTACTCCTGCTTTTGTGTTTGTTCCCAGGTCAAAGCCAAGTTTTGAATCCCAGGCACAGTGACAGAGCAAGTGTCTTGCTCGCTGTGGTCCTGGGACCAGCTGCGCCGGCAGGGGCTGTGGTTTGTTCTTTTAGCCTTCCTCCTACAAGTTTCCTTCACTGGAATCCTGGGGGGCGGCTCCTAGAGCTTAAATGGAGGAACCGGCACCCAGGGGCAAAGGGGTGGAATGCAGTCGACCCTGGATGCCCAGATCCGCCTTCAGGAGTGAAGGACTTGCCCAGCCAGGTGGCTCAGCTGGGTGGAGCATCACCCTGTGCACCAAAAGGTTGCAGGCTTGATCCCCAGTCAGGGCACACGCCTGGGTTGCAGGTCCAGTCCCCAGTTGGGGTGCATACAGGAGGCAACTGATCGATGTTTCTCTCTCTCTCTCTCAAATTAATAAACATATTTAAAAAAGAGCAAAGGACCTATTCCCATGGCTGCAGGAGGCGCTGCCAGCAAATTAGTCCTCGGTTGTCGGCACTCTTCAGGATGTGCCTGGGCTGAAGAGATTTGCTTCATCTCAGGTCAAGGCCTTTCCCAGGGCAGCCCATGTCCAATTACTGGTTGACATAGGACTATAAAGGCCCAGCTCCCCTGACGCCAACTTGGCACAACTCTGAAGTGCTGTCGTAGCTTCAGAGCTCCTCAGGGAGCTGGCTGATGCTCTCACTGACTCTGCGTCCCAGCCGCTTGCTCGCTCTGCCCGAGCCTTGCTTCCCTTTCATCGCTGTTGACCCGAGGCCACTTCACACGCACAACTCTGTGTCAGAGTCTCTCTTCAGAGGAGGCCAGCTGTGCCAATAGGAGAGTGTGCTTATTCTTAAGACATGCATACTTACGAGTCAAGTGGCACAGTACGGGTAACATTCCTAAATGATTCAGAAAAAATGTGTATCGTGTATAAAAAGGCACAGAGATAAAGGAAGTGTGGCCAAATCATGACAATTGGTGAATCCAGATGGTTCGTGTAGAAATCTTTATTGTTACATTCTTCTGCCTTTTCTGGGTATTTAAAATGTTGCAAATACAAAAGTGAAAATAAAATCCACATATTCTGATTTAAATAGGTATCTCAGCGCGAGCGAAATTAAACTTGAATGTCCAATCTGCTCTCTTTACCTGGGACCTCGTCATTATTTTTAACATTTTTGTTTATTTTTCTAATACAGTGGTTTAAATCTGCATGTCTTCCTTTGAATTCTCCTTTGGGGACATCTGATACATTTTTACATTTTGCGTTCTCATTGCTGGTCATTAGAAATAATTCATGATTCATATTTTGATTTTTCTCTTTAACCTGATAGAAGATAGTAAAAGGAGTGAATCTCAGATATTTGTGTCTAGTGGAGCTGTGTTGGCGGTGAGGTTTTTGTTTGTTTATTTGGCTTTTCTGGTTGATGATCTCTAGTTTTATTGCACTGTGGTCTGTGAAATGACCTAGAGTGTATTTTGCCTTGTGGAATACAACAAAATTTCCTTTAAGAATTCTGGGGAGATGCTTGCTTAAGTACCTCCTTGCTGTCCTCATCCTTCAATTTAAACCCAGCAACTGGACCTTTGTTGAGGCCAAGCAAGCTTCTGAGGCTTAGAGCAAAAGCAAGATCTAGTGCACCACGGGGGTCCAGAAGGAGGGAGTTGGCAGGGCAGCCTCCCACCTCTGGGCCCGGAGTGAAGGTCAGAGCGACAGTGAAATCCAGGACCACCTAACTTGCAGACGTCCAAGGACCTCCTGAGGGAGAGGCTGCACCTGCCCACCTGAGTGCCCTTTGGGCTCCTGGCTCTGGTGCTTGGAAAGCTGTGGGGGAGTAACCAAGTAGGCTGAACCCTCTCTTCCCTGGGAAAACGAGAAAATGCCAGCCGAGGAGAAAACAGTGCAGAGGGAGTCCTTCTGGGACCAACGGCCTACCTGCCAGAGCACCGCTGACCCAGAAGCGCAAAGATGCCCGTGCCGTCCACTACTCAGAAGCTGACTCTGCCCGAGATCCCCAGCAGCCGAATGCACGGGCGCCCCAGGGAGCCAGCAAGGGATAATGCCGGTGTGCCTACAGGGACCTGGAGGTGAGGAGAGAAAGAACAGCGAGTACAAACCTACCGGAGGAGAGAGGGGACCACCTGGGCAGCAATCGATGTCGCAGCCTGACCTGGAATACCACGTGGAGAAATAAAAGAAAACACACATCAAAAATTCAAAGAGATGGAAATTGGAAGAGGCGAAATAAAAGAGGTTCGTGGCAATGATGCAGGTGATCAAATGCTTGTATATTTGAATTACTCAGTATTGGAATTATTATTATTATTGAAATGATGGAAATTCATGAAGTGGAAGGAAGGGAAGACAAATAATAATTAAAATAGTGGAGGAAATTTTCCCTGAAATTTTTCCAGTAAAGACTTATGTGAAGCTTTGAAGCTTCACTGAATTCCAAACAGAAGTTACAAAATATAATGCTCACCTTTAGGCATGTTCTGGAAAGAGGACAGACTCCAAGTATAAACATAAAGCTTTCCAGCTCCCGGAGAGGAAAATAACTTACAAAGACACACAAAGGGACTGGCGTTGGACTTCTCACCTGCAATTCTGGAAGCAAACGATGAATTGTCACCTGCAACACTAGAGGTAAATGATGGTGTAATGCCTACAGACGCTGGAGGGAAAAGAAGAAATCTTGAGGGAAAGCCTAGTAATATGGGACTATAAGTACTGAAGGGTCTCAATCTAGTATTTGGGGAGATGGAGAATAAAAGCATTTAAATCTCTCTGGGCCCTGACTGGTGTGGCTCAGTTGGTTGGGTTTTCTCCCACAGAGCAAAATGTCGCTGGTTCGATTCCCGGTCAGGGCACATGAGTGAGGCAACCGATTGATATTTCTCTCACACATCAATGTTTCTCTCTCTCTTTCTCCCTCCCTTCCCCTCTCTCTAAAAATAAATAAATAAAATCCTTAAAAATAAAAAATAAATCTCTTTGGGAGTTGGGAACACAGAAATATAAAAATGTTATAAATGGGTCATCTTAATGTGGAGAAATAGGTGGTATTTTTATGTAGTGGAAGATGATATCATTGTGATCATGTATTTTATTCTGAGTGTTAAAGAGGAAAGGGAACTGGTTTTCCACAGAACACCAAAATCCGAAAGAAAAAGAAAAAGATAATAAATGGCTATGTTATCGAGCCAGCAACAACAAGAAGAAAGAAGAGAGAGAAATAACACAGAAAAGTATATCGTAAGCCCGGATTAAAATAGAAGGAGTAAAATAAAGTATATCCATTTTTTACTAATCTCAAAGGGGCAGAATTGTCTTATTAAAACCCCAGGTCTGCTAAGTAGGATTCAAGAACGAAACCCACGCCTGCGCCGTTGTTAGGAACACCGTGTGAGTAGGCAGCGCACGCAGCAGACACCCGAACCGCCGTGCTTTACGCACAGAAGAAATCAGATTGCCAGGGGCAGGGCTCCGGGGGATGCAGGAGGGCCTAAGTGGTGATGCAAGGAACCTTGACTTGGGATGGTGACGGGCGTACAGGTGATGTGCTGTGGAATTGCGCCCCTGACACCTGTATATTATTGTTAACCAGTGTCACCCCAATGAATTCAACAAAGACGGAAAACCACGTAGGAAATTTGTTTCCTTGTGTAATAAGAGGTAGGTGGTGCGGAGCTGGGGCGGCTGCTCAGAAAAGCTGTACTCTCCACGGTCCCTTCTAGATTCCCATCATCACCCTCAGCACCTCTGCGGAACGTGGTGGCTCACTTGGTGGTGTGACCCCAGCCCTCAGTCCTCATGGATCTGCATCCCCCCCGGTCACCGTGCAGTCCTCAGTGTGTGGCCACAGTGGATGCACATGTCCACTTGCCATCAAAATTGCAACAGGTGCGTGAAAGGGGGTTCTGGGTTGCTTGCCCATGCAGCTTCCTCCTGCCACCTGGTCCTCTTCTGTTCAGGCCTGGATGTAGCACTTCCGTCCTGGTATGCTGCTGGGTCCACCCAATCTTGTGAGTTGATTGATTTGACAGCATCCAGCTCACTGTGGATAGTTCTGGCTGCACGGTCAAGTGCTGTCCCATGGTCAGGTGCTCCACCCCTACCTGGGCCAGGCGGCACACCCTTCCCACAGAAAGGCGTGCAGCTCCCTGCTGCAGGTTACATGGCCTGGTCCCAGAACCCTGGGGACCTGAGTGGTGGCTTCCCCACTGAGATGGGGCCAACCCCCCACTGCACCTCTTACCTCTAACCCACAGGGCCTGCCAGCTTCGGGGCCACGTGCTTTGCAGCTCAGACCTGCTGCCGAGCTCCACCTGCTCTGGGCCCCTGTCCACCATGGAAGCCTTCCTTCCCCTCAGTATTTGGCTCTGTGTGGTATTCTCGGGTTTGGAATACGCTGTCTCCAGAGTCCAAAGAAGTCTATCCAACGTGGTGCTTTCTTTTTTATGGCAGGAGACAGAAGATGAACTAGTTCCCCTCTTCCTCTGAAGGGGATGATCCAGCAAGCTTCCTTAAAACGTTACTTATTTGGCAGATTCTCCATCTTCGAAGAGTTACTTTCACCCTCTGGAGTGCCTGTGTCTTACCAAGGCCTCCGTGTGTTCTGGCCACTGCACCCAGTTCAGTTAGCATGTGTCATCAACAGAGGGGGACCCCGTGTGACGTTCTGTGGATGTCACGAAAGAGGTCCCAAGAGTTAACACAGTCCTGAGACTAGACTGCCTATTCCACCTGAACTTGAACTGCTTGTGATCCTTTTGTTTGTTTGTTTTTAATTTTTTAATTGTTGACCTGGATGGAAAAGAACACAGCGGCCAGATTGGTGGCTGCATGCCACGTACCCCAGACTGTGCTACGCTGCACGTGCAAAGATGCCCCATGTGGCACGGAGCTTGTAGGGCTGAGTTTGTGCCAGCTCCTTGTCATCCCCCAGGTGTGTCTGGTTTTTGCAGGGAGCAGATGATAGTAAGATAGGATGGGGACAACCACCTCGGCATCACTTAGGGTTTTAAGAGTGGCATTAGTTTCTGCTGTGCCTTCTGGGTTGTGACATTATTTTCATTTTTCCTCGAGGTTGGATGGAGGGGGTGAGGTTCAGAGGTTTCCACTGGCCTTGTTGAGGGATCAGTGGGGAAGTCGGGCCAGTGACCAATGCATCTATTCCAACTGGCACTGGAGAAGTGACTACGGGGTTGGCCAGTGGGCCTGGGGGACTCACTGCGAGCCAGACTTGGGCCAGGAGTTTATTTCCTGCCCCTCATATGCCCTCGGCTCAATGTGGAGGCTGTGATGATGCTCTGGGTCTCAACTCGATCCTGTGCCAATAGTTCTTCAAACGTTCACGTGTTTTCCTTTCCCCAGCACGTGGTTACCTGTCCTGGTCTTTCAGGGTCCTGGGGACCCCGGCTCCTCTTCATTCAGTGTGTTTGGAATCCTGAAACGGGCTCAGATCTGGAAACAGAGCAGGGGATTGTGACCTGGTGAGGAGTTCGGCTGTGGAACACATGTAGTGTAGAACAGATGCAGGGTCACACGTTTCTACGTATAATGTGCACAGAAACACGACTAGAAGAAAATGCAGCAGGCTGTCAGCTACCCTCACCCCTCGGTGGAAAGTCAGGCCGCATCGTGGATGGTCTTAGTCTTCTTCTTTGCACTTTTCTGTATTTTCCACATTTCTGTACTATAGCAGCTGTACTCTGCCACACCAGAGATCACGTGTGCATCTGTGTGTTTTCTCTTCACACATATGGTTGCAGGAAATCATCCCTACACTCCCAAGGGTGGGCGCAGTCTCCCCTGGAAAGACGCCTTTTGAATCAAGGCGGCCTCTCCCAGAGGCACGGGAAAGGGGCCCCATTGCCTGGGGAAAGGAGCATCAACCAGCCCCTTTGTGATAAAGAGGAACACACACTTGCCAGACAGCCCATTCATTTTACTACTCAGTATTTGCTCAGGAGAAATGAAGAGATATGTCCATACAAAGACTTGTACGGGAATCTGCATATGAGAGCCGTGAACTGAACACAGCCCAAATAGCCACAGACGAGCGAATGGATGAAAAGATGGTGGCATATCCTTACAATGGAATACCACTCAGAAATAAAAAGGCATGGACTGTTAATATCATGGACAAATCTCACAATAATTACACTGAGTGCAAGAAGCCAGAAAAGAGGGCTCCTAGTGTTTGGTTCCATTTACATAGCAGCCTCCAAAAAATGCAAACTAGAATCCAGTGGCTGAAGGGGGAGGGAACGGGAGGGAGGGAGGAAGTATGAAGGAGCACGGGGAAACTTGTGGGGGAGATTAGAATGGAGCACTAGAGTTTAAGTTTATTTTTAAGTTACAGCAACTCCCCCCTCCTCCACACACACAAGGAGACTTTTTAGTTATTTTTTCCCCGAATTGTTTCCTTCCCCATAAAAGTTTAATACCACAGATACACTGTATCTGTCTGTGTACTGTGGAACTCTGAGGGGCACAGCCCATGTAATAGCTAAGATTTTGGGGGGCCCCAAGTACAATCTCCACCCCCTTGGGTGCAATATTGCCCCATATTGAGAACGAATCCCTATTCCATAAGAAAAATCATTAAAGGAGTCAAGGAAGTGGCAGTATTATAATTTAAATGATGAGACTCTTTGAAGGAAACATAGTAACACACATACATAACTGTGAAAAATGTTTCCCCCGCAATATGCGGTCTTGTGGGTTAATGAAGATGGGTGACTGAGATGAGAGGGGGCTTGGAAGGCAGGTGGCTGTGAGAGCAGAGATGTGGTGGAATCTTTCATGTGCAACTACAGCCCTCTGCTGGCCATCTTGGGGAACTACCTCAGTAAATTAAAGATAGCCCAGTCATTTACCTATTTCTCCAGCGTCTGTAACATTACATTGACGAGCTCTAGGCTTGGGTTTGAAGCTCCACAAGGTTAATAACCGAGTCAAAAACCACACAGGGATCAATGGCAAAGCTGGCATTCAAAGTCAGGTTTGTCCAGACCCAAAGGCCATTCTCTCGTCAAGGTTCATTTGCTCACCTATACACGTCCAATTGCTCCAGCATTGTCTGTTGAGTCTATCCTTCCGCTGTTGAATTGCTTTTGCACCTTTGTAAAGAAATCAGTTGGGCATATTTGTGTGGGTTTATTTCTGGGTTCCCTATTATGTTTCACTGACCACGTGTCTACCTACCCATCAATACCACACAGTCTTGTTTATTGTAGTTTTATAATAAATCTTCAAATCAGCAAACTGATCCATTTTATTCTTCATTTTCTAAATTGTTTTAGCTCTTCTAGTTTTCATCTTTCTATATAGACTTTAGAATAACTTTGCCCATATTTACAAAAAAATTCCTGCAGCAATTTGATAGGAATTGCAATAAATCTATATATCGATAAGGGAGAATTAGCATCTTTGCTGAATTTTCCAATCCATGAACAAGGTTACGTTTGTCCATTTCTTTAGATCTTCTTCAATCAGCATTTTCTAGTTTTTAGCATGCAAGTACTATACATGTTTCGTTAGATTTGCATCTAACTGTATAATTTTTGAGCAACTTAAAGAATGGTCTCATATTTTAAATTTCGGTGCCCGTTTGTTCATTGCTGGCATGCAGAAACACAATTGAGTTTTGTATGTTTATCTTGTCTCGTATGGCCTTGCTGAACTCACCTGTTAGTTCTAGGAAGTTTTTCTGGGTTTTGGTGGTATTTTGTAGATTCTTTCGGGTTTTTCTACTCAGTCAGTCATCACGCCGTCTGCACACAGGACAGTTTCATTCTTTCTTTTCTGATGTGTACGTTTCATCTTGTTTTCTTACCCTATCGCACGCTCAGGCCCCCAGCACCATGTTGGAGCCCAGCGGTGAGAACAGACCTCCTGACCTCGTTCCCGGTCATAGGGGCGGAGCATTCGGTCGTTCACCCCTGAGCCCGGTGTTCACTGTGGGTCCTTACAGATGGTCTTCCTTGAGCTCCCCTCTATTCCTGTTTTTATGAGACTTTTTGTCATGAATTTTAAATACTTTAGTCAATTTTTTCCTTCATTGTTTGATACGGTCATGTGATAGCAACCAAAGATCATCTCTTTAGCTTATTAATATGGTAGATTGTATTGATCGATTTCAAGTATTGAACCAGCCTTCCAGCCTTGTGTCCTTGCAATAAACACCCTGGTATATAATTATTTTCATATATTCATATGCCTTTTCCTATAATTAATAAATAATTCTAGTTGCTAATATTTTGTTAAGGATTTATATGTCTATATTTGTGAAGAATATTGGTCTGTTTTTTTTCTTTTTTGTACTGTATTTTAAAATAGTTTTGGTTTTGTTATCAGTGAATACTAGCTTTATAAAATGAATTGGGAAGTGTTTTTGTTTGGTTTTCTTGGTTTTCAGGAAAGAAGTGTAGAATTGGTGTTATGTCTTCCTTAAACATTTATTAGAATTCTACAGTGAAAGCTGAGACAGGAGACTTCCTTTTTGGGAATTTTAAATTAGTAGACTGTAATAAGTTTTGCTTAAAAAGCTATACAAAGAGATATATTAAAAATACTATATGTAAATAAAAATGGAATTCTAAAAATATTCAACTAATAACAGGAAGGCAGGATAAAGAAAACATAGAAATTTAAAAATGGTAACAAACAGAAACAAACAAAAAATAAAGTGGCAGACTTAAAATCTAACAGGGCAATAATTATATTAAATATAAATGATCTAAATACACCAGTGAAAAGACAGAGGCTGACAATGTGTATTAAAAGACACGACCCCACTATATATCGTCAATAAGAAACTCAGTTTAAATAAAATCATAGAGGCAGGTTAAAAGTAAAAGAATGAAAAAATACAATGGAAAACATAAATCAAAAGGAGTGAATCAAACAGGAAGAAAAGTGGGTTCAAAAGGACCTCTGCAGAACTAATGCTGGAGCCAGAGAGACCTGGGTTCAATGCCATGGTCTGCTAATTGGCTTCCCCTATAACGGTAGTAATTTCCAAAAACATCCGTAAGCCTTGTCCTCATCTTTAAAATGGGCATGGGAGAGGACTTACCGCACAGCCTGTTTTAAAGAGTGAGTGTTGGTCTGGCTTGTACTCCCTTGCTTCACTGTTTGCTGTGTAACAAAATCCTGTTAGAGGTCATTACTGCAGCAGCAACTGCAACTACAAACAGCACTTGTGAGGTCCTTTTAATTAAACATCTCAACGAGCCCTAATATCTACTGCAAAGTTCGTATCACCATCCTTATTTTTAAAATAAGAACAACATCTTTTATAAATAAGAAAATCGGTGCTCAGAAAAGTGAGTTAAGTCCTCCAACATCAAAACATACCTGGTTTCAGTGCTGGGGCTAAATCCAAGAACCACTTCCTTTCAAATTGCATGCTTTTCTAGTACATCACACTATCTGAAACCTCGTAACCAACTTCGAATTCTTCAGAGTTTTCAGCCTCATGAAATGCCCTTTATGACCCCAGGAAGTAAATACTGAATTCAAATGGACTCCTGCCTTCTAGTCCTGGGATTTCCTTGTGTCTCTTTGGAGTAGGAGGCCAGGCTGCATTCCTGCAGCTTCGCCATGGCTCACAGACTCTCCAGCCGGTGTTCAGTGGTCCTGGTTTGAGTTCACCAGGTTTGAGGTGCCAGGGGCCAGTAGGTGCCCAGATGTTGGTTACCAAGGCAGAAGTTCCGTGTAAGGGAATTTGTGCTTGGCACCCAGACACTGACTTCGCACGATTACATTGGCTCTTGGGCGTGAGAAGACATTCCAGGAATAAAATCCAAAAAGGAGCCACACACTGAAAGGAGACGACTTACCCGTGCTCTGGGAAAAGGCAGAAGGGCCTCCGACGGGGAGCTGGGCTGGCAGCAGTTCTTGGGCCTCGCGTTCAGTGTGCAGAATTTGCAGCTTTACCCTCTGAAGCGACAGGACTGTGTGATAGTAGCAGGTTGAGGGCCACTTGCAGAGACGTGCACTGAGCTGAGGGAACTGGCAGGGGACAGAACCCACAAGTCCTATTTTGGGGTGTCTGTGAGGGCACAGTCCAGGCAGAGGGGTGTTATTAGGTCCAGGTGAGGAAATTCAATCTTTTATCTAAAGATATACACCGTGCTTTCTTTCTCCTCCTCTCCTTTTTTCAGACCATCACCTTTGGCCTCTAAAGATGTACCGACTGCCCTGTACACGGGCACATGAAGTTCAGAAAGGTGATACTGGAAAACGTTAGTTACTACGGACCGAATGTTCCTCCAAAACTCACGTTGGCGTTCTAACCCTCAGTGTGACGGTGTTAGGAGGTGGGGCCTTTGGGAGGTGATTAGGTCATGAGGAAGCTCTCATGAATAGGATTGGTGCCCTTATAAAAGGGTCCCAGAGAGCTCATTCCTTGCTCCATGAGCAAGAAGACGGCCACCTATGCATCAGGAAGCAAGTCCTTGGCAGACACCAAATCTGCCGGCCCCATGGTCTTGGACGTCCCAGCCTCCAGAACTGTGAGAAATAAGTTTCTGTGGTTTATAAATCGATGGTGTTGTGATAGAAGCCCAAACAGACTAATGCAGTATTATCTAAACTTTCCTCTTTAAAGACTTAAAAATATGAGATCAGGAGTCTAGTCACCCCATTCTCAGTGCTCTGCTCATCATTCCCCTTCAAGTCAAAACAAGGCGTATCAAAAAGGCCCTTTCTAGACACGGCAGCCAAGAGAGAGTCATCCATCAAAGAGGCGCCTCTTGGAAAGCCCCTTTCCTTCCCCGCCCTTTCTGGGGGGTTCCTGTGGATTCTATGACCACAGGGATCAATGTTTAACATTAGTGTAAGACAGAAAAGCAATGTAAGCTGAACATATTGTCACAGCAACAGATATTTCCCTACAAGATCATTTTTGAAGAGGCTGCAGACCCTAACGGTTTAGAGCGCAGTTGGGTTAAATGGTGTGACCACAGGACTTACCCACAGGTGTTTCCCTTGGTGGATGAATGTTAAAAAACATCACATTTTTGCCCATCCCTTAACTCTCAAGCTCTTTGTCCCCTTGTTTTAGGCACTTTTTCTTGCAATCCATAGTTGCATTTTGTTTCTTAACCAGTTATTAAACTTCCTTTACCTTTAATGGGTGAATTCAACTTGTTCATATTATTATCTTCAGTAACTTATGATTTTTAAGATTGTAGGAAAAATTTTGCTAGGGAACAAAGGCAAACAACAGAATCAAGAAAATCAAGAAGGGTAGGCCCAAATGACTCATGGTATGGATACCTGAAGAAGTCATTACAGAGGGTTTGAATACAGAAAAACAAAAGAAAAAAATTAACTACAATCCTTATACCAAAACTTCACCTTTGCTGATATTCTAATGCAATTATTTCAAGCTTGTTTTTTGAAAATTAGCTTACAAACAGAAATATATATGTGTATACATAGACATCATATAAAGGAAAATAATAAAAGCAACACCAATATACTCATGACCTGCCTAAGAAACACGAAGCTCGTGCCCTCTCTAAATGTAAACTCCTCCTGGCTGGTGTGACTCAGTGGATTGAGCGTGGGTGGGCCTGCGAACCAAAGGGTCGCCGGTTTGATTCCCAGTCAGGGCACATGCCTGGGTTGCAGGCCAGGTCCCCAGTAGGGGCGTCATGAGAGGCAACCACACATTGACGTTTCTCTCCCTCTCTTTCTCCTTCCCTTCCCCTCTCTCTAAAAAATTAATAAAATCTTTAAAAATAAATGAATAAATGTAAACTCCTTCTTCTTCCATGGATGTAATCGCTGTCCTAGGTTTTACATTAATCATCCACCTGTTTTTCTTTGTAGTTTTACTTCCTATATATGTAACCCTAACAAATATATTGCTGAATTCTTTGTTTTTGAACTTTATGGAAATGCAATGACACGGTATCTACATTTTTATTCAACACCATTGTTTTCAGATAAAACCATCTTTACGCATCTAACTGGGATGAATTCCTTTTCATTGGTGTACGTTAGCCCCACGGATTCACCACACCAACATTTGGTTATCTGTTCTATCACTGGGGGACACTTGTTGCTTTCTGCTCTTTACAAAGTCAGTACAAAAATTATCGCAATGCTGCAATGGAAGTTTTTGTGGCGTGTGTGGTTGCAGATGTCCAAGTTCCTCCGAGGCAGTGTTTCTCTGTGACGGAGCTACTGGCATTCTGGACGAACCTCTTCTTTCTGTCCTTTCCCTGGGACACTGCGGGGCGCTGAGCATGTGTGGCCCTCCTGCTTGCTAAATGCCCGCAGCACCCTCAGTCACAGCGGCAACCAAACCATCCAAATACACAGTCCAGCACAAATAACGCCCCGGTTTATCACAAAATCTTTTATGACAAAATCGTAAGCATGTAATTCTGTAACATAACACTAGTGCAGGCAAGCACACCCTATGACATTTTGGGTGAACTGTTCAAATTAAAACTATAAATTATGGCACCCATATTATTACCCTACCAACCACCCTCAGTAGGCCTTACTTCTGCCGGGCCCTGTATTTCCAAACACCTTTTAGGGTGATGCCTGGAAGAGAACTATGTTTTCATGCGTGTATGTGGAGGTGGGGTTGCTGGGCCGCAGATGGTGTGACTGCTCGATTTTCGCCTCCAGTGTGTACAGGGTGGGCAAAGTGGGTTTACACTTGTTTGCCTGGAAAATAGCACAATCATCAATAAGTAACAGTATAAGAATAAATTCTGTGTTTTGCGTACTCACAACCATAAACCCACTTTTTACCCACACTGTATACTGTACCGCCGAGATTCAGAGACAGTATGGGTTCCAGTGTGAAAATCCAACATACATGTAACTCATATTCCATAGCACATTCATGTACTCTGTGTGTGTGTATATATATACATGTATATCCCAAGATACCTCAAAAAGTCTGCACATATAATTCATGCTGTTGTGGCAATAAATTATTCATGCTTTTACAAAAGCACCACATTTCACATTCTATTAAAAACTGAATATTTCCTGTTACCTTCTCTGTAATAAGTTTGGTCTTACATCTGAAATATGACTTCTAGTTAAACAATATTTCACAAGAACAGTTTACCTCACGTTCCTTAAAATGACGTATTTCCCCATAACATCTTTGCATACTTGGTGGAAGCTTTCATGCATTCCAAGTGTTCACGGGCGTTCGTTCATCCTCTGATTCCAGTTAGCTCTACCCTACGGATAAAGACCTCCCAACATGTGCTGACATCTTAGCATCTCCTCCGGGCAAACTTGCTGATGCTCATCAGGTTTGACCTGTGGATGCCGGCTTCTGCCCATGGAGGGTGTTGATGGGAGTTTTCTTCTTGTGTGTTTTTCTCTGATGTTTGGTGAGGGCTGACCTCTGGCTGAAGGTCTTTCTACATTCATGACACTCATAGGGTTTTTCCCCTGTGTGAATTCTCTGATGTTTTGTGAGTGCTGACTTTTCGTAGAAAGTTTTCCCACAGTCGGAGCATTTGTAGGGTTTCTCTCCTGTATGAGTTCTCTGATGGACAACGAGGTTGGATTTCACACAGAAAGATCTCCAGCATTGGTTACACTTATAGGGTTTCTCTCCTGTGTGGGTCCTTTGATGCTGAGTCAGGTTTGATTTCACACAGAAGGTTTTCCCACATTCATTACATTTGTATGGTTTCTCTCCTGTGTGAGTTCGCTGATGCACCGTGAGGGCTGACTTCTGGCAGAAGGATTTCCCACACTCATTACATTCATACGGTTTTTCTCCTGTGTGGGTTCTCTGATGTTCAGTGAGGTTGGACTTCACAAAGAAGGACTTCCCACACTCACTACACTCGTAGGGCTTTTTCCCGGTGTGCGTGCTCTGATGTTGAGTGAGGTCTGTTTTCTTACGGAAGCCTTTTGCGCACTGATTACAGTCATAGGTTTTCTTTCTTCTGTGAACGCTCTGATCTTGAGAGAGGTCTGACTTGCTACTTAAGGCCCTCCCACTTCCATCACCCTCATCGGTTCTCCTCCTCGAGTGTGTTCTCTGATGCTGACGGAGTTTCGACGTCTCGCGGGAGGATTTCTCACACTTACCACCTTCACGGCTCTTCTCTCCTCTGTTGGTTCCCTGATTCTGAGTGAGGCGTGGCTTCTTTATGGCTTCCTCGCTATCGTTACACTCACTGGGTTTTTCTGTTGTACGGCCGTCCTGACGTTGAGTGAAGCGTGACTTTCCATGGCAGGATTTCCCACCTTTATTACAGCTGTGGACTTTCTCCCCTGTGTGAGTTCTCTCGTCCCGAGCGGGGCCTGACTTCTGCACGGCTTCCTCATTTTCACTACAGTCATTGGGTTTTCCCCCCGTGTGCATCCTCTGATGCTGAGTGAGGTCTGACTTCTTGCTGCAGGATTTCCCCGGCTCCTCATATTCGGAGTGCTTCTCCCCTCTGTGAGTTCTCCCAGGTGCATGTTTTGACTTCAGGCTTGAGGATTTCCCATTTTTACTGGATTCGCGTGGCTTCCGTTCCCTCAGGGTCCTAAGACAAGCACTGAACTTGAACTTTTGCTTGAAGGCCGTTCTGTATTTATTACCTTCAGACGGTTTCTCTCCCGTGTGAGTTCTCTCATATGTAACGGAGGCCGTTTTTGTGTGAAAGGCTTTCCCACAATTATTGTATTGAAGGAGTTGCTCCAGAGCCAAATTCTTCTGATGCTGAACAAAGGCATCATTATGACTGCGGAACCTCTTCTCCTGATCATCTCCAAGGGGCTTGTTCACCGTATGAGCTTTCTCACGCACAGTGTCCAGGAATCCACACCCCTTGAAATCATCAGGCTTTTTTATTACATGGATTCTATTACTGATAATTAATTCTGAAACACCTTTCAAGCTTGTGCCAAAGGAGTCACATCTGTGGGATATTTTTCTTGAAGGCATTGGGTTTGAGGCCACTCCTAAGGTTTTACTTCTTTCCTTAGTCAGGGTTTTGTTGTTGCTGAATGACGCTTGCCTTGAATATTTATCTTGATTTTCTTGGCTTCTCTCTTTCACGTTACTGACTTTCTGGAGTTCTAGAAACATTAAAAATTAATACACATTATAAATCTTAACACATTTCTTAAGGACTGGGGTTGTACACAAGTGCCCCATGTCGAGCTGATTCTTAGGTTTGAGACACAGTCTCCTGGGATGAAAGAACTCTGAAGCAAATGTTTATTCTACTCTTTTGGTTTGGTAACATGAAAACAAAGACAAAAATACATACAATAGTAGAAAAATAGAGAGAAAGCTGAAAATTAATACAAGTTACTTTGGCTTGTTACAAATATGATCTCAAAATAGGCAGAGAGTTTGAAATAAAGCACAAGGAACGGTGGATTGGGAACACAGGATTCAGGAAAACAGCTGATCCAAGGATGGAGGGTAGTCGAAGCATGGCGTGAAGGTAAGGGACACTGAGTAGGGAGACAAGGAAGACGGAAGGGTGACCCAGGGACGTGTCAGAGCAAAGGTTAAGTGTGGGGGCAGACTTGGACCTTTTCCTCCTCTGCCTCATACTTCAATCACTGCAGTAGGGCCCTTACTACCGTCTATACGCTTCCAAGCTCTTCCTCCTCTTTTCCATTCTGGACACCAATGACAATTAAATTTTTGAAATCATTAACTTCCTCGGTTCTAACGGGCAGTCCTGTAGTTCTGGCTCCAGCTCTCCGTACAGCTGGGATAAGGAAAACAATGTCCAAAGAGAAGGTTAAAACATATGAGAGGACAAGCCGTGCTTGGAACAGAATCCAGTTCACCTCTGTGTTCTGACTGTTGGTGCTACCAATTGATCTATCAGCGTTAATCAATAGTAATCTGTCTCGATTGAAAACTCTATTCTTCCCACTTTTGGTCTGCTGACTTACCTTACCAACTGATTGTGTCTGGACACAATTCTAATTTTTCATTCCACTTTTACATCATGTTTTCTTCCTCTCTGAGCTGTGAGACCTCAAGTACCTGGCTATTCGTCTTGACCCTAGGACCTCCACTAATTTTCATCTTAAGATTTTGGGCCACGGGCAATTATTGTTATCCTCTGCTATTCTCATTTTATGCCATACTATCAACTGCATGCTTAAAAACTTATGACATTTCTGTAGCAGATAAATAGAATCAGTGTACCAGCAAGGAGAACTTGATGTTGAATGTTTATACTAGTTTCATACACCTAAATTCACAATACAAGTTCAAATGATCATCCCCAAAGTCTACAATATTGTCAGCTTCTGTGAAACCAGGGTGCTTAATTCCATATGCTGTGCATTTCCAACCATAAACCCACTCTTGTGTTCTCCACGAGTTAGCGCACATTCTATCCTCAGTTCCACCTGGAACCTACACATCCTTCAGGGCAATGCTACTTTGTCATTGTTTTTTTAAAAAAAACCCTCATTGTTTTAAGTCCCATTTGTGGTAAGTACTGCGTGTAAATGCTGTGTATACAATATGTTCTAACACTCTTTCCTAAGCACTTCTGCCTTCCAATGATCAAGCCTGATTTCCATTGCGTTGGGCAGTTTTCCACCTTTCTTTTGTATTAGGTTTGGGATTTCAGCTGCCGCCAACCTACAGTAAATATGGAGTTGACTTAAAAAAAAATTTTTTTTTTCCTTGTGGCCTTTGGATACTTTTCAGGAAAAGAAGGGACAGTGCTGACTTCACACTCACATGGGCGTCTGGGAATTCACTCCTTGCTTCTACGAACACTTTGCTCACATGGTTCCTGGGACCCCACTGTCTCCTGGCTCTCTCCCTATGTGCAGGGTGCTCCTTCTCAGTCTCTCTTGCTAGAATCCTGTGTCTTCCTGACCTTCAAATGCATCACTTAAGGGTACAGTTCTTGACCTCTCCTTTTACTTATTACCTCACTCAGGGTAGAATTCGGTCTTTACCAGGCCTGTAAAATTTTGCCCCCAGCAAACTCCCTGCCATCATTTGCTACATTTTCCTCAGTAAGCCCTCTCTGTTCCCACTGCCTTCCTTGCTGTTCCCTGATCACACCAAGCCCACTCCCATCTCAGAGACTTGGCCCCTGCTGTTCCCTTGGAAATCTCTCAGATGGCCCATGTCTCACTCCATCCCTTTATTCAAAACTCCATTCCACTTTTTTTTTTGTTCAAACGTTCACTTCCTCAAAGAGGCCTTCCCTGACTCCCCTTCTAAAATGCCACTCCCCATCACCCTGCCTCCCCTTCATCTATCTCTAATGTTTCAGAGTGCTGATTACCACCACACCTATTCTGTATTTCTCTGCTAACTGGATCTACTGATAGGAGCAGAGAGTTTGCTTTTGCATCCCTTGTGTTAGGACGTGACTGGTTCACAACAGGCACTTAATAAATAAATGTTCGCTGAGTAAAAGAGTATATCCTTCAATGCATGTCTCAGAGTGTTTAGCACTGGAGGGAAGGTGAGCAATGGCCATTATTGAGCAGAGAGGAAAACAAAGAAATAAAGGTCTAGGATGGGGAAGGGAGCAAATGGGTTCTACAAAAACCAAGCAAATCTCTATAAATGTCAAACTGAAAATTAAAAATTATATATATGAAGGTGATATTAGGAGGTTTAATAGCTAAGGTATGGTGATCATTTGTGTTCAGTCACGTCTAAAAGACTGGAGCCTCTGTGAGAGATTTCTGAAACACGTTTCCAAGACCCCAGCTCCTGAACGGGGCCCTTTGGGATCCAGTTTCGGCCAGTCGCCTATGCCTGACCTCATTCACTCACCTGGGAGGCTCTGACTTGGGAACTCTCTCTGTGACATCCAGGGTGCTTCTCCTTGCTCCAGCCTGGATATCAGCTCAGGTTTGGAAACAGAGTGCCCTGTTATGGGAAATGACATGAGATTTGGCAAAGTTTCTTAGGGTTCGGGCCCTTTAAAGAACCAGAAGGGAGAAGCTGCAGAAGCTGTCCAATGACGGTGCCCTCATCAGAGAAGACTGTTGCACTAGGGAGGTGAGAATACAATTCGTTCAAGTTCCCTAAAAAGGATCTTTGAATCCAAAATCTCAAGCCTAAAATTCACAACACTGGACAATGACTCAGTTTCTAAGATGGGAAGTGCATGCTGTTGGGAGTGGCATGGGGACTGTGCTTACCCAGGGACACCAGGAGCCTGTAGTTCTCCAGCATCACATCCCTGTACAGGTGCCTCTGAGCAGAGTCCAGCAGCCGCCACTCCTCCCGGGTGAAGTCCACGGATACATCCTCGAACACCACCGACCCCTGTAATAGCCCAACCCCTCTCAGTCCAGATGGCATGAGAAACAGATACGGCGCTCATTCCACTGTGTTCGCTGTGAAGAGTTCACCAGGAAAGGTCACAGAGGACGTCCGCGTACCTTCCTTCATGTTATACTTTGGGGGAGAAACAGAGATCACAATGGAAATACTCTGCCTCTGTATTTACCTATTGATTCATAAGACAATTGGAGCTCCCCTGCCTGCTGAGAACTGAAGGATGCTAAGGCGAATAAGACATAGGTCCTGCCCTGGCTGGTGTGGCTCAGTTGACTGAGTGCGGCCTACATACTGAAAGGTCGCCAGTTCGATTCCCTGACAGGGCACATGCCTGGGTTGTGGACCAGGTCCCCAGTTGGGGGGCATGCAAGGGACAACCAATTGATGTTTCTCTTACGCATCGATGTTTCTCTCCCTCCCTTCTCCTCTCTCTGAAAGTAAATAACTAAATAAAATCTTTTTTTTTAAGACACTAGTCCTGTTCTTAAGGCATTTATGGACTGATGAGGAGACTTCCTACCTAAACACACATGTGCAATAGCGAGTTATGGGAGCCATGTAAACAATGCATGGGCAGGGTCGAGCGAGGTCCCCAAGGGGAAGGAGGGTTAAATCTCTTTGGTTTTTCCGGTTATGCTTCATTGAGGAGATAAAGATTTGGTGGCACACCAACAGTGAGTTCTGTGTGAACGAGGGGCGCCGGTGTGAGCCAGGACGTAGACACCTTACGGCGCACATTAAATTACGGGAATTGCGAGGAGCGCAGTGTGAGGGAATGAGGTTGGGGGCTTGGTGAGGCAGAGAGCGGTGGGCGGTATCTCGTGGTCAGACACAGGGACTCCGGACTTTTTCCTACAGACCAGCGCCCTCCAGCTCTTCCATCAGCAAGAGCTTCTGGGTATTTCTTACAAATTACTCTATACATATATGACTCTTCAGGCCATGCACGGAAAGTAAAGCCTAACTTTCCTAATTTTTTTAGATACAAAAGAAACATAAAAGGGCGTTCGAATACTTTATTTGCATGCCACACGTGACTTGCTCGTGCGGTTCTCTGGGACAGACATCCCTACTTTGGAGATTATCTCTGAGGACAATGAAGACATGGAAATAAGCGGCATAATCAAGATGATCATGTGGAAGTAGCGCTCTAGAAGCAGGGTGGAGGGTGTTTGAAGCAGGAGCTCTCAATCAGACATAATGTTGCCATCCACGGGGGATTCGGCAAATGGGTGGAGACATTTTTGGAGGTCACAACCGTGGGAGGGTCCCGGAAATGCTGCTAAACTCCTACAATGCATAGGACTGCCTCTCCAACAAAGAGTTTTCTGGCCCAAAACATTGACAGTGTTGAAGTGAAGAAAGCCTGTTTTCAAGGGAAGTCAGAGAGGAAGGTAATAGGCTATTGTAGGAGATGACTAACCACCTATTTTACCGTAGTAGCCAAAGGACTTAGAGGTTGAAGCTGATTCTAAACAGAATTAATCAGGAATTGGTTATGGACTGACAGAACAAGGAGCATCAGTCCCAGCAACTGCAAGAGCAGCTGGGCCAGTGCGGATGCCATGTACTGTGACGGACAAAACAGGAGCAGAACAGACTGGGCAGGAGAGAGAGAGAAATCTTGGACACCCCACACTGAAGGCACCTGTGACACATACAGGCAGAGAGGCGGAGGTTTCAGCTGGAGCTCAGGAGAGAGGTGGAGGATTAGGACAGGTTTTCAGAAATCAGGAGTAGCTCGGTGGTAGCTGAGGCCACCTGCCTAGGGAACTTGCTCACAAAGAACATGGAGACCGAGGACACAGAGCCTGGGGGACAGTAGCATATGGAGAAGGGGCCCTGGTGACTGAGAAGGACCACGGAGAAGGAGTTAGCAGTTGTATCTGCAGCATCTAGCAGAGCTCTGGTCTCTGGTGGAGCTCACTAAGCAGCTGCCAAATAAGAAGAGTGTCTCAGAAGCCACTGGTGGTGACAATTTCAAGAATAAGTGACACTCCTCACTCGATACAATGAACTAGGTACACACACATTTATCTCCTCTGCCTCTAAAATGACAGCAGGGAGACACATAAAAACACTACTGTGTTTATCAGAAGAGAGGAGGATCGGGGAAGAGGATGTCAGCAAGTGAGAAATGTTGACAAGTGTCTGAAGATGGAGAGGTGGGAGAGAGTGGAAGCGCTGTGCTCACCCCTTAATACAAACAACGAGGCAAAGTCTCAGGTTCTGTTCAGAGCCTGGCGAGACCTCCCAGCTGCTCAGGAGCAGCTGCGACAGGGAGCTGAAGTGAGCACAGGCTGTAGAAGAGGAAGCAGGAGTGACAGAAGGACTGCCACCTCCTTCGGGGGTCCCTTACCCGAACAGGGGTTAGTGGAGGGTTAACACTCAGGAGACCAGGTCTTTATAAAAAGCAGGGCATAGCCTTCACGGGTCTGCATGAGCTTTGCAACCCAAGAGATAAGCAGAGTACTTTGCTCAGTACCCTGATATGGTCCCAGGTTCTCTTTTAAGGCAGGGGAAGGGGGGTCCCCTTGAGCTTTGATCCCCTCTGCACAGCCTAAAGAGAAGCCTGCCTGCACACATGTCCCAGCAATTCACATAGAAGATCCCAAGTCAGTCCTTTTGTTCAGCGGAAAAGCTTGCCAAGGACAAGGACCTCTTGCGTTGCCAAGTAACACACGTCGGCTATCTGAATTGATGTAATGAGGTTTTTACCTTTCTGTTCACAGAGAAAAAAAAAAAAGGCTTAGATATAGAAGGAAAAACAACAATCTAAAAAATAAGCCTCCAGAATGGACTTGTAGACTGTTAAATAAATTTACCGTCAATAATAAGCAACAGCCTAGAAGATAACGGGGAAAACAAGTAGACGGAAGACTTGAAAACAAGCTGAATTCTGCTACTGAAGAGAATAACTTGGCAGAATTCAAATCGGTGCCCCAATTGATGTACGAGTCTTACTTCCATCAAATGAGAAAAGTTGGCCGTTAAAAAAGTCCATAGACACTGAATATTTTGTTGCTGACTTATGAAAACAGAAACACAAAACTCTCAAGAGAAGGCTTGGAAACCAAATGGCAAAGGTGGCGAAAATGAGCCAATCTCTCAACACACAGAAGAAAGCCGCAGAAAAACAGAAATGTAAAAAAATGAAAGAAAAGTTAAAAAAACGCAGACGGCTGAGTGAGGCCCTGACAGTCTGCTGGGGTCTCCAGGCGACAACAAAGAGGCTGGAGGGAAGGAAAACAATCACAGAAGCAAGACAAGCAATTGCACAGAAGCAAACGCTCCGGAGTACGTGAGCCTTCGCCCTAATGGGGCCCCCATCCAATTACCAAGCAGCCTGAAAAAGGAACAGACAACCAGACACCGCCTGGTGAAATATCTGAAGCTCGAGGATAAAGAAAAACTTGGAAAAAAGGACAGAGAAAACAGGTTACCTACAAAATAAGCGAGGACCAAGCTGCCACACGTCGATGCCTCCCTAGTCTCTCCAAATGCCCAGAGACCATACAGATGCTCTTTCCTCATTATGCTCTGAAGGCAAAGGATTTCAAACCCAAATCCTATAGGCAATTGATCGTTTATGTAACGGCAGAATAAAGGCACATTTAGATACCCAGACTCAGACGGCATAAAACCACAGTCATTCTGGGAAATGCCCAGGGGTCTCTATCAAAACTCAGCAGAGTCTGAGAAAGAAGGCGTGACTCCCAGGAACTGCGGTAGACAGAGAGAGAGGCTGAAGAACTGGTTCCTGGTAGAGCTCAGGGGGTGACTCACAGGCTGCAAGGGGAAGAGGGCATGAGGCTAACGCAACAGGAAACCTTTTTTTAAAAGTTACTTACAAAGTGTAGATAGGCAAAGTTTTATATTTTTTGACAAAGCTACATATTGTGGGAACCGAGCCTGAGAATACCTGAGATTTTGGAAGAGGAGCTGCTACAGGGATGGATGGTGACGCTACAGCAGGCCTCGTCAGTTCAACCACAGGCCGCCTGGAGCGGGGTGAGACAGCCAGCCATGGCAGACAGAGACAGTCTGGCGCTCCGGGTGAGCCAGGACTGCCAGCCCTAACAGTCAGCACCGGGCACCTAAAGCCTTCCTTCCACCAAGTAGGTTGCCAGATTTAGTATTATGCTAAGTGACGTGGGCCAGTCGGAGAAAGACGAGTACCATATGACTTCACTTACACATGGAATCTAATGAACAAAATAAACTAGCAAACAAAACAAACGAATTCACAGATACAGAAGGTAGACTGACGGCTGTCTGAGGGCCAGGGGGTTGGGAGGCTGTCTGAAAATGGGGAAGGGATTAAGAAAAAAAGCTCAGACACAGATAAGAGCATAGTGACCACTAGAGGGAAAGGGGAGTGGGGGGGTAAGGAAGGCTAAAGGGGGTACCTGGTGATAAAAGGAGACTTGACTTGGGGTGGTGAACAGTACAATATATAGATGATGTGTTATGGAATTATACACCGGAAACCTGTATAATTTTACTATCTGATATCATCCCAATAAATTCAATAAAGAAAGAAAGAAAGAAAAAGAAAAATACAGGGCACTCTGTTAAATTCGAACTTCAGAGAGGCGACAAATAAGTTTTTACTAGAAGTGTCTCCAGTGCAAGATATACTTTGTTTTCTGTGGCCTGTGTCTTATCTGGTAGCCCTACGCCTAAGAGGTCTCCCATTTCAAGTTCTTGGCCAAGTTGGAATATAAACAGATGATAATTTACCACCAATAACGGGTGGAAAGCTTGCAGTGAATGTGGACTCGAGGTCTCTGTCTGGCCAAATTTCTAATTATCCTTAGAACTATTCCAGCTGCCAGCTCTTGAAAAGTTACTTCTACCCTCCCAAAAAAGGGCATTATAAAAGTGCCTACCTCATAAGGCTGTCAGAATTATATGAGCTAATCCAGGTAAGGAAGTTAACAGTAACTAGAACATAATAAGCAGCCCTAAATTGTGGGTAATATTATAATTGACCAATTATTATTATTTTGTCACTTTGTCTTCAAACTTGGGACAGCAAAAATAACCAGAAAATGGATAATGAAATTTAAATAATTACTATCCAAGTAGCTAGAAGGTGTAATGCAATTGTTAACTAAAAATTCCCAAAGTAATATTTATTATGTAAAAAAGTGAAAAAATTAATGGTTGGGGGGGAGGTAGGTGGAGTTAGAAGAGGGTTTAGGAGGGATAAATGGTAATGGAAATAATATAATTTTTAAAAAAAGATAAAAAAATGAAAAAAGAAAGGCATTAGGTGACGTCCACAAAACCCGAGATGAGGGAGGAGTATGCCTTATTTAGATGATAATATAAAAACAATTCCTGATGCTGATAGAAACATATGTTTACATCTGTGCTGAACATATCAAAGGTAACCGATAAGAGAAGAAAAAGGAAACTTAGCCCTTAGCAACCACTCGAAGAGGAAGAAACTAAAATAATAATTCAGGAAAAAGGTCAGGAAATGAAAAAAATGAAGAAAAACGATTGACGAGAAAGTACAGTTACTAAAAACGTAAAAGAACTCCTAGACTCCACTGGAAAAAAAATTGGTAATAAGCAAACGACTCACCTCGGATGCGTTCATTATCTTCCGCTCCTGGAAACGTTCAGAGAACCGTGAAGGCAGAGCTGGGGAGGGGAGCGGAGGAAGGACATCGTGAGAACTAGGTCTGCCTTGAAGGCCCCCATGGCATTGTCACACAGCCACACAGGGGGACAATGTCTCTGACCCCTTAATCCCGGGGCTCACCACGAGGAGCTAAGAGAAGCAGGCTTTCCACTGGGGAGAGTAAATATTTTTTCCTTGTTGGTTTCTTACAATGGATAGCCTCCTTTGATTCAATAGCAGACAAATATATCAACAAAACAAGGCCAAGTTCAACTAACAAAGATTTGGTTAAACTAAATGTAGCATAGCAAGGACAACAGGCCACACCTTTGCTCCATTATTAAACACGTCACATTCTGAATTTTTGGATGTCTGGGATTTACTTTAAAATAATCCAGTAGAGGAAGGAGGAACAGGGGAAGTGTATGAGTGTGAGAGTGTGTGCATCGAGGCAGAGGGGAGTACAGACGAAATAAAATGACCCATACATTGAAAACTGCTGAAGTTGTGACAGGTATATGGGAGTCATTACATGATTTTCATTACTTTAGTATGTTTTGAATATTTCTGGTAAAAAATGTAAAAGACGATACAACAGCAGAAACCTGATAGAGATCTGTTCACTTATTTGCTCCTTATATTTTTAATTCCTTGGGGCTAAAGAATTCATAGGAACAGGAATGAGTCTGCTGTAAGGAAATTTATTTTTCAGGAAAGGGATTTGCTCTCCTTTGGTTGCAGTGTCTCCAAAGGACTTTTTATGAAGAAACTTCTTTTGACTTGTCATTGTGGACAAAATAGTGGCTTGGGATTTGGAGTCGGGGGTCGGGGGGTGGCCTTGGTGCTCCTTTTGGTTCTGCCACTAACAACTACTGAAAACCAAAATGATAACAATCCAGGTTTAATAACATCAGTGATACTGACAACAGTTATACAGCACTTACTATGTAACGGCGTTGCTCTAAGTACCTTACATGCATTACCCCATTTATTTCTTAAAAGGATGCAAGACATAGGTACTATTATTACCCCTACTTTATAGAGGAAATTGAGGAGAGGAGAGTTAAAGTAATGTGGTGGAGCTAGGCTTTGAATCCTGGCAGTCTGGCTCCAGAAACCTTGTACTTAACCACATGCTGATGACTCCCTTAGGCCCGATGTTGCTCACTTTGAAAGTGAGGCAGGATTATATAACCCTTTAAACCCGTCCTGCACTCCTCTGAAGGCAGGAGTGGGGTGGGTAGCAGAACCCTACATTCCAGACACGGTGCTGCTGCGCGAGGTTTAAGGGCTGGGCAGAATCCCGGCAGAGAGCCTGGAGAACTGACGCAGGGAGGAGTTTCGGGGGGCCTCCCTCCCAGGCTATGTCCTCATCATCCTGCCCACAGGACTTTCTCTTCCCTCGAAGCCCGCCTATTGCCCTCCATCCTCCAGTCCAGCTTACTTGTCCCTTTTGACAGCTGGCCCTCGCCTTCACTGGCCAGCGGTTCTTGGCAGCCTCTGGTTTGGTGATAGCACTCGGGGCGGAACGATCAGGAATTGCTTCTGACCAAGCAAATATGGAACCTGTTTGTTTCTCAGATCTCTGCCCTGCAGCTGTGGCAGCCGTATCTGGGGAGGGTGGGGATCTCCCAGGTGGGAGCCCTGTTCCTGGTGTGCGCCCACCTTCTTTCCTCATAAGAGCTGTGTGATCAGGAGAATTTGGACCTGGCTGGAGGTGGGAAATTCAAATACCTGGAAGCTTCAGCTCAGGTCCACTGTGTCTTGGAGTTCACCATCCTCTACGACAGTTCTCTCAATGTGGTCCCCAGACCAGCAGCTTCAGCATCACCTGGGAACTTGATAGAAATGCAAATTCTGGGGCCCACCCTGTATCTACTGGGGTGGGACCTGGACTGCTGTTGGCTTTTAACAAGCTCTCCAGGTGATTCTGAGGCACACTTGAGAACCCCTGCCAGAAAACGTGACTTAGAGAGAGCTGCACACTGCTGAGGACACAGGACAGAGAGACAACAAAGGGAGAGTCTAGAAGCCTCAGTTATGCAGTAACGCAAGGGTTCTGAACAGATACCAAGAAATCTCCAAGAGCCTCTTGAGCAGACTCGGTCTGCATAGACTGCAGGTCCTTTCTCGTGGCTCCTAAGGACGGCCCACTCTGCTGAGGCTGTGGTCCTGGGCCAAACCCTGCATGGGCCTGGGAAATAAAGCTATATGAGGTTTGCACCCCCACTCCTTCAACTACTGGCCAGGTGACTTTGCCTCCAGAGTCTTGGCTTACTGCTTGGTTAAAATGGGATAATGAATGCGGACAGGGCGTCCTGGAGAACAAACAATACACTTAATAAAAAGAACAGTGAGAGAGGCAACCGGCATTTCCCAGGGGCTTAGGGAATGTCAGCACCTGTGCTGAGCGATTCACAGGTGCTGCCTGATTCAGTCCTCAGGTCCACCTTGAGACAGGGTTTAGGAATAACTTCGTTTTGCTGCTGGAGAAACGGAGTCTTAGAGGCTCATCATTTTGCCCACGGAGACTCAGTGGCTGGGCTAGAATTTGAGCCCTTCTGTCTTAGTTCACACTCTGACTCTGAAATCAGCCTGCTGCGCTGCAGACCCACCACCTGCCCTTAGCCGGCAGGCACTTAGTAACTGTTACAAGAATTCATTCTCCTCTCCACTGGGTGTGGTGGATTTATTTGCTAATGACTGGTTGACCAGGGCACATGCAGACTCGAGGGGCTTCTGGAAACATGTGGATGCCTTTTCTGGAGGAACTTTATTCTGACCAAGAAATCCAGGTCCTTATCCCCTTCGTGGAGCCCGCTGGTCCGCAGCCAAGCTGCGCTGTCACTTGGCTTTCTCTAGGGGCAAATGCAGAGCGGACTGGGGAGCAAGTGCTGGAGGGTCTCAGTCAGCATGGGGTTCGCGCAGGTTTGAGCTTCCACCAGGTGTGGACCCAATCCTACCCACAGACCTGACAAAGCAACCCTCCAAAACTAGGTTCTCACCTGTAGTGCACATCCTCCGTGCAGGACCCGGTCACGGAGCGACGCGTATACCGGGAGCCTCCACTGTTACCTGCCGCGCGAAGCCGTAGACAAGGGAGCGGGTGAACAATGAGGAAGAACCGCACATGCGCAGATGGAGTTGCGAAGCCTCGGTTCTCCGCTCTCTGCTCCGGGTAATCCATCAAATTCAGGACTCCATTTCCCATAAGTCTCCACGCTCCTCACCTCGGGACTGTCTGTCGTTAGGGCCCCCTCCTTATTTGGTGAATTGGGTGATAGGTGGTCCAAAATCATTTCTACTTTTGTTGGGAGCCCTGGTTCCTCCATAACTCCCAGGATCTGAACCTGGCTTCACCTACAACCAGTGACACTTTCGAACCAAAGCTACCATGACAAGAACACATGTTATGTCAACTGCAATAAAAATTTAACTAAACTACTAGAAAATACAGACCAGCGATATAGTAAAGTACAGAGCAGCGAGTTTTCTCCCAGGAATGCAAACATCTCCAAATTGGATTTCAAGAGTGATACACTAAGACTGCAGATAAAAGGGCAAGTACACATAAATCAAAGGAAGATCTGGTCCAAGGAGAAGCACTCCGAATTTCCTGTCCCAGGAATGCCCACGTTAGGTAATACTTTTATTAAAGTAGGACCCTAAAAGTTCAATGTGTTGTTTTGCTTTTTACATTGAACATGGGGTTAATCATTTTCTTACTCGTTTTACCTGTTCATTTTGAAAATTTTCAATTGTACAGAGAAGTTACAGGAATGATTCATTCTGAATGAACACCTACGAACTGTTTAGATTCACCAGTGGTTAATATTTTGCCATTTTTGCGCTCTCTCCCTCTCTCTCTCCACCCCCCCTCTCTCTCCCCTCTCACTGTTGGAGAATAAGTGTCCGAAACAAACTGTCACCCCTAAGATTGGCATATATTTCCTAACAACAAGGGCACTCTTTTACGTAACCACAACACAATGATCAAATTCAAGAAATTGAACTGTGATAAAATATTATCGAACACACACACAGACTATATTCAGATTTCAGCCACCGTCACAATGATATCACTTATAACATTTTTTTTTTCTGGTCCAGGATCCAATTCAGAGTCACTCATTACCCTTTTGTGATACCATTTAGAATGCTTTAATCTGATTCCTCAGTCTTTGTCTGTTCTTTTTTTTTTTTTTTATGACAGTGGTAATTTTGAAAAGGACAGACTAGTTGTTTTAAAGAATATTCCTTTACTTGGGCTTGTGTGGTTGTTTCCTCATAATCAGATTCAGGTTGCATGTTTCTTGGCATAATATAAGGGGTGTTATATCTCAGTAAATCACACCAGATCAGTTTCATACACATGCTGTCACTATATCACCTATTTCTCTTATGTCAACAATAGTAAGAGGAAATAAGTTCCATTCACAGCCACGTGGTGTCTAGGACTAGGTGAACAAAACCTGGGCAGAACTTACACACTAGTAGTATACTAGTGTAAGAGAAACTATTACACTCTGCTCCAGGGGTGTCTAACCTTTTGGCGTCTCTGGGCCACACTGGAAGAAGAGTTGTCTCGGGCTACACATTAAATACACTGAGATACGTAATCGCAAAAAAATCTCATAATGTCTTAAGTAAATTTACGACTTTGTGTTGGGCCGCAATCACTGCCATCCTGGGCTGCATGCGGCCAGCGGGCCGCAGGTTGGACACCCTGCTGCTGTGTGACATTAAAGATGTGAATGGAGATGTGGGCAGTTTTCCTAAACAGCAAGACTCAATGTTCTTTAACAAAATTCCAGTAAGTTGAATGATGTGACTTCTTTCTTTTTTTGTTTTATTTTGCTTAACAGAACACATTGAAATTTCATCTGGAAGGGGAAAAAAAACCATAGTAAAACAGCCAGGACTTAAAAATCAGAGTGTTTCTTAGAACACATGAATAATGTATAATATTAATATTCAAAAATTGCCTCTGGCTCCTGAGAAGAACAGGTACAAACCCAAAAGTTCCTAAGAATTTAGAGAATAATGAAGGGGGAATTTCCAAGTGGAGGGAGGGGAGAAAAGAGGCAAGCAGAAAATCTTGCTAGGAAGCTAGAGGCGATGTGTGGAAAGGGGAAGAGTATATCTCTCATTCACATACATTGTAATACATAAATTTCATGTAGATTCTTGATATAACGTTTTAACAGTAAACCACCAAGTGCCTGGAGAAAACATAAAATAATTTTCTCATTTAGTCTCTGGGTATGGATGGCCAGCTGTCAAACCATAAAAGAAATGACTGCCAAATTTCACTCTAGAAAAATTTAAACCTTTACTTCCAGAAAAAAAAAAATCAAGTAAAAAACACTTGGAAAATGTATTTGTTAAGTATGTGAAAGAAATGCTTTATTGACTTCATTTAATTATCTCTTACACATTTATAAAAAGATCACACTACCATAAAAATGATCTATGGATACGAAGGGGAAAGTAATAAAAGAAAAAATGCAAATGAGGAATAAATATGTGCAAGCAACCCATAAACTGTGAATAAAAAATGCAAATGTTTTTTGGCCTATACCTTTGGAAAAGATTATAAAGAAAAATGATATCCAGGGTGGGCATAAGTTTGGCAAGTGTTCATTTTCATAAATTTCTATTTGGAATATAATTTATAAAACAATTTAGAGGCCACTCTACCAGGATTTAAAAGGAACACTCACTGTAATGTAGCAATTCTATTAGTAGAATATGACCTAAAAAAATAATTTTCCAAAGTTACATGTATAAGTACATTTCTTACAGTTTATATTAACAGCAATATATTGTCAAAAATATATATAAATGTAAAAAAATGAAAAAGCAAAGACAATAGCTTGTAGGACTCTATAAGGTGGAGCATTAGGTAACTATTAAAAATGATAATACAGAGATACATTATTTGACATGGTGGGGATTTTATAATATACTTTCAAATAAAATGCTCTTCACACAAGAATATAAGGCATTAATTAATTTTTTTGTAAAAACCATACATGTTTCCTAAGGGTATAAAAACAAATGTGAAAACCAAATGCAAGAACAAAATGGGACCAAAAAACTTGAAAATTACTCTCACGCATAACAATAGAGTACTCTATGCAAAGATTTTGTTTCTGAAGACCGGGAAGAATTCGGAACCTGCACCATTAAATGCTAATATCCCCCTAGGAATAGATGTATAACAGGAAAGGCGCATTCTTAGGTAGCACACAGTCACATCAGCTGTGTATCTGCTCCAATGTTGCGTTTCTTTTCTCCGCGTCAGCTCTGATGTTGTATTGAGCGTCCTCCACAAAATTAACTAACTGTGCACTGCGTTACGGGGTTTAAGTGTCTTTGCAGTATAACATCCAATTTCCACTTCAAAGTAATTGGTCTTTATGAATTTTTAAGCCCCCTAAGAGCACTACCGATTAATGAATATTTGAAAGAGACTGGTGTAGTAATTAAAATATATTAAATTTTAATAACAGTGAATGTTAAAGCAACTGCTGAAATAACAAAAGCATTCTAAAGCATTAGTGACAGTATGCTTAATCAAGAACACTCAGTCTTGGGCTTCATTGGTAAATGGGCTCATTTTAGCTCGTCTGCTAAAGTGATACAGCCAAACCTCAAGGACACAAACACAGTTCACACTTGATACTCTTCACTGCTTGCTGTGGGTTATGTGGTTCCTTACTGTGTTTGGAAATTTTAGTACACTTGTAGTGTTTCAAAAATTTGCACCTAATACTAACAATGTATGTGATCTTAGATAAGCCATTTACTCATTCTTCCCTAAATTTATCACTATTTTAAGCAAGGAGTAAGATTTAGGTAACTTGCCAAGTTTTCTCCAGTACTACCTTTCAGTTACTCTATATCTAAAATGAAAACTTTTCTTTACCTTGGCCAGAAGCAAGGGAAAAACATCAGTCAGGCATGGTTATATATGGATAATGTATATAATATATAAATGAATGAATCTGGAAAGAAGCAGCAGAAAATAGAGTTGGTGTGTTTAGATACATGGTCCCCATGCTGCCGGTCCCCCACCACATTCTGAGTAACAAGGTCCTAAAGCTCTTCTTCTTTGCCACTTAACCCTCATAACAGCACCTTCCTTTTTTGAGAGAGTAAACTGAGAATTACACAGACTAAATAACTTCTGCAAGGCAAGATTGCATCGCAGTGGCAGATCTGGGATTTGGAGCCGAGCAAGTTTGTTTCCATAAACCGCACAAGCACGGATCAGCATTATCCTGGGCTTATCAGGGGTGCTCCAAAAAAACAAAACAAAACAAAAAAAACATCAATAGAAAGAGAAGTTATGAAAACAGAAAATTCTGAAATTGCAAAGTACCTTTCCTGAAGTGAATATTTCACTAGAAGGGCTCAAGGGTCGATTTGAGGTGCCAGAAGAAAGAATTTGGCAGAAAGCAAATGTGAAGATATACCAATAGAAATGACCTATTCTGGAGAACAGAGAGAAAAGAATGAACAAAATGAACAGAGCATCAAAGACCTGTGGAATACCATCAAGCACACCAATATATGTATCACAGGAGTCTTAGAAGGAGCGGATAGAAGCAAAAGAAAAATATCTGAAGAAATGATGGCCAGAAAGATCCCAAATCTGGTGAAAAACATATACTAGAAAACATATAACCTGCATATACTAGAAGCTTAACAAATTCCACATTTAAAAACATACAGAGAATTCCACAACTATATATATCATTATCAAAATGTTGAAAGCCAAAGACAGAGAAAATCTTGAGATCAGCTAGAGAAAAGTGACCTATCATGTACAAGAACAACAATATAATTTATACCTGACTTTTCAAAAATAATAGAGTCCAGAAGCAATGAAATGACACTTTCAAAGTGCTGAAAGTCCAAAAAAAAATCTCTCCTCCAAGACTCATATATTATTTCTGGCAAGTATTCAGGCATTCTGGATAATTTTCTCCCCTGCATCTAATTTTTTCTTTTATTCTGAGGCTTAGCAGTACTTTTACATTTGTCTTAATTTTAATATTTTTAAATCCAATCTGGATTTTTCTAAATTATTCATGGACTTCCCATTTTACTATTTGTCTTTGCCTGTTTACTCTTCTATTTACACTATCTACAGTATTTATACTCAGCAGTCCTACTTTATTTTTAAAGGTACTTCCTGATTGTGTTTTATGTTAGCAATTCCTTATCCATCAGTCTGAGACGAGAGTAACCATCACGCATACACTAGAAGGTATGGGCCAAGTAACGGGATACTACGCTAATTACATTGTTTTGTTAGCGGCAGAGAGTCTTACATTTCCTCTTTTTTTTTTTTTGTAATTTGCTTTGCTTTATTTCATGAAGCAAAAACCAAACATATTTTTGTAGCAACTGAAAAAATGTAAATAAAAAGATCAATAATACCAGATCTTGGCTAATGTAAATAATGCTGCAATAAAGTTAGAGATACACATATTCTTTCTAGTGTTTCAGGGTTCTTTGGATATATTCCCAGAAGTGGAGTCAGCGGGGAAGGGGGTTGGGGCTGGGTGAAAAAGGTGAAGGGATTAAGCAAAGAAAAAAAACAACAAACAGAGACACAGACAACAGTATGGTGATTACCAGAGGGAAAAGGGGGTGTGGGAAGGGAAAAGAGGGTAAAGGGGATAAACGGTGATGGAAAGAGACTTAACTTGGGGTGGTGAACATACAATACAATATACAGATGATGTATTATAGAACTGTATCCCTGAAACTTGTATAATTTTATTAACCAATGTCACCCTAATAAATTCAATTTTAAAACATCTTTTGGGAAAAAAGATCAATGATAAAAGTTAGTATTAGATTAACAAAAATGTAAAACATTGGTAGAACCCAGGGGCTATAGAAATTGTGATAGCAATGATATACTCTTGTACGTATGAAGGTTTAGAATACAAATTGATAAGAACTTACTAGAGTTTTGTGTTTTAAAATGTGGCAAATATGTAATTTACTACCTCTTTGAAAAAGCCTAATTCTAGGACCTTAAATATGTTGTATTGATGATCAAATTCACAAAACTCTACACACAAGTTAGTGACTCACTTGTTACATTAACACAGGGACACAATTCTCACTTGATGTAATAAATCCATGGTGAGTCTGGAATGTCACTCTACTGGTTAGTATTCAAGTGGCATTAAAACCAATGTACTATATTTATATTTAACCACATATGAACTCATTGAAATCTGGGGCTAAAAACTTGACATAAAACCCCAATGAACACTATCTATTGAGTGCAACATTGTTTTGAGTGTAAAATTTTTAATAGGCGATTCATAGAGAAAAAATTATTTTCAAACAAAAATTATGTCAATGCCTTCTTATTATTTGTAAAAGCATAGATGTTGCTTTTAAATGCCTTTAAGATGCACAGCTGCACTACCCACTCTTTGCCTCATACACCGCCGCTTCTCAAGGACCCACTGTCACTTCCTCAGCCTACAGCCACTGTGTCCTTGTATCATCCACCTACCCCCACACACACATAGTAAGTCACTGTGACTCATGAGTGACAGTCCCATTTTATTTTACTCCCTTACTGTCTCCCCATTAACATGCCAACCAGCTTTGGATGTTTCCTCCCGGCCATTTAATGAATTCGTGGGCGCCTTCAGACAGCTCACACTGGAATGTACAGCAAAGACCCCACAGTGTGATGCGAAGCCATGTGATGGCTGCGGGATGGCATTCAGTCACATCTCACACTTTCCTGGACCTGAGAAAATTCACACGGTAGAGAAACCATACAAAAATGGTGGGCGTGCCAAGGCCTTTAGGCATCCTTCATCATTTACTACTCAGCAAAACATGCGTGCATTAGAGCAAGTCTTTGTCTGTAATGATTGTGAAAATACTTTTACCTTTAAAGTTTATGCAACATCAGAAAAGCATACAGAGCCCTGGGGGTGTGGCCCAGTGGATTGAGTGACAGCCTGCGAACCAAAGGGTCACTGGTTTGATTCCCAGTCAGGGCACATGTCTGGGTTGCAGGCCAGGTCCCCAGTGGGGGGCATGCGAGAGGCAACCACACATTGATGTTTCTCTTCCTCTCTCCCTTTCCCTCTGTCTAAAAATAAATAAATAGGTAAATAAATAAATAAATAAAGAGAGAAAAGCATACAGGATCAAAACTACACCAGTGCGATGCAGGTCACAAGGCCTTTAAATTTTATGAATTCCTTATTAGACATCAGAGAGTTCACACTGGAGAGAAACCTGATGAATGTGGAAAGGCCTTTAGCCAACAGGCAGCCCTGAAATGCCACACGGAATTCATACTCCAGGGAAATGGTACCTTTGATAATGTTTCAAAGCTTACTGAACACTGGAACACGCCTAGTGACCCAACATTACGCAGATGTGACAAATGTGAAAAATGCTTTAAATTGCACTCCCAATTTAGTAAACTTCCGAGAACTCATACTGAAGAGAAATCCTTCAAATGCGATCCATGTGGAAGGATCTTTAGCCAAGAAGTCCTGAAACTGCATTAAAAATGAACACTGGAGACCAAGGTTTTCATTGTCACACGTGTGGACGTGATTTTAGCAGTAACTGTGATCTTACCCAGCATGAAAGGACTCATACTGGAGAAGAGCCATGTGGGTACAGCCAGTGTGACAAGACCTTCAGAAACGCACCCGATCTTAGCTCTCACAAAAGGACATAACCAGAAGTGAAACCCGTTGTTTGTAATCAGTGTAAAAAAGCTTTTAAAAGGAGGTCCTTCCTTGTTCAACATCAGAAAACTCGAAGAAATAGAACTTCTAAAGCTACAGTAGCGATAAATAGATCTCTAGGCCCCACATCTTCTTTATGAAACAGAGAATTCATCCAGAGAGACCCTATCTATAGCTAAACATCTTCCCGTAGTGATTACAATATTCGATTGTTCTTCATCAAAATTCATGCTATATGAACATTCAAACATAAGACCAGTGTATACAATTTAAGAACAAACTTGGCAAGGAAACAGCATTATTTGATTACAAGTGTGCGTTCTACCTTACTTTGTGTGTGCTCGTGATCCTTGGAACTCCCCACCAGAAAAATGACTGAGAATATTCGGCCTCGGATCTGAAATAAGCCAAAGCACTGCCTTTATCATATTCCCTCTACTGAGAGAAGAAAGCTAAGAAGAAGAATAAAATAAAAGTACTTAATTTTATTTAGATTATTTTATTTATTGAAGTAAGATCATAAATTAGATCATGAATAAACTTTTTTAAAACAAAGGCAATACGTTAAATGATAAAAAGATTTTGCATGAAAAACTGTACACCCAATACAAGTAGACATAAATAAGTGATGTGAACTCTATATTTCTGGGGTTAAAACTATTGAAGAGGCCTTGAACAGGTAGCCGAGTTGGTGAGAGCATCATCCCAATAAGCCAAGTTTGCAGGTTTGATCCCCAGTCAGGGCACCTACAAGAATCAACTAATAAATGCATAAACGAGTGGAACAACAAATCGAGGTTCCTCTCTCTCTCTCTCCCTTCCTTTCTCTCTCTCAAGTTAATAAATAAAAAAATTTAAAAGACTGTTGGAGAAAATTTCTATATACGAGACAGAGACAAAAAAAGTAATGGATTTGCTCCTTAATTTTGAAATCAAAACTGAAGGAGTAATTGGTGTAATTCAAATGTAATACAAATGAAAATGTTGGGGGTGACAAAATACTTCTACTCTTTTGTCTGAATGGCTGTAACATCTGTGACATCTGGCCCTCATGGAATTATCGTTCTTCTTAGATATATTTAGAGAAAAATGACGGTGTTGACTTATTGCAACATACGGCTGTTAGAATTCCATTCAGAACAAGGTAATGCTTTACTTGAAAGTCACTACATTTCTTAATGGCCTAATAAATAAATGCAAACCTTTCTCGTATCAGCTACCTAGCAGATTTCCGACACAAACGCAGAACCTATCACACATTGCTGGGTAAATTCTTTCAATCACTAGTGACAAAGTTTCCCTGTCCAGTCTAAGGCAAAGGATATAATTTAACAAGTCTCTTGGACGTGGTCCCGATGCATAGAGAATTTTGGGAATATGACACTCAATTACTCTTTCTTGTCTGTCACTCTTCTCTCAGATACTACTAAGGCTTCTATAAAGAAAATGTGGTTTTGTATTCCCAGATGAGCCTTGCATATGTAATTCGCTAATAACCTAAAGAGCACACATATGCTTCTCCAAGTTAAAGTTCATATGGATATCCAATACCAGACCCATTCCACTTGGATTGAATTCAGGTTGGAAAAACTGAAACTATAACTGCACGTGGCTGAAAAATGACTGAAATATATTTGAGAAATGGCTGAGGAAATAGAAATGAGATTATAAACACACTCATGAAAATAGACGTATTACTGACCTGAGGTAGCCCATACATCCCTAAGTTAATGAGACAACAGAAAGACTTAAGACTCACATGCATCAAACCTCCTTCACCGTCTTACTTTGGTTCCTAAAATCCAGGGCTAAAGCAAATTAAATGTCATATGTGTAATGATGTCCAAGGTGACTCTCATCAGTCCCTCACTCCCATACATGAATACAAATGACAGGAAAGAGAATGAAAAAAAAACCCCACCCCAACTAAATACAAGACTAAAGGAACTTTTTCTGAAAAGCGGGAATTCCAAATAGGCCATCACTAGATTTGTTAGAATAATAGGCCCTTTATTTTAAAAAAAAGCCAGAGCGAATATTCTTCTTCTGTCCCCACATATTTCCTTGTTCACTTGGGGCTTTCACTTACCGTAAGCCAATTTCAGCCTCTGAATTGCCTTTTGCACTTCACATTTGAGAAGAAATAAAAACACGTCCATTATGAATTTTTGGTCGTTCAAAGATATTGTAATCAAAGAACTCCAGGTAAAATCATTTTATGTTGAATTTTTCCAATTTTTAATATATTCCTTTATAAATAATTTGCTATATCTAATCACACAGTGTTTCCAATACAATCGAAATGATGGTCATGAAAGATTTGGTAATACTTATCTTGGAATGTCTGAATATTACAGTATCAAACATACATCCAGCTTTCTTTCAATTTTTTTGTTATTAAATCCTTTATATTAGATATCTCCATTGTCACCTTTTTGAGGAGCTATGAAGCTATTATCCAGCAAAATTCCTCTCGTGGAAAAAGTTGGCCCAAGATTTTGAAAGAATGGATTTCAGACTGTAGTTCATTACAAAGAACTGGGGATCTATACTATGTCACCTAACCTGGATGTTCCAACCTAACCTGTACGTCTCATCAGAAAGTAGAACCACGCAGTATTATTGCTCTTCCTTCCAAGCAACAGGACCAAGAATATATTATGAGATTTGAAAAACCTCACCTTGGTGGATAGATTTCTGGGAATCAACTTCAACTCGTCCATAGTCTCCAACTTCAGCATCCCATCTGTCGTCGTAACTTCTTAAATCAGAGTTTACAATATTTGTTTGATTGTCTCCATTCCTGTTGCCTGTGTCCTAATCCCCACCCAATCATCTATGGCTTGGACATTTGTAAGAATCACAGACTTCAAACTTTTATCTGAGCACTTCCTTTATTTTATTCTCCCCAGTTCCCTCTTCCACTCTCTTTAGGAATTGTTGCAACCTTTCCCATATTTCATCCGCTACCCTCACCTGTGATGTTTCCTCTGCTTTCACAAAACTTCAGATCGTAAACTCAGGCAGCCCCTCACAATCTGACCTTCGACCCTCCATTTGCAACCTCATCTCCATCTTAAATGACTCTTTAGGTCTTCCATTAGAGAAAATTATCCTCTTGTTTTCTATTAGAATATTTAAAAATCTCATGCTGATAAATATAGAGATAAGGAATGTGGATTTATTTCCTATAAATTTCTGACACAAGCTGTCATTTTACCTACTGTAATAAAAAGCAATTTGATCACTTCCAGGACAATTCCACCCAGGTCAGCCAATGCTTGTTTGAAACAGACTCTTGAAGTTGGCGGTTGAGAAGTTAAATTCCCAGATTGCAACTTCCACGTGTGCTCTCAGGCATGTTCTCTCCTCTCCAGTGCTCCCTCCCTTTTCTCCTAGTTCACCTCAGAATTAAGTGTTCCCATCCCTGAAGGCTAAATGAGAAGTGAAGGAACCGGGCAGTATAACTCAGGCCCGAGGGCTGTCCACTGGGTCTGGCTGGTCCCTGCCCGGGGCACCTCGCCCTGCTGGGCTTTGTCCTGCCACAGCATTTGGTCACCCTGGCTGGCCCTTGTGCATGGTGCGCATCTGGACCTGACATCTCCTTCACGGCCTCTGCTCCAGACATCCACTCTCTGTCCACCTTGTCTGCACCAATCAGTCCCCGTGGCTGCTGTAACACAGCCCCATGAACCGAGTGGCTTAAAACAACACAAATTCATTCATTATCTGACAGCTCCGGAGGTCAGAATTCCAAAATGGGTTTTATGGGGCTAAAATCAATGGCAGGACTGGGTGCTCTCTGGAGGCTCTAGGGAGAACTGGTTTCCTCACCGTCTTAAGCTTCCATTCCTTGACTCGGCTCCCTTTCCTCGCCTGAAGTCCTTGCCGCCCTCTTAAAAGGGCCCCTGTGGTTATATCAGGCCCACCCCCACAGTTCAGGGTAATCCCTCACCTCAGGACCCTTAATTTACACCTGCCAAGGCCCCTCTGTCATGCAAAGTCAGTATTCACTGGTGCTGGGAATTAGGACGGGGACCTTTTGAGGCGTCATTATTCTGCCTACCACACACTTCCACCCCTCATTTTAAAATTCAAGTGGGAAGTATGCCCAAATCCCCTGAGGGGTGTGTTTATATGACCTCGTGATTGGGGTATACAGGAGACATGAATGAAGAGCACCTGGGAATTTTCAGCCCAATCCCTTTGACCAGAGGACCCTGCATCCCCCAATCCTTCCTGTTCTCACCACACTCAGGACCGAGGCTGAGGGCCTGCAGGCAGTGGCTGGCCTTGATTGGGAAATGAGAAGGTTCTGCGTGTGATGGTCTGGGCTCCACATAAGCAGGCTCAGCTGCAGGCTGGGCTTGCCGGCCGTGCAGGGGCTGGCTGCTGTCAGACGGTGAGTTCATGCTCTGTTCCATGGGGTGGCAGAGGGGAGGTTTTTCAGGGCAGATCTGGGGAGAGGCCCCACATACCTGAAATCCCAGGTGCTACAGCAGCATCATCTGTGGGCTCCTTATGGGGCTCAGGAGAAGAGGGGAGCCTGAAGGTCAAGGCTAGGAGGCTGTTGTGTCTTCTGGTTTCTCCCATGTGCATGTGCTTGAGGGGGTAGTGATGCGGGGTGGGGGTGGGAGGTTGAGGCACTTGGTGTCTCACACTTCTGTCTTGGCTTTTTAGGGCGTGATTTCTCGGCAGTTTGCTTTCTTCTGAGAATAGAAGCCCCAAGAGGAGAAAATGGCTCTTTCATTTCTAAGGGTAATATCGCAGGTGAATTGCTTACTTATGATTTTCTTCCTAAAATTCCAATTTACAGGGCCTAAAAATGTCTTTTCTCTTTTGGGTTGTGAGGGAGAATCTGATCCCGGCCTCTGTCCCAGCTTCCCGTGGTTGGCTGGCACTCTTCGGCATTCCTTGGCTTGTAGGCGCATCGCCCTCCTCTCTGCTTCATCTTCACGTGGCCTTTCCCTTTGTGTCTTCACATAGTTCTTCCTCCGTGCAGATCAGCCTCTGTGTCCAAATTTCCCCTTATAAGTCACATACAATTGGGGCCCACCCTAATAATTTCACTTCGACTTGGTTATTTCTGCAAAAAAAAAAAAGACAAAACAAAACTCTTCCCCCTATTTTCAGGTAGGGTCCATTCTGAGGTACTGGGGGTTAGGACTTCGATGTACCTTTCGTTGGGGGACTGTTATGAGTCCATACAGACCAACACAAAATTTTCAAAACTAGTTATTTCTTCTAGAAGAGAGAAGTCACTCAGTTTTTTTCTAGTCTAAATTGATGTGTATCTCTGCCTTTGTTTTGAAAGAATGTCTGCACTGTATAGAAGTCTAGATGTGTGGCCTCATCTACATGCCCAGCCCAGTCACCCCGTTCTCCCCTCTGGCGAGGCTGGGGTCCTGCTTTCTTACCAGCCCTGTGTGACCTCTAAAAGCTTCTGTTTGACTCAGGATCCTAACAGTGTCCTCCCAAGTCAGGCCCTATGCAGACCCAGTTTCAATGTCAGCCAAGGACCCTCGGAAATTTTCATACAAGGGTTTGGGGCTCTTTCCTAGCACCCTGCCCTCCAAATCCCAGCTGTGTGGGAAGGAAGCTCCAAACTCTGATATCCTCTCCCTCTGTCCAGCAAGACTGCTGCTCTCTGCTTGGGTTCCACGTCCCTGCACTGTGTCTCTAGAAATGCCACCAAGGAGAGTTCAAGGGTAACGTGTGCTTTTATTTTCGTCCAGGGTAACAGCCGTGGACAGGTTGCTTCCCAGTGCATAAAAACAGTGATCTGTATGCTTACCTAGCGTTTTTAGTTCTTTCATAGTGAGAGGGTAACTCAGAGCAACTACTCCATTATCACCGGAACCCAAAGTGGTCCAGTTCAAGTTGACTTTCGTCTTTGAAGGCATCCCGAGATGCCTCAGCCTATATAGTCACAGTTGTTATCAGTCTGCACTGTAGGGAAGTCTGCAAGTGATTGTGTTCACTGGGGTTCTCCAGAGCAACAGAACACCAACAGCATGTGCACACGCACACACACGATTTAGTGTAAGAAATGGACTCACTTCGTTATGGAGGCTGAGAAATCCCAAGATCTGTAGTCAACAAGCTGGAGACCCAGGAGAGATGATGGTGCAGCTCCAGCCCGAGGCTGAAAGCCTGAGAGCCTGTGGTATAAGTTCCTGAGACTCGAGGAGAGAGATGCTTTGTTTTGAGCAGCCAGGCAGGAGGAGGACCCCGAGCATTCCTCCTGGGTGGGATCCCAACTTAGAGGCCTTCAGTCATAATCCCACAGATGGCAGCTTCACCCCATTGACTCCCCAGCTGAGCACATACACGAAATGTATGTTTCTTTAGCTGTCACTTTTTTTTAAGAATGAGGATAGGTAATTTTGCCTTCCTGGACTCTTCAAGGACAAAATCCATTTTTTAGTTTCCGCTTTCCATTGGTGCTTTTGGCCACACGTTCTAACATAGCCTTATACCCAGTTTCCCTCCCGATTCTGCCCAACCTGAAAGATACGTACTGAGGGCCCCCGGAAGCGTGGACACGTGTGAAGTCTCAGTTGTTATTTCAGGACTCGGTGAGATTCAGAGACGTGGCCGTGGTCTTTTCTCCGGACCAGTGGGCTCATCTGAGCCCTGAAGAGAGACAACTGTATACGGACGTGATGCTGAACAACTGTGATTACCTCGTGTCCCTGGGTGAGGAGGTCTTTCCTTGTTAGTTTAAAACTACCCATGGTGTGATTTGTCCTTCGGTGCAACTTCTCTGCAGAGTCCTTGAAGGTGCCTGACTGAACTTGGACCCGGTATTCCTCAGAGCAGCATTGGAGCTGTGTGATGTTTGGAAGGGCGTTTCCGCCTCGTGAGGACTCCAGCTTTATATCCTCCACTGTCTTCCAAACCATCACACCCTCCTCCAGAGCTGTACTTGTCAGGCCATCGTGTGCCCAGGAAACAGCTGCAGACATGTAAAATGTAGAGGGTCTTTGTTTTTCTTTTAAACAAAAACAGTGTTACGGAGGTTCCTGAGAGATTTTTGAGGCGAGATTTATCATCAAAAGTGTGGGTCTAACTAAGTTCTGTAATAACCACAGCATGGTCAAGGTCACTTGTTTTTCTTAGGACACTGGACTTACAAGGCAGAAGTGATATCCTCTTTGAAGCAAGGGAAATCGCCCAGCATGCTGGAGAGGGAGGTGACAAGTCCTCCATGCCCAGGTAAACTGACAAGCAACACGCAGGTGGAGGCCATCACAGATCCCCCCCCCCCCCCCGGGCTGGTCAGAGAAACCTCACCCGCGGTGACAGGGAGGAACCCCTTGCCATAGGCCTCCAAAGAAATCTTATTCTTACCCCACATTCATCACTCTCCCCGTACCCCTCTTGTTATACCTCCATTCTTAGGACACTAACTAATGTGCCAGTAAACTTCTGAGGTTTATATTACCACATGAAGGGACAGAAGGGTGAATAGCTGAACTGGCCCGAGAGTTTATCAGCGATTGGAATAAATGAGTGGGTTAGTTCAAAAGTGTCATGAAAAGTCTTTTTTTTTTTTTAAACAGTTATGGAGAGGGATTTTTTCCTCTAGATTAGATAATAGGTTAATTAGATGAAAAATAACAAACCAGAAAAGCAATAAAATTTACTAGCTAACTGGAGAGAGATGACTCACCCATCATTAACAGAAAGCAAAAACTGCAATGCTCATGTAGGAATTTCACAGAAACGTAAACAAGTTTTAAGTTTCAGCACACAGTACCGAAGGCAGCTCATTAAAAGACCCCTCCCTGAAAGTCAAAGAATGAAAAGATAACCAATTTAGTTTGCGACATCATTAGATCTGAAGGGCAGAATAAAACGTTGTAGGCATTTTGGAAAATGGTCCTGGAATCCAGGAAGAAATTCAAAGGTTTTGTAAGAATTGTTCACAAGAATTCCAAGTAAACTGGAGCCCTCCGATTCTTTAAAACCTTAATAACCTGGCCTAAACTCCTCTTCCACCTTGAAGCTAGTTCATCTATACAGATGAGTCATCTGAGCTTTCTCTTTTTGTCCGTTAATGTACTTGTGTCGCTTCCTTAGCCTTTCAATTCTTTGGGCACATTTTTCCTATTGAGTTCTGATCACTTTTATGTTTCCTACAGCATTTTCCTACTCTTTCCGGTGCCTTGTGGTTTCAGGAAACCAGTCTGTCTGCTCTCTGTTTTGTTTTGTGTTTCGTACATAAATATACACCTGTTTGAATACAACAAATTGGACTGCCAGGGTTGGCAGTGTGCCGGTGAGAGAGCTGGAAGTCAGCAGCAGAGAACTGAGCGCATCACACGCTCAGCTGCTGGCAACTGTCACTGCTGTTCCAGTCGAGACTCCATCGTCATTTTGTGTCCCTTGATCTGCAGCCCATGACCTCATCCCCCCCCACCCCGGGACAGCCCATCTAGTATCTTTTCTATGCCACTAAATACGCATATATCAGTTATAAAATACACACAGTTTTATACATATGAATGCATTTTAATTTAACTGGCATGCCATAAGAATCTCGTTTCTTGTCTTCCCATTTATCTCTAGTTCTGAGATCCTTACACATTTCAGCATATAAGCACATCTCATTTTTGAGTGCAATATAGTATTCTATAGTGTGTGTCCACCACATTTAACTTTGGAAACCTCTCCCTGAACAAGGGCTAAGTCTCTGCAACTCTTTCTGACCAAATTCTCACGTGTTCCCTTGCGAATCGGTGTGATCATTTCTCTGGGTCACAGGACATAGTATAAGCTGTTTCACAAGACATTCCCATTGCCTTTGTACCTTTGTAAAAAAATCAGTCGTCTCTATGTGTTCATAATATTCCCTTACTATTTTAGTGGTTGTAGAATCTGCAGTTACGGAGCCTGCTTTCTGCCTAACACTGGTAATTTGTGTCTCGGTTTCCCCCCCATCAGTCTGGTGAAGCTTATCAATTTTATGGATCTTTGTAAAGAACCAGCTTTTTGTTTTATTGTTTTTTTCTTTGTTGATTTCTTATTTTCTATTTTATTACTTTCCACTTTCATTTTTATTATTTCCTTTCTTTTGCTTACTTTCATTTACTGTATTTTGCCGTGTATAATGCACACTTTTTTGCCCAAAATTTGAGGGGAAAAATAAGGATGAGCATTATACCTGGGTAGTACCTGAAATACCTTGTATCTGTTCTTGTGTTTTGTAATTATTTGTTTCATAAAATTTCTTGTACTATAATATGTTCAAAAATAAATGCTAAAATTCCTTTATAATACAAAAAATATATATAAATATAAATAAATAAATAAATAATTGAATTAAAAATTAAAATGAAAGATTTATTCCTGAAAGTTTGGGCCAAAAATGTAGGTGTGCATTATATACAGCAAAATACGGTAATTTGCTCTTTTCTTTCAATCTTAAGGTAAACGCTGAGGTCATTGATTTGAGACCTTTCTTCTTTATATTATAGGCCTTTAATGCTTTGAATTTTCCCCAAGTACATTCCACAAATTCTTATATATTTTCATTTTCATTCAGTTCAAATACTTCCTGATTTCTCTCTTCATTTCTTGTTCAATCTGATTAGTTAAAAGTATATTATTTGGAAGTATTTGGTGAGAGAACATACTCTGTGTGACTTGAATTCTTTTAACTGTGTTGTTTTATGGCAAGAATGTGGCCCATCCTGGGAAATAGCCCTGTGCACTCGAGAAGAATGTGCATTCTGTTGTTGAGTGGAGCATTCTATAAATAGCAATCAGATTATTTGGTTGATAGAGCTGTTTAAACCTATCGTACATTTGCTGATTTTCTGCCTACTACTTTCACTGATTACTGAGGGGGGGCATTAAAATTTCCAACCACAATTATGAATTTATCTATTTTCCTTCATACCCTTTTATGCCATGTATTTTTTAAAAAACTGTCACCCAAGGATATGTTCATCGATTATAAGAGAGGAAGGGAGAGAGAGAGACAGACAGACATGTGGATCGGTTGTCTCCCACACATGTCCCGACAAGGAATAGAAACCCACAACCTGGGTATGTGCCCTGACCAGGAGTCAAACCCACAATTTTTTGTGTGTGGAACACCAGCTCCAACCCACTGGGCCACCCGGCCAGGGCGTGTGCCATGTGCTTTGAAGCTCTGAAGGCGCGTGCCCTTTGAGCATTGCTGTCCTCTTATGATCTGACCTCTTCAATATTATGAAATAAACTTCATCCCTAGAAGTATTTACTGCTCTGAGATCTATTTTGTCTGATGGCAGTGGAGCCATTTCAGCTTTCTTTGGGCTTGCAGCATGGTGTACATATTCTGCATCGTTTTACTTTTAACCTGTTCGTGTCTTTACATTTAAACCGAGTTCCTTGTAGAGAATATATAATTTGGTTTTGCTTTCTTATCCAATCTTGATAAACTCTACCTTTTAATTGGGGGTGTTTGTACTAGTGGTTCTTAACGGGTGGAGAGAAAGATTTTGTCCCCTTGGGGCACCTGGCAATGACTGGTGACATTTTTGGTGGCCACAACTGGGAATGGGAATGCGCTACTGGCATCTGGGGGGTAGAGGCCAGGGATGCTATTAAACGGCCTGCATACACCAGACCACCCCCATGACAAAGAAACTATCCCAGATGCAAAATGTCAAGAATGCCCAGACTGAGAAACCTTGGTTTATATCATTTACATTGAATGTGATTATTCATAGGGTTGGACTCAAATCTATCTTCTTATTGCATTTGTCATATCTGTTCTTTGTTCTCTTTTCCCCCCTTTCTGCCCTCTTTTTGACTAAGTGTATTTATTTATTTTTTTTAGGATTCCATTTTATCTCCTGTGGCCTATCAGCTATCATTCCGTTATTTATTTTGGTGGCTGCGCTAGGGTTGGAGCTTATAGCAGGCGTCGTTAATACTGCAATTCTTAGGCTGTACTTGCCTTTGTCTTCACCCAGCCTTTGCGCTATTGTTGTCTTGCGTTTCACATGTTCTAAGCCCCACAGTACGTTGTTGTTGTGTTTAATCATCCAATACTCTTCTAAAGAAAAAATAATGTTTAAAACCTTTCATATTTACCGCGTAGTCACAATACCGGATGTTCTTTCTTACTTTGTGTAGATCCAGGTTTCATCTGGCACCCTTGGCCTTCTGCCTCAAGGGACTTCTTTTAAAATTACTTGTAGTGTGAGTCCACTGGTAATGAATTCTTTCAGCTTTTCTATGTCTTAAACTGTCTCCTCCGACCCTTCATTTTTCAAAAGTTTGGCTGGGCATAGAATTCTGGCTGACAGGTTTTTGTTGTTGCTTTGTTTTTTTAGACATTAAAGTTTTTGGTTTTGGTTTTGGTGTTTGGTTTGCAGTGTAAAGTGAGGAACCTGACGTCACATCACTTTGTTTCATGTATGCTGTCTTTTCTTCCTCTGGCTGATTTTACGGTTTCCTCTTCACCACCAACTACAAGCAATTTGATTATGATGTGTCTCGGTGTAATTCCCCTTATGTTCCTTATGCTTGGAGTTTGCTGGGTGACTCAGTCTGTGAGTTTGTAGTTTTCACTGTGTTTGGAAAATGTTGAGCTGTTATTTCTTTAAATATTTTTTCTGGTCCTTCTCCGTTTATTCTCTTTCAGAGATTTCAGTTGCCCATAAGCCATCTGAAGTTGGTAAATCTTCTAATTTTTTTCTTTATAGGATTTTTATTTAGTAGATGCTGATACTTTTAACCCTCTGACTGTTCTAACTTTTGAATTATACGTTCCATTTCTCCAGTCCCTTTATCTTTGAGGTCTCTAAATAGGTTTTCCATGTTATCGGTCTGTCTTTGGCTCTGTAATTTTGCTGTAAATGTGAACTCTTAAGTTCATTTAAACATATCTTCAAACGTGTTATTTCCTCTTTGCTCTTTTTTTATTACCCTTTGATTCTGTCTGATGTTGTAGTGCCCTGTTTATCTTTTAGAAAATATTCATGGATATTTTACACTATTTCTCTGCATTCATATATTTTTCAGTCATTTCAGTAGCATTTCAAGGTCTAGAATGATGAAGGTAACAGAAACTTATCCTAGTTCTCCATTTCACTAATGGTAGGTTAATACAAACAAAAATGTATCTATAATATTTTATATGTTGTACAGAAATGCTAAAAAATACTTTTTTCCTAGCAATTAACCAATTTTCATTTAGATTTCTTTGTTACCAAAAAATAAATGCTAGAACTTATCTTTTGGTCAAACTATGGGGTCATACATTTGGTAGAGTCTGGGGTTATCAAGATACTAAACAATAATAAAGTGTTCAGACAACATGAGAATTTACTCACGTGTGGTGTGTGTGTCTACTGGGGACTCCCTTCCATTTCTAACAACCTGTCACTAGGATACATTTCCACAGACTAACAAAGATACACACACACACACACACACACAGAGGGAGGGAGATATGATTATTCTTGGCGTTCTCAGCAATAACAAAAACAAATATAATTCAAATATCCAAATAGGTCACTGGCCCAATCAATAATGACCCTGTCATACATCAAGATATTAAATATCAGTAAAGTTCCTAAATCAGATTTATACTTACTAGTATAAATTTCCCCAATTTTTCTGTTTAAAGGAAAATAGTTAAAAGTATAAGCTCTTTCACAAATTGTTATCTCTATACAGAGATATATTTTTTTAATTTTTATTGTTATTCAATTACAGTTGTCTGCCTTTTCTCTATACAGAGATATTTTAAAGGACCTTAATGAAAATAAAGCTTTAATCCACGCTGGGGACTTTCATGTGATTCTTTTTGGTTTTTTTCCTAATTTTATTGTTGTTCAAGTACAGTTCTCTGCCTTCTCCCCCCACCCCAGCCTAACCCCTATCATGTGATTCTTTAGATTCTTTAAGCTTTTCTGTTTTGGTAATTAAAATTTCAATGAGTCAGGTTTTTTTTTTTATAGTCACAAATATAAGTCTTTCAAGTTTAAAGAAAAATTTTCCTTGGCTACACGTCGATCACTTAAATGTTTCTTGTACACTTCTCTCTCATTCCTCACCCCCACAAACTCCTACTTCTCCTACTGCTCCCCTAAAGTTCCCGGTTTCTCCCTTCTCTCCCCTCACCCCACTCACTAATTATCTCGACGTTTGTTGCAATGTCCAGATTTAACTTTATTTTTTCTCAAATTGTTTTCCTACTAGCGTGTCAACCAGTGCTGGTGAATTATCACGCCCTTAATGAACCTGTGAACACCTTCAGACAAAGCCCTCCCCCGGTGAAGGATCCCAAACTCGGTACTTCTGTCCAGCGTTATGAATGCGAGGACTGCCGCATAGCTTTCAGCCACACCTCCCAACTTATTGGACATCAGAAAATTCACAAGGTAGTGAAAGCCCACAGTTGGGGTGAAAATGCAAAGGCCTTTAGGCATCGCTCATCCTTCACAACACCCCAGAGAACACATATTCTAGATCAACACTTTGAATGTAGCCAGTGTGGCAGAACCTTTGACAGAGCTTCCAAGTTGATGCAACATCAGAACGTGCACAGTGGATGGAAACCATACAGATGTGATGTGTGCCAGAGGACCTTTAGGTTCCTCTCGTCCTTTAATACGCACCAGCAATTCCATGTCGGCAAGAAACCCAGCTTGACTTGGCATCAGAAAATTCACATGCAAAAGAGAGTCTTTGCCTGCAGAGTTTGTGCCCGGGCCTTTCCCACTTTCTCAGAAAGAAACCAACACCAGAAAATTCATGTTAGAAAGAAATACTACACGTGTGAGTACTGCAGAAAGAACTTCAATCCATATACGAAGTTCATCATACATCAAAGAGTTCATACTGAAGAGAGACCCTACAAATGTAAGGATTGTGGAAAATCCTTTAAAAGCACCTCGAATCTTAATCAACATCAAAAAGTTCACACAGGAGAGAAGTCTTTTTCATGTAATGAATGTCAGAAAACCTTTCAGCAGCTCATCGATCTTCATCGCCATCACCAAATCCATACCGGAGAGAAACAGTATATATGTACTGATTGTAAGAAGACCTTCGTCCGCTTCTCGGATCTAACGCGCCACCAAAGAACTCACACAGGAGAAAGACCCTACCAATGTAGTCTTTGTGAAAAAGCCTTTAGACATCACTCGAACCTCATTAAACATCGAAAACTTCATTCTGACGAGAAGCCCTTTAAATGTGATGAATGTGAAAAGACCTTTCGGGTTGGTTCAGAGCTGAATCAGCATAAAAAAATTCATACTCAAGAGAAGCCCTATAAATGTAACGAATGTCAAAAGAGTTTTAACAATCATTCAAATCTTAACAAACACATGAAAATCCATACTGGAGAGAAATCCTGTGTGTGTAATCAATGTGGAAAAGCTTTTAGCATAAACTCAAAACTTGCTCGACATCAGAAAATTCACGATAAAAAGAAACCCTAAAAATATATAGAAGACACAAAAAGGCATTTATAAATCACTTACTTTTTACTAGAAATCGGAAATTAAACCAAAGAGATCAACGCGGAAAGGTTTTTACTCAAAGCCCAATTCTTCTGCATGAATTCATCCTATATGGACTATTTTAGGAATATAAATACATACATGTTGAAGACACAGGAATACGTGATCAGAAATGTACTTCCTACGTTGCATTGACTTCTTTGAGCAAAAATGGCTAAACACATTCAGCCAAAACTTGAAATTGGATAAGGCAGTTCCTATTGTGAAAAGGTGGTTATGAGGAAGCTGGAACGGTGTAGTGCAAAGAACATAGTCATTTTGCTGTCCGTTCATAATCTATTTTTACTGGATGAATAAACTCATTCCTTTCACAGAGGTCGCTCTCTAAAGCTGTGAACCTTTGTAGGGGGATGATGCAACACTAATCTAAGCCTAAGTCAGGAAAACAAAAGCTATCTCTTTGGAATTCGGAATTAGAACTGTTAGGGAAGAAGAACCTTTGCTGGTGAATAATGAAACACAAAGACAATTATGAGGCAACACACTAAAGTATAATGAGTTAAGAGGGTAGACATGAGACATGTAAAGGTCACGGTTTGTGGGTGAAAAGACGGTTTCTGCTGCCTTGTCTAAGCGGATGTGACTCTGAGACGCCCAGCCTACCTGGATAGGTAGCACGATTCTTAGATATATCTAGAGAACCAAGATGACTTGGAGAAACGACAACACTTCTAGGACTCAGATTCAGGACATGGAGACTCTGTTACGTGTAGTGTGGTCTTATTTGTAATAGGCTGATTTCCTGTTTGTTTTAATAAATGCTAAGTTTTCTAGTGCGTGCTACCACTGGCGTGTACTGTTGAACACATTCAGGCCTTGGGTTAGAAATCTAATTACACCTTCCTGAATCTTTTCCCATAATCATTGGTGGCAACTTAGTCCTGTTCAGCCAAGTAGGGTAGGCATAGTGCTACGAATGTGTTTAGGGCTGGCCTCAATCCACAGAAAGTGACAGAAGACGATATTCCGTTTCTTCTCTGGGGGTCATTCTCACATCTTCCTGATCTCGCTGCTTTCCCACATATTAACAGTGGTTAAATTGTTGTGTAATCCCAGACGTGGCCCCTCTTGTCTGCTTTCCTCTTTAAGGAAAGGTGTGTATAAGGCTCACTTTTTGTAAATAACAGACACATAATAGGTTTCAAATTATATATAAGTTGAAAATGCAAGTGAAATAACTGTTAAAATGAGAATAAAAATATGTTATCAATCCAAACTTGGACATTGAAATGGTTAGTGGGATAAAGAAAAGAATTGTGTCCTAGACCTCTTACTCCTAATTTTGATCCTTAAAGTACTGGTTAGCGTAAATTTATTTTTTAAAAAGATTTTTAGTTTTTGAGAGGGGAAGGGAGAGAAACATCAATGTGTGGTTGCCTCTCATGCGCCCCCTACTGGGGACCTGGCCGGCAACCCATCCAGGTGCCCTAGACTGGGAGTCAAACAGGTGCCCATTTGGTTTGTAAGCCCGCACTCAATCCACTGAGCCACACCAGCCAGGGCTGGTTAGGGTAAAATTTCAAAGGAACTATTTTATGTGTTTCAAGTGTATTAAGACTTTCCACCAAGGATCCTATCTGGGTCAAGCTCCGCCCAGCCCCACCCTTCCCTCCAGCCCTGGAGGGCTCGGAGTTCTCCCTGAGTAAGCCCTTCCTCTCACTTGTGCGTGCACCTACTTCGCTTCCCGATCACACCAGGCCAGGTGACAGGGAAATGGGAGGATTCTGAGGCTGCAGTACGTCCCCTGATCCTCAGTAAAAGCCTGGAGAACCAGCAGGGGTGTCCAGCAAGACCACGGAAGGCCACGTGCGCAGAAGAGGCTTCTGGGTGCCTTTCCCAAGATCCCCCGCAAGGGGGCTGGATGCCTTTCCTGACTACATTCCCCCTAAGGCTGCTCCGCAGAGCCCCTAGATGAGGGATTCTTTGAAGAGCTCTAGCTTTAATTATGGGGTTTGGTTGATTGATTGCTATGAACCATTCCTAAAAAAAGAAAAGCTGCCAATTAATTTCACCGAAGACTATAGCTGAGAAACAAAGGTTACAAACTGTTAAGTGTCCACCAAAATGCTAATGATCCCCCAAATCTTTACATTTCTCCAACACCTAGTTCAGGAACACCAAAGCTGTATATCTTATATATTTTTTTCCTACTGCTTTCCCCACTCAGCATCAGAAAACATGCTGGAGAATAACCCCTAGGAACATTTTAAATGTGAGATCTCATACAGGAGCGATCAGAAGAATAATCAATGCTATAATGAAGCCGTCGCTGATTTCGGTAAACCCATCTATAGAGATACTTTGAATGTATGAAGGCTCGTAGGATTCAAACACTAACTACCCAAGAATTCGTGGTGAAAGGCAATCTATCAGTGGGGAGTCTGGGAGGCTCGCCTGGCTCATCAGCAGCCTGGAAGGAGCAGGACTGGAGGGCTGGGTGGAGGCAAGAAGACCCAGGCAAAAGAAGTGGGGAAGCGCCATGGGATCGGCACATATTGTGAAGATTGTTCATATTAGTTTTCTATGACTGTGTAACAAATTGCCACAAGCGTTGTGGCTTGAACTAGGCAAATATATTATCTTGTCACTTCTGTAGATTAGGAGTCTGGGCACGGTGTCGCTGACTTCTCAGCTCTGGGTTGAAATCACGGTGTATTGGGGCTGCGAGTTCTCTGGTGGCTGGAGTTTGGTTGGCAGAACTCAGTTCAGTGGTTGTCGGACTGGGGTGGCCATTGTCCTGCTTCCCTGTCAACCAACACCACTCTTAGCTCCTTATCACACGGCCCCACAGGTCTTCCATTATGTGGGCACTGTTTTCTTCCAGGATACCAGGACACCCGTCTAATTTCTTTTTTTGTGAAGACCCTGCTTTTAAAGGACTAATGGGATTAGGTCAGACCCATGTGGATAATCCTCCTAGTTTAAAGTCACCTCTTTTGGGACCTTAATTACATCTGCAGAATCCCTTCACAGCAGTGCCTAGCTGACTACTTGATTTCATAAGCAGAGTAAGGTGTGTGTAACAGGGGCCGGGACTCTTGAGGGGCCACCGTAACAGTCTGCTTCCCACCCTGTTTCATTACAGGGCTCATCCAAAAACATCAACCACGTGAACAAAACTAGTAGTTTATGGGTGTCTTTGTCCACATCGGTACGTGTACAATGAACTCATTCAGGAAGTAGCCGTGAGGGCCGGGGGAGAGGTTATGCGTGAGCCCACAGCACAGTGCTGCCTCTGGTCATGGCGGGTCTAGCTGCTGCTGCTGCTGCTGCTGCTACAGAAGGTCCGACTTGCCTCCCCAGACGGCAACACTGAGTCCTTGATAAGGCGCTGTTCTGGAGAAGAACAGCTGGCTTCCTGGTGGAGAGTTGATTGCTGCAGGCCCCTTTAACTCTGCTTGAAGCGGTGATTCACCCTGCGGAAACTGACACGGACTTTGGATGTGGGTTTCCTTTGTTGGCCACAACGCACCTATGCCTCTGTTGGAGGACTGACAAAACGCCTCATTTCCCGACTGGGACTCTGCATAATATTAGCTCCCACCAAGGCACCCATTTCATAGCACAGGAGGTGTGATAACGGGCACATGGCCAGGAGGTCCACTACCCCACCCTACATGACACCAGCCTGAACCGGCCAGCCCGATAGAACCACGCTATGGATTATGAAAGGCACAGCTAAGGCAGGACCTTTGGAAAAGTTCCCTGAGAGTTTTGGGTGCCGTCCAATAGGATGTGGCATATGCTTTGACCCAGTATGGAACCAACGAAGAGGTGACAGAAGGATTGCCCTCTCTCCATATCACTCCCATGTACAGAATTTGTGCTGTACTTTTCCACAGCCTTAGATCCTGTTGAGATAGAGATCGTGGATCTTGTAGGTACTCCACTAGGAAACACAGCGATAAACAATGTCCTAGCCTCCAGCCCCTCTAGGAGAACTATTCTGGGAAGGTTCTACATGTTTTTCAGAGGTCCTGGCACAATCAAATCCCTGTCATTTACATCAGTGGCATTAATGACACCCCCTTAGGCTAACTTTCCTCCTTGGTCTCATTCTCTCCACTTCTTCATTCCTACTTCCTGAATCGCCTCCCATGTAAACGACCTGCACCTGAATCCTTGTTCCAGCTCTGCTTTTAGGCAAGATGTTTATATAAATATGTGTGCATAGCACACATATTCTATAACCCAGGAACTTAATGCGTTTTTGCATAACACGATAGGATGACATCGTAGATTGTGCCCTGCCCTCTCTTCCTGGAGTTTTTTTTTTTTTTTTCAGCCAGAAAGGGAAGAGACTGAAGATCTGAAGAGGAGATCATAGAACTGACATTATCATCATTCATTTGCTTTGAAGGAAGAATGTAGAGTTAATACCTAGGTCTTTGCCTTCTAATTACTAAATAGATTGTAGTAATTAACTGGTGTTCTGCTTATCAGCTAAGAGTATTTTCATTTTAAAAACCGTGGATTCTGGTGAGATTTTTATTCAGTGAGAGCTTCCTTTGAAAGAAATGTAAAGAGCAGTGGAAGACGACAGTATTTCTCAAGATGTGTTTTTCAGCACACCAGTTACATTGACATACATACTTCCCATAAGGATGTTCATGGAAACAGAGTTTATAATAGAAAAAAGAAACAACCTACATGTACCTTGGTCGGGAATAACTAGATAAATTATGGTGCATACTCACAATGGGATGCTGTGCCAGTACTAAGAATGAATAAAGTTATTTATGTAATAAAAAATACCCATGATCTAATCCTAAATGAAATAAAATGAAAGGCCAACAACTATATAAAGCATCATTCTATCTTTTACATATACATGATTAGATAAAGGTATGCACATTTAAATACATGTGACTGTATAAACTTAGATAAAATTTAGAAGCATGTGCTCCCAAATTATTTAGGAGGAAGAGGGACTTCCGCTTATGCATCTAAATGATTTTTTTTCTATAAAGGAAAATGTCGGGGTTTTCCAATTTGTGCATGAAAGATATACACAATGAAAGGGGACTATACAGGCATTTTACAGCCATTAATTGAATATCAAATGAGAGTCTGTAAAGAGAGAGATTAAAACACACACACAGAGATCCTCATTGAGATAAGCACTGAAGAAAAGGCTGAAATAAAAAAATATTAAATATCACTTATAGGTACAGATTTATAGGTAAATTTTATTTTATTTTATTTTTTATCCTCACCCAAGAATATGCTTATTGATTTGAGAGAGAGAGAGAGAGAAACATTGATTAGAAAGAAAAACATCAATGAGTCCCTTGTAAACCGAAAGGTTGCAGGTTCAATTCACAGTCAGGGCACATACCTAGGTTGTGGGTTCGGTCCCAGTCGGGGCACGAATGAGAGGCAACCGATTGATATTTCTCTCTCACACTGATGCTTCTCTTCCTCTCTCTCTCCCTTCCCCTCTCTCTAAAACCAATAAGCATGTTCTTGGGTGAGGATTAAAAAAAAGAGGGGGGGATACTGCAAGAATGAGGAGGAAAACAGGGAAAGTGACATGGGGGGGGTGGGGTCTGAGTTCTATAGCTTTGCAGGTCCCCACTTCCAGGGCTCACTACTGGCCAGCACAGAGCACAGGGACTGGTCGCGATATGATGAATTAGGGTAGTCTAGAGGAGGCAGAGGGGGGAAGGGAGAAGAGAGGAGAAAATGCAGGATGGAGGAAGGGAGACTGGGGAAGAGGAAAGCAGATGGTGGATCATGCAGTTTCCACTGTGGCCAATAGGTGACAGTATTAGCACCCTGGGGGATGAACTTTGTTGCCCAGGGAGAAGACACCCGTTGCAGTTGACCTGGGCCAGCTCATCTGTGGTGGACATCTGTTGTTGGTTTTGTGTTTTGTTTTGTCCTGGTCCTTGTGACATCTGTACTGTCAATTTTCCTTTGGGGCACTCCCACCCTCCCCGTAAGGCCTGCCTTATATATTATACTCGCCTAGGCTGTGCACTGAGCAACTCCAGAGGGTCCATCCACGTAGACTGCCAAACGGTGCCCACTGCAACCGAGCAGCACCCAACCTACACAACCGCCAATGCCAGCCACTGGATGATGCTCCAGTAAGTTGCCCACCCCACTCCTGGCCTAGGTGGGGCAGATTCTTCCTGACACGGGTGCCGTGAGGCAATAGCCCATTCATTGCTGCTGATGGAAGGTGACGTCTGCCCAGTAACAACAGCCCAGAGGGCTGCAGGAACAAATCTCCTGACCTCTTCCTCCCTTCCCACTTCCGACAGCCTTGTTAGTGCCCCCGTTGACTGCATCCAGCCAATGGTCAGAGGGCAAAGGAACCAGGGTGTTAGGACGCATGGACTCCCGGGGGTCAGACCCCTGTGAAGGAGAGCAGGTGAAAGAGCGGCGGAGAACTATCTGGAGGGGAAAACAGGAAGTGCCAAGCCCACAGAGCAGGGGCTTGCGATTTGTTGTAACTTAGATGGGAAGAGAGTTGCCAGTTAAAGCCCAGTTAACCAGTTCAAACTGAATTTCAGGTAAACAACCAATATGCGCCCGGTCTAAGTATGTTTAGTATAAGGACGGTGTGTCCCAAGGACACTAAACCCATACTCGTTGTTTATCTAAAATCCAAATTGAACCTGGAGGCCTGTATTTTCCTTGGGTACACTGACAGGCCTGCATGGGAAGCCCCTACAGGAATTTAAAGCAAAGGAGTAACCTGGTTCTAATTTAGGATTTAATAAATCCATTTATTTATAAAATCAAGACCATTTTAGAGCACTATCAATAAGTTCAGAGGATTCAGGGGCATATAAATAAGTTCCAGGAGCATTTACACACATTCATGAGGCGAAGTCGCCACCGACTAGGTAAGCAGTGGATGCAGGTGAGAGCCTGGAACGACCCCCACCTGGCCGGGGGTGGGGCACTGAGCCATCTTTGCACTTCCTTGCCTTTCCCTTGGCATAGTCCATCTCTGTTTATGAAGGCCTTTCATGCCCAAATTTCATTCTGTTCTTACCGCATTCCCGTGTGGAAAGTAGCTCACATCATTGTCATTACGCAGCTGCAGCAACTGAGGTTCAGAGAGGTGCAGCAACCTACCCAAGGTCACACAGCGAGGCGGCAGGAGGGCCAAGGTTACAACTGAGGTTTGTGCGACTCCGAAGATCTTCCCTCTCTTCTCCAAGCTTGCCTGTTCTTCCACGTGTCCACTATGCAATAGGCCTGTGGATCCGTGCTGGGTGCTTGCCCGCAGGTCCGGATGTGGGGATCAGGAAGGAGTCCGCAGGAGCGGCTGCTGGTCTCGCTTCCGCTCGTAGCTCCGCTGGAGCCGGGCGTGAAGGTGGCGGACCCTCCTTGCCTCCTGCGCCCTGAAGAAGGAAGCTGCGATGGTGTGCCGCAACCTACGGGCGTATGTCTCCAGCAGGACCGTGGAACAAGCCGCGAGTTGCAGGACCCCGGCGGCCAGCGGGGCGGCCGTGTGGGGGCGCTGGGCTGGCAGCAGAGGGCAGCCCGGGGAGGTGAAGCGGAGCTCCCACTGGAAGGAGTTGTGGGCTGAGAGGAAGGGGCTCTCCTGAGGCGGCTGGTTGAAGAGGAAGGGGAGGAAGCCCAGGACGGTGTATGCAGCCTTTACAAAGGACAAAAAGGCCAAGTCAACCAACACGCTTTCCAGCCATTCCCTGTCCCCCACCACTGGCATCTTGCAGGGCTGGGTCAACCTTCCCTGCGCTCATCTGCGACACGGACGCAGAAGTCACCCTTGCCTTCTGGGGCTCGAGGGAGAGCCAACGAGATCAGGAGTCTGACACAGGCTTTTTGCCAAAGGACACACACCGTGCAAATGCTATTTTTATTATGACTCTCTTTGAAGAGTAATAGTTTATCTTCAAATAATTCACTCTTCAAATAATAATTTTTATCATTACTTGCATTCAGAAAAAAAACAAATTCATGCTTCTGGGGCATGAACTCTTTGTTGAGCCGTCAGTGGCTGAACGCTCTAGATGGATGTCCTTGCCATCAAATAAGCACCAGCCTATGAGGTCTAGCCCAGCCTATGAGCCCCAGCCAGGGAGGGTCCTAATATCCTCTCATAAGCATCAGGGTCTACACTTCCCATGAGTTAGGATGGAGCAAGGAAGAATGATGTCTACAGAGGCAGGAAGGTCAGAGGTTAACCCTTTGAACTTGGGAATCAACTTCTTGGGTTGGATCCTGGCTTGGCCCAGAGCCAATTTCCCCATCGGGCTCAGTGCTGGGCCCCATTATACTTTCAGGGGCCTATGAAAATGTTTCATTTTCTTTTAAAATCAGAGTTTAGAATTAACTTTTCAGTTGAAGAATATGTTTCATTATATACTATTAATATATTTGTGTTCATCCCAGTGACGTCATTGCTATTTTTAATGGAGGGAGAAGTTCTTGCAAGTGGATGTGCAGAGGCCACACAGAAGTCCCAGCACAGCCCTGGTTCTGCCACTTACGGGCTGGGCGAATGTGAGCCTCAGTGTCTCCATCAGTAAACTCGCAATGATAGCGGTTCCTCTCTGACAGGGTCACAGGGACAATTAAATGAGCTATCTTATTTCATCAGTTCTGGGTTCTCATTCCGCCCCCCGCCACATTTGGACTTTGAGATGAAGAAGTGTCTTCCGAACAAAAAGACTCATAACTGCTTTCAGCACTCGTGCCGGTCCCCGCTGTCTCAGAGGGTCAGGGGTGCCAGCATCCAACTGCAGAGTGGGTGTCTGCAGCTTGGAAGAAAATGCTGGAAATGAGGGTGGAGCCTCAGCAGGGCTCGAGAGGGCACAGCGAACAGTGTTGTGTGAGAAGTTGAGGAAGCTGGTCGCTCAGCCAGAGTCATTCAGAAAAGTCAGGCTTGAGTGGGAGGACGTTTTAGAAAACCAACCAAAATTACTTCACTGTTTTTCTTGCTTTCTCTCCATCAGAAAGTATGATGAAATAAGCCTATGTTAAAAATAAGTGAACGATTTTATATGAAGACAATGGAAATTCTGAATGGTAAGAAGGCATTGGGCAATGGCTTCATTGGAAGCGTTTTCTTTCCTGATGGCTCCTGCAGGGATGGTGTAGCTTGTAATCCATGGCCTCTTAGGTATGGTGAAATACAGTGCGTCAGGCAGCACGCTGAGGACATGGCCTGACATTTCCTTGTTGTGACCTACGGCATTTCATAGTATCTTCCAAGCACAAATTGTATTGTGGTTGAAGGAAATTTTCATAAGACAGTCCATACCCTTATTACCTATAATATCCTCTCATATATTTCTAGTCCATTCTATTTCATTAAAAAATGATGACCATGACCCCTAAATTGATTAAATTCATCTCATGCAGTTGGAAAAATACTTTCTTACATTAAATAAGTACTCAATAAATGTTAGCTATTAATATTACTAGCTCAGGGTCTGACACTTTAGTGGCATGCAATGGGCTTTCGTGTGCGATCTCACCATAAAAATAAAACATAAAGATCTTATGGTGGAAGGAGTTCGTGAACGAGAATCTACCTGGCCCACAAGAGTCGCCGTGCAGCTTGGCGCTGCCACTCACAGGCTGGATGAATGTGGGCCAGCACCCTAACTTCTCTGAGTCCCCGTGTCTTCATCAGTAAAATGGCCAAAAAACAGACCGAAAAAACACAACTCTTGATGAGATAGTAAATATCTAAGAGTAATTCGATAGTAAATATTTTATATATAATTATTAAAATAGTAAGTAATTTCAGCTTTGCTGGCCATACAGTCTCTGTTGTTACCACAGCTCAAATTTGCCTTTGGAAAACTGTGTTCCAATAAAACTTAATTTACAAAAACAGGAAGCTGGCAAGATTTGGCCCATGGGCCATAGTTGGTGGGCTCCTAAATCTAGACCCTTCCTGAGCCCTGGTATACACAGTCTGATGTTCACAGATGTGAGCTATGAATAATGCCCAATATTTATTAAACATCTCCTGTGGGTCGTGGTGTTTGCTGGGTGCTTCTAGAGACTATCACATTTAAAGCTCACATGAGCTTGTAGGGAAAGGAGGACTGACCCGATCTGTACAAGTGAGAAAAAGGGGGGCTAGGACGTGTGGCCACATCCCTGGGTATCAGTATTTTCACCTGCGGTAGGGGTCAAAACAGAGCCCACTGCATCAGGTTGGGGTGGGAATTAAGTTCATCTGTTTCCCAGGGTCTCAGCCCTTCCCAGGGCTATGACTTGAAGGTAAGTAAAATTCAATCACCGGCCAAGGATTTGACAAATTTTACCCCTCCCCTCAAGGAAATGACTCTGTACCTGCCTTCCCATCACCACACTTACATCATACTTGACCATGAGCGTAACGGGCACAGCAGGCAGCTTCTGAGCCCAGTCCACGGCGGCCTGTGCCAGGAGGAAGGTCACGTGGTCTGTGGCCACCGTCACAGCTGTGGCCATGAGGAGCAGGGTGAGTGGCCCCAGCCTCAGTAGACAGCTCAGCAGCTCCCCCTGGGACAGCCTTGGCCAAGCTGCCCGGAGCAACCAGGCTGGTGGAGATGCCAGCAGGTGTGTGGCCCGGGCCTCTTCCAGCTGCTGAGCCAGCTGCCGTGTAGCATAGATGTTATCAAACCGCAGGTCAGTCAGGTAGCAATGGAGATACCGGGCTGAGTCCACCAGGAGGCCAAGAAGGAAGAGCCCCGTGACCACCTGCTGGGTCCCCAGTGCTGCTGCCCGGGCCAGGGACTCCAGGCTAGAGAAGTCCTCCAGGACCTGCTGAGTGACCTGGAGCATGTGAAGCCTGAAGACAGAGCCATTGCCCGGGGCCTGGAGTGTCAGGCCTTGGCCAGTGTGACCCAGAGTCCTGGATGCTGTGTGCAGCTGGTGAGTGGTGTTGAGCAGACTCTCCAGGGAGCCCTCAGTGACACACCTCAGCACCTGTCCAGCTGCGCCAACATTGGCCAAGACATTGGGTACCACGGTGACAGCCAGGATGGTGGTACTCCAGGACAGGAGCAGGCGACGCCCCTGCTCTGTGCCCAGGGTGGGCACGCTGAGTGCAAACAGGCAGCGCGCCGGAGGCACCAGGCCCAGGCCCAGGAAGACCAGGAGACCACAGACAGTGGACACCATGGCTGAGGGCCCCAGAGGATGAAGCAGCAAGGACACCAGCCATTGGTGGGCCAGACCTGCAGCAGCGGCAGCCAGGGAACCACACAGGAGGAGCTGGGTCAACAGCTGGCCACAGCTGGTTGGGACCGGCTGAGAGAAGGCAACCCAAGCAGCCTGCAGTGGGACAAGGGCCTTGGAGAGTCCCAAGTGCCAGAATCTGCACCTGTACACACAAAAATTGGGGAACCTCTATCAGGAGGGTGGGGAGTTTGGTGTCTGCCCAGTGTCCCTGCCCCACAAACCCTTCATCTGCTAGCAGGCTCTACCCGATTAGCTACAGGAGCAGGCACTCTTCCCAGGTGGGCCAATCAGAGTAACCCACCTCAAGCCCACATGACCCAAGCCGAACCAATCAGAGCCTTCCCCAGGATTATTCTCACTGGAGTTGTCAGGGAAGAGCCCTGTTTCCATGCAGTTCCCTAAGTTGTGAGAATAAATGTCTGTGTCCATAATTCCAATTTTGTGAGGGCAACTGGCCCAAGGGGATGAAGGGGTCATGAAGAGAGAAGCACAGATGGAAGGGAGAGGATGAGAGAGAACTAAAGATACTGTTTCACGGTTGACTCTGTGTAGCACTGAACATTCCTTCTGTGTGGACTTAAATGTCTCCTCTACAATTTGGAGGTGGGGGGTGGCGAAGGGAAGGGGAGAGTGGATTAGTTTACCTCTGGGAACTTTTCTACTTTATTTTCCTTATATTTATTTATTCAACAAATATTTATTAAGCAACTACTATGTGCCAGCCACTGGAGAAACTGGAATGAATGAATAGACAAGAATCCTTGCCCTTCTAGAACTTATACTCATGACAGCAGAGGAATGGTAAGAAGAGTTCGGATTCTGGATACATGTTGCTGGAAGAGCCAAAAGGTCAACAGACTGATTGGCTGTGGGTGTGGGACAAACATAGCCGGGAGGTTTGGTGGCCCAAGCAACTGGAAGCATCGGGGTGTCATTTCCTGAGGCAGAAACATCTGTGGCTAAAGCAGGTTTGAGTGGAGTGGGAGAGGAGGAATGCTGGTGGAAGTCTTAAATTTGAGTTGCCAGTTCAGCCCGTCAACGGAGCTGTTGCGTATGCGGTTGGAAACACGAGTCGGGGATTCAGAGGAGAGATCAGGCTAGAGATACATTGTTGGGTGCTGCTGACTTATTGATGGTAAGTAAAGTCCGGGGGCAGGATGAGATTCCTCAAGACATGTGCCGGTGAGCAGGAGAGAGATCCAAGGACGGAGCCCTCGCGCTCAGGGCTAGCAGTTTGGGAGATGAGAAGGAACGAGCAAAGGAGACCGGGAAACCAAGCCAGGGGTGTTTGAACAGCCTCATAAATAAAATGTTTCAGGAAGAAGGAAGCGATCAACTCTGTCAAATGCTGCTAATGGGTCAGGTACATGCAGTAGCTGATGGGTGACCTGTGAGTTCATTCAAGACGGAACAATTCTGGCCGGTGTGTAGATGGGAGACCCAACCAAGACCGGGGACACCGATGAAGGGGAGGCTCCCTGCAATGACCTCCTTGTGGGTGGCAGAGGTCAGACCGAGAGCACAAAATGTGGGGCTGCTCTTAGAAAGCAGCAGGGCCGTTCACTCTTACCAGCAGGTGGGAAGGCAGAGGAAATGGGTACAGATGACAGTGAGTAGACAGGCAAAGAGGACAAGTATAGATCAGTATCATCTGATATACACAGAACACAGCAGTGGTTAAAGGCATGACTCCAGACTGCATAGGTTCAAATCCCCACTTTACCACTCACCATCAGTGTGATCTGGGCCAGGTTTCATAACCTCTCTATGCCTCAGTTTTCTCATCTGTAAAATGGTGCAATAAAAGTAGTATCTCCTAGGGTCATTTTGTATCTGGAAAATTGTGTCACGTCAGCTACTATCTGTTGCTAAAGCGTCCACCAGGCAGGGACTTGGTCTCTGACCACTGACATGTCCCAAGGGCCTAGAACAGTGTCTGGCGTGTAGTGGGTGCTCCATAAATAGTTGTTGGCTGTGGTGTGTTTGCTTCTGTTTGCTCAGGGTAGCAGGAAGCGAGGTCAGCACTGATGGTGAGGATGCTGGAGGAGTCGATAAGAGCCTGAAGATAAAGGAGGAGATATAACACAGTTGTCCAGGAGAGTAGGAAAGGAAATGAATTAGGGAAATGATATACATTCCAGGCAGCGTGGAGGACTCACCTGAGGTTAGAGAGCATGAATTAGGGCCTTCCTTCCCTCTGAAGTCATTTTAACTTGGGGCTAGACGCCCCTCCTGCTGTATAATTAGTGTTGGAAACCTGGTGGCTGTGAAACACTATAAACACTATTGGAAAGGAAAGCCAGTTCTGAGTCATATCGGGTGCCAAGGCCTGTGTTAAGGGTGGGCCATGAGGCTTTCAGCTGCCTTTACTGAGCGCTCCCTCCGAGCCACGCACAGTAGCAAAGCCCTCTGTGTGCCTTTTCTCCTCCAGTTCCCACTCCAGCCCGGTAGACCGTGTTATCACTTGCATTTCCCAGTCGGGGAAACCGAGGATCAAGGATTTACCCAATCATGCTGCCAGGGAATGGCCGAGCTAAGACCTAGACTCATTCCCAGAAGCCCGACTGTTCTCCTGTCTGTGGCCCCTGTGCCCAAGGTCCCCAGACCTACCCGGTCCTGACGAGGTGCTCAGCTGTCCTCCACAGAGTCCTCATGCCTCCTGAATGGCAGCGGAGCCAGCCAGGCAGCCTTAGGCAGCGAGGACAGGTGGAAAGGAAGTAGGAGGAATTGAGTCCTCTAGCACTTGGGAAACCCTGTCACTTCTGCTTTTCTGCCCTTAATTAAGTCCTCCTGGTGGCCTCATCCCGCCCTGCAGGGCCCACCTCCCAGCGGGTTGGGCAAGCTGCCTCCTCCCCTTCAGTCAGGCAGGCGTGGGTTGGAGGTGTGGGAGGAGAACAAGAGCCTTTTCCAAGCAACATCTCTAGACCTGATAACAGGAAGGTGGCATTAGTCCCATTTCACAGAGGAGGAAACTGAGGCTCAGGGAAGCCATTCATCCAGGACTAGAACTCTGCTCAGCTTCTTCCTTCCCTCCCAGTCCATAGTTACGTGCCCTAACTCTTAGGGGGTGGGGACCCAAAGGAGACCGCTAGACTTCTGCTGAGGCTCTTCTCCAACCATCAGTGGCTCTGGTCTTTCTCTCCAGCTCCCTTCCTGTCTTCAGCCCTGTGGGAACCAGGCTTCAAAGCACAGCTGTGTCCCTCCCTAGCTGTGTTGCCTCGGGCAGGCGACCTCATCTTTCTCAGTCTCACCTTCCTCCTCTTAAAAGATAATGATGGTAACAGTTAACCTTCAGTGAGCATTTGCTTTGCATCAGACAGGTTTCTATTCAAATTCATTGAGTCCTTACATCCAAGGACCCTTTGTGGTAGGGACCATTGTGATTAAAAACGGAGACCCAGAGAGTCAAGTCCCTTCACCAAGCCACTGAGCTAGTGTGAGGCAGGGCTGTGATTTACACCCAACAGCCCTGCCCCACAGCCAGCTGGTCAGCCCCTGTGCTCTGCCGGGTAGAGGGGTGTCCCGGGCCTCATGAGGATCTTGTGGTGCTTCTGGCACTCCAAACAGTAGGCACTCAATAAATGTGCATTTCCTAAATGCACTTGGCTGCAGCCATTGCCTTGCAGGTACACTTGCAGCTGTCCTCTCCCAGCATCTCTGTGCCCTGTCACGGCCTGTAGGACAGCCTCCTCCAGGAGGTCCCCACCCTGCAGGAGGGGCCAGTTAGGGTTGACCCTTAGGTAGCATTCTTCCCTTATAAGGACGTGTTGCCTGGGTTGCTTGCTCAGGCCTGGAGGAGGATGTCCTGTGACCCAGATAGGAGAAGTGACACAGTTGAATGAGACACTTGTGGCCTTCAGAGAGCCTGCCACCCTCCCCAGGTCACAGGCCCCTCCAGGAAGGTAGGCCAGGCACCCAGTGCAGCAAGAGCAGCAACCACATGCCCGCGGGGCCAGCTAGCCAAGGTCAGGAGCACAGTGGTCCAGGTGGAAACGGCAGTGCCCGGCCACATGCAGACGCCTTCGCAAAGGGCAGCTTCTAATCTGCTCCCACCAAGGCGGGGGGAGCCCCTTGAAAATGAGGCCCAACGTTACCAGAGTTTCCTCACACTGTGTGTGCTGGGTGATCTTGGGCGACACACCGTCCCTCTCTGAACTTGCGTGGACTCTGATATAATGAGGATGCCAGCACCTGCTTCTTGGGGTTCTTGAGGGTTCCATGAAATAGCATACGCAGAGTGCCCAGTAAACAATAGATAAACACTCCTGCCTGCCCCCTCTCACCGGGCTGAGGGCTGTGCCTGAGCGTGCCCCAGGCGGCTCAGACCTGAGTGTAAGGCCTCTGGGATGCCCTGACCAGGCTCCGCCCACACAGGAAACTTCAGGGCATTGTGCTGGTCAGAGAGGGGCAGTCCTGGAGGACACCGATTTTCCCCAGTCTCTGCGCTGGCACCAGGGAGCCGACTGGTTAAGGCCCACGTGGGTCATTTCCTGAAGGCCTCCGGTGGGTGTGTGAGGTTGGGAAGAGATGGGGACACAGGGAGGAAAGGGGCGGAAGATATTTGTGACTTTTCTCAGCACATGTAGGCGGTCACTTCTGCCTATATAAGGCGACTCTACTCCAAGGCCCACAACGCCCGGAAGGGGCTTCTGAATCACCAGAACAGAATCAGCTTTGTTGGGGGGGATTTCTGGGTAGAGGATTCAGAGCCTTAAGACAGGACCGGAAGAGGAAGTGGTAAACCCTCAGGTCTCAAATCAGAATCAGAGGTATATATAGTATGAGAGTCATCGAATTTTACTGCCTGTGGGTGCAGAACGTCACTGCCCGGCATGCAGCTGGTTTGAGAATACGGAGACGTGGCTGCAACCTTCCCAAACAGACAGTGCTGTCCAATAGAAACAGCATGGGGGCCACACATGTAATTTCAATTTTTCTAGCAGCCACTTAAACAGTGAAATTAATTTTAATAGATTTTACTCAACCTGATATATCCAAAATAGTATCCTTTAAACATGCAATCAATAGAAAAATTATTAATGGGATAGTTTACATTCAAGTTTTTCATAGTCAGTTATTAAAGTCTGGTGTATGTTTTATACTTACGACCCCCCTGAATTCCAACTAGGCGCATGGCTGTTACAGGTGGCTACTGTATTGTACAAGGCAGGTGTGGACGATTTCTATCACCACAGAAAGTTCCGCTGTGGCTGCTGCTCTAGGTCATTAGAACCTGTGACCACTAAAGCCGAAATGGACCTTCCAGATCATGTTGCTTAGGACTCCGAGATGCAATGCCTTCAGAAGCCAGGAAGGTGACAGAGTCAAATGAAGACAGCCAGTGTAAGACATTAGGGAGTGGTGGGGACTGTGGCAAACAAGAGGTTCTCCCTCCAAACAATTGTTGCCAGACAGCAATGAGGTTGCATATTGCCAGATCTTCTGGTATTTCCTTTTCCAAGAGAAACATAAATTCAGGTTTTAATGTGAAATCTTCTGAATTTAAAATATTAGCAATAAATGAATCATTTAAAACTCAGGGAAGGCAGGGGAGGGGGAACCTGACTGTGGGCTGGAGGTGGTCCTGGGGACCACTACCTTGCAAGCTCTGATATGGTCTCGACCTTCCATGCCACGTTTTTCTCAGTTTGCCCCCCAGACCCAGCCATCCCTCTCTTCTCCCTGCCTTGTGCCGCCAGAGGTGGACCTGGATGGGCTACAGCAAAGGATTCCCTTGCATTTTAGCTTCTGTTGGTATGATGGTTAATTTTATGTATCACCTTGGCCAGGCCCAGGTATTTGGTCAAACATGATTCTGGATGTTTCTGTGAGAGTGTTTTTTGGATGAGATTTAAATTTCAATCAATGGAGTTTAAGTAAAGCAGATTGCTCTCCATAACGTGGTGGGCCTCGTCTAATCAGTCGAAGGCCTGAATAGCCCAACAGACTGCCTTCCCCTGAGTGAGAGGGAATTCTGCCAGCAGGCCGCTTTTGGACAATTTCCTGGGTATCCATCCATACACACACATCCTGCTGGTTCTCTGGAGAACTCGGACTAACACAGTTGGGTTTGGCCAGTGGGTGCCCCAGCAGAAAAGCTGAGGAAGGGAGGAGAGGAAGATCCAGGGCATCTCTTTCCCTGTGGAGTCCTCAAGAGCGGATGTTCCCCGGGACTAAAGATGCCAGCCTGGTTAGGCCTCTCTTTGTCCCAGACCTCAGGCTGGAGGTGCTTCTTCACGACTAGTAGCCCTCCCTCCACCTCCAGGGCCCACGCCTACCCGCATGGTTTCCCTGTCCTCTGCCCACACCTTGTAACTAGACCTTTTGCTAAACCATCCTCAAGTTAGCTAGTTTATGTGCCTATTAGCTCCCTTTGAGACCCTGACTACGCACTCTCACCTCTCAGAGGCAGAAACCAAAGTCCGAAACGGTAAAGGGCCTGCTTCCGGTCCTAAGCGTGTCCGGGGTGGAGCCCAGTCTCACCTGGCTCCCTGCACTCTCCATTCAGTGACTTTGCTGTTTGTTTTTTTCATGTACCATCACTGCTTCCATTCTGCTGCCTGCTGCCCCTACCTAAACTTCTTTCATACGGGGCAAAAGTAGGTTGACAGTTGTGAGTATGCAGAACAGTTTATTCTTGCACTTGCATGTATTAATTATTGTGCTATTTCCCATACGAACAGCTGTCAGCCTACTTCTGCTCCGCCCTGCGTGCCCTGGAGTATGTGTCTGTCTGACCCCGTTCTGCGCCTGTTGTTCTTCGCTCCTGGGGGCCATATTTCTCACAGTGGGCTTCCTCCACATTTCATTTAATAGCCCCACCAGTAATGGTCACCCAGGTGGCCTCCAGCTCATTGGCCCCTCAAACAACAGTGGCACAAATGTCCCCCTACAGAGGCATCCAACCTGTTGCCGTCTCTGGGCCACACTGGAAGAAGAAGAGTTGCCTTGGGCCACATATTAAATACACAAACACTGATGAAAACTGATGAGCAAAAAAAAAAAAATGGTTTTAAGTAAATTTTGTGTTGGGTTGCATTCATAGCCACCCTGGGCTGTGTCTGGCCGATAGGCCATGGGTTGGACACCCCTGGATCTCCTTAGGGACCGTTTTGCTGGGCTGTAAACCCAGGAGTAGGATAACGGGGCACAGGAAAAGCAGACAACACCTCCCCTACACCCCCCACCCTGCCCAGCTGCTTGCCGGACTCACAGGAACAGTTCAGTGTCTCCCCAGCAGGACATGAGGGTCTCTGTCTTCTCCCATCTCACCGCCGCTCATTGCCCACTGTTCTAGCTGTGGCCAGTCTGATTGGCTTAACATGCATTTGTCTGATTACAAGTGGGTTTGAGTATTTCTTTATTAACCTGCTGGCCACCTAGATATTCCTTTTTAGAATGGCATACTTATATCTTTCACTCAATTTTCTCTTGGGTGTTATGGCAGAAGGCTTCCAAAGAGGATGGCTAGCCATCCTCTCCCCTGTACATGGATGCCATTCCTCCCACATACAGTTGAAAGGGTGGAGTCTATTTCCTGCCCTTGAACCAGGACAACACGTGATCTGCTTTGACCAATTGAATATGGAAGAATTGATGTTCTTGGACTCCCAAGTCCAGGCCTGAAGGAGCCTTGCAGCTTCTGCTTTTGCCTTCCTGGAAGCCTACTGTCCTGTAAAGAGATCCAAGCTGGACTCCTGGAAAAGCCACATGACCCCAGAGGGTCCACAGCCATCGAGGACATTCCAGCTCCAGCCACACTCCCAGCTAAGTGGCCCTGACCATGGCATGCGGAACAGAGATGAAACCATCCCTGTACAACTCTGTCCAAATGCAGAAATGTAAGCCAATGATTCGTTGGGTTTTAAAGCCCTGATTATGTGGGGTGATTTGTGATGTAACCATCGGTAACTGAAACAGGTGTTTTGTTTTGGTTTTGCCTCTCCCTACTTCCTCATATATTCCAGACGCCCCCGAGTCCCTGGTATATTTCCAATGACCCTGCACTGCCCTTGCCATCCCCCATCTTCCCATCCCCCACCAGCACATGGCTGACTCTTTCTGGCCTCAGCCCAGTGCCACCTCCTCAGAGAAGTCCTCCCTAACTGCTTAGGCTGAAGTAGCCTCTGGGCCAGTTTGTTACATCGGCCAGTTTCATTTCTGCTTAGCCCACATCATGACCTAGAGACATTTTGTTTACTTGTCTGCCTGACTCCTCAGCTAGAATGCAAATGCCGCGTGGGTGGGGACAGCGAATGAGCCCGTGAGAAATAAACACTGTGCGATGAACAAATGGAAGAAGAGTGAGCCAAGAAATGAAACAAAGAGAGCCCAGATCAGAGGGGGGCGATTGCTCTCCCATCAATTCTGGTATAGATTCATTTACCAAATATTGACTGAGCACCTACTATGTGTCAGAAAGTGTCCTCGACACTAGAGTTTCAGCACAGAACAAAATAAAGTTTATATTCTCATAAGTTTGTATTTTATAGAGAGAGACATTTAGTAAATAAGAAAATAAATACTACAATGCCCTGACTAAATACGAAGAAAAATATAGCAGTATAACAAGACGGAGAGTAATGAGGATGATATTTTAGACCAGATGGTCAGAGGAGCTTCTCCGGGGAGGTGACATTTGGGCAGAGACCTGCATAAAGGGAGGAAGCAAACACAGACGCGGGAGCAAAGTGCTCTAGGCAGTGGGAACAGCCGAGCAAAGGCCCTGAGGCAGAAGAGTTTATCTGGCCAGAGCAGAGCTGGAAGAGCAGTAAGAAAGTGAGGTCAGGGAGGTCAATTCTGTGGATTCCTGACCCAGCTCAGAAATTTGGGGCTTTGAAGCTCTTTTATATCCAGAAAGGCAAAAACTCTTCACAGCCGGTGTTGATTCACATTCTTTATTTTATAGCATTTTCGATCAGAAGTATTTGAAATCATGCTTAATCTAGTTACAAGTCCCATGGGTTTCTCTGTGAATGAATGTCTCCCTTCCCCTGTCACACAGGAGTGCGCCTCCCTGGCCCCCCAGGGGCTGTAACTGTGACTAAGTACTGAAGGTCTACTCCTGTGGGAAGGGGGGTGCTCATTCTCTAGTTCAAGGGGCCTCTCTTCCAACCTCCCCCCTGCTTCCAGGGAAACATCCATGACTCACTCCTGCCGAATGGAGGATGAGCTCAGTCTCTGGGAACTGCCTCCCCAGCCCATGCAGCTGCTCAGGGAGCCTCACCCCTCAGGGGTGTGGGTGGTGCTGATGCTGGGCCACTCATCCATTCCACAGACACTGCCGGAGCACCGCCGGGCCCTGTACTGTGCAGTTCACTGGAGATGCCCAGAGGTTTCCGCCGGAAACCAGGAGTGATCAAACCCCCTGGGAGAGCCCCCGCCAGCCACTGGCTCATGGCGAGTCTCAGGGTGCCCGTCTGTAGAAGTGGATTATGATATTTGCCTGCCTGAGACCTTTTACCGGCTCTTTTCACGACCCCGGTTTGTCTTTTGACTTTTCTCTCACCCCTGACAAATGTGGCCTTTGCTAATCAAACATGCTTACCACTCGGGGTAGCTGGGGGAGGTAATGACTGGCTGATTAGCACGCAGCAGCCACAAAGACCGTGGGGGTCACATGCAGCAGGGGCCTGGCCACAGGGGCCCAACTCCAGAATCATGGACAAACTGAATCAGATTAAACAGGAGAATCCTAAAAGCTTAGAGAGAGATGTCAGTGGAGGTTTCTAGAACTCCCCTGATGTGCCTGGGAACCCAGAGAGACAGCGAGGAGGCTTTGCACAGCCTCCCTGTCCTCAGGAAGTCATCTGTCCCTCCCCATGTCTCCACAGATTGAATATTCCCCTGCCTGCTGGGTGTCAGCAGGCGAAATGGTCAAACAGTTGGTGCAGAATGGGCACCAGCTGAGTGGAATGGGCACCAGCTGTGAGCAGCTGGAACCAGTGGACCAGAAGGAACACTGCCGCCAAAAAGCCTCTCCAGGGAAGGGGACTCCTGAAGGCAGGATGGCCTCTCCAGAGTGCGACCTACAGAAGCCAGTGGGGAATGTTAGCTGGGCCCCTGGGGATGGATAGCTCCCAGTCCCAGCTGTTCAGGACAAATGCTATCCTGGAGTTGCTTATTGCTGCCGAAGTTGGGCTCTCTTGCACCCCAACCACATGCTGGCTCAGAGATAAAGGAGCTTGATTCTCAGGAAGCAGGTCTGGGAAATATCTGGGCCCTGAACTGCACGAGAAAGGAGAAGGAGTCCTAGATAAAGAACTTGTTGACCCGAGCGGACCACTGGCGGTCAGCCTTGCTTGCTGCTTACTGGATCGCAGAGCGCTGCCAGACCACCCGGTCTGACCCTACCAGCAGCTGACAGTAAAGCCTTCTGGGAGGGCCCAGGCCAAAGAGAGCCTCCAAGGTGGACTCAGAGGGTCCCTGGTGTGCCATTGGCCACGGGTGTGGTAGGCGGCACCGTGACATTGGCTAAGTGGTTGTGGGCCCAGTCTGGGAAGGTGCCCAGCTGGAAGATGGCCTGTGCCCAAGTATTGACGGCCACATTGAGCAGCAGGACACCCATCAGGTTCATCAGGAAGCCGGCCCGCACCTGAAACAGAGCGCAGACTCAAGACCCAACACGTAGACAGAAAACCCACAGAGTCCTCCACCCATGCCCAGCTCGGCGGATGCCTAAGACCCTTCCACCTGCACACTACCCGCGGCCATCACTCAAAGAGCTGCAAAGGTCACCATTCACTGAGTGGTTTCTAGGTGCCAGGGACTGTACCTTGCAGCTGTCACAGGGTCGCTTACACCTGAGAGCAACCCCACAAGGGCTATTACTATGATTGTTCCCATTTTACAGAAGAGGGAAATGAGGCTCAGAGAAGCTGGTTTATCCAAAGCCACACAACTCGGAAGTAATCTGATGGGACCATCCAACAACCCCCACCCCCTGCATCCCCCGCCCACACGGCGTGTCCAGTGGAGGCTGGACTAGCTGACCGGGAAGGCTTTGACCTCTGGAAACTTTTACCTCTTAAATAGCTGGAAAGACCTGCCCACCTGCCCCCTGCCCAGGCTGACCTCACATACTGTACCATCCGAACTTGGGCTAAAAACCCTTTTCCCAGCTGGGTTTTCTGATTGGCCCACCCTGGCCATCCAGCCATGGACCGCATGGCGAAAAAGTGACTCCCTTTTCGGTTGCTTTTCAAACCCTGTCCACAAAGAGCAAGTCTCCCTTAGGTGCTACCATGCCCTGAACGCCTCCCTCCTCCTCTCCAACTGCCCTCCTTAATAAGCAGGGTCCAGAACCTTCTCCAGGCAACTGTTTGTTATCCAATAGAATGTCATTATTTTGCTTTTTTTTCCCCTTTGCATTTATTTTTAGACATGCCTTCAATAGCATGCGACACTGGTTTTCCTTTTGCATGTGCATCGCTAACTTTTCTTTTTAAATACCCTTATTTAAGTTTTAAAAAAAATGTAAGTTGGTTTAGCAAAATTGTGAAAAGAATATTACCCTGGTGGCTCATGGGAAGGGTATCATCCACGGTGAAGGAAGGAGGGCACTTGGCAAGGTCGGAAGCTGCCTTGTGTTGCCTCTGAGCTGGGGGCTCTTAAATCCCTTGGCAAGTCTGGAGGGTTGGAAGGAGCCTGACCGATGCTTTGGGGGATCTGGGTGGAGGGCTGGCTCTTCCCTTGCCAGGCTCTTGGGAGCCTGGCTCAAAATGCCTCAGTTCCACCTTACTACTTAGTCACTTAACAGCTATAGGTTACACTGTTTGCTCTGGGATCTCTTTCTGCCTCTTCCTCTTGTTATCTCGTCCTTTATCCTGCGGGTCCCTGACACTGGAAGCCAGCATCACAAACTGGTGAAGCAGATCACCCCTCTCGATGGCCTCAGTAGGAAGGTTATTTGCATTCTGAGTGCCCAGTGTACAAGCGCCCCAGGCAGGGGTGGAGAGGGAAGGGGCAGCTGGAGGCGAGAGGAGAAAGGGAGGAGCGGACTTAGCAAGGAGCCTTGGGGAGAGGGAACACTGCTCAATGCTGAGCCCTGCTGAAAGCTGGGGGATCCCCCACTGCTGCAACCCTGGACTTGCGTCTCGCTCCCCACCTGGCTGGGCACTGAGATCTACCCCTAAGCCCCAGGCTGTGGCCTGCTGTTCCTCTGTCCTAAAATTCTGGGCACACAGCCATTAGCCTAACAAGCAAGAAGAGAGAGCAGTGCCCATGGCGAGGGGGAAGTCCCTGGTCCCTGAGGCAAACTTTAGCGAATAATCTCTTAGGCAGTGTTTCCTGAAGTTGTCTAAGCAGCGAGTCTTTGCTAAAATGTATCTTCCTCGTCCCCCTAAGAGTGACCTTGACCTATGCAGAAAGTGGAGGAGGGTAGGGTTGAGGGGAGCAGAGGTCCTCCCCACTACTCGGTGTCCACCCACCTCTCCGGGCTCCACTAGCAAACGCCCAGACTCACCATGTCTTTGACCAGCAAATGTCCAGAGGCGAAGGCGATTGAGTTGGGAGGCGTCGAGACCGGGAGCATGAAGGCGTAGGAGCAGCCCACCGTGGCAGGGATCATCAGGTACAGTGGGTGCACCCTCAGGCGGATGGCCTGGGCCCCGGAGCGGATGGCGAGCCCAAGACAGAAAGAACCAGACAGAAACCACAAGAGGTAAAGACAGTTGGAAGGGGAGGGACTTGGAGACAGACGCAGAGACAGAAAGAGGGACAAAGACACAGGGACAGAGAAAGGCAGAGCGAGAGCGAGCGATTGAAACGCATGAGAAGACAATTTAGGGACAATGAGAAACGCAACCGGAAAATGAATACACAGGCAAGAGAGAGGCGGTGCACGGACATAGACAGGGAGAAAAGAAGAGAACCAGACCACGGGTGAGACGGAGAGAACATTCTCAAGGTTAGTGACGGTCCAGGGCCACACTGCAGGGTCACTGGGGAGGATGGGCTGGGGAGATTTATCTAGGACGCTCCTTCTCCAACTTGAGTGTGCGTGGGAACCACCGGGAGGCTTTTTAGAACTCAGATGGCTGATTCCTCAGGTCTGGGGTGACCCTAAGAATCTGCATTTCCATCAAGTCCCCAGGCGATGCGGAGGCTCTAAAACAACACTGCCTGGTCCTTCGCTCAGCCAGGCTCTGGGCACCTTCTCTTGGCGCCTCCCTGGGCCTCAGGGGTAAGGAGAGCTGGGGATGGCACCCACTGGCAAGCATTTCCAAGTTTCTGACTCTGTGGCTCAACCGGGCCTGCGATTCGGCCTCAGTCAGTGGGCCACGGGTTCGTCACTTCTCTCCAATGACATATTCACCTACAATTCATGCCGATTGCTTCTCCAGCATTTTATTTTAAGATAGGAGAGTCTGGGCCTCTCTAGGGGAATCACCCTCTTGTGTGTTAAACGTTTTGATTTTGATGATGAGCAGCATTTGGAAGAATGTGTCGTTTGCTAGTGTCTTCAGTAAAAGCAGCCCCTCTAGATCCGGCTGGCTCTACACTCCCTCCTGCATCCCACCTGGAAGCCCCTCCAACTCTCTCAGTTGCTGGGTCCCTCAGATCCTGGGGGAGGGTGTGATTAAATCCCATCGCACTTAGCAAGAGGTGGGGAGCCCCCACCCTGCATTGCAGGTGAGAGAGTAAAATGGCACATTCACTGTGGAGGGCAGTTTACCCTTATCTAACAAAACTGTGAATGTACAGGCTCCTTAATCCAGGGATGTGAAATCTACCAGTACATCTACACGTCACCAAAGGTGCACAGACAGGGAACGTTTGGGGCAGCGCTGCTGGATCACAGCGAAGGCTGGAAACAGATGCTTTAAACAAATCGACAAGTACCGATGCCTAATGGAATATTCTCCAGCCACTGCCAAAGAACAAAGTGTACCTTTGTGTATGCAAATACAGCGAATACGGCGTGATCTCTGTTATAATTGATGCACAAGTAAATAAACAAAAATAAAGTGGTTCAGACAAGCGTGTCTGGTATATCACTGTTTGTATACAAAGCGTATACTCGCAACATTGATTTAATTTGGCAGATTTTGGATCTTATTAAGGTAATAAGATGGTTTGGTTTTCTTTAATCCATTCAAACGTAAAACTCCTGTTAATCAGTGTTTAAATCCCTAATGTAATCTCTTCTTTGCCTATGGCCCTGGAGTCATTTTGCCATTTGCAACTTTATTTACATGTGAGGTGGAGTTATGACATTTCCCCCCTTGTCTCTACCTGTTCGCTTCTGGTGTTGGGGTTTGGCTAACCTTCTGCCTGGATCCAATGGCTTTCTCTACCTTTCTGTGCCCTGGAACCTTGGGTGAGTTGAGCACTATCTGTTTCTCGAGGGGTCCAGCTCTCACCTAGCCAGCTCTCCAGGGCTGGAGACTGTGAGAGCCGCAGCTCTCCCCTGGGGATGGTCTTGTTCTTCCGGGGGACGTTTGGCAATGTCTGAACATGTTTTCGATGATCCTGATTTAGAGGGGGTGCTACTGGTTTCCAGTGGGTAGAGGCCCGGGGTAGGGGGGGGCGCTAAATGCTCTAAAGTGCACAGGACAGTCCCCACCACTGACCCAAGGTGTCAGCAGTGCCAAGAAGCCTGGCTTCCCAGGGAGGCTACCGCTTTGCTCTCATCAGAATTCTACCATGGTTATTCGACGACTCAGATTTTCTACTTCTGCTTAACCCAAATTTGGTCATTTACATTTTTCTAGAAAACTTTCCAAAGGAGAGAATTGGTCACTTTGAAAATATTGACTCTGTTGATGCATTTTTTTTAAAGGAAAACAAAGAGTAAATATTTTTTCAATCAGGGCTCTGACACTTTCATGCATTTCGGGAGAGAACGGTGACCAGGGAGCTCCCTGGTGGAGATCCCGCCAGCAGGGGGAGCTTTTTGACCTGTGTTGTTGGAGACCCTGGGACCCCTCCTCACCTCCCCCTCGTCCCCAGAAGGACCCTCACCAGCTCCGCCAGGACGGGCAGGAAGATGATGATGGTGGCCGTGTTGCTGGCAAACTCGGTGAAGAAGATGATGACGGAGGTGATGATCAGGACGGCCAGCATGGGCGGCACGTTCTCCAGCGGGTGCAGCTGGTCGCTGATCCACATAGACAGCCCGGACTGCTGCAGGGGAGGCAAGGGGCATCCCTTCACACCCCGCCCACCTCAGCTGCCACCCTGGGGGTGGGGTCCCGGCGGGAGGGCTGGGGCCAATCACAGTGGTGACAACTGTGCTCCTTCCTAGATGCGGAGTCTGAGGTTCAGGGGGCTAAGTGACATGTCCAAGGTCACACATGCGAGCCTGGACTTGAATCATCTCTGTTTCTTGAACTCTTCTCTACTCCATATGCTATATGCCTGGGGCCCAAAGCCTTGGACCCTCAAACAATCCATCTGATTCTCCAAACAATCCATTTGGGTCTAGCACCAGTAAGTTCTAACTCGAGTGGGAGAGGGGAATTGGATTCTCCAGGATAAATCTCCACATTACTCCAATGACAGTTATTAATTAAAATGATATTAACACAAATGTTATACAAAACATTAGTCTTTTAATTATTATATATTAATATGCATCAAATGTATAACATATAACATATACTATATATCATGTATAATATATGTATCAAGTATATATTAAATATAACACTATCGACATGATTATAAATAATAAAGATATTTGTGACCAATAATAAGGAAGTTTATTACATGATAATACAAATGTGAATGTTATAACATTGTATTATTATTCATTACCACAACCATCACCATTACTGTGGCTTTATAGGGTGCCAGGCACCTGCATGCATTACCCCCCTGTGTCCTCCCTGCCACCCTATAAGGTAGACATCCGTCCCTGTGTTATGGAGGAGCGGTCTGAGCCTGGAAAAGCTTTTGTGATGCCCACGGTACCCAAAAATAATGACTGAGATGCCTTTCACACTTAAGGCCACGTGCTTCCGTAAGCTACTAATGTGCTCCAGCAAAACTCCCTGTCGCCCAGGTGCCCTCATTTGGACACATCAGTCTGTCACTGCCCCTCTTCATATAAAGAGCAATGTCCAAAGCTGAGCTGAGCCCAGCAGGATAGAGAAAGGACCTGTTACACTGTCCCCTCGCTGGCCCCTGACCCCACCCCGCCATTGATACTGCAGAATTATCTCCAAGCTCTCTCCACTGAATTCTTGGAGAGTTACTCTACTTGCAAGTACACAATATGTATACTGTCAGACCTCCTGCCCAAGGGAGTACCTGGGAGACAGTATCTTTAAGTACCAAGAGTCCCAACACACTTTTGTTAGGATCCCAAAGCAGCAAGGCTGAAGATGTAAAATTGTGCTCTATTCTGCCACCTGGTGGTGCCATGCAGCAATATCTTAAAAACCCACCAAGTCGTGTCCTGCAGGTCTGGTTTTGTTTTTTGGTTTTTGGTGTTTTGACTAAGATAACAAAGCCATAAGCTTAGATGTTGACTGGAGGCAGAGTTGGGTTAGTCCCCTAATATTTATAATCAAGTGTGTATCACCACGGCCCTTTTATCAACCCAGTATCTTCTGGTACCAATACACTTGGGTCTATCAAAGAAACTTTGTACATTTATTTTATGATTAATGGAAAATGTACAGCTTATCCAGAACTTAAAATTTCATAATGGCTTCTAGAACACAGCATACTGCTTTTAATGAATAAACTAACACACTTGTTCCTACAATCTGACTTTAAAATTACTTTCAATGAACGAACATGCTTAAAGATATTTTTCCCTAGAGGAGACCTTGTAAAATTATGGTGTTTCTTCTACATCTGCACTGTTTGTCTGAGAGCCTAGAAACTATGGTGCATGGCCAAGTCAGGACCCCAGCCCCTTCCCTGGCCCAGGGAAACGTTCAAGGGGAAAACGAGGCCACTGGTTTTTCCCCGAGGCCACAACTCTGGCAAAGGGACGGAGAGCAGTGTGTGCAGTTAAATGGAGACAGGCTGGAGAGAGGGAATGTTAATGACTTGTATGAATGAGAAGCCAAGAACTTCCCCATAGCCAGACCTCTGGGTGACAGGCTTCCAGCCACTGACCAGCGGCCACTCAGGCCCTTGGCTCAGTTTCCACAGCCAGAGTGAGGTCTGGCAGCTTCATGAGAGCGGAGAACCCCCAAGTGCCTGGGTTTCTCTTGGGGGCTCCAGAGGGCTTCGCCTGCCACTCCCATGCCCTTAGGAATCAGAAGGTCTGTTTCTTTGGAAATACACAGCCCCACCATGTGCTAGGAACTCTAGGATCAGCAACAGGCATGGTCAGAGGCAGCATGGCCATGGGGTGAGGAGAAAGGGCTCTGGAGTCAGACTAAGTGGGCTCTCCACCTTCATCCCTTCTGGCTGTGATGTCTTGGTCAAGTAGCTTAACCTCTCTGTGCCTCACTTTCCTTATCTGTACGTGGGAATATCTTAGTACCTGTCTCAGACAGTTATTATTGGGAGAAAAGGAGCTAATCTATAGAGCATTTTAGTAAAGTGCTTGGGCACCTGGTGTGTGCCCAGTGCATGTCAGTTGTCATTAGTAGCATCAAGTGGTGACATGCCAGAGGGGTCAGAACCCTCAGAAATCACCCAGTGCCGTGGCTGTGAAATTGTGTTCCTTATGACCCTCGAGGATGCCAAGAGGTGCCTGAGGTCACGTCACAGGATAGGAGGGAGCTGAGCTGGCAAGACAGTGCTCTCCTCCTCTCCCTCCCCCTTTTCCACTTCAACCAAGTCCTTTTCTAGATCTCTTTGATAATGGTAGGATCGCTTCTTACCAGGAGGGTGTTACAGTACGAGTTAAAAGTTTGAACTTGAACTCTCAATAGAGAACACCCTTGAATATCCCTTGCAAGACTCATAAAACACAGTAGGCTCTGCTGTGCGTGTACAACTCTGTATCCTAATTCTTCGGTAGAGAGCCCGTGAATTTGATTAAAGGAAAGAAAAGAGAAGGCTGCATATGTGAGGTGAGCATTCAAACCAGGGCACTGCCTGCAAGCTGAGTGATCTCGGGCAAATTAATGAGCATCTCTGTTCCTTGATTTCTCCGAGGGCTCATGGTAAGGATTAAATGAGTACTTGTAAAAACAGTTCCTGTACTGAACATGATTTATTGTTATTTATTTAATTGAACGATCACATAAACTGGGCACTCTTATAGGTATTTTGCTACTATTAACCTATCTAATTTTCATGGCAACCCCATGAGGTAAGTACTAGAATTCTCTGCATTTTATGGTTAAAGAAATTGGGGCACCAAGAAGTGGTGATTTGCCCAAGTAAGTGAGATGCCCTATAATTGGAACTTTGAGCTCACAGTCTGGGTCTTAATCATTTCATTAGGCTAGTTTTCCAATTAAAATAATAATAATTATAGCAACAACAATAAAACTCAGGTCTCCGGCAGGAAATAAGGGGTTGGAAGAAGACGCGCTTCTACTTGCTCTGCTCTGATTTGACACCGACCTTCAGTGACCTCAACATATTTGTAGACCGGTTTGCTGTGGTGGGGATTAAGTGAGATGTACGTGACGGTGCCAGAACAAGGTCGGCTTTTCATCCATGAGATGGTAAAATTATAATAATAACGAGAGTAGTGAGGGTGAGAAGACCCCGATTTCCACACCGGGTATGTACCAGCCCTCTGCTGGGCACTATCCACACCCCCATCATGTCACCGGCCCTCAAACACAGCCCATCTTACAGGGCATGTGCACAAATATTGTTTATTCAGAAGGCACGGGACATGGCGGGTAAGACAGATAGGATTCTTGCCCCCATAGAGCTTGCATTCCAGTAAGAGAGACACCAGTAACCAGACCATGAACAGGGCCACGTGAGGGGTAGATAGAGTGTGAGCAGAGCGATAATTGGAGAGTGACTGTGTAGGTGGGGAGGCTAGTTTACGTGTGTTGGCTGGGAGGTCCCTTCTGTGTCGCTGACCTCAGAGCTGAGAGGCAAGGGCAGAGAGAAAGCAACTCCAAGGTACTGGGGAGCGGGCGACTCGCGCGGCCGAGGAACGCTAAGGGGCCGTGGGACTGCAGTGGAGGCGCGGAGAGGAGAGACACAGGGGCTGACGGGGTCTGTGTGGGGGCCAGTGGGAGCTTTCAGGCCGTTGTGAGTCAGGAGAAAACTGGGGAGAACGTGAAGGGGATGTCAGCGAGTTGCCTGAGCTCAGAGTAAGCCCTGGGATCTGATTCCAGCCCTGTGGAACCAGCACGTGGGAGTCCGCACATCCAGACTCACTCCGGCCTCAGCCGAGGACCCCTAAGCCACAGGAGGCCGCTGAGGCCTGGCAAGGGCACCAGGCAGAGGCTAGGAAGCAGGATGGGCCAAGAGCATTCTGGTCTCTCCAGGACAGGCTGCGCTGCCTGGGGAGGGGCCGACACCAGCAGGGCCTGGGGGAAGGCAGCAGCTGCCACACAAAGCTCCCCTTGAACAGAAATCCCAGCCTGCTCTTGGGGCTGGGCCAGGAGCCAGACTAGCCTCCCAGCATGCTCAGGGGCCCTGCAGCCCAGCCTCCACTGAGAGGCAGGCTTTGCCCACCACGCTCGGAGCTCAGAGAAGTCTCTGGGGTGTGGGGTCACCCCTCCGCCTCCTGCCTCAGGGCCAGGCTAGGTGCATCTCCGCAAACAGCGCCATTTCCACAGAGTCGCTGGGGGCAAAGACCACTGTGTCATCCTTGACCCTGAATTCCCTCCTTCCCCAATATCCAGCCAAAATAACCAGCTCTGCAGTCCATGTTCTAAGTTCTCCACACGTATCAACACATTTAATAATTATAACAACGCTATGAGATGGGATGCATTAGTATTCCTATTTTGCAGATGAGCAAACTGAGGCGCACAGCTCCGAGGTGACTCTAACCCAGTGGCTTGGTTCCACACCCATGCTTTCTACCTTTGCTCTTCAGGGTCCTCTTAAGACCTGGAAAACATGTCACTTCCTCTGGGAAGCCCTCTTTAATACGTCTCCAGCAGGAGGCAGTTGTCAGAAGAATCAGACAGACACCTGTTCAAATCCCAGCTCTGCTACCTATGCGCTGTGTTACCTAGAACCAGTCACTTAATCTCTCTGGTCTTTGGGATTCTTAAAATGGAGACACCAGGAGTACTTTTGCTCATCCATCCTTTGGCTTGTCTTGACACTGTGCTATTTATTGAAAAAAATGAATAAAATAAAAATATAGCTCACGAGAGAGTAGCTGTGTGGGAACCTACGTGTGGCACCCTGACCGCCCTTCTTGAAGGCGCCCTGCCCCAGCACAGGGAGAGCGGGCAGCAGTCGGCCTTCACTGTCAGCCCCAGACTCCAGGGTGGCCTTGCCCCAGGTTGCACCTGCTCCTGGGGAGGCTCGAGTCCACGGATGAAGGAGGGATGTGGGATAGAAAGGCCTGGTCATCTTCGACCACCTGGGATGTCTCTGAGAGGCTATCTCAGCTTGCCTCTCTCTGGGGGTTTGGATGAAGGCTTTGTGGGGGTCTGCCTCACCCCCACCACAGGAGATGACCTCACGGTCACCAAAAAACCTAATAAACCCCCTGCTTGCTTCTCCATCTCGGAGTCTGCTTCCCGGAAGCAAAGCCTGCAGGAGCCACGGTATGAGGAGCACAGGCACGTCTCAGCACTCCCTGTGCGCTGGGACTGCATCAGCATCATCCTCTTTCATCGCTTCCAACCACCCCGGACAGAGAGAACTCCGAGCCAATTCACAGGTGAGAAAACTGGTGCCCAGAGAAGTTAAGGAACTTGCCCGAAGTGCCCCAGCGAGCAGTGATAGAGCTCAAATTCGAATCCAGGTCCTCGGATCCCCAAGCCCAGGCTTCTGACTGGTATAGACCTCCATAGGTACCTTGCACTGTAACACTACTTGAACCTGAAAGTTTAAATTGAATTTAAAAAGAGAGCAATCTGAGAAGTAGACGCAGGTGTCCTTCACCTTAATGTTAGATCGCTCTTTCCCTGGTTGGGTTTTGAATGCGTGGGCTCACACGGAGCACTGTTGGGGCGGTGGGGCCCAGCATCGTCAGCTGTGGTTGTGACCCCGGCCCATCTCCTGCCTGCACAGATGTAGGCAAGCTGCTGAGCCCCAGGGTGCCTCCGGTCCTCATCTTTCAAGCGGGGTAGCACCAGCATATGCTTCAGTGATGTTTATGAAGACTGACACGGTCAGAATCAGCAAAGGGCTTCGAGCGGTGCCTGGCACTTGGGAAGCTCTTGAGACCGACCGAGCCATTGGGAGTCTGGACTCTGAAATTCCGTTGGCAAGAGTTCGAACCCCAGCTCCTAGCAGAGTGTGATTTTATGATCTTAAGAGGGTTGCTTAATTTTTCCGTGCCTCAGTTTTCCTACCTGTAAGTGGGAGGTTAAGACATTACGGGGACCCTCGGGGCCGCGTGAGGCTCAGTGAGATGACACAGTGTGCCACGCACCGGCACTGCGGCTGCCCTTCTGAGCAGGGCCGACGACCCTGAGAGCGAGCGTCTTCTGAAATCCCGCACCCCTGGGGCCTCTCTCGCCTCCCTCTAGTCCTGGCCCTGCGTCTGAGCCCACAGAGCCCTCTAGAATAACATCAATAATTAATTAATAGTAAAAATATCTAACACTTATATCATAGTGGCTAAGAGCACACACTCTAGAGCCAAATTACCTGAGTCCAATCCCGAGTACAGAGCTGTGTGACCTTGGGCAAGTTACTTTACCTCTCTGTGCCTTTGTTACCTAATCTACAGAAAGGGGATAATGATGGCATGGACCGCCTAGGCTCGCTGGGAAAGTTTAAGTCCATTACTGTGTGTAAAGCATGTGGGACGGGCGAGCACAATACGGTGGGGCTGTTCCTCTGTGCTCAGAGAACGCTGAGTCAGTCGTGATGGTATTGGTACCAGTAATAGTATTACATTCATCGTGCGCCCTTGAGGGTCCAATCATACCTTATCCCCGTCCTCCTTTGCAGCACCTGGCACTGAGGTGGGAACTATGATTATTCCAACTGGCAAATGAGGTGGCGTCTGCTGGGCCCATAGCGTCACTGGCGCTTATGCTGAGCCTGCAGCTGAGCCCACACCTCCCCGGGCCTGCAGCCCACCTGCTGTTCTTACCTCACAGCCTTTGGCCATGGCGAAGCCCCCTCCCAGGAGAAGGATGATGTTCCAGGGGATGGTGTCCTGGGCCTTCTTCCACGTCAGCAGGGGCTCTGTCTCTGCGTTGGAAGCTGGGCAGAGAGAAGACACTCACTCTGAGGAGCGGATCCCAGTCCCTGCAGCCCTGTCTTTGTGGGGACGCTTAGAGTCCTCCAGGAAGCCACAGCCTGTCCCCAGCGTCTGACTCTGGAGCGGTAGGGAGAAAACCCACAGCAACATGGTGGGGCGTGTGCTCTACTCAGAATGAAACCGTTTTCACGGCTCCCTGCGTCTTGAGAATCTCCTGGGACCCAGCACTCCACACGCAGGACCCCCTCGAAGTCTCTCAGCAGCCCTCCTGCATAAGTGTTACTTTCATCTTCACACAGAACAAAGGGCTCTCTTTGGCACTGAATGTATAGACAGGAAAGAAAGAGTAAGGGCATTCCGGAGAAAGAAACTACAGGAAGCGTCGGCCCGCGGAATTATGGGGTGATTTCTAGGTTTTCCAGGACAGCAGTGCGGGCCGTGGTTAGAGTTGGGGCAGCACACTTCTCTACAGAAGGTTAGGGAGTGGACCCTTCAGGCTTTGCGGCCTCTGTTGCGACTAGGCTGCCATGGGGGCATGAAGCAGCCCTGGACAAAACAGATGTGGACGGGCATCTCACGAAATCCTACTTCCCACTGGGTCTTCCCGCTTCCTATTAGCCCCTGGGGCTATTCTCTTGTAAGACAGAAACTGTTCTCTGTTTCAAAACGTGAAAGGAACGATGAACAGGGAGGGCCGTGTTCCCTGAGACAGACTGTCCTGCACCCAGTCTGCTGCCTACGTGAGTGTCTCTTCCCTGTCGGTATTTGACTTGACTTTGCCACCTCCCTCCGGCAGAACTAGGAAGGCCAGAGGTTTGGCGTGTCTAAGGGACCTGCTGGTTTCTAAGTGGGAAAGCAAGGCCCAGAGAATATAGGGACTCGCTCAAGGTCACCTAGCAAATAGTAGCAGAGCTGGGGTAGCAGACAACCAGGGCAGGCTGCCCCAGCCGAGAGGAAGCTCTGGGCCTGTGAGCCCACCCCCAGGTGGCAGAACCATGGATGGAACCTGACCCAGAGCAGCCAGGCCACAGCCTGGTCAGGAAGCCATGAGGCTAGGAGGCAGGCAGGTGGGGGAAAATCTATAAGAAAAAGAAGTACTGATTCATGTTAGAACATGGCTCAACCTTAAAAACATGTTCATTGAAAGGAGCCAGTCACAAAGGATCATGTATATAACTGTGGTTACACGTATTAAAAAATGATCTAGAATAGGGAAAGCTATAAAGAAAGCAGGCTGGTGGTTGTCTAGGGCTTGGGCGGAGGGCCATGAGTGACTGCTAATGAACCAATGTTTCTTCATGGGGTGATGAAAATACTCTAAAATTGGTGGTGTTTGTGACTGTACAACTCTGTGAATATACTGAAAACCATTGAATGGGCGATTTGTACGGTATGTAAATTATGTCTCCATACAGCTGTAACCAACATAGAAAAAGAGTACGCCAGACCAACCAGATTCTTCCTCACAGAGTGGGATGTAGAGAGATAGCTGGGCACAAAGAAGTGATGATAGAAGGTGAAAGAAGAGACAGAGAGGTTGCCTGACACAGGAGGGGCATCAGCGGCTACGGTTCCCTGGGGACACAGAAACATGAGGAAGTAGACACTGTCAGGAAGTGGAAACTGTGAGGAAGCAGAAATGGTGAGGAAATGAGTACTGGGAGGCTCCAAGGGAGCAGACAGACTCAAAGGCGCGTGCACTGTAGGACCAGAAGCTATGAGGGAACAGGCCCTGAGGGGACAGGAAGCAGCAGAGGCAGGGGAAGTGAGTGGGCGCTGGCAGGGAGGAGACGCTACAAGGAAACAGAAGTGATAAAAAAGCAAGAACTATAATGAAACAGGCGCTGGAAAGACACAAAAGCCAAGAAACAGGAGAAACTATGAAGAGACCAAGAAAGGACACGTGGAGCGGAAGGTGAGCAGAGCAGTCTGAGAATGAGACGGAGACACAGAGATGGCGGGACCCCGGCCACCCCGCTCAGCTTCGCAGAGCCCAAAGCCCACGCCTGGGCTCCTCGGACCTGGTGCTGGCCTCCTCGAGGGGTGCCCCAGCAAGTGCTGGCGGGACCCGTCAAACCCTCTCTGGCCTGATCCATCCACTGTACTCCCCGCACTGCAACCCCCATCCTCCCTCCACAACTGAAACTCTTTTTGAATACTCCATTTTCTTCAGCAACAGAAAGTACTTAGGTAGTTTCTTAGTGCCTCACTCCTGCCCAGAGCTCAGCATGTCCCCCGGGATGGACAGAGATGGGCATCCCCCAGATGCACAGAGATGGGCCAGGCACGCAGGTGGCAGGTGCGGGCGCCTTCTCTTGGCAGACACCTGCTGGAAATGCAGGGGGGTCCCGTGATGGTGCTCTGGAGGCCAAGGCCAGCCCATGGGCAATTTGGTTCAGAGGGCTCAGCGATTGCTTGAAGCTGAATTTGAATGCTTTTTGGCACTTTTGCCTCACTCCCCACCACTTCCTATTCATTGAAACCCAGCCTGAGGTTTTCATGTCTGGCCCCTTAGGCAACTGAGTTGCAAGGCGAAGGGTGGCAAAGTCTTTGTGAACAGGACCAGAAAGTAAATATTTTGGGCTCTGCGGGCCAGGAGGCAACATCGAGGCCATGGCGTGGGCGTTTACACGACTAGAGAATATATCAGCTCACAAGGTTCTTGCGGAAGGCATTAGCAAGTGGACCCTGAAATTTGAATTTCGTGTCATGTCTGTGCGTCAAGCATATTTTTCTCCTGATTTTTTTCAACCATTTAAAAATGTGAAAGCCATTCTGAGCTCATGGGCTGTACGGAAACAGGCAGCCAGCTGCATTTGGCCCGCGGGCGGTAGTGGGTAACCCTGCCCTGGGCAGTCACCTCTGGCAGGCCTACTCGCCCAGACGAGGTAACTGCTCAGACAGGGGAACAGGGAAGACGCAGGGGGCAGGTCCCAGGCGTGGGCCCCGCCTCCAGGCCACACTGCTCACAGAGCTCACTGAGTCCCCCGATGCCCCAGCCCTGACCCCCTTACCTTTCAAGTCAAACCACCACTTGAGAGAGGGCCTTTGGGACGGGAAGAAGAACAAGATGGTGACGACGGCCATGCCGGTGACAGCATCAGACGTAAACCTATAAGGACAGACAAGGCCCCCAAAGCACGTGACCCCGGGCAGCTCCACAGGGCAAGTGTGGGATATGTACAGGTGAGCGTCTGTGGGAGGGAGTTAGGGCCGCTGTGACCAGGCCTTGCCAGACGCCTCTGGATTCTGTCCTGCACCGAACTCCGCACAGATGCAACCGCCTGTGAGGGCAAAAGCCCTTCATCCACGGCTCCCTGGGGCTTTTAGAGTCTGCTTGAGCCAAACAAATACTTTTCTTCCCAATCTAAGAACCCTAGGTAAGGGGACATGACCACAGAGGAAAGAATCTGAGAGCCATAGAATCGTGGGGCCCATGGATCACCATAACCGGGGCTCCTGTAACAGCCCTGTGTTTGTTCAGCTTCTCTTTGCATTCCTCCTGAGACGGGCAGCTTACTACACGGATATAGAACTCATTCCCATCAGCAGAGCCCAGATGGAGCCAGCCTCTTAGCCCCTCAAAGCCTAACTACCACCTTTCAGGATCCACGAGGCGCCCTGTGGGGATTCAAGCTCACAAAGCCTGGGGCAGTCTTCTTCTGTTTGAGGGGAGGGATCCATGGCTCAGAGAGCAGAAGTAACTTGCTCAAGGCCAGATCGTGGTCCAGGGAGGAGATCGGCATTGAAACCAGAGTTCTCCAGCTCCAAGTTCAATGAAGCTCAGAGCTAACTGCTAACAAAAGCTTTTCTAGCCCACGCATTTGGGAAGAAGATTATTATTCAAATTGCCAAGAAACTGGAAAAGATAGTCAATATCCCTATATCGGAAGAATATACATCGAAACACTAATGGAGCGCCATTCCGTTTTTACCTCTGTGAACAGACAGCCACACTGAAAAGGGCGGTGACACCGAGTGAGGCCGTGGCAAACGGGGCGGGGGGGGGGGGAATAAACATTTGACCTTCTAGACGGCAGCGGGCAACGTGTCCACACTTCCCGCGTGAGTACCCTTGATCCAGTGATTGTACTTCTAGGAATTTATCCTCAGGAAATAACGGGACTCTTGGACACAAACTACACACAGGGATGTTCATTATTGACGAGAGTAAAAAAAAAAGAAGATGTTTAAAGAAATTGTGTTTAATAGTATACATGTAAAGAATACCCTGCATCTGTCTCTTTAAATAGATAAGATAGTATCTACCTTTAGGTATTGACATAGACATGCAACCAAGAAACCTTGTATTTAAAAAAAGTTTTTATTTGCAGTACTGGACACAGTCCAAACGGAAAATTGATCAAATAAATGAAAACACTCCTATTCTATAGAATACTAGGCGGTGTTTAAAAAGAATGAAATAGCCAGTTGTCCACAGCCATGTTACTATATTTTCCAATTTTTGTCACATGTCTGTTTGTATGTGTGAGTATGTGCGTGTGTACCTGACACATTGCACACCAAGCTTTCATCGTGAATGTCGTCGGGGAGTGGGGCGGAGGGGAGCTGAAAGGCAACTAAATTTTACTTCTTCAGTTCAGCATTGTTGAAATTTTTTATCAGGAAACAAAACAGAATAAAGCAGATCATAGTATGTTCACTGTAGTCATATTTCTGTCAAAAAAAAATCTTGTGTTTGGATAAGTTTCTTTTTAGGTAGTTTGTGTCCGCTTTTAAAATTAGTTTTACTGAAATCTATAATTAGCATGGAATAAAACGCACTCATTTAAAGAATGTAGTTAAGTGAGTTTTAACTAATGTGGTCTTGTAATAACCAATACAATCGAGGCGCAGGAGAGTGCCCGGATAGGTGATTTTTAAAATCAGACGGCACGTACATCGGATCTGGAGGTGGAGGTTCTGGGTGATCTTTACTTTCTTTGTGTTGTTGGAACACTTATAACTCCCATTTTTCAGCTAAAAAAGAAATAACTAAGTTCCTACATTTGGGAAAAATAGAAGAACGGTAATCAGAGCCACTACTCTCGGTTCTGCGAAACTATAGTTTTTCTTCCTCGTAACAACCTTCATGAGATCAGAACTGGTATCACCCATGTTAGCTGAGGGGAGGCTGAGGCCCCACGGTGAAGGTCGGAGAGCTGCTCCCTCCAGCGTGGGAGCCAGCAGCCATGCCCGGTTCGTGGGTGCTTGAAATGTGGCAAGACCAAATTGAAATGTGTGGCCGTATAAAATTCCCTTCCACGCACGCCAGATTTGGGAGATTTAGTATGAGAAAAGTAAATCTCTCAAGAATATTTTTATATGGATTACATGTTGAAATAATACACTGGGTTATAAAGAAATAGATTGCCACAATTATTTTCATCTCTTTTGACTTTTAAATATGGCTATTAAAACATTTTAAATGACGTATGTGGCTCACATTGTACTTCTGTTGGACGGTGCTGCTGGATAGCATCAGATCTCACCAAATCCAGAGGACACATCTGCCATCTAATCGTGTTCTAACTCATGCCAGAATTTGACACAGTTGCCTGCTCACTTTCTCTTAAAACCCTCGCTCGCTTGGCCTTTGCCAGTCCGTGGCTCCAGGTTTTGCGCCCACCTCACCGACTGTTTCTTCTCCGTTTCTCTAATGGGATTATTCTCTACCCAGCACCTAAATATTGGGGTTCCTCAAAGTCTGCTATACTCTCCTCTACACTCTTTCCCTAGCTGAGCCCATCAATACCTCTGGATTTAAATTCCAAAATTATATGATGACTCCCAGATTTATATCTGCAACCCGACACCCCTGAGCTCCAGGCTTGCGTATCCAAACGCCCCTTGCCGCATCTGAGAGACGTATTAGACTGGCTAAGTCTAAACCAAGTGCAAAATAGAATTGTTGATACGGCATGCCCAATCTCTTAAAGAATGTCCTTCTCCAACTAAGCCCCACCAGTGTGGGGACTTCTTTCCCGCAGGCCCCCAAATCCAACCACAGCAAGGCCTGTCATTTCTAACTTTGAAATGTATCTTGACTGTTCTGTCCCCATTGCTACCACTTGCATTCGAGTCACTGAAGCCATCACCTAGACTGGCATCAGTAAACTTCTATAAAGGGCCACACAATAAATACTTCGGGTTTTGCAGGCCGTGGAGTCTCTGTCACGACGCCATAGCACGGGAGCAGCCAGAGCGAGTACAGGAATGAGTGGGTGTGGCTGTGGGCCCACAGAACTGTGTTTGGGGACACTGACATTTGAATTTCACTCCACTTTCACGCACCACTCATCAAGCCTAATAGGTACAGCTGTTCATGTGGAAAAGAATGCAATAATTAATAAGTACTAATATAAGAATAAGTTCTTGTGTTTTGTGTATTCGCAACTCTAAACCTACTTTCTCTCCACCCAGGACTGTCTTTTGATTTTCTCTAGCCATTTAAAAAGGTAAAAACCACTCAAACACAAGGGGTGGGCCAGATGTGGCCCATGAGCCTTAGTTTTCCTTAGAAGACAGGGGTCGTCGAGGTGGTGCCATAGCTCCTAACTGCTCCGTCCACCTATATTTTTGCCCCCACTGCCCATTCCCTAGTAAATACAATTAATGTTTTATGGAGTTCTTCCTCTGAGCAATTCTGATCACGTGACATGCACTAACTCATTTATGCTCTGAATAATCCGATGAGAATTATACTATCACAGAACCATTTTCCAGATGAGGACACTGAGGCACACATTGGTTAAGTAACTTAAAACCCTCCAATAGTTTCTATTGCTCTCATTCAAAAAGACCAAAATGCTTAACATGGCCAACAAGACCCCCACAGTCTGGCTCCCGCCTTCCCTTCCAGCCACATCTTGCCCACTCTCCTCCCTTCCCACCAGGCCTCGGTCACACAAGGCTCCTGTTGGTTCTTCACATGTCCTAAGCTGGTCCCTCCCTTGGGCTCTCAGTGGGCATGCCCAGGGTGTCTCCATTTTTGCCTCTACTCTTCCTAGCCTTTGGTTGTCCCCAGAACTCTCCAAAGTCAAGGCCCTTGCTCCGCTCTTTCATCACTCTCTCTTTCTTCCATTGCACTCGTTACAATAAGTTATTTTGCTGCCTAACTACTTGTTTCGGTCTGTGAACCCAATGCCTAGCATAATGCTTAGCACATATTAAGCTCTCGATAAATGTTGATTGAGTGAATGCATGAATGAATGAACGAATGAATGAATGACATGCTCAGGGCCACATAATTTGTAAGTGGCAGGGCTGCCCCTGGAACCCAGCTTTGTCTGATTTCAAAGCCAAAGCTCTCAATACATGAGAACCCAAATGTCTTATCATCCAAACCTAAACTCTTCCAAGAGCAAAAGAAGGAGCTGCTGATAATCACCAGGGTCAAGGGGTATGAGCCTATCCCAGGTCACTCCTGCTTCAATGCCTCTCCCGCTGCATGTGGCCCATCCCAGAATCTTCCCTGTTGGACTCTGTTCCCTGGGTCCCCAGAGGCTCACCCAGCAGGGAAGAGACTGGCCCAGCCAGGGATGAACTTCGGGTCCCGGAAGAAGAGTAGAATGGCGAACATGCAGAAAAGGATGAAAACGGCCTGTTCAGCAAACCTGTGGCACAAATACGCAGGCACATGGTGACCGTGGGCTCCAGCAGACCGTAGGGCGAGAAGGCCTTGGGCAGGTGCCCGTGGTGTGACTGGGCCCAGACCCTGGCTCTGAGAAGCTGAAGGGAGTAATTCACCCCTCAGGAAGCCTCCAGAGGGGAGGGGTGTCTTGTGACATGAGCGGTTCCTGCCTAGGCCTGCCACACTCAGCCAGGGTCCTTCCTAAGCATTAAGTACCTCCTGTCCCCAAACTATTTGTATCATTTCTACTGGGAATTTCCCACAGTCCTAAGGAGAATCCAGAGACAGAGAGAAAGAGTGAAACAGAGACAGGGTCAGAGAAGCAGAGAGACAGGAAACAGACAGAGGCAGGCAAAGACAGAGGAAGAGCTACACACAGAGGCAGGCAGATAAACATAAACATAGAGTGAGACGAGCACAGAGGGACAGACGTGAAGAGAGAGGTACACAGAGGTGGAAAGAGAGAAGCCTCAAATGGTGGGGTAAATATCTACCCAATGTGCCCATTTCAGAGATTGGGGAACAGAGCCCAGAGAGGGTTAGTGCCTTGCCCAAGTCACACAGGAAGTTAGTGGCAGAGTCAGCCCTTGGGGGCAAGCCTGCGGACTCCTAGTTATTTTTACCACACGAGACACATACATTAAACAAGGTCCTGGAAGTCACCTGAGGCAATGCCGAGTATCCCATATACCAGGAGGGAAAGGGTACATTTGGCAGGAGGGAGGCAGGTCCCCACCCCAAGTACACCCCAAGGGGCTTTCTGGTCCTCAGAGTATCTACCCCAGCACCAGAGCAAGAGGCTGACTGTTAAGCCACCTCCCTACCCTCCATCTCCAGGATCCTATCTCAGGCCACTGGTCCTGATATTCCCCTGGGACTCAGCCCCCAGGGACCCAGGGGTCAGAACAGGAGGACTGTATTGAAAATCTAATGCTCAGCTATCCCCCATCCCTCACCCTCAAGGACCGTGGGCCACGTACTTCATGGGCCCCAGATTCTGGAATTCCTGCTGAATCATAGCCCGAGCCCTATCTTCTGCACCAGCTCTGACCTCAGATTTCTTCTTCCTCCAGCCCCTGAAACAGAAAGTGGGGAAGTTAGGAGTGGCCACTGCAAAGGTGACTAACTTCTCCCCCGCCCACTACCACCTGGCCAGGACTCATTATCTCTGTTCCGCAGACTGCAGTGGCCTCTGCGTGGTCTCCCTCTGTCTTCCCTTTCTCACATCTGTTTTCCCCACCTGTAGCCTGGATGGTCTTTTAAAAATGTAAATCTGATCATACAACTCCCCGGGGCGGGGGCCTTCAGGAAATTAAACAAAAACATGAATGAACAGACAAATCAATGGAATAAAATAGAAAGTCCAGAAACACACCCAAACATAGTGGGGACTTAGTCTGGGATAAACCTGGTATCGCAGATTGGTGTGCAAAAGATGGGCTGTTCAGCCAATGGCATTAGACACGTGGACTGTGGAATCGAATGCAGAGTCCAGAAATAAGCCTGTACCTCTACAGTCTCTTGATTTTTGACAAGGATACCGAAACCATTCAATGGGGCAAGAACAGTCTTTCAACAAATGGAGCCAGGACAGCTGAGGGCCACATGCAAAGGAAGGAATGTGGGTCCCTACCTCACACCATGTACAAGATCTAACTCCGACTGGATCACAGACCTAAGTGTAAGAGCTGAACCCATACAACTCTTAGATGAAGACATAGGGGTAAAGTTTCATGGCCTGGGACTAGTCAACTGTTTCTTAGACATATTATATCAAAAGCTCAAGCAATCAAAGACAGATAAATTGGACTTCATCAGAATTAAAAACTTTTGTGTGTCAACAAATGGTGTTGGGACACCTGGCTGGTCACCTGGAACAGAAAATAAAATTGGATTCAAACCTCACACAGCACCCTAAGGATAAACGCCAAAGAGATTTTTTAAATGTAAAAAAGTTAAAATATCAAAAGAAAATATGTGATGACTTTTTTTATACCTCCTTTAATGGGAAGACCCTTTTAATTATAATGGAAAATTCAGAAGCTATATGAGAAAAGATTGATCAATTCATCTGCGTAAAATGTTCTCAAAAATTCTACATGAAAGAAAGTACTGAAGAAAAACTATTTGCAACTCATCTTGCAGAATAATCACTAATTTCTCAATATATAAAGAGTACTAGACATCAATAAGACCTACACCAACCGCCCAGCTGCAAATGTACAAAGAATATAAACACAGCTTAACAAGTTACAGAAAAGGAAATAACCAATGAGCCCCATGAATATATCCAAACTTTTCATATTGCCCCTCAACACTGAAAGTTGCTCAAAATTACTCTCAATAAAATAAATGCAGATTATTTTTCTCTGATCAGATTGGCAAAAATCCACTTTTCTATTTGGAAACAGACACTCTCATACGTGGCCAATGGTAGAATTAGTACAATTCTTATGGAGAATGACTTGACAATGTTTATTAAAATAAAAATGTGTTTTTATTAGTGTATTAGTATCGATGATGGGTGAATTAACTGACGGTCTGTGCACAGCAGGCTGGTCACACTACCCATAACCCTCACATCCCTGGGAACTGACGTCCACTCCAGTCACCGTGTGAGAAGGTAACATGAAGTTACAAGAACAATCCTCAGTCGACCTCGAAGACTGAGACTCACGGAGGCCACTCCCAGGTGAGAAGGAACCTGCGTCAAAGGCAGTTCAGCCTGGCTGAAAGCTCAAGTTAAACAGGAAGGGTAGGTACCTCAAGGTCATGCCCGCATACAGGAAGGCGATCCAGAGCCAACCCACCAGCAGGAACAGCACCATGAGTGGGAAGGCGAAAATGAACCAGGAGCCGAAATTCACCACATCGCACTTCGGGAAGAAACTGGAGGAAAGAGGGCGGTGAGAGCCAGCCAAGGTCAGCCACGGGGGGTTGGGGGGTCTGTACACACCCATAGAAAAACTAGGAGGAGTATGTTAAATATTAAGAGTGGGATGAAAAGTATTTCAAAATTTTAATTTTTTTCTGTATTTTCTGAGAGCTCTATAACATGCCTATCACATGCATAATCAGAATAAACTAATAAAATGTCTTTAGGGAGCAAAGCCCAAGGAGAACACTCAGGGCCACTGTTTCCCCGTATCCCCAGGCTCCCCGCTGCAGAATCAGAACCCCATGTCACTTAGCATTCTTTCTAAATCCCCTCCTCCCACACCAGAAGGTCCAAGCCTGTGCAATTAAATGTTGCATATTATTTGCATGCAATTTGCATGCAATTTACTCGAGATCCTTCATGTTTGATATTTTTACTCACAGCTCTGCATTTCCCCACCCCCCGATTTCTTTTAAAGTTGGGACAAAGTTCTGCTCATACCAGGGCGGGCAGACGGCCTGAAAACTTTCTGACAGCAACTGTCGCCTCACCCATCAACCCCACCCCCCAACTCAGGCCCTGCCTCTGAGGCTCCCAGACCCACATCCTTCCTGTCCAGCCCCTTCTGACTGAGGAGACCACAGGACCAGCGCAGACTGTCCCCGCATCTGAAACAGGGCCATCTTGGCTCCTGGGGTTTTAGTTGCTAACTAAACCCTGAGGCACAGCCAGACCTTGCTCAAAGAACAGAGGTGGAAAGACACCAAAGGTCGGGAGTGGGCTCAGATCAGTGGGAAAGGTACTGATGCCTGGCCTCCCTCCCACACCTCCCGAATCAGAATCGCTGCAACTGAGACCCAGGTGTACTTTTCCCTCTCTCCCGGTGACTCTGATAAGCACCCATTGGCTGAGAACCACCTGTTTCCACCATCACATCGTAAAAATCAAGGAATTTAAGAACCTGAGAACATAGCAGAGTTCTAAGGTTTTCACATCAGCTCAAGAGGCCAAACAGGAGTGTGCTTAATATTTCTCATGAAAGTGATTTCGATTACCCACGAGTGTAGTACTGATTCATGTACGCCAAGCCTGCTCTCCGCTAGATCTCCACCCTCCTAACAGGTGCTCGATTCTTTGGTTGAGTAGCAGGTAAAGAAATTGGCCAGCATGTGGGGCCATGTTGAGTATCAAAGACTTTTGACTGTTATTTGTTTGCCAAACGCTTACCTTTGCATTCATGTGGATTAAATAAACCTCTGCCAGTCTCCACGGCACAGGAATCTTAGAAACCCTGCCTCTCAGAATCCTAAAATCTGAAAATCTTAGAATCTTGAGATACAGGTATTTTAAAAATCTTTGAGCTAAGAGGCTTGGAAGGGTGGAATGGACGCATCGTGCTGTCCGAGAACTCTCTTATTCTCACGCCTGCCTCTGTGTATGGTTTCCGTGATCGGGATGCTTGTCCTTCTAGCAGGCCCCTCTCCACTGCTGGCCTGGGTACATGGTTGCAAAGCTCGCCACTGGATGGGACAGCCATGGACCAGCACCTCCATTCGGGGCACTTTTAAAATGGATTACCATATCATGGCACTCTTCTGCCCTCAGCTTTCCACTGACTCCCCACTGGGTCCTTAACAGTAAATGCCTTAGTCTGGCCCCTTCTTACCTCATCTCCTCCCACAATCCCCTTTTCCTTCTACACTCCTGCCTTGATGGTCTTTTTGCCATTCACTTTTGCATAGGCCATTCCCTCTGGAAGGCTCTTCCCTCCTATGTCCACACAGTTCACCCCCTCCCTTTTGCTCAAATGTCCCCTTATTAGAAAGGTCACACATTCATGACCAACCAATATAAAATACCACCCACTCCTGTCCCTCTACCCCCTTATCCTGCTTTGTTTTATTTTACAGCTTATCACACCGATATATCCCATATTTGTTTGCTTTTTCTTTTACTGCTTGTCTCCCCACCAGAATAGAAGTCCCTTAGGGCAGAGACTTTGCTGGGTTTTGTGTCTTGTGGGGTCCTGAGAGCCGGCCAATAGAAGGCACCCAAGACACAGCTTCCCTGGATGTTAAATGAAGGGGGCGGAGAGGAAGAGAAGGAAACTCCAGGGCCAGGTAGGGGACACTTGCTTTTACCTCTTGAGCCCACCAAGCAGGATGAGGTTTGGGGCCGTGCCTGTGACAGTGGCAGTGCCCCCGATGCTGGCTGAGTAGGGGATGGAGATGAGGAAGCCCTTCCAGATGTTTCTGCGATGTTCCTCCTCCTCCGTGGAGCCGGCTGGGAGATCCAATGGAGCCTCTGCCTCCTCGTGGCAGTCTTTGCTTTAAACAAACCCGAAGAGAAGCCGCTCAGAACACGCTCAGCCTTCCCAGCCTCATGGGGAAATGGCTCACACAGTGCTTGGCTGGGGACAACTGGCAGTCTTCCGAGAAGGCAATTTGGCACGGGCCTTCAAAACCTCTAAAAACGTGCAACCCTTCAGCTCAGGTGTTCTACTCTAATTTATCCTAAAGAAATCATTGGGTAAAAACCTCAGGTGTGGGCACAAGAGTTCATGTGGTGTTAAATACGGTAAGTTAAATTGAGAACAACGGAAGTCTCCATAAAAAAAGGGGTTGGCTAAATAAAACGGTCCTCCTTCCGGATGGAATGCCAGTGCAGCCATTAAAAATGATGATTTAGATGAGTGTGTTAAGATGAGAGGTGTTCATTATATAAAGTGAAAAGATAGGTAATAGCACTAGCTTTTCATTTAAAAATGTTCACGTGTTTCGTGAATATCTGAGTATTAAGAAAAGTCTAAACTAGTAATAGGCAAAGTTGTTTTGGTGCCTTTCTCGGAGCTCGAACTATGGATTTTTTTCTCTGTTGGTATTCTCTGGGTTGCTTTCCTTGCACAAAGAGTTTTAGGAAAGCATGAAGTCAAGAACTGTTCATTATATAATTAAAAGATAATGCTGTTGACACAAATGTATTGAGGTGGAAGATGTTCGGTACAGTCCATTAAGTGAGATAATAGCATATGTAGCATTATCAACGTTTTTATTTAAGAAAATGTATTTACGTACACAGAGAGGAAGCAAGAAATAATCTAGAATGGTATTCACTTAACTGTGCTAATGCTGAATATATTTTTTTATTTAGGAGTATTTTTTTGACTTGTGCAATTATAAAATGTTTATAATCGAATGAAATTAAGAATGGCTCCTGTGCAACCAATCAAAAGTGTCTGAAGAACAAAAGATCCTTCAAATACCTTCTGGCCTTAATTGCTACAAGAGGGGCCCCTTCTCCAGTGGGTGACGGGGGCATGATCTGGAATCTGAAAGGAACATACGGAAGCGGCTGGAGACCTTCGTCCTGCATGGCCTGACTTCTCAGGGTGAGCGGCCCATGCAGGAAGGGTGGCCTCTCTCGGATCGCGGAACCCTTCCAGGCTGAGCCTCACAGTGAGAATGAGAGAGCGGACAGGGCTCTGGGACTCATCTAGTGCGACCCCTTCTTCGTTTGGATGGGGAAACCGAGTCCAGAGAGGGGACGAGGTTTGCACCCGATGGACACTGAGCCTCCATCCAATGGACGTGGCTTTTGTCTAATGGACGTGGAGCTCCAGAGAGTGGCGTCAGGTCTCTCCCATAAAGTCAGCACAAGCTCTGCGTAGGCAGATGGTTAAAACTGATGCCCAGGTTGCGTGGTAGTGAGTGCTGGGCTATCACAAAACCCATAACTCAAAGCTGGACTCGAAGCTCCCAAAGGGTGCTGGGAGAGAGCACAGGCCGTAGGATAAGACAATCAGATGTAAGATCAGGTTCCTTCTCTGCTATCCCTCCCATCTCATTCAAAGTCAAGGCTGCATCAATGGCCTATGAAGTCCCACGTGCTCTGTCCTTCCACCACCACCCTCTCGCCATACAGACGATCTCTCTGGCACCACCTCCTACCACCCACTCACCCAGCACCAACCACACAGGAAGCACACGGGCTTCCCGTCTGCATTGGACTCTCAGGAACTGTGCACCTGCCAGTCCCTCTGCTGAGAACATTCTACAGGTCCCCCATGACCTCTCACCTCCTACAGGGGTCTGCTCAAGCATGACCTTCTTAGAGAGGCCTTCCCTGATCACCCATTTTAAAGCTGCCCCTGGCCACCTTTTCTGCCCCAGGCTCCCTCCCTGGCCCTCTTTTCTGCTTCGTTCTCCTGCATAACACTCACAACCATCTGACATACGATGGATTTTCCTCATGTAGGCGCTGCTTGTCACTGGGACGTAAGTTCCACAGGTCTGAAATTTTTTGTCTCTGTGTGGCTGCCTCCCTGGTAGTGCCAGGCTCATCCTAAGCTCTCAATAAATATCAATGAATGAGTGAAACAGACCTGATCGATGCCCAATGAAGCTGAGAGCAAGTCACTCTACTTCCCACCATTTCATCCCCATTAAGTCAAGATAATGAGGCCTTCGGGCACAAGTGCTCCCATTGTGCGCACAGGACCCAGCACCTGCTTTGTCGGTATTATCCCACTTCATCTCCAAACAACGCGATAAGGTGGGTCCCAATGTCATGTCCACTTGGTGGGCGAACCTCACTGAGACTCAGGAAGGTTACGTGACTTGTCTAAATGACACAGCAGGTAAGGGGCAGAGCCAGGGTTCCAAGTCAGGCCTGTGGGGCTCCAAACCCAAGATCTTCAGCACATTGTCACACACAAAGGACACCAAAGGCTAAAGGTGCCGTGATTGCGAAGGCGCTCCCTGACTCATGTAAGTGTGAAGAATTATTGTTGCCTCATAGAATAGTTTTTCCTATGGAGCCTCTCAGCCCGGTCTGCACCCCTCTCCTCCTTGACCAGCATGTGGCTTGTGCTCTCCTGCTCTCCTGGGCCCACCCTGGAGACCCTCCCCTTACCAGAACTCCAGGGGTTTAATGTACCCCACTGCCATGACCACATTTTGCACTTTTAAGGGGTCTGTGGAGGTGTACGCCTAAGCCAAAGGTTGGAAACTTGGGCGATTAGGTCATTTGGAGAAAATTCCAGAGATGGGAGGGAGGTCGCTTGCAGCACTGAGTTCTTGTTCATCATCTCCTTGGACCAAGCACTGGCTCCTCTAGGACTTTCACCAGGAACTCACTCTTCTGTGCTGGCAAGAAACTGCATCTCCGTGGGCATGGGTTGCAGGCCTTTGGCCTGTGCAGCAGCTAGGAGAAGAAAGCATGATGGCTTTAGTGTCGTGTGCGTGGGGCAGGAGTGTGCCCGTGCTGTGGCAGCCAGAAGTGCTGCGGCAGCCAGAAGTGCTGCTTCAGGCTCCACGCTCTGCCAAGGGTTCCCTGCTATTCACTCAATCAATAAACAAATAAAATACGTCACTCAACACTCCATCTTCCTGTCCCACCCATCTCTGTTCGGAGATGTCCCCAGAGCTGTGGGCAGGGAATTAGCTGCAAGACTGCTTGACAGTCCGTAACTCAAGCCCAGGCTTACCCGAGCAGCCACTGCCAAAGGGATGTTTGGGGAGGACCAGTTGTGAGTGGTAATGGATCAGCATTGGGAGGGGTGACCCCAATCTCCCATTCACTCATTCAGAAAGTATTCATTGAGTACCTACTATGTGCTATTGACTATGCGCTTGAGGTACACAGTGAACAATATACAACGAGGTCCCTGCCCCATGAAGTTTATGTTCTAGAAAGGGAGACAGACAGTAAACACGTAAAGAAAAATTCAGGTAGTGATGAAAGTGATGGAGGACATAAAACGGGGCCATGTGATGGAAAATAATTGCAGAGTGGGGAGGGGGAGCAGGTGGCTTGCTGTCATCAGGTCAACAGAAAGACACCATGCGCTGATGGCATTTGATCTGAGGCCTCGAGGATAAAGAAGAACCAGTCTGAGGGAGAAGGAGAGGAGCAGCCCGGGGTGGGCGTGGCAGGAACTGGGCTGGATCACACAGGGGGCTTGGGGATTATAGCAAAACCTTTGGCTTCTCCTCTGAGTCAGGGGGGAGCAAAGGCAGGGGAGTGTTTGAATAGAGGAGTCGGGACAGGGTCTGACTTTATTTTAAAAGTATCCCTTGCTTGATAGGTCAGCCTCCCTGGGAGCCAATGATAGTGTTTTGAAGACAAGACAAATGGAAGGGATTAAAAGTTCCTACACGGAAATCATCACCAAGGGCAAAAGAACCCATCCCTGGGCATTGGTCGTGTGACTGGTAGCTGAACACGTGGGTTCTCAGTTCAGATCATAGCTCCGTCGTTTACTATGTGATCTTGGACCAGTGGCTCCCAAGCAGGGCCAGTTCTCCCTCCCATGGACATTGGGCGACGTCAGGGCACGTTTTTGGCTGTCACAACTGGGACGCTGAGTGTGCTGCTGGCATCTAGGGGGTGGAGCCAGGGATGCTGCTAAACATCCTGCAGTGCCCAGGGCAGCCTCCCATGAAAAAGAATTACCCTGCCCAAAATGTCAACAGTTCAGACAAACCCTGGTTTAGATAAATCTGTTATTCCTTCTGCACTTCAATTCTTTAATGCATAAAATGGAAGAAATAATTTTCCTAGGGTTGTCAAGGGGGTTAAGGAGTGGACCCATTTGCTCTAGACTGAAAGTTTGCATCCTCCCCAAAATGCATACGATGAAATCTAATCCCTAAGGGGATATAGTGTTAGGAAGTGGGGCTTTGGAAGGTAATTAGGTCATAAAAATAAGGGTGGAGGGCTCATGAATGAGGAGAGTGCCCTTCTAAAAGAGACCCCACAGAGCCCTCTTGCCCCTTCAGCTGTGATAGGACACAGCAGGAAGACAGCCACCCATGAACCAGGAAGTGGGATCTCAGTAGACACCACATTTGCTGGCTCCTTGACCTTGGACTTCCAACCTCTAGAACTGTGAGAAGCAAAAACCTGGTCTATGGGATCTTTGTTACAGCAATTTAATGGACTAAGATACCACATGAAGCAGGGACTGGCAAACTTCTTCTGTAACAGGCCAGAGAGTAAATATTTTAAGTTTTGGAGGCCATATGGTCTCTGCGGTTAACTATTCAACTCGGCCACGATATCATGGCAGCAGCTAAAGACAATACGTAAACGAACAAGTGTGGCTCCACCTTTATTTTGGGGCACTGCAATTTGAATTTCATATACTTTTCACATGTCCCAAAACATTCTTCTTCTGATTTTTTTCCAACCATTTAAAAATATATATAACTATCCTTAACTCACACAAAACAGGTGCTGGGCTAGATGGGGGGGGGGGGGGCGAAGTTTGCCAGACTGTGATTCACAGAATTTCACAGGACTCTGAGCACCCACAAGGATTCAGTCGATGTGGGTTACTCTTGAGAAAGAATATCAGAATGGCCCCTGGTGCCCGGAAGTGGCCTGACCCAAACACACTCTGTTGTTCTCTTGTTGGGCCCAAGTAATCTTACACATCACTGACGGCCAACAAAGTCCCTCTGGGACCAATAAAATGAGCCAAGGCGAGGACGCTAGAGTTGTCTTAGCACAAAGCATCTGGCCTCCCACAAAATTCCGAGCATCCTCATGCTTGCGAAACGAATGGCTGCTACTTCCTTTCCAGAGTTCTGGCGGCACCCAATCTAGAGCAATCCCTTCTTCCTTAGATCCCCTCCACACGACCCGACAAGAGCCCCAGTCCTACGAAAGGGCCTTTCTCACACCCTCTTCCAGAGGTGATCGAGCTTGCCCCGGTGTGTGCTCTCCCTCACTGTGGCAACGGAAGCAAACCCCGCCTGTTCAACCTCAGACGCGTTTCTGGGATCCTCGCCTTGTGGACCGGGAAGGTGGGGCTAGGCTCCAGCCTCCGCTCTTTCCCTGTCGCACCCAGGGACCTGGGGAAGTCAGAGCCTTCTGCTCGCCACTCTGGGCTGCTCCTTTCCTGCTTGTACCATGAGGGAGCAGGATTCCTTGCTGGCTGCCTGTGTTGTGTTGGCTGTGTCTGAGCCCTGCCCTGCTGACCACCAGCCAGGGTCTGAAGGCTAAACACAGGCCAGTTCACCCAGGGCCAAGGGCACACAGGCCTAAGGGTTCCTGTGGTGGGAATACATGTCCACGTGCAATGCACACAGCCAGAGGCCAGGGCACTGAAGCAGGAGGTGTTAATAGGACACCGATGCTGGAGGCAAAGGTCGCTCCCCAGGGGATGACCAGACAGGAAGACCTCTGACCCAGTGACCCCTGCTCAGCCCCTACCCATTGCTAGCTCACTGTCCCCCTCCCTCCACAGCTCTGGGTAAACGGGAGCATTTCCTGAGAGTGCCCAGGTCCCACCCTAGAGGTTCTGGTTTAGAGGCTCTGGGGCCTCAGTATTGCTGAAAAGCTCTGCAGGTGATTCTTTTGGAAAGTTCTGGGCTGAGAACTGCTCCCCTGAAGTTACAGATCGGGAAACTGAGGCCCCCAAGGCTTCCCACACCCTCAGAGGGGGCATGCATTCACCAGTGGACCTCAGTTTCCCCCTGGCCCCTTTCACTCACTCATGCACCCTTGTGGCTGCCAGCATCTGAGCTGAGGAGCTGTGACCATGTGAACGGTAGTGAAGGAGCTGGTCTATTCCATCCTTAATTCCACACATTTATTGAACACCTACTATGTGCCAAACGGTGTTCTAGGGGGACAAGGCCACAGCAACGACAGAGATAGACACAAACCCCTCTGCAGCTTGGATTCTACAAGGAGACAGAGAAATAAATCCCTCTTGACCAGTAGGTATAGGAAACTTCAAGGGTGAATCACAGTCTGGGGTTTATTACTGGCTTCTCTCGATTCCTGGAAATCTTACCATGGTTTTTATACAACGGCCACACAGTAACTAACCCTTTCCTATGTTCCCCATTTTCATTTCTCATCAAGTTTCACAATACATGTGAAATGGGAGGGATGGTCCTCATTTTATGGTTGAGAAAAGAGCCTCCACTCCTGGCCTCATGAATGAAGAGCAAAGGAGGAGGGCAATGCCACACCCAGTCTCAAAGTGGTTTTCTGAATGCTAGTCCCTTGGACAATCCTAAAGGAAAGGCGTGGGTGGCAAGAAAGAATGGCAGCTAACTCACCATGTTCCTTTGGGCAAACCATTCTGCCCTCTGAACCTCAGTCTCGCCATCTGTAAGATGGGGATCGTTGGGAGGGTTAAACAAGCTAACGGGCATGAAAAATTTAGCACAGTGTCTTTAGAAAATGAAAGCACATCATCGTTGTAGTCGCTGTGTCTGTCCCTCGTGGACTTAAAGCCCCGGAGCCTCCTCGCCCCTGACCTGGCTCGCTAACAGCGCCTCCACTCCCTCCACCCCCATCCTCACCTCACCTCACACAGCACAGAAACTGGGTGAGAGGGAGCATCTCTCTTTGCCCTGGAATTAGCTTTGGTTTAGGTCTCAGGGCCAATCATTAACCAGTCTTGGTTGTCTGATTCCACTGCCCGCAAAGGCAGGTGGCTGCCCCGACCTCCCAGGGTCTCCTGCCTCCCGACACCCTGCAGCAAGAGAGAGAAGACTGAATTGCGCTCTGTGCCCAGCCTCATGGGCGACCTTGGGCAACCCTTCCTGGGTGTCAGACTTTTTCTTTGTAATAAGGGACTTGGCTTTCAAACTTTTTTGGGGGGGCCACTAGACTCTGAAAACAGATCTTGTGTTGGAGGCGGAATAACAGAGGGTAAGAGCGCAGGCTCTGAAGTCAGCCCGTGTGGATCCAAACCTTGGGGCTGCTTTACCCTCTTTTATTGATTGTAGAGAGAGAGAGAAGGAGAGGGAGAGAGAGATGAGACTCGGTTTCCATCCTCTGAATGGGGTTGATGCGAGCTGCATCTCACTCAGATGTAAGACCTTAAGAAGAGTCTTTGTGTAAAATAAGTGCTCAGCAAACACGTGTTTGTTACTTGGAAGCTCGGTGTATAAAACGGATACAGCAGTGGCAGCTGGAGTTGAAATGGGAGGAGTGAAGTCGCAGAGCCCAAAGACTCAGGGGAAACAGTCTGAGGACCAACAAAGCAGATACAGCAAAGTAGGGATCCACAAACTATGGCCCTCGGGCTGCATCCAGCCCACAGCCTGCCAGCTAAGAATGATTCTAACATTTTTAAGTGACTGGAAAAAAATCAGTAGAAGAATGTTTCATGATGTAAAAATGGTACACAACTTGAATTTCAGCACCCATAAATAAAGTTTTATTGCAACACAGCCACGCACATTCATTTATGCATTGTGTACGGATGCTTTCTGTACCCCTTCACTAGTGATCACATCCATGTGCCTACCAACTCGCCACCATGGGGAATGCTGCAGTGAGCACCGTCACCTGTGTCCCCTCGTGGTCCTGCGCCAGAATCCCTGTAGCATTAGCAGTCAGGTGCAAAACTGCTGAGTTACAGGGTATGTGCACATTGAATCTGATTAAATATCGGCAGAACACCCTTAAGAAACGCAGACCCAGGTCCCCCCCTCTCTAGCAGTGCGCACAGTTCCAACGGCCCCCATTCCTGCCAACACTTGGCATTATCCAGCTTTCTCATTGTTTCTTATTGTTGTTTCAATTTGCATTTCTCTGGGCATTAGTGGTTTTGATCATCTCTTCAAGTGCTTTAAAACAAGGCTTAATTATAGAGGTGGAGATAATGTATGGGAAGTGTTTAACTCTGCTTAATACATAGTAAATGTTCAATAAATGCCATTTTTAAGGTACTGTGGTTTGACTTAGTTAATTTTCTATTATTATTATTATTATTAAAATCCTTGGCACATAGTAGGTGCTCAGTAAATGTATTCCCTTTACCTTCCCTGACAGCCTTTGGACATCCCCACTCCCACTCCTCCACCTTGCTGGGGTTGGTCCCCAGTCCCTTTCCCCAGCCTCACCTGTATTCTCTTCACTCTCCCAGTTGAGGTCCTTCCGCGTCTCCTTCTGGCTGAAGAGACTCTTCAGGATGGCGATGGCGATGGGCAGCATCATGGTGGTGGAGGCGGTGTTGCTCAGCCACATGGACAAGAAGGAGGTGGTCACCATCATTCCGAGGATGAGCCTGGGAATGGAGGGAGGGAGAGGTGGATCTGGAATTGGGACCCAGGAGGTCCTCTGGTCTGAGCTTGCTTCCCCTGAGGCATCCAGCCCACTCATTTTACAGATGGCCCCCATCACTGGGTATGGTTGCCGTGGCTCGGCACCCAGACCCTGCACCACCTCACCCCAAAGGGCCCTCCCAGCTCCCTCTTCCCCTCCCCCTCCCAGTCGTACCAGGAGCGGCTGCTCAGGCTCTGCTGGACTCCTCACTGGCTCACACACACAGGCCTTCATTCATCCCCTGCCGCCCTCCCTTTGCTCGACCCCGCCCACTACCAGGAATTGAAGTTTTGGGATCTTTTTGCTTTACATTCAACTTTTAACCTCCCTGCCATTTGTTTAGACTTGTTGTATGAAGTCAGCTCGAAGTGGATCTTTTTTCAAAGGCTCTGCTAATTATTTCAATCCCCACCATTTATTGAAACATCCTTCCCTTCCCCACGGATTCAGATCTCTTCTAGCTTATTTATTCAGTGTTTCCCATCTATTTCTGAACTAGCGCCATCGGGTTTTCATCGTGGAAATTTAAAATATGTTTGCCAGCAGCCCCATCCCTTCTGCAAGGTCAAATTTAAAGCACCTCCATGAGGTCACCCCCTGCCTCTCACATGGGCTCCTGTGGCAGGTGTGTCCTTTGGGTATCAAAGCCTGCTACAGATGGAATCTCTTTCCAGGACTTATGATTCCTCCATGAGCAAACACAGCTTCCGAGCCTAGCAGAATGCTTGGCCCAGAGCAGATGCTAAAAAACCTGCAAGTTTTCCACAGCCTTCTTCTCCCTCATCCCTGCCCCTGCCCCCACCTTGATCGCCATCACAAAAAAGCTCTCAAATTCCGTCCATCTCCCCTGCCACCACCCACGTCCTAGCTGTTAGCATCTCTTGCCTGGACACTCAGAACAGTCCCCTAGCTGGGCTGCGTCCAGCATCTCTCTGCCCTTCTGCTCACCACGTGGCAGCCAAGAGGAATTTTTTTTAAATGCAGATCTCCTCCTGTCACTCCCCAGCTTAGAACTCCTCGGGACAGAGTTTCACACCCAGGGCGCAACCACGGATTCCTTTCAGGATGGCAAGGGAGGAGAGAAATACGTCTTTAGATTACTAACGTCTAATAGAAACGCTTTCCTTCTGCGATAAACATAGTCCGCAAAGTTCAGTGGCGTTAGCAGTGCCTGGGCCCCGGTCGCCAATTATCGTAAGATCACAGATAATTCCCTATCGCTTTGCCGTGCCACAGCTGCAGACACCTGGGAATAGCACTGCCCCTCAAAACCGTCTGGGAACTGCAGTTGGGGTTCGGCCAGTCGCTAGATCCTATCACTTACTGGAGAGGGGCAGTGTGGCCCTACGTCAGCTTTGTGGGTTTTAAAAAATTACTTGGATGACCGCAATTTGCTGTAATTAATGTGGTTATTGTTGTTTTAAAGCCCATGTGCTGAGCTTTATGATTTAAAAACATTATTCCAGGCCCTGGCCAGTGTAGCTCTGTTGGTTGGGTGTCGTCCAGCAAACTGAAAGGTTGCAGGTTCGATTCCCTGTCAGGGCACAGGTCTGGGTTGCAGGTTCAGTCCCTGATTGGGGAGCGTGTGCAAGAGGCAACTGATCAATGTTTCTCTCTCACATTGGTGTTTTTATCCCTCTCTTTCTCCCTCCCTTTCCCTCTCTCTGGAATCAGTAAAAGGGGGAAAAAATTAAAACAAAAAAAAGCATTCCAGGAAGGAATTCTTAAGATTCACCAAATTGAAGAAAAATTTAAAAAAAGAAAAGAAAAAAACATGGAAAGTACAACAATGACCCTATTTAAGAGGTCATTCATTCCTCTTAGAATAAAAGTTCAAATCCTAGCCAGGGGCCTGAGGCCCCATAGGAATGGACCCCACCTTCTCTCTCTCTCTAAGGCCATTTCTACCCACTCTCCACCTACCCCGTCACTTGGCTGGTAAACAGCAAACTAGGGTGGTAGTGGCCAGCCAGCATTTGCTGTGCAGGTCTAGGCTACCATATTGCCATTTTACAGACAGAGAAAGACATTTCCCAGAACAGGGAAGGGGGAATTCAGTCCCAAGCAGCCACACTGCTAAATGGCCCCTTCTGAAACAACTGGACACAACTCCCTGAGGGTGGGGGCTGAGAATCAGCATTCCAACCAATGTCCCAGTGATTCTTACACACTTTAGAGACCCCCCCACCCTGAGCCTGGCACTGTGCCTGGCACACAGAGGGGCTCATGAGAGATGTGAGGAACAATGAAGTGCGTGGAAGGCGGGACACGGTGAGTTTGTTGGCCTGGGTGGGTACCAAGCCAGAGTGAATTTGGGCTCCGAGAGAAGGGACCCTTCTGCCCCCCCCCCCCCGGGGCCGACCCGTTGCCCGAACTTACCAGGCTGGATGGACCCCAACGAGCATCAGGATCTTGAGGGCGATTCTCCGGTGCAGGTTCCACTCCTCGATGGCGGTGGCCATGATCAGACCACTGAGGAACAGGAAGTTGGTGTCCAGAAAGTACTGGGGGCAGACCACGCTGGACCGCAGGATCCCCAGGAGGGGGAAGAGGGTGACAGGCAGCAGGGCTGTCACCGAGAGCGGCAGGGCCTCTGTGCACCAGTACACCGCCATGAGCAGGATGACGAACAGACAGCGTCCTTCCTGCAGGAGGGGAGATGCAGGCTCAGGAGCGTCAGCAGCGCACAGGGTGGCAGAGGGAGGAGAGGTCCTGGAGCAGGGCCCATCGAGGCCCATGGGGAGGCAGGGGAGAGGCTAAACGCCCACGGCTTTGACCTCAAGGAGGTGGCGTCACCTGGCTGCGCCTCATGTTGCTCGACTCTAAAAATAGGGAAGCTCTATCTGCCCAGTTTATAGGACTGTTTGAGGATGACATGAAATATCATCTTAGAAGGAGACCCTGAGACAAGCATGAGAGCAAAAACAGTTTAAATAGTAGGGGATCTCAGGAAGTTCTAGAAGGGCAGTGGGGAAGTGAGACTGTTGGTCGCTGGGGTCAGTCCTGATGGAGACCCTGGGAGATGGTGTAGATTATGCCTCAGAAGCTGAGCTATTTATCTGCCGATTCCCTGGCCATCACAGTTGTGGGCTGCCCCCCGGGAGCATTTGCTGCCCCGCCCTTCCAGCCTCCCCCATGTGCAGCCAGAGAACCTCACACCGAGCATCTCAGTGGCAATAAGCAGCTATTGGCGTGTGTAGAATGGTGAATGCCAGTGGGGATGTGGAGGGAGCACCAGGAGTGACTGCCACCTCTATCCCCAGCACACAGCACGAGGCCCGACATTGGGTGCATACTCTATAAATAGTCATTAATAGTGACAAGTACTTTATTGTGCCTGGCTGGTGGGAATAAAAATGTTATAGCCGCTATGGAAAACAACATGGCGGCTCCTCAAAAAGCTGAATAGAATTGCCGCATGGCCCAGCATTTCCACTGCTGGGGATCCACCCCAGAGAACCGAAAGCAGGATCTCAAAGAGGATTGAACACCTGTGGTCACAGTGGCCTTGTGCACAAACACTAAAATGTGGAAGCAACCCAGTGTCCACTGACAGATGTCCCTGGAATATCACTCAGCCTTAAAAAGGAGAGATGTCCTGACACGTGGGACAACAGGGATGAACCTTGAAGAGAGGGTGCTGAGTGAAATAAGCCAGGCACAAAAAGATGAAGATCGTATACTTCTTGAGGTGCCCAGAGTAGTCAAACTCAGAGAGACGGAAAGCAGATGAGGGCAGAAGGCAGAGTCCTAAGGTCTCCAGACCCTGTTCCTTTGAATTTTAACTTCTGGAGTTCGAAGGTTGGGGGAGGTGTCTGACCCGACAGGCTCACTTTCTGGGTCACCTCAGAGTCAGCACTTGGCCTCCTGGCCACTTTGCTCTGTCCAGAGGGTCGGCTTCAAGAAGGTGGCCCAGGGGAAGGTGGAGTCCTGGCTCCTGCCGAAACATCTCCCAACCCCCAGGACTGTCCTCTCAGCCAGGAGAAGCTGGCATGACTCAATGGAAACCTCCAGGGGTGGAGGAGGCTGAAGGAGACTGTACCTGAGAGGACAGGTGCCAGCAAAGCAAGAAGCCTGGTCCTAATTTTATTTTAATTTTTAATTTTAATTTTAATTTTATTTTTTATCTTCACCTGAGGACATGCTTATTGATCTCAGAGAGAGGGGGTGGGAGGGAGACAGAGAGGAAGAGAAACATCAATATGAGAGGGACACATGGATCGGTTGCCTCTCATATGCGCCCCGACCAGGGACCAAACCCACAACCCAGGCATGTGCCCCTTTGGTTTACAGGACGACCCTCCAACCGACTGGGCCCAGTCCTAATTTTAAAGCCTGACCTCAGAAGCCAGCTTAGGGGAGAGCTTGATGTGGGTGGGTTCAGTGATGGCTAAAACGGAAGGGAAAAGGGTGCCAAAGAAATTCCTAGAGCTGAGCTGCCCACTTGCATTAGCTTCAGGCCACAGGGGCCGTTTAAGTTTAAATTTGTTCCAGGTAGATGAAATTTTGAATCCCAGTTTCTCAGTCACACGAGCCACTGCTCAAGTGCTCAGTAGCCACAGGAGACTCGTGTCTACCGTTCTGGGTAGAGGATATACAACCCTTCCATCATCTCAGGAAGTTCTGTTGGAGAGAGCTGCTCTAGAGAATCCCGACCTCAGGGCCGGGAAGCCTGGGCATGATGGTTTTGCTGCTGAATTTTTGTGGCAAGTCACTGAACCTGCTGAGCCTGGTTAGTTCATCCGCAAATCGGGTGTAATAATCTGGGGGGTGTCTACCTCACAGGGGATCCCACTGAAATCATTTCTTTAATTTTTCTGATATTTCATGGAGAAATATCTGCTCAGTAGTTTCTCCAACGTCATAACACAACTATTCAGTATTCATTCTTTACTTTTTATCTGGCATCCCCTGTCTAATTTCTCACACAGTTTTGTTGTGGTTCCCATGCCGACAATTCAGCACAGGATTGGGGCCACTCTTTCAGGCCTTCTTTGTTGAAGGCAAGTGTGGGGAAGGGGCTGGGAGGGGGCTGGGCCAGCAGGTGTCTGTTGGTGATCTCAGAGTCTTGGGTCACCATCGCTACCCTGAAATGTGTCTCTGCTCTAAGCATTAGGCAAGCTGTGGAGACCAAGTGTGAAAGCCCAAGAATGTCACAGTTCTTTGGTATCTCTTTCAGCTTTTAGGTCTCTTTGACTGACAGAAAGAGAAAATTAGAACAATTACAACAATTTAGCTGATCGTTATCCATCCCCTGTCTCCCACCCGCCTTCCAATACCCCTGCTTCTCACCAAGGATCTCGGGCCTCCTCACCCAGTTCTTCTGAACTCCGTACTGTCACTTGTGTCTCAGCGACTGTCCCTTCCCCCCTGCATATTCCCCAGGCTTTGCCAGGACTTGGAAGAGCTCATAGAGCTGAAAAATACTTCTGGAGAAAGTCCTGCCTGGGAGCTACAGAGGCATGTACGGCTAGCTCTTGGTTTCCTTCTGCCTTTTGGTTCAAATCCCATCATCGTCACCTACTCTTTACACACCGGGGGTGGGGCTGTGGGCTGCCCTTCTCGTCAAAGATGACATTCTCTTCTCCCTTTGCTACTTTTGGTGGCTGTTTACAGACTGCTTCAGAAAGGTGAATGGTTTCTGCCAACTTAAACCAGAAGTTCTTCCACCTAGTAGTTTTGTCCTCGGAAGTACGTACTTCCTTTCATTTATCTGCACTTTCTAACCTTTCTGCGATAAACATGCACAGTAGCAATAGCATGGGCTTTGGAATCAGCCAAGCCTTCCACACTCTGGCCGTGTGATCCTGGGCCAGTTACTTAATACACTCAGCCTCGGCTCCCCTACTTGCTGTGGGCACACGATAACAGTACCTACCTCGGGGAGTGATTTATTTAACACAAGAGAACCACTGACTCAGGGATGGACGCACAGGAATGCTCAATAAATATGAGCTATTGGTGTGTTGGATAAATTATTAATAACCACATGTTAATATTACTTTATTATTAATAACTCAAGTTCAATTTCTTAAAGTTGGGCTTCAAAACTACTCTTCTTAAATGTTAAAGTCTTAAAATATGACAGCCAGAATGGATCTGAGGTCATTTAATCATTCTCAACAGCGAATGATTTTGTCCCCCAGGGACAAAAATGTCTGGGGACATTTTTGGTTGTCCTGATTAGAGGGGAAACCTAGTGGGTGGAGCCCAGCAATGCTACTGAGCTCCCCGCAGGGCCCAGGACAGCCCCAGGAGGGAGAGGTATTTGTTCCCGATAATGTCAATGTCAGTAGAGCCCACATTGAGAAATCCTAGTCTAATCTATCGCTTCTTAGTACAATGGTCACCTGGAGAAGGGAAGTGGCTTGCCTGAGGTCACACAGCCAGTCAGAGGTAAGGACTTGATTTACCTTATTTCCGTGCAAGACCACTGTGCCCTGAGCTTTACCAAGGCTGAGACTGGAGTGAGGCTGGTGCACAACCCTGACAGTGAGCCCAACTTGAACTTTGCTCCCTGGGTGCCTCACCTGGCTTACCCTAGTCCTGGTTGGGAGCAAGAAAGGGAGGTCCCCACAGTCCCTGAGCAACCCTATTCAAGCCAACCCAACGCAGGCATTTCTTACAGGAAGCCTTATAATTACCCCCCTACCCCCGCCCCAACCACCCCTACCAAAGCAATCCCAGCTCTCGGGTTTAGCCAATCCATTACCACAAGGATTAAAGTCTGCAGGCGAAACACGTGCGGCGAGGGGGAGAAAGAGAATGCCACATCAGGCGGTTAATTTTTGAGCTGGGGGATGACTTCCAGGCAGACACAAGGCAGCTTTTTCCTCATTGCCCCAAGCTTGCCCCGCTGGCTCACTCAGGACAGAAAGGGCACTGGTCTGTTCTCTGAGCCCTGATGGGGAAACTTTACTCACCATCTTCCCCCACCCCCTCGCTGAGTCCTCCCTCCCCCCAGCTCCCTGGCATTTCCGTCAGGGCACTGGGCTGTGCCCAGGCTTGTGGCAGGCACCAGTGACTCTATGCCAGGCCCTTTGGGGAGCAGGGCGGGGGCCAGCTGCTACTAGAGGCCTGTTCCCCAGTAGTGTCCAGGACCCAGGAGATGGGAAGCCCTAAACTTTGAACTCCAGCAAGGCAGAAGCCATGCCTTAAACCTCTCTGTCTCCCCTGACTGCCCCCAGCCCAGGGACGGTGTCACACAGCAGTCAAAGCTTCCGGAGTCACCCCGGGCTTGAAGCATCATGGCTCGGCCACCCATTACTGGGGTCAGGGACCTTGGGCAGATGGCTTCCCTGCTCAGAGCCTCAGCTTGCTCACAGATAATCGGGGAATGATGGCATCACAGAGTCACCACGGTGGTACAGCCACAGGAAGATGGCCAGCACCGGAGAAGCAGGAGCTGCTGTGACCAGTGGAGAGAGCCAGGAGGTGGGGGCCGAAATCCGGACCCGATGCCACGAAGCAGAGGCGCCTACGAGTTAGTGCGCTTGGCAGCCAGCACCAGAGTGCCTGCGTTCGAGTCCTGCCTCTCTCACTTCCTAGAGCAAGTGACTTAGTTCTGTGCCTAAGTTTCCTCATCTGTAAAAAGGGAATGACAGTAAGAATTTCGACCCCATAGAGCTGCTGCAAGGATGAAATCAGTCAGTGCAGGTGAAGTGCTGGGAGCCGTGCGTAGCGGAGTAAGCGACGTGCACCTTAAACGTCACCTACGACTGCTGGGCTCTGGCGCTGCGAGCACGCCTTGCCCTCTTTGCAGAACTTTCACCCCCACGATCCGCAAGGCACTCAGGTCGGCCACGTGGGATGATGGCGTGAGTCCAGTGGCACCTGGACACGGACCCCAAAGGAACAAGAGTCCGGGGCACACACACAGAAGACCCAGGCAAAGGGCCCGGCCTGGCAAGATGAGACAACAGCACAGAGCCCCCTGTCTCTGCAGAGGCCATGACACAACTAGACCCAAAGCCTCCACTTGAACAAAGGGGTTCAGGGAGGCCAGCTGAGGCTCAGGTGACAGGCCACGAGAAGTCACACAGTCCTGGGCGCAAACCCCAGCCGACCACTCACAAGCTGCAAGCTTTGGACTGACAGGTGCCCCTTCTGAGCCTCTGTGTCCTTATCCCTAAATTAGGCTGCACGCTGCACCACCCTGAGGGAGCTGGGAGGGAGATCACGGGGAGCATGGCCGTGGCCCTTCTTTGAAAGCCCTGTGATTCTGGGAGCATTGGCCCCCCACCCCTTCAGTCTCTGAGGCCAAGCTCCCCCCTTGCCCCAGAGCAGCACCACTAGTTGACATGGCTGCAGGCATTGAGCACTCACTATGCGCCAGGCATGGTTCCTGTAGATTCCCGTTAAAACTCTACCCATGAGGCAGCTACAGCTGCTGTCTCCAGTTTACTCGTGGCTCCGTGACCGGGGCTCAGAGAGCTCGAGTGACTTACCCAGGGTCACATTGCTCCAATAGGAATGGTAGCTGAGAATAAAAAAGCTACCATTTATTGAGGGCGTACACTGGCCAGGTGCCAAGCCACACCTTTGACGTGCATCAACTCACCTGCTCCTCATATAACCCTGTTTAGAAAGGAGAAACTGAGGCACGGCGAGGTTCAGCAGCAACTTCGTCCACATGCACTTCTAGCAGGAGATGAAGCTGTTATTCCCACCATGGTGGTCTGGGCCCAGGGCCCCAGTCCCAGTCGTGGGCCCTAGTGCTGGGCTCAGTGGTGAGGATACCAGTGATGGGGACAGCCAGCATTTCCCGAGCACTTACACTGTGCAGGTGCCGGGCTAAGCCCTCGACACACAGTGTGTCTCTTGTTCCTCGCACACCTTGGTAGGTTCTATTAAAGGAAATGGAAGGACAGACACCCCACAGAAAAGCACTTCATGGGCCCTTCCACACCCCTGGGTCTCAAATATAAGCAGAGCTAACTTTAGGGTGCTCACTCAGGGGTAGGAGACTGGGGGGTGGAGGGGTATGCCAGAAACACGTGCAGGGTGACTCGGACGAAAATAACGGAGGCTACCCAGAAATCTGGTCTGATTTCCAGCCAGGGCTCCCCACTACCCTCAAAACACTCTGAGAAAGCAGTTAGAGCCCACCTGTATGCATTTGGGCCCAAGACTCAAGGGGGTAAAGAGGAGAAAGTAGAGAGGGTGACTTGCCCCAGGAGACCTCTGAGGCCAGCCTCCCCTGTCCTCCCACCCTGCCTCCAGACTGGGGTGTGTTAGTCTCCTGGATTCATTAGCAGAGGGTATACAAGTTCAAGTGCAACTTCAAGTTCTCAGAGCCATTCATTAAAAGTGTTCCTGGGGTGGCTCACATGCCACAGCCACCCAGGCCTCACTAATCATTCCTGAGCCAGGTCGGTGGGTGGCGGGGGTAGGAGCTGCACTGAACCCAGGAGCCCCCAGCCTCCTGGCTCAGCCCCAGGCAGACGGAACAAGCTGTTCCGAGAAAGGGGCCCCTCACTGTGTGACCTTGGAGTGCTCCTTCCCCTCTCTGGGCCTCGGTTCCCAGCAGTGTATTTACAGCCCCACTCAAGGCTTCTCCACCTCCCCTGCTCCTGAGAGCCTCTCCCACACCCGTGGGGGCCTTTCTCTGGTGGAAGCGGAATCCAGCCTCAAGGCGTCGTGTGGGGTCTGCCTTGGAATCCCAACTAGGCTCTTGAACTTTGCCGCCCTGTGGTCAGAGGGCCAGAGATGAGCCCCGATCTCCTGGAGGGGCTGTGATGAGGGCTCGGGACTAAGTTGGACGTTTCTCAAACACCTGCCCACTGCCACCTCAGGGCCTTTGCACTTGTAAAGTGCTCTTCCTTTGTGCATGCTCGGGGCTCCCTCTGTGAGCTGTTCCGGTGAAATGTCATCCACTTGAAGCATTGGTTCAAAAGTCCCCTTCCCGTGAAAGTTTCCTGACTCTAACATGGCACCGCCCCATCCCTGCCTCCCCTCCCCTTGCTCTGTTTTTATTCTCCACGGCACTCACCGCCATCCGACTCACCGCTAGGTCTTATTTACCTGTGTGCTTGTTTTCAATGTCCCCCCCTGGAAGGTCAGATCCGTAAGTACAAGGACTTATGACTACGTGGTTCGCGGCTGTGTCCCCAAGAACAGTAAATGGAGTGTCATAGGTGCTCAGTTCATACCTTCAGACTGACTGTATTAACCACTTGTGGTCAGTGCCCAGTGCAAACACTGAAGGAATACCCGTTTCCATCCTGTGCTCATTCTGGGGGTATTTATGAAGCACCTGCTCGGGGCCAGGGGCTGGGAGCACACTGGTGAACACGATGGACAAGGTTCCTGTGACCTTCCTGCTTGAAGGGCACAGAGCGCTTGGTTTCCCTGGCCCCTCGCAACAGCCCCATGAGGTGGGCAGGCCCGTGAGACAGATGAGGAATCCGAGGCTGGTGAGGGAAGTGTCGCTCCCACTCACAGGGCAAGTGCTTGGCCAAGCCGGGATCCATCCTGGGTCCGCACTGGGGGTCTGCCCTGCCCAGCATTTTCAATTCTCTGCTGTTTACCATTGTTCCTCACCCCCCGACTCTGGCCCAGCTGGCCCTGGGAGCTTGCAAGGCTGGTGAGTGACAGAGAGCAGACCCCTGCTGCTGAGGCCTGACCTGTGGAGTTCTTCACCCCACCCCTGTGAGTTAGGTCCTGTCAATGTCCTCATATTATAGAGGAGGAAACTGAGGCACAGAGAGGTTAAGTAACTTGCCCAAGGTCACACAGCCAGGAAGTGGAAGAGCAAGACTGGAGTCCAGGAAGTCTGGTACGAGAGCGCACACGCTCATAATGCTGCCCCTCCTCCTCCTCAGAAGGTTATTCGGGGCAGACCCCTCTTCCTGGACTCCAGCAGAACAAGATCAGAAGCAGAAAACGAAGCCAGATCTTCCAGGCTGATGACCAGTTTAGCGGGGATGAGGCTCCCTTAACCCTCCCCCACCCCAAACAAGAGGTGGGAACTGGGGTACGGTCAGGGCACGGCATCAGCCCCCTGCCAGGCTCCCTCAGGCCTGGACACCCCCTGATCGAAGCAGACCACATTCCCCATACTAACTTCTCAGTAAACTGCCTACGCTTCGTTTTCAGGGAGACTGCTATAAAATGCCTAGCTTTGTCACTTCCCCAGCCCTTTCCAGAGAAGTCCAAGGGGGCCACAGAAAGGGGCGGGAAGTGGTTACAAGGAGCAGGGAGAATGCTCCTTCCCTCTCTCCCTCACCCCCAGGCCTCCAGAGCCAGCTTGTCATGGGAGAAAGGTGTTAGCGAGCCCATGTGAAAGCGAGGGGGCAATCGGGGCTGTGGGTGGCAGTGAACAAGGGCCTCTCTTGTTCCTTCTCCCAAGCAAGGGATAGGCACTGTTCCCTCCCACTGCAAGCCCAGAGGGCAGAGGGGACGGTCAGCTCTGTCCAACGGAGCCCGAAGTCGGTCTGTGAGTTGAGCTGGGAGGCTGGGGTGGTGGCTTGTCTTGCCCGGAATGCCCTCCATTTCCCAGTCGTGTCCACTCTGTGAGGCCTTCTGCCAGGCTGTGTGCCCACAGGCAAGCTCAGCCCTCCCCAGGCCTCAGTCTCCCTGACAGAAAATGCCTGCCCCTTGGGGGACCAACGGAACGCATGCATTCAGGACAGGGCTTCTCACCCTCGGCCCCACTGATGTCTGGGGCCCGAGGATTCTCGGTGGGGCCATCCTGTGCATTGTAGGGTGTTTAGCAGCGAACTTGGCCTCTGCCCACCAGTCACCAGTAGAATCTCCCCCTACCAATTGCGACAATCAAAAAGGTCTCCAGACTTTGACAGATGTCCCCTGGGGAGCAAAATGCTTCAGAACCACTGATTTCCAGCATTTCCCGCAGTAGGTGGTTTGTCCCTGAAGGAAGGCAGCCAACATTGGTTCAACCTTTTACAAGCATCATCAATTATCATATCCATGTACTCCTGAGGAAACTGAGGCACAGAGAGGTTAAGGGACTGGCCCAAGGTCACACAGCTTATTAAAAAGCCAGTATTTGAACCCAAGCAACCAAGGCAAAGCTCCTCTCCATCATGCTTAACCACCCATGTTAGTTCCTACCTTCAAAGAGCTCTCCGAGACTTACAGTGTCAGGATGACAAGTCTCTCCCCTGACTGGCTGTCCCCACCCCATCCAGCCTCCACTGAGCCGTGGACTGTGGGCTTTCGACGAGGCAGACATGGCTTGAACGGCAGCCCCACTACTCATTCAATGGCTGTGAGGTGCTAGACAGATGGCTTCACCTGTAGTCTCAGCCTCCTCACCTGTAAAATGGGTCCGTCACCCTAGTGTTGCTCAGAATGTCAGAGAGCACAAACTCCGGAGCTAAAATGCCAGCGTTTGCATCCCAGCTCTGCCACTTTTAGTGTTGGGAGCTTGGGCAAGTCACTCTGTGCCTCAGGTTCTTCATCTGTGAATGTAGATAATAACAGCACTTGCCCCCAGAGCTGTGGGGAGTATAAGGGAGCTAGCAAGCAAATCTTAGGTGTGTTGAACCATGCCTGACACTCACTACATGCTCGAGAGGCGTCTACTGGCTGTTAGGAGGCCTTTTGGGGGACGGAGGAAAGGGCATGGATAAGGCACGTGGCCCAGGACATCAACAAACTTGAATTCACTTCCTGCAGCCTCCCAGGGACCAACGCATTCCTGCAGGAGAGCTTAATGCTGTTGAAATCAAATTCCTTTTTTAGCCCAGACTGCTGATGAGGACACCCATGGGAGAATGGAGCAAAAGGGACTGGGCGGGGGAGGCGGTGGGCTGGCTGGTAGGGGCACGCTGGTCTCCCCGGCCCTTTTCCAATGTCTTTAACCAGCGGGGACCACTGTTCTGTTCTGCGCATCAGTACCCCCAACCCCTGTGGCACAGGTTCATTCCCATTGGCCGCCCTTCCCCCTGTGAATTTCAGGGACGAATAGAGCCGAGAGCCTGGTATCCCTATTTTGCGGAGGACAGCACAGCTGCGGATTTTTATTGAGCACCTACTTTGCACCAGGCACTTTCAAGTCTTCCCAGCTGGTAGGTTTCATTATGCCCACTTTGCAGATGAGGAAATCGAGGCTGGGGGAGGGCAGTGATTTGCCAGCAGGTCGTGTGGCCTTGTGTGTCTCTTCCCTGATGGATCTCATCCGGAGCGAGTGCTTTGGGAGCACGTACATGACTTGTTCCAGGCCCCGGCCGGGTCGAGCCCATCTAGGTGCTGACTTTGTGTCTTCAGTGTCTGGGGGGTGTCAGAAAATGCTACTCATCAGTCCAGAGGGCACTGTCCTGTTGAGTCGGGTCAGGAAACACAATCCTGGTTCCTGCCGCATCACGGGAATCACGCACGCTGGCCTGTTTACACACCTGGCAGGAGCTCTGAGAAAGCGGAAAGTTGGCAGGGCCTCAGAGGAGCCATTCCGAAACCAACAGGGCACCGGGTCAAACCCGGCGGGGAGAGAGAGCATGGTGGGGGCACCGAGGAGGGGTCTGGGACCACCTGGCTGCAGGGGGCTGCGGAAGTCCCTCTGCACCCCCTCTGGGCCTCGGTCTCCCCAGCTGAGAGATGAAAGAGCTAGAAACACCAGTTCCAGCTCAAATCTTTCATGGATTGGCTGCAGTGTGGGGTTCTAGAAAGTGCATGTCTTCTGAAATCAGAGCTACCTGGGTTCAAGTTCAAATCTACTCATTCACCTATTCACCGAATACCTACTATGGATCACACGCTGTCCTAGGTACCAGGGGTGCTGTAGGGAACAAGACACACATGGGCTCTGCTCTTAAGTCACTCACAGCCCAGTGAGGGAGGCAGACGAGGAACAAATAACGATCATTTCAGTTCGGGATGAACGCCATGAAGGAAATAAAAACAGGAGGCTGTTTTAAAAAGAGTGTTGTGGGGCGGGGAGAGCAAGTGTTCTTAAGGATGGCCAGAGGGTCCAGCTGCAGAAGACCAGGGGTAATGCCATTCTAGGCAGAGAGCAAGTGCAAAGGCCCGAGGCAGGAACGCGCTTGGCAGGTTAGAAGAACCAAAAGAACTCAAAGCTATTCTCCTAGTTTCACAGGCCAGAAGTCTGAAATCCTTCTCACCAGGCTAAAGTCAGGGTGTCCTCGGGGTTGGCTCCTTCTGGGGGCTCTAGGAGAGGTCCTTTCCTTGCCTTGCAGCTTCTAGAGGCCGCCTGCATTCCCTGGCTGTGGGCCCACCTCGCATTCCCTTCTGACTTTGACCTTCATGCCTCACATTTGTACAGACCGTGCGACTACGTCGGTCCACCCAGATAATCAGAATCATGTCGGCCTCTGAGGTTCCTTACCTTGATCACACGTGCAAGGTCCCTTTTTCCATGTCAGGTAACATCCACCCATCTAGTAGGACACGGGCATCTCTGGTGGGCCCCTGTTCGGTCAACCCCACGCCAAGAGATTTCCTTTACTTGTCAGACACCAAGTGGCATGGTGGAAAGAAGGTCCCCTAGGTATCCACCTTGTTTTACAGACAAGGAAACCCAGAAACCAGAAACGAGGCTGACAGCCCACCCCATGAATCTCCAAACAAGGCGTAGAGATACGGGATCCGGCATAAATAATGCCTGCTTTTTCTTACAAAATCTTTTATTACAACATTGTAAGTGTGTAATTCTGTAACAACAGTATCACACGCAAGCACACCCTGTGACATGTTAGGTGAAATGTGCGAATTAAAACTATGAATTATCACACCCATATTATCACCTACCAACCACGCTCAAGCAGGCCCTACTTCTGCCGGACCCTGCTGTACAGGTAGACACGGCTGCGCGTCCAGCATTTCTTGCAGTGGGAGGGGCCAGCTGTGGAAGGCTTTGGACCCTTCACAGGACAGTCAAGACCGTCGACGTCACTCCCTTTCTGCTTCCTTCTTCAATTTCCCTCCAAAACACAGTCTCAGTTTGGTACTAGCTTATCTTTAATACCTCTCTTGACCACGCCCCTCCCTTCATAACAAAGAAAGGCCAGGTCTCCGGCCCTCAGCCTCGAGCAGGCTGTAGGTAGGTAGCCATACGTAGCCAGAATTAACCGGCACTGGATATTTATTTCCGTATTGCTAGTTTTCTTCTATTAGTCGTCTGTGATCCTGATTCTCCCCACAGGGTCCTGACGTAAAACTTTTTTCTAAGCCATTGTATTTATGTATTTTTAAGAAGCGGGGGCAGTAAGGCATTAACATAAAAAATGGGCAAATCTTAGGAATGTGTATGTAATTAAGTGGTAAGAGGGTCTGGCCAGAATGTTGTGGGTGGTATTTGGGTGATGAAAACAAAATCAGACCCCATGCTATTTTGGGGGTGCATGTGGACAAAGTCCCCACCCAAGCTCTCTGGGGTTCAAGGAAATGATGCAAGTTAAGAGCACTAGGCAGTGTCTGGCCAGCGTTGAAATCCACAAGGCTGGGCTCATCATTTTTTGGGGGGTGGGGGGAGACTCATATTAGGGGAAGACTCACAGGGATCTCCGAACCCTGGCCACCCTGTCCACCAAAACCCAGGACCAAGAGAAGAGAAGATACTGAACTAATATTTAGTAGCTGTGTGACCTCGGGAACATTACCTAACTTCTCTGTGCCTCACCTTCCTCATCTGTAAACATGAGGGTAAACATTATTCCTGCTTCTTATGGCTTAGGTGAAGAGCAAATGACCTAAAATGTGAAAGGCATCTAAAGTAACACAAGGTAAGTGGGGGAAATGAGAAGTTATTATTATTAAAAACTCCCACTAATGTCTGGCACTGCACTGGACAATTTCTGTACCTTCTCTTAGTAACTCTTTGGGGGGTGTAAGTCCTCCCCACTTCACGAATGAGGAAACCAAGGCTCACAAATGTGAGGTTGCCAACTCGGGCTCCCCTGCCTCATAGTTTCAGAGCCACAACTCAAACCCAGGTCTTTCCAACTCAAACCCACGCTGTTCCTATCGCTTAACTTGTCAGAGTCTCAGTTTCCTCATCTGCAGAATGGGAGAGTTAGAACTTACATTGAGCATTGAATAAAAATGTAAGAAGTTATGGTGCGGGCATAATACATGACTTCACTGGGCCCAAATGATAAGCAAGGAGGAAGGTAGTATTACGACCATGTTATAGATGAAGAAACTGAGGCCCAGAGAAGTAAAACGACTTGCCCACGGTCACAGAACAAGTATGTGGAATGAGACTCGAGGTTCTGATCCCAAACACTCAAAACTGAGAACAAAATGACCATTTTCCTGGTCACCCTTCCCAAATGCCCCCCACCCAAGAATCAGGCAAATGCAAAGAAGAGGGTCTCTGACCTTACAGGTGTACTACCACCCCCTAAAAAGACCTACCACCCCAGAACAAGTCTGCTGCCGGCCAAACTTGCCACCTTTGCACTAGCTGGGAAAGGGGGCTCCTCCTCGGGCGGATCCAGCCCCGCACTAGGGTGTGTGGTTTTGCTTGTGGAGGTTTTGCTTGAGGTGGCTTTATTCGCATTTTGCCTCCTCAAGGCCCCTGTGCAATGCACAGCCAGCACAACACTCCGTAGCAGGCCTGCCTGGAGCACCCCCAAACTCCTCCTCCTCAGAACATCCTTAGAAAGAGTCACTGAGGGGCACCCACTGTCAGAACTGGCCAGAGGGTCACTCCAGCTAAATTTGCTTTCAGTGGGTGGAAGGCGGAAAATGGGGCAAGCATTCTCTGCAAACACACAGGGCTGGCACTTATTTGTAAGCCTGCTTTAGTAGTCTCCTCTGTCCCCACTAGCTGCCCAAGGCCAGCCCCCCCAGCAGTATCCTGTCTTCCTAAGTCTTCAGCATTCTTTGTAGCAAGAGCCGGCTCCCCAGTGGCACTGGAAACTGCAACCACTGCATTCCAGAAGCGCACCCCACTCCTTCTCATCCCCGCTGACAGCGTCCCAACCAGGAGGACAAATGTGAGATTGTTCCTCCCCCGACCCATCTGCCCTTCAGATTAACCCCAGCCTTCCTGGAGACCAGCTCACCTGTCGCCAGGGGACGGGTGCATGAGAGCCAACCCTTTCTACCAATCAAACTCCTAGGACCTCAGAGCAACAGCGGCCTGGAAAACCAGGCCCCGAGTAGGGGCCCAGGGCAAATGCCCACACTTCTCAAACCTCTTTCCTGACCTGATATCTGCAGTTTTGCAAAATTTTTAAGGAACCCACATGTATAATATCACTTGCATTGGTGCTTCCAGAATTTCTACACGACAGAGGCTCAGAAGTGGCAATCTGACGTTGGGAGGGGGGGGGAGGGGGAGGGCACCGAGGACCCTGTCCTTGAAGCTACATTTGCAAGGCCAGCATATTGTCAAACCACCAGACTCTGGAAAAGTTATCACAGGGTTAAAAGTGATTAAGTTTACACAAAATTTCTGGAAGCTGTGTTTGCCTAAAAAACCCACTCTGTTTGTTTTAAATTATGTCACAGATCAATACAAACAGCAGTGTTCTCTGTTCAATGTTCTCTTGGGATGCTTTTATTCACATTGTGCATTAGGTTGAGAAACATGTCAGTTATTCATAGCTAAACTATACATATGGAGGAGGGGCTCCAAGTATGCGGATGGAAGGAGGCCAAGATCTCCCAAGAAGCCAGACTTCCCTCCTTATAGGTTTGTCAGCCATGTAAAGAGGCAGTGACATCTAGGGCCACCAGAGGGTCCCCACCAGGGATCTGTAGGGAACTAGGAGAGGTTTTCATTCATTTATAACAAAGGGAAGAGTGTAAAGTACAATGATTAGAAGTACAGACCCTGCGTCCAGCCTTGTACAGGCTGTGTGACCTTGGGCAAGTCACCCAACCTTGCTGAGCTTCCATTTGCTCATCTGTTGGTTGAATAGGGATGCTAATGGCAGCTGCCCCTCTGGCTATGTGGACAGTACATAGCACAATGCGTGGGAAGCTCTTAGCACGGTGTCTGGAAGCAGTAAGAGTGAAGCATTCAATCAAACACCTTGCTCATTAGGCTGCCACCATCCCAGGGGGTTACAGGCACTCCCGCTACCTGTGCACGCCGCGGTTCACAGGGAAACAGATCCACTGCGAAGCTAATGAAGCTTCAGACCCCCTTCCCAAACTCCACACTCAGTCGTGCATTTGTAAACCTGCATGCTTTTTCTTAAACAGAGCCACTCAAATACTTGGACTTCAGGCCCCATAACATCTGGATCTGCCCCTCGGTTCTCAGATCTTGCTAGAGGGCAAAGCAGAGAGAGAAGCTTCCAGAACCCTCTGCTGTGGAGAGAGACCCTGTGTGCTTCATCTCTTCTTCCCCAGAGCTCCACCGACCCATCCATCCTCCCACCAGGGACGATGATGGCCCACTTTACAGACAAGGAGAGTGAGAGCCTTAGAAGAAAGGAAAGTCGGCCCGAGATCCTGAGACCAGCGAGTGGCTTAGGATGGAATGCTTTTTGAAAAAGTGACCTAATTCTATTCTAGCATTTATTCTTCTTCTTTTCCATGTCCAAAAAGTCTAGTTGGATAATTCCATTAAAGGACTCGCTTGTGTAATGCCTCTGGATCTCCTGGGCACCTCCTGGTATCACCTCCTCTCTCTAAGCTCAAGGAGGGTCTCTTCATCCAGGTAGTCCTCTCTGAACACCTGCCCCAGCTACCCTGGTCTGTGCTGGCAGATGCTGGGTAGTGCACTAAATTACACCCTCTCATAACTTTTACTTTTATGAACATTTCATATCTCACTGAGGGATGGGGAAGCAACTTCCTTGAAGTAGAAGCCTTGTCTTATGAGCCTAGTGTCTTCCCAGGGTGCCTCAGAGGGACTGGGCACAGGTGAGGGACCTGCCCACAGAGACCTGCCGTATCACCTCCTTCCAGCCCCTGTGGGTGGTGATTTTCATTCCACACTCCTGACATCAACCTGCAGTCTTTGGTCTTCAAGATTTTCCCTTGAGAGTTTGGAAACGCCTCAGGCTCTGGGTTCTGACAAGCTCAGGGCCAGACCCCGCTTGGCTGCTTGCTGTGTGACTCTGAGCAAATCACTGCATCTCTCTGAGCCTCGCTTTTCTTCTCTGAAAAATGAGGCAAATAATCCTCCCCCTGTGAGGGGCCCCGGAAAGGTAAAGGGACTAAGAAGTGAAGGGATTAAGAAGTAGGAATTGGAAGTTACGGAATAGTCACGGGGATGTAGCACAGGGAATAATATTGTAATAACTATGTACCTTGTAAGGTGTCAGATGGGTACCAGATTTATCGGGGTGATCACTTCATAAGTTATATGAATGTCTGTCTAATCACTGGGTTGTACACCTGAAACTAGTATAATATTGTATGTCAACTGTAATCAAAAAATAAAAACATATTTTAATAAAAGAAAGGATGAAATGAGATGGAACACATCTCATTGGGTAAAGCTTAATGGTAAAGCTTAGCCCTGTGCTTCACTCCTAGTAAGTGTTTGTTAAACTTGGCTGTCCCCGTTGTGCAGGTATGAAGACCCACCGGTGCATTATTAGGCACTTACTGCACACCAGGCTCAGTTCTAAGAGATTTACATATACAGTCACGTGCCACTTAACGACGGGAGAAAATACATCTTCAGGTAATGTCATCACCCTTGGACATCACCGAGTGCACTTACACAAACCGAGACGGTCTAGCCCAGGGGTCCCCAACCTCGGGCTGTGGATGGGTACCAGTCCACACCTATTAGAAACCGCACCGCACAGCAGCAAGTGAGCTTGAATGGAATGCTCGAGAATCGTCCCGAAACCAACCCCTACCGCCCCGATCCGTGGAAATATTGTCCTCCACGAGACGGGTCCCTGGCGCCAAAAGGGTTGGGGATGGCTGGTCCAGCCTACTGCACACCTAGGCTACACGGTCTACCCTACAGCCCCTGGGCTACAAACCTGTGTAGCCAGTTACTGTAGCGAACCGCGCCAGAGTGAATCAAGCACGTGAGAATGTGATACAATCAACAGACTGTCCACACGCGATGTAGGAAGCTCCTGCCGGCGGGACACGGCTTACTGCTTACAGCAAGCTTTGGTTTTGTACGTGGAAATAACAATAAAGAGTATAGTAGAGTGTGGATGGAAAAAGGGCCACATCCTACACCCGACAGCAGCTCAGGGGGGCCTTAGAAACCCCGAGACGGAAAGTAACCTCACAGGATGGTCTGAAGGTAAAACTGCCTAACTAAACGTGAGTTGGGGCAGGTAGACTTGTGCTGGGCCCGTGGCCCAGAGTGTGCGGTGCACCCAGTGAGCCTTGTCTGTTGTCTTTTTGCATCTACAGTAACAGGCCTTTGGAATGTCGGACTGGTCCCTTTTTACCCAGACCCCTCAGGGCACAATCTCCCACCGGAGCCGGGGACCACAGGACCCCTCCTGATATCCTGTCCCTGCATACCATCGCTATGTGCTGGAAACGTGCGTGGTTCACTATGCCACTCCCGCCACTGTAGAAGAAGTGTGGTCTCTCCATCCTTATCCGGTCTCAGAGATGCCCCTGCTTTGCTCCCTCCCACCTCCTTAATCCACCACCAGTGAATTTCAGTCACTCCCTCACCCCTGCCTCCAGCCTCCTCCTTTGTTCTAATCTATAACACAAACTGTAAAACTGCCACTCTCCAGCATTCTCTCAACCCACCGAGACCTCGTTTCCCGGCAGTTGTCATCAGCTCAAACAAACTCACAAAAATTCTCCACAGGTTTGGAGGTTTCGTACGTGGACAACAGTAATGCATAAGCCAGCACCGTAGTCTCGTTTACTATCAAGTACCACCCACTGCACATAACTGCCTGTTCTATACTTTCACAGGACTGGCAGCGCAGTGGGCCTGTCTACCCCCGCACCTCCACCAACGCGTGTGGGTGGGTACCAGGTTTACCGGGGTGATCAGTGCCTAAGTGACGTCGATGTCTAATCACCGGTTGTACACCTGAAACCAATATAATGTTGCATGTCAACTGTAATTGAAAAATAAAAATATTTTAATAAAAAGCTTAAATGAGATGAAGCATGGAAGGCAAAGCTCAGCACTACAGGGACAGGTATACAGTAAGTGCCTAATAATGGTGGGTCTTAATCCAGGTGCCTTGCACGATGGGGACAGCCAAGCTTAACAAATAGAAGCGAGGCACAGGGCTAAGCTTTCTTTGCCTTACGTGTTTCATCTCATTTCATCCTTTCTTTCATTAAAATGTTTTTATTTTTCTATTACAATTGATATACAATATGATGTTAGCTTCAGGTGTACAACTCAGTGATTAAACTTATGAAGTGATCACCCCGATCGATCTGGCACTCAGCTGACCTTGCTCCTAGTAAGTGTTAAACTTGGCCCGGGTGTCATTGCATCGGGGTGGCTACATGGCACTTGGGCAACAGGAATTCTTCAGCTCCACTATACTCTCACGGGACCACCACTGGATATGCCATCAAAACATCGCTACGCTTCTACGTTGTTGCTCAGTTTATTGTGTTCATTGGATTCCACATCTAAGTGAGATCATATGGTATTTGTCTTTTTCTGACTGGCTTGTTCCACTTAGCATGGAACAGACTGACAGCTGTCAGAGGGGAGCGGGGAGGGGGGCACTGGATGAAAGAGGGTGAAGGGATTAGCCAAAGGACCTGTATGCATGACCCATAGACACAGACAGAGGGAAGGTGGGTCGGGGGCTGGGTGGAGGTTGGCAAAGGGGGGGAAATGGGGACATCTGTAATAGTGTCAACAATAAAAATAAATTAAAAATAAAATGAGCACCTCGTTATGCTTACCTGGCATATGACTATTGCCTCAATTAATACTCGCTACAACCTTAGGGGTTGGCACTATCATTTCCCCCAGAGAGGTTAAGTGCCTTGCCCTAGGTCACACAGCATGGCCTTCAGTAAGTGTTCATTGTGATCGCCAAGGGAAATGGGCCACAAACACAGCAGCCAAGCCTGTAGTTAGAGCTCAAAAAAGAGAAATCATTCCTGAAAAAGCGAGAAGATCCAGAAAGCTGGGTGGGACTCCAGCTCCAGGGAGCAGCTGGGAAAGGGTAGGAGCAGTGGGGGCGTTTAGAGGATCAGGTAGAGAGGACAGGGTAGAGGGGCACTGGTGAATTCTGCCTGGACTGGAACCTCATTGCTCCCCCCTCTCCTCTCACGGAGGCTCAGGAGAGAGGGTCCCGCGGGCGGCGCTGCGCGGGAGGCGGGACTGGGGGCCCACCGGCAGAGGAGGCGTTACCTTGATCGGGAGGGCGAAGACCACCGGCAGCAGCGCCAGCGGCGTGACCAGCAGCACCAGCAGCCGCCGCCGGCTCCACAGCTTCTTGGCCACCGCCGCCAGCGCCGCCATGTGTGCAGTCTCGGGGGAGCGGGCCGGCCCGGGACTGCCGGCTCCCGTACCACGCGCCCCTTTAATAAAGCCTGGGGGCGGGGCGGGGAGGGGACTGCGCTTGGGGACCAGCCACCTCTCCCTACTACCCTCGGAGGGAAAGGGTGGTGCTTGCCCTCCCCACCCCCAGGCCCGGGGCTGGTGAAAGAGGCCAGAGAAGTTAAGAAGAGTTAGGCACGATAACTAGGCACGGGACTGCAGCCCTGAAGGCACTTTGGCCTCGAGTTTAGGCCCTGACGACTTTCCAGTTATGTGACCTGGGGCAACTGGCTTACTCTTTCCTCCACTCGGTTTATTCGCCCGTGAGATGTGCAATAGAGACAGTGTGAGGACTAAAGCACCCAACAGTGTTAGCAGGTTCAAATCCTGGCTCTGCCGCAGGCGAGCTGCGTCGGTGTCAGCCACTGGTCTCTGAGCCTCAGTGTCCTCCTGCAGGGAGTGCGAGTGACGGTGATAACCGTCCCTGCCCGACAAAGGTCTGCGGGGAAATTTAATTGAGATAATGCGGTAAATGGCCTTAGCGCAGTGTCGGACACCGAGCGAGCCCTCGGTGGGAATGATCGTGCGTCAATATTGGTCTTCTTTTCTCCCAGGGCGGGTGAGGCACCTGCAGGTGCGACCTTGGAGGGGGCCTTTCCTTCCTCTTGGGTACACGCACAGGACACAACCGTTGGGTTGTATGGTAGTTTTTAAAGAAACTGCCAAGCTGCCTTTCCAAAGTGTGCGCACCGTTGTTCGTTTCTATCAGTGACTCAGTTTCTCCACGTCCTTGCTAGCACTTGGTGTTGTCACTGGTTTTATCTTAGCCATTCTGAGAGGGGTGTACGGATACTGCATTGTGGTTTTAATTTGTATTTCCCTATAGGCGAATGGTGTTTTAAGGTCTTTCAGTGCCCCTGTTTGCCATCTGCCTATGCTCTTTGGTGAATTACCTCTTCCTGTCCTTGGCGCATTTTCTAACTGGACGATTTCTCTTCTGCTGTTGCATTTTGAGTGCCGCTTTATATTTTATATATTCTACACAGTAGTCCTTTGCCAGATGTTGTCTGCAAATATTTTCTCCGAGTCTTTTTATCCTCTTAACAGTCTTTCACAAAGCAAACATTTGTAATTTTAGTGAAATCAAATTTATCCATTGTTTTTTCTTTCTTTTTTCCTTCCTTCCTTCCTTCCTTCCTCCCTTCCTCCCTCCCTCCCTTCCTTCTCTCTCTCTCTCTCTCCCCCCCCTCTCTTTCATCATGCTTTTGGTATAATACTCTTTGCATAGCCCTGGATCCTGAAGATTTTCTCACATTTTTTTAGTTTAATAATTTATCATTTTGTTTTATATTTAAGTTCATATGTTAATTTTTACATAAGGTGAGAGACTTAGGGTGAGGGTTTTTTTTTTCTTATTTCTCTTTTTTTGTGTGTGTCATTGACCAATGGCCGCAGCATATTTGCTCAAAAGGGTTTTTTTGTGTGTTTTTTTTTACCCCACTGAATTGCTTTTGCACTTTTGTCAAAAATCGATCAGGCATATGTGATAGATGTATTTCTGGATTCTTTCTTCTGTTCTATTGATCTAATTGTCTGTCCCTCTTCCAATACCACACAGTCTTGATTACTGTAAGTATATATGAAGTCTTTAAATTGGGGAGACTGATTCCTCCCATTTTATTCTTTAAAAATAATTATTTTAGCTATTGTAGTTCCTTTGAATTTTCATGTAAATCTTTAGAATAATCTTCTCTATACCTATAAAAAATTTTTTGTTGGGATCTTGGTAGAATTGCATTAAACTTGTGTATCAACGTGGAGAGAATTTACATCTTTTGTATGTTGACTCTTCTAACCACAAGCATGGTGTGTCTCTCCATTTATTTAGAATTTTTAAATTTCTTTGATCAGCAGTTTGCAGTTTTAGCCTTACATGTGTTACATTTTTTGAGGGATATAAGTTGTTTTACTTTTTCAGTGCACATATGTTCACTGCTAGTATACAAAAATAGCATTTTGTGCATTTATCTTGTATCAATTTATTTATTACTTCTAGGAGAGTTTTTGTTTTGTTTTGTTTTGTTTTGTTTTGTCAAATCCTTGGGGCTTTCTACCCAGACAACCATGTTGCATACAACAAGGATGGTTTTATTTTTTCCTTTTTCATCTGTTTTCTCTTTACTGATTTTTCTTGCCTTATTGCACTTTCTAGAACTTCAAGCACTGAGATTGAATGAGAGTGTGAAAATGGACGTTTTTGTGTGGTTCACAGTCTCGTGAAGGAAGCACTCAGTCTTCCGCCATTAACCATAGTGTCAGCTGTGTTTTGCACATGCTCCTCAGGATGGTTATTCTAGTGGGTACACTTTTTATTTAAAAGATCCTTTGGGCTGAGATGATAATGGTTGAAACCAGAGTAGTAGTGGCAGATGTGGTTAAGAAATGATTCAATTCTTGATGTATTCTGGCAGGAGAGCTGGCAGGTCTTACTGATAGTCTGACGAGGCCAGGAGACAAAGCAGCTGGTGCTGTGATGTGCTGAGATGGTGGGATCTTTCTCACAGTGAGGAGCGGACCAGTGAAGAAGCACGGATTGTTCCATGTTGTACTACACAGCCTTTAAATAGTGACATTTCATCCCACAGAGTGGAAAGTATTCCCTGCATCAGTTTCCTTTAACTCCTTATTACGCCACGGAGAGGGTCCCAGTTGGGTGTTAGTATCCCTTTAACACCTCAGCACTCCGTCAGCTCTTGTAACAGCCTGAGAAGGCTCGAGAGCCAGAGACTTTGGACAACATTGGACAGTACTGATTGATTTTTATTGTATTTATTCTTATAATTGTTTTGACTTTGAGCAAGTGTGTTTTATTGTTTATTAAAGTCTGTGATTTATTTTTTAACATCCTCATTTTAAATTAAACCCAATGAAGTTTACAATGTGAAGCCACTCCAAGAACAATATCCAGTAACTCATGAGGCAGAGCGCGTGTCATAAGAAAATCCCAAAAACTGGATGCAAAGATCTGAAATTTGGGAAGATAAGAGGTGGCAAGAGAAAGCCCCAGAAAGGGATGCAGTGCCCACTTCCCAGCTGGATCATGTTTCCATGATTCCTGGAACCCTGGGTAAGTTATTTCCCAATGGACCCTGCAGGTTGTGACAAAACTTTCTCCCATGTCCTCTCAGACTAGGGACCTGACCTTGAACTAGCCCGATAACCGGCTTCATCAAAGGTTTTAGTCAGGTTCACATCAGACAACACTGGATGGAGGGAAAGGCCCTGCGGGGAGCACTTTGGACATTCGAAGCCTGGGGGTGGGAGGACGGGATACCCCAAGCTGGAAAAACCTCTCCTGGGGGTTTGGACCCACTGGCGTCATAGACACTCTGGTGCATCCCCAGAGCGGAGACCTCTGGACCGGCTCTCTCGTTCTGGAGCCAGCGAAGAGACTGAGAGTATGATACTTAGTATTAGAGCAGAGGTTTCGAGCTGGTGGCTCAAAAGTAATAATAATAATATTGTTAGCGATAACAAGAACATAAACTGCACTGACTACATGCCAGGCACGGTTTCCAGCACTTCACGTGGATGATCTTTTCTAACCCTTCCAATAGCCACCCTGCATGAGACAAAGCTACACGTAAGTTCCGGCTGTACCACTTGCTTGTTGCACAGCCCAAGGCAAGAGGTTTGATTCCGATGGGCCTGTTTCCTATCTGAAATGGGAATGAGAATGGAACGTAGGTAATAGACGTGTTTGGAGAATTAACAGGCAAGAGCGTAGCACAGTACCTGCCCATGGTCGGTGTTCAACCATGGACAACGGTTAGTGTTCTGCTGGCGACAGATGGCACTTTCCAAGGAGACACCAGAGAGCGTTCCACCCTGGATGTGCATCACGTCCGCTCCTCGGATTCACACTGTTCCCACCCGGGGTGGGGGTGGGTCTCTGTCTCACCCGTTGAAAGTGGGTGGGGGCTTATGATGAGCCAATGAATAGAACATGGCAGATGGATGCTAGAGATTTCCAAGGCCGAGCTATAAAGGGGGTGCAGCTTCTGCCTGGTTCCCTCACCCTTGGGACTCTCACCCTTGAAACAGCCACCATATTTGACATTCCAACTAAACCAGGAAGAAAAACCACCCAGAGAGAAACCAAGGGTCCCAACAAGCAGCCAGTCATAGCGAACTGGAGTGGGAATCCATCAGCCTTCAAAAGATTCCAGTCCCCACCCCACCCCACTCCCACCTTTGAGTTCTTCAGCTGACGCCCTAGTGGATCAGAGATTAGACAACCCTGTGCCCAATTTGTGCCCCAATCTGTGCCCCACCCAGATTTCTGATCCACATGATCTGTGAGCATAATAAGTAATTGTTTTGTGCCATTAAATTCCAGGGCAATTAGTTACACAGCAATAGTTAACTACTACTTTTCTCGTCTGGAGAAGGGCTTCTTAGAGGAAGGAGAGTCCTTCTCAGAGGAAGGAGAATCCATAGGACAGGAGCCCTTCAGCTGGAGGGCATAGAGCACTACAGGAGGAGAGGTGGCCCCAGACTGGACCCACGAACTTCCTTCCTTTGTTTCTCCCTGCTTCCCACCAAAAAGGAAGTAGAATGTGGGAGGAAATTCTTAAAGAACTTCCACAGTCAGTGGACGATCTGATTACCACTTATTCTCTTTCCCTACTAGATATGCCCATTGAACAGATGGGGCAACTTAGGCTCAGAGAGTACGAGATAACTGCCCAAGGTCACACAGCTAGTGCATGGTAGAGCTGAAATTCCAGTGATACACACTGCTACTCCCCCACAGTCCATTTTTAACAAGCAAATAACAATCTATGTACACTATGCATTATATATCAATTGTTGTCAAGGGCCCAGTTACTAAGGGCTCACTGTGTGACCAGCACTGTGCCGAGCACTTACATAAATGACCAGCTCCTGCCCGGTTCTTTGGCTCCGTGGCCGGCCTGCTGTCCTCTCAATGACTGTGCACAAGTTCTTTTTTTTTTTTTTTTTTTTAAGATTTTATTTATTTATTTTTAGAGGAGAAGGGAGGGAGAAAGAGAGGGAGAGAAACATCATTGTGTGGTTGCCTCTCGTGCACCTCCTACTGGGGACCTGGCCTGCAACACAGGCATGTGCCCTAACTGGGAATTGAACCAGTGACCCTGTGCTTCACAGGCTGGCACTCAATCCACTGAGCCACACCAGCCAGGGCTAAGTATGCCAAGTTCTTCACATTGACTGCTCCCTCTGCCTGGGTCTCTCTTCCTCCCACCTCCCCACCTTCCTATCATAGTGGCTGATTCCTATGCACTCAGGTCTCAACTCAAATGTCACCTCCTCCTTGGAGCCTCCATGATTACCTCATCTGATGAAACACAGCCGTCCTCAATGCGACCTCACTCGTTCAGTACAAAATCCTCCTGAGTTATTTCCTCCGCAACATGGTTCATCATTTACAATTATCCCTGCTGGATAAAACCCTATGAGAACAAGGAGTCCAAATTGTTTCTGGCCACACCCCCAGTGCCTGGAACAGAGCCTGGGACACAGTAGAGGTTCAAGAAATACTGACTAATTGAACCTGGTTTAAATCATTGTATTTTGTTATTATGAACAGCCATCAAGATTCTGAATAGCATTCTTTCAACAAATATTAACTGAGCACCTACTATGCATCAGGCATCATGTGGGATGCCGCCCCATAGCAGTGATCCAATAAGACAAAACCCTCCGCTCTTACGAAGGCTTCATTTTAGTAGCTTTCTAATGAGATAAGTGAGTGGAGCCGATAGCATTCCACATGGTGCTTGGTGCTATGAAGAAAAGTGAAGCAGGGGGAGGGGAGAGAGCATGAGGGGAGAATTGGCATCAGTTTTCCCCCTCCCCTTCCCCTGCCAGGAGCGATTCTCAGTGCCCCCTCCCCGCACTGTCCTCACCGAGCCCTGTACCTCTGCCAGCATCTTTCCATGTGACATTTTGGTGGCCTTTGCAGTTCCAAGAGCAATATTGCCATTGAAGCAAGTCCCTGCTGGTGGACCTCAGTCAGCATTTGGAATAAGTCCCCCCTTGAGATGCCCTGGGGGTGGTCCCGCAGTGTGGCCTTTCAGGGTCTTCCCTCACTCTGGGGGAGGGGCAGGCAGGCCCTGGACTCCCCTGGCCTGGCGCTGTGACTGACTCTGTGTTCCCAGCTATCCTCTTACCCCCTCTGTTCCAGGCACAGACCAAAGGTTTACAAACACGAGGAGGCCTTTGATCAGAGCCAGACTCCCAGGGTTCTGACTGTTTTTTGTTCCAAGCTGCAGGTCAGGACCAGCGCAGCTTCGGACTCCAGCAGGGAAGACGGAGGGTAGGCGGGGCGTGCGTGTGCGTGCGCGCGCGTTTGTAGTAGCCCAAGGAAGGCTCATGTGGCTCCTTGATTTTCTTTCCAACAACCAGGTTGGGTTTGTATGAGAGAATCCATTGCAATCCCGTACACGTTTGCAGAGCACCCACTACTACCCACCACTCTTCAGGCACCTAATTATGGAAATTAGGGCGGGGACAGTGGCACCAGCAAGGCCCCCTGCCCCTGGAGCAGATGGAAGCAACTGTGCACAGAAACACGGAAGACAGCAGGTGCTCGTGAATGGGTACGGAGATAAAGCTGGGGAGGCAGACCAGGAGGGCTGGAGCTGGGGTATTTATTACCTTTCACACAGGGTGCTCCGGGAAGACAAAGTGGAGTTTGCCAGAGCTCGGCAGGAAGTGAGGGAGGCAGCCACAGGAAGGCCTGTGGGAACAGCGTTGCAGGCAATGGGAACCGCAAACACAAAAGCCCTGGGATGGGAGCAAGACTTGGAAGAACTGTGTGGCTGACTCAGAATGACCAGCAGGGGTCAGAAAGGGCTGGGGAGGGGCGGGAGGGCCTATTGACCTTGACTGAGGTAGAAACACTGGAGTGTTTGGAACAGAGGGATGGCATGATCTTCAGAAAGTTCTGATCGTGTGGCCTTGGCCAGAGGGCTGGCTGTGAAGGGCTGCGTGGCTGTGGGTATGGCCACCTGTCTGATCTGGTTTGAGCCCTTCATCTTGCCGATGGGGGAACTGAGGCCCAGGGAAGTCTGGGATTTTTCCCAAACTCAGAGAGGACGTAGGTGGCAGAGATGGGCCAGGCCTTGAATAGGCTGAATCTCAGTCCCAGGTTCTTGCCTTGGGGTCCCCGGAGAGAAGGTGTTGGCATCCTCCTGTCATTGCTTCTCCCCTTTGACCTAGATAGACGCCCTCACTGCCCAACATGCCCCAGCCTGACCCAGGAAGGCACACATGGCTTCAGGGGGCTGGTATCTGTATCTCTTCTGATTAGGAACTATTGGCTTCAGGCGATAGCAAACCCCATTAAAGCAGCAGCAGCAGCTTTAAAGGCGTTTGCTTATGCATGCAGTAAGTCAAGAGGTTGGAGGTCTGATGTCACTACGGATGGAGTCTCACTCTGTCCATCTCTCTGCTCTATGGTCCTCTTCTCATTGACCCTTTACCTGCAGGAGTGGCCTCATGGTCTCAATATGGCTGCTGAATACCCAGTTATCACCACTGCATTTAAAGGCAGGAATTGTTGATGGGCAAGTGTGGGAGTCTGGGCATGGAGAGAATTCTCACACCCCTTTCATCTACAAGCAGTATCTTCCCCCAGAAGCAACTGTGCAGATTCCCTCTTGTGTCTTATTGGCCAGATAAAGGTCACGTGACCATCCCCGCATCAAGGACCACTCAGATTCCCTGAGATAAAGCTGTTTTCCACTCATACATACCTGAACAAGTGAGGCTCTATCCAAAAGGAATGGAGGGGAGGGTGGAGCTTTTGATAGGCAACAATGTCTGGCACAATCTCTACTATTTACAGGGTGATGACTCTGGGCAAGTTTCTCAGCATCTCTGAGCCCCAGCTTCCTCTTCCGTGAAGTGGGTGTAGTCAATAACCATTGCTTCTGCCCTCCCAGCATCCGTTTCCTGTTCATCTCCTGAGACACCTTGAGTTTCCATAGGACAGTGGTTCTCAGAACGGCAGCCTCAGCATCACCTGGGAGCTTGTTAGAAATGCAAATTCTCAGCCCAGCCCCAGACCTTTTGATTCACTGGGGGAGGTGCCTGGCTATGTGGAAAAGTGCATCTAGTGAGTGAGTGAGTGAAGGAGTGCGTGGTGACCAAATTAAGACGGGATGGGAGCAGGCATCCCCATGTCTGTCTTGCTCACTACATCCTGAGTGATTAGCATGGCGCTTGCCACACGCAGATGCTCAGCTACAGTGTGGAGTGAATAAATGACCAAGTTCAAGAGAGGGAGATGGGGAGAAAAGCGGGAAGGGGGAGGAAATGAAGAAAGAGGAGGGATGGAGGAATGGGAGGGAAGATTCTTGTTTATAGCTTTGCACCGGGAATGACAGTAACTTGCGACCTCTGGTGGCAAAAGAGAGCCACTCCTCTGGGCCTGGGAAAGGGGAACTTGGCGCTTTGCAGTTGCAGGGGCTTGAGTTGAGGACCAGAGATTCCCAGTCCCCCCAGAAGAGGTTTGGGACAGGCCCTTCCTTGAAAGCACATGGTCGCAGTCAGCGAAAGCTGGCTGAGGACTCGGACCAGGTGAGTGAGGCTCTTACTAGGGCACAACTTAAGGGGGCACCTAAACACTCAGGAATCGAGACAAATGTTTTAATGTAGTATTTTTAAAAAACAAATTGGCACGCCGTAGCCCACAAGCCAGCTGCCTGTTTTTGTAATTAAAATGTCATTGGAACAGGATCAGGATTAGGGTTGACTTTCTTAGTTACAGCAGATTGTACCTCACATGCTTCCTTACTGTGGGTGCTTCCTACAGCCCCTACGCCAGCACGTGACGCCAGCGCACGCGGCACATCTAGTGTAACCAGCGCGCCTGCACGGGCACTCACTATGCCAGGCTTCCCTGAGTCCGTCCTGGGGCCCACGGGCTGCCCGCGAGGCTCTTTTAAATATTCCAGGAGACGGGGGCCATGTCCTTTTCAGTGCTGGACACATCTCAGCGTCACATCACATGTCCCTGCCTGTGTTGCCCACTAGTGGGGTGACCTTGGGCAAGATTTAATTTCTCTCTGCCTCAGTCACATCCTCTGTGAAATGGGTTAATGCACATAACGTACTTCATGTTGTTGTTAAAAACGTGGGCTTGAATCCCACTTCTGCCACTTACTGTGATCTTAGGACATGGTATTTTGCATTGCTGAGAGTGTTTCCTCATCTATAACGTGGGGGTTGTCACTCCTGCCTGGAGGTTTCAGGTGGGAATTCAGAGCCGTGCACGCCACCGGCTGTCCTCCCAGGACTCCGAGCGATCTGGAATTGCAGAGGACGTCTCTGTGCTTTGTGAGACACTGAGCTGCGGAAGGAATCCACTGCCCGCTTAGGTCCATCAGGGGCTGTAGGCCAAGTACACAGAGAAGACAACGCTCCTGGGAACATTTGTGACATTTCTCCAGTCTGCAGTACCCCTCTCCCTCTCAGTGCCTGCAGGGATCACTTCTGCTTTCCCATGGCTGCAGGCGGCCACGTCACTCACACCAGTGGGCGTCATGGTTTACAGCATGCTCGCCCACACCTCCACCCCCAGGCTACCATCATTGCTGGCCCGGTCAGCTGCATAACCTTCCCACTGATTTCCTGCTTCCACTCTTGCCTCCTTCAGTCCTTTTTCTACCAATGGAATCCTTTCAAAACAGGTCTCCCTGTTTAAAACCCTCCACGGCCCATGAAGAATAAAACCCAACCTTGTTACAAGGCCCTCAGCCACCTCTCTGATCTCATTCCTGTCCCCATCCCAGCTTGCTGCAAAGCAGCCACACTGGTCTTGTCCCTTGACGAAGCTCCTCCCTCACCACCTTTGCACACGACGGTCCTCCTGCCTGGACATACATACATCCCATCTCCCGTTCTCCTGCACATCTTAGCTCCCTGGGCACTTCAGCAGAGGCTTTCCCTGACCACCCATCCCTCCTCCCCTCGAGCTCACTCAGGATCTCAGCACCCTTTACAGCACACATGCCGTGGGTGCTTAGACTACCCTTCCCGGGAGGGTAAGGGCAGCCTTCGTGTTCCCTGTGCATCTCCAGTACCCGGCACGCAGTGAGTGCCAGGGATCTGCTGACGTACCTCCTTCACACGTGGGTCAACCAGTCGTCCCCCAGCGAGGTCCCCGTTAGCCTTCATCAACCTCACGGTGCATATGAGGACCCTGGGGAATGAGTCCTCTGCCGTGTGGAGAACACTCACTGAAAAAGAACTGCTGGCTCCAGTAGCCCTTGGAGATCTTGGGAAATGTTAGCACCACCAATGCATTCCGTAGGACGGGCCTGTCATATCCAGCATACCACTTCTTAAAGGGTCGGTGGAAAGAATATGGGCTTCAGAGGCAGGTGAAAGTACCCCTTGCTACCTGTGCCGTCTTAGACAAGCTGCCCACAGTGTGAGCCTGTTTCTCCATCTATGAGATGGGGTGACACCTGGTGCAGTTGTTTTCAGGTCCAGGATGAAAACTCCCGGCAGCCTGCCTGACACGCAGTGACCAGGTGATGGTACTAGTTCTATGAGTCCCCACTGCCCAGGAAGGGTGCGAGCCATTCTGAAGGAGACGGACACAGGTCGGACTCGGTCCACCCGAATGTTCCCTCTATGGACGCAGGTGCCGCGTCCACCTTGCTCACCACCGCACCCAGTGCCCGCCACAGCGCCAGATACACAGCAGCTCTCAGGATGCTCACTTGCTAGTTGGGGCCAACGAGGAGGAAAGGGATTTTATGATACCTTCCACACACACCTTCTATGGGGCAAGCAACTGAGGCTGGGTAAGGTTACGTGTGAGCTAATTAGTGGCACTTGGCATCTTAACTCAGTTTTCCTCTACCTTCCCCTGAACCAGGCTTTGTCAAACTGTGGTCATTCCCAAGCCACTTCACCAATTTTGCTCTACCTATGTACTGTCTGTGGTACAAATTGATTCACTTTTTTACCTAAATAAACTAAAAGGAACTGTATTCAACCACTTGTCTTAATTAGAAGATAACCATAAAATCACAGAGCTACAAATATAAAAACAATGTTGTATAAAAGACTCTTAAGAGAAATTAGTCAAGTATTTTTCATTCTTTTTTCCCACCATGACCCTCAAAACTATATTTTACATTAATACCCAATACATACCCTTGTCTGTATATACGTATATGTAAAGTCTCATAAAACAGTGTTCGCCATACTACACGTAAGGCACATGTAATATTTCCTACTCTCTGACTCTACTTCGTTTTAAAAACGCAGGGTGCATCCCTCTATGGAGGTTTCAAGAAGAGCGCCATGCACACCAGAGAGAAACCAGCATGGGGTTAAAGGGCAGGTGAAGACACACTGCCACCGAGACTTCGTTCTGGTCTCACCAGGAATCAAGAGAATAACCTTCTCGTTATGTGGTTCCACGTTCTTTAATGCCACCTGTACCATGTACCTGAGGCAGAAGCCCGTCCCGGGTCCGCTGTACACTCAGGCCCGCCTGGGACATAGCTGACGGACACGGGAAGAACAGCGGACCGCAGGTAATAATGACACTGAAGAGCCTGATCACAGGCAGCACGTACAAACAGCCCAACTTTCTCGGGTCTCACCCATGCTCGCAGCACGCCTTCAGATTTGCGTGAAGCAAACGGCCTCACGGTCTGTGGCTGCCCCGCGCAGGCTTCTACCCGACCATGGTCCTCTTCCGTCCTCGCAGGCGCACTTCATCCAGTTTCTTGAGCACTGGCTTGGCCTTTTTGGAAGAAGAGGAGTAGCTCTTCAGAAAGGCCTCAAACACACTCTCGGTGTTGGGGTGGGTGCTGAGGAAGGCTTTCTCCAGCACGTAGAGGTCAACCCCCTTATCTTCCGGAAGCGCCGAGATGAAACTCAGCCCGAAGTCTATGAGCACGATGTCCAGCTGCTGTGGGGGCGGCCTCAGCAGCATGTTCGAGGTGGTGAGGTCGCCGTGAACGAGGTCCTCGTCGTGCATGCGAGCCAAAACCTGCCCGATGGTCTTGGCTAAGCCGAGGAGCCTTTCGGGAGTTTTTTCAGTCTCCATGATGGATTGAATATAATCTCGAACAGTCACCGAGCCTTCAATTTCTTCCATGAATAAGCAGTTGGAAGCATAATCCACAAAAAAGACAACGGGGGCAGATATCCCTGCAATCAAGACGCAACCAGTTCAGTCACGGAATTAGATTCTTTTTTTTTTTTAATGGTAAGCTTAAATTTCAAAGATGGATCCAGTTTTTTACAGTGTGTATCTGCTAATTTCTGGAAAACAATTTAGAAACGCTGTAGAATGGTCTAACTTAACTCATCTGAAAGCTGCTCCCTCTCACGGTCGGCATGACTGCCTCACACCACCCCACAGCTAAGTTTAGCAGTGCCAGAGCTCCCTCCAGCTTTCCACCCTCTGTGATTGGACTTCGCTCCTGCTTATTCCACCCCCCCCCCCAAAAAAAAGCCAAGCCATAAGGGTAAGGGCAGGCCGAGTTAAGAACTATCTATCTGACGAGGACACAAACAGGAGGCCAAGCGGTGTACTGGCTTAGAGGATCGTGTTCAAGGTCAGGAAGGACCAATTCAATCCCGTCTCCCTTCCTTATTAGTTGTGAGCAAGGAGTGAATAAAGCAAGACGCGATCAGTACAACTAAGCTGACTTAAAATGGAATCTGTATAGCCAAGCTGACCAAATTGGTTCAGACCAAATGGGCTGAAGCATGAGATTTTGTTTCACTTGAACTAGCCTGAGGACTTAAACTTTGAACTGTTCAGCTGTGTATCAATACCTGGAGAGATACACGAATACTACAGACAAGCCCCTGAAGAACTTCGGAAACAATATTCATGGATCCAGACCGCCTGACATTCCTTACACAGGCTGCCACTCACCTGGAGGGCTACCATCTCAGACCAATACAGAGGCCATGAGTACCGTCTGATGCTTCTGAAGAATGAACTTTTTACTAGAACTCTCAACTTGTCTCTTTCCTTCGGAACACTCTGGGTGTTACCGGGTAGTGTTTCTGATTTGCAAATTCTAAGACCCTTGAATAAAACTCATTTACACTTGTATAACCTTAAAGTCACATCAACTTCTCTACGCCTCCATTTCTGCTTCTGTAACCTGAGAACAAGACTTCCAAAGATTTAATGAATCTTTATTGAATGTCAACCATGCTCAGAATACTTCTAGATACTGGGAATATGGGGGGGGGGGCAGATACAGCAGGAAATAACACAACCACAATCCCTGCTTAATGAAACTTACATCCATCCTAGAGACGATGCAAAAAGAAAATATGAACACACAAATAACTTCATTAAATCCAAGGAGAATATGCCTGCTAGTTCACTACTGAATTTCCTCCCCATCTCCCAGCACCTAACAATATCGTGGTGTACACAGGTGTCTAAAAAGTACCAATGTAAGAAAGGAAAGAAGTGTAAAAGTGAAAAGCCAGTTTTTCTGAGTCAGAGGGATATGAGCTGAGGACCTGGCTGGGTCACTAACTAGCTGTGTAACCTTGGGCAAGTTACTTCCCCTCTCTGAGAATCAGTTTCTCAATTGAGAACAGGTTTGCGGTGATGGTGCACATGGTGTTTTAATGAAAAAATAAATAAGCGACTTAATGACAGCTAACTTTATGAAGCGCTACGTGTCAGTCATGCAGTCAAATGTAACAGGTGGCATACACACCGCCTCTAACGGTCCCAATATCCCTAGGAGATTATCACTGCAACTGTGAGTTCCCTCTACAGGTGAGGAAACAGGCTGAGAGGTTAAAAAACGGGGTGAAAGGCTACAGTAGTGTGGACGTTTGAACCCAGAGGGCCTGGCTCCAGGGAAAGTACTTGTACTTACATCTGGTCCGTAAAAGAAAGGAAGAGACAATGATCAAACACCGAGACGGTACAAATGGGGAAACTGAGACTGAGGGTTGTTAAAAAAAAACGTGCTCAACGTCGAGCAACAGAGCCGGGAACTGAACCGGTCTCAATAGCTCCGGGACAAATGTCCGTCGCTGCAAGGCCAAGAGGCTCCTTAAGAATTAGTGAAAGAAGAGAGGTGGGAAAGGATGACATTTTTTAAATACCCAAGGCCACGCGGAAGGCACGGGGCGCAAGGGAGTCCCGCACCCGCGTCGCCCGGGCCCCGGAGCCTCGGGCCTCCCCACGCCCCCGAGGCGGGCAGTCTCACCTGCGCGGCGGCAGCGGAGCAGCGCCCGGGCCTCCTGCACAGTCCGCCGCCGGCTGAGCCGCGCCTCCAGCGCCGGGTGCCGGTAGCTCTTGGGGAAGCGGTGCTTCACCACAGCCGCGCGGCCCTGAAAGCGGCCGCGGAACACGCGCGCCTCGGCGCCCTGCTTCACCAGCTCCAGCCCGCTCAAGAAGCGGCTGCTCCGCTCCCGGGCCGCGGCCAACGCAACGGCCTCCGCCGCGGGCCCCTCGCCAGTCCCTGCGGCCGCAGCACCGGCCACCGCCATTCCTGTGCCTCGGCGCCCATCGGCTGTGCCCGAGGGCTGTCGGAGATGCTTCGGCTCGCTCCGGAAACCGTCGGCTCTCTTCGGCCAATCGACCGCCGGCACTTCCGCTCTGCGGAAGTGGTTCCGCCTCTCAACCTTCCGGCTCTTTCCGAAGCACCTCGGGAAGACTGCTGTGGCCCCGCCTCCCAGCGCTTCGGCTCTTTCCGGATAACAGCGGCCCCTCTCACGAAACACTTTTTCCAGAATCTTATTCGTTTCCCTGAGCTGGGCGTTGCTGTTAGGGAAGTAACCACAAGTGCCGGGCGCAGCGTGTCCTGCAGCAAAGAAACCCCCATCATTTCTTTGAATTTCAATGTCATCATTGTCACAACGAAGATAATCAGTTTTACTCTGGTAATTGCTTATTAAAATGAAGATATTGCGCGTGAGGGTGTCTGTTGGATTGCATACACTCCTCATATATTCATTTTCCTTCGCCTACCATTGGGCCTCTGTTTGAAATACTGTAGAAAAAGGCCCTTTGGTCCTAGGGTCGCCGTGTCGCCAACGCTCAGCTCCGCGATCTCGTTCATCACAGCGCAGGTCACCTGCTCAAGCATCAGGCCCTTCGTGGTGGCAGACTGCGGTTTTCAGCAACTTCCATCAGCCCAGACTACTCAAAGTTCGCCCAGCACCAGCTCGATTTATCGCCCAGCCTCCCGGGTGTGCGGCTGCATTCTCGCTCATCGTTAGCGTCCACATAGCCTTCTAGTTCTATAGCTACCCAATCTGCCTGAACCCCGCCGTTGGAAAATCCACCGTGCAAACATAGTTTCAAAGTCTCAGGCTTGCTGTAGTCGGACTGGTTCTGGCTTCTACGGCAGGAAACCTAGTTTAAAACTTTTCAATGGCTCCCCACTGTACTTAAAATAAAGACCCGCGGGGTCCTGCGTGCAGACTCGTCTCCCACTAAACTCCCTTTACCCTCGAATCTCCCAACACAATTGCCTTCCCTCCTTCTTGCCAGGCTCCCTCCTGCCACAGAGCGTTTGCACCTGCTGTTTCCCCCTGCTCTTCCCTCCCTTCGTGTCCTAGGCCCATCTAGACAGCCCTGCCTTCTCAGCTCCAATGTCACTTCCTTAGGGAAGCCCTCCTGACTTCTCAGAAGAGAGAGAATCTGACTTTTATAAGCTCTGGTGTCCCTACGAGCCCCTTCTCTTTTGCACACAGACAGTGTTTTCTGTTTGTTTGTATCCCTGTTTGATTGGCGGCAGGATTTATATCGTCATGGGCCTTGGTTGGCTATTGCCTGGAAGCCCCCCCCCCCAACTTCTGGTCACGTGGGCCTCTCCTTTGGGCAGCTCATGGTGTGGCAGGTGAAGGAGTGAGAAATCAGGAGAGGGTTAGCGTGATGAAGTCTTTGAGAACCTAATCTCCAGAATGACATCGTCGCTTTTGCTGTGTTCTATTTGTTAGAAATGAGTCACTAGGTCCTGCACACCCTCAGGGGAAACCATTTTTCAAGATGCTACTGAAATGCTTGATTAGACTCTCCCTGTCACCTGCTGTGTCCCAGACACGCCGGCTTTATTTCTGGTTTTTTGTTTTTTGTTTGTTTTTTAATACTCCACAAGCTCCTTCCAATGCAGGGTTGTCCTTTGCTCTTCCTTCTTCCGGGAACCTGAGGGCTCAGCCCTCCTCAGAGCAGCCTTCCCAGACCCCCAGGCTGAGCATCCACCTGTGCCCACCCCATCGCCCCCGTTTAATTCTCTGCCTAGCCTTTACCTTAGCTGGTACTTCTCTGGCTTGTTATTTAACTCTCTTCTTTCCCCACTAGAAAGCAACTTACACACGAACAAACAAATCTTGTCTGTTTTGTTCTCCTGGCCCATCCCCAAGGGGATGGATGGCATGGTGCCTGTGTCATTTGGGAGGTGTCCAAACCTGTGTCCAATGAGTCAGGGATGAATCCCTGGGAGAGTGTCTGAGCAGCTGAGGTGGATATGTGCGTGTCCCCATTACCGTGGAGGCACGAGTGTGTGTGTGTGTGTGTGTGTGTGTGTGTGTACACGCTGGAGACCAGACTGATGTGGACTGAAGTAATTGGGAAGTCTCTTTCCTGAGAGGGGAGGGGGGCGGTTGGAGAGGGGACGCATGTGTGCGCCCCCAGCAGGGGTGACAGTGGGCAGCAGCCTGGGGGAGGACGGTGGGAGGCATCCCTCCCCGGGAGGAACGTGAGTGGGGCCCCCAGCCTGGCTCCCGCGCCCCTCTCCCACGCCTCCAGGCACAGGGGGCCAGGGCCGGCCTACGTGGCAGCGGCGCTAGGGGCGGGCAGGCAGAAAGGGAGGGACGGAGGCGGGCCGGCCAGAAAGTTTGTCGGCAGCCACTGTGGGGACACCGGCCCGGGGATGCGCTCCTGGCCCTTCAGCGCCCGCAGCACGCCTGGGTGTCCTGCTCGCCATGGGTAAGTCGCGACCAGACGCTTCCCGCCAGGGAGTCCCCGAGATCCCATCAGTGCGCGCCCCTCCGCCCCTTGCTGCACCCCCTGACCAGATACCGCCCACTGGGGCGGGCGGCGAGCCCCGCACACCAGGCCTTGCCTGGGGCCTGGGAAGGGACCTGGGCGAACTTCCTTCCAAGCTCCTTTCTGCCCAGATGAAAGTGACCTGAGAGAGCTCCTTCCTTGATATTGAGCGCTCACGTGGACCAGGCCCTCTCTTAACCGCTTCAAACCTTACAGCAAGCCCAGGCAAGTGAAATCGTTCTATCCCGCGGATGAAGAAATAGAGGCGCCACAAGGAGCGAAATCCATTAATCAATTCACCCGAACACCTCTCTTCACCAGGGCTGAGGATGCTGCGGTGAACAAAACAGGAGAAACCCTGCTCTGGAAATAATTCAACAGAAGGGAGACAGAGGGGATTAGAATGCAGCACTGTGTGTGGGTGTAGGGAATTTCTTTGTTGCTACAGGGACCAAGGTTTTTATATTTTTCTCTGGATTCAGAGCCTCAGAGAGTCACTCTGTCATTCATTCACCTACCGTGTGGCAAACATTGGGGTCTCCAAGGAACACATAGAATGAGGTGGCGTTACAGTGGTGAGGGAGGCAGGTTCTTTAGCTAAGCAGGAAGGAAGGGCGTCTGCTACCAGGAGACTTTGGAGCTGAGATATTGAGACAGGTAGTAAGACGCTAGGAAAATTCCTGGGCGAGTGGAATGGGGAAACTGAGACAAGAAAATGAAAGAAGGCCAGTCAGTTTGAGCAATTTACAGCTACCTGGTCTCCCCTAACCAAGGACACTTGAGAATAAATGGTTTATACCTCTCCTCCCTGACCAGAGGACACTGTAACCTCCCTGGCCATAAACCACAGGTGTCCAGGAAGAGAGGAAGGCTGACGCAAATGGAGGGAGAGATAACAGGGAACAAAGGGAGCCAGCTCTGGAAGAAGCTGCAGACTCCCCTTTCAGCTCCTCCTCCCCTTACTCTCCAGAGAAACAGCACGTCTGTGCTTCTCCTCAGAATTCCCCCTCCCAAATTCCCATGTTTCCCCTGTATAAAGTTGCTTCTGAAAGCTTAAGGTGAGGTGGGTGTTACAGTTTTTACCTGCCACCTACTCAGATTGCTGGCCTCTAAAGTAATAAAAGCGCAATTATTCCAACCCGTCTCTGCTTTTTGGCTGGGTGGTGGCAAACAACACAAGTCTCGGACTTAAAAGAAGTGGGCTTGCTAAGATCTGAGAGAAGGGCTTCCAGATTAAGGGAACAGCAAGTGCAAGGGCCCTGAGGCAGGAGTAAGCTGATGTGGTCCAGGGCAGTGTGGCTGGAGCACAGGGAGCAAGGGGGAGAGCCAGAGAGGTGGGCAAGGGCTGGATTATGCAGGACTTTGTAGGTTATGGTGAGAAGCTTGGCTTTTATTCCAAATGACATAAGAAGGTAGAGAAGGGTTTTAAGCTTGAGTGGGACATGACCTGAATTGTGTTTTAAAAACCCTGTGCTAGTGTGGAGAGTCATACTAGCTAACGCTGACTATAAGGTAGGCAGGCATATGAGGCAGGCATCACTATTTTCCTCCTTTAGAGATGGGGAGGCTCCGAGAGGATAAGTGCAGCTGCACAGGGTCACAGTTGCGAAGAAGAGGAGCTGGGATAGAACCCCAGCTCTCTGGCTCCTGTCTGCCTTCTTGGCCGCTGTGCCACCCAGCCTCTCATGCGCAGGGTAACAGCACAACTGTCCACCAGCTCCAGCTCTGGCTCCAGAACCCTAATTTCGGGGCCAGGATCTGCTCTATTCCTGCCCACGGCCCCTTCCAGGCCCTGGACCTTGCCAGATGCTCAGGAGCCAAGATCCTTTCTCTCTGGACTTCCTGCATCCCCAGAGTTCACTCATTCATTCATCCATATATTCAACGAGTATTTATTGAGTGCCTACTATATGCCGCGTACTGTCCTCAGCATCAGGGAGACAGGCGAACAAACAATTCCTGTTCTTTGGGGCTGACATTCTGGTAGAGGAGAACAACGAATGTGTAAAACATATAGTTATTTCAGGTGGTGATGAGTATCATGGAGGAAAAGAACAAGCAGGGAAAGGGGACACAAAGTGCTGGATGCTGTGCGGAGGATGCTACTGTGCATAGAGGTCCAGGGGAGGGCTCAGGAGAAGGTGAGGTTCAATTGAAGAGCAGAGGGAAGGAGGAAAGGAGCCCTTGGCATGGAGGGGAAGGCTTCCCATCAGAGGTGAGAGCCGGAGAAAAGCCATGAGTGGAGATGTGCTTGGAGTGAGGAGGAACAGCAAGGGAGCTGGTGTGGCGGGAGGAGCAGAGTGAGAGGAGGCAGATGCTGGGGGACCCTGAAGGTCATGGTAAGGACCTTGGCTATTTTCAGAGAGAAGAGGGAGCCTTGGAGGGCTCTGAGCAGAATGACACTGTCGAGCTTAGGCTGTCACAGGATCCCTCTGATTGCTGTGTAGCTTTAGAGTAGGTTCCTATGTCCCTGACACAGCCCCTGGAATGCCACGTCGTGGTCCCCCCTCATCCCTCACTCAGTCATTGGTTCTTTCAGCAAAAACCTCGTTGAGCCCCTCTTGGGTGTCAGGACGAAGCTGCCCGCCCCACCCCCCTGAGACACAGCGACAGTGTCTCTGTCCTGTCCTCTCCACTTTAATAAGGATAAGGAGGACACATCCATGAACTCACAATATGGTGTGAGCAAATGGAGGGAGAATGCAGAGTTGGTTGGAGGTGAAAATGTGGCTTGGAAAGTTGAGGAAGACTTGTGGGAATGATGTCTAATGGCCCTGACTCCTTTGGGACTGCTGCTATGACAGTATCATTTGACTATGTTTTGTGACATAGGGTTGCCCTGAGAGCTTCACCTCCCCTCCACCTCTGCCCGCTGGGTCCCTGCTCTCTCTCACACCCCACCTATCTCTGATTAGCCCTTCTTGCTTTAAGTCAGTTTAGCAAAGCTCTTATGTATGTAGGTTTGGGAGTCAGATGGGTCAGTGTTTCAGTCCTGATCCTGTTGCTTCTCAGCTGTGAGAACACTCGGACCCTCAGTTTCCTCATCCGCAAAATGGGGACAACTGGAGCTGTACCACCTAGCGTTGTTATGAAGATGAATCCAGAGGAGGCGCCTAAAGTTGCATACAGAAGATACTCAGTAACCGACGATTTATTATGACTGTTCCATTTCATGTTTATTTTTGCTGTTCTCTTACCCCTGTGACTGGAATCTGCTCTGATGCGTTTTCCAGGAAAACCTGTAGACAGTCACCTTTGCCTCTGAACCCTTTGGCTTGGTTCCCTTTCACCTCAGGAGGAACCCAGGATATGGCAAACAGATTCTGTGCTTTCCGTTGATTGCCTCACGTGGACTGGAAGAACCTTCCTTTCTGGCTGTAAACTCCAAGAACGGAGGCAGTTGGGGCCAAGGGAGGTGACGCGGGGGCAGCACCCGGGCAGCATTATCTCCCCAGGGTGTTTACCAATGGTCATGAACCGGTGGGGCAAGGCCAGCCAGTGAACACAGGAGGTTATTTCCCTCGGGGGCAGGAGCAGTGGGGAGAAGGCTGGGCAGAAAGGGGGGCATGTTTCCACCCATGATACTCCTCCCCCTGCACAAATATTGCCTAACAGAGACGAGGAGAGGCAGAAACAAGAGACGACAGATTGAAATCATATCATGCCGAGATTTACTAATGGGGTGGGAAGAGAATGGACCGTGGAGCCAGATGTCCTGGCTTTGAATCTAGGTACAGCTATTTGCTACTTTTGACCTTGGGCAGGTCACTTCACCTCTCTGTTTACTCATTCATAAATAATACAGAACCCCAGCTCAAAAAGTTGTGGTGAGAAGCAAACGAGTTATCGCTCTTAAAGCCCTCAGAGCAGTGTTTCAAGTGCAGTAACCCGTTGGGTCTGCAGAAAACACTCTGTAAACCTGGCTATGGTGTTATGAATGCTGTGGTCAGGCCTGCGTGGTTCGGCTGGGCCGGCTCCTGAAGGGCATGGGGTGAGATAGAAACTGCCGGATTACTCTAGATACTTCCAGACATATTTAAGTTTAAATATGTGAATTAAAAATTCAAAGTAGCCCCGACCGGTGTGGCTCAGTTGGTTGGGCGTCGTTCTGCAAGACGAAGGGTCGCCAGTTCGATTTCCTGTCGGCACCCATGCCTGGGTGGTGGCCCTGTCTCCGGTGGGGGCCTGTGCAAGAGGCAACTGATTGATGTTTCTCTCCCTCTCCTTCTCCCTCCCTTCCCTTCTCTCTAAAAATAAATAAATAAATCTTTTTTAAAAAATCAAAGTAAACTGTATAACTGAACTGTGGATATGGTAGCCTCTAGCCCCATGTGGCTGTTTTTACATTTAAATTAATTAAAATGAAATACAATTAAAATTCCTTCCCCTAATCACATTAGCCACATTTTAAGCGCTCAATATCCACAGTGCTGGTGACTGTCATAGATCACTCTCTCCCCAGCTCAAGCCTGCAAAGGCTTCCACCCCCGGCAGTGAGATTCATCGTTGTCCTCGTGACCTACGTAGCTCCACCTGATCTGGCCCCCGCTTGCTTCTCCTGCCTCCTCCTCTCCTCTCGCTCTCACGCACTGTGTTCCAGCCACTCTGGCCTCCTTGCTGAGTAGCACGGTGATTAAACGCCTGCACTCTCTAGCTGCATCAGCGCTGCCGCATACTTGCTGTGTGACCGTGAGAAACTTTCTTACCTTCTCTGTGCCTTGGAGGATGATGCTAATAATAACGTGTAATGGGGTTGTTGTAAATGAGGAATGAAGTGGGTACATACATGCAAAGCTCCTGAAACAGGGTCTGGTACTTAGTAAGCACCATATAAGCACGAGCTTTTCATATTAATAGTTATTGTTCAAACATACTAAAACCTGTCCTGCTTCAGGGCCTTGGTTCTTGCTGTTCCCTCTGTCTAGAGTATTTTTTTGTCTTCCAGATTTTATAGGACTTTTATCCTCATTTCATTAATTACCCCCTGCTCAAATTTTCTTTCTTCAGAGAGGCCTTAGCTGACTACCCTATTTAAATTAGTCACTCCATCACTCTCCATCCCCTTTCCCTGTTCTGTAAGTGACAGCATATATTATTTGTTCACCATCCACCTTTTCCTACTAGAACGTCATATCCTTGACAACTCCACTGCATTGCCAGCCCCAAGAATGTAGCTTGGTGTATTGCAGATGCCAGATAAATAAGTTTTTAAATGAACGGTTGGATGGGAGGGTGGGTGAGTGCAGGTAGGGGTACGTAAGGGATGGAATACAAAGATGGCGGGATGTGTGGATGCATTTGTGGAGAGATAGATCAATAAATGGATCGATGTTTGGGTGAATGATGGGGCATATGAGTGGAGAAATCAGTGGATGAATATGTGGTGGGTGGAGTAGATGGATAAATGGAGGAGTGTATGATGAAAGGATGGGTAGATTGATCCATAAATAGATGTGTGAATGGATGAAGGAAGGAGTGAATGGGGGGATGAAGGATGGAGGGGTGGACAGATGGATCAGTGAGTGGATAGATGGGTGAATGGGTAGTGTAGATTGATGAAGCAGTGGGTGGATAAAGGAAGGAGTGGATGGATGGTGGATGATGAGTAGATGGCTTGATGGATGATGGATAAATAAATGAGTAGGCAGATGGATGGAGTAGCTGGATGAATAGATGGAGCAATTGATAGACGGAGGGGAGTTGGACGGGTAGAGGCTCTGGGCAAGGAACCATTCTGACCTCCGTCCCTGTCACTTTTGTTTTCCAGGCCACCCACCACCCCTCCTGCCCCTGTGTGCCTCTGTGTCTTTGCTGGGTGGCTTGACCTTTGGTTACGAACTGGCAGTCATATCGGGTGCGCTGCTGCCGCTGCAACTTGACTTTGGGCTCAGCTGTTTGGAGCAGGAGCTCCTGGTGGGCAGCCTGCTCCTGGGGGCTCTCCTCGCCTCCCTGGTAGGGGGCTTCCTCATCGATCACTATGGCAGGAAACATGCCATCCTCGGGAGCAACTTGGTGCTGTTGGCCAGCAGCCTGAGCCTGGGCCTGGCCAGTTCCCTGGCCTGGCTTCTCCTGGGCCGCTCGGCAGCTGGCTTTGCCATCTCCCTTTCCTCCATGGCCTGCTGTATCTATGTGTCGGAGCTGGTGGGGCCACAGCAGCGGGGAGTGCTGGTGTCCCTCTATGAGGCAGGCATTACCATAGGCATCCTGCTCTCCTACGCACTCAACTATGCACTGGCCGGTGTCCCCCGGGGATGGAGGCATATGTTCGGCTGGGCCGCTGCACCTGCTGTCCTGCAATCCCTCAGCCTTCTCGTTCTCCCTGAAGGCACAGATGAGGCTGCAGCCCACAGGGACCTCATCCCCCTCCAGGGAGGTGAGGCCTCCAAGGTGGGCCTGGGGAGGCTAAGATACTCCTTTCTGGACCTCTTCAGGGAAAGGGATAACATGCGAGGCCGAACCACCGTGGGGCTGGGGCTGGTGCTTTTCCAGCAGCTAACAGGGCAGCCCAATGTGCTGTGCTACGCCTCCACCATCTTTCACTCGGTCGGCTTCCGTGGGGGATCCTCCGCTGTGCTGGCCTCAGTCGGGCTTGGTGCTGTAAAGGTGGCAGCTACCCTGACTGCCATGGGGCTAGTGGACCGAGCGGGTCGCAGGGCCCTATTACTAGCTGGCTGTGCCCTTATGGCCCTGTCGGTCTGTGGCATAGGCCTCGTCAGCTTTACTGTGCCCATGGACTCAGGCCCAAGTTGCCTGGCCATGCCCAATGCCACCAGGCAAGCAAACCTCCCTGGAGACTCGGACCAGCCAATGGGATTGTCTTCACATCCACTGCCAACAACCAGCAAGAACCAAGGGGAGCCAGTCTCATCAACCTCTGAGAAAACCAGGCGCCACCCCAGAGGTGGGGACCCCACAACCCCTCCTGGGCCAGCCCTAAGCACCGCATCCCAGGCACCGCCTTCTCCTGCCCCAGGGCCAGCCCTGCTGCACTGGACCGCGCTGGTCTGCATGATGCTCTTTGTAAGCGCCTTCTCCTTTGGGTTTGGACCAGGTAGGTGGGAGTGTCCTGCAGGTCGCTCAGCTTTCTACCCTTCCTGGGGGAAACCTTGGGGACAGTATCCCTCAGGGTCTCAGAAGGACACTAGTGGGGCCTTGAATGTAAAGCCAGTGAAGCTTAAGCTTCAGGACCCCTTGCTTATTTGCAGACACTCCTTTAGAGGACAGGGGCCTGATTATATATTTTTTACTGAAAACCCCCCAGATTGGTTAAGCTTCAGGCTTCATAACACCTGAATTAGCTCCTGGATAGCTAGCTCACTCAAAAATCTTACTTGAAGGCAACTTAATGAATAGGGTGACCAACCATCCCAGTTTGCCCAACACTGAAGCTCCTGTGTCCCGGGCACCCTCGTGTGCCCCGGGGAAACCACGACTGTTGGTCATGCTAAAGGGATGCTTACAGCCCCGTCGGGAAGCAGCAGGGAGAATGTGGTGTCAGAAGCCCGGCACCATGTGAATCACACCAATGGGAGGCTGCCCGCTGGACCGTGGGTGCAGGCCCCGCCCCGGCCCCAGCCTAGGAGCCCTCCCTGCCCTCCTGTCCTAGTGACCTGGCTTGTCCTCAGCGAGATCTACCCCGCGGAGATCCGAGGGAGGGCCTTCGCTTTCTGTAACAGCTTCAACTGGGCCGCCAACCTCTTCATCAGCCTCTCCTTCCTCGACCTCATCGGTGAGTCGTCTTCACCTAATTCCTTGGTCCAGTTCCTTCTAGATGCAGGAATAATGTCCCCCACCCCCCAACAGGGACAGGGCTTCCTTATTGGTCCGGGTATAAATTACAGAAAACCTGACGTGAGCCAGTTTATGAACCAAAGGGAATATTTTTGTAAGGAGGGCCGTCAGCTTCAAGCATGGCTGATCCAGAAGCTCCAGTACAACTGTGGCCATCTTTAATCTCTCTCCACCCTGCTTGCTTCCCACACGGTGGGCTTCATTCTCAGGCAGACACCTCCGGGGGGCAAAGATGACCGCCCACAGATCTCCTCAGCTTGGCAGCCCCTTGGAAAGAGAGCATTTCTTTGCCAGTGGCTCCTCCCCGAGACCTGGAGCTGCTTCTCATTGGCTTAGCAAGATCACATGCCCACCCCTGAACCAATCACTGTGGCTGGAGGGCTGTCTCTGTACCCTAGGCTCCCGGCCTGGGTCATATACCCACCCTGGGGTTGGGGTGGGGGAATGGAGACGGCCTCATCGACCAGTGGACCAGAGGTTGGCGCGGAGTCGTTCCCCAAAGGGAAACTGGTGTCAGATAAAGGGAGAAGATTCTTTTCGGAGCTGGGCTTTGCCAAGCCTGCATCCTGCCACTGGTTCGCTGCTGAGGGGAGTGTTATTTTCCCTACGTTCATGTTTTCAGATCCCGAGCGCACTCCACTGGTAGAGTTTTAGATGTGGGTGTGCGGGCATCCACAGAAAAGACAAAATGCCCTTGTCAGGGTTTGTGGTCTGAGCCCTGACCCTTTGCCCGCCTCTGGGTCAACCAGTCCTACTCCTGCTTGAAGGCCCTTATCTGACAGTTGTTGGTCATTCTGCAAAGCGACCCTCTGAGACTCCTCTGGAGGTGAACCCACTTTCCCTGCGCGACCTGGAACCAGCCAGCTGGCCGCACGCCGCCCACTCTCCCTCCCCTCCCCCCTGTTCCCAGGCACCATCGGCTTGTCCTGGACCTTCCTGCTGTACGGGCTGACCGCTGTCCTTGGTCTGGGCTTCATCTACTTATTTGTCCCTGAAACAAAAGGGCAGTCGTTGGCAGAGATAGACCAGCAATTCCAGAGGCGACGGTAAGGGGGACAGGGCGGGCCTGGAGGGAGAGTCCCATCGAGCCTGAGCCCTCCGCTGCAGGACTTCAGCTGGCATACTTTCCCCCTGCAAGAAAGCGAGTTTCTCTTCTTCTTGCCTCTCTCCTGCCCGGACCCTGTGCATTTTGTCCTGTCTTCGTACAGGAGCTGGTTTGCTTGAGTTGCCTTCGTGTCTTCCTACAGCAGAGTTTCCTTTGACTTTAAGCCCAGATTAAACCTTTAAATTGTGCCATTGTGGAATCCCCAGAGGTTGGAAGAGTAGAATCTCTAAAACCAGAGAATCTTCGAGTCCTGGAAGCTTGGCGAAACCAAACATTATGACTGGCCTTTTAAATCCTCAAGCAAAGAACTATGGGCTTAATCCACTTATTCAGGGGGCATTTATTTATCTTAAAAGATTTTATTTATTTTTTAGAGAGGGGAAGGGAGGGAGAAAGAAAAGGAGAGAAACATCAATGTGTGGTTGCCTCTCACATGCCCCCAACTGGGGACCTGGTGCAGAACCCAGGTATGTGCCCTAGACTGGGAATCCAACAGGCCACCCTTTGATTCACGGAGGGGCACTCAACCACTGAGCCACATGAGCCAGGGCAAGTGGGTACTTATTAAGCCCCTACTATGTGCCAGGCGGTGTCCTGGGCCATAGGCTATATGGCTGAGAATAGGATGGAGAAGGCCCTTATCCTCATGAAGCTTCCATTCTAATGGGGGAGAGGGACAGAAAATAAGCAAGTCAACAAAATAAGCAAGAGCAGGCCCAGGGAGACCCAGAGGAGTAGTCAGGTAATTCAGAAGATGGAAATGTACATTAAGGCAGGAAGTGGGAAGGGACAGGTAGGAGTGAGGCGGGGATGGGATGAGGGGTCCCAGGGCATGTTCCATTCCCGTTTCCTCCAGGAAGACTCCCAGGCCCTGCCACCCTCTGACTACTCACCTCTGCTTGACAGGTTTGCCCCGAGCTTTGGCCACAGGCAGGGCACATTTGGTGTCCAGTACAGCCGCATCAAGGTCTCTGGGGCCTCCTGAGGAGTCCGTCTGCTTGGAAAATGCCGGAACCATGGTTTTAGCAGACTGTCTCCAGCTCCCTGCTTGCCTGGGCCCCAGAGCACAAGTTCTAGGTGGTCCTTTGACACTGACCCCTGCTCCAGAGGAGGTCTTTTGTGCTCGGGTGGAGAGGACGGAAGTCTGAGAACCCAGAAGTCTTCATGTTCAGTCTCAGGCTCTGAGGGCTTCTGAGGAGCTGCCTTCTTGCCCCAGTTTCCCCACTGACTCTGCACATCTCTGCAGTGTTTATAATGAGAACATCTTATGGAGTTTCCACTGTTCCCTGGGCTTTCTCAAAGAATCTCTGGGGTGCCAGTCCTGGCAGGAAGTCTCGCCTGGTATCCCCCTTAAACCCCAGCTGAGGAAACCATATTCTCTGCTCTCTTTTTTCATGTGGCTGGGACTTTTCAGTGAGGTGGAAGCCTGTTTTTTTTGGGGGGGGGTTTGGCTCTTAGAGATCAGTTTTGTTCATCCCTCTAATGCTCTTACCCAGAAGCTTTACCATTCACCAGCAACCCAGACTGGTTCACAGGAGGCTCAAGTTCTAGGCCCAATTCTGCTGGTGTCATTGCTCTGTGACTATGGGCCTCAGTTTCCCCCATGTGTACAGAGGGACACCTGGACCAGGTTGTTCTTAAGATCTCTTCTGACACCGGTGAGCTGGGATTCTAAATGCTGGTAATACAACAAATATTCAGCATGGGCACTGCTCTCCAGTCACGTGTCATCTCTCTGGGGGATGTAAGTTTTATTAGCGGAAAGGTCAATGGCCGTCCAGAGTCACGTGCACTAAAATCCAAGAGCGTGGAATGAGCCGCCGGAGCTGACACCAGGATGGTGCTGGTTGCCTTTTCATTCAGAAAGATGCTTTGGAGGCCAGCGAACCTGGTTGTCAGTGCTGCCTGCACCTCTTGGCAGCTGTAGGCCTTGGGTGAGTAATAGCTCCCTCGAGCTCCAGTGTCTGCATCTTCAGTAAGGGTGTGACTATGCCCCCAAGGGGTGTATGTAACCCTGTTTCCCTTCAGGAAGGTCTTCAGCTGGTCCCATTCAACTAGTCAAGGAGTGGGGGGCCGCATGTTCACCTCAGTACCCAGGCCCCCTCCTTCAGGACATTGTAAAGGATTGTCCCCCAACAGGTGAGTCAGATAGAGATTGACCAGGTAGCTCAGGCCAGAGGTCACTAAAGAAAGGGACTGGCAAGGAGTTCCTGGATGCTGAGAATGAAGAGCTAGAGTAGGCTCCAGGTGCTGGCGTTGGATGAGGCTTTGTCACTGTGCCTGCCCACCTGGGTGCTGATGCAGCCCCCCAGGACTCTGGTCCCTCAACCCCTCTCCTCTCCTTTCTAGATACAGATGCTCCTTGACTTATGACGTGGTTACGTCCCAGTGAACCCATCGTAAGTCAAAAATTCATTTAATACCCCTCACCTCCTAAACACCATAGCTTAGCCTAGCCTGCCTTAAACATGCTCAGAACACATCAATTAGCCTCCTGTTGGGCACAATCATCTAACAAAATGAATACACTGTGGAGTATCGGCTGTTTACCCTCGTGGTAGAGTGACGGACTGGGAACTGAGGCTTGCTGCCGCTGTCCAGTGTCCTGAGAGGGTATCAAACTGTATAGCACTGGCCCAGGAAAAGGTCAGAATTCAAAGTACAAATGCATATTGCTTCCACACCATCATGAAGTCGGAAAACCCTAAACTGGAGCATTTTAAGCCTGGGCATCTGTACTTCCCTTAGATCCAGTGGTGTGCTGGAGCCAGCTTGCACTGGCTTATAAGAGCTGATTGTTAAATTTTCAGGATCTTTGCAAGCTGGTTGTTAAACACAGCCATTAAAAGAAATTAAATTCCTTAAACTTATAATTAAATAAATTGTATTAAAAACAAAGGAGATAAATACTAAAAACTCATCACTTCCTTATTTTACCACATTTTACTATTACCCGTGTTCTTGAGGTTATTTACATCTCTTGTATCTCAGGAGGGACATAGGGGAGAGTTTGAGCATTTCTTCCTGGTCCCGCCTTCAATGACGTCACGTGGGTCCCTGGAAACTGGCCATGGGGAGTGCATTCGCACCACAGAGGTTGGGGAACATGAAAAATCCGGGCTTGATTTATTGTTGTGTTGGTTTTACAGTCCTAAGAACGTGATGGCTAAAATGTTAACAGTGCCAATTAAACTTAAAACTATGCCTGTTGTGTCTAAAGCCAATACCTTGGGAGTGGCACAAAAAATGGAGGAAATGCTGCTCCAGGATGTGAGCTGTTATCCAATCCAGCCAGCAAGTTGCTCATGTCAGTGATGAAGGTGCCCCGACATCCACCTTCACTGTTTCCTTTCGTTGGACTCATTAACGAGAGCAGAAATTGCACCCAGCGCCCGTGTGGGAACCGCACTTGTGAGCGACTTCCTGCTGAGTCGGCTTGCTAGCAGGCAGGAATGCGCAGTCCACTTTTGTGCAGTCGAGGCTCAGTGTCAATCACAGCTGCTCGTGCGTACAGGAGTTTGGCAGAAAATAATAAACGTTCTGTGAGAATTAATTGGTGATATGGAATTTATAATAAAGAGTATTTTCAGTAAAGTGAGGATATTATTTGTAAATTTGAAAATTTTGTGCAACAAACATATTCTTCATCCCAGTAAACTTCACACACACACACACACACACACTTTCCCCTGGAGAGCAATTGTTGGATACCTGCCAGCACGTCACTGCTAAGATCTGTCCATGGGGCCCCTTTGAATCCGGTTCTCTCCCCAGGGACTCCCAAACCTGTCTCAATTCTCCTTTCCTGTCAGCCTAGGAGAAATGCTTTTCTAGCCTTTGGGTGGATTCCCCCCAATATACTTACTGTTCAGAGATGCTCTGTGGCCACCACTAGTTCAAGGTTGGGGTCATAGTAGGTGCTCAGAGTGGTGACGAGGATAATGAGGGCAAGGGCCAGGTGGCCGTTCAGAAAGGGGGGCATCTAAAGGTATTTTTAATTTGGGGTACCTACTATGTACTCAGAGATCTCTAGTGCCAATCAGGAAAGAGATGTGGTCTGCTCACTGACCTGCAGGGTGGATGCTGGGAAATTCTTCTCCCAGATAACCCCAGAATCATTTCAGCCCCTGGTCTCTGCTTAGCCCTTTCAAACACGCCCCACACTCAGCACCTGCCTATTGTTTGCCACATTGCAGGACACAGACTACTTACTTTTCCTTAAAGTGACTTGCCTTCCAACCTGTTGCGCAGATGGGCGATCTGCCCTGGTGTTCACCGTAGGGTTTACTTATGTCTTGGTTCCGATGCGATTCAGGATCGTGGGGTTCCCTGGCACAAAGATGATCTGAGGGGAGCTGCAGGAGGCAGGGCTGGGGGTGCGATGGGCTACATAGAGAGGAGGTGACCTGGTCCAAAGGGAGGGTTCAGAAGTGCACGTGAGCAGTCAGGACACCAGGTTCGAGTTCTGCCTCGGCTGCTTGCTAGTTTCGTCTCTCTGAGCCTCGGTTCCCTCATCTGCAAAATGGAGGCACCGGCAGGCCCTACCTCAAAAGTCTGAGAACACCGGACTGAGGTACCAGATGGGAAATCACGTTCCAAGCTGTAAAGGGCAGTGCACCCGTAGAGAGTGGGGATCCCCTGAAGCTTCCCCCCAGCTGTGGGCAGGGCTCCTTTGCCCCAGGGCTGCCCCAGACCCTGTTCTGACTCAGTTTCTGTATTTGCTCCTTCCGCTTTCCAGAGCAAATATTTTTCCATCTGTGGCATAGGAGGAGGGTGGAATGTTGACGTGAGGCACAACATTTTCCCAGCGCCCCGCTCCGAAAGTGTTTCCAGACCCCCACACGCTGGGTCCTGTCCAGGGTAGACAAGAATTTTCATGGCTGGTTTGGTACATGGGTTTGGAGTTTTTCCTGCTTGTGAAATCTGAAGTGGAAAAGCTGACATTCTGCTTCTAACCGATCCTCACAAGATGCGAAAATTCCCAAGTAGGTGGCTATGTTGAAAGCTTTGTATTCTAAATGAAATGAAATAATGAAATCAAATTTAGTTCTTAAAAAATTGGTTTATTTAATAATGAGATGAGTGGCAGCCCACCAAAATATTACACAAATTTCAGGATTATTTTATAATCTCTTTAGCTCTGCTTTGTATTAAAATTGTATTAAAACATCTGTTGACTCAGATTCAGGTCTCCCTGAATTGTCCACTTTATACAGCCTCTCTCACTGGTCATTTGAATTCTTTCTTTTCCGGGACAATATTTGAGACTCTACTGAGTGTTATTGCACGTACAGCCAACGGCTTTCAGAGCCTGCGTGTGTGTTCCCACTGGGTTTGGCACTGCCGTGTTGCTAACTCCTTCCAGATTTGGGGACCGATGCCACCTCAGCTCTCCTGATTGGACGGTCTGGGTTGCTGGTTCCTGAGATGCGGTCCCAAAAGCTCTCTCTGTAGGGTGTTATTCTCGCGATAATAAATATCGCACCGATGTTAAGCTGCTCAATACAGTTTCAATATCTAAAGCAAGAAAGAGATTTTTCTAAACCTCTAAGTTAGATGGTAGAAGGTGAATAACACACCGTGTGTGTTTCATTGCTCAGGTGGCTAGAAACCGCCCTGATTACAGAGCCTCTGGTGACAGGCAGCTGGGTGACTGTCTCTGACTTTCCAGAAAGCTAAACCCAGTGCTAAATGGCCTTTGTTGTCTCAATGATGCGGCCCACGCCAATCTTGGATGTCCGTGAATTTTCTACTCTGAATCGTTACTCAACAAACTATTACCAATGTTTATCTCTAAGTAGTAGAATAAGAAGGAATTTTATTGATCATTAATGTTTCTCTGGATTGTCAAAAATTTCAACAATAAACATAAAATGTGTAACAAAAATTTTAAAAACCTTAGTAAAATTGCTACAAACAATAAAGATCAAAGTGAAGCTGTGGTATACTAGATGATTGTTCAGTAACTATTTACTCCTTCCCCACTCTCAGCAGAGTATACTCTGTGGCCTCATTGATGCTGTTCTTGTCCACATGACTTGCTTTGGCCAATAGGACGTGGGCTGAAGCCACAAGGTGCCAGTTCCCAGCCTAGAGATTAAGAGGCATTGGGTGTATCCTCTCACTCTTCTGGGAACTTCCAACATCCACCATAACAGCAGGGCTTGGCCCTTCCAGCCTGGACCCTAGAGCGACAAACCTGTTACACACCTGAACCTGACCTCAGCCAGAGGCACAGCTGTACCAGGCAGCTCACATATCTGAAAATGAGAAAGAATGCTAATTGAAGATTATGAGGTTGTTTGTTATGCAGCAAATGCTGACTAATACAAAATCTAACCAGGTAGGAAGTGTTTTTACCACCTACTGAGTATACCCTTGCCATACCTGAAAACCCTAAAATAATAACAACAACAACAATACTAATAATACAATTTTTGCTTTCAAAATAGTTAATAGTTAGAAACATGCAAAAATAAAAACCACCCATATCTTATCACTGAAATATAATCACTAACAACATCCTGGTGTATATCCACCTCACCTCTTATCTCTGATGACAGATGATGCAAGCTACATCAAAACCTTGGAGGCATGCCCGACTCCTCATTCTTTCTCCTTCACATCCAGTCTGTCAGCAAATTCTCCAGGCTCAGCCTAATTCGGCCTTTCTCATCACCTCTTCCCTCACCATCGCTGCCGTGACCACCATCTCTCACCTAGATTAGATTGTTGCAACATCGGTATAACAGGTCCTTACTTCTCTTCTTGCCCCTCACCTATTCTCCACACAGCAGCCAGGGGACCCTTTAAAAACCTAAGTTGGCCCACGTCACTCTTCTGAGCTGAGCTACCCAAGGCTCCTGCCTTACTCAGGCAGCCTCTGTCACCACTTCTCAGGCCCTCCCTGCTCTCCTCTCTGACCTCATCTTTTCCCTCCCAGCAGCTCCGACACACTCTGCTGCCCACCCTCAGCTCTTTCTACGCCCGGTGGTAGGAATGAGCACATGGCAGATACTTGTACGGCCCACTCCTTTGTGTCTTCCTGTTATTCAGGGAGACCTTCCCTGGCACCATAGCTAAAAGTTCACGCTCCCATGTGCATGCACATACAACACACACATGTACACGTAAATGCACGGTGCATGTACTTGTGCATACACACTGACACTTCACATTCGTCACTCCCTGCTTCGCTGCTCCATCTTGGCCCCTGCCACTCTCTAACATACAATATATCTCACCAACCAGTAACTCATTATCCGCGCCCCCTGCTACATTGTAAGTTCCACAACAGCAGAGTATTTTGCCTGTTTTGGTTGCCACTGTATTTTCCTGAGTTTAGAACAGCACCTGGCACATAATTAGACACTCAACAAATATTTGTTGAATAAACAAGTGAGTGAATGTAGAGTGGCTGGAATGTTGCAGATACAGAATAAAGGGTAATCATGAGCACTAAGGAGGTTTTTAAAAGAATGCTCTCTTCCTCTCATACTATAGATGCTGTTGAAAGTTGATAAAAAATTTTAAATGGAGCATAAAATATAAAGTCATAAAGGCCACTGGTAGAAACAGCAGTAAGATAATTATTAAAAGCAAGAAGGCGAAAGGAGGAAGAGACAGTGGAGGGAATGCATGTGAACAAAACTCCTCATCTCTCATCCCCGTACATCGTTTAAGGTGGACGATGTAAGAACAGCCACTGTACGCTTAGTTCTTAAAGCAGAGCCCACAAAGCTATGGAAACTGCTCCTCAGATGTATTCTATTTGGTCCAGATATTACTTATACGATTTTTGAGTTAGTTGCAACTTTTTTCAGTTACAGTTTACTTTAAATATTATTATATTTGTTTCAAGTGTACAGCAGAGTGGTTAGACAGTCATTCATTGGTTGCTAACTTTTGAAATTTGGGATATTTCTGCCTTCTCTTGAAAAAGACGGGGCCCTGTTGGGCCTGCAATTCTCAAGTACAGACACCAGGTGGTGCAGAGTAGCAGCTCGTCCTATTACATGTGGCTTGAACCCCTTGTTTGCTGTTAAGCTTTTCATTCTTGGTATAAATATTTAATGGTAACAACCTAAAAAAATAGATACAAATAATTCTAACAGTACGTACGTCCAGGCAGTGGGGCCTGGAAGTGTTGCAAGGATGAAAGAGGAGGGTAATTCCCCATTCAGAACCTTCTGCCCCATGTGTGCATGCCTGGGGGTTCAGGTACATACGCCTTGTTCCAATAACAAAAGGACTAGCTAGGTGAAAAAACTATTTAAGAATATGCTTTTTCCTTTAGAAGAATTTTTAAGCCCTGAAAAATATGAAGATCAAAAATAAAAACTCCCCATGCCCTACTAGTTACCAAAAAACAACTTGGTATATATTCATCTAGTCTTTTGTCTATGAATATAAATCAAGCTAGTCAGAAGTGAAGACAGGTATTTGGGGAGATTGATATTTTCACGTCATTGAGATCACACTATGTAAAACATGGAGACCTTCACCATTTACATTATCAAGTATTTTACATGAAGCTAAGTTCATATACATATTGTCTTTGCCAATGTTAGGAGTCGCATCAGCAATTTCTCCCAGTGTCTGGCTTTTCTTCACTTCTGAGTGTGTAGTAAATTGAATTATATGCTTACCAAGTCAACATTCGTTTTCCTGGCGAAGACTGAATCTGCCAGTGGAAACCGAGTGTTTTCATTTTCTTTCTTTCTCCCCATCACTCTGTGCTTTTCTGGTTTCTCTGGGTGCATATTTCCCATCCCCACACCCCTTCACTTGGCAACTGTGAAGTTGCTAAGTTCTTCCAGATCTGGGGTCCGATGCCATCCTACGTCTCTGGGTTTGACAGGCGGGTTGGTGGTTACTGAGATATGATCCGGAAAGCTCTCTCTGAGGCTGTGTGTCGATCAGACGTCAAGTCATGAGACGGGAGGTGGCAGCCGTGCTGCTTCTGGATGCTGGAGGTTGTTTCTTTCTCCCTGAAGTTTATCTGCACCGTGCTGGACACAACACAAGTTTCCATGGTATCCTTGACAGTTTTCCAACTGTTAGGCAACCAGATCAGGTAGCTCTTGGCAGGAGCTCTAAGATTTTAGCTCCAGATAAGCTCTTCATTGCTTTTGACCATTGACTTCAATTTGAATATCAGTAAAATCTCTCTCCGTTCACACCAGTGGCCACACTAGCTTCTCTGCCTCCGCAGTGGGGTAATTTTTTGAGACAGTTACAATGTGACCCTCGTGTTAGCAGCTGAGATTTCCAGCCTCCCAGGCTCACCCTTCCTGCCACCTGATCTGAAGCCTCAAGGTGGGAGACCAAGCAGGACCACTCACCTGTGGTCGCTGTGTCTTTGAGCTTGTGTGTGGGCGGGACATTCCCAGACATTGAAAGACTGGAAGCCAGAGGGGCAGGCCTCAACTCTCTGTTCCCTCCAATCACCCATTCAAACACACTGGTGGGATAATTCTTTATCTGGCTCTGCAGGAGCTGTTGGAAGTTCCCACAGCTTTTCTGCTCACTCTTGGATAATGATAAAAGACAGTTTGATGATGAGAACAATCAGATGTCTTCCAGTTGTTTCCAAGTGTAACAACAGTTTATGTTCAGTAATTAAAATGTCAAGTCATAATTCCAAACTTCATTCGTGTTACACCTTTCTCCTCCCCCACTGTACTTCTCCCCGCCCCGCCCCCCAACCTGACCCCAAAGAGGTAAGGGGCATGAAGACTACTTGGCCGGTGCTATTAGGATGTGGCATTGTGCTTTCTAGACTCAGTGGGTATTTGCAGCCTATTTCTTCTCTTGTTAGGGTGCGTTTGGGGGGCTGTTTCTTGGCAATCCCCCCGCTGGGAACCTTTGAATGACCTTCCACAGACTCAGGCGATGGGTCTCCTCTGCCTGGCCACTTTCAATTTTGCCCAGAGATCCTTAGCATCTCCACATGATTCCTCACATTTCCAGGTCACCTCCCACTGGGAATTTCAGGCGATCCCAGGCCAGCGGCTTCTGTGGGATTCAGAACCAGTCCCTGGAAAAGTTCACACCCTTAACCCACTCTAGAGCCACTCCCCGATGCTGCTTGGAGTAACCCATCATCTTGCAAAGGTTGAGCAGCCATAAACTCAAACTTCTGTTCACCCTCAGGGTGATAGTTCTTGAAGAGATTCTCCTGGGCGGCCCACCCCATCTCTTGGCTGGCCAATGAAGGCGTTTCCTACCCTACCTTTCTGGCTACAGTGATTGGTTCAAGAATGGGGGCATGACCAAAGCTAAGCCAATCAGAGCCAAGAATGCTTCCGGTGCTGGGAATTATTTTTAAATCTCATAAGAGAGGTGTTGTGTGTGTGTGTGTGTGTGTTGTGTTTTGTTTTTTACTGGTTGCTGAGGGACTAGGAGTGAGCGTAGAGCTGTGTCTGCTACCAGAAAGGACAGCCTGGTTGAGGATGAGGCTGAGACCGCAGGCAGCATGAGGACGAGGAGAGATATAGATTCCTGATGGCATCTGAGCATCTCATGTCCAAAGTCAGACTCATCCATGAACATTTTAGGTATGTGAGTCGATACATTTCTTTTGTTCCTTTAAGCCAGTGCAGTTTAGTTGTTTCTTTCACTTGCAATCCAGAGACCTGGCTGACACAGAAAGAGGAGGAATCATATCCCAGGAGGAGAAATGATTAAGCATTTAATCTGAGGTCTGCCAGGTCTCAAATGTCTCCTTTGCATAACTCCCATCGAGAGTTCCATCAATTCATTCATTCAACAAGTATTTCTGAAGCACTCTGCTTTCCCTGACACCTTTGAAGTAACTGTTAACATCCAGACTTTAGAGGTAAGGAAATTCAGGTTTCCGCAAGGACACGAAACCTGCCCAGTGTCACACACTCTGGATGTCAAAGCTGTGTCTCGCCTCGACGTATGTCTGACTCCAAAGCCCTTGTTTTCCCATTGGCTGCATGAGCTGCTCTGAGCTGCCCTTACCAGCCAGTGCCTGCTTGTTGGATCTCATTCCAGGAATGAGCTCCTGGAGCAGCAGGGCACAGGCAAAGGGTGACATTCCCAGGGGGCGACAAAGTCTGTCAGGACAGGGGTGGGCAGCCGCCTCTCTGCCTCCCAGAGAACCTTCAAATCGTACCCACATGGCCCCGGGGACCCTGGTCATCCTGCAGTCTCTCATGGGACTCAATGCCTTGGGTCTAGTAGGTGCTCAATCATAGTATATTGAGTAAAAGAAATAGTGGAGAAAACGTTTGCCATGGCAACCACAGTGCCAGTGCTAAGATTGAAAGTGGCAGTAATGCCCCCTGGGAAGGGCTGCGGACACACGCAATTCTATGTCTAAGCATCTATCCCGCAGGCACATTTGCACACAGACCAGTATCAGGACCACAGCGCGGGGCTGGCCAGGTTGTGCACTGCCCAGCACTGGGAAGCACCTTTCACTTGGGGGACGGTGAGAGGTAGATAACTCCTCTATGTCTTCCCTTGTGTGCCCTGTGAACTTTTTCTTTTTACCATAGTCATATATAATTTTTCTCCAAAGAAAATGCTGGATGAGTTTAAATTCCTTAATACATTGCTTGGCACATCAGCGCTCAATAAGTGTTAACAGCCTCTATTATCATCATTGTTACCATCTTATTGTTTTGAAACTCGTAGGGTGTTATTACACCATAGAGACGCACGAGGGCGCACAAAGCATCCAATAAAGACGTGTTTTCACAGCAGCAGCCCCTCTGAGGCTGTGGTTTTGAGGGTACAAGGGTGGAGGGGAAAAATATTGGGGGCCCTCTATAAATGACAAGGGCAAATCTTGGCTCCATCGTGGTCCAGTCAACCAACCTTTTAAGTGAAATACCAGCCTCATTTTCTGAGCGTTTCCCTAATGGAAATCAGGGTGACTCCATTCCGCATAGGTGATGGTGGTTTTGAGGAGCGCCCCTCCGACACCCGATCACGTCTCCCCATCTGTGTCAGAGGGATAAACCCGCTGTGCAGGGCTGCTGCCAGGGTTAACCAGGGACTCTCCGAGATTTTTTTTTTAGAAAGCCTGAACTAGTTCTTTCTATAGTGAAAAACCAGAAAGAAAAAAAGGGAGAGAGAAAAGGGAAAAAAAATCCCTCCAAAAAGTACCAAAATTGAAGTCACTCTTACAAGGTTAGATTTTTAAAACTCACACCTCTAACACACATACACACACACAAAATAGAAAGACAGTAATTCTCATGGGCTGACAGTGGGACCCAAGTTTAACGATTTTCTATAATCTCTTCTGCTTCCAGTTCTGGCGGCACTTCTCTGTGACTTGGGGATAACCTCATCTGAAGATAACACACAAAAGCCGGTGCTGAGGCCTGTGGCAGACAGATTGTACATCTGCCTGACAGCGGTCCTCCCTTCCCCCTGGCTGTAAGAACTTTGTTCCAGCAGAACAGATGGCAAGGTGCTCCACGGAGGGATGCTCCACCCCTAGCCCCAAGGGGTCAATTGTGATAGTCGGAGTCATTCTCTTTTGCCAGCAATTGCTTTATAGGTGGGCATATGCCCTGGTTCTGGCCAATGAGATGTAAATGACTTTCTCCTGGGTGTTTCTGGGAGAAATTTTCCTGTGTGATATGAGGAGGACAGGAGAAACTTCTGTCTGTCCTATGTCTGAATGTAGTCAGAAGGTCTGGAGCTGCAGCAGTTATTTTGTGACCATGAGGAAAGGACCAGGAAAACTGCAGAGGCTCACTGGCAACCACCGATCTGCTCTGTGCCCATGAAGTGTTGCCTTTTATAGAATCTCATAGAAATGGGTCATAGAATAGAGAGCCTTTATGAGACTGGCTTCTTTCGTTCAGCATAATGCTTTTGAGAGTCACCCGTGTTGGCCCATCTACCCACAGTTTACTCCTTTCTGTTGCGGAGTTTCAGTCCACTGGGCGGATGTACCATAATTTGTTTCTTCATTCCCCAGTGAGGGACCTCTGGGCTGCTTCCAGTTTGGGGTGATTATGAATGAGCTGCTCTAAACTTTCATGTACAGGTTTTCGCCTGAAGAGAGATTTTCATTTCCTTAGGTGAAATGCCCAGGAGTGGGATTGCCGGGTCGTATGGTAAGTGTGTATTTAACTTTATATGGAAACTTCCAGACTGCTTTCCAGAGCGGCCACACCATTTCCCATTCCCACCAGCCATGTGGAGACTAAGCTGCTCTGCACCCCCACAGCCGTCTTCTTCCCACCATCGTATCTCCACCACCAAGCGTAGAACCTGGCACACAGTAGGTGCTCAACAAGTATTTGCTGAGTGATTAAGTGGGCAACTCGAGGCGATCATATCAGGAAATGATGAGAATTTAATGGGATAAAGTTTGCAAAGCCCTTGGCACAGTGCCAGGTCCTTAATATGCACTCAAGACCTGAAGGGCTTTGTTGGCATCAGAGGCCACCTGGCCAGGGTCAAGGTCCCCATGTCCCCACCTCCTTTATCTGATCTCTGGCTCCCTGAGCACCAGGCTGTGGGAATAGAAATATCCTCTCTCCCCAGGAACTGAGGAAGGAAGAATCCCCCTGCTCTTAGCGGGACCCCCAAACCTGCAAGCACTTTCTGAGTCAATCTTGTGGCCTCTCGGCTCCTGCGTAGGAGGAACCTGGGGGGAGGCTTGGAACCCACTGTATTTTCTTTGCCTCCACACTCAAGAATGGGAGGCACACAGGCCAAAGAATGGAGCAAATGTTTGTTTTCCTAGCTGGCCCTGTCCCCTTGAGGGGACACCGATGCCCCCACCCTGCTGAGTGTAGCCGAGCTCTTTGGCCTCCCGTGTCCACCCCCACCGGGGACCTGTTTGCCAGGATCTTTTCACCACCTTTTCTTTTTCACAATAGCTCTGACCCTTTGTGCTGTTATTTTTCTAGGTTAATTGAATACGTTCTGCGCGGTGGAGGCCCGCAGACTGCGCCAAGCACAACAGGCCCGGCATGAAGGGGGCCTGGGAGGCCAATCCCACCTCTGTGGCCTGGGGCCTGCTGAGGCAGGGGTGGGGGGACATTTACGGGAGGGGGCAGGAATGTGGGCTAACCTTCCATGCCGGCAGCAGCAACTGGGGTGGGGGTGCGGCCAGGGAGGAGGGAGTCTTAGGATCATCTTTCCACCTTCTTTTTCTTATCAGAGAAGATTATCCCTAAATCCTTCAGGAGTTCACGCTGGTATTTCCGGAGCATCTTCTAGCAGCAGAAAACTAGCAAGGCGGCCTCGGGTGTAATAATAGAAACCAAGAGTGCAGTGGTTCTTCACCAGGGGCGATTTTTGTGCCCCCAGGGGACCCCCAGAAGTATCTGGAGACGCTTTGGGTTGCCATCACCAGGCGGTGAGGGGCTGTGGGCATTTAGTGGGCAGAAGCCAGGGATGCTGCTAAACTTCCTGCAACACACAGGACGGCCTCCATAACAATGACCCGGCCAGATGTCAATGGTGCTGAGGCCGAGAAACCCCGAGTTATCGCTATCCCATTGCGCAGATGAGAAGACTGATCCAGAGCAGTTAAGTAATGTGGCCTGGGAAACACAGCCAGGAAGTGTCAACCCAGAAAGCCTGACCGAGCTGTCCTCCTGCACCACCCACTATTAGAGTCCATGGGGACAGGATGGGGGGCACCCGAAAGGGAGGGGCTCCTTCAGAGCTGGGGGGAGTGGGAGGGGTGGAGTTCTGGGGATCTTCTACGGAGGATGAGAGGACAGGGGACTTTGGAAAGATTCCCAGGGGATGAAGGACTCAGTCATGATCCCTCTTCTCACAGGAAAAATCTGCTTCCAAATTTGGTCAGATACCTTTCCCTGTCACCCCCAAACGTGCCACTTCAGACAGGGTCTGGGAACTGCTCTGCAGTACCCAAATGTGAGCAGCAGAGGGAGCAAGAGTTCCTCTGCGCTTTTCCACCTATAGCTTTTTCACTGTACAGGAAATAGATGTGCCCTAAAGAAAATGCGGAAAATATAAAAAAGCAGAAGAAAGAGAAATAAATTGCCTGTAGTCCCACCTCCAGGAACAGCTGGAAATGTACACAGTGAGCCTTCCTGTCTTTTTCCCAGGCCAAGTTGTTTAACTTGTTTTGTTCTGTTTTCATGTCTTCCAGCAAAGGTATCATCGTCCTGGAGACATGATTCTGTGGCCTGGATTTTTCTCTGAAGGTAAATTGAAGGTTTTCCTGTCGCCTAACAAGCTCTTCATGCCACCCTCAGTCACAGAGTGACTGACGGCTCTGGAGTGGGTGGATGCTCCACTCCACAATCGTGCGTTAAGCTCCCACTGTGCGCCAGACTGTGTTGAGCACAGTGGGGAGACTGTAACAAGCAAGGAGACCCGGCTCTGGGGAGACAGCCGTACCCAGGGTCATTTCAGATGCAGGAGCAGGGCTTCTGGGTGGCGGGTGCTGCCTCCCAGAGGAGGGACATTCAAACAGGGCCCCGGATGAGGACCAGGAGTCAGCCTGGTGAAGGAGCTGGGAGACAGTGCTCCCGCTGGGAACATGCTGGGCATGTTTGGAGAAGGGGCTGGGAGGGGGCACCTGGCTGAAGGCCTGGTGAAGCGAAGGGAGGTGGGCAGCAGCAGACCAGGTGAGTCTGGTGGGTGGCCGCAGAGGGGACTTCAGTCTTCATTCTAAGAGCAGCGAGATGTCTCTGACAGGCTGATGAACAGGAGTGACTGACCAGCTCCTTACATTTTGGCGGGGGGTGGGGGGGTGGGTGCTGGGTAAGCTGCAGGAGGAGGCTGGGCTGGAAGCTGATGCAGTCGATTGACAAGAGATGACCATGGCTCGGGCCAGCTCAGGAGTGGACAGGGACGTCATCAAATTCAAGATTTATTTTGGAAAAAAGTCCCTGGGGCTTGTTGAGGGATGGGGCCTGGAGAGTGAGGGACAGCGAAGGGCACCTCCTGGGTTTCTTCTTAGTGCCGCTGGGCAGATGGCAGCACCATATCTGGAGACTGGAGGGAGGAAGGAGGCCTCTCATGCGCGCTGCCCCGGTCTCTCCACTCCCGGGCCCCAAGCTCACCAGGCCGGGCCCAAGGAAGGCACCTGCCCCTCTGCTTCCTTCCTGAAAACACAGAGCAGTGGTACCGGAAGAGGAGGACGAAGACTCACCTCTGGGCTGAAAGGATAGGAGTCCCTTGCACTTCACTTTTTAAAAAGTCGTTACTTGTTTTTTCTTTCAAATTGAGAGAAGAATCACCAGGCGTTGGAGCGACATGGATAAAACACAGGTCGGCACAAGGAAGAGACTAACGGGTCCCCAAGATCCCACCATCTAGAACCCTTCACCGGAGTTCCCTTTACACTAATATCTGTGTCTGTGCCTCATTTATTCATGCAACAGACTTTTTTCTTGAGCACCTACTATGTGGGTGTCACTTTTCTAGACACTGAAGATGTACAGGGAATAAAAAGACAGAAAACCCCTGTTCATGGAGCTGACACTCTCGGAAGCAATAAAGAAAGTAACCAGTAAATGAGACAGTACATTATAGGATGATAAGTGCAGTGGAGAAACTGAGGCAGGGAAGGAGGAGGAGTGGGTTTGCAATTTTAAGCAGGATGATCGGGGAAGGTGTCACTGAGCGGGTGATATTTTGAGCAGAGGCCCAAACCTGTGAAGGGAGCAAGCCAGGAGTACGGCTGGGCAGATGGGAGGGAGAATAGCAATGCAAAGGCCCTGAGGAGGAGGAGCCTGGAGTGATTCAGGAAGAGCAAGAAGGCTGAGGAAGTAGAGGAGGGGGGTCGGGACAGGGAGGAGAGGGGTGGTGTTGGGGTTGTGTCAGCCATCGAAAGGATCACACCTTTACTCTGAACGACATGCAGAGCCACAATAGGACTTTTATTTCTCTGTAAACATTTTATTATAAATCCAAACAAAAGTAGAGGAAACCGTAAGCTCAACCCCACATACCTGCCTCTCAGCCCCAACTCCTGGTCCATCTGACTTCATTCATTTCCACCCTCCCACCCACCCCATCCCACCGGGTGCTTTCGAAACAAAACACAGGCACCTAAAATGGTGTTTGGCCCACAGCAGGCCCTCCTGAAATGGGTGGTTAATAACTGAACAAATGAGTGTGTTTGTGTGTGAACGAATGAATGAATGAATGAATGAATTGAGAACAGTGAGAGGAACCCACAGAGTGAGAGAATAACAGTGAGGGGTGGCCGAGAGGATGCACTCCCAGGAAAGGGATTCAGAGTTTCAGACCGTGGGCGATGGAGGAGGAGGAGCAGATCCCCAGGAAATTCCGAGCCTCCACGCAATATTACAAGTTTTCAATTGTAGCTTTAATGTGATTCTTGCATATTGGGAGTAATAAAGATGGAGGCGGTGTCTGCTCAGAACATACTCCCTGATTCGATTTGCACTCCGCCCGCCCGTGAGCCTGGTGTCACATTGTCTGGCCCCACAGGTTGAGGACGGTACATTTGCCATGGGCCTGGGACCATGGAAGGTCCCAGGAGGAAGGTCCGGAGAGCTGCCCCAGGGCAACGCCCCAAATCTCTGGACAGCAGCCCACAGTAAACACTGCAGTTTACACGGTGACCCAGCACACGCACACAGGAAACTACGGCACTCACTATCTTTATGCGGTGCACTCTGATACTTTCTATTTCATTTTTTGATGATGGTTACAACCCACCAACACGATTACAGACCTGTTAAATGGGCCACAGCTCGCAGTTTGAAAACACCAGGCCTACTTCCTGCCATGTACAGGCAGGGAAACTGAGGGCCAGCTGGGGCTGGCTAATGATCTTGCTAAGGTCACACAGCATGTTAGTGGCCATTCCAGGGCAAAGAGACTTGCATTTTCGTTCCAGTGTAGACATCTGGGCGGCTGGGAGTCCAGGGGACGGCGGAGAGCCTTGGAAGGGAGGGATTCCACAAACGAGGACAGTGATTTTTCTGTGCTGTCCAATCTGCTCCATTAAACACGCCCCCCGCCCCGTCCTGCCAAGCCGCCCTCCGTTACACATGCCACCTGATTGTCTCCCAGTTTGTGGCCCGCAGACAAGGTCTCATTAGTTGTTTGTTTCTTTGCGGTCTGTTCCACCCCTCTCCCTTGAAGCACCAACAATGCGATCTGCAGGAGAGCGAGGACTTTACTGGGCTCTGCTATGTCCCCTGCACTCCAGCCCTGGCACCTAGTAGGTGTTCAATAAATCTTTACTAAATAAATAGAAGAATAAATGGAGCAGCTGGCACATGGCATCTAGGTTTTGATGAAAGCCCGTTTCAGACCATATGCGGCTTTCACAAATCGACATTCATTTAAGAGGCGGAGGACACAGCCATCCAAGTCCGTCTGAGTGCCCAGCGGGCTATCAGACCCCATCCTTGAGGCTCGGAAAAAACCCTGCAGGACAGGCTCGCTGGGGCAGAGGCAACAGTACTGCAGCCGCTGGATGGGTCTAACATCCGCGGGGGTCAGGAGCAAGGCCAGTTAGGGATCGCATGTTGGGTGTCCTCCCCTAGACTGGCCCTGTCCTATATGCCTGTCTCCGTGCTGGAATGTTCTGCTCTGTGCTGTTCAGTGCCTGAGTCTCTAGCCCCTGAAGGCTATCGAGCACTTGAAGTTCAGCTTGTGCAACTGCAGAACTGAATTATTCATTTTATTTCAACCTTGGTTAATTTACATTGAACTTGAAATAGCCACAGTGTGGCTGTAGCTATGGTATTAGGTAGCCCAGTCCTAGTTTATGGAACCTTGCTCATGCAGAGGCAGGGAGCCGCTCTAAAATATTTTCTCCAGCCCTGGCCAGGCGGCTCAGTTGGTTAGAACATCATTCTGACACGCCAAGGGTTGTGGGTTCGATCCCTGGTCAGAGCACATACAAGAATCAACCAACGAGTACATAAATAAGTGGAACAACGAATCGGTGTTTCTCTCTCTCACCCTCCCTCTCTGTCTCTAAAATAAAAAGATAATATTTTCTCCAAACTGCTTCTCTTGGGTAGCGCTGAAGTCACCAAACAGGACCCATTTCTAACATCCACTTTGCTAATCAATCACCAGCCAAGGTGTTTAGCGACGATCCTTTAGTCTAACATTTATCGCGCCAACTAGCGAAGCCTCCGCTGCTGACCAGACGTGGAGCTGGTGTGGCCACTGAAGTGGCTGCCGCTGGGTGTGGCCTCTCCGATTGCACGATAGGGGAGCGGCCTGGAGAACCAACTCCTGATTAGAATAACCGGCCACCACTGAAGTGGAGATTGGAATTAGCTGATTCGTTCGTGTCCCCGTCTCTGCCCAAGTAGCAGAAACATTACATGAATGTGTGCGTAATGACAGCTGTAGGGACAAGAAGCGTGCCGAGACAGCGACCGAAGGGAGAGGCTCGTAGCTGAGCCCAGCTTCCCCGGACACGTGATATTTTAAGTGGAAGATGTTTGAAGTCGAAGACAGAAAGGGAACTCCAGCCCTGGCCGGAAACTGCAGAGGCAAAGGTCCAGGGGCGCACTTAGCCTGCGTCAGGGACAGAACAAAGGCCAGTATGGGAAACCAGGAAGGGCCAGACTTTCCCGCTGAGCTATCAGAGCGAGAATTTTGGACTCGGTCCTCCCAGCAGATTTCCCCATCCTGTGCTTGAGACGCTGGCAGGTGCCGGGTTAAGCAAAGCTCAGAAGAAGCCAGAGATTTCCAGTTGAGGAAAAAAAAAATCCTTTGTATATGCTTTCTGCTACAGGATCCAATTTAGTATCGATATTCTCATTAAAAAAATAATAATTTCCATTAGATTGAGGCCAGAATGCCCTGTGAAACCTAGTGCGGTTTGCCAATTGATTCACAGAATGAAATCTTATCTAAAATCTTTTTATTTTATGCTATTAAGCACACAGGAGGGAGCAGCCGAGTAAAATATCTCCCTGCTAGGTTAATGCACAGGGTCAGCGGAAAGTGGCCCCAGGGCTGTCTTAAAAAGATTGTCATTTGCGATTTCCCATTATTTTGTTTCCCGTTACCAGTAATTGAAAAATTATTTTCTTCCCTTTGGGTGAAGTTAATGGATTGACACCTCCTCAGGAGCACCTCAGATCTTTACTGGCGACTCCTTCCCTGGGCTGGCATCACCCCCGGTGCCCTGGGGAGACCTGGTGGTCAGCGTGGTCTACTCGCATTTCTATCTGTCTGCTCCTCTGGGTGGTGGGCTGGGGCCGGGGGTTTGAGGGGAGGAGGGGGTGCAGCCAACAGTCCTGAGACCACAGGCCACACAGCACCGAACCCTGGCAGGGGGCATCTCTCACGCTGACTGCGTGACGCCCAGGGAAGAGTGGCCTGACAAAGCGATGCTCACATCTTCCAGGAAGCCAGTCCCTGCACAAGAGAAGAAGACCATCCGATGCGTGAACCAGAGAAGAGGCGACTTTTCTCCTCCCTGTCTCCTCTTCTCTTCCTTTAAAGATGATGAAGGGCTTTTATTCCCACAATGCAAGTTCTATACTCTCCTAGAGGAAATGCAGAAAAGGCAGCAAGCCACTGTCCCCTCGCTCTCTGCTGCAGCCCACGGGCCACCGTGGTGTCTTGCACACAAACTCCTGCTCCCGCTGTTTCTCTGCCTGGAACCTTCTTTCCCCAAAGAGCCCCACTCCCTCCTGTCCTCCCAGCCGTGGCTCAGCTGCTGTCACCTTCTCAGTGAGGTGTTACCCTCACTCCACCTGAACTTCCACTCCCCACCCTCAAACCTGGCTCTCCCTGCCCCTGGCCTGGCTTTATCTGGCTTTCCCAGGCACAATCAGTCCCCAGTCTGCCCTATGGTTTACTGATTTGGGAGCTTATGGTTTGTCTCCACCTACCAGGGAGTTGTGCAATTCTCTAGTCCCTGCTTTGTCTTCAGTGCATAGAACAGTGCCAGGCACATAGTAGATGCTCAATAAACATTTGTCACTCGATGGATGGAGGGGGCAGAAAAACATCACCCACACCTTTCCTTCACCTTCCACCTCTGGTAGTATTTTAGTACATTTGTTTCTTTATGTATGCACACACACAGAGTCTGGCACAAATAATGCCCATTTTTGTTACAAATCTTTCATTACACAATCATAAGTATGCAATTCTGTAACATAACAATATCCCACTGAAGCCCACCCTATGACATTTCAGACAACATATTCAAATTAAAACTATAAATTATCACACCCATATTATTACCCTACCAACCACACTCAAGCAGGCCTTACTTCTGCCGGACCCGTGTGTGCATGTATATATCTACATATATCCATCTCTCTCTCTCTCTATTTATATGACCTTCTGTTTTCACTTTTACGTGGAGTCATCTTGTACACAGTGCCAAGGTATAAAGACGGATGCCTGTGGAATGAAACTGCAAAAGTGCCCAAGAAAGCCTGTTCAGTTGCCCCCAAATGTCCACCCAGAGCTGCTGGTTTGCACTTAGGAGGTGAGCCACGCAGAAGTCCCATGTCTTAAGACACCAGGGGTGTTCTGCGGGGGGGGGGTGGGGGGGTGGGTACACTCTCAGGAGAACTAGGACCCAAAGAGTTCCCTCAGAGTGTCCCCTCCCACTCCACACTCAATTAATAGCAAATCGTGATTAAATTAGAGGAACTGCCTGTACTGTTTAAACGACTTTTTTCTTTCTTGTCTTTTTAAATGTTTTTGATGGAGAACATATCAGTGCCTTTCCACACGCGTAACAGGCACGGATGCAAGTGCCCTGCGGCGCTCCAGGCACACCCGGTAAAATAACTCCAGATCCTGCTTCGTCCTGATGATGCAGTATGTAGTTTCTACGCTATTACAAAAGCTCTTCATAAATACCATTGCTGAAGGCTACGGAATCTGCCTTCAGGACGTGCCTTCCTCTACCCAGCCCACTCCCTGTCCTCCTGCGCTGAGGCTAGCGTCCGATTTTCACAGTAACAAAAAACGCAGGAACGGACACCTTTGCGTGCAGTGTCCTTTGCTCGATGTCAGAGTCCTTCCTTCCAGAGTCGACCAGAGTCCAGGTCGAAATCAGGAGGTTTCTGCAAGTGGGAGCTCAGAGAATCAGTGTCAGGTCAGCAAAGTGCATAATCACCACCGAAGACCAGTTTGTGCTGGAAGTGGGGTTGGGCGTCGCCGCAGCTGGGAACTGGGCCTTCCGAAGAGAAGCACCCAGACCACTAGGGGGGCCAGTTGGGAGTATGGGTTACAGAGAGACAGTATTAACGAAAGCATAACTTGGAGCGGATAAGGTGGAGATAGGCCATAATAGTATTAAAAATAATGGTGTTCAAATTTACTGAGTACCTGTGAAGTCCCGGGCACCATGCTAGTTCCGTATGACCGTCCTGTCTAAGCCGTTGACAGCCCCGTGAGGGAGGGGCACTATCCTCCCCCATTATTGTCACACAAGTGGAAACTGCCTCAGAGAGGCTGGCCGGCTCACCTAGCCTCACACAGCTACGGAGCAGCAAGGCCCACATCCGCCACCATGGCATGGGGTCTCCTGCTGATGTCTTCCGCTTACCTCCTCACCTTTTTCCGTCGCTCTCTGCCCAGGCGTCTCACCTGTGTGCACTGTGTCTCCAGGGTGTTAGGGCCGGTGGGTTCCGGTTCAGTGCGGCCGATGGGGAAGATGTAAACGATCCTCCGCCTCCCTCTACCCAAGGTCATGGCTCTGTGGAGTGGTCCCTCCACATGGCTCTCTACCCAGGCTGCAGTTACTGCCTTCCCCCTCACGCCTCCAGGCCTTGGCGCGATACCCTTCACAGTGACCCCGTTTAATTGCGTTCCCACTTCTTCCGCGGATCCTGAGCTCCTCGAGTTCCCCTTCGCTCATTCCCCAGCTTCTCGGCCGCGACTGCAAACGGGTGGCCCTCGTGGGTCGAATCTGGCTGTCACACCTGCTTCATTGATCCGTGCAAATGAGTTTGCAACCTTTAACCACAGGGAAAGCTCATGTAAATAGATGTTCACGTAGCAGTTCCAATCTGGCCACATGGGGCCTTTTCCCTGGCATTTCTCAGCCGGCACAGAGGAGCTGATTGTTCCTTTGCCTTTTTAGAAGGTGGCCTGAGCTCTCCAGGCACATAATGCCACCTCGCCCACCTTTCTGATTCACACCACCTGCCTGGCTCCTTCAGGAATCGTGTTTAGGGCCTCTCGAGGCTCCCAGGGGCCAGTCGATACAGGTCATGGAGAAGCCGTGATTGCCCTCGACCTTGGCGGCTGGGGTGGGTGCAGGGGGCAGCAAGGTGGCTGTGGGTGGATCCGTCTGAGTGGGAGCGGCTGTGCTTTGATCGCGGGTGAAGCTAGTTGGGTTTGGGAATAGCAGCCTCGGAAATTAGCCAGCGATGAGAGCTGGGAGGGGGCTCGAGAGCCTCTCGTTGAATTGTCTCTCTGATACCGAGTTCAGATGGAACCAAGGAAATACAAGGCTCTGGAGAAAACGGCCACCTTGGCCCTCCTCCCGGGTTTCCTACGGGGCTCAGGGAACAGGTAAGAGGGAGATCAAGGCCCTTGACCTTCTAATGAGAGGCTGCTGCAAATTCCCTCTGATTTTCTTACCAAGTTTACCAGCTCACACTCCCCAAGTGCAAGGTTAGGCCTGGAGAGAGTTCCCTTCATTGTCCATAAGCCAAGAAACCCTTCTGGAAGGTTCCCAACACACACACACACACACACACACACTCAGGGAGGGTCGGGGGAGAGAGAACGAACCAGAGATGAAAGCCCAGCACGAGAGCACTCAGAGCAAACACACAGAGCGCCAGCCCACTATCTCAGTTCAGGCTGGGGACGGAAGGTGCCAGCTCTGAGGTGGCCCCCATGACATCCTCACAGGGGGACAGTTTTCAGCCTTGGGGTCTGCAGTTTTTTAGGATGGACATTAACATCAACCTCGGCTCTGGGTGTCTGACAGACTTGAAAACCCGGCCCATCTCTCAAAGCCGTGGACTTTTTGCAACGGAACCAGCCTTTCTGGCCTGGTTTCACTCACCTGTGAAAGGCACACGGGTCATCGTAGCGGAGTCCAGGCAGCTCCGAGGGGCTGAGGACCAGGGCCTCGGACCGCCTGGGAGCTGCTGGACACGCAGCGTCTCAGGCCCCCCAGACCCACTGCCCTGGAGTGGGCGTTGACGAGACCGCCCGTGGGTTTGCAAGCACGTTCAGTTGTGAGAGGCGTTAATCGAACTCGCAGGGCTTTTGTGAGGCGTATGTGCAACTCATTGACTCCACACACTTAAAAAAATGTCTCCTATATGTAACAGAAGATCCTCCAGGAGACCGGTGTGGCCGAAAAGGAGTGAGAGGTGAGTGGAGGGAAAGTGCTAGGAGGTGAGTTGGGAGAGCAGTGAGGACCGGCGGCAGTGATGAAGTCATGAGAACCCTGGCTTCTCCTCCTGGGAACAGGGACCCCTGGAGAGGCAGGGAGAGAGGCAGCCGGCTGTTGGTAACTGTAGCAGGGCCACCACTGCAGTTGCCCTTATTCGGAGGTGGTGGAAACAGGCGGTCTCACCCTGGAGGCTTCAGCTTCGATGTTTCTTCTCCAGAATTCCTTCCCTGACTGCCCAGGCTGGAGGGGGGCGCAGCCGTTCGGGCCTCCAGTCTTCTGAAAGCTTTTGGATGGGGCTGGTGTGGGGAGCAGGCCCGTCTTATTCATAGTCATACCTCAGAGCCTAGCTCCTTCCTTGGCAGGTAATAGACGCTCCATCAATACTTGTCAGGTAAAGGAATGAGTATACACAAAGACCTGGGATGGGAGAGGGCGGGTGTGCTCAGGAAGGCTGAGCCCGTGGCCGGCATGGATCAGCAGGGCATTGTTGGAAGCAAACGCCTACGCTTTGTCCATTCAAAGCACCGTCTGGAGCCTGACGCCCAGGAACAGGATGTGAGTCCTGTGCCTGGTCACACAGCTGGGAGAGGTGACCCAGAGGCCACACGGACTCTGTGCCAGGAGATCCTGTTTGTGGTGCCCAACTTGGCAAAGCTCCTTTCCTCCAATCTCAGGGCCACCGCGCACTTCAGCCTAGGCTCCTCCACAAAGCCTTGTCCCCAACGACGATGCTCAGGCACGCTGACTGGCAGATACCACTCAAAGAGTGACCTAGCAGCACTCAGAGTCGTGTGTGTGTGTGTGTGTGTGTGTGTGCGCGCGCACGCCGACCTGGCCACCCAGCCGGGGACCAGAGCCCAGAGCAGGCGTTCTCAACCCGGACAGCCCCGCCCTCCAGGGGACACTCGACAGTGTCTGCAGACAGGCTCGGCTGTCACAGCCCAGGGCATGCGACAGGCACCTAGCAGGTGGAGGCTGAACATCCTGCAGGGCATAAGGTGCCCGCAACACAGAACTATCGGGTCCACATGGCAACAATCACGGTCCCCAGGGGAGCCTTTCTGGGCACTTTTCCTGATTGCCCCCCACCAATGATGAAATTTTAATGCCCCAGCGACACTGTATATACTGTACGTCTGTTTACGTGCTGTGGGTATAGCTGCACTTTATACGTAAAAAGAGTGTGGTTTTAAAGCAGGTAAACAAAATGTGGTGCAGACAGATGATGGAAGGGAGTTCTGACACACACTACGCCACGGATGAACCTGGAGGGTGTCGTGCCGATGAATAAGCCAGTCACAGAAAGACACATACCGTATGATTCCATACGTGAAGTGCCTAGAGTAGTCAAGTTCGTGGGGACAGAGAGTAGAAGGGTGGCTGCCAGGGGCTGGGGGCTGGGGAGTTAGTGTTTAGTGGGTACAGTTTCAGTTTTGCAAGCTGGAAAGAGCTCTGGAGACGGCTGGTGGCACGACAATGTGAATGACCTTAACGCCACTGAAGTGTATGTTTAAAAATGGTTAAGATGGCGAATTTTACGCTCTGTGTATTTTACCAATCTTTTTAAAGTCATATTTTCCCAGCCCTCCAAGAATCAGTTCTTGCCCCTCAGGGGCATATCTATCACACCTGTGCAGCATGCACGGTTGAGAGGAGTCCTTGCACAGGACACACGTGTTTGGATGGTCATAGCCGCACCGCTGGAGGAGATGGGAGGGGGGGCGACCTGGGTGCTCCTCCCCTGTGACAGCGGGTGGAGCTCTTGGGAGGATGGTGGGGTGGGGGGGCCCTGCCCCGCCCAGCCCTGCAGGCTGAGGGTGGAGGTGCTGATGGAAGGACCTTTGGGCATCGCTCAGAGACAGCCCCTCACAGGTGCTCCACAATCATACTCTCCAGGTTTTCAGAAAGTCCATAAAGAGCCAGAATGATTCATGACTTCCTCTACTTGACAACAATTTCAAACTGACCTCTTTACTAGATGCCAGGTAATTCGTTTATCCCACGCCCCTCCCCAAAACAAGATGCACTGTTTGGTTGGTTGTTTTTTTTTTTTTGCAAGATTCTTTCTCAAAAACAAGATTCACTCTTTCTAGCCTGCACTTTGCTTCTTTCCTCTCCCTTGTAAGCCCTGGTGTTGCCTTTGTTCCTTGCAACAGACTAGGAAGATGAGTCATTCTGGTGTGAGAATGAAACAGCATGCAAATAACCAGGGATAATCCGATGTCTCTGAACTATCCTTTGGCAGCGAGTAAAACACGCTAGGTGCACGCTGAGGAAGGTTATGAGATTGTCACAAGCTCTGCCCCAGATGTGCGCACGGCAACATGGAGACGTCTAAACATGCCACGCAACGCGCCACACAGAAGTTAAGCACAGATGCACGCAAAGCAATTATACGTGTTTTGCAAAACACCTCCCCCCCCCAGAAGGATGCACTCAAACATGCCAATGGGAACGGAGAACGGAGATTAGAGGAACTAAATAGGTTTGTACAACAAGAACTTGACCTTGCCTAGCCAAGGATGACCATGTGACAACGAGGATGGCTGACTCAGCCCTCTGCACCTGGGGTGAAAAACCAAACAACAAACAAAAAATAAAGAAAAGAGGGAAAGTCATCCATCACAGAATGCCATGTACATAACTTCAGAGTTCATACACACAAAGCTTGCCTACTTTAGACATGCATCTGAGCAGCTGACCGTGGTGGGATGTGGAGACAGAAGATCAAATAAAGGGAATTGATACACAAATGAACAAATCAGCCAAGGGTTGGGGCCTGTCTGGACCAATCAGAATAAAATGTCATTACCTGAAGCGTTTGGCTAGCCCCACTCTCCCCACTCCAGGTCCAAATGAAGCCCCAAACAGGCATAAAGCATCACGTATTAGTTAAGACTGTTAGTTTCAACCAATCCCCACTGAATTGGCTTAAGGCCTTGCGGGGCCGCTTTCTTATACAGAAGCAGTGGGGCCTCCCAAGGCTGAGAGGCAGGGGCCCTATGCCATTCCCGACTCAGAGGCCACCAGTCTCTGTGGCTTCTCTCAGTTTTTCTCTGAGGTCCTTCTTCCTTCTTCTCCACCTTCAGGCCCACATTCTCTGCTTCTGCTCTGGGAATGACAGCCATTCTTTCAGGCATTGACTCGACCCAGACCAACACATCACCTGTGCAAGACTGACTTAGAGCTTGATCAGTTGGCCTGGAGAGATTTATAGGAGACGTTTTCGAATAAGAGAAAAAACAACATGCAGAAGAGTGTAAATAGAATCCCATTTTTATAAAATGAATAATTGAAAAAATACCAACCATTTACATGTATTTGTATGTATCACATAGGTATAAACATAGATATAAACATAGGCAGAAATGAAAATATTTTGAAAGGGTACTTTCTGAGTTGTTATGTGGGTCGCTGAGTGCTGGGTTACAGGGATGATGTTGGTGAAAGTGAGAGGAGATAGGAACAAAGGAATTAAATACTACACTTAGAAATGCATACCATTACATATATGCATTTATGTAAAATTGTGTATAAAAAGGAAATTAAGCAGAAGAATTAAGAAAGAAACAGTGAGAGCAAAGGAGAAAGATATAAAAGTGCAGCCAGACCGAGATTCAAATCCTTAGGTCACATTCTAAATTCCCAGGGCAGGACTCTGATTGGTCCAGTTTGGATTAGGGCCCACCTTTGTGCCAATCAACTGTGACCAGGAAGTACAGTCATTGGGTATAAATAAGCCTGTTCCCACTTTATCCATGTAGCTGAGGGGATGAGAGGAAAGGTCCAAAAACCTGGGGGCTGGAGTAGCTAATCACATAAAACAAGTTTTCTGCTAAAAGTTTTTTCTATGAATTCCTAGGCACTTTAAGAGGAAGGATGGGATGGGGGAGGGGCATGAACCAAGTAAGATCTGGCAGCAGCTTAGGAATTAAGCTGTTTAATGAGGCAGGGAAAAAGATATGCAAAGGTTCTGGCAAGGCAGAACATGGACCCATCAGGGATCTTTTATTAATTCCTGGTGGCAGGAGGGGAAAACAACGAGAGACGTAAGGGCCAGACCATGAGGCACTCTGGTTGCCTCTGGAGAGTGAGGGGGTTGGTGAGTTTATGGGCCCGATCACATAGGGTCTTGCACACCATGTGATCTGTGTGGACGTGGCTTTTCCCTAGAAGAAGATGGAAGCCACTGGCGGGCTTTGAGTAGAGGTGAGACAGAGGCTGACTTAGGTTCTAACAGGGGGCAGGTACCATTGATACCTGCTCCCCAAACTCAGCTGGGCTATGAAACAGCTCAAGGTTTGGTACTCTCTTATCTCGAGGAGTTTCCAAGATGAGAATTTCAGCCTGTCACTCCAAAATACAGTGAGGCCATTAGCTCCCAGTCTTAATCAGATCTCTCCTATCCAATTAAGCAATTTGGGCTGTTTCTGGAGAAGATTTTGATATTTCCCTAAATCTCTGGCTGCTTCATTTGGACCTGGTGTTTAGGCAGAATGCAATTAACACATTCCAAACCTGGTTTCCCCAGAAATCCAATCAATTGTAACTCGTTTTTGAATCACACGCTTTCTCTAATTGTGAGCTGCAGCCTCTGCAGGATAGCGATTTAAGTCAATTATTGCATCGCCTGTATGAAAATAATGCTATTTATGTTGGCGGCTCCCCACATTACTGATGAGCCTCCTTGAGCTAATGGAATAATGAAAACACAAAACAGATTTGCTGTTCTTAATAAGAGAAAGAGATAATGAAGGCAAATTAAAATAGAAGTTCAGATCTGAACGGAGAACAGATAATGCAGTTTCTCCTTTTAAATTAACACTCGGAGTCTCAAATGCTGATGGCAGGGAGGCGGGGAGGAACTCAAAATTCTGTTAGACACAAGGGTGCCGCTTGGGCTTGGTTTGAACGCTTGCTGTCCTCCATTCCACTTCCTGGAGTTGAGTTATGGGACACTGTAGGAGCCAGCCCTGCTGGTGCACCCCCTCCCCAGCTCCACCCAATTGATTGAGTAAACCCACTTTCCACCAGCCACCAGCTTCATCTCCCTCCATGCATTGGGTCATGTATTCCTCCCCAGATTCTATGGACTTGCTCCTGTTCTTATCACCATTTTACAGGAAAGGAGCCTGGGGGTAAAGAGTGGGTCATGGGTTTCAATCTGCATGTGAACCTTGACCAGGGATGCTCAGCTTCAGCACTACTATGGTTTGGGGCTGGGTAACTCTTTACAGTGTGGGGCTGCCCCATGTGCCACAGGACCGTTTGGTAGCATTTCTGGACTCCACTCACTCGATGCCCGTTCGTGTCCCTGCCCCCTCCAGTCAGGACAACCAAAATGTCTCCTGACATTGCCAAATGTTCTCTGGGAGGATGCAGGGCAATTTCCCCTCCCCACTGAGACCCCCTGGTACTCAGCCACCACCCAGGCAGCCTCTCTGGCTGGGAAGAGCAGGCAGCATGGGGCTGGGGATCAGGACACCAGGGTCTTTGTCCCGCCTTTGCTTCATTGTGGGACCAGGACAAATCACAGCCTGTGGCTGGGCCTGGTTTCCTGACCTGTCAGATGGGTGTAATAACACTGGGACCTGGAGTCTGGCTTGTTTGAAGAAGCTGGCCAAGGTCATGGAAGGTCAAGTGAGAAACAACATCCAGGGGGAGGTCAGAGAGTCACCATGAGCCGGGCTGGACAGCCATGGGGTCCGGAGAGCAAGAAGAAGGCCAGCTGAGGTTGAGGGGGGCTGGGAAAAAGGCAGAGCCAGACTCTGGGAGGCCAGGAGAGTTGGACCTCCCTCCTTCTCTCTTTTCTCTTCTTTCTACACGGTTCTCTCTCCCTCCTCCATCTACTCCGTGCCGGGCACGCAGCGTCTTACATCATACCTTTCTGTCTCCATTTCATAGGGATGCTAAGCCAGTTGCCAAGTCTGCACAGCTATGATTCTAATTTTGGTGGGCTGGCTCCAGAGTCTGTGCCCATGACCTCTGCCCCTCAGAGCTGGTGGCTGCTCCGTGCACCTGGGGGATTTAGGCCCTGGCTACAGGGACCCCTAATCTCACCAAAGGTTTCGTACCCTAACTGTGGCATGACTGCTTGGGGCTTCCTGTCCTGAAGGACCACAGGGAACTGGACATCTCATTAAGAGGGGACTGTGTACTGCTTAGCAGCCCATGACTCAGACTACCCCAGACCACAGGACATTTGCATAGGACTTGGATGGGAACAGCCAGAAGGACAGAGTTTGGCTTTCCCAGCAGTTCATGGGCATGGCATGTGGTTTGAAGACCAAAGGAAAGCAATAAATAAAGCAAGACAAAACCAAAATATACCTGCATGTATGTGTTACAGAACAGACCCGGGGGGTGGGGGGACGATATACTATTACCGAATGGACCCACCCTTGTGTTCCAGGGGTCCCCCAAACCATACTAGGTTCAGCTTGCCCGCTACCCGGGAAAGACGTCTCTCAATGCCAGAGATTGGTGAAAAGGAAAGGGATTATTTACTTAAAGAGATATACAAACTTAAGAGTAAAGACTTAATGTCTTCTTTGAGATCCCAAAGTCCTTTAGAATACCCACAAACGTGCAGTCCTCCCTTCCCCCTCTGCCCAGTCCAGGGTACCTTATCTCAGAAAAAGAAACAGAAGTCCATGGTTCTTCTCTGCCCAAGTCATGTGGTCCCAGAAAGACACTGCATGGCTGCCGTGCCTGGGTTTAAATCCCAGTGCCAATCTTCCTCCGCCATACCATTTCTGACTCCTCCCACAACTGGCCATAGCTGCCAGCATTCCCTATTCTTCCAGCTTTACTCAGCTGCCATAGTAAGTCAGGACAGGTGTGACCCTGTGGTGTGGAGCCAATCATCTCCAAGCTCTTACACAGGTGCTGTAACCAGGGGGAGTTGCCTCCCAGTTACATCCTGGATGGAAGTCACTCCCATCCCCCTGGCTCAAAGCAAGGCCACAGCTGTTTAACATATCTATGAAACCAGTTAAAGGTTATAGATATGTTAAATGACCTTTCCAGAGATTATCTGCAAAACTGTTGCTATGCAAAACAGCTCTCAATGGCCCTGCTCCTTGTGTCCCATCCCCCAGCTCAGACGTGTGTGGGGTGAGGACATCCTATATATATGTATATATAAATTTCTAATATTTCCTGGACACCGAGTTCTGGACCCCATTACAGATCTCTATTTGGGGTCACCCTCTTGGCTGCACCCTGTTACAAATGGACCAAGAATAATCCAGGAACAACAGTCAGTTGATGAGAAAAGCGCCTGGCATGCAGGCTGGCACACTGTAGGAGCTTAGTAAGTTCCTGCCTTCGCTTCATGCCACCCAGCACAGCTCCGACCCTGCTGGCTGTGGTCTGTTTGGAGCAGCTTTTTCCATCTTCCAACAGCTCCCTCCCATCACTTGTCTCGGAGCACTCTCTCTGGGCTCACCTTTCTTTTCTGAGGCCAGCTTAGCTGGGTGACCTTCAGCAGGTTGCTTGACCTCTCTAAGCCTCCACTTTCGAGGGGGTTGGGCAGGATCTGTGGACTCCCAGCTCCAAAATGGCTAGTCTCCACTCTGCTCCCTCTTGCAACCCCCCTGCTCTCCGCTCCCTCACCTCTACCTGTTCCCTTTCCTTCTGCCTACAAGCATGCTCATCTCTGCACGCCTGTGCACACAGCTCCAAACCTCTGTCTAGATCATTTCCCCCAGAGGGGTGGGGGAGCCGGACAGGACAGAGAAGACCCCTCCTTTTCTGGGGGCTTCAGGCTGGATATCAGGGCACTTGGCTTGCCTCATCCAGAACCTTCTAGCACAGGTAGATCTCAGGTGACGTCTGGTCAACAAGTTAAATATTTATGGAGCTCCTAAGATTTCCCGCCACCTTAAGCTCGCTGCTTTATCTCTTGTCTGCACACAGCCCTCCTCTGTTCCCCTCCGGGCAGACACTTCCCAGAATCCTCTCGGTCTCGGGCTCCGGCTCTCAGGAGGGTGATGAAGCCATGTCCACCTCTAATCACTTCCAGCAATAACAACAGTTCCTAACGTTGTATAGGATTTCTCCGAGCTCGTTTGCACACGTTATCTCGCTCGCTTTCCACAATATCCCCATGACTTAGACTTTACTTTGAGTCCCGTTTCAGAGAGCGCGGCTAGGCCACCTGCTCCGGGCCTTACAGCCAGGGTGGGGTGGAGCCATCAGCAGGCTCCCTCCTGCTGCCCCCTGAGGTCCAGCCCACCGGTGGGCCCGACGACAAGAATGGAAGTGGAGGCCCATGTACCAAATGTCTAACATGTAACCGTGACAAACGAAGCTAAACATGTTTTTTTTTTCTCTTCCTAACTTGACAAATATATCTGGAAGGTCTGCATTTGGAGATCTCACGCTCCTCAGAGTTTTGCCCGGGAATGTGCTAGAAGCCATAGCATGCATGGATTTTTTAGTTTCACGAGCCAATGAAATTTCTTTGTGTGTAAGCCCACTTAGGTTTCTGTCTCTTGTGACTGAAAGTCCTGATGACACATGGCTGCGGAAGCCAGACCGGGGGACAGGAAGGGCGACCAGCAGTCCCCTTGGGAACTGGGAAAGTCAGACTCTCAGTAACTACAGCCAGCACGCTCAGGTAAGGGAGTAGCCATATAAAGCTGAATCAAAGAGGGGGACCGAGAAAACTTACAGCTCTATGCATGGCATGCCTCCACACTGCACACCCTGTTCAGGAAAAATAATACAGAAATTCTGTGGGCACCCTGAAATTCTCAGCTACCGAGTATCACAGCTGAGCTGGCCCAACCTCCTTATTTTACCAACGAGGAAGCAGAGGGTCAGAGAGAGACAGAGTCACCAACTCAAGGTCTTATAGCTAGTGTGTAGGGAGAGCCATCCAGCAAATCAGCAAATACGTGTTGACCACACGCCAGGTCCCACGTCTCACAGTGAGCTCTGGGCTGCCGCAGGGCAGGGGTCGGCACACTGTGGCCCGCCGCTTGCGAATAAAGTTTTATTGAAACACGGCCCTGTCTGTGGTGGCTTTTGTGTTATAACTGCAACAAAGACTATGTGTCACGACAGGGTTGGGCTCGACCTTGGGTTCTGACCACTACAAGGAGCTGCGCCATGTCTTGACGCTTCCACAGTCCTCTTTGAAAGACCCCAGGACCCCGAGTCAGGTGGGTCTCTCTCCTTGGAAGGGGCCAGGGAAGTAATCTTGACTCCAGAATCTTTACTGGAAAATAAACACTGTTAATGTTCAAGAAATCCCATCCAAGGGTCCAGTCAAAACATCCCCGTGTGGAACTGATGCCATACTAATGGGCTCCAGATGTCCCCTGGTCTCGGTGTCCCCGTGACCTGAAGGAGGCAGGCAGACCTGGGGGGGACACGTGGCGGGTTAGGAACCCGAAGAGGCATCTTTGCCATCCCCATTTCACTCTGCACAGGAAAGTTTGGGGACCCCCCTCATGCCACCCTGCTCAGCTTCGCCAGACCCCATCCGCCTCAGCCCCCTGTGGTCTCTCCAGCCCCCTCCCCTTGAGTTTATTTATTGAATCGAAAGGCCCAGCCCGGATGGTTAGGGTTCTAAGTGGCATCGGAGCTGAGCGTGACTTCCTGCAGGCTAGGCCAAGCTGGGGTCCTTATCATGTCCTGCCGTACCAGGTATTTTACTTATTTTCACTTTATGACCTTTCTCTACCCTCTGACATGTCAGCTTCATGGGGTAGGGGCTTCCGTCTGTTTGACTTTCTGTAGTGAAGATGCCAGGCACCTGGGAGATGCCCAATATACCTCTGCTGACTGAGTCGATGTCCAAGGGCATCACATTTCACAGGTGAGCACACGGAGGACCAGCAGAGTGAGGGGCTTGCCCGAGTCCACATGGTCAACTAAAATCAGGGCTCGCATCCTCCAGCTGCCGTAACAATGTACCGTGAACTTGATGGCATGAAACACCAGGAATTTATTCTCTCACAGTGCTGGAGGCCAGAAATACAACATCGGGGGTCAGCGGGGCTGCTCTCCCTCCAAAGGCTATAGGGGAGGGTCCTTCTTGCCTTCTCCAGCTTCCGGAGGCCCCAGCAAACTTGGGGTTCCTTGTCTTGTGGGTACATCGCTCCAATCTCTGCCTTCGTCTTCGCAAGACCCCTGCATCTCTGCGTCTCTTTCCTTCTTGCTGGATTTAGGACCTATCATGAGATCCTTCGCTAATTACATCTGCAAAGACCCTGTTTCCAAATCCACATTCGGAGGCTCGAGGTGGACATGAGTGGGGTGGAGGGGCACTATTCGACCACTATGCTGGCAGAACTAAAGAGGCTCAGGCCTCCCCCCAGCCCCAGCCCCCAGGGGTTCCCCGAGAACTCTGCTTTGGGAGGTGAAGTTGGCAGCCTGCGGCTGTGGCTGTCAGTCTCCCATGAACTTGTCAAGAAGGAGACGGAAAAATAAACTCTGGGGTTAATGAAAGCAGCGAGATGATCTCGGCTGATCCCCGTAATCCCTGCTCCGAGCTCGGCTTTCCATCCGCAGTTGAGGGTTCGTTCTTTCTTCTTTAGAGTTTCCCCAGAGAAGCACACTTCCAAATTTAATAAACTGACCCCTCCCCCAGCTTTCCCTGAAATCGTGTAACAGCGGGATGATTTTCAAATGTCTGTCTTGACCCCATGATTAATGAACCCCAGTGAGAAAAATGGGGGGGGGCGGTGGTGGTGAGTGGGTGAGAAGGTGGCTGCCTGTGAGTTTGACCCTGTGCCTGAAGTGAATGTGGGAGCAGCAACACCCACAGGCGTGCCAGGCCAGGGGTCTGGGGCCACGTGCGAGCCAGTGTGCCGGCAGGCTGATAGGGGGAAGCGTGCATATGGGAGGGAATGGAAACGAGCGTGCACGTGTGCTTGTGACTGTGTGTGCTTGCGTGCATGTCATTGTGAACATGGGCGAGCGAGCTGGTACGTGTATGTATGTGTGCCCAGGCAAAGGATGTAAGTGTGGTCGTGCGGGAAAAAATGTGGACGTGCGCCCATGTGTGAGTGTGGGCGTTCACGTGTCCATGGGCCAGTGCGTGTGAAGGTCTGAATGTGTGTGTGCGGCCTGTGGGAGTTTGGGTGTACGTGTGCGGTTGTGCACATGTGTACCTCTCACAGCCTGACGATAATGGTCGATAGTGTTGTACACTTTTGCTAACAGAGCAGCGCCTCAATGTTCTCCCTGTAACAACGACAAAATGGTAGTTATGTGCGGTGGAAGATGTGTTCACCAACCTTACTGTGGTAAGCATTTCACAGGCTATACATCATGAAATGATCACATTGTATACCTTAAACTTACACAATTCTATATGTCAATTATATCTCAATAAAGTTGGGGGGGGAATCACAGGACCAAAAGAAATATGTAACTCTGAACATCCCGTTAATATGAACACCCAACTCCCTCCACACTTTGCCCGTCCCTCATTTCTTCTCTGACCTTGACTCCTTCCACTCTACCCTCATGCTCTTTCCCCCAGGCTCCCTGGGCTTCTCTAACACAGCAGGCTCACACCTGCCCCAGGACCGTTGCGCATGCCGTTTCTCTGCCTGGAGTGCACTTCCTCCAGAAACCTACATGGCTCCCTTCCGCACCTTTTCCTGACTCTGCTCGAAAGTCAGCTCATCAGAGCTTCCCACTGCAATCACCAGCCATTTGGCAGTGCTCCCAATCCTCTGTCCCTGCGGTGGGACAGAGGGACAGGCTAGGAACGGGGGCTGGAGTGGTAGCTAAAGCTGGGCAGTGAGTTCGTGACTACAGAAAAAGTTTCACTGGCTCGACAAGATATCCCAGATAACATAAAATTCTTTGGTGTTAAATTTGGGAAGGAATTTTGTTTTTAGAATGTTGGGCTGGAGGCGAGTTTAGAAATTACCTAGCTTCAGGCTTCTTAAATGACTTGTGGTCACAAGCGAGCATTAACCCTCTTTGGGTCACAAGTGACAAAATATAACACCTCACACTGGCTTCAGCCAGCGGGCACATTTGTCGGCTCACGTAACTGTAGCATCCACAGGCAGGACTGGCTTCGAGCTGGGCCGGCCCCGGGGCCTTGCCCGTGTCACCAGGGCCGGTCCCTCTCCCGGTTTCAGCTCTGCCTCCTTTGCGTTGGCTTCAGATCCAGGAGGCCCTCTTGGCACGGTGGCCTCGAGTGGCTCTGGGCTTTCCTTCAATCAGCTTAGCAACCCGAGTTCATTTCAGGCAGCAAGAATTTTGGGGTGACGCTTGCGGGCCCGGATGGAGCATCTGCTCACCTGAAAAGGCGTCTTGAGGTGGAGGGCACAGTGACGATCTGTGGTCACTGTGAAAGCCAAACAGCAGGCTTTCAGCAGATAGCACAAGCTCTGCTCTTCATCCGGGAAACCGCCTCCTCCTGCTCTTGGTCCACAAGGCGACCGGGCAAGCAGGGCCCCTGACCACCGTGACTGGTTTGGGGATCACACGTGTCTCAGCTTGGGCTATTATAACAGCGTTCTTTAAACAACAAACATTTATTCTTCACCATTCTGAAAGGTGAGAAGTCCAAGATGGAGATGCCAACGAATCCAGCATCTGACGAGAGCTCCCTCCTGGTTTGCAGACAGCTAGCTGTCTTCTCCCTCACCTGGCGGAGGGCAGTGAAAAGGGAAGCGAGCACTCTTCTTCCAAGGCACATCTGCGACCCAGTCACGTCCCACAGGCCCCCCCTCCTCACACCATCACATTGGGATCAGTCTTCAACGCAGGAATCTGGGTGGGCGCAACATTTAGTCTGCAGCAGCGTGACTTCAGGTGAGCCAGGCGGGGTGATCCAAGCAAATTCCACGGCTTGAGCGGCAGCCAAGGGAGTTCATTTCTCTCTCCCTCTGGACTTGGTGGCCTGAGGATGTATCGGCTGGAGCTCGGTCAGCCATCCTGACATCCCAAAGGCAAAGCCCGTCTGGGATCCAGCCCCGAGGAGGCAGTGGTGAGAGGTGAAATCGGCTGAGCGCGGGCAACACACCGTTTTCCTGTGGCTTCTTCAGTACTTGAGCAGGTCCTGGAGGAGTCCTCGGGGGAGCTGGCGGTGAGTGTGTGCAGAGTCTCTGTCTGGGTGATGAGAGAGCTCTGGGGAGGGACGGTGGGGATGTTGCACAACATCGTGAATCTAGTTGCTGCCACTGAATCGCACGCTTAAAAATAATTAAAATGGTAATTTCTATATAACGTGTGTATATGTACATTTTAGAATTTTTTAAATTTATTTTTGAAAAAGAGGGAGAGAAACATCAGTGTTTGAGAGAAATATCGACTGGTTGCCTCTTGCACACCCCCAACTGGGGGCCTGGCCTGCAACCCAGGCATGTGCCCTGACTGGGAATCGAACCAGCAACCTTTCAGTGCCCGGTGCCCTGAACCACACCAGCCAGGGCTCATGTATCTTTTACAACAATAAAAATATACCAAAAATACCAATAGATTCTGTTTGAATTGTGTTCTTACCTCATACAATCCTAAGTTCACGGTAACACTAGTCACATGCCTTCGGCATATTGAAAAACATCTGTCCTGTGTCCCATCCCCTCATGGGTCCCACTGGCAACCAATGACGTATCTGGACAAAGGTTCTGGCAGGTGCCACCGTGCTTCTCTCCTCTGGGTGTTGCGGGTGTGTATGCACGGGGTCTCTAGTAGGAGAGCTCAAGTCCAAAGGTTTGACTCCAGTGGTGGGTGTTCAGGTACAGCCACGACGGGGAGTGAGGAGGCTTCCCCCAAACCCACAACAGATCCACAAACAGTGCTTCCTGGGATATTGCCACTCCCTTGACCTCTGGCATCTGGGCTGCAGGAGCCTCCAGAGACTCCCCATCCCCCAGGAGCCGCCCACCCTCTCCCTACAGGAGTGGATCAGGCTGTCCCGCTTACCCAGTCTGCTTGCTTTAAGAGCTTCCCCAAGTCGATTTTTATCCCCTAAGGCGATTACATGTGATTTCCTGGTGACAGATGCTGTCAGGTTCCCAGGCCCTGGTGGCACAGGCAGTGGGGGTCTCCCCCCTCCCCACCTTGTCTGGCAGCCTTCCTCTGCCTCCGACCTCCAAATGGTTATGAAAAGAACCAAGCAGCGTGTCTGGGCCAGCTACAACATTTCTGAAGGGTTCCTGCCGCCCTGCTAGATGGTGGAGTCCCCTCTCCCACCAGGGGCTGGGACAGATCTGGCCCAGACGGCCTCCTCTTGACTTTCTATAGCTCTAGGTCATCTGCTCATTCACTCATTCATTCATGCACTCATTCATCCATCCACTCCTCATTCTGGCCACTGTAACCCCTCTGACCTCTGTCACACTCACACCTCTCTGCTTTCCCAACATACCCCGCTTTCCCCACGCTGACCCCCAGCCTTTGCCCTGGTTGTGATCAGGGGCCAGAGCACCCTTCCCCAGAGCTCCTCAGGGCTGATACCAGCTCAGAGAAGCCTTGCCTGACCACCCTGACTACCTGGCCTCCACCCTCGGGCAGTTTCTAAAGCATCACTCTGCTGGTCTTTCTGAGGCATCTCATTATCTGATGATTTTCTTGTTGATTTATTGCCGTGCTTGTTTAGGATCTGTCTGCTCTGACCACAGGGTCAGAGGGGATCTGGGTACTTTGTTTCCAGAGACCAGAGCCACCTCTGGTTGGTGCTAGGAAACTTTGGGTGTCTTCGATTGTGTCTCCCCAGAAGCAGAGCCTGAGAAAGGGATTCTAGTGCAAGAAGTGTATTTGGATTGTTTGGAAACACCAGTAGGGGAGTTGAGAAGTGACAGGGGAAGGAACGTGCCCCCCCCAGGGTGTGGCAGCCAGCAGGTGTCCACAGAGGGCAATTGGAGCTTAACTGCATTGGGGCACTCAGGGTGACGTTGTAGAACACACACCTTAGAGTTAGTTACTTAGTAGCTGTCTTGGTTATCAGATTTGTTACCAGAGAGAGAGAGAGGGAGGGAGAGAGACCAGATTCATATAACTTTGATAATCATCCTATCTTATTATTAGCTATTATATATCTCACACTGTGCCTAATTCATAAATTACACTTCACCCCAGGCGTGCACACACAGGAAAAATCACAGTGTATATCGGGTTCATTACCGTTCGAGGTTTCAGGAATCCACTGTGGGGGGGATTCTTGGGACGCATCCCCTGTGGATAAGGGGAGCTATGGCACATGTTTCTGCAGAGTCCTGTCTCCAACGGCCTGCTCCCCATCTCCACTGGTATCTTATAAACATCTCAGATGAGCACATCTGAAAAAAAAAGGCTTGGTTTTCTGCCCCCAAACTTGCTTCTCCCACAAAAGGTTTTCCCACTCTGGTCAGCGGCACTTGTCCTCAAGGGTCACCTTGTCCGAGAAGACCCCTCTGACGGTCAACGTGAACGTGAAATGAGATCCCCTCCTGGCACCGCCTGCTTCTCCACCACTGGTACCGCCACCTGACCGACAGTACACACTTTGTCATCAGCGCCTCCCGGCACCGTTAGATTCTTACGGCCATTGCTACATTCCCTGTGATATTCTCAGCCCCTAGATCAGGGTGCAAGCCATAGTTAGGGCTCAGTAAATATCTGTTTGAATAACTAAATACATGAACAAAAACATGAATGAATGAATGAGTGAATGAGTGAGTGAATGAACGATTCTGTCTCTACTACCAGACCATGAGTTGCATGAGGTCCAGGACTAGGCCTGACTAGCTGCTGAGGCTGCAAGAACCAGAATTCCCAACCAGCGGTGACTTCAGCCCTCCATGCAATTATATCATTTTACAAGATTTCTAGGGCCGTCCTTCTCAACCAAGCATTATCTTGCCCACCAGGAGACATTTGACAATGTCCGTGGAGACATTTTCTTTTATTATCATGACTGGGATGTGGGTGCTACTGGCACCTAGTGAGTGGAGACCAGGGATGCTGCGAACATCCTACAGTGCACAGAACAGCTCCCACGACAAGGAGCTATCGGCTCCAAAGTGTCAAGAGTGCTGAGGTGGAGGAACCCTGGCCCAAGTGAGAGTGGCTCCAGGGTTCAACCACTCTGCAAGGTCAGGGCTCAGTCTGTGCCTCTGTGATGCTCTTGGGTTCCCCAACCCTGGTTATAATATGGTTGCCATGGCTCCAAGCATCACACTCACCATTCCAAGGAGAAACAAATCAATCTCTGTCTATCCATCTGTCTAAGGAAAATCTTTTATTATATGGCCAGTGACTCACACAGGGTCACATGTCCACCCGCAGTCCAATCACTGTCCAAGGAAGACTGAACTGCCGTGACTGGCTGGAATCCACTGACTCCTACTACAGAACTGGACCCAGCGCCCAGAACAAAATCAGCACTACATGAGTGAGAAAGAAAGGGAATGGCTGTTGGGTAGTCAACTCAACCAACGGTGTCTGCCATTGACAATTATTTATTTCATTTTTCACTACTTATGGCTTCTACCACCCAAACCCCATTCAACCAAACAGGTAAAAATGCCTTGCTCTTTCTTCCCACTACTTCCCACTCAGAACCCCATTCCTGCTGACCTAGCCCCATTTCCTCTGCTTGCTGGAGAGAGGACAGGGACCCTTTCCACTGTCCCATCAGATTGTCTCGGGTCCTAGGTTGGCTTTTGAACCCAGTTCAATTGGACGCCCCTTCCAGCGTCCCTTCAGATGAGGGAAGCCGGGCCCCCTCATCTGCCTGCCAGAAATCTCTTGCTGGCTCAGCAGATCTTGGCTGCTGGTAACAGTGGCATAAACATCCAAGTTCACCAAAGAGGCCTGACCCCAGGAAGGCAGGTGGGAGTTAAGCAGCCCGAGCCAGCCCACAAATGCCAGACAGCTGTACACATCTTTGGGGCAGAGATGAAAAACAGATACTTAATGTATCTGGTTAGAAATGAGGATTTTCTGGTTTGGTTACGCCTGTCGTGTCTAGTGTGTCTCTTCTATTATTTACAGCACTCGTGCAGCTGACCTTGTCAATTCGCCCGGAGAAGCGGCTTGGTGAACCACCCTCAGAGTCCGACCCGGAGGCGCTGGGGCCCAGCCTCAGCCCTCCTGACCCCCGTCGGGGACAAGCCTGGGTGAAGATGCTCACGGAAGAGAAGGCGTAGGGAGCTGTAGGTACCGCTTCTCGTATCTGGACAGAGCCCGAGCAAACCATTACTTGATTTCATCCCCCTCTGCCTCAGCCCCCAGACCTGTTGATGGCCCCAATGCCCAGCCCGTGTCCAGTCCCACAATCTCAAGGTTACCCTTGTCTCTCACACTGCACGGCCTCTCCACCAGGCAGTCCTGTTGGCTCTCCATAGAACGCCTCCCAAAGCCCCAACCCCCTCCTGTGCCACGGATGGAAGGAAGTGGTCTAGGGAGGCAGGCAGTGTGGGCCTCCTTGGCTGCCCCACCCCCAATACCCACCCTAGAGGGTGACCCCTGGGGGCGAGAGCGAGGGCAGGGTCTTTGTCCCCCTTTGCCCCCTGCCAGGCACCAAGGACTCCCAGGTCCTTCTACTGAGGACCACAGTCTCCCTGTGTGGTCTGGTGATGCCCCCCCCTCCCTGCACCCCTCCGGCCTGGACAGGTAGCCACTCCACCACGCGACACCCCCCCACCCGCCAACCACGGTGTTGTTGCCCCCAGTGAACCACACCATTCCTTACTGTTTTCCGGGCCCTCCACACCTTGTAAATATTTCATTCATTAAACCCCCCTCTATTACCCAGGCTGAACGTGCCATCTGTTTCCTGCTGGATCCTGACGGACGCACGGGGTATCTTCTCATTCATTGTAGAAAGTAAAATTAGCCGTGTGTGTGTGTGTGTGTGTGTGTGTAGGCTCTGAGAACTGTTTGGAAGCAAACACCAAACTGCCAGTAGTCATTGCCTGCAGGAGGTAAGATAAGGGTGTTTGCTTGTTATGCGTAATGAATATGTATTGTTTTTGTAATTTAGAAAGTACTTGACTGGGAACAAAGCTCCACCAGCTCCACCATAGCCTGGACAGAGCCCGCACTCTCCAGCCTAACAGAGTTGACAAATGTCCTTCTCAGGGAACTTAGGTGGAGTACAGGGATGGTCTGATCCAGGACAGTGCCAGGGTGCATCAAAACACCAGCTTCTAGAAGTGACTTGGAAAGCAGCACAAGAGAAGCATCCCCAGTCCAGGTTGCCTGTCCTCCCTCTATACCTGATGCCCCATTGGAAGGACACAAGAGGAAAGAGACCAGCCACACACTGGAAGCGTCAGAACTGTCCCTCAAATTTTCCGATAATCATTATGCAAGAAAACCAGCATTGTCAAAAATGCATCTATTTGTCATTCCTATTCTAAAATTCTGAATGTCCACTTCTGATTAAAGTTCACCCTTCTACGATGACATGTAGGCAACCACTCTGGTGTGTTCAAGATGTCTCTTTGGCTTGTGCGTCTTGCTACACTATTTGTACTAGTTTGCAGAGACATATATTTGTATCTTCTATAAACGGTGTTGTGCTGCGTGGCTCTTACATCTTCCTCTCTACACAGGACTAGGTTCTTAGCATCCAGCCACGGTGCGGTGTATGTGTGCGCCTCATTCATCGCCCTGACGGCTGCTCAGAGCTGGGAGCGTGCACCCACATTGTATCCATAATGGACACTCAGTAGCTTTCCCTCCCCCCACTGATGCTAGAATGGCTTCCTTAGATGGGCGCTCGTATGCACCCACAGGAATTTGTCTGGGATTGAAACCTCACAGGAGAGGTTTGGGTCCTACACTTTTCCATGTACTTCACTGGACCCAGCTGTACCTGTTTACTCTTCAGAGTGGCCACATCAGGATACCCTCCCACCAGAAAATATTGCTTTACCCATTTTTTATGATTTTTAACATTTTGAGCTTCCGCTGTAAAGTGCACAAAAATCTCCCTCGTTCAACTCTTTTTGCTGGGCTTTCCCTCTTGCTCACGGGCAGTTTCCCCCTTTGTCCTTCCCTAAGCTCTTCACCTTGACTTCTAGTTTGTTGGACGCCAGTCTGAGTGCTTCCCAATTTCATGCTGTCTTTCTGACTCAGAAACTTGTGCCTGCTAATCCCGTGTGATCAGGGTTTATGTCAAGGGCCGTGGCTCCTGCACGCCCATTGTCAATATAGGCTAACTCCTCCCGATGGATTCTCCAAAACAACAGCCCTTTGTGGGCAAAGAAGAGACTGTCTGTCCAAGAGGAGGAACGAACATCTGTTGTTTATGTCTGCTCACAATCCATTTTTCTTCTTCTGGCCGTAGGACCCCAGTTTTCACCTGAGGATCTGTCCCTCCCTAGTCTGTGGGGATCCATCTGTCCTCCAATCCAAGTCCTGATCCATCAGAGTAACCCACACTCCAGCCAGTGATTGGCTCAGCAGTAGGCAACTGATCCGGGTTATCTAATAAAATTCAAAGCTGAGATATTAGCTGGAACTTTTGGGGAAGAGGCGTTCTCTTTCTTCTGAGGTTTCTGAGCTTGGAAAATACAGCGTGGAACATCTGGAGGCCACCTTGGCTGCAAGGTGAGGAAAGCCCACTTGAAAAAGGAAACAGAGGTGAGAGGAAAAGGAGAAGGATAAGGAGGAGGAGAGGGAGCAGAGAATCACAGATTCATTATTATATCAACATTTTTTGAGCTGCTGGATTTAGCCATGCCTGAAGCCTGCCACCTCTGATTTTGTTTTTGTTTTAGAAACATGATTCAATACATTCTGCTATTTCAAATAAGAGAGCTTGAGTTGGATATCCATCACAAACAGCTGCAAAGGGCCTGACTAATACAGTGAGTGGCAGGCAGCTTACCCCTGTGCCAATGGAAAAAGAAATCCCTGTCCATCAATCATCATTAGGCCTGTCCACCCTTTGAACCCCATAGACTACTTTGCATCCCCTCACCCACTCTGATCCAGCCGCGGGAGCTCACCAGCTTGTCCTACCTCAGGGCCTTTGCACTTGCTGTGCCTTCTGCCTGAAGTACTCTTCTGCCTGATTGTCATACAGCAGTTTCCTTCTCGTGCTGCAGGACTCAGCCCAAATACTGACTCCTCAGAGGGACCATTTCAACGAGCTGACCTAGATGGTCCCCCATCAGCCCGTTTTCAGCTTGGCAGGGCAGCCACGCTGAGATGCCTTCTGTTTGCTTATTCCTTTACTTGGTTACTACTTGTCTCCCTAGCAGAATTAACCTGTTTTGTTTTGTTTTTTTACCATTGAAGCCCTGATGTTTGAAACCATGCCTGGATCATAGAAGATGCTCAATAAATATATCTGAAATAATGAAGGAAGGAAGGTTGGCAGAGAGGGAGGAGATAGGGAAGGGAGGAAAGAGAGAGGAATAGAAGGAGGGGAGGAGAAAAAGAGGAAGAAGGGGTGGGGGAGGGTGGATTCATATCAAGACTCCAAGTTTAAGAGCTCTTCCATACTCTTGGTCCAGAACCAAATTCAGAAACAAGAGCCTTTGAAATCCCATCTTGGAATGTCCCTCTGGCCTGCCACTTAATTAAATGACCCCATAATGAAATTTCTCCCCATTGAGTTTATATTTAATAATTAATTGACCTCTTCAGCTGGCCAGGCTTGGAGTCTCATCAATTATACATCTCTCCCTTCTGCACTCAACACTCGCCTCTTAGGAAAATAGGGCCAGAATGGGAGCAGCTCAGAGTATTTAGAAGCCAAGAGGGCCCCTCTGGGGGGTGAGGGTCTCCAAAAGTGTCAACCTGCTGGGGATGGATGGGACGGGGGGCAGGGGAAGGGGCGCATCCAGTCTTGGGCCTGAAGCTTTTGCTATCTCTGGGGCCCTCTTTAAGAGAAGACAAAATTATAAATACCAAACCAGGCATAAAATAAATACTTAGGAAAAAAAGAGCCCTGGCTGGCGTGGCTCAGTGGCTTGAGTGCTGGCCTGCGAACAAAAGGGTCGCCAGTTTGATTCCCAGTCAGGGCACATGCCTGGGTTGCAGGCCAGGTCCCCAGTGGGGGCATGAGAGAGGCAACGCTGTTTCTCTCTCTCTTTCTCCCTTCCTTCCCCTCTCTCTAAAAAATAAATAAATACATTCTTAAAGAAAAAAAGAAAAGACAACCAATTACTTTTTAAAAGCAGACACAAACCACAAAATCCAGCAAAAAAAAATTGCAATATTTTTTTGTTAATAAACTGCCTGGCACATTTTGAGAGCTATCAGCTTCACCAGGATTTAAGAGTAGTCACTTCACAGGAAAACTTGGAATACCCTAGAATATTTTCTCTCACAGAGGAAAGAAACAATCACCATTTCCCCTTTTCGACCACAGATTTCTTGATTGCCTTCTTATAAATGTAATTTTTCGACAGAGAACAAAAAATGGTAACTCATTTTTACCTCTAAAAAATTTGGTCAGGAAAAAAATGAACAGTTCGGAAAAGCTTCTTCTGGCTGGTAACCTGTTATTGGTAACATCACACACTGCATTAGTTCTTAGGGCTGCCACTACAAAGCACCACAGACTAGGGGGTACTTTGAACAGCAGAAACTTACTTTCCCACAGCTCTGCAGGCTGGCAGTCAGAGGTCAAGGCGTCAGCAGGGTTGGGTTCTTCGGAGGCCTCTCTCCTTGGCTTGTAGGTGGCTGTCCACTCCCCGCCTCTCCACATGGTTTTCCTTCGGTGTGTGTCTTTCTTAATCTTTTCTTTTTGTAAGACACTAGTCCTCCTGGATGAGGGCCCACCCTAACTATCTCAATTTAACTTCATTGCCTCCCTAAAGACCCTCTCTCCAAATTCGGTGCTGTGGGCCAGGGCTTCAACCTGGGAGTTTGGGAGGGACGCAATGTAGCGCGGGACGCGATGTAGCTCGGGACACGATGTAGCGCACGAAGCGTATGTTGATAGGACGGCCGTCACCTTCGGGGAAACCACTCGCAAGTTTGTTTCCTACATGAGCTAAAACACATCAAGCTTTCTAAGCCCAGTGACTCATCTCAAATACACACCCTCAACCACTCAGTCAGCGACACCCATCCTCAGGCGGGGGGCGGGCACCTCTGCAGCCACACTGGGCAGGAGGCGTTTTCTGGGGCGCGATCCTCACACCCGGAGGACAAGCAATGACTTCATCAAGCACAGAGGTGACTGTGAGCCACACGCAACACCTTGTGTGGCCAGCTGAATACAATCCCAGCCTAGCTTGCCTCTGGCCGGACTCCTGAGCTGTCTCCCCAGCACAGCGGTCTGAGGAGGAGTCTGGAAAATGGTGAACTTGGGCACGTTTCACAAACAAGCGCCCAAAACCCTGCCCAGGGTTTTGAAAGGCACCCGGGCAAATGACAGGCCCCGAAGTTTAAGCTTCAGCAACTTCGCAGGACATCTGCCTCCAGGTAGGTAACCCCACCCCCACCCCTGCTGTCCTGGCCAGGCCAGAGTTCCATAGAGAGAGAAAGCAAATGGGGCATTTTTTTTGGGGGGGGGGCGGTATTAGTTTCCTAGAGTCGCTGCCACAAATTACCACAAACTCCGTGGCTTTAACCAGGAGAAATTTGTTTTCTTACAGTTCCGGAGGCCAGAAGTCCAAAGTCAAGGTGCTGGCAGGAGAGAATCATTTCTTGTCTCCCTCGGCCCCTGGCAGACACTGGCTCCAGACAGCATCGGTCCAGTCTTCGCCTCCCTCTCCACCTGTCCTTCTTCCCTGTCTCTCTGTGTGTCTCCTTTTCTGTCTCTTGAAAGGACACCTCTCATTGGATCATTGGATTTCAGGCCCACCCTAATCCAGGATGAGCTCATACTGAGATCCTCACCCGAATTACATTTGCAAAGACCTTCGTCCCAAATACAGTCACCTTCACAGCTACCCGGGTTAGGACTTGGACTACTCTTTTGGGGGGACACTATTCAAACCGCTGCAGGGGCGTCAACAGTGTCCTCAGCAGTCATGGCCTCAGGAGCACAGGCCTAGTGGTCAGTGGTTTCATTAAAAAGGAACAACCACCTACTCGTGACTGAAATCCCACCAGTACTGCGGCTCTGTTGACCTCAGCCCTTCCACCCACCGCCCGTAGGTGAAGCTCTGAAAGCCGATACTCAGGGGACAGGTGTTTCTCCAACGCAACAGAGTCGCCCAGCCTTCAGTGATGATTTCCATCTTCTGCACTACAGCCCCCGAGGGAGGGGAGCACGTGTGGAAGATCCTGCTGGAGGTTTCCTGGCCCAGGCCTGAAGGTGGTGTTCACTGCCTCCACCACATTCTGTTGGCCATGCCCAGCTGCAAGGGATGCTGGGAAATGCAGGTGAGGGGCTTGCTTAACACAGATATCGGAGATAACGAGCAATAAACAGATAAATATATGGTATGTCAGAGGGTGGTGAGGACTATGGGGACAAAGCCAAATAAAAAGGAACAGGTAACACTAGCAAAGAGAACGATACTCTATAATGTGGTCAGGAAACAGCATGGTCCTCCCCGCTGAGAAGGCAACAGTGACACAAAGCTCTGGAAATCCCAGGCCTGTGAATGTGTAAGGAACAGTGTGGTGGGCAATGGGAATAGCACGTGCCGAGGTGCGGAGGAAAGGGCAACTGTGATGATTTTCAAGGACTGAGAGTCAGCCACACTGTTATAATTTAATTATTTGTTTCTCGTCTGCCTCCTCCACTCACGTGCCAGTCTGGTAAGACAGGGTTTGTGTCTGTTTTGTTCACAGCTGTCTCCTAAAAGCTTAGAGCAGTACCTGGCACCAAGTAGGCACTTTATTGTGGAAAACTGCCTGAATGCAGCAGGATTAATACGTACCAAGGAAAAAGGGGTGTCCTCAAGCAAGACCACTCTCTGGGCCCTGGGCCACTGGAAGCACCAACATTTTCTTCTGGTGACTGGGGAATTTTTAGGGGATTTTCAGCAGTGAGGGACGCGCTTTGATTTTCATTTTGAGAAGGTCGCTCTGACCCCTGCTGGGAGATGCCGCTGCAGGTGAAAACCTGGCACCGAGTCTGACGCTGAGAGCCTGGGGTTCATTCAGCTGGTCTTGGGGCAGCCGAGCGAACAAGGAGGTGAGACCCCTTGTCCCCGAGTTGCTCAGCTGAGAAGGGCCTTATCTTGAGTCTTTGGAAATTACATCTCAGTGAGCTCTCCTCTCAGCGCCAAGGACCGAGGAGCAGCAGCTCAGGCTCTTGCCCTGCAGAGGAGTGGCTTGCCGCCCAACGGGACCCTCTGCCACATCACTGGCCCACCTGTTCTCGAGGCCTAGGACACTCTGATTGTACAAATCAGCCCTGTAAACGTGCTTTTTAGGGAAAAGCACCATTTGATTGGTGTTTGGGGGGGAGAGGGGTGCTCATGAGGGTTGAAAATAGGACGTAATTTCAAAACCCTCCTACAGCATTTCACACAAAAACCGAAGTAGCAAAGTAAATACAATGTAAGTGGAGGGGTCCCCCAACACCACTGAGAATCTCTTGGGGACAACCCTGGAACAGGAGTCCCTGGTGGCACTGCCACTTGCCGGGTGTCCTTGGGTGTGAGGCTAGTCCCACTTGGCTTCAGTCTCCTCCAATGAGAAAGGTCACAGGAGCTAACACGCTCCTTGGAGATCTAAGGTCCTGGCAGAGGAGACTCCTGATGTGACAAAGGAGGTCGGGATCCCCTCCCCATCCCCTCGCCCACCACCTTGCCCCCTATCGCTTGCTCTCTGGCTCCACCCTCACCCCACCTCCAGGCTGGAATGCCCCAGGGAGGCCGCGGCGGTAATGACCCCTCGACAGCTGCGCTCCCACTAAGCAGCCACCCCTTCCCGGCCCCCGCCGCCTCCGGAGACAGGTTCGCACCTGCTCGGGGCCATTTCTCATCAATTAGGCCTTGGCAGCGCTTGAATGGGGCCCGTCAAGGGTGAGTGCCGGCGGCCCCTCCCCACGACACCCGTCCCCCGCCCCCCTCACCGGCCTTCCCCGGCGGCCCGGCGCACGCAGATGGCAGTCCGGGCGCAGCTGCCAGCCGGGCTCTCGGGGGCCACAATCGGCCCAGTGTTCGCAGCCCTCAGGTTGGACAGGGGGGGTGGGGGAAGGGGGACGGGGGACGGGCACACCTGCGCGGCACAGATGGTGCCGCCTGCGGCAGCAGGCACCGAAGATCCTCCAGGGACCAGGAGGCGGGACGAGAGCCGGTCCCCCTCACCGCAAGGAGGTTCCTTTCTGGCTTGGAATCTGGGGAAGGGGCCACGGAGAAAGCGGTACGAGCGCTGGGACCAAGCCACGCCCTCGGCCCTGCCCCTTGCCATGCGCCTCTGGCCAAGTGACATCCCCCGTGCCCCTCGCTGCCCCTCCCTTTCGGTCACCTAAACGCCCAGCAATAGCGGATTGACTAGAAAATGTGCCGTGCAGGTCGACAGCGCACCAGCGAAGGCAAGCAAGGCACAAAGCAGTACACAGTGTTTGGTGTAATCCTGCTCTGGGGACCCAGGTTTGAATTCTGACCCCAGCGCTTTGGAGCCCAGCAAGCTCGGTCAGCTCCCTTCACCTTTGCAACATCGGTTTTCCCATCCGTGTAATAATGGGGCTGTTGGAGAGTTGAGTGTTTTGAAAGTCCCTAGCATAGGCCCTGGTCCACAGTAAGTAGTCAATAATGTATTTTTCTTGTTTCTTGTTATTAAGATACACATACTCGTCTTTAGGATTTTACACATTATTAAATTATGTAAGATTCAAAGCTAAAGTGTCCTATACTTTCACCTCCACCTGAGATAACCATTAGTAATAGTTTCGTGTTTTGCGCCCTGATTTTTTCTACATTATACGTACATACGTAAATATAGACTCCGAAATCAAATGAGAAGCACTTTAACTTGATGGTTAAAATCTTGGACCCCGGGGCTACACCGCCTGCATTCCAAAAACCTGATTCAGCTGTTTGCCTGCTGTGTGTCCCTAGGAAAATGACTTCACTTCTCTGAGCCTGGGTTTCCTCATCTGTAACCATTGAGAAAGGATGTGAGAGTCCCCGAGCTAATGCACACAAACCATTTCAAACAGTGCAAATAGAAATAGTAGCTTTATTGTAGAGATGATTTTGTAACTTTTTTCTTAATGTTTCTTAGACGTTTTTCTGAGCTGGCAGAATCAAAGCAATCATATATATCTTTTGCTGCGATAGCATGGGCCATGGAATGACGGGCCGTCACATAACGAAGCAGTCCTTTTGGAGCGGGGGTGGGGTCTGTGGTTGGCTCCCCAACGCTACCGTGCACAGCACGGGATGCACATCTCCGTGTCCTGTGCTGTGAGCTTTTTCTGTGGCCTCAGGTCCTGGGGGAGGTGTCTCGGGGCCAGGCTCAGTGTGGTTGGGACTGAGATTAGGGTGAGATGATCAGGTTACTCAGCCAGGCACAAAATTGAAGAGACACACACAAACCTAGTAATCAAGATAAATCATATCAAATGTAATAGTTTTAAAAATCAAAATTCATGCTAAAAACAATCCTTAATGAATAAAATATTGAAATTTTACTGACAGAATCCAGCAGCGCCATACTAAGCTACATCGGAGCCTGTGGCCAAAGGAAGTGTATGCTTCTCCCTTTATATTGATATTTTTATTTGTTCTTTAAGGATAACTTTTTCCAGAACATTAAAGTAGTTAAAAAGTATATATTGAAGAGTTGAAAGCTAGGCATATTAAAATCACAGCATTATTTTATATTTGAATAGTTTATGTATGCCCCAAACAGAATTTGTACTTTCCTGGCTTCCATAGAAGCAAACCCATTACTAATATCTTCAAAACATCCTTCTGGACAGAAGTAAACCATGAAAAAATTCACATAAAAGCATATATATTAGGGATGCATATTTTCCCTTTGGTCTCAGACTCTCATACAGCTCAGCCAGACGCTGGATATTGTCAGTTGCCTTCCAAAGGGTGTAACAACCGACACTTCCCCTGCTGGTGGACCCGTTTTTTCAAGCGTCTTTTGGGAGTTAGCTGTTTGCAGCAGAGTCATTAGCTCTGTGTTCAGCCCTTGTCTAAGAGGAGCCAGGAGCTGGCGTGCCTACCTGGGCCGGCCTTCTGTCCTCACTCACTTGTGAGAAATACCCAGCAGGCCCTGCTGCCAAAGCCTGGGCAGCTCAGGTTACCACAGGCCCTGACGCTGCCTGGTCTCAGGTCTGCAAAGCCCCTGCCCTGCACACTTACTTCTCAGGAAAACCTTGCAACGCCGGCGTAGAGAAACTCCGAAAACCCTGGAGCTGCCTTGGGGGCAATGAAAGCAGTGCCTGAACAGTTTAGATCTGGGACCCCTACGGACACCGTCGCACCGTCCCTTACCTGTGGCCAGTGAGAGCTACTCTGTTGGTGGACTTATCCCTGCACAGACACCCTGAGTCGCTGCTCTCTGCACCCCCAGCCCAGCCCTGGGACCAAGGCGAGTTAGTCACGGTCTCTGGAGCTCAGAGGGGCAGACAGTCGGGTAAACAAAGGGGTTTCAAGACCCTTTCATGTCTGTATTATCTCACCACGTGGTCCCTGGAGAGTTGGAAACACCGGGGCCAGATACAGTTGGATGTGAACAGACATCTCAATCTTATGTCCAAAGCAGCAGTAGTAGCAGTAGTAAAAATAATAATCATCAACCAGGACTGATGATGATGATGATGCCGTGTTTACGGCACCAAGACTGTTCTAGGTGCTGCACCTCCATTACCGCATACAGTCCTCACTGGCACTTGTCAGTTCCATGGTACAGAAATCAAAGCATCGAGGGGTTTCACCACTTGCCTACGTTCCTGCAGGTGATACGCAGCAAAGCTGGGATATGAACCCAGAGGCCTGGCTCCAGACTCTGCTCTTAACTGCTACACGGTGATCTTCGATTCCTCCTTACTCTCACGCAGTCTTCCATGTCTCAGAAAATGGTACCACCAAAAAAAAAAAGAAAATCCAGGCACCACTTTTATTTCACTCTTACTCAATTCTTTTCCTAAATGACTTCTTCTCATCACTCAAGTAGCAGAGACACCTGGCATTTGGGTTTCCCCAGAAGCAGTCACCAGGACAAGGATTCAGGGGTATGTTGTTTATTTGAGAGGTGAGAGGTGACAATCCAAAGGGAAGCAGGGAAGGAGACAGGAGGGAGAAGTATCCGGTAGAGCGTGCCTTATCAAGCCAGCGGCCACGTGGGCAATCACAGCTTCCTCCCTGGGACAGACCCTGGACATGGTGCAGGGTACACGCCTTGGAATTATTCTGCTGGAGGGGCGAGGGAGCTCGGTGATTATACACTAATTCCCAAGAGTCACTGTTTCGGAGCCACAGGGGGTGCACTGTTAACGAGCGGGCACTTCTTTCCACCAGCAGCAAGCTTTCCACAGTGTCAGGGCAAGGAGCCCCCGGGCAAAGATGGCAGTGCTGGCAGTCAGAAGTTACTAGAGCATCCAGGGACCATCTCCGTGTCCCGCCTGCACTCCTCATCCCTTCTCCCCTGGTACATTGGGTGTTAGGTCTGAATGTTTGTGTCACCCCACAAAGTTCACATGTCAAAATCTACTCCCCAGTGTGGTAGTATTTGGAGGTGGGGCCTTTGGGAGGTAATTAGGGGATAAAGGTGGAGCCCTCAGGAATGGGATTAGTGCCCTGATGACGGGGGACCCAGAGAGCCCCCCCACTCTCCACCAAGTCTGCAGCCCAGAAGCAGACTCTCACCAGAGCACTGCCACGCTGACTCCCTGACCTCAGGGTTCCAGCTTCCTGCGACAAATAAATTGCTGTATAAGCCACCCAGACTGTGGTACTTTGTTGCAGCAGCCCGGCTGGACTGAGACATAAGACAGAGAGGAGAAAGAAGCCAATCAAGACTGTGTTATGTACGGTGTCAGGTGGTACTAGATTATCGGGGGGATCCCTTTGTAATTATGTAATTATCTAACCACCATACTGTATGCCTGAAACTCATATAATACTGAATGTCAACTGTAATTGAGAAAAAAAAATTTTAACTTTTTGAAAGACTGTGTTACCAAGAGAGTTACTACCACCAGGCAGACAGAGCGCTATACCCCTGGGGTGCTCTGGGAGGCAGCACTGAGCGCATGCCTCCTGCAGGGTGAGGGAGCAGAGTCCTTTCTCCTCCAACGCCCATCTCTCCTTGCGTGAGGGCTGCCTCTGGGGCCAATAACACATCAGCGCTCTGGCTCGCCCTGCGCATGGGCCGAGCAGCTGCTTTTCAGAAAAGGAACCTCAGGTGAAGAGTCACAGGTGTTGGCAGGGCAGTGAGCACTGTTCAGTGAGCTGGGGTCTGGGGTCAGTGCACGAGGATGCACACAGCGGCTGCTGCAAATAGCTGACTCATCAGAGGAGAACCAGATGACGGCCACCAGTCTCGAAGCAGCTCCTGTTTGCCTGGCAACACGCTCAGTGGTTTCCTTGCATAGTTTCACTGCAAACTTGCTCATGTAGTCCCATATACAGATGAAGAAAGAGCAGCTCAGAGCAGTTAGGGCTTTGCCTGCAGCCACATACCCCGTTAAACATGGCGGAGTCAGGATTCAAACAAACCGTGCCTGTCTGATTGGCCAGACCCAACACTTCCCCCTCAGGCTCTTGCGCTGGATTTCTCTGCATCTCTGAGATGGTTGAGTCTCACTAGTCTGGCCTATCAGGGTAACATGTACCAAAGCTGTTACAAGTGCCGAAGTGAATAAAATGCTAATCCTCATCAATAGATTAAACTGAGAAATGCTTAAACCAGAGAGCTGCCTGCAATAAAAGCAATTGAGTTCTTTCTTTGTAATTTGACGGCTCACATGAGCCCAGGAACCCGCCTTATAGCTTTACAAATCTGTGATAATTTCCTTCAACTTTTCCATTTTATTGCTGCCATTAAAATCCCGTTGTGTTCTTAAAACAAACAAAAAAAATGATTAAAACAGATGTGGCTCCTTAAAGTTACAATATGAATTTTACAACCCCCAGCTTTTATGATACAGAGAGAAATTTCAGCCACCAGGGTCAGAGGCAAGAAAAATGGGACCGGATTTCTGCAATGGGTTTGGGGAGGGGGGAGGAGTGGGGGTGACGGGTTCAGAACGACAAAGACAGCCAGCAGAGCTAATTTCCTGACGTTTACTTCTCTCTTTGAACTCTGGGGACCGACTGCAGAATGTCACATTTGCAACGCTGCTGCTGCGGTGGCAGCCCAAAGCCAAGTCCCCACAGCTACTGAGATTGGACTAAACCACTTTCCTTCATTCCAGCCTCACTTCCAACCCCCTCGCCCCAAATCATACTTGCCAGGTAAATGGTCTGCAGGAGTCTGTTTTATTTTTTGAGGCAGTTTTTTGTCGTGAAAAGAGCACGGAGATCCGAGTTGTGGTTCCAGATCTTCGAACTAATGCAGCCTTCGATTCCGGCAAATCACGACCTCTGTGCTTTCAGTCTCTTGGTCCCCGAAACCAAGGGCGTGGGCCCGACGTCTAGGTTCTGTCCCCACTCTGCAGCAGCATGACCTCATCGGCAGGAGCACAGCCCCTGGCACAAAGGACACTCTGAATATTTGTGGCCTGAAGAAATACATGAATTCCTAAATTTGTCAACTTCTTTTTTTAAAGAAAAACAAAAAGCTTGTTGATTTCTCTTAATGATCACACAGAAAGAATGAAAATAATCATGAGATTGATTTCCCTTTTTTAAAAAAAATAAGCAACCAGACTGGGAAAGGTTGACAAGAGCCATACACAGTGCTGGCAAAAATATGGCAATACGGGGGTTTTTAAATATTGCTGGTGGGAAGTACAATGGTATAATTACATCATCTGCCAAGAAAGAGATTGATTTTGCCCCTCATTTTGAATATTTACGCTTTGTATTCCATTTCCTTGTATGATTGATTGCATTAGCTAGAAACCGAAATAAGGGCGTAGACCTAGCCATCCTGCGTCGTGTCTTCCGTGACCGGGCCCTGATTTCACGTTTCACGTATCATAGCATGTCTCCTGTTAGTTTGTAGTGGTTACTTTTCTTCTATTCACATAGTTTCTTTCTAACCTTGGTTTTACATAGAGTTTTTCCTAGGAACAGCTGTCGAACTTTATCAGATGCTGTTCCAGCATATTTTTACGTAACCTCTGGTCTTCCTCCATGAACTTGCTGATGTAATAATGTCATGAGTTATATCATCAGATGTTCTCATGAGGAACCATTCTTGCCTCCTGAATGGATGCTATTTGCTCATGATATACGATACTTTTAATATGCCTCTGAATTACACTTGCTGACATTTATTCAGAGTTTTAGCATCTCCGTCCATAAGCAAATACGACCTAGAGCTTCCCTAATTGTACCAGGAATGACGACCCTTGGCATTAAGTTTGTTCTTTGCTTTGGTAAATAGTAGACATAAAGAAATTGATGCCAGGACAGGAATGGGTTTGTGTGATTTCAGAGACTGACAAGTTCCACAATCTCAGGGTAAGTCGACAAGCTGGAGACCCAGGAACAGTGATGGTGTAGGTAGGTCCAACTCTAAGTCTGAAGGCCTTAGAACCAGGGCAGCCCACGGTGTATTTCCAGTCTGGAGGTCAGCGGGCTCAAGCCCCAGGAAGAGCTGATGTTTTAGCTTGAGTCCAAAGGCAGGAACAAGCCGATGTCCCTTTTCAAAGCCATCACACAGGAAGAATTCTCTCTTACTTGGAGGAGGGTCAGCCTTTTTGTTCTAATTCAGGCCTTCAACAGATTGGATAAGGCCCACCTATACCAGGGACAGCAATCTGCTTTACTCAATCTATCCATTTAAATGTTAATCGTATCCAAACACACCATTATGGAAACATTCAGAATAATGTTTGACCAAATAGCTGGGCACCTTGTGGTCCAGTCAAATTGACGTATAAATTTAACCATCACGTTAACCGTCACGTACCTCACCTAGTTGGGACTACACACCTCCATAGCGCACTGTGCCCCTACCTGAGCACCAATCACACTTCACTTCTGTTTCATTTTATTTTATGTTGCTATTTATTTGCTACTTTGCTATTAGTCCTCTCCCCTCTGTGATGCATATTCCTTGGACAGTTTAAACTGGCAGGAAATAAGCCTTACTTGCAATGATGGCCTTACCAGTTCAGCTCTTGTTCCTATCACAGATGAACAAATGGCTTTGAACAAATTGATTTTCTACCCTTATCACAACCTGATGTTTGCCATAATGAGCTGCGGATGTGTCTCCATGAGGGCAGGGGGCTGTGTGTTATCTGCATCTGTATCAATAAGACCGGCTCTGGGACTGGCACATAGTAGGGGCTGATGAGATGCTTGTTGAGCAAAGTGAATTCGTCTAAAGTCAAGCACCGAGCTGGTCCGAGAGTCATGCTCTGAGCAGGGGTGTGGTGGGGACGAGAATGATGACGATCTCTGTATTAAGCAGGATGTTTTCAGTTGCAAGGGACAGAAATTCATCCCCAAAAGATTTAATTTAAAAATAAAAAAGGGGGGATTTTACTGAGTGAAGTCACTAAAAGACATACCTAGACATGGAGTTTAGGCAAAGTAGAATTGGAATTCCAGTGACACCCTGAGAACTCTCTCTCTAGCTTGTCGCAGGTCCCATGGTTTAGCACCAGCAGCTCTAGGCTTGCAGTGTGCAGACTCCGCACACGCCATCGAAATGATGCCGTTTGCTCGAGAGTCATCCTGGGGATGCCTCGGATTGGCTCATCCCTGCACCTTCGGCTAAGAAGGCGGAGTGTTCTGATGGACCAGGCCCGAGTCATGCTCCCATTCCTGGAAGCTAGGTGCCAGGTCATCCTTCCTTGAACCTGGCCGAGTGTGCCAATGTGGGGTGTGCATTTTACTGGCCATAGCACAGGACCCAGGATAAGAAACCAAGAGGAGCATTTTAAATCTACAGGTAACACATATACATACATGAATACCTATAGTTAAGAACCAATGTCCCATTTAGTAGAACATCATGAAGCCAGAACTATCAATCTTCCCTCGTGACTCTTACACATTTGGTGGGCGGGGCGGGGGAGTATTTAGCCAATAATAGCTCTTATTTCAGTCTCTGTGTTCTATTCACTGCCAGCCTAAGACTCAACCTGTCAGTTACTTTGTGTTATATCTGCTGTTGGAGCCCGCCCCCCCCTCCTCTGCCTTGAGAAATCACTCAAATGGCATTATCTTTTCTCCTCTTCAGACAACAAAAGGACAAAGAGTAGGGTGTATTTTGCCGCGTCATGGTTGCAGCATACTTGAGAATAGAACTGACGGAGGAGAGCAGAATCATGGGGCCTTGTGGGCTTGAATTTGCTCAGTCTTGCTCCCACCTGGGCACTAAGGCTGAGCACATGACTCCGGCTGGGCCAATCAGCGTAGTTTATTCTCTTGGCCCTGTGATTGGTTCAGAGATGGCTACATGACCCAAGCCAATGGGATGAGACTCAATGCTTGGCATTTGTTTGGAATTATTGAGGAAAAAAGCTCTCTTTGTACTGGAGTAGTTAAACTGACAGGAAATATGTCTGGAGGTACCGGAGGCCATTTGACCACAAGCCTGCTTGAGAATGACACCAATACAAAGGGAAACAGATTAGAAACACAGAGTGAGAACAAGTACTTAGGACCTCCAATGAGCACCTGGATCCAGCCAGGCCTGAAGCCTTTACCCCATTGTGTGAGCCAATAAAAGTCCGTTTTAGTTGAGTTTCTGTCACTTGCAACTAAGAGACCTGAGTAACTCTGAGGAATTCCCCATGAATTCATTAGTTGTTGAGCTTTTGACCCAAGGGGTCCATCCCCACTCCCTGCATCTATAGCCTTCAATGCTTCCATCATTGTGTCTTAATCACAGGGTATAGTAACGACCTCCTCTTGTCTGTCTCCCCCAAAAGGCTACAGGTACCTCCCCTTTTCATTCATGTGTCCAGAACCAACAGTTCCTAGGAGACTACAATGTGGTCAGCCCATTCCCAACATTAATGCTTCCCACCCCCTGAGAAAGGAGATAATGCCATTCCCAAGTAACAGAGAGGGAAACTGAGGCAGAGAGTGAGCATATTCTTAAAAATTTAATAAATGACAGACTCCAGATTCAACCCAGGCCTTTCTGATTTCAAAGCATTGTTTGATGAATGCTTGCTGAAATAATGAATGACTCCACAAGCTGACCTTGACACAGACCTGAATGAAATTTTAGCTTGTTAGTTCTCACCCACAGATCCTGATATTGTAGAACCTTTGGAATTTTGCCAGAAAGTGCCGTGGGGTCTGGAGTTCCTTGGACAGCTGGCCCACAGCTGACTTGGGGCCTCCTTCTCATCACTCCTTCTTGGCCCCCAACGTGCACCCCCCTGAACAGCTGCCTCCTGTCCCTCTTTTCCCTAAACATCGGCATGCCTGCCTTCTACGATAGCACTCAAGTTTTGTTTCGTTTTGTTCCTTTCCAAACCCACAAGACCTTAAGGCTGCTTCCTCCCCACCTAGGACTCCAGGAGACCTCAGCCTCTCTTCTCTGTGACCTCTTTTCGACACTGCTGTCCGAAGTCCCATGTTCCCTGGCTCCTGCTTGATGCTTCTCTCCTTGGGGGTCCACACTGAATCTGCATGGTCCCCCCACAAGGCCATGTCAACTCCCACCTGAAGTTCTCTTTGTCCTTGTTTGCTTCTATTCACTGTACAGATAGCTGGCCAAATACACCTGCACAGGGACCTCCCCCTGTGCCCCTTATCCAGGTACATCCGAGTCCCCATTTTACCTGTCCTTAGTGTTCTGTATTTCTCCTGAATACCTTCCAACACACCTGTAATTACCCACCTGTCTAATGCCCACACAGCTGTAGGCTGTGCCCACGAGGGGGACAAGGACACTGTTCCTCTGGTTCTCCAGGAGTCCCCACCCCGAGGACAAGGCTTGACACATTAAGAACTTCATAAATGCTTACTGACTGGATGAATGAGTTAAATCAACTAGTCTGTGCTCAGATTTGGAGAATTTTGGTGGGTTCGTGGTTGGCGCTGCCTCACATTACAAACACATCTGCATCTCCCACAGAGCTGGAAGAGTGAGCACCACTCTACCATAGCATGACTTGTCACCTGGCCTGGGTTAGCGTAAGCACACCTCCCACACCCGGCCCTCTCCTGGCTCCTTCCCCTTCTCTGAGCTGAGGCCGCTCTTCCTGTCTGTACAGAAATCCCTGTCTCACCTCTGCTCTCTCTCCCCTGAAAATCTCACTCCTCTCCACCCTTAAAGGAGTAAGAAAGACAATACAAACAAGGATAACAACAGTGGCTAACAAGTACCAAGTACTGTGTTAAGCACTTGGTACATTTTTCAGCTCATTTAATCTTCCCCCAAACCCTAGAAGGCAAGGTACCATTATTATCTCCATTTCACAGATGAGAAAACTGAGCCCCAGAAACATTCAGTTACTTGAGGTCACACAGCTGGTAAGTGAAAGAACCAGACAGTCTGACCCCAGAAAAACCTCACATAACCACTGAACTATATATCCATAAATTCCCAACATTTTTGACTATGATTCATGGTAAAAAAAAATACCTTTGATATCATGACCCAGCTCACACACAGGCACTCACCCACAAAAGACTGAACCAAGAGTTCCGTAAAGCAAAACCGACTTTGATTATGTGCTATGCATTCTATTTACTTAAAAATAAATGATGGCCCCGACCTGCGACACTTTCAGTAGATATATGACACATTTGCATGTGCGAAGCTGCTTTTATTAGCTTTTATGAGTTCTTGACTTTAGCCGATAAGACCTGTGTCAGATTTCTATCCTGAGAAGGAGAAGATAATAACTTTCCATGATTTTAAGTCACTACATCTGTGACCATTTATCACAGCAGCAGCAGGATGCTCATACAGGTACCCGAGAAACTCCCAACGTTTGCTGCCTCTGGGACGGGGAAATAGTTGAGGAACAGGAGTGGGAAGGTACAGAGTGAAAACAGTAGAGTTTTGAACCATGTGAATGTGTTATTTGAGCATGGATAGAACTTTTGGAATGTTTTCAGATTCCCTTCCGTCTCTTCTGAGCCCAGTCTATAAACCGTTGATCCACTCCAACCTCTTCCCAATAAAATAATTTTGCCATCTCAGTGTGAATCTCTTTTCCTCCAGCTAATTCAGTCTGAACTTTCCTTGGGGGAAAGTTTTCCCACCCAGACTCTGTTCAGGGTGGGCATGTGACCCAGGCTCAGCTGATCAGAGTATTATTCTTCACCCAGCCACAGCGATTGGTTTAAGAGTAGACGCATGACCTAAGCCTAGCCAATGAAAATATTGCCTCTCCCTGTGCACAGTGAATGGTTGAGGGGCCAGCATGTGATCCAAGAAGAAAGAGTCTCTAAGAAGAAAACATTGGAGTCAAACTCAGGAGTTTTGCTTTAACTGTCAGCAAAGGAGGATGCTGAACTAGTGAGAGGTAAACCTGGAGATGCTGAGTCCATCTTTGCCACCAGCTTGAGGGAAAGCCTATCAGCAAGTGAAATCAGAGCCCAAAGAAGAAAAGAGACTTCTGTCACAGGACAGGGCACCTGGGTTCACTTGTGCTTGAAGCTAATATAGTTCCGAAGGCTGATAAAATTCCTTTTGCAGCTTATGTGAGTTTGAGTTGTTTTTGTTTGGTTGGTTGGTTTTGGTCACTTACAACCAAAAAGCCACTGATATACTCCTTATTTTGCAAATGGGGAAATAGAGACCCAGAGAAGGGGCATGACTTGTCCAAGTTCCCCAGGGAGTTGGTGGCACAGCTGGGACAGAGTTCGCTCCTAATTCTCTTCCGCGGCTTTTACCTCCAGACCGCAAATGGCCTTTCCCTGTGCAAACACATAATCCTAGAATCTGGTCCTTCCTTCCCTTACCTTGGACCAGATCTCCTTTCCATGGGTAAGGGGAGGAAGTAAGCCCCTCAACATAAAACAGAAAAAGTTTTATAAGGCACCCCAAATCTCCACGTTCTGGGGGACGACATGGAGATAATATCCTCAAAACCTACCCAGTTCACTCTCAGCATGGACGTGAGGTCTCAAGCTTGGATCCGGGTGCAAAATCGCACTTCGACCATCACAAAACTGTATTAAACCACTGCACCACAGGCCTGGATGTCTCCTAAACTGGCAGGACATGGGTCCCAGGAGGGGGGATGGTTTGCTGGTGGAGCAGGACCCCACAAGGTCCAGAATGTCAGGGAGAAGAGAGGGTCACCTGGAGAAAAGAACAGTTGTAAGCAGGGGACATGGTCTTACTATTCTTAAAAACAAGTAAAGTTCAGGAACTGACCAATCAGAACAAATGTGGACCACACACAAACCAATCAGAACAAATGCGGACCACACACAAACCAATCAGAGCCATCACCAGGCAAAACCAACTGACTTGGCTAAGAAGAGCTGCAGGTAGAATCTTGCGGCTCTAGGTCTGCTCCCTGGAAGACTGAAAATCCTCCTCACTACTCCGAGTGAGCACTTCCTCTATGCCAGAGAGGGCTGTGCCCTTCACAGACATTAACCCAAACCGTCCTCACTTCCAGCCACTTTCTGAAGTAAGGGCCACGTTACGCCTCTTTCAGGGCGAAGAAACTGAGGCTCAGAGAGGTTAGTTCATTTGCCTGATTCAAATAGCTGATAGGTAGCCAATAAGTTGGCTTCAAACCCAGGTACTTAGTAAAGCCCCCAGGCTGGCCTGGCAACATGATTGCAGGGCCCCGTGCAGAAAGAAAATGTGGGGCGTTCTCATTTAAAAATCATTAAGAATTTCAAGACCGTGACAGCAGAGCATTAACCCAGTGCGGAGCCATTCCCAGCCTGGGCCCCGGGGGACTGCGCAGGTCCGGCTTATGAAGCCAAGTCTCGCCCCAGCACTTACCCCGCACTGGGAATGGCCTCCCGTAAAGCCACCGGCCACCCACATTTGGAGGAGCGCCGCGGCGCCGGAGACAGGAGGTGAGGGAGCACACCTTCTCCCCAGGCTGGGGGCGCTGAGAGGAGGTCTTGGCATAGCAGTTACGTCCAGACCAGCACCTCGCCATTTTTCATGGTCGCCCCCCTAAGGAGCCTGTTTTAGACATCCTCCCCCTAATTTCACCTCCCCTCCATGGAATTTTCGCACCACCCATGTACTGTGTATCTGTGTTTCGTGCATAGACGAGTAAGATTTTTCTTACCCCCCAAGAGCCACTGCCCAGCGCCTTACTAAGTGGCTATGAGAATGAAGTGAGAGGAAATATTCCAGGCGCTCAGGACGGGGCATGGCACAGCAGACGACAAGCTTTCCTGAGTCCGTGCACTCTCGGTGACCGCCTCGACATCTGTGCATTGCTTCCCCTGACATACCTGGCTTCGCACTTCGGGAAAGCTGGCATCCGCTGGCCTAACTCCGGAGAGAGGCTGAAGCCCGCCTACGCCTCCCAGCAGCCCTGGATGGGAATTTCTTTGAGGTCTCATCCCAGAGGTGGCTGGGCCACCTCTCTGAAAGCCCAGGCGGGGCCAGAGAGCAGTGCCCTGGCCCCAGGCAGATGACCCAGGGAATTGAAGTTCAGAGTTGAAGAGTTCAAACCCTGCGCAGGCAGTTCGTGAATGTTCCTGGGCCCCAAAGAGTAACCTGAGAAATTGTTTGTATCAGCGAGGAATGACTTAACTCTTGGCAAATCCTAGAAAACAGCCTCTCTTCCTGTTTCTAGAGGCCTTCCAAAGAAAAGAAACAGTTTAGGTTTTGCTCAGCTCTGTGGTGGACTGTAGGCTCCCACCCCATGCGACATGGGGGACCTGTGGGTGAGGTCTGGGCTCCCAGGAGCAGCGGGAGGGGACGTTCAGGGAGTGCAGACCAGGCTGTTTGGTTTTCTCTGGCTAAGGGGACTCTGAGTCAGCCTCAGAGACCACCGAGGGGTGGAAGGATCTTCAACACTGATCCCAGAATGCCTACTCCAAACTGCACCTTCCAACTGAGTGAGGTTGGCCTCACCCCCCGACTCCGCCCATTCGCCTTCCCACCACCTGGCCTTTGTACAGGCTGAGCCACCCTCTTGGAATGCCTTCTCTCCCCTGACGAAATAAACCCATCTGAACCTCCAGGACCCAGGGCGAGCTCTCCATCCATCATGTGAAACCTTCCCTGAGTACCACAGTGCAACAAAAGCTTTCTTTCTCTCCCTCAACTTGCTACACAACTTAATGCTTCATTCATTAATCCAACACTTTTTTTTTTTTAAAGAAGCTGCTCTCAAGGCTTTTGGCCTCATGCTTCCCTGCACACTCTTAACAAGTACAGAGGACCCCGAAGAATTTTTGTCTACACGGGTTATAGCTATTGACTTTTTGCCAGAGGAGAAATCAAAGCTGAGACGTTTTTGAAATACTTACTAATTTATGTGAAAAAAACAATGACACACCCATCCCATGTTAGATTACATGTTAGTAAGAGGGGGACGGTACCACCACATGTCCTGTAACGTCTGGAAAACGCCACCGCACACGTGAGAGAATGAGAATGGGAAAGGCAGAGAGCATCTTAGCATTGTTACATCAAAACAAAGACGGGTCTGGGGGTCCTGGGGGAGCCCAGGGTCACACTGTGAGCACCACTCTCTTAGGTTATTTAGACACACTAAGATCTCTCCCTCCCTCCCTCTCTCTCCCCCACGCCCTCGCTCCCAAATCTTCTTAGCTTTTATCTGTCATTGGGTTTTGGTGTAACTTCAGTATTTATTTTTCAACATTGGATTGGCAAGGATAGGAAAAGAAAAGAAAGGGAAGAGAATGGAAGGAAACACTATCTATGTACAAAACACAAGTTCTTAGTAAGTAATGTGCCTATTAGCATAAACACTTCTGTTATGCGTGGCTGCAGCCACAGACGAGGATGCAGATACAGATAAGGACATAATGTGGATATGTGTTTGTTCCCATAGGTGGTGATCGTAAATTTTGAAAAATAGTGTTTTTCCAGACCTTTTATGGAGGTTCCTCAGTGTAAGATAGTATTTAGCCAACAGTGGGGTGTTTTCCCCTAGTGCTTGGGAAATGATGTTTGGTTGTATACTGTACACGGATATGATATTAAATACCACTTTGTCACACAGTCATAGCATTAATACTCCCCGTTCAATTGTCTTTCAATCGCTCTGATGACATCCAGGGGAAAGTCTCAGCTGGGGACAAGGATGTCTCGAATACCCCCTGACATTTGCTAATTTCGCTTTGTGACCAGGACAGAGTAGCTCCAGGCTCAGCGCTCTCAGCAAGCCACAGAATCCAGATGGGATTGAACAACATGGTTTGGGTTTCCTTCTAAAAACATGTGTGTGTGTATATGTGTGTGTGCTTATATATAAAATATTACAGCTGCTGTCTTTATGTTACAGTGATGCTGGTTCTCCATTTTGAGTGGAAATTTAACGTGTCTTGTTTACGTAAATTTATTGCCGTAATAAAAATCAGTTGATTTAGCGAAGTACTTTAAGAAAATGATATTGCAGGTGGTGTACGTATCTGTCAAAAGGTGTGAGATGAAGGTGGTGGAGATCCCAGAGATACCGATATACTGGAAAGAGCGCTAGACAGAGTCAGACATGTGAGTTCAATCACAGCTCTGCCATTCATGGGCTTTGTGACCTTGGCCAAGTGATTTCACCAGTCTGGGACTCATTGTTTCTTTGGGCTCTGAAGGTTTTCAAGGATCAAAGACATCCTGAGGTATCATCAGATGACCTCAGGTGAGAGAAAGAGCCCAAGAACTATGTCCCACATTCAGTGCTAAATAAACACTTTACAGCCACTCTCTCGTTTGGGGCCCACGACAGCCCCGAAAGAGGGCATTATTTCTGCCGCTGAGAAGAGAATACCTGTGAGGAAGTGCAGTGACCTGCCCAAGGTCACACAGCTGGAAAGTGCAGAAACAGGGACTTGCACCAAAGTCCTTTTAGATGCGAAATTTACTTTGTCCCCACTACACTTACCCACCTTCATGGGGACAGTCACACAGGCAGGAGTGTCCAGGACTTCCTCTATCACCCACCTCTTTCTGCCTCTTCCTTTGCCGATGCCACTGAAAGCAGTGGGGGGAAGAGTGGAGATCATTTTCATTACTTCTGCTCTAACCACAACTTATAGTTATTTGCTTCAATTTACTAATCATAACTTAATTTACACACGGAAAAAAACATTTTCCCCCTAAGTCCAAGGGACTAGGAAGAACAGTGAAGTCTTTGTCATTGAGTTAAATATTAATAGGCTGGTTTATAAATTCAAACTCAAAGTCATATTAAAAAACATTTAGTTGAATTGAATTTTATGAGGACAAGTTGTAGAATATGCATAAATCTGGTAGGAAAGAAGCTCCCCATCCACCGGCTTATGTTTACATGTAGGAAGTCTTCGAGGTCTGACTTTCGAACACCTAACAGTTGCCACCCCTAGATAACCAAATGTAATGACTGGCTCAATGCTTTGTAATTTGAAACATTTGCATCAGCGGTTTAAAATTCCTCTTCCTACCAAAGTGCTATTGAAAATGTGTGGCTTCTGATTATAAATGTAACTTTAATCAAGACTAAATAAAAGAATTTTGGAATCATCCTTTTAATTGCTCCTAACCAAACAATGATCTTAGTTTCAAATTTTAATTCCCTCCACTCCCCCCACCCCCGCCCCCAAGACGATCACCCCCGGGCATGGCTTGTACCTCAGGTCATGTTATAGGGGAGGAGCATTCAGGCAGAAGGACAAGCTAGGACCAAGATCTTGAGCTGAGAGTGCCCCTGCGGTATCAGAGGAGCGGTCAGGAGACCAGGGCGGCTGGAGCCAAGGGGGAGGGATAACGTGGGGACAGAGAGGTGATAGGAGTTGGGAAGGAAAGGTGGTTCAGGGTTTGCTCTCCACAATCAGGACTTTGGCTTTGACCCTGAGTGAGATGGGAGGCAGATGGAGGGTGCTGTGTGGAGAAACAGGCTGTTCTGCTGTAGAAGGTCATGGAAGGGGAACTAGTGTGGGCTCTGAACAGGGAGCCGTGGGAGACGGTACACCTGGGCCGGACCAGGAGGTAGGCCGGGTCATGCGGAGTGTGAAATGCCCCGTTAGACACACAACAGCCGATGCTGAGAGGACAGGAAGGGACCGAGTCTGGGATGGAGACAAACAAACACTGGGAGCCAGCCCTGCAAAGATTGAATAGAAGGCCCAGAAAGTGTTCACTGAAGGACTAAAGGTTGCCGAGGGAAGAAAAACTTCCATTGCAAAGGAAATCCGGCCCCGGCTGGTGTGGCTCAGTGGATTAAGTGCTGGCCTGCTGACCAAAACGTTACTGGTTTGATTCCTAGTCAGGGCACATGCCTGGGTTTCGAGCCAGGTCTCCAGTTGGGGGTGTGAGAGAGGCAACGCTGTTTCTCTTCCTCTCTTTGTCCCTCCTTTCCTCTGTCTCTAAAAATAAAATAAAATCTTTAAAAAAAAAGGAAATTTGAACGCTAAAATGTCCTGCTGTCGACTGAATGCATGCCCCCAAATTCATATGTTGAAACCCTAGTCCCCAAAGTGATGGTGTTAGAGGGCGGGCCTTTGGGAAGTGTTTTGGGATTAGTGCCTTTATAAAAGAGGCCCCGCAGAGCATCCCCACGCCTTCTGCCATGAAGTCACAGTGAAAAGCACCAGCTATGAATCAGGAAGCAGGTTGTCACCAGACGCCACATCAGCTGGTGCCGTGATTTTGGACTTCCCAGCCTCCAGAACTGTGCGAAATAAACTTCAGTTGTTTATCAGACACCCAGTCCCTGGTATTTTGTTATAGCAGCCCGAACAGGCTGAGACAGGCGTCCACGCCAGAGCTAACCACGAGCCCTGGCTACACGTTACACCAGACGTGTCTCCTGGAATCGTCACTGAATCATAGGCCTCTGCCTCTTCTTTAAAATATTTTCACAAGAGTCTGCCTGCTTCTGGCTTTGCTATCCCTTTCTACTTCTATCCCTTTCTTGGCATGGACCTGGGTCAAAAGAGCTCGCCTCTCGTGGTTGATTATTTCATGTCCACAAATTCCTCCCATCCAGCAGGTACTCCCCTTTGCAATGAGGTTACTTTGTCTCCCATCCAGACGTACCATCTATTTCTCCACCCCTTTGAATCTGGGCTTGATCCTGTGCTTTGACTTAACCAACATAATGTGGCAGAAATGCCACAGTATGAGTCCCAGAGCTTGGAGCTTAAGAAATCTTGAAGCTTCTGCTTTCACCTCTGACTGCAAGGCAGTCAGTCTGGCCTCCTGGGGGATGAGACGCTCTGTGGAGGGAGACCAAGGTGCCCCAGCGGGCAGCTGGCCAGACCTTGGAGGGAGGATTTGAGCCCTTTACACCCAGCCAGTCTCCCAGATTTATGTAGTCACATTTGTGAGCCCAGCAAATCAGCAGAGAAACTGCCAAGCTTGCAGAACCATAAGAAAGAAGAAATCACTGTTGTTGTATGCCAGTAAGTTTGGGGGTGATTTGTTACACAGCAACAGATCACTGATACACCTCTCTTGGCCTCATTTTCCTTACCTGTGAACGGAGGGGGGTGGTTAGCAGGTCCCATATAATAGTTATTTTACACAGTAACCAAATTTACTGGATGTAAAAGTGCTAGCAAATAAATAGCAACTAACTTCTTAGTAAAAGTATGCCCCAAACACTGCTAAGAAGAAATTAGCTGAGCAAGCTTTTGGGGGCTGGTTAGTGTTTCTCTTCTGACCACCTTCCCCCAATATTTCAGACATGCTTATACTGAACAGTTAGTTGTTTATCTAAAATTTTCATTGAACTAGTCATCTTATATTTTTACTTGTTAAATCTAGCAACCCTACCTCCAAGATTGCTACCCTAACCACACACCACCTCATATATTTCATGAGAACAGTCCTAACATTTAGTTAATATTTTCTTTAAAAGCATATTACTTTCCCACTTAGATAAAGTTATTCTTCAGAGGAACTTCATATTACTAATACAAATGAGATATAAAGAGAGAACGGAAAAAGTGATATCCAATGACAGCCAAGCAATGTCACATAATAAACTCTAGCTAAGTATTCCCTCCCCACCCCCCTCCACCCTTTCCCCGAGGCCTTTTCTCTCTGTTACAAAAAGAAATGGGTCAGAATTAGGACCCAGTTTAAAACAGGCAAGCCCCCCAGGGAAGCTTTGTCCTTGAAGGCTTCAAGGAGAAACGAAGAGGAAAAAATTTCTCTCATCTGAGTCCTGTTATATAAAGCCAGGTCCACGTACCCAAACCTGCTCTCACCTAAAATCATTGTAGCTGCATGTGCTCCAGGAAATACTGATGTATAGACCATAAAGGAACGTGGCATTTGTTGCTCACCTCAGTCCGTTGTCTGAGATTGGCATCCTATGATTGACCAAGTTCAAAAATAATAAAGCAGCATTATCTGCACCAGACCCTGTTCCGGGCATTTCACACGCATGACGCCACTTTCTCCTCCTGACCAACCCAACAGGAAAAGCCCACCACTTCCCCCGATTCTCTAACGCAACGATAGAGACGTCACTTTGCAGAATCACCTAGGCAGCAGCAGATTGTGATCTCAACGGCTTGGCTTCCGTGGCCTCTCTCTGCCTATACCCACCCTTCTGAGGTTACAGCGATACAGGCTAAGCGGTGTCTGAACAAGCCTTTGGGGGCTATTTTCCCCATTTCTCCTCCTTACCCTCCACCCCCCAGCCCTGCTCCCAGGTTTTACTCGGAAAACTCAAAATGTCCTATTCCAAGGCAGTAAAAGTTTCCAGATTTCCCCAGAAGACAAAAAGATTTTGATCTCAGTGTTTCCCACAATTTGCAGTGATTTGCCTTTTGAGACACCCAGAATTCTTCTCGCTCCTGACAAGTTAGCAGAGCCAGACCATCTCTCAGGAGTGCAGAGTTTTCACCCGAGGAGAAAACACTGGTGTGTTTTGCAAACTCTGTCCAATTCAAACAGAGATGTTCCAGTTTCTGCCCTGGTCTCTAAAAAATCCAGTCAATTCACTCCTGGGTTTCAGCACACACACACAAAAAATTCAATCACCTTCTTAATTTGGAATATTATTTATTAGGATAACTTTAAGCCTCCCCTCCCACAGGGGGAGAAAAACCAATCCAGATCTTTTACCTATTTGCTTAAACATATATCCACATTTCTTTCTGGCCTTGTTTAACCACCATCCATGGACGTCATTTGTTGGGGGGAGCGGTATCGTTGCAGTTCTGTGGTTTGCTTTTTTACACTTGGTAAAATATTTTCTATACCAGGGGTCAGCAAACTTTCCCTGTAAAGGGCCTAAGAGTAAATATTTTAGGCTTCAAAGGCCATACCGTCTCTACTGCAGCAACTCAAGGCCATCTCTGCAAGGTCAAAGCCACCACAGGCAACAAACACTGTGTGCATGGATGTGGCCAAGTTCCAATGAAAACTTTTTAACGAAAACACGTGGCCAGGAGGCCAGTGTGCCAACCCCTGGTATATAACTTCTGAGTACACAATAGAGCCACGTGCTTAGGAGCTGAGGATTTGGTACCAAGGGAGCCTGCCTTCCATTTGGGGCTGTATGAGTTATAAGACATAGTTGTGCAAACCACATAACAGCTTTCTGCCCTGGTTTCCTCATCTGCATAATACGAATCGTAACAGCTCGATCACGGTGTTGATGGGATCGAAGGAGCTAAAGTGAGCCCGGAGCCCAGCCCCAGAGCCCAGGGCCCGGCAGAATCTGCAGCAACGGTGGCTGCTGCAGTGACTTGTGACCCTGAGCCAGGCTTCTTGTCTTCCATCGTCTGTCTGCATGTCAGTCCATTGAGTAAATACACTTTAATCTCCTTCATTGTTTCCCCCAGACTGTCTACTTTAAAAATCAGTCAACACCTTGAAGAGCTGAGGATGGTGGGGAGAAGCTGATTTTCATTTTTGGACTAAATATCTGAGTAAATGTGTGTGTTGTGGGGGTGGTGTTTAAAGGCATCATCAGCGGTGAAATACTTGTGCCTAGGAAGAACTTGCCTCCTTCCCCAATCAAGGACACGTCTACAAGAAGATGTGAATGTGTTACAGAATTCTTTGAGAGGTGGGTTGGGTTAAGCAGGTTCTTCATTGGAAGTAAGAGAAACTTAAACAAAATTGCAATGGGGTTCTTCTAAACCAAACAAAGGAGTTTGCTACAGGGAATTGGGGTGTCCTGTGGATTCCAAAGTCCAAACAGACAGGCCGGTCTCAGCAGGTTCAAGACAAGAATGAAAATCTACTGGGGCCCGGGTGATGATGCCTCTCATTTCGGGTAACACAAGTCTCTCCTCTCTGCAACTCCCTGCAGACACGAGCACAGGTCAATGTCGCTCTTTAAAGCTCGTTCTGTGTGCAGTCTGCCCGCTTCCTTGCATCCAAGCCTTGTGAATTAGCACAGGGTGGGGGCAAGGAGAGAAAAGCAAACAACTGTATCTTCATTTCCCGCCTTGGGTTTTGGGCCAGGAGATGGGACCTTGTATCAGACAGATGTGGGGAACCTGAGGAAAGAGGACCTCCTGCCTCAATGCACGTGTAAGGCTGTGGATACTCTCTCTGGCTTTCTCTGGCTGACTTGCCTACCCAGAGATGGTCACATGGAGGTGAAATGTGAGCCACAAGCTGGTGAGGCTGAGGGCAGCCTTGGTGTTTTTGGTTTCCCTGCTCTTCCTGGTTCCTATGTCATGAGGACGAGGCCTGGCAGTCCCTGCGGTTTCACAGGGTGGGACTCAGAAGGCAGCTGTGTGGAAATCGAGCTCATCCATCATGGGCCCTGGGTGGTAAGGGCAGCGTGACCCGCTGCAGAGCCTGGAGTGGAAGGTGGACTGCAGGGTGTAGCAGCCTCTGGGGTGGGATGGGGAGGGGGGTGGCTCAGGGAGTCGCGAAGCTGGGGAGAGCAAGTCACTAGTCGGGTTCTGGCTGCGCTGAGGAAGAACAAATGTCCAGCTGCGTCAGCCATCAGCTGACACGGCAGAGGCCCCTGGGCCCCCAGCAACACCAGGAGTCAAAACAGCTGGACGAGCTGTAGGTGCCAAGGTACCTTCCCTCCAGACCTCTTAGGCCACCTGTGCTCGCCCTGCCCCCAAACACCTGGCGGTCACCTCCGCAGAGCGTTCACAGAAATGTGGGCCCCAACTAACCTGAAGGCTGAGCATGAAGTAGGAGAACTGGTGGAATTACTGGACTGGGCTCTTTCTGTAAGATAGTTTAAATGTTTTTTCTTCTTTAACGTGATATTTAAGGGGTCAGCAAAACTTTTTCTATAAAGGGCCAGATAGTAAATATTTTCAGTTTTTTCCAAGCTACGTGCTCTCTGTTGAGAATATTCAGTTCTGCTGTTGTCGAGCAAAAACAGCCATAGACATTTACAAATGAGTTGAATGTGGCCACGTTCCAGTAAAACTTATGGACACTGAAATTCCAATTTCATATGATTTCCATGTGTCATAAAATCTTCTTTTGATTTTCTTCAACTATTTCAAAATGTAAAAACCATTCTTAGCTTGCAGGTCAGACAAAACCAGACCACAGGCAGATTTGGCCAATGGGCCATGGTGCACCGACCCCTCTAATGCTTGATTCCTACAAAAAATTACATGTAAAATAAATGTTACAAAGCACAATAATAAATAAAAAAACTTGTAAGCCCAGCACCCAACTTAACCCCCCAAATATTCCTAATAACATTGACCCTGTACCCCTTCCCCCATGACCCTACCCCAAGGGGAACCCATTATCAAATTTGTGTCTTTCAGCCTTTCTCTCAGAGTTTTATCAAATGTGTATGTTTCCCTAAGCAACATTTGTAAAATATTTTGCCTGTGCAGAAGCTTTATAAAAAATGATACCATATTGTCTATAAGTTAAAGGGAATTGTTTTTCAAACACATTTTATTGCTAAGATTTATCCATGTTTAATGCATCTGTGGCTCATTCATTCTCACTAGACAGAGTTTGAACACAATAGAGATAACTAAATTTTTTCCCCACGGGAGGGGATTCACAAGGAACCAGTTCATTGGAAAATAAATAATATTTCTCTGTACATCCACACTCAGCATTGTTTCCTCTTTCAATTGGCAGCTATGTCTTCCTTCCCCAGCAGGCATGGGGACAAGCATGGCCACACCCAAACCTCCAGCCTCTACATCCTCACCACTGGCGTCTCGGACAGACAGGATCACTCTGTTGTGGGGACCGTCCTGTGCAATGCTGGCCATTTACCAGCATCCCTGGCCTCCACCCACTAGGTGGCAGTAGCACCGCCCCAGTTGTGATGACCAAAAATGTTTCCAGACATTGCTCTGGGGGACAGTGTCATGCCAGGTAAGACCTGCTGCTCTGCACGGATTGACTTGTTTTACATTTGAGCAATAGCAGAGACCACTCAGTGACCGTATGTCACATGTTCTAATTCCCTGGAGAGCAGATCTGATTGGCCCAGTTTGAATCAGGTGAGTCAACAGTGGCCAAGGAGGGAGGGGTTCATAGGGCCAACACTTGGCCTCCGGGCTCCATACCTGTAGGTCATGGTAGGCCATTCTCAGCAAATGGGATCTTGGGCTAGGCAGATAACCGAAAAAGTGCCTATTACACCAGTTGATTTTATCAGTAAGTGTCCAATGTCGTATTTCACAGAGGGAATTTAAAGCAGGGAACCATTAAGGTGTTGGAAGGACTGGAAGAGCAAGAGGGGGATGTGAGGTCACCAGAGTCCACAGGTGTGGTGCCTCTGAGCCCACTGCTGATCAGAACGAGCTGCCTGAGCAGGGCCAGCAGCCTCACGTCACCCCTGCCACCACTGCAGCTGTTGGTGCTGCCACTGACGCCTGTCGGAAGTATAACCAGGAGCTGCGAAAGGGACCTCTCCCCTCTCCCACCTCCCATTAACCCACCAACGGCCCTCACTGGTGGAACCTGCAGGAAGCCAGCTAGCAGGGAGTCTGGGGGTGTGGCTGGCAGCTTTCTAGCCACTGTAGGAGAGAAGAGCGTAGGTATAGCAATGGAGCTGAGATCACCTGCATCATCCTACTCACTCACTGATTGCATTCCTGGGAATCCCTGAAGCCTGTTCATTTCATTCTTAGGAGTTACTGCAACCCTTTGATTAGTTCAGTAGCTTATGCTCCTAAATGCCGTCAAATAGCACCTGCGTTGTATGTCAGAGCTCTCCAGAGAAACAGAACCAGTAGGGATAGAGATGGAGATGGAGATGGAGACAGAGATGGAAGTGGACAGAGAGAGAGAGCCATAGATTAGATACAGAGAGAGATTTATTCTGACCAATTCACTTACACAACCATGGAGGCTGAGAAGTCCCCCCATCTGCCGTCTGCAAGTTGGTGACCCAGGAAAGCTGGTGATGTAATTCTGAACCTGCGTTTGAAGGCCTGTGAACAAGGGAGCTTATGGTTTAAATCCACCCAAGGGCCAGAGAAGATGTGATGAGATGTTCCGACTCGAGCAGGCAGGCAGGAAGCAAAAAAGGAGCATATTCCTCCTTTCTCTACCTTTCGTTCTCTTGGGGCCCTCAGTGGATTGGATGAGGCCCAGTGACCCTGGGGAGGGCAATCTTCTTTACTGAGCTCACCTGGTCAGATGCTAATCTCATCCACAAACCCCCTTACAGACAGACTCAGAAGTAATATGTAATCTGGGCACCCTGGCCCGTCAAGTTGGCACATACAATTAACGATCACAAGCGTCAAGTAGAAAGAGGAGGAACAGGTTGCCTCGTGCCTCGTTTTCTCTCTTTCCTACCTTACAAAATGGGGGAGGCAATTCCTGGCCTTTCCCTCACTCGGCCCTGGACAAGTGCTGAGGCTGATTGGACAGTTACAATGTGAAGTCTCCACTTGGTCACTTAGAAAGAATGTTAGTCTGTCTGCCAACAAATGTTTATTGAGCAATTGTTTGTCTGATCCAGAGGAATTGTAATGCTTAGGAGGCCAAAAACCTGATTCATGCCTTCATGGAGGTTATAATCTAATTAAAAAGACAAAATATTCACCTACGAAACAAATAAAGAGCAAAGAACAATAATTCTGTGATAATCAAGCGCGAAGATGGTGGCCTGTGGCACCCATATTGGAGCTCTTCCTTTCCAGACTCGTGAGAGACATCACCAATCAACCACAGCATTTTTTTCCTGATGAATCTCTATTCAGTCTCAGAATTCTCACCAAAGTAATTCATACATTGACTCTGAATCTCTCAAAATTGATAGCTGTAGCCTCCTGGAAACAGGCTCAGTGATTTTAATTGAATAAATCATTTGATCAAGAAAAATCACTAACAGCCTACTATCCACCAGGCACAGAGTGGAGCACGGGAAGACTCGTACTTCGGGTGAGAGTCTAGGGAGAGAATGAAAGAAGCCAATAGAAACTACAGTGCAGTGTTATAGTGTTAATATGTGGGAAATAGAGGGTTCTGGGGATGTACTGAGGAGAGTCCCAACCCAGACTTGAGAATATGGAAGGCTTCTAAGCTAGTATATGAAGGATGGACATGAGTTAGTCAAATAAAGGGTAAAGTGCATTCTTGAGGAACTTTTTAGTTGTAATTGACAGAAACTCAGCTCAAGTTGCCTTAAGCCAACATGAAAATACATTGGCTCATATGACAAATACATTTGGTTCATGTAAGTGGAAAGTCCAAAAATAGTTAGCTTCAGGTATGGCTAGATCCAGGTGCTCAAGTGATATCATCAGGAAATGTCTCTATCTCTTGGATCTGAATTTCTCTGTGTGGCTTCATATGGAAGCAGGCTTCCCTCTCATGGTGGCAAAGACGTCCCTGAGAGCAGCTCCAGGCTAACCTCCTGTCTATTGAAAACCCGAGAAGAAAGTTATCTTAGAACCAGCAGAAGTCCTGAGGTCGACTCTAGTTTGGCCAGACATGGGTCCAGTTCTACCCCCATAGTTTTCTTACACCTACCCAAATTACGTGAACAGAGTCTGGGGTAAGGTGGGTTCCCAGCAGGGCTGAGATGCTACTACCGGAAGGGGGATTATGCTGGGCCAGCAAAAATAGAGCTGATCTCTGCTCTGCAGGAAGGAGGATGAAACGGAGTGTTCCAGCAGAAGCCCTGAAGACCAAAGAAAACCCGCGATGCTTTGGAGGGAATGGGGAACGCTCAGGAAGTGAGGTGCCGCATCTGAACTTGGTGTGTGAGGGACGACTCTGGGAAGCTGGCAGGAACTAGGTCCCAAAGGGCATCTTAACCATGCTAGGGTTTAACCTTGATCCCAAGGGCAGTGAAAAGTCACTGCAGGGTTCAAAGAAACAGACAAAAGATTCTGGATTGCTTTCACATTTGATGAGCTAAGAGCTTCATGGTAAGTGAGGGGAGAGGGGAGAAATGTTGCTTTTCAAAATCGGATCTTGCAAACAACCCTGTTAAAGCAAACCATGCAATCTGGAAATTGTGCTTTCCAGGGAAACCCCTTTCCATGACCCGCGCTCCTCCAGCTGGTATAACAGCCCAGAGATGCTCTTCCAGGAAAAGATGGCGCCCTGGCCACCATGTCCCTTTCTGTGACTCATTGAAGGGATTTCTTTTCTCAGTGAAAAGAAGAGGCTGCTGGTACTGAGGGCCATGGCACGCCATCTGCCCTGCAATTTTTTAAAAATGTGTTTCTTGTAGCACATACAACCGAGTGTCCAAGCACTTCTGGGAAATGGGCAGAGGGAGCCCTGCAGCAGCCTCAGTAAGTCAGTTTCTGCAAGTCTCTCTCTGCATGTAAACTACCCAGGAAGTGGGACTGGATTTGCCCCCCATTCTTCCCGTTAGGGATAGTGTAAAGGAGAAGCGGAAGTTAATCGAGTTCAGATTTCACTGTGTCATGTTGGGGAACTGGGACTCTGGCAGGCAGTTGGTGTGTATCATGTTCTGGGGGGGGGGGTGTTTTCGCACAACCCCCCAGGGGAGGAATGTCTTCTGGCACCATTAGCGAAATCCTCAGAAAACAGGCTTCTGGGGCCCCAGTGGGGCTTTTACCTACACTGCAGGACAAACATCTCGTTTTGCTTATAGGGACCTTCCTGTGATAGAGCATGCTCACGATAGTCAAGGTCATAAAGATCCCTGCCTTTCAACAAGAGCCTAAAAGTCCAGTGCTTAAGAGCAGGGTCCCTGGAGCCTGGCTGCCAGGTCATTCACAGGTTGGGAGACATGACCTGAATCTTTGCACTGTCGGGCCTCAATTTTCTAATCTGTAAAATGGAGTCTTCAATTGCACCTACCTCAGAAATTCACTGTGAGGACTAAATAATACATGTGAAGTGCTTAGCACATTGCTGGCTCATGGAAACTGCTGTTTTATTGTTAGCGGTTTTGTGCCATGGCTCGACACTTAGTTCTATACATGCCTTACTTCATTTCATCATTAAAAAAATGAAGACTAAAATGCTGCGGGTTAGCAAAGGTGGACTTAGCGAGAGGAGATTGAAATTTTAGCGTCCCTCGCACGGCCTCTTCCAAAGCCCCGGGAAGGCCCCAGAAATAAGCTCCTGGTGGCGTGTGTTGCAATATTGGCAAGAGTAAGACCGTTCCTATCCTTACTCTCAAAAGGACCTCCAAAGTTACATAAGCTTCAGAATCCACAAAACTGGATCTTCAGCCGGAGGTAGAGATTCCTACCCCCCATTTCCCAGGTGACAAAACAGGCTCACGGAGCTGAGGTGACCTTCCTAAGGCCACACGGCTAGAGAGGAGCAGAGCCAAGATGCCAACTCAAGTCTGTCCATCTAGCATCCGCTGCACTGTACCACGTGCCTCGAGGTGTGGACAAACTCACCCATCAGGTCCCCACCAGGCAGCACTTGCCAGACAAACTCAACCAGGTATGTGCCCTGACCGGGAATCGAACCAGCAACATGTTAGTGTACAGGACAACACTCCAACCAGCTGAGCTACCCAGCCAGGGATCCTCTTTTTATAAGGACGCTAGTCGTATTGGATTGAGGCCCATGCTAATGACCTCATTTTAGCTTCATTACCTCTTTAAAGACCTTATTTCCAAATACAGGCACATTATAAGGTATTGGAGGTTAAGCCTTTTGGTTATGTAACTATATTTTTGTATTAACTTTTAGCTATACTTTTTTGTTTAATTTTTTAGTGGTTGCTCCAAGAATTAAAAAGTATATGCTTAAATTTTCATCGTCTTGTACTTATACTTAGTCTTATCCTACTTCCTGTAAAATGTAAAAGTATTGTAACCATGTAGGTCCACCTTCTCCCAGCTTTTATGCTACAATTGTTATATGCATCAAGTCAACATACATTGTAAACCCAACAAGACAGTGTTATAATTTTTTTTAAAACAGTCATATGTCTTATAAACAGATTATAATGAAAAAGGCAAAAACATTGCCTTTTGCGTTCATCAGCTACTTAACGTTTGCAGTAGTCTTCTTTTTTTTTCAGAGATACCGAGTTTTCATTATTTTTGTTTGACCTGAAGAACTTCCATCAGCATTTCTTATAGTGCAGGTCTGCTGGCAGAACAAATTCTCATAGTTTTCTTTTATCTGATAATATCCTTCATTCTTAAAAGATCTTTTCCAGGGAATTCTAGGTTAACAGGGTTTATTTTCCTTTATCTCATCACTTCAAAGATGGGGGTCCACTTTTTCTGTGCTCTGTAGTTTCTCCTGAGGTGTCAGACCTTAATCAAATTGTCCCCCGTGTGTAACATGTTGTTTTTCTCCTGCTGCTTTCATGAGTTTCCTTTTCAGGAAGCTTTTTGGAAGTTGACTTCAGCATGGCCTTTATCATCTTTATTCTTCTTGCGGTTCATTGAGTATCCTGAATCTGTGAAGTCGTGTCTCTCATCACATTTGAGACATTTCCAGCCGTTATGTCTTCAAATATTTTTTGAGCCACCAGCAGGGGGTAAGATGGGGAAGACTTGTCAAACACACAGATTCTTGGGCCCTACTGCAGACCTATTGAATCAATCTCCAGGAGTGAGTCCTCTGTGCTTCAATAAGTTCCCCGTGTAACTTTATGTACAAAAAAAGTTTGAGAATGACTGCACGGAATTTCACAGGCTTCGAGGGCAAGACCGTACCTTACTCACTTTTAGGATGGTCCTTTCTGGTTCTACAGTGCCTCGCACCATGCCTTGTACATAGAAGGTACTTAATGTACACATGGACTTGCGTGTAATATTTATATGACTATATGGGATGGTTTGTTCTTCATAATTTAAAAGGCCTTTCTCGTGCTAGTCTTGACCTCATCCATAGGTCTCAAACTGAGGTGGTTGTAGTTCGTACTGAGTTAATTAGGACTCATCTGGTTTCTAGCCACAGAAACACAACCCTAATGGCTTAAATGAAGCAAAGGAAATTTGTTAGCCCATGCAACTGAAAAGCCCAGTGGCTGAGTCAGCTTCAGTCATGGCTGAATCCAGGGCACTAAAAATACATCATAGCATCCTTTCTCTCCAGCCATCACCTCTTCTTTCTTTTAGGTTGGTGTTATTTACAGGCACGCCTCTTCCCACTTTGATAAGCACTGCTGTCCACAGTTCTGGGTTCACGTGGTCCTCATACTTGTGTTCCCAAAGTAAATGGAGCAACACTTCCCCAAAGCTCCAAACGAAGCCCCAGAAAGGACTCCCGTTGACCTGGCTTGATTCCTGTGCCTATTTGTAAACCAAGCTCTATAGTCAGGGAGATGGAGTAGTCTGATTGGCCTTCCTGAGTCACATGGTCAGCTCTGAGGCAGGAGAGACCAGGCCATGAAATCGATAGCCCCTGTGTCGGAGGACCGAAGGATGCTGAGTGCACAAACTAGCAGCTGTCTCCTCCCACAGTCTCAACACAATGGACGGGAACTCTTGTCAATGTATTTCAGCTGAGAAACGTTAGAATCACATTTGTGAAAATGGGCCCCCTTCTTACCCCAGGGAGGTTAAAGCAAATTCCATAAACTAGTCATTCCCAATCCTGGCTGTAAATCAAAATCCCCTTGGCATGCTTCCTAAAAATACAAATTCCTGGACCCCTCCCTAGACCTAAAGAAGCAGAATCCCAGTGGGTATGACCAGGGAGGGTACATAAAATTTGACATGCAGAATGGTAATAATTTTTCCCAGCCAGCATACATTCCCCTTTCTTCTAGAAACCCCGGGTTTCCTTCTGAAACCCCCTTCACCAAGTTTCAGTCCACACAGTTGGGGAGGGAGATGCTGATCACCCCCCACCCAGTAAGTGAGCACACGACCTAAGCTTGGCCAATCAGAGAATCTGCTCCGTATGTCCACCGTGATTGGGCAGCCAGTGCTGGATGGGCAGCAGTTAAGGTTTGTCAAAAAATAAAAAATAAAAAAAATTTCAATGTCCCAGAATGGTATTGGAAATCTTGGCAAAGAGAAGTCCTCTCTTTTCATTGGAAACACTAGCTATGAAGGCGATGTAAGCCTGTAGCAGGCAGGGGCCCCCACCTGGTGGGGACTTACCTGGGAATGAGACCTTCTGCATGCAAAACTGAACTGAAGAGGGGGAGACAATTCTACAGATTCCTGGGCGAGGAGCCCAGGAATGAGCCAACAAGCAGAAGACCCAGAGAACTGAGACTATCCCAGACAGTGAGCCAGAGTCCGGAAATACCCACGTGTAGCCTGCTCACCTCCAGACCTGCCGTGAGGAGCGTCTCTAACCTCTCTTTTGAGAGAAATCACTCTGAGTTGTGTTTTTCTATTACCTATAAACAGAGGTAAGTCCTTCATTCATGTTCCAAAGCGTATTCATTCATTCAACAACTGTCACTGAGTGTCTACCACATGCTCAGCACTATCCTGGACACTGGGGACACAGCAGTAATTAAAACACACAGACTCCATGCCCTCGTGGAGCTTACAGCGAGGAGGCTTGATAGGCAAGTGATATCACTGATTTGCACACGTACATGTTTAAAATATCAGTAAAAAATAGCATGTCTGGTGGAGAGAGTGAAAACGGGAGAAGAGGGTAAAAGGGTGCCAGAGCTGTGGGAGGGAGAAGTAGGGTTGTCAGGGAAGGCCACACCGCCAGGGTGACATTTGAACAGAGACTCAAGGAAATGAAGAAATGAGCAAAGCAGATGTTGGCAAAAGGGAGGTGTTCCAGGCTGTGGAACAGCCGGGGCAAAGGTCCAGACGTGGAAGCATTTCCTAGGAAGAGCAAGGAAGCTACTCTAGTCACCCAAGGGAACGAGGGTGAGGGGAATAGCGGGGCATAAATAAAGTTAGGGGTGTCAGGGGGCCCTGATTGTGAAGACTTTGGCTTTTCCCCCTTAGATGGAGGTCATGGCAGGGTGGTGAGCAGAAGAGGGTCACAGTTTTTGTGGCCTTGGACAAGTCACTTCAGCTCTGTGAGCTCCACCCTGCCTCATATACAAACTGAGGGCGAATTTCATTAGGCAAACGCCACAGTAAGAATTGGTGTAGAGAAGGTCCACCCACGAATGCTAAAATCAGGGGGCAAAAGCTTGCAAACAGGATACTCACACAGCCTCACAGCATCACATCCCCCCCCCCAAGATATGTGTTGATTACAAAGGGGAACCTGGTAAGTTCACGGTGGAGCTACCCGGCAAGACACCACCTTGACCAAGGGATCAAAGTTGAACGTCACCAGTAATAAGACACATTCACACCATTAGCCCCTATAAGGTGCCCCGAGGATACACTACACTTGTGGGGTGTTCTTGCCAAAATGCCCAACCTCATTCTAAACAGGAGGAAACATCAGACTAACCCGAATGGAAAGACATTCTTCAAAACAACTGACCGCTCCTTATCACAAGAGTCAAAGCCGTGATAAAATGAGGACGATAAAGAAATTGTCACAGATTGGAGGAGGCTGAGAGACAAAACATCTAAATGCACTGTTTCCGGATTGGATTTGGGGACAGAAAAAGGCCACGAATGGGAAAACTGGACAACTTTAATAAGGTCTGTAATTTAGTGATAGTATTGCCCCAGTGTTACTTTCGGGGATTGGAACTGATACTTGTACTACGGTCATACAAATTATTAACATCAGGGGAAGCTGGGTGAAGGGTCAATGGGAACTCTCTATACTAGTTCTACAATTTGTCTGAAATTATTTCAAAATGCAAAATTTAAAATTCGGGTGAATAATAGTTCCTACCGTACAGGGGTGGAGTGCAAAGTCAACAACATAAAGCCCAGAGAAGGGTAAGGGTTCCATAAACGACCCCGTCTGCCGTCAAACGCACCACGCCAGCAGGCACGCCCCCGCTGCCCGGCTCCCACCGTCTCTGGCCCTCAGCAGCGACTTCTCTGCCTGGGACTGAGTAAACAGGATTCCTCAGATCAGTCCGAAAAACCAAGAGTTTAACCAAAAGCAAACTGTGCCTTCTGGCTGCCCGCATCGCTGGGATTATGAAATAGAAACCAGAGGCTTCCTAGTGCTGAAGGCATGCGACTAACAACCTCGCCCCTCTCTCCCCGCCCGGAAGCAGATGGCATAATTTATTTGAAAAGGTCTAAAAGGGAAAAGAAGAAAGAAAGCCTCCACTCTCAGACTGACCTGCCGAAGTGTCGATGACAAAAAAGAGGGTCCCTATTTGGTTTTATCCTGGATCACGTTCTACCCCCAAATCAGTGGTCTCCAAACTTTTAATAAGGTATAATTTTTGCAAAAACTCCCTCCATATTTATTGATTTGTTTATTAAATGTATATATACATATACTACTATAGTAACATGTTCTGTGAAGGGTAAAGCATATGCAAGTAAAACTGTAAAGAGGAGGTGATGAAGAAATAAATGATATTTTGAAAAATTATTCGAACACATTAACAAAAATCTTTTCACTCTGACTAAATAATTATTACTATTGGAATGCTGGAACAGTGTGACTCAATCTCCTTCATTATTTTTAAATTCTTGGTGTAAAATTATATAGTACAGTTTACATCAACATTTGATTCTAAAGGCTGCCGTAGACGAAAAAGTCACCTCATGACGATAAGTAAACATCTGTCTTCCAATTGAAAGAAGCGGATCACTTGCTGACGTTTTTTTTTTTTAAATGCTTTCCACCTTCCAATTCCATACACCAATCTTTCAAAGGTGTTTGTTGAAATTTGTTTGGTCATTTCTATCTTCCCTGAGGTTAAGCTCTTATTCTCGAAAACGAATTGAAAAGTGTTGAATCCTTACACTTTTAACACAATAGTTGCAAATCCATAGAAATACTAGGTTGAGGTGATTTCAATTCTATCAGAAAATTCTATTTCCAGGTCTTCAAATTATGCACAGTTTTGAGCATTTCTGTAGGTTACTTTCATACTTTACATGACTTTTCTGTCATGTAAATATATGAACAGTAATCCCTTAATAGGAATACCCCAAACATCTGCTTTCAGACTGCTCTCTCCGCAGTCCAGTTTTCTCTTTAAAAGCTCTCCTTTTCTCTCTCTTTTTTCAAGTGCCACCTTTACCCTGAAGGCCCAGAATAAGTGTGTGGCTAACCAAGAGCCTGGAGTGGGAGGAATGTGAACTCTGCCCTCTTCCCATGCTTGCATTATTCCCATCATCTTCTCCCCAAGGAATCGCTTTGGCCACTTGTCCATTGCCATTTGGGAAGGGTTAGCTCAATTAAAAGTGGAGCAGCCGCAAAGCCCCCATCTGGTCCTTCTGTGCTGTGCCCTCTTCAGGGGGCGGAGTCAGCGAGGCCAAGGGGATGTACACACACAGCACACGCTCGGCCTCCCACACCGTGCACCCCGAGAGCCTGGAATTTCCTTCCAGGGCTGTGTGAGCTTCTTCCCCAGGGCTGGCCTCCCAAGGGCTGGGTGCCTCAGAAGATACTCGCCCTGCAGCCCCAGGGAAAGCCAAGGGGGTGGGACAGAGCGTGGACCTTCAGACTGGCACATGCACAGAGGCCTTCGTAGTAAGACGGAGCTGGAGATAGAAAGAAAAGGGAAATGGGCTGTGGGCTGGGCGCCATTCCAATCAGCATGGAGAAGCCCGAGAATTCCAAACCTGAGCTTGGCACCCCAGGTCACCGCGAAGGTGCATGTGTAAAGGTAGGAGGCTAGAGGTGATAGGGGCAAATTGGTGTCACTCTGCCACCTCCTCTGCATGGGCAGCCGTTGCAATTGGCCATTTGACAGGGTTCCTCTTCTCATGGTCAAAGTGTTGGGCAAAGTCTAACTCAAGCTCTCATTTCCACAGGTCTGTCGGCAGCTGCTGGCATGCAGCCAGACGGGGCACCGGGACGTGGGCTCCCGGTTAGTGACCGGGCGCCAGCCTCCTCAGTGAGTGGTGGACCGGCGCGGACTGGAACGTCTAGCCCGACCAAAAGGAGGTGATTCTGTTTGGAAGGGCTGAGAAAGAAAAGTTCTCAGCTTCCCCTAAAATCTAAAAATCCACTTCAAGGGCCTCTCTAATGACCTGCCAAGGTGAAGGACTTTCCAAAAAATAGGGGTGGCGGGAGAGACGAAAAGTTGTCTGAGAAAAAGAGAGGGCACACACATAATTTTAAGTAGCATTTGTTAATCTCTCCACAGCATGAATTAATTGACTTACCAAGAAGCATGCTGCCCCCCAGCCCTAGGTACCAGAAAAGCCCAGCTCCTCTCTCTGGAAGTCTCAGACACGCTCAGGGGCCCGAGACTGTGAATGCTGTCGGGCTTGGGGCACCACGCCAACGGGCACATTAAGTATGAGTCAAGCCGAATGTCATTATTTTAGATTAAAATGACATATTAGAAGTAAAAGTTCGTATATCGTCTTCTCGGTCCCAGTGGATGACCTGGTCTACTCCACCTTGGTGACGAATTCCAGTCAGAGGTCCCCGACGAGCCTCAGAGCAGACCCTTTGCTTGAACAGACGCCAAGCAGTTAAAGTTTGTCAAAAAAAACTTCAATAGTACATTTTAGTCACGTAATTGGCAAGAAAGTTAGAGAACTTCACCTCCTGGTGACGGATGTGGGGCAACAGAAGCAGGGCCACAGCAGGAAGTGAAATCACTTAGGAGTCAAAGAGCACAAACTTCCAGTTCGAAAATGAAGGGCTTGTAGGGATCTAACGCCCGGTGATCTAACTCCCCACTGTGCTCGCAGGGAACAATACTGCATTATGTACTTGAAAGTTGTTAAGGGTGTGCATATTCAAGGTTCTCTCTCTGCAAAAAGAAATGGAAATTATACGTGATGGAGGCGTTAGCTAATGCTGTGGTGATAATCATGTTGTAGTATGTAAGTGTATCAAATCAACATCTTGTACACTTGAACTTACACAGTGTTATATGACAAGAGTATCTCAATAAATCCGGGCAGGAAAAGACAGGAGACCGGGATCTAGTTCAGTTCAGTCTCTACCTAACTCTGTGATTGCCTCGGTTTCACCACTTGTCACATCAGAGGGTTAGACTTGATGTCCTCCAAGTTGAAAAGCTTAGCTATGCATCTAATTAAGGACTGCAAATTCAAATTCCTACAGGAGCCAGGGAGTAGAGATGAATGAAGGAAGCCAGGTATGAGACAAGAAGAAGTGGTGGAGACTGCGGTGAACTGGCGAGAATAACCACCACTCAGTATCAGTTGATGCCAGTTAGGCAGGAATATAAGCCTAGTGTTGACAGATGCTCCAGTGTTCAGGGAAAATTAGGAATCCAGATACAGGAAATTTTCTTGTTATTAATGAGGGCATCTATTTAAAAAAAAAAAAACACCTCTTTTTTGAAACACTGTGTTGGACAAACAAAATCCACCCCGAAGCCAGCTGCTTTAGGACACTTTCACACATAACTACATTTCTACTCCACTGACAACATCAGCTGGAAAGGACTTTATTTTGTTCTGTCCTCATACCCTCGATGTTTACTTCTGCTGAAGATGTTTATTCGCCTGGGAAGTGGCTCCCTAACAGAAACATTTGTTTTAGCTGTTGTGGCAAATCATCCATTTGCTGGGAGGCCAAGAAGACCAGCCAAACCTTGCCCCCCACACACTTTTCGTTAGGCCAGTTTAGAAAAGCGTTTGCAGATTTGTTTGTTTCTCTCCGTACAAGAGGCCAATGTGGTCTTGGGATGGAAGAGGCCCCCCTGTACAGATGGAGTGCAAGTTTACATCTCAGAACTGCAGATTCAACACCTGACATCAAGGGCAGGCCTTGATCATCCCAGCAGAACCCACTGGATCCTAACACGCCACTGTCAACGTGAGGATCCGTTCTCCCTTCCTCTTCCTCCCGTCCACCTGTATTTTCTGGGCCTGTCTGCTCCTAGGTTGACGCCACCATGTTTTCGAAAGGATATCAGATTCGTTCTTCTCCTCCTTGCTTCACACAATTCCATGCAAATGATCTCAGCCTAAATACACCTTTCAAAGGGACTCATTTTATTTGATTCTTTAATCTTAACTTTGCCCTCCAAGCATGCCAATCACCCAGTGCTCAGCATTTAATATGACTATACAAAAAAATTACAGGGAAAAATGGAATCTAAATGATGGACTTGATTTTTTTTTCATATCAGGCAGGAATTAATTTTTCAAAATAATTGTCTAGAGGTGATTCAATTTCACCTGCTCTTTAAATATGTATTTTTCAGTGCTCGATGGCTTGAAGGGACGACTTAAAATTAGTGTATATAGTAGGCTCTGAATCGTAAATAACATTTCCAGCAGTCGAGCTTTGCCGTCTTTGCTGCAAAACTCCATTTTGGACATGAAATTTTACCGTCCTGATAAAGCCCTTTTCCTCCTCCCTACTCCACTGTCTAAATACAATGTCTTATCAATGAAAAGATAGAAGACTGTTTTTTAAAAAAATAATTGCAACTTAGAGATGTTGAGACGGGCAGAATTCTAAGGTGGTCGCCGTGATCTCCACTCTGCGGTGTTATTCCCTGTAGGTGGCGGCGGGGGCCGGGGGCGGGGGGTGCTCTGACACTTGTTTCCAGCCAGTAGAATATGGCAGAGGTGATGGCATGCCACCCCCTTAGTTAGGTTACATTATATGGTGAGGATGAAGGAAGTCATGAGTGTGATTTTATATATATACACAATATATGTAATTCGTATACATGTGTATATACTTTACACATATGTAATTCTATGTATGTCTATATAATTTTTATATATCTGTATATTTGTATATTTAATTTATATACATACAAATCACAGGAATTTTATATATAAAAGTGTATAGAAATATGTTGTGTGTGTGTATGAGTGTGGGTGGGGGACCCTGTCTTGCTAGCGTGCACTAAGGTAAGAGAGAGTCTGGCCCGTAAGACTCAAAGAGCTATGTGTGAACTGCCTAGGGTGAGTGTGAACTCCCCTATGGTGAGTGTAAACTCATTAGGGTGAGTGTAATTGTCTATAATAAGTGTGAATTCACCATGGTGAGTTGAACTGCCTGTGGTGAGTGTGAACTCTTTGTGGTGAGTATGAACTAAGGTAAGTGTGAGCTCCCCATAGTGGGCATGATCCGATTAAGGTGAGCGTGAGCTCCCTCTGAAGAGTATGAGCCCCTGTTTGGTGACTGGAACTGCCCGGGGTGAGGGCCATGTGGCAGGAAACTGCAGGCAGCCTCTGGGATCCGAGGGCGGCCTCCAGCCCACCGCCCTCAGGTGCGGGGCTCTCAGTCATACGGCCACAGGAAACAAATGGTGCCAACAACGCACAGGAGGTTGGGAGGGGGTCCTCCCCTCGTGCTTCAGCCTCCAGGCGAAAGCGCAGCCTGCCCGGGTCTTGAGGCAGCCGGGGGAGACTGTGCAGAGGCCCCAGTGAGGCCGAGCCTGGACTCCGGACGCACAGAAGCTGGGAGCTGGCGTGCGCTGCTTTGAGCCACTCAGTTTGTGACCGTGTGTTCCACAGCAAGGGAAAACGAATACACAAGCCATTTGTGTGGACTTTTGCAACACGTGTCCAATCACAGAATTTGATGCTGAGGGAGACTTTAGTCCGACCCCTTCATTTTTCACAGAGCAGCAGTTGGGAAGCAGACATGGGAACAGTCACAAAGCAAATTAGTGATAGAGCCTGGAACCCTGCCTCTGGGGAAATAGATTTTTGTCAAAAATCACTTCCCAAAATACAGAATAATGACAGCGTTTCATCATGTGCCAGGTCTGTGCTGTGTGATTTATATATATTATTTCTTTTAGCCTGAAATCATTTGTCTTTTTAAAATGATTGGTCTTACAATTTATTTTTAATCACTCAACTAATACATTAATACATTATTGTCATTTTAAAAGTCAAAGAATACATATAAATTGAAGTTGCCTTTGATTCCTCCTCTACCCTCCCTCTAAAACGAACTGCCTTCCCTTTAAATAACCAGTGGTATCAGCCTTAGGTGCACGTCCCCCGACTACCTGGAGGGGGCGGAGAGATGGAGAGAGACGGAGTTGTGTTTTGTGCAATTTTTTCAACATAAATGAGATCATATTTTGCATATTTGTTTTGTAGTTCCTTTTCGTTTAATGATATCCTGGAGAGATTTCGTGAACATACACCTCTACTTTCTCTTTTTAAATGCTGCAATGTTTAAACCCTAATTTATCTGACCAATTCCCTATTGGCCTAACCGGTTTCCAACTTTTTGCTGTTATAATACCTCGATGAGGATGTTTATATATGTTTCCTGGGGCCCTTCCTACGGGATTCTTTTTCCAAGAGAGATTAATAGAAGTTGAATTTCTGCCATGAAAGGTATGCATACTTTAGATGTATATGAATATACACAATTTAAAACATAAAATAATATGAATGTATAAATTTAAAATATAATTTATAAATATATGCATATATTTGATTGTTGAACTTTCCTCTACAGAGGCCGAATCACTTCTTTATCTCCCAATACTTTAGGAGCGTATCCGCTTCCTCACAACTTTATCCAAACTGGTTGTTACTCATCTTTTTTGTGTTGACTAATATGAAGGTACAAAATAATATTTCTGAGTATTTTACTTTGGGTACTCCCGATTTTTAATAACGTTGAGTGTCTTTTTAAATGTTTATTGGCCTCTTCTACTTCATGGTTTGGTTGCACATTCATGCTCTGTATTCACTACCATACTGGATCGTTTGGCTTGGTCTTACCGATTTGTAGGAACTCCTGATAAATGCATTTTGAACTATTCATAGCTTATGTGTTTTACATCTAGCAAATGCTTCTTCTAAAGTCTATTATTTCCCAATCTCCTATGCAGCTAAGTGTGGTGATGTCATTATTATGGTGTGGTCAATAGGCTGTGAACGGAGATGATACGTTTAACTTCTGGGAAGTTCCTTTAGGAGAAAGGAGTGAGCCCTACAGCTCTTCTCCCCCTTCCTGCTGGTTGGAATGCAGATGTAATGACTGGAGTCAGGGCAGCCATTTTGGGCTATAAAACTGAAGCCACTTTTTGATGATGGCATAGCAATAAAGCAGAGGGGCCTTAGATCCCACATCATTGTGGAGCCACCAAAGCAGCCATCAATTACTTACCCAGACATCTAAGTGAGAAAAAAGAATATCAAACAAAAGCTACTTTTGAGAAATGTCTGTCTGTCACAGCAGTCAAACTGATATCCTAACTAATACAGTCTGAATTCTGAAAGAGAATTATCTGATAAAGGAAGAAATGACCTCAAATTGAGGAGATCATAAAAAGATTATTTTATTTTATGTCTTCCCAGTAACTCTGCGAGAAGAGAAGTTAATATATTGGTCTTTAGTGGCCATTAGTGTTGTAAATTGTTAAAAATGCTTATTGTAAGGCTATTTTATTTCCCTTGAGAATTCCCTACACTGTTGGACAGGGCAGGCCGAGGGATTCAGCTCTGCCGAAGGGACTGGGGGGAAATGCTGTCCAAACCAACTGGGTTTTGGCAATGAATGCACATTTGTTCACCAGTTTAGCATTTTGTTTATATTCCACTATTTTGAAAAATTAAGTGGTTTGGTCATTTAAATTTGTTCCTAAGCCCAGTGTAATGAGTGACCTTCCTTCTCCTTAGGTCACTGAAAAGAATTTTCTTGTGTTTGTGGCTAATTCCTCCAATGGCAGAGGCCCCAACAAGGGGACAGGACAGATGCTTAGGTGAAAAATAAGCAGGAGATGAGAGAAGGACCCTGGATTTCTGTGGCTCGTTCCATTTTCCGTCCTCCACACTGTGTGATGTGATTTGGGGTGGGATTTGTATCAGAATAGGCTGTACGCAAAGTCTAGGAAATAATTTGGAACAACGAAAATGACAATTTCCCAAACCTGGTTTTCCTGCTTGTGTTTTTACATTTCCTTTTCAAATCTGTTGTTCTATTTCTAAGGCTAGAAAAACAAAAATCGGCCATTGTTTTTAAAGAAGCGATTGATTAGTATTTGGTCCCACTTATAAGCTTAACTAATTAAATGCCTATAAATATTTTAAAAGGCATTTCTAAATTTAATATTCTGGATTTCTCTGCAAACACTTCAAACGTCCAATGTTTCTACTTGCTCGATCCATTCTTATGAATCTAATAAATCTCACTTATACGGTAAATCTTTTCTCTTCAGCTTGCCAATGATTGCATAGAAACTTAGTAAGACTTTACTTTTAAAATTGCATGTTTAAGCAATGATTCAATTACATTTTCAACTATCCTCAGTAGGTCTGACCAACATGTTATCTTAATAGTCCCATACTTCTTAAACATAAGTCTCTTCAAATATGTACATTAACTAAATATAAACAGATTCTGTCTTAACAAAAACATTAATATCAGGATTTTGGACCCTGTCAAGTATTTCCACATTTATTTCTGAATTTTATCTCAGTTAAAATATGCTTACTGTTAAAATTTCTTTCCCATTCTTGATATTTCTATAATAAACTCTAAATATTCCTGGGGGTTAAATATGCTTACCTTCTCGGGAGATTATTATCTTCAGTCACTTAGCTGAGGCTGCTTCCAGCTAGACTCTTAACCTGGGGTCCATGGCTAGAATTTGGCGGCAGGGGGAAATCTGTAAATGTGGACGGAAAAAAGTGTATTTATTTTCACCAACCTCTAAGTGAAATTGAGCATTCCTTTCAAATATGAATGTGACAACAAACCACAGTAGCATTAGCAGGACCTGTGACTCTGTCACCGACACAAATCGCAGGTGCTTTCATATTTATTATATTTGGTTGTTACAAATATCCTCAAATATCTTTTATACTCAGCATTGTTTCCAAATTGTGGAAGCTATGAAGGCTGGTGCTAGATCTCACTTATTTAATGCGTTAATAAAGAAACTCATGACTATATCCCAATGTTTTAATATTTTTATTGAGGTTTAATTGAAACATAAAGTGAAAATAAAGTGTTAAATTATATCATATGTATAGATATATAGATATCATGAAACTATCACCACAATCAAGACAATGGACTTTTTCACCCCCCACCCCACAACAGTTTCTTTCTGCCCGTGTATAATCCATCTCTCTACCACACTCATCCACGGCCGACCATTGCTTTGCTTTCTGTCTCTATAAATTAGTTTGCATTTTTGAAAATTCTACCTAAATGAAATCATGCATTATGAGTCTATTTTGTGGGCAGGGATGGGAATCTGGCCTTTTCACTCAACATAATGATTTTGACATTTATCCACGCTGTGTGTTTATCATACATGGCTTTTATTCTTTTTATTGCTAAGTAGTTAACTCGTGGTATGGATATACCACAAGGTGTTTATTCATTTACCTGCTGATGGACAATTACACTGTCTCCAGTTTTTAGCTGTTACAAACAAACTTGCTATTAACATTCACATACAAATCTTTCTGTGGACTTCTGTTTTCTTTTCACTTGGGTGTCAGATGGTAGGGGAATTTTTAACTTTTTAAGAAACTGCCAAACTATTTTCCAAAGTGGTTACGCCTTTTCACATTCCCACCAGCCACGTAAGAGAGTCTAATTGCTCCACATCCTTGACAACTCTAGCTATAGTCAGTCTTTCAATTTTAGCCGATCTAATGGATGTGTAATGGCATTTCATTATAGTTTAATTTGCATTCCCCTGGTGACTGAAAATGGCGAACATCTTTTACGTGCATATCTTCCTTTTTAGAGTGTCTGTTCAAAATTTCTGCCCTTTTAAAAAATTAAGTTATTTGTCATCTATTGAGTTGTGAAAGTTCTTCATATATTTGTTATGTATTCCTTTCATGTTTCCTTTAAATATCTGTCTGATAGACGTATGGCATTTCTCCTGGTCTGTAGCTTGCCTTTTTGTTTTCTCACTTTTGTCTTCTAAAGAACAAAAGTTTTAAACTCTGATGAGGTCCAGTTTATGAACGTTTTCTCCCATAACAAAACTTAACCAACCCTGGACCTGCAATCATTGTCTCCCATGTTGTTTTCTAGAAAGTTCATGGTTCTAGGACCTGCGGTCAGGTCTGTGATCCACTCTGGGTCGATTTTTGTGTATGACGACAAGAGGTAAGAACCCGTTCATTCTTTTCTTGTCGACGGGCGGTGTTCCCAGCACCACGGGCGCATCGTATGCATCCTTGTGTGTGTCGAAGCATTGTTTTGAGATGATGTCCTTAGACCTCACCCGACCGCCCAAGGGATCCCTGGCACATGTTCTAGAGATTCCCGCAGAGTCAAGATTCGCAACTGCAGAATCCAGGGAAAGTGCTCTCAATATCCACGTAGGAATTCATCATATCATCTCATGGGTTTGGAGAGAACATTTCTCAGTGTGATGAGGTTGTGTAACAACCAGTGATTTGGTCCCGGGCAGTGGAGGAGTGTCAGAGCTGTGGATGGGATACCCTGAACCATAATGAGAACTGTTATGTCAATTTATCACTGCAGGAAGGGCAGCTCGCGGCCCCTGGTCTACTCATGGAAGTTTGCAGCTACCTCCCATGTGATTACCTGATTACATTTGATACATCCTTGGTTCTCTGGACATGTCTAAGTCACCCTGCTTAGGTGGCATGGCTATCTGTCCCTGTTTGTCTGGGACAGTCCTGGTTTTTGCTTTATTAATAGTGTCCCTTTCACTCTCAAAGTGTTCCATGCTCAAAAGCTCTCTGGACCTTTGGTTAACAGAGAGCTCAGAGTTGGGGCCCACCTGCCACTGCAACTGGATGGGGACAGGGCCGAACAAGGGAACAGTGGCACCTGCCTACAATTCTGTCCCCAGAGAAGGCTGCCCTGCCCCCTGCCCCTCCAGGCCTCGCCCTGCAGCTAGTCAATTTAGTTCCTGGCCCGAAGTCCCTGGTGCTTTTCAAGCTGCTGCCCCAGCACTGGAGCTTGAAGCAAGCGAGGGTGTAAGCAAATCAGCCCATTGGCAGGCTCCTCGGGAGGGATGCCTGGGACGACAGCAGCTTCCTGCCTCACTGGGGTGCAGTCCTGGCTGGTTTTCACAGCCAGGTGTTATGGGGACTCCTCTTCTTGGCCCTGGTGCCCTGGGCTGGGGAGCTCAGGGTGGGGCTGGGATCCTTTGCTCCTCAGGGGGCTTCCAAAGCCAAGATAACCCCTGCATTTCTTAACCACCACACATGGGTGGAAGGCCAGCCCATTTCTCATCTCTGCCTTTCCAACCAGTCTCCATGTGGCTTCTTTATTTACTTACCTACAGAAATTCTGTTCAGCTAGACTTCAGGTGGTTCTCAAGGCAGGTGTTCTATAATTTAGTTGTAATTTTGACGTGGTCGTGGAAGGAGGCTAACGCAGTGTTTACCACTCTGCCATCTTGACAGGAAGTCTCTAGACCTTTGAACTTGAGGGACTCCTATAGTCTGTTTGGGTACTCCTTATGTCTCCAGGACCACAGATTCTTTTAGAATTTACAACAATATCTGGTTGGATTCTGGAGATCTCTGATGTCTCTCAGTCAACATTTCCAAGGTCATCCCTCCCATACATACTGAAGACCGGTTGGTTTTGTTCACCATCAAAGATAGTATGTTTAACTAAAATCAAGGAGGAGAGAGAAGCCAAATGTATTTAAAAGCCATCCTATCTGCTTTCCATAGGATGAAAAAAAAAACAAAAAGTGGCAGGTCTTTGAAGGAAATGCCAAAGAAGTGAGGGGTGGAAATGCTTGGGGCTCTTATTGGAAAGCCAGCCTGAGCCCAGCGTGGCTGTGAGAACCTGCTTGGAGCCGTATGCGCACTCTTCACACACACAGCGATTGGAAAGCTGCTCATAACTAAGGATCTTGCACAGAAGCTGTTCCTTTGTTGGGTTTTACCATCCTCCAGCCAAAGCTCCATCTCATCCTCCTCTCATTTGGTGCCTTCTGTTGCCTCCTAACAAGTCCATGAAGGAAAGAACGGCCTTTAGCCACCTGGGTTAACCTCCATTCCCCATCTTTGAATCCTCGAGGTTTTCACTGAAGAACAAAGAGAAAGAGAGAGCATAAGGGAAAAAGAGAAGACAACCTTGACCTTATCTTGAGCTCTGTGTGGTCCCTCAGAAGAACGGGCTTCTCAATCCCTTTTATTCCTGTGTATTTATTTCAGGGGGGCGGTAAAGGGAATGAGAAAGGGCAGCACAACTGTGGTCATTCTGGGCAGCGTCAAAAGCCATCCCATTTCATTTGCACTTCGTCTTCATTCAGTCACCACTCATTGAGTTCCTCCCTGTGCACCAGGCACTGTTCCAGGCACTGAGGATGCAGCCATGAGCAAAAACAGCCAAGTCCCTGCCCACACGGAGCTGATATTCTGGAGGGGAGACGAACCGTGAACAGTTAAACAGGTACGTATGCAATGTAGTGTTGTGGAGCCGTGAAGGCACGTGCTGGCTGAGGGTGCTGGTTTCATCAGAGTGGTCGGGGAGGGCCTGGCTGGGGTGGGGGCGTTTGAGCAGAGACTGAATGGAGTGAAGCTGAGAACCACGGGTCTGAGGGCAGCATGTATGGGTGTCTCAAAGGTCCCTCCCCATACGGAAATAAGCGTCTCCCACTGAACATTGGTGATCCTGAAATTCTGTTGCTCTGCCTAAAAAGATACCCAAGAGTTGGTTTCTTGTGGCGTTAAATGGAAAAAAATCATCCTGTAAGACACGGCAACCCAAGCCACCAAGTAGTCTTCTATAATGGAACGAGGCACTTAAAATGCTTACCACATGTCAAAGCAGCTTGTTAGGGCCTGAAATGCTTAAGGCCTGGCTTCCCAACCGCCAGATGAGTAGTCGGTGTGCGCCTGACGACACGGCCGCACCCCATGGCTTGTCTCCTTCTTTGTTCCGTGCTGGACTTTTCCAAATGTGGTTCAAACGTTCTCTCAACAATAGCTGAAAAGTTACTTTCCCTGGGTGCCATTCTGATAGAAATGTTACATTGAGTTTTGGGGATACAAGTATATGTTTTTCTTTATAAATACTGGTCTGTAGGTTATGAGAAACGCGCCTTCCGTGAAGCTTGGGTATTAAAAACAAAGAGGCTGTTTACTGGGAACCCGTTTACTGGGGGTTTGTTCAAGTATGCCTGCATTTGTGTTTTAGGGACAGGGCGTATGTGAGAGAGATATATTTCTTATCTACATACAAATATATAATATAATGAAAATTCGGGGTGGGTAATGGAGGGGTTTTTTAAAAGATTTTATTTATTTATTTTTAGAGAGAGGGGAAGGGAGGGAGAAAGAGAGGGAGAGAAACATCAGTATGTGGTTGCCTCTCGCACTCCCCCTACTGGGAACCTGGCTTGCAGCCCAGGCATGTGTCCTGCCTGGGAATGGAACCGGCAACCCTTTGGTTCCCAGGCCTGTGCTCAATCCACTGAGGTACAGCAGCCAGCGCAGGGTAATGGAATATTTTATATCTCACGTGTTTGCGAAAGCCCCCTGCCCCACCCGCCCACACACAGTGTGTGCCCCTTTTATAAGGACCCCTAGGAAAACTTCTCTCCTGACCAATATCAGAAAAAGTTCTGATTTGTTCAAGTCGTTCTGTTTGTTTCTGTCTTATGGACATCGAGAATCACGGACAGAGTGAAGCACTTTGAAATCCATGCCTTTCAATCTTGTCTCTGCAGAGCTTTTGGGTTTCCTTCAAGACCCTCTACAGTACCCTCCGGAGAAAGGTGTGAGGCGTGAAGGTAGGGCTGGGATCCTTCACCTTCTTTCACACTGAGTTTCTTAGCCTACTTGACCTTTTTTCTCTTTAACTCCTCTATAAAAGTATGGAATGTGTCCCTAATTTGCGTGTCATCCTTGCGCGGTGGCCATACCGATCTTCCTTGTTTAGTTTCAGTTTTAGTATACGATGGGGGACCCCCAAAATGGACTTTATTTATAAAAATTGTGTATTTATTCTTACACGTTTAAAGCTCACTCGCCTCCCAAGTACGCTCCATTTGGTGCGATACACCTATTGAGACATTTATTACACAGCTCAAAACAGTTTTTGAACTCGTGGATTTTGATGCCTTTTAGTGCTTCTGCCGTTTTTGTTTGCTTGTTTCACCCCTTCCCCATTGGCAAAACATTTCTTTTTAAGGACTTTTTTTTTTTTTAATCCAGGGAAACAAACAAACAAAAAGTTGCTTTGGGCAAGGTCTGGTGAATAGGGAGGGTGGGGCACAGGGGTCATGCTGGTTTTGGTCAAAAACTGCTAAACAGTCAGCGCGTGGTGTGGGCAGGTATGCTCATAAATCACCCGTCATGAAGGGGGGAAACCCACTGGAAGAGTCTTCAAAAGAAATCCACTAAAGCTGAATGCAGCCTCTCACAACAGCACCAGCTGGCACACTGATACAGATGGGTTCCTAGAACACTCACCTAGCAGAGGAAGCCTGTAGTACAAGGGGCCCACCCTCCAGATGATTCCGTTTTGTGTGTGTGTGTCCCCTCATATGTGCCACTGAAACGGGCACAACATGCTTACATTTGAATAACAGAAAGTTGGAAAGGCACTAATGTAATTGATCACATTTTCTTCTTTGCATTGGCTGCCAGGAAGCTCAGCACCTAAGTCTCAGTCCCCCTAGCCCATATTCTATGCACAAACCTCACCCTTGACTTTCATTTTTCCCTCCCCATGTTTTCCCTCCACTGTTTTTCCTTGTGTTCTTTTTTCTGCTGCCATATATATGTTTTTGCATGCCACCTCAAATCCTTTTTGGAAAGAGCCAAGGTTTAAATAAACACACTTTTTAAATGGAGTACTTTTTCCGTAGAGGAGGTCTCTGCATGTGGGAAAGAAATGTGCAGAGAAATAAGGCATGATTTTGGCATGGAGAATACACGTGTGTTTGTAGGATATGTATATGTATGTTGGATATGTTGTGAAGTTTGTAGTTTTCAAGGTTAGGCTGGTCTTCTGGCTTCAGAGGATATTTACATGGAAGACTCTGGGGGGGAAAAGTGTTTTCTTTCAGGGTAGGCATGCCTGTGGTCTACACTCCAAAGAATCTGTTTCACAGTTTAACATTTTCAAATTTTGTCTGGAATCATTCTAAAAGGAGCCCAAACACTTCAGAAATAAAAAATCAAGGGAAAGAAAGGAACAAAAAGGGGGCAATCTTACATAGGAGGGTGGTTGCAGTTCAGGATCTTCACTAAGAATTGGGAGCCTTCAGTCCTGTCTCTGCTGCTGCCTCCTCTGCTGTGAATCTGGGGTCACGTCCTCATTCTCCCAAAGACCGGGCTTCTAGCCGTCTCTCTGCCACACACTGGAATCACCAGGAGAGCTTTAAAAAAATACTGATGCCTCCGTCCCCCCCCCCCCAGAGTCTGGTTTAATTGGTCTGGGGTAGGGCCCCAGCACGGGGATTTTTTAAAGGTCCCCTAGAGACGCTAATGTGCAGTCAAGGTTGGGAACCACTGCCCTAAGAGAAGGAAAAATAAAATTAATAAGCACCTGCCTCCTGGTGCTCTCTCGGGGGCGTGGCTGCGATGTATGAGATAATGGGGCAGATTCTGGTGAAAGAGTAAAACGGTTGGAAGGAAATCGATGAACCCTTTGTCTCCCACAGGTTATCCCTAGTTAGTAAGTGTTCTCCCATGGTCTGCAAGAAGAAAGGCATTTCACATCTTGATCCAGTGTATCCATACACATACACACTTATATTCATTGCATGTCATCCATTTGGTTTCTTCCCATTCCAGTCTCTTTCATGCTATTCCTTCAAGGAAAACAAATTCTGCCTACGGACGCTGTTTAAACGACGGTATGTCAAGGCTCGTGGGCCAAGATACGTTCAACCCCCGTGGACAGCCGTCAGCTGCTGTTCTGATAATGACTGGAAGCTTCTTGCAAAGGTGTGACGGGCAATGAAGTTGTAGGTACAGTCGTCATACTGGAGCAATTACTAGGCCAGCAATAGTAACAGGACAAGGTGTTTTACGAACAGCATCTCAGGGACTGGTCACAATAATAATATGAGATGGGTCCTTTTGTCTTCATTTTTAGAGATGAGAAAACCAAGGCCAAGTACCTATGCCCGTTCTACACCGAGAAAGCAGAAGAGGCGTCTCCACCCAGAAGCAGCAGGCCTCACCCTTACCTGGCTCGTGGGAGGACATCTGTGCTTACCGAATGAATACGTGTGCGTGTCTGAAGTTCTGGGAGTAGGGAGGGCTTGGAATAAGCTATGACCAGAGGTGGACCTGGTTAGAGTGGGGCCTGCTGCATATGCTATTTGGGGGGTCTTATTTAAGAAAAATAATACAAAATTATGAGTCCAAAATGAAAGCACACGGGTAAATTTTTCTTTGAATTAAGAAAAGAAATCACAACAAATTCAGATTTTTAAGAAGCTGAAACATCACAAAGTCCCGAATGAACTTTCTTTTGGCTGAATCCCCAAAACACCACTGGCCGCTCCACACCCACCTACTCAAGGTCAAGTGCGGCAGTGGGGAATCTAAGTGGAAGGAGACAGTGGCTTCTGCTGATTGCTGTTAACTGTCAAAAGCAAATGATTTTTGTTCATTTTACAGGAACCAGGGACCGTGCGGACACATTCCTAGGCCCCTATCCAGGCCCTAGAAAGGGGCCCAGCAAGCGAGGGGCCCAGCAAGTGAGGGGCCCAGAAGCTTAAGTTTCCTCAGCTTCCCGGTGACCCTACAACTGGACTTGAGGGCTCTGTATCATTATCTCAAAATCAAGGGCCTTGGAGTCAGCCGGACCTGAATTTCAGCCCTGGCCCAGCCACTTTCTGCCTTCTTTGAACTTAGACTTGATCATTTGTAAAAGGGGCATGCTCGCAGCGTCTCCATTTCAGTCTCTTTGAGAGATTAAAGGAAATAAGGAAGGGTGGGGCTTAGAGTTGCCAGATTTAGCAAAGAAAAATAAAAATAAGGCACCCAGTTCAATTTAACTTCAGAGAACCAGTGACCACTTTTGAAGTGTAAGATTGTACCCCCTATTGCATCGGACATACGGATACTGAAATTCATTCCCCGTTTCTGTGAAATCCAGATTTATCCGGACCCCCTGCACGTTACTGAGCTTAACAAAGGCAGTGGTTGGTATTGTTTGGGGACTGAAGCGCCCTAGGAGTCCCACAGCAGGGTTCATAGACCTTAGAAAGCAGGCGAGAGGGAGAAAAACGCTACCCAGACTCTGTCGAAGCCAGTTTATTGTGGGGAAGGCTGAGAGAGGTGGCCGTGAGAGGATGGGTAAGTGGGGTGCCTTAGTTTCGGGGTGTGTGTGGAGGGGGTTACGCCACTGACTTTGGGTAAACCAATTAAGTTTTGGGGACCTCAGTGTCCCTATGTGTAGAATGGCTGAATGGGGACCCCTGAACCCTCCTCCCACAGATGCCACCAGCAATGGCACTTTCTTCTAAAGCAGGTGTCAGTCACATCCTCAGAGAGGTCTTCCAAGATCATTGTCCCCTTGCCACAGCGCATAATCTGCCCTCCCCATAGTAATTATAACTTTCTGAAATTGTCTTGATTCTTTAGTTGATTGTTTATGGTCTGTGTTCCCATGTGAATGTACGTTCCCGAAGCGCAGAAAACTCGTCTGTCTGGGTCTAGCTAAATCTCCCAGGTGCTGTTCCTGGCACAGTAGACGATGTAGGTTGAATGGAGGGAGGGATGAATGAATGAATTCAGGGTAATTGTTGTTCCTTCCAAGCAGTCTTTCCTTTCTCAGAGGCCGTGCCTGGGTTCAGAGGGAGGAGGTGTGGGGTGTCGGTGGGTGGGGAGGAGGCTGGGCCCTCGCCTCCTCCAGGACCAGCAGGAGCGAGCGTGCTCCGCTGGGCTGCAGGCGTTGAGAGCAGCGCGGAGGCAGCTGCAGGGCCGGAGCCCCGAGCCCCGCGTCCAGGCGCCGGAGGTGTTCGCCCGCCAAGCCCCGTGCCGCGCCTCGGCGCCCCCACGCGCCCACGCATCGGCGCGGGGACCCGGGCGGGGGCAGAGGGAGGGCCCGGCCCGAGGAGGGGAAGGGGCCGGTCCTCCCCGCGCAAGCAGCGGCCGCTGCAGCCCAGGAGGCGGAGGCGGAGGCAGCGGCGGCAGCAGAGGCGGCAACTTGCCCGCCGCAGTCGCCCCACCGCTTCGGACCCGCGTCCGCAGGTCGACCAGCCGGCACCGCGCCGGGGCGCCCTCTCCACTGCGCGCGGTGAGTACGAGGCGCGGCGCCCACCCCCAGGCCGCCCGCCGGGATTTGCCGGGCCGGGGTGGACGTGGACCCCCTAGCCTGGCGCCACTCTGCGGCACTTGCCAGGCCCGGGCCTCCGCAGCTGGCGGGGCGCTTGGGGACGCACGGGCCGGATCCGGGCGCCCCGGGCTCTCAGGACTCCTCCGGCACAAGGGCAGCGGGGACAACAGGCAGATCCTCTCTCGAGAAAATCCGTCCCAGGCTCCGGGGTGGATTTCCCGGGGCCTCAGTTTCCCCGTACGCTCGTGGGGCAACGACCCTGAAGTTTGCACTCCCGCGCGCGGGACAAGTGCATGGCGCGCAAGCGGTAGGGATGCTTCTGGACTGTGCGTTTGGTTAGTTTTATGGCTCGGGTGGTTCGCGTTAAGGGGCGCTCCCGCGATCGGACCGAAGAGGCACCGGGAGCCGGAAACCAACTCACGCCCTTGGGCGCTGTTTATCGGGTAACCGAGGAGCAATCGCTAGGATCCCAGGAATGGGGCTGGAATGGCTCGCTGAGCCTTGTCCTTGAGGCTACATTTCTTTTTTAAAGCCCGTCTGCGCTCGGCCTGCGCTGGTCCAGCTCTCCGGGCTTCGTACCGGAGCAGGCTTCCTGGCGCTTGCTGAAGTTGGAGCTGAAACTTAAAAAACTTTACATCCAAAGGATGCTTAGAAGGAGGAGAGAATTTTGTCGTAGTGGAGAGAGTAGAGAACGGAATTGTTTTTGGTCCTGAGATCTGGAGGTTGAAGAGCCGTGCTGGCCCTACCTCCTAAGTGTATTTCCTGCCCCCAAATAAATAGTTTTTTAAGCTCAGGGAATGCTAGGAAAGCTTGACTGGTAAAAAACAAAACCAAAACCAAACAAACAAAAAACCCCTCGCATCACAAAATCCTCCATGCGCATTTCTCAGCTGCTGAAAGTGAGGCGCCTTGGCGGTGTGAGGTCCCTGTCACCCCCCAGCGAAGCCTCGGTTAGGAGGGACAAGCGTGCGCTCTTCTGCGTTCGAAATGATTCTTTTTCAAAAGCAAAACTGATGCGGCATTTTTGTATTTTCTTTTTTTTCCCCCTTTCCCCGAAATGCTACGTAATCTTTAATTAGTTTTTTTTTTTTTATAACGTCGAAGTATAAATCACTCCTGCTGGAGGTACCGTTTAATTACGAGGGGCAGTGAAACAGCGCACATCAGAGTGAGGAGCCGATCTCCGAGCAGAGAGGAGGTAGGACGATTTACAAACATCAAGGAAGAGTTTGAGCGCTGACTTATGTTTGAGTTAGGGAGCTCCCTTCCAGAGGAAATTATGACCAGCGGACAGTTGTGTTCCAAACCGAATGTATTAATTGCATGAGCCCTTTCTGGCTTGAGTGAAATTGCTGCTACCAGCGTGAGTTCGGAGCTAGCAGCCCTGTTACCCATCATGGCCCATTTGGAGGAAGAGAGAGAGGCACCTCCTTTTTAAAATAATCTTGGTGAAAAAAATCTTTCAGGCAACTTTACCCATTTTTCTCCCCCACTTTTCTCTCTCCATCACTTTAAACCCCTTAAACTGTATACTTCCTTGCATTTAGACATCCTCCGATTAAGGAAAGTTGATAAAAAATTTACATAACAAGTGAGGATGGCTTGAATCTTGCTTTTGACTACGTGTAATATCACGTTTATGTTTGAAATCTCCTTGGCTTTTGGGAGAAACTCCAAATTTTGCAATTTTGACCAATGCCAGCTACATTTGAAAGGGCCTGGACCTTTTAATGAGTTCATTTGTCCCATACATAGTTAATAAGCTATGCTATTCTTCTCTTGCCACTTAAGCTTTACAGTATGATTATTTTATCTTAAAGGAATGAGCAATTTTTCCTCCATCTTGAAATAGCTCACCTAGTGTAGGGGCTGTGTGTATGAGCATACTCTATAAGCACATAAATCTCTTTCCTAAATATTAAATAACTAAAGGGAGTGAAGTAAAATAAATAAAGTGAAGACGTTATCCTAGTACTTGGGGGTTTTTAGAAAACAGATTGTTTTAATCACTTAGGTTTTCGAATCCTCTTTTCATGCCTTTTGCTGTGTATTAAACACGTCATAAAGAGATACGACTTGTTGACTTGTTACAGGATTACCATTTGGCAAAAACACCCAAGACACACGGCTCCAAATCTGGGGTATTGCTTCTGCTTTAAATTGCATGTAAGAGATCAGCAAGCAAGCCTTGTTCCAGACGGATAAATTGATAACAATGCTAGCTGCTGTGGGGAGAGTGAAAAAAGTCCTCAGCAAAAACGCCCTGTGGTGCAGCTAAGGGCACTTGATTTAGGTTGGAGCAAGCTATTGAGAGCCCTGCAGCTTGTGAGAAAGTGCACCCAGTCCAGGCACGTCCACTTTAAGCCGCTTCTGGTTCCCCCGTGACAAGATGACTCCTTTCCCACAAAGGAGAAACCGTTTCCTTATTTTTTCAGTTACTTTTCCAAAGATAACTTGTGTCCTGGGCAGGAGAGCCGAGCTATGCAGAAATCCAACCATAACCAGCTCAGAACGAGGGCTCCTCCTTGCTCCTTCCACCAGATGTTTTTTAGGTGTCCTCAGCTGGAATGCCCAGTTTGAAACTAATTAGGCCAGCAATAAACTCCTTGTATAATAAAATCGCAGACTGTTATGGTGCATAAGTGGGGTTCCCTGTCACTCCTGACAGATGCCTCTCTCAGCAGAAGAGAGAGAGCCCCGGGGCTGTCAGGAGCAAATGAAGGGAGCGGAGATATCTTGTTTCGATATCTGCTTGTCCCTAAGTATCCACGCACACCCTGCACACGGCATTATCTTCTAGAAGGGGGTGGGTGGAAGCTACAACTGGGGTAAGGTTTTGTCTTGGCTGGGTAGGCCTCGTTAACGTGAAAACGCTTGGGGGACATGTAAAAGGGCGAGTGTTAGTCAGTGGCCCCAGTCAGAGGCACTTGTGGTGTATGTGTGAGTGTTGTGTTTTGTGTATAGGCTGGGTGGGAAGACATGAATTCCTTGGCAGATTTTATATAAAGGTGGAATTCGCCTAATTGTGTAGCTCTTATCTGTGGCGTCTGTGGACGTGAAGTGGCTGGTTATTCAGTTACCTCCAAAGGCTGAACCTTCGGACTCTGCCAAGTCTGGTTTTGTTAGTGGAAGGAAACTTTTCTCCTAGCTAGCTGCTCCGTAAAAGGCGTCGGTGGACTGGACTCAAAAGGAATCTCTTTACAGAGAATTAACCCCAGAGCTGAGAAAACACAGGCTGTTGACAGAAAACACGCACACACTCACACACACTCCCCCGCTCCCCACCTTCCTCCCTGGTCCCCATCCCCCCAAATCATAACAGCTTCCTGAATAGCCCACCTCCCTCCCCGCCCCCCCCCCACCCCTCACCCATCATCTGTGGCAGTTCAAACAGTCCCAAACACACAAAACAGAAAGAAGATTCTGGCGGGGAAACAATTAGAGGAGAATTCCAGACAATGCTTCATTTCGCTGTTTGAAGAGCTTAACCTGGCCTAATGGTGTTTGGCTAACACCTCCTCCAATCTGAGGATGACTCCCCTCAATCCGGCAAATACTTGGCGTGACTGGCCCGGGCCCACTTCTCTTCTTGTAAATGAATCGGAAGGGCAGGGACCTGGTCTTTATTACGTGTGACTGAAAATCAGTTTCAACGTAAGAAAGTACCTGTCTTTTAGGGGAAAGAGGATGGAAAAAGCCACAGGCTTTCACATTTATTTTTGCTGCTTTGCTTTCCCCTTTGCCTTTCCTCTCCTTTTGCGAATGACATGCTTGCGTTAATGACAGTGACAGAAGTAGCTGCCGGTTGCCGAGCATTTGTATGCCAGGCCTGAAGTCAACTCCCAGACATGTGTTTTTAGGATGGATCCCTTTGCGTTAGGTATTTATTATTATTATTATTATTATTATTATTATTATTATTATTCCAACTCTGTTAACGAGAAAACTGAGTCTTAAGTCAAATGCCTCGTGAGAGGCAACCGACTAAGTGAAACCAGAATGTCAGCCCTCTGACGTCTGCCTGGCCTATGCGCTGTGGACACTTGGCCCAGAGAACATTTCTGCCCTCCTTCCCCTTGCGAGAGATGGTGGCTTTGGGTGCTGTTAAGTGCGTGGAACACAATTATCTTCTGACTTGGCCCTGAAGTTCCTTCTTGCTATTTTAAACAGGAAAAAAACAAAACAAAACATTTTAAGTATTTAGGAAATACAGCTACACGCCTTTGCGAGCTGTGATACTTAGCAGGTTGTGTATGGTTCTGTAAAGGAAAGTGACTGTTTATGGACAAGGGCTAATTTGATTTGTTCCTTCGATAGATACCATAGCACCACGCATTTCAGTTCCTAAAGAGAGTCGATAAATTTATCGGCGGTGGGGAGGCCCTAAAATGTTACGGGCGGCAGTCCAAGTTAAGTTTACTGGAAGGTGCTGGGTCGCCATGGGTGGGTCGTTGTTTGAGAGTTAGATTATAAACATTTGGAGAGCGAAGAATAATTTGGAACAGGTGGTCCCAAGAGTCAGGTAACTGGAATAATTTCTCTTTGCCACTTGGAAGGTTCGGGGAGGCCATCGGGTGCCTGAATCTGGGACAGGCGGGCTGAGGGTCAGGGGGCGCTGCGAGGGCCCCCACTGTGGGACGCAGCCTGGCAGGATGGATGAGGGGGTCTCTGCACACAGTCCCGGGTCTGCAGCAGGGGCTTTGTCATCGCTGTCATCGCCCTTCTGATGCTACTGGTTAGGGCGCAGATGTGTCTGCTCAAGCATCTTTGAAAAGCCTGCTTCTGTTTCAGATATACGCAGAAACCTACAGCAGGAACTTAGACGAACAGCCAGCCAGGGAGACGGGTTTCTTCTTACCAAGTTTCAGGATGTGCTGGTGGCTGCACTGCCTGGGCCTGATCACACTAATTTAGGCATATTTTTAAACGAACAAAGTATTTAAAAGAGGTTAGAAATTATGTTGCCATCTACTAGCCATACGCGTGAGATTTCAATGACAACGGAGGTCCCCCCCATTTTCTTTAGGAGCGTGTAGTAAAGTTAGATTTAAAAAATCTGTGCATCCCAGATGGGACACATCCATACATATCCACTCACAGACATACATGCCAAGGAGAGCTGTCAATTCCCTGTGAATTTAACGAAAGAAAAATGATGCAATCGACATCGTTTCCCCCAAAGAATGAGGCACTGGAGGGCCCGACTACTGTGCGAATAGAGCGACTTACTTTTGTCTCGCATCAGCTGAATCTGTCAGTTCCCCTTTCTTTTCTAGTCATCTCCCGAGAATCGGCTTTCCTAACTGAAATATACAGTGTGTTAGCCAAAAGACATTTTAATTTCGTAAAGAAAAATCATGCCTGAGACAGCCGAGTCTGTTTCAACCATTATTGTTTCTGAAGCATGCATACTTTGGGTTTCATGGTGAGATGTGGGTTTGCCAAGAAAGAAAATTACAGCAAGAAACTATGCTGAAAACATATACACTTCTGTTTAAGAAATGGGAAAAACACGGAAAATTCCGCACGGTAATTACTTTAGCGTGAGTTTAAAATGGCATTGTTTGACTTATGTCAAAAAGTCCCTCTTAGCTAATTCTCACATAGGCTGTTACCAGATATCTCACCTTAATGATTTAGGCAAGTGTGGGTCTTCCTTTGATGATCTTTGAGGCTTTAAGAGATATCCTGAGCCCCCAGGGGGGGAACATTCCAAATTTGTAGATTGTGCAGATCATTTTTGAAGGGTACTTAGATATCGATTTTATTTTCTTGACCCAAAATAAGAAAACACGGGGAATTCTCAAAAGCTTTTTACAGGCTGCTATTATGAGGAGAGAAGCCAAACCAACATGTATTAGGTCATGAGCTTGAAGTGCATAAATAAGCCCTCTGAAGGTCACCAAAACAGGGGGAAAATCACCAGTTCTCCGTACCTCGGCCAAGTCTAAATTCCTGCCTGATAGATGTGTTCAAGTTGAAGGGGACGCGGAAAGGGGGTTCCGAGCCCATGGTTGCACAGGCTCCGTTTGATTTGTATTCTGAGGACAACTCAAGACATCCGTGGGTTAAAGTGAGACGGGAGGGCTGGAATTTCCATCTCTTCCCAGCACCGCTCTCACTGTTCAGGAGAAAAAGCAGGTTCAGGGGCCGCCTCTTACTCTAAAGTGGACGTTTCCATCCCTGGTGTTTGGATACACAGAAACCAAAGGTCGGAAATGTCTTCTGTTCCTCTGGTCAGTTTCCTCACCTCCCATCCCCTTCCTGTAGTAACTCTGTGGCGAAGGTATGTTTCCAAAACAATTTTTTTTATTCCTGAAAACATGTATGTGTTTTTAGCATTTGGGGGACACCGTATAAGTACAAACCTTTAGGTCTTCATAGATTGGCAGCTCCCAAAAAACCAGAGAGGTGGAGAAAGTGTCTTCTGTGTCCCCGAGTTTGGGACCAATGCAGGTGCTGATGGAAATTCCACGTAGGGAGGAAACATTTTTTTTTCAGGAGAGACAGAAAGGGTGCCCATGCAGAGAGGCTTGTTTTCTTTTGTGGGTGTGTGTTATTTGCACATATAGGGACTTTGGTTTCAGGGTGTTCTAGAAACATTTGTTTCTCTAGCAAAGGTCTGAATGTCCTTGACTGCGAACGGGGTGGTGGGGAGGAGCACAGAGGCCAGATTCCTGCACCTCTGGCCTTTTGTGTGACTGGTACAGTAGCAGGAAGCGGTGACTCGCTTCTGGGATGGTGTCATGCAGCATTACAAGTTGTGACTTGCCCCTTGTGTTGTAAACAGAGTTTTAGTCCTATTGAGCCGTGAACAAGAATGGGGCCGAGAAGATTATTCAGACCTCCAGTCTGCCCTGGGCCCTGAGCTGTCCTCTGGCTAAAGATACCATACTCACTGGAGACACTAACGTTGGGTGTGGAAGGGAGGGGGGCGGGGGAGGAGAAAGAATGTCTTCAACTCAGCAAATGTCTGAAACGCTCTGAATGTCTTCGGAGTTGCGCTGGCACCGACAAGAAAGGCAAAGTGATAAAAGGACATAAAAGCAGGCTTTTTGGTCGGGGTGGGGGGGTGAGGAGCAGGGAGATTGAAGGGCTTGAACTAAAGTGGAAACTTTTCTGACACCTTGGGACCCCCAGAATGCCTTGCTGGAGTGTCTTTGGGAGGCCGATTTTGGAAGTGTCTTTTCCTTCAGCTTTACTGTTGTGTGTGTGACCACGGACAAGCACACACGTATTTTCAGTGAATTCGGGGTTTTTTGTTTGCTTTTAAGAGAACACAAGACTTGCTGGGAAATGACAAGTAGTCCACATTTATTGAACACTTATTATGTGCCAAGCATTGAGCTAAGCAAACACTTACATTTTTGTCTCCAAATAGCCTTAGATGGAACATGCCATTATTCTTACTCTTACTTTACAGATGTAAAAGTTGAATGTCAGGGAGGTGAAGTAATTTGTCCGAAGTTGCATGGCTTGCGTCACAGCCAGGATTGAGTGTAGTTTGGATTCCTAAGCACTAGAAAATCCAGCGTGCCCCTCTGGTGTTGCAAGAGCTAACTTTCTTCTGCATGCCTGCCTTGGAGAGCTGGTTTCGCCATGGGGATATTAACCGATGGTCAGGTGCAAAAGCAGAGCTCAGAAACGAGACATGCGCTGATTATCGGAGACTCTCCAGCCTGGCCTTGTAGGAATTAAGGAAAGTTTAGCATTGGAATCTATGGAAGTGCCAGCTGCATCACTGCCGTTAGCCGATTGACGCGGTTGCCTCTGGCTGCTTTGGTGCTAAAATAGCAGAGTTGAGTAGTTAAGGCAGTAACAGAGATCCCTGGCCTGCAACACCTAAAATATTTTCTATCTGGTCCTTTGCAGAATACGTTTGCTGACTCCTGAGCTGTTGCAATATGACAAGACAAATTTTGTTGACAAGGAAGAACACGATCTTGGGGCATTTTGTATACTATTTCACTGATTTATTATTAACTGGATGTCTCCTACCAGCCTGATACATTGCATGTGATAGGAGAGAATTACAAATGCATTCATTCTTTCACTCCTTTTTTTCAGCAGTATTTATTGAGCTGTGTTCTAAGTGCTGGGCTAATTACTGGGCATCCAGAGGCAAGAAGGAGCCAATCTGGCACCTCTGATAGCAGGATCCCAGTGCCTCTTCTCCCCCTTTGAGAATTCAGAGGGCAGTGATGACTTCTTGAGCTTCCCAACGTTCAAGCAGCAGGATGCAGGAAAAGACCCAGCCCTGCCGACCCTCACCTGGGGAAGCCAGGCCTGGGTCAGTGAGAGCAGAACACCAGCTTCTGTGCCTCGAACTGTGTCCGGCAATGCCACAGCCCCCTCCCCGCCTCAGGCAGCTGACAACCTGCTGCTTTCCTTCCCAGGTGGTGGGGAGCCCTGAGCGGCGTGGCTCACTTGGTTGAAGGTCGTCTAGCAAAGGGAGAGGTCACTGGTTCGATTCCTGGTCAGGGTACAGGGCTGGGGTGTGGGCCCAGTCCCCTACTGCGGTGCGTGTGAGAGGCACGGTGTTCTTCTCACACATTGATGTTTCTCTCCCTCTCTTTCTTCCTCCCTTCCCCTCTCTCTAAAAATGAACAAATAAAATCTCTTTTTTATTTTTTAAAAGAGGTGGTGGGGAACAGGTAGGCATGGAGGGGTCAGACTTCCCAAGCCGAAGCCTTGACTCTGGCTTAGCGGCTGGAGGTTACTAGTGTGAAGCCGGGAGCTGGGCTGCTTGGGCTCACTTCCCTGCTCAGCATTAACCAACTACTAAACATTGGGCAAGTTACCAAACTTTTCTGTGCCTCACTTTCCTCATCTGTAAAACAGGGTGGATAATAATATGCCTTCCTCAAAGACTTATTATGGAGAGCGAGTTAATGAAGTGTTTGGAATAGTGGCAAATAGTACGAATTATGTCACTGTCAGTTACTAGTTTTTATTATTATTATTATTATTATTTACAAGCTGTGTGACCCTAGGCAAATAGCTCAGGTTCTTTGGATCTCAGTTTCTGCTTTATAAAATTGGGACAGTATGATAATAACAATAATAACGGCTTCCAAGGGCCTCTGTGAGAATTTAAACGAGGCGATACATATGAACCCCTCGCCTTGCTCCAGGGCCTGCCTGCACTCAGTAAGCTAACCAACCACTGTGCTCCGTCAGCTGTGACCGCGCTCGAGGTTACCGGGAACTGCATCCTGGGCCAGTGATGTGCCTTTAAGTTATTGGCCACTCAAGTCCTGTTTCAGTATCAAGAGCGTACAGGGCTGTGGTTCATAGTTCAGACTCTGAACCCAGGCCTCACCGCTCACTAGCTACGCCACCTCCGTGGGCTAGGGGCCAGCTCTCTCCCCTTCGCAGACACCGGAGGCAGCAGGGCCTCAGTTGGCTGGATGGTGTGAGGGTTAAAACAGGGTGCACACGTAAAGTACGTAGCAGGGTGTTTGGCACATAGTAAGCACTCAATAAATGGTAGCTTATATTATTATCACCCCCACTCCTTGCTGCACCCCCAGCCCCAAGAAAGTACTGAACATTAGTAAGTTTTAATTTGAAAATAAAAGAACACATTTTAAAACTGCCAAACAGATTTAAAAATAATATTCATTAAGCAAAATTAAAATATTCTATTAAAGCCAGACTTTGGGCTCAGACCAAATTTTTATAACCCAAGCTTAAAGGCCAAGGAGTCCCCCAGCCACAATGGGGACATTGTGATTGAACTTAAGACTTCAACACTGCTATTGAGCGGCCTTTGAAATGCACGTTTCCCCGTTAAAATAAAAGGGAAGTCATGGGAAGAAAAAAAATGAGGTTCTTGCTCACCCCAACGAACTTTAATGAATTGAAAAAGAAAAACAAAAGTTTTCTCATTTTTCTCCTGCTACCTTATCCTGCCAAGGACGCGTGGCCCCCACCTAACCCCAGCTTTAAATGGTACACACTCAGGATGCTCCAGATCTGATATGCTCCACAGGCTAACCTAGGACTAACAGATGGCGGAGCGTCGGGGAGCACTGGCACTTGGGAGCCCAACTGCCGGGGTCCACATCCCAGCACCGACAGGCCTCGCCGTGCCTCGGTTTCCCTCTTCACAGAACAGAGAGGAAATGTTGCAAAGGGCTATGATGAGAGTGTGAAGAGTTAGCTATCCCTGTGGGTGTTTTCGCTTTGTGCTATCATCCAATGAATGAAACTTCCCCAAACTTCTGGGACTTTGAAGAATTAAGGAATACGGCATGGCTCTTATCTGAGAGGTTTGAATAAAAGTAACCTTAATACTCAGGGAGGAGAATTGGGGAGGGAAGAAGTGGATTTGAAAGTCTTTCACGGGTGTTATTAAGTGTCAGACACAAAGCTCATTGAATCCTTTCGGCAACAGCAAGGACAAAGATCCTACGACATTTGTGTGTCCCTTTAACAAATGGGGAAACTGGGGCTGGGATGGGTCAAGTAGCTGCTGCCCAGGGATATTCCATCCTAGGTCTGTCTGACCTGAGACACAGGACCGTCCCCCCACCACACGACCTGCAGCCCTTCGAGAACGAGCACCCCGACAGTCGCAGAGACCTCTGCCCAACCCACGTTATCTGTGGATGAGGCTCTTCGTGGTTGATGCTGACGTTGCTGGGGCATCCCTCACCCTCAGTGGGGATGAGTCTTTGTGGAGTTGCACCTGCCTTCACGTTGAGAATGAATGGATTCTTTCTGGAACAATAAGCGGAAAAAGTAATGGCAGGGGCTGGTGACATCCTTCTCTAGGGGCTGTCTCTTAAAGAACCTCTGTGGCTTCTTACCAACCAAGGGGGTGTCCCCTCCTCCTCAGAGCAGGCCAGGCCCTTGGCTATCATGGGGGGGCCATGAAGTGGGGTTGTTAGAGGTTGGGAAGCTGCTGGGGGAAGGCGTAGGGTGGACTCCACACTCCATCTCCCACCTGCTGTGTGACGATGGGCAGGTCACGTCAGTCCTCTCAGTTTGGTGAGCTCCAAACTCATCACCAGTTCACGGGGCACTTGCTGTGTTGTGGGATTTGTGACACAGCTGGGTGGGAACGCAGTCTGCGGTCCTGGGAGCCGCGTCCTTAGGCTATTGTGGGGTTGCACCCGCGCCCCCAGGAGGACTCAACGCTTGCCGCTGGGCTGTAGTCCTGACTGTTCTTCAGGCAGCTGCAGTCTCGGGGTTTTGCACATGCTGGAAGGCCCTGTCAGTCTCTGAAGGGCAGTCTTCCTTTCAGTGGGGTGTGTACCCTTTCCACATCGACTTTTCTTTTCTCTAGAGGTTTGTCTTTATTTTATCGTGCATTTGGAAAAGGTAGAACAAGCATGGCAAACTAATGGTTTCACACGTTTTTACTGCTTAAGACAAAAATGGTTTAAAATCAAGCCCATCAGGTAATGACCAGCCAAAGTGGCACCCAGGTATGGCAGAATCCCTGAGCGAAGGCTGAGAAACGCAAATCTGAAACGTGAACTTTTCCCCAAGACCTGTGCATGGCAACGAAATCTTTTACTTCTAACCCTGCAATTGGCCACAGTGAATGAATGCCCCAAATAACCATCCTTCCACTAGCCAGAAATGCATTGCTGTACTCTGTTCTCAGGGGAATGAAATGAAATAAAGGACTTTTCTCAAGGATGTCGGTCAAGTTGCGTCAGGGCATGCTGGTGTCTAACACATTTAGCCGGTGTCTCATATCTTTCAAAGAAGAATGACTGGCCTTCGGATGATTACAATGTGGCTAAAAATAACCTGAGTGCTTACTCAAGGCTAGAATCTGTACTGAATGAGTATAGGCACCAACTCATTGACTCCCCACAGCAATTCTACGAAGGGTGTGCTATCAGTATTTCCATTTTAGATGAGGAAAGGAAGGCACAGAGAGGTTAAGTGATTTACTCAAGGCCACACAGCGAGTAGGCAGCAGAGCCAGGCTTTGTGTGCAGGAGTGCGTATGGTTCCAGAGGTTGTCTTCGTAACTCCTGCACTCCCTGCCTCTTTAACCACTGCAGAAAGAATTAAATTACCTTCTGTTTCACCTTCATTTAACTGGACAATTAATTAGTGATAGGCAGGAGAGGGAAGCGAGGGGGGCATTGGTCTTAGCGGTGAATTTTCGGTGTTTTACAAAGATGTTTCCTGTTAGCTTCAGGTGCAGCATAATGCAGGGGTTAAGAGCTCATCTGTCCAGGTTCAAATCCTGAGTCTGCTACTTACTAGCCACATGACCTTGGGTTTACATAACTTCTTCCAGCCTCAGTTTCCTCATTTATGAAGTGAATCCACATCACGAGAGTTAGCAGTGAGCACCTGACCCACAGCAATGCTTGTTAAATGCTGTTGCTTCCCCGTTGAGGGAAAAGTCACTGTAGAAATCCTATCTTCCTGCAGGGCACAAGTGCACTCTGGTACAGTCTGGTGTGGAAGGGAAGGGCAACGCGCCTGGGACGTGAGGCTCAGGCTGGAAAACAGCTCAGATTTTTCCAGATGACTTCAGAACCAGCCAGAGACACTGGCTTTTGTGTCTCCATGTGTGAGGTTGCCAGGATGAATCCTCAAGACCCAGCCAGAGGCACTGACTTTTTGCATCCCCGTGTGAGACATTGCCAAGACAAGTCCTCAGGACACAGCCTGGAAGTCCCAGCTGTCGGGGAGTAGAATCTGTACACAGTCACGTGGCCAGCCCATGACAAAGAGACCGCCACCCTGACCCAAGAAGAGTTGGGTCTTTGGGTCGCATGGGTCAGAGGTGGAGAAGAACATTTATCTTACACTGCAATGCTGACCCGGGCTCCGATTTCAGGATTCTCATTTTTCTTCTCGTTCCCTTTTCTCTACTGTGGAAAATGTCTTTCTCTAGAAGGGTCTGCCTGGTTTTCAGTGACTAGGTGAGCAGACTTCCTGGGTTTGCCTCCTTTCACCTTCCTCCTCCACCTCACCCCCGACCCCCACATCCCCCTGAATATGGAAGAGTGAACTTCATTCATTCATTCATTCAGAAATGTGCACCAGGTGTGCTGCTCTGGATATGAAGAATACAGTAGTGACCAGACACAAGCTAAATTCACTCCGTTGCGGAACTGCAGCTAGGTGGGGAAAGACCAAATATCGACATATAAATACGTGAAGGGCACAAATGTCCGATGGTGATAAACTTGTATGGCAAACTCAAGAGAAGGTAGATAGAAAGTACCAGACTTTCTCACTGAGCACAGCTCTGGAAGAGCAAAGGTGCCGATATCGGGGAAGAACCTTCTAGAGAAAAGAAAGGACAAGTTCAAAAGCCCTTCGAAGGAAGCAGCAGGAGGCTGGCGGGGCTGGGAGAGATCATGTGATCGTGACTGAGGGGCCAGGGGGAGGTGAGGGCATGGTGGAGGGGCCTGATTGGGTAGGGCCTTGCTTGAATCCAGCAGCCATTCTGTGTCAAACAGAGATGTCTGAAGTCAAAATTGTCACACTTTTGTGTAAAAAAAAAAAAAAAAAAAAGACATGTAGAACCTAAATCTGAAATCCGTAATTGCAAACTCCGCTACCCAAAGTGACCAGACGGGTAACAGGTTATTGAAGGGGTGGCAGGGGATGGCGGGGGCAGAATGTAGGCTCTGTGTTGCCATGTATTCTGATTTCTCAAAAGACACTGAAATCTGGGTTTTTATGAGAATTGTCCTCATTTTCAGATCACTGTGAGGGGCCACCACGAGGCATGTATGGGCTCATAGTTTATGACCAGTCTCCCAAACGTGGCCTCAGACCCTGGAATCTAATTTCAGTGAAAAGGCACTGAGGCTTCTCAAGTTCTCTCTTTCTTTTTCTTTTCATCAGTTCCTGACCAGAAGGATGCCAAGAGATGCTAAAAACTTGTTTCCAGGAAAAAGTAGGACTTGAGTCTCATGGGGATAGGGGCTGAGACTTCTTCCAAGGAGCAATCAGTTTGCTTCATTTTTCTGTCTTTCTCAAGATTTTTTTCCCAATCATCCCTCATCATGGGTAATGGCAATGTGGTCCAAATCCATCCTCCTTCGGGTTTTCATTAGCTTCATGATGATTATTATTTTGTCATCTGGGCTTGATTTAGGACTGGTGAAATGTTTGCAGGTTTCATAAATGGTTGTCGGCCACTGTTTAGAATGGCAAAGAACTTCTTGTGTTGTTCACATCGCGAGGACTGGGGTGATCATTTCCAACGGCTACAGACATGGAATTGGAAAAAAGGGGGGCCTTGAAGGATTCCACACAGGGGATTGGAAAGTTGAGTAATTAGGCAGGGGTTGGGGGGTGGAAGTGAGCTCAGCTCTCGAGCTTTAAAGAACCGAGACACCCAGGCCGACGACACTGAATTCATAGTCTGCCTTCCCCACCCCTGGATGTCAGCAAAAACTGAGCCAAGGGCCCACATAGCCGTCGAGATTGTTCTGCGTGTGAGTAACAGAAAGCTTACTTCCGAGGTGGTTTACATGAAAAGAAATTTATTGACACAGGGAAATGCAAAGTTCTGGAGAATCTCGTTTCAGGTACAGCTGGTTCAAGAGCTCAAATGCAGGTGATAGGCCCATCTCTTAATTAATCCTTATTCATAGGATTCTGTACTTGGTCGTGTGCCACCTCTAGGTGCCATCCTCCAGGAACTAGGGGTAGGAAAGAGGTAGATTTCCAAACTACAGTCAGCAACAGTCACTGTGAGCAGGGGATACACTGGTTCCTTTTGGCCCCCTAAACTGCATTCCAAGGCACCTCTAGACAGGCCCTCTCCACCCTCTCCTGGGCTGCAGTGCCATTTGTGACGTCTGTCGTTTTCCCAAGTGCTGTGCTCTACTCCGGATAGACCTCCTCTTGTAAGACTGGCTGCTGCTCTGCCTCCCACGTGCTCTTTCCCAGGGGCCTAAAGGATTATCTTTTATTTCAAGTAAGGGGACTCGGGGAGGGTCATCTCTTTCACGGGGACATCTTATACAAAATCCACACTTGATCTCGGGGATGCGCCAGCCAAGCCTGGGAGATGCCCTGGCCGTCGGAGGAACAGTTAGAAACGCTCCAGTATCGCTTGCAGCGGAAGACGTGAGCCCGGCTGGGCTGGCCTTTCGTCCCTGGGCCTCCAGTCGTCAGCCCACGCTTCCTTTCCTCCACTGAGCTTTGCCCTCCATTCTCGCTTCCACCGGGCTTCTCCGGGTCCCATCTAGTGACACCGCAGTAACGTCTGGTGCAACACAGAGGTTGCACACCAGCAGCCAAGATGCATTTGGTTTGGTCTGCAGAACATTTAAAACAGAAAATAGAGCCAACATTGGACAATCCGGACATTTCACACAAAAATGCACATTTCTGGCTTCCATTTAAACATCAGAGGATGTGCCAACACCGTGCCCACGTTTCCACATGATTTCCATTGACTGGGGCTGGGAAACAACCGTCTCTTTTAGATGGATGAGTTCTCAGTTTGCCTCAGTCCTCACCTCTCCCTATTACTCCTTGACCTTGGGGCTCAGGTTCAGTTGCCATTTACAGTTGGGATGGCTGTCCAAGAGTAGATTTAAGAGAAAAAGGACATCTTTCCTATATCCAGGCCTCCATCAAAAGTGGGACAATGAAGTCTAAACCAGGGTGATCATTAGTATTAAGAAAATGAGAAAAAAGCCTGTCTTTGGGTAAGGCAAGGTGTCTCAGCTTTCACTGTGAACATCAGGCACTGGGCGATTTTCCATTGTGGAGGTCTGTCCTGTGCATTATGGGATGGCGTGCAACATGCCCACATAGGGACCCTACCCCTTTCAGAAGTAAATCGTTTCCTGGGCTCCAGTCGCCTGCGACCAGTTTGGTAAAAGGCGTTTTCTCACCGTAAGTGAGAGAAACCAATCTGCATTGTGTCCCCATGGGCCCAGCATTGGCAGGGAGGTTCTGAGTCCGCTGATTTTGGCTTAATCGCAGGTGGACTTGCCAACCATTGAGGCCGCATGTGACGGCCTGTCTGAGATGGTGAAGAAGGAATTCGGTGTTGGATGAGAGATTGAACAACCTTAAAGAATCTTTGGAGCGTTTCTCAGCTTCTCCCTCAGAGAGGCCGCGGTGGGTGCTACTTTGAAAAGTTTTGCAAACGGTGGGTTTCGCTGTGGCCGGCTCTGGATGCCAACTCCAGCGCCGGTGCCGTGAAGCTACAGCACCAAGTGGGAATTTCCCCGGCACTGGTTCTGTATGTTGCCTACTGCATCTTTGCCATGGAAACCCAAGGAGACACGAATGTCCAGGGAGGGAAAGCAGGCCCGTGGGCTGGTGCTGGGGACCGAGCGATGTTTCCTTTTTGACTTCACAGTAGTGCCCCCAATCCTGTCGGTTGTCCGGAATGCCATCCGTGCTTAGCTTTCCTCTAATAACGATAATAGGTGCCATTGGCCCATTCGACGCGAATATTTATAGAACACCTACGATGAAGCAACTGCTGTTCCAGGCACTTAACAGGAAGCTGAGAGCAAAACTGACCACGTCCTTGCCCTCTTGGCGCTTGTGTTTTGGTGGAAGGGAGACGAACGATCAACAAGAGCATAAGCAAAGCATATGCGGTGTGACAGTGTGTGTTGGGGGCTATGAAGGGAGTTAAGCAGGGAAGGGTGATTAAGGAGTGTTGGGTGGAATAGGGAAGAGTGGTGTTTTGGGTTTAATTTTAGTTTAAAATAGAGCGGTCACTGCAGCCGCGTGCTGGTAATCTCTTGAAAGAAGAGGCACTGGTTTGCAGTGTTTGCCACTTCCTGTTGTGTAAATACTCTCACCAGGGCTGATTTCAGGCCAGCAATGGTTTCACAGCCGGCTGGTCCAGGCCGGCTCCAGCACATCACTGGCAGGGAAGGCCTCTCCAAACACTCCGGCAGAGGAGCATGTGCAAAGCTCCAAGTGGGAGAGAGCCCGGTGTCTTTGGAACGGCCAGGAGCCCACTGTAGCTGGAGCAGAGGGAGGGGGGAGCAGGGCAGGAGATGTGGTCAGGGACGTAGCTGGAAGCAGATGATAGAAAGCATTTTATGCCATAGTTAGGTTTTTGGCTTCTAGTCTGAATGAGGTGGGAGCCACCGGAGGGACGGGATCCGACTTAACCTTGAGCAGGATCCCTCTGGCTGCTGTGACAACAGACTGCAAAAAGGAGCAGGGACTGTTTAGGGCAGAGGTGATGGCCACTTGGACCTGGGGATGGCAGCAGAAGTAGTTGGATTCTGGATGCATTTCGAAGGTGGAGCCGATGGCACTTGCTGAGGGAATGGTCTGGGAAGTGATATAGAGTCCAAGGTAACTGCAAGGTTTTGGGCCCAGCACTTGGGAGGAGGGGGATGGCAGGGGGAGGAGCAGACTGGAGCCCCTCCTGTGAACCTGGCCTTGAGTGAATGCTTACATGCACCTCAGTCTCCTTCCGTCCCACCAGTGGGCTCTCTCATTATCCCATTTTAGGGAGACTGTGAGCGCAACCCGAGGAGGTCAAACACCCTCTGTGCCTGAGCTGTGCGGTGCTGCCTCGTGTGCCCGGCTCTCCAGTCCCCTTCCTCCCCTTTGTTTTGAGGACAGGGGGGCAGTACAACCCCGAAAAGGAACTAAAGGAGGAACAGAGACCCTGTCCCTTGCTCCAAAAGAGCTCCTCAGTGGTCAGTCAGGCACATTGGTTCTGCCCAGTGACTCCATCGTCAGCCTCTTTCATTGGATTAACCCCATGAAGACTGACATTCATGTAAAATTTACACTTAAAAAATGAATAGTCAGCTTTGCGCATTGGCAGCATGGTAGCCAATGGGGCTTATCAGAGGCGCGATTATTGCTAATTGAGAAAAGGAGTAGCCAGTAGCTTAGAAGGCTTTGGATTGGTGTGCACATAGGTTTAAGCCCCCCACTGAAGAGCTTTACCTGCCTGAGCCTCAGGGGTTTTGTCTGTGGAATGGGCATGTTAAAGGGCTCCTCTCTGATCACACAAGATACCACACGAATGGCACTCAGCACTGTGCCTGGCCCGGAGCCCACATTAGCAAATGGGCTGGGGAGGGGCGTGTCTCAGGACTATAATTGTTTGAGAGACGGAATTAGAAAGTTAGGTCTAATTTTAGACAAAAACAAAACTGAGTTATCTTAGAAGCTGGGGTGGGATAAGGGGTTTGAAGCCTATGGTAACTGAGAGCTTTGTGGTTTGGCCTTCTCCCTTCTCTTGTGGGGCCGGGGGGTGGGGAGTGGGGTGGAGGAGTGGAGGGCGTCCTGGAGATTGGAGGCCTCTATCTGTGTTTTTGCTGTGTGCACCAGGCAGCCAGTCCTGGGCCATTTTCTGTTCCCTGGGCTCCCAGAGGAGCCGACCTCGGCCACGCAGAGCCTCCTGCCTTGAGTTGTCATTTGTCGGAGACAGAACAGCATGTTCTCTCAACAAGCAGATCCACAGATGTGAGCCCATTTGGGGCTGCCACGATTTTCCTGATGAAATTCCTGACTTGGTGTGTTGTGTTTTCTTAAAAACACGCCCACTGCCTCCAAAAACCTCAGCCTGGGAAGAGAAATATTTCTCATCGAATTACCAGGGTTTGAAATGGTGTCAAATTATGCCCCACCTTAGTGGTCTCGATGGGCCAGTCTTTCCATCTCCTGCTTTTCCCGACGGACCTAGATGGCAGGGTGCATCTATTGTCTGGCCTGCCCTGGCATTATACAGATGGGAAAACTGAGGCTCAGAGAGGCCAGGGAGGAGCGCCACTTGCTTGGTTGGTATCCGAGCCTCAGCCAGACCCAGATCTCTGGATTCCAGATGCGTTTTCTTCCTCCTTCATCCAAGGTCACCAACAAGCAGCCTGTGGCCACCTCTACCCCACAGATGTGTTTTTCTTGGCCCGAGAGTGTTTTAATTTGAATGAGTTGCCAGCGTTTAAAAATCAGGAGATTCCATATAAAAACCCAGATTTCTGGCTTCTCGTGGACCATTGGGAGATCAGCCAAATGAGGTCTGCATTCCTGCGTGGTGACAATTGAGGACCCCAGTAACGATCACTCCCTTTGAGCAGAGCATGTCTTCAGTTTGCCACAGTCCCCACCCCTCCCTCTAGTATCTCCGGACACTGGGGCTGAATGTCGCTTGCCATCAGAGAGCTTGCCTTCCTGGTCCTCTTATGGTGGAATGAAGAGGAAAGTAAAATATTCCTTGAAATTGTGTCTTTATCAAAAATAAAGAAACAAAACACACATTGAAATGGCTATTTGTTTAAAAACTGATGGTACAAAAATTCCTATGGATTTAATATGCAAACAGAATACATCAGTGTTAAAGGAGCCAGCCCCCTTCGCTCGCGGAGGCTCCCTGCCCCTTCCCTGCCGGCATGACGCCGTGCCCCCTGCAGGCCAGGGCCGTCGTTCCCACTTATTTTTTTAAGGCAGAATTAAACTTCTTTGACCTTAATCTGCCCCACTTCTCTGAAACATGAAATGCTATTAAACCAAATTTAAAAGTTTTTAAAAGTTTAAATAATCTTTAATTACTCAAGAAAGAGTGAGTATGAGTATGAGTATGCATGTGTGTGTGTGTGGCATGCGTGTGAGTATGTGTGATGTGTTCTTGATTTATGGGATTTCCCATGAATAGAATTGGATGAAAGTGTTTTTTCCTTGGCTCTGGGATGGGCACTTCTGGGCCTGGCTGTAAATTTAAGCCCGGGTGCAAAGCCCAGGTGGGTTTAACTCCCCTTTCATGGGGTACCAGTGAGCTGGATTAAGGTTGAGTTAAGATTGACTTTCTTTCTGGGGCATATTGGGGGGCTCATGGAGAGAAGAGTTGGGGACACCAAATTTTAAAAATGACCATCACTCTTTTTCCAGGGGAGTTGACCAAGAGAAAAGAGCATAACATTTTCAGAATACCTTCTGCGTGCCAGAACTTTCTGTGAAGATTCTCTTTCTGCTTTCCAAAGTGAGCTTTGGAACTTTCTTTTAATGCTGACATGCTGCTTTCGGTGTGTGTCAGGAAAAAATAAAGATAACCTATCAAGCATGTGAACAAGCAGTATTTCTTACAACGAGGCTCGATCACTGGAGGAAGAAAGAGCCCATTTAAAGAGACATGTGTAAACAGTACAGACTCTTTGTGGGTGTGACAGAGCCGTGAACGGTTGACTCAACACGTCCTCACAATACTCGGAAGCGGGCAGTGGGTCAGCTCGCCCCTGAGTTCGTCCCCCCTCCTACTTCCTTGGAGCACTGAAACTTATCATTAAATACGTAACTGTGTGATCTTTTGCATAATTCTTTCTTACTTTTTTAAGCTCTGCCTATCATTTCATGGCATTCCCAGCATCCTGCAGGGCGTGCGCAAGAAATAGCAGCGAATGAATGTGGGGATGCCCTGCCTGGCAGGAATCGCCGTCCCGTTTTAGAGATGAGGATGAGGTTCAGGGGGGCCACGTGACTCGGGATATGGCAAAGGCAGGATTCAAACTCATGACTCTCAGGCTGGCTGTGAACTTTGTGCCAAACACCTGTACGTGGGACTCAGGTCATTTTGCTTTGGGCTGCAACCTCTGGCCCACAACAAACTGAGGAAGAGGAGGTGGACAAAGAGCATTTCATACAATTAGGCTGCTTCAGTGGAAAGAATGGTCTCTTATTTTTATTTCCTTTCCATTTTAAAGGTATCATGTTGTCTTTTCATGGCTATATATAAAATTTCTCGTTTGTAGTTTTTAAACGGCCAGAGCCTGCCCTTTGCAGCTTGTCTGGAGAGGCAGGGCCCGCCGTTCCTCTGGGAGGCCCAGGAGCTGTAGGGACACTATGGTTGACAGTGACACCTCGCCTCGAGCTCTACTCACCTGTTTCAATTTTAGCACAATGCAGATCATCATCTCCTTTTCCAGATCAATCCAGAACCTTCTCACCTGACAGGTAATCACAATTACCGGCTGAGCGAGGCCTCACCTCTGAAAGTTTGACCACTGGTCGTCCCTATCACGTCTTCCTGGCTCGGAAGCTGGCCAGGTGCCACCTCTCCACACCCTGCCAAGACATCTAGCTGTGACCGAACCTTGCCTGGCTTTTAATTGGGGAGCCTGCAGGGTGGGGAGGCTTTGACAGCAGCCATGGAAATTTGGGGCTGGAAGTACCCCAGTCCTCCCCTCAAGAAACGTAGACTGGTGCATGAGACAGGACAAGCCCAGATGTTTACTGGGCTCTGGGTTCCAGGTGCTGTGCTGAGGACTGGAGTGCACCCCTTATTGCCTGCACAGCACTTTACAAAGGACGTCGATAACTTATTTTCTCTTGTTCCCGCTTTCAGTCCTCTGTAGTGGATGAAGCCTAGCCTCCATTTTATTTTCTGGTTTTCCTTCCTTTCCTTTCCTTTCTGGTTCCCACTTACAGGACATTTTCTTACTCCCCAGTTCCAGGTGTAGACCTGTGACCGGGTATAGACCTTACTCCCCAGTTCCAAGTGAGACCCAGCCAGTCACAACATCCCACACCCCGGCCCTCAGGGATTGGTTCGGGCACAAGTATGTGGTTCAAGCTGAGTGGGAGCCAGTCCTGGGAACTTTGCTGGAATTCTTGGGGAAAGGCACCTTCTGGCTGGCTAACCCAGTAGAACGTGGCCATTTGGCTTAGAGGAGGCCGGCCCAAGGATGCAGGCAACCTGGAGGAAAGATATGGAGGCAAAGACTCTTCATGATGTCACTTGAGCGCCTGCATCCGGCTATTCCTAACGCGAGAACCATGGGTTATTCAGTTCTTCTTCATTTATTTCGAAACAGTTTGAATGGATTCTTCTCCTACTTGCTACTAATACAGTTGGTCCCATTTACTGAGCTGCCCTGCTTCCTTGAATCATAATAAAACTCTGTCATTTATAAAGCACTCTTAAAGCCTTTTTACAGTGATTGGATTCATATTTCTATAAGACAACATTGGCCTAATTTTGTCAATGCAGAATCTGAGGCACAGAAGGGAAGGAAAGCACGTTAGCTTTTCTCCTCCTTGGAGCATCCTCACCGACTTTCATTTGGGGAAGATGAACAGTTTTTAACACCCAGGGTTCCTCTACCCCGGGAGAGGGGAGTGCAAAGGGATTTGGCAAACAGCCCAAGCGAGGTCAGGGAAGACCCTAGCTGTGTTACCCTTTAAACAAAGTCATAGTAAGGGTACAACTGCTAGTAATTTTAGATGCATAGAAAAGTTCTGGAAGGTGGGAGGGAAATAGTTAAGTACAATTACCTATGGGACGTGGGATGGGGGGAGGAGACTTTTATTTTCCACTTTATATACTCTGCTGTACATTGGGAGAACTTTTATAGGGACGTGGATGGTTTTATACTCAAATAAGTGAATTTTGAAATGTAACAGTAGCTGGCTTTCATCTGGGACAACGAGAGCCTCAAATGGTGACTTCTAAAGCATTGAGAAAATGTGAACCCGTGAGTCTGTACCAATATTAGACAAGTAAATAAATAGGAAAGAGGGAGGTTAATTGTTCGCAGCAGAAGACAAGGACCAGCTAGAAACGTGGAAGGAAGGCTGGGTTAGAAACACCTCACCTCACGTTGCCACCATTACGGTGAAGATTGGTTCAGCCGAGAGTCATCGCAGATACGACATCTGGGGTGGGGGTGTTGAGGAGGACTAGGATATTTGCCTGCTTTTAGGATCTCCCCCCCTCCCAGATGGCTTATTGATTTCAAGGGGGGAAATGGCCATGGTGAGGTGGCAAGGCCAGATGATACAGTGACTGGGTGTGGTCGTCATCTTGAGGGAGCACGACTGTGCGACCCCCTGAGAAGGGCTCACTGTCGGTCACGCAGGGTTGGGTTCTGGCCAAGGATGCATAACCTGCATCTACTCTTGCGGAAACCAGCAGACGAACCCAGGGGTGGAACGTGCTGTTCCCCCAAGGGTACCTTGTTCTTCAATAATGCCCCTGTTGTAGGAGAGGAAGGCAGGGGAAATGTTAAAGGACATTCAAGAGATATGGCAACTAACTGCAGTTAATTCTAGATTAGATCCTGCCTAGGAGGGGAAATGCCATAAAGGGATAGATTGGTCAGTTGATAAATTGTAATGCGGAGAGTGGATTAGGTGAGATACTGAGATACTGTGTGGGTGTTACGTTCATTCGGTGCTGTTGATAAGGTCCTGTGATTATGTAGGAGAAGGTCCTTGTTCTTAGGAATACACACTGAAGTGTTTAGGGTTAAAGATCCATGGTGTATGTAACTTACTATTACGTGGTTCAGAAAAACTAGGGGTGTGTGTGTGTATGCGTGCGCGCACATAGAGAATGCAATTAACAAATCAAAGGGGATGAGACGCTCACAGCAGGGGCGTCTGGGTGAAAGATACACAAGTGTTCTTTGTACCAGTAAATTTGAAATTAATTCCAAATGAAAGGTATAAAACATTACTACCAGCAATATATGTGGCTTTTATTGAATAGCAAGACACAGGCACAGTATGTGACTTACTCCTCAGAGACCCCTGACATCGGGCATGGTTAACGTGCTCATTGCAGGGAGGGGAAGGCATGTAAGACCCACGGCAAATCAGTAGAAAGCAGTGTCCGCACGTAAGTCAACCTCTCCAGAACCCCCACTCTCATCTACTAAACAAGAATGTCCCAAAGCATGGGAGACCTTCCATCTGATGGTTTTTAGGTGATGTGCCAAGAGAGAGCTCTGGATAACATTAAATCACTTAGTGATTTTTTTAAACATCATTTCCATTCACTTCAATTCATTTATGTCCAGAAGAAAGTCTGAAGTCGGTGCTGGGTGGTGGTTAACACCAAACACTTGCTGATTCTCAACGAATAAAAAAGGAATCACCAGGCAGGCAGAGGCTCCGGGGAGAAATCGATAAGGAAACAATAACAATAATCTGTTAGAAAAAATGGATGAAAGATATGATCAGGAGATTCACAGAAAAAGAAACACAAACGACCCTTCAATATGGGAAAAGGTGTTCAGTCTCACTTAAAATAAAAGATACACAATTAAAGCACCACTCAGGACACTGGCAGAAGATCCCAAGCTTGCCGGCATACTCTGCTGGCGAGGCAGTGGAGAAGCAGACGCTCGTTTGTTGCGGGTGGGCGTGCGTATCTATTGTATATGGGCCTTTAGGATACATCCTCCCAAACTTCCCTCCACATTGCCAATGCCACCACCCTTTAATCTAGTAATCCCACCGCTAGGAATTTTTTGCAGTTGTTCATGTGCAAAGTAGCATATGTGAGTATTGTAGCCTATTTGTGTCCACAGACATTTAGAAACGACCCGGGTGCTAACAGAGAGAAAACTGGCTGGGTAGGTAGTGGTTTGCCCACGCAGTGGAGTACTATGCAGCTGTGACACAGAATGACCATACGCTCTAGGCTCAAAGTTGGTAAAAAAAAAAAAACAAAAAAAACCCCTCTAGGTGGGTGTTCCAGAAAGGAAGTAGTATAGCATGCTACTATTTGGTTTTTTAAAAAATAGGAGTGGAGTGAATAGCAGTATACCTTCATATTTGCTTCTGCTTACATGAAGACATTTTGAAAGGACACACGGGAAACCGATGACACTGGCTATGATGGGAAAGTGGGATGGAAAGGAATATGACTTTTCCGTCATATTCCTTTATATGATAAGCGGGCATGTGAAATCACCAGGGCTTGGCATGGTGATGTTACGTGTGCTCGTGCAAAATTGACCTCAGCTGTTGGGGTCTCCCTTGCCTCCTCTGCTGGGTCAGGATGCGGATGGAGTGGAAGGGACAGCGTTCAGGGTCTGCCGTGTGGAAGGGATCTAGAGGTCGTGTGGCCCGGAAGTGGCACTGCACGGCTGTCGGGGGCCTCTGCCTCTGAACTACAAGCAAATTCTTCCCTGCAACAAGAGCACATTGTGTTCTGGCCCCGCTCTCCCACCCAGGCTACTTTAAATGCGGGTCCCGCTGCCAACAGCTACTTCTAGCAAGGGCAGGCCATCCTAGGGAGAGGAACGTGAGAAAACAGCAAAAGGGAAGCATTGTTTCTGAGGGCTTGGAGCAGGCTCAGCGAACTGTGGGGTGGGACAGGCCTGGGGATGTGCTGTCCCACACCTTAAATATGTTGTGCTGCTGCTGATGATGATGATGGTGATGATGATGATGATGGTGGTGATAGTCGCCTAAAGTTTGTCTTCAAAGCTGAACGGAAGGGAGGGCCTGCAAAACTAACTGTTGAAGGGTCGGGATCCCATAGTCCTGTGGAATCTCATCTGAAGGAGATGGGGGATGTTTGGGGAAGGAAAGTCCAGTTTGGAGGCTGCAAGGGCACTGTGAGATTGGAGTGATCTTTAGTGAGGGGTGTGAGGCAGGAGAAAAAAAGCTTATGGCTTGAGGGTATAATGGGGAGAAAAGGCCCTTTTTTGAGGAAATCAGAGGTCTCGGGGATGAACTAGTATCATATGATAAAAGGCTGCAAGGATAGTTCCAACTTCACACTAGTTAGAGCTTCTGATGCTGCAGGGAGGCTGCTTTGTGCGGTAGTGAGAGGATCGTCCCCAGAAGCTTTCAAGCAGAGCCTGGGTGATGATGATACAGCAATTCTAGCTTGGAGCTAGGAAGCAGGACTGGAGCAGAGCTTTGCAAACACTTCTCTACGTGCCAGGGCCAAGGGGACTGAGTAGTGAAGTTTTTAATCTGAGAAATGAAATTGATGTTTATTTAAAGGATTGTTCTTTGAGACTATGCCCTTTCTATATTTGCATGTTCCAGTGTCCTTTATAAAATTACCAGTTTGTGGAATGTAAAAGGCTGGAAGTATCAGGATTCGCTAATGTCCAAGTCTTTTCCATTGCTAAGATTCTGGGATTCTATGAAAATGTGCTTCTGATTTGGATGAAATGGGATAAAGGGAACGTGTGTAAAATCAAACCTACAACTGACACACCAGGGAATGACTGCGTCAGCGTATTATTTGGAGATGTGGAGTTCGTTACCAGAGGGAACAGCTAAAAAAAGTTGACAGTGGATACCCCCGGGGAACCGGGCTGGAGGTGAGCTTCCTCTTATGTATCGATTCTGTATTGCATGAATTTTAAAACTACATGTATGGCTTACTTGGACTTTGATAAAAATTTAAAAAATCTTAAAAAATAAAAGGCAGATGATAACAGCTGCCACTTATTGAATTCTGAGCTAAGAGCTTTTTTTTTTTAACATCATTGTATTTAATTAATCCCATTTTAGAGATGGCGAAACAGGCTCAGAGAGTTGAAGTAACTTGCTTTGTTCTACAGACAGGGTGATTATCAGTTGTTGTTTTTTTAAATTTGAGAACACAAGTCAGACTCATCTGCACAATGCTCTGTGGTCCCCCACCCAGGGCGAGACTTCTGTGTGGTTTGAGGGGAGGGAGAGGATGGGGCGGTGGGCAATGCTGCAGAAAGGACCAGAAGGTAACTGGGACAGAGAGGATGGCAAAAAAATGAGTTTGTGGTTTGGTTTCTAGACTGTACATATGGAGAAGTTCTGCAGAGAAGGCACAGGGGCCTGTTGAAAGAGAAACTAATAAACAATTACACAGGACACTTCGGTTCTTTTCTCCTCCCACTTTGGCCTTGAGGGGTGGGAAGCAGATTGGGAGAAAGCAGGCTGTTTTTGAAGAGTCTGCTCTGTGCCAGGCACTGTGCTAGGAGCCGTGTGCCAATATTGACCCCTTGTCCTCACCATGACCCTGAGAAACCTGAACTGTAGAGGACACTTTGGAATGGCCACCGCAGGGTTTCTCAGCCTTGCAGGACTGATGTTTGGGGCCAGACATTTCTGGCGTGGGGGGCTGAACAGCACTAAAGGCCAGTGGAGGCCAGTGGCATCTCCCACCCTCTCCTCTCAAGTCATGACAACAACAACAAAAAATGTTTCCAGAGGTTGCCAGATGTCTCCAGGGGAGCAGGAGCACCCCCAGTTGAGAACCACTGGCCTCATGGGATTGGACAAGTCATATATATTGTCTTTGATCACCTTGCTAACTAGAGATCGTGACGTTCACTTTACAGGTGAGGAATCTGAGGCTGAGAGAGGGCGAGGGGGGATTCACCCAGGGTAGCTGAGCTGACAGTGAAACAAGCCCTTTCCACACTGAACTTAGAAAACCAGCCAATGAAGACCTGTGCCCGGACTTGACTCCAGGTTTACCCCAGGCTGGCAGTAAGACACAGATTGAACCTCTTCTTTTTTGATGGCCGTGGACATCCTAGAGGAGGTGCTGGTGTTTCATGAAGTTTTTTAAAGTAGGCTGGACAGCCCCAGATGCTGGTGAGGATGTGGAGCAACAGGAACTCCCATTCACTGCTGGTGAGAGTGCACAGTGGTGCAGCCACTTGGAAGACAGTCTTACGGTTTCTCACAAAACTACACATACTCTTACCATATAACCCAGCAATTGCACTCCTTGGTATTTCCCCAGAGTTGAAAGCTTATATCCACAAAAACCTGCACACGGGGGTTTGTAACGGGTTTATTCATAATTGCCAAAGCTTGGAAGCAATCGAGATGTCCTTGGGTAGGTGAATGGATAAATAAACTGGGGAATATTACTTAGTACTAAAAAAGAAATGAGCTAGCAAGCCCTGACGGGACATGGAGGAACCTCAGATGCATATTACTAAGCGAAAAAAGCCAGTAACATACTGTGCGATTCCAGCTGCGTGGCATCCTGTAAAAGGCAAAACTATGGAGGCGGCAGAAAGATCTGCAGTTTCCAGGGGTTGGGGGGAAGGAGGGATGAATAGCTGGAGCAAAGAGAACCTTTAGGGCAGTGAACCTGCTCTCTGTGATACTGTAATGATGGCTCCATGTTCTTTTACATTTGTCCAAACCCACAGAACGCACACCACCAGGAGTGAGCCCCAAATGTCAACTGTGGACTTTGGGCGAAAACAGTGTACCCCTGTAGGTTGTAATAAATGTACCATTCAGTGAGGAATGTTGATGGTGGACTCAGCTATGGCTAAGGCTAAGCACCTGCAAGCAGGGGGTATATGGGAAATCTCTGTACCTTCCTGTTAATTTTGCTGTGAACCTAAGACTCCTCTTTAAAAATTGTCTTTAGAGGGGAGAATGTCAGCTGGTAGCATGGTTGCTGAGAGCACAGGCTCTGGAGCCAAATGCCTTTATTTAAACCAGCTTGGAAACCCTGGCATGTTACTTAACATCTCTCTGGGACTTAGTGTTCTTCTCTGGAAAATGGGGCTAAGGGCAATACCTCCTCATAGGGCTTTTGTGAGGGTTAAACAAAATACTGTGAGCAAAACAGTGCCTGGCAGGTAGATACTCAGCATCGAAAAATAAGAGCTGTTATTCTTCCTTGCAAGCTTTTAAATCCATTCCACATACTCAGACCTGGAACGTGGACCCCAGTGACGTACTTCAGGGCACCATCTCTGAAGTGGCTGACTCTGCTGCTTTGCAGTGGAGCCCTGGGGTTGCAATTTGGGTCGATTTTTCGCTGACCACTGAGCAATCATCTCCGGCCTGCAGGAGTAGCCACATTTGGCTTGCGTGTCCCGAGGAGAAGCCATCCAAGCATTCGCCTTCCCCACCACCAATAGGAGTCTCCAGAGAATCATGGAAATATCTTTGCACATGGAAGAGATTATTAATTCATGTGGCCACAAATAGCTCGAACACTGTGTCCTCAGCACGCTGAGCTCCTATCCCCTGAAATTTACTCAGGGTGCCAGCTCGGCAGCCAGAAAAGCCACAGGGCTGCCTTAACGACTCAGCGTGCCTAGCTAGGAGACCTCTCAGGAATGGAGGGTGGTGGAATGAAATTAAGTAGTTTGATTGTTTTTAACTTCACACTGGCCCTCCCTGAACCACAGCCTACTTCTGCCCCACCACACATCCGCCAGATGGAATTGTTTGATGCCCCTGGCCCCATGGGTCCCCACCTCCAGGCCTTTGCTAGTTTTCCCACCTGGTAATACCCTCTCTTCATCCCCATGACCACTTCCTCCTCTCCACGGGGCCAAATGCCTCCATCCTTCAAACCTAGTGCCACCATCTCTGCCTCCCCCTATCAGATCCATAAGTGGTTTTAGAGGGGGTGAATCTGGAATGGAGTTTGAGCCCCAGCTCTGCTAAGTATAAGCAAAGGGATTACTTGCTAAGAACCTCAGTTTCTGCCCCTGTAGAATGGGAAGACTGATCAGTATCTTCCTCCTGGGATCATTTTAGATGTAAAGGAGAGAAGGCCTGCCAAGTGTTTGGCACTGTGCTAAGCATGTGGTCAGGACTCAATAAATGTTAGCTGTAGGGGGGTGAGGCAGAAAGGGACCCCTTAGAGCTGGGGGTGGAAGAACATGGGAAGAGACTTGAGGAAATGCCAAATGGTCACACAGTCCATGAACAGCCACTCAGGGGCCACTGCCAGTTGGCTGGCCACACCTCCATGAATTTGGCGGGTAAGGAGACAACGCACCCACGTTACTTTAGATAGCAATAGCCGCAGGATCAGCTCGTTGCCAGCACCCCCATCCCTACTCCCTCTGGCCGGCGTCTCTCTACCCAAAGTTCCTCCAAGGTCACAGGTTCAACTTTCACTCGTCCAAATTGGGTCATGTGTCCATCTGTGAACCAATCACAATGGCCAGGCACAGGCAAAGGCTCTGATTGGTCAGGCTTGGAATACGTGCCTGTCCCTGAACGAATAGAAGTGGCCAGGGATGGAGCAAGGATCTGACTGGCCAGGCTTGAGACGTGACCCACCTCCCCATCCCTTCATAAACCTCCCAGACGAAGTGGATAGAGCGTGAAGACAGGGCAGTTCTCCGAAGGGAAGTCGGGACCCTAAGAGAAGACCGAAGCACGGCAGGTACAGACAGCGGGTATCCAGTAGACCCTGAAAACACACAGTTTATTTGAGTCTGCATGGACTGAATAGCGTTTGTAGGTGGGATGGAGGAACCGAAGCAGGGGAAGGGAATCAGAGGGAACAGCGTTAGAAAAGGCCCAGAGGTGTACACTGGCATGTTCAGGAAGCATAAAGGAGCTCAAGTAAATGGAGCACAGGAAGCTGGACTGGGTGGGTGAGGCTGGAGAACTGAGCAGGGGCCAAGTGACCAGAGTCCTTTAAAGTCAAATGGTTCGAAGAGGAAAGGACTGTGGTCCAATTTGTGTTTTAGAACTTACTCGTTCATCCAGCACACACTTGTCGGGCACCTAGCGTGTGAAAAAACAGAAGTCCCTGGTTATGTTGTAAAGAGTTTGGAGGCAGGAGGCCAGGCGGAGGCTGGCGCACCGGTCCAGGCAGGAAAGGAAAGACTTGGCTGGGGTGTGGAGCACAGGCGCCCCGCATCACAGCTCTGCCCAAAGCCAAAACTGTACTCCACAGAGCGAGTGCTTGGGGCAGGTTTTCAGTCTCACTTGGTGTCCCTTCAAGGCATCCTGCTGGGAAAAGTTTTCTAGCATCTGTTTGCATAGGCTGCCACCAACAGAATTGCTCAGCCTGGATTTGAACCCTTGCTTTTCCGTGCACTACTGGCTGTGTGACCTGGCTTACCTCTCTGGGCCTCAGTCTCCTCCATTAAATGAATGGCTTGATGATAGTTTCCTACCTGGTGGGGCCATGGTAGCAAAGTGTGTCGCGCAGTGTTTGTCCCATAAGAAATGCTCGATAAATGGTGATGTTACTAACTGCTGTTATTGTGGCGACCATGATGGTTTGTATTGGGTTAGTCAAAAAGTTCACTTGTTTTTTTCCGTAAGATGGCTCTAGTAGTGCGTAGCTGTTTTTAACTTCATTCGAAAGTTTCGTTAAAAAGATTGTATTGTGACAGCTGTCGTATCAGCATGCATTTATAAAAAAAACATCAAAATTGGTGAATATTTGTGTAGCCATTTTAATATTGAAAATGGAAGAAAATATACGTTTTTGACATATAATACCTTATTATCTCAAGAAAGGTAAAAATGCAACTGAAAAGCAAAAAATGTGTACAGAGTATGGAGAAGGTGCTGTGACTGATAGAACGTATCAAACGTGGTTTGCGAAGTTCCGTGCTGGAGATCTCTCACGGGGCGATGCACCACGGTCGGGTAGACCAGTAGACCAGTTGAAGTTGATAGCGACCAAATCGAGACGTTAATTGAAAACAACCAACGTTCTACCGTTCTACCGGGAGGGAGATAGCCGACGTACTCAAAATATCCAAATCAATAAAGTCATTGGTGAAAATGAAAAAGTGTCTTATTTTACAGAAAAAAACAAACCCTAAACAGACTTTTTGGCCAACGCAATACTTGAGTGGAGAGGTAAACCACTTAGGGACTGAGTGACCTTGGGCAAATGACGTCACCTCTTTGTGCCTCAGATTTCTCATTTGAAAAAATAGGGCTAAAATTAGTACCTGCCTACAGGGCTGCTACAAATTAAATCAGATGCAGTGCTTAGGAGAGTTTGTGGCACATAATACGGTCGCACTGTATGTCAAGTTAGTACATATTATTGTGAGGAATAGCAGTATATTTTTAATGAGTAGGAATGATAGTGATAACTAAGTGAAGTTATGACATAATAAGGGCTTATTAAATGGTGGCTGTTGTCAGTATTATTATTTTCCCATCAGATCCTTTGAGGAGAAGTGACAGCATTTGGTGTGGGGACAAAAGGGACAGCGTTTCCTCCCACAAAGGCACGTGGGTATTCAATATTGCTCCTTGGGAGGAAAAGACATTATCTGAGGAACATCTCCCCAGCTCTCCTCAAGCAGCGCAGCAGAGTGAGGCTTGTTCCCCGCCCGGTCCCATTTCTCCAGGATAACCGGGGAGGTGCCCTGCACTCCCCAACAGTTCTGTTGCTCCCAGAATACAGCTGTAGCTGGCATTTCTGTTTCGTGACCTGGGGACGTCCTGTCTTTCCTGTACCTGGACTAATTTGTGGCTCCACTTCCAGGAGTAAAGCTCTCGTGATCCACACCCCGCTTTGGGTCCTAGAAGCAGCAGCGATGCCTGAAAAGCAGTTTGAAAGGTCAGCTGAGGGCAGAGTCCAAAGTGATTTTAAGTGGCCCGGCTAAGTGCCAGGCCGAATGGAGAACCCTTTTAATTTATGACAGTCTTGCCCTCTGAAGAAAAAGACAACACTGCTTTGGAGCAGTTTGATTGCAGAGTAATGAACCCCTTTGTATAAAAAGTACAGCCCTAAATGGCTCACGTTTCCAAAGGAAAATGGCTCTCCTGGTCCGGGCAGTAAGGCTGGAGGCGTCTGCCTGAACCTCTAGGAGGAACTTCAGGGAGAACTGGATTTTACCATTGTTACACATTTTTGATTGACAAGGACTTGATCCAAGACTGCCCAAGATCACAACTTCCAAAGCTGTGTGACCTTGAGCAAGTTACTTTACCTCTCTGTGCCTCATCTGTACAATGGAAAGCATCATAATACTAGTTTCTAGGGTTGCTGTAGGATTAAATGAAGTATTAGATGTAAGGTGGTTAGGACAGGGCCTGGGACAGTGGACGCACTTGGTAAGGGTTAGTGACTGTTGCCTTATACAGACTTCTGTTTGGGGGATTTTGGTGATTTTCTGCTTGGCACACAGGAAAGCCAGTCTAGAGAATGGCCTTGTTGTTTGCAATAGAAACCTATAATTGTCTGTTCCTCCTTGGTTTTCTCGCTGGGAGTCCAAAGCACGCATTTCATCATGCCCTGATTTTTTTTTTCCTTTTTTAATCCAGTCGTTCAGGACATGCTTCCAGTAAGGCCTTTTGGAATTCTTGAATTCCAGAGAGATTTTTCTAGCCACATCAACTCACAGAGGAACGCTTCAAAACTGAGAGAAGCCTGCAAACCACCGGTTAGAAAATTGACTCTTTCATTCATTCATCCTACAAGTATTTCTTGTGGGCTTACCATTGGCCAGGTCTCTCTGCCAGGTTCACGGCACAAAGTGAGAATGATGTAGTAAATCTGACTCTTTGTGGAACCGGGCCCTGATTTAAGAGCTGTGCATGTATCAATTCATTCACCCATCACCACAGTCTGTGAGAGAGGCGCTGATTTCATCCCCACGTCCGAGGAAATTGAGGCACAGAGATGTTCAATAACCCCGTGGGCACACAGCTGGTGGAGGAGGGTCCAGGTGGCCTGGCTCTGGTGTCTGTGCTCCCCGGTTTTTCTCCCCAGCTTTTTAATTTGGGAAGTATCAAACCTACAGAAAAGTCGCCCGCATGGTAGCATGAACATCACATACCCGTCACACGGATTCACCAATCGATAAAAGTTTGCTACGTGTGCTTAACCACACTCTCTGTCTCGATACCTTTCTGCTGAACTTTTACTTACAGACATTCTTCGCCGCCCTCCCCCCAGGTAGTTCCGTGTATGTAGTAATTCCTTATTGATGATTATCAGTGGCCCCCAAATTATGAAACAAAATGGAAAAGCAAATAGTTATTATATCACATTGCCGTGGGTCAGGAATCTGGGTGCTGCTCAGCTGGATCCTCTGCTGCTGGGTCTGTCCCTAGGCTGCCATCCGGGGGTCAGCTGGGGCTGCTTTCTGATTAGGCATCACACAGCTCACTCGTGGCAGTTGGCAGGAGGCCTCAGCAGCTCTCCACGTGGACCCCTTCAGACGGCTGCCCGTGACATGTCCACTGGCTTCCGCCTGCGTGGATGATGAAAGAGGAAGAGAAAAAGCGGGGATAAGGTGCCAAGATGGAAGTCCCAGTTTTTATAACCTAATCTCAGAAGTGACGTATCTTCACTTCTGCCGTGTTCTGTTGGTCACACAGCCCAGCCCTGGCACCCCACGGGCCGGGACTTCACAGGGGAGTGACGTGGACCAGGAAGCAGAGGTCACTGGGACGTCTCGTCTGAGGCTCGCTACTCCCGAGCTTTCCAGTTATGGGAGTCAACAAGTTCCCCTTTTTACTTAAGCCAGTTTGAGCTGAATTTCCTGCCAGCTGCAATGGAAAGGGTCCTGGTGAGTAATACATGCATCTTCCAGGGAAGGAGAAGGACTTACCGTAAATCCTTACCACAAAAACTAATTTGTTTGAAGTTTGCTATGAGAAAGCAGGGCTGATATTCTTAGAAATCAGAGTTCTTCGCTTCCTGTCTGCTACGTGTAAGAGATGGTGCCGTGAAAACTCTAGCCTTCCTACTTCCCAGAATGGGTTTGCCCATCCCCACACAGTTCATCAAGTCCCAGTTATTCATTTACTATTGCTGGGAATAATAAGTTGTTCACGTACTATTATTGTTTACTTATTATCTCGGGCAAATCACGTTGTCTCTGTTTCCTCACCTGTGCAATGGATGTATTTTTAAGACACAAAGTTTGAGGGGAGAGTACAGTAGGATAGTATATGTTAAGCATAGGGACAGTACCGGGTATAGCAGAACTACTCAGTAAAACATAGCCATTTATAATTACTATTAGATGAACGGTCTGCGTGCCGCTGTTGTGCAAGGCTCTGTGCAAAGATACACGAGAAGTGTGATGTGCCCACCCCGATATCTCAGCAGTCTTCATGGAGGGGAAAAGGCTCTGTCTGGCCTTTCACAGGTTCACCCCAATTTAAAAACTTAATAGATAGAGGGCGTCCCAGACAGAATGGGCAGACACACAAATCAATACTAGGAACAGCTCACAATTATTGAACACTCACTATGGACCAGGAGTGCTTGTGAGTGCTAGCCACCTGTCGCCTCTCACGGTATTCCTAGCGGCCCTTGAGGTGGGTATCGTGGTAACTGTTTTACAGACAAGGGCACGGAAGCACAGAGAGGTTCAGCCCTTTGCCCAAGATCACTTTGGTCCTAAGTGGGGACCCAGAATCAGGTCCCCCCTGCGGTGTCTGGGCATCTTAGCCACTCTGCAAATACTACTTTTGCAAATAAAAAGTAAATGAAAACAACAGCAATTATTGAGGTCACACGGAGGGAGGCAGGAATACGATGAGAGGAGGACACAACAGGGCAGGCCCAGAGATGGCCCATCTGGCTGGGGCTCAGGCCGGCGCTGCTGCCTTCGGCGCTTTGTTCTGTGGGGGGGCCAGGCCCACGCAAAGCACTGCGGGAGGGGAAAGTGACAGGGGGCTGAGGGCGGAGTGGACAGCTCCAGGCAGCTGGTGGCACTGGGGGCTGTGGCCAGCTGTCTCCCACTGACCAGGCCTAAACACCCCCAGGCCTCTCCTGGGTGAAGCCCCAGCAGCTGCGGGAGGGGAACATGTGACCTACAGAGCGAGCCGGTGACCCCGAGGTGAACGATGTCCCTGCCGGCTCCCCGGCCTCCTGACGTGCCATCTGTCTCACCACCTGGAAGTCTCCTTTCTGCTCGCTCCCCTCGCTGTCACTGGGGAGACAGCTAGGAAATGGGGGGGAGATGTGGAAGACACCCGTCCCTTCGAAGCCCTGAGCCTGTGGGCAACCAAGGTGTATTTGGCAGAGCAGGCTGCTCAGGGGCACCGGCACGGAGGCCAGCATGCTGGATGGTGCAGTTGGGAGGCTCTGCCTTGGCATCCTCCAGACCTGGGTTCAAATCCTGGCTCTGCCACTAAAAGCTGCCTGACCTCGAGCAAGTCACCCCACCTATCACATATGTCTTCAGTAAACTGGCACAGAGACCCCGGAGAGGTTCCAGAAGGATTTGGCATGGTGTAAGTCAGACACAACATCTAGAACCCAATTCCTGGGTTCCAGTTCTGGCTCTGCCCCTTCTTAGCTGTGTGGCCTGGGCAATCTCTTTAATCTTTTTCAGGCCCAGTTTCTAAATTCCTTGAATAGGGTGATAATGCCTATACACCTGGGCTATGGTAAGAAAATAAATGCATTGCGATGCACAGTGTTGGCAACTCTAGTAGGCATTAGTGAGGTGGTGTAGCCTGGTGGTTAAGAGTGCAGACTGCCACCTAACCAGCTGTGTGACCTGGAACAAGTGATTTTCCCTCCCCGTGCCTCAGTTTCCCCATCTGTAACATGGAGATACTCATGGCCCCAACCTCAAAGGCTTGTCATAAGGATTAGACGAAACGTTATAAAATTCCCGAAGCTTAGTGGAGAGTACACTGTGGGTATTGGCCCTTACTGTTAAGAAAGTGCTCGTCGATCGTGGAGTGACTGTAACTAGCATTCTTACTATTCACATTCATTCTAGAGTGTTCCTCACCAGGGAGGATGCAGCGGGCAGTCTGAGGAAAGGCCCCCTTTTATAACACAGGTGCCCGGTGAGAGAAAAGATGGGAAATGGGGCACAGGCCCACTGACCCCTGGGGGTATTTCCCGTGTGGTTGAGAGACCCGGAGTTGGGTTAACCCACCTCCAAAATGGAACATCTCGGAGGCCCTGTGGCCAGGCGTGAGAGGAATGGCGTAACTGGGCTGTGGAGTGAGGCTTGCTGGACTGTGGTCGCTTCTCTGACACAAGCTGCGTGACTTCAGGCAAGGGCGGGCCACTTGCCCGCCCCAGGCCAGGTTCCCCAATCTAAAAAAGGGGACACCAGCAGAGACACCTCACAGGGAGGGTCCTGTGAGTCAACCCAGGTGGGGCAGCAGTCCCCAACCAACCAGGGGACATTTAACAGTGCCTGCAGACACTTCTGTTGTCACACGGGGGCAAGGAAGCTACAGGCATCTGGTGGGTGGAGGCCAGGGGTGCTGCTCAGCACCTGCGGTGCCCAGGACTGCCCCTGACAAAGAACAGTCTGGCCCCATGGGCCGGTAGTGACGTGCTGTACAGACCTTCACACAGCGCAGGTAAGCAGGAAGTGCCCGCGTTTGCTGAATGACTAAATGAGCTTGGACTCTCCAAGTCTCAGCCTCTCCTGGAGACAACACAGATGCCTCACAGACCTGTCATGAGAGGCAAGGAGGAAAATCCACTGAAGTGCCCAGCCCTCAGCATGGCCCTCCCTGGCCCCCAAAACATTTGTCAGCTGTTGAATGAATGCTGCAACCAGGGGCCACAGAGACTCCCAGATCGGGTATTTGGGCAGGAAGGCTCACCCAGAGAGAACCAAAAAAAGATGGCAGCAAAGTGAGCAGAAGGAAGCTAGAATCACTTTGGCCCCTGCAAATCCCCTCCTAGATAATTTCTGGAGCTGTAAAAAGTTTAAGGGAAACTTAATCAACATGTTATTGCCTCATTTTTGTGTAATTCATCAAAATACCTTTCAGTAAATAGAGCTGCTTCGTGGTTTGAAGCTCTTTGCACACGTTTTATCTTTTCTTACCTGTCGCTCTCTATGCCCCCGCCCCCCCACCCCTTTCTTTCTCATTAAAAAGATGCCTTTCTCTCAAGTCCAGGAAGTTGGCTTGTGCTGAAAACAAATAGGGAGGAGGCTGAAAGCTCGGGGGTTAACGCTGGGCCTTGAGCAGGTTTCTCTGCAGGGAAGCCTCCTCCCCGTCCCCTCTTCTCTGGCTGCCCCCTCTCAGGGAACCTCAGGAACAGCCGAGACAGGGAAGCAAGTGTGTGTGGGGCAATGCTCACTCCAGCCCTGAGGACAGGGGCCAGGGCTGGGAACAGACAGGATGTCCAGAGGTCCCTCCGGGGGGTGGACGTCTCTGATGCTGTGGAGGATCTGTGAGGGCTGCATTAGTTTCCGGCCAGTGGTAGCCTGGTCTCCTCATCTGGGCAGTGGGAGAGTGAGGGGGCTGTTCCAAGTGTGGGGTGAGGGGCCCATGAGGTGGGGCGCCTGGTGCTGCACGGAGAGGGCTAAGCATCTGCCAGCTGCTGACGTCACTGCATCTTCAGGGCACTTGCTGAACCTCAGCATCTTCACCTCTGAGATGGGCAGGGAGAGCGTGCACTCTGTAGCTTTGTTGGGGAGATTCCACAGGCTCTTTGCTGTAAAGCTCTCAGTAGGACCAGGCACAACCAGACACACGGTTAGTGCTCAGAAAAAGGGTTGTGGTGCTGATGTCTGTCTCAGTCCATTCGGGCTGCTGTAACAAATTACCACGGGTTGGCTGGCTTTTATTTCTCATTTATTCATTACACATCCCTTTCTCACAGTTCTGAAGGCGGAAAGTCCACGGTCAAGGTGCCAGCAGACTCAGTGTCTGTCGAGAGCCCATTCCTGGTTCATGGACGGCTGTCTTCTCGCTGTATCCTCACAAGGAAGGGGCAGGGGAGCTCTCCGAGCCTCTTTCATAAAGACACCAATCCCACTGGTGTCCCATCCCACCCTCACGCCCTGAGCACCTCCTGGGGCCCCACCTCCCAACACCACCGCACTGCGGATTAGACTCCAGCACAGGAACCTGGGGGAGACGCAAACCTGCGCACTATGGCGTTTCACACCTTCCCTACTCCGTGCCTAGTGTGTACCGAGAAAGAGGCACAAGGTGAAAAAGGAGAGGAGCATAAAAGGTAAAGACACTGAGTACATTTACCGTCTCCTGGCCGTTCATTTGGTTCTTTAAAAAGAGCCTACCCCTGCAGGTAGCGTTAGGAAGGTCCCCCTCATCTGGGTGGCCTTAGCTGCTTGCTCTGGGCTTAGTTTCCTCGTCTGTAAAATGGGGATAAGTACGGAGTCTGCATCGCAGGGCTGTTGTGGATTAAATGAGTCTTCTATGTGAAGCATCTAGAACAGTGCCTGCCACGCCCTAAGGGCTGTGTAAGAGTTGGCCACAGGGGGCCAGGGTGGCTGAGCTGGACTCTCCATGATTGTCTGATGGATTTTTAGAAAACTCAAGCTTCCTGTTTTTAACCAACTCCAAGACATCTCAGAGTGTTGAGCAACCTCTCCCACACCTCAATGTTTCAGTTCTGTAAAAGGGGGATTGTTCTGCCTGCCTCCTACTGAGTTCCCGTAGGTGCACCTCGGGGGGCGTGTACTGAGCCCTGGGAGCCTGCGGGAGCCCGGCCACCGCGAGTACTGTTTCCACCACCCGTTCTGCAGTGCTCAGTGGGGACTCTGGAAGCTCGGGTTTGCGTAGAGTCTACACTGTAGACTTTGCATGACTCCACTCTGGTCATCGTTAGGGCTTTGATGATTTTGGACGGCTTCTATCTTTCACCTCGGCAGCCTGCTGGGCCCTTCTGGGCGTGTTGCAGGAAGGGAGTGCATCGTTGCTGCTATCTGCCTGGTCAGCTTTTATAGCGAGCTCTTGATACGAGGATGGTGTGTTTGGATTTAGCTTTTCAGACCTTTAGCTTTTCACTGCAGAGGATGGAAGGGCTGGGGCAATCCCATGAAGCCATCATCTGGTGACAGTGGCCTGGCGAGGTCTTGTAGTACAGAAGGTCTGAGCTTCCCACTCCAGCCTGCATTGGGACAAGCCAGTTCTGAGACCTGATCTGAATCTCAGGCCAGACTCTGAGCACTAAGGATCTCAAGAATAAGTATTGACCTCAGAATCTGGGTCCCATTTTCCAGAAGGAGTTCAAGGCTTCACGACCAAGCTCGTCTTTCTCCAGTGCCTGCTTGTATTTGAACTTCTTCCTCCTCTGGACCTCGCCCGTTGGGTCCCTGGAGGACCATCAAATGCTCTGCCAAGACGGGCCATCAGTGGCCAGGGCTGCCCCCTTCTTACTTCTAAGCTCAAAACCCTGGGAGGTCCTGCGCATGGAGACAGGGTGCGTGGCTTTGTGTTTTATTACTATTTATTGTTCTTATTATTTTAACATTTATGGCGCACGTCTTAGCTGTGAACTCAGTTCCGGAGCGTCACTGCGGTCAGAATCTCTCCAGGGTGCAGGGCCGGGGGTTACTTTGATTCATTTTTGGCTTCCGCCCTACTTTATTAAAAATACCATTCTGCTCTCTTCTAAAGACTTTTCTGGATATGGCCCTGCGTCCACCCAAAGCCGCTAACACCATTGTTTGAACATGAGCCTGGGCCTGCGTGCGGCCATGTAGGCCAGGAATCAGCAAGCACTTTCTGTAAAGAGCCAGACAGTAAATATTTCAGGCCTTAGGCTCCGATGGTCTGTATCGCAACCACTCGACTGCACTGTCGTTGCATGAAAGCAGCCCTAGACAGCACTTTATGAAAGCAGACGGCCGCCGGAATTTGGCCCACGGCCCATGGTTTGCTGAACCCTAATGTGGAAGATGGGGACTTTGTTCTGATAGGCCCTCATCTTTAGTTCTTGCGTGGACCTACAACGTAAGTCCTTCCTGCAGTTTCAGCCTGTCTCTCCTTCTGTATCTGATCCCCTCGAGCAGGAGTCAGCAGACTTCGGCCTGTGGGTCATGTCTGGCCAGCTGTCGATTTTGTCAATAAAGTTTTATTGGAACACAGCCATACCCATTCACTTGTGTATCGCCTGAGACTGTTTCCCACCTGCATTGATGGAATTGAAGAGTTTCAACAGAGGCTCCTTGGCCTCCAAATATTTACTCTCCCACCCTCCACGGAAAACGTTAGCCAACCCCTGCCCTAAAGAACTGAAGAGTGGCTGGAAAACACTTTTGTGTGTGTGCGCACGAGGAGCCTTCAAGCTAGCTCCTCCAAACCCACCTCCTTAGAACTTTTCTCCCAGTTCTCTTTCTTCCCTAGTCCTCAAATATTTTAGATGGTTTTTCCTGGACCCTAGCTTTTTTTCCCAAAGCTCTAGACCACTGCTTTTAAACATGCTTTGACCACGACCATTAGGAAGGAACTTACCTATCACAACCTTACAATGACACACCAAAAAAATGCAGACACGGATGTGTCCCCTCTACACACGTGCCACACGAAACTCGTGTGTGAGTAAGAGTTTGAAGACGCAATGCTTACTCTTACTACCTGTGATACACTCTCGTGTTTTCTATTAACATCAGTCAGGACAGGCTTGACTCTGCCGTGGTGACGGATACCCCCAAAGCTGAGGGACTTCAATTAACAGGCATGTATTTGTTGCTCCTGTCTCTCCAGAGTTGTCTGGGAACTCTGAAGCCACAGAACATCACACTGGCTCTCCAGGCATCGGTCCGGAGGGGCGACCTGTCATCTCCTTTAACACCTCTTTGGCCAAAGCAACTCACATGACCATAACTTTGAACAGGGTGAAGGAGGGCAGTCCCACTTTGCACCCAGAGGTGGACCTGAGATGCACGCTGAACAGCATTCATAGCTGTACCGTGCTAGTTAGTTGTCCCGAGGGTTGGCAGACTTTCTGTGTCACGGGCCAACTGCTAAGTATTTTTGGCTTCACGGGCCATGCAGTCTCTGCCGCAGCTACTCAACGCCACCGTTACAGATGGGATGGCGCATAAACAAATGGGAGTGTCCGTGTTCCAATAAAACTTTATTCAGAAAAACAGGCAGTAGGCTGGGTTTAGTCCACAGCCTGGGAATTACTGACCGTGGTCTACTCGATTTCATTTTATGAAAACCCTGGTCACAGCTCCCTGAACTGACTTCCTTAACCCACGCATGGGTGTGGCGCCACGGTTGGAAAGACACCGCATATTTCTTGTTAGGTCTTTGTCCTCAGTTTCCAACACAGGTGTGGTGCCGGATAACATTGTTGCAAGAGGCAGTTGAAAATCCTCTGCATTTTTAATTCTGCTAATGGTTAGCCTGCCCGAGATACGCACGCATGCACACATTATCGCATCATTCTTAAAACTTTCACCCCGCTTTCAAGGCAATGGTCAATTCTGAACTTACAGACGCAAGCACAGCCTCACTTCTCTAAGAGCGCTGATGTGTCTCATCCAGGTGTGAGATGGTTGCTCCATGAACGTGGCGTTGAAGTCCATACTTCTGGAAGCCCAGTTCATTGCGTATCTGCTTTATTATATATGTTTGGTATTTATTATGTCAGGTGATTTGTATACATTATCTCATTTCATTTTCTCAGAAAGTACAACAGGTAGGTTCTTATTTTATTCCCACTGTGCCAGTGAGGTAACTGTAACTCCCAGTAATGTGCCCGAGGTCGTAGGTCATGATGGATACAGACGGGATTTGAACAGGTCTCTCTGACTCCAGAGTGTGTTAACCGCTAAGCCGCCGTCTGTGCTGCCTCCTGAGACATGCCACCAACATGGAGCAGGGTCTCCCGTGCTCCAAACACAAGGTTACATTTCGGTTGGCACTTGAGACCCTATTTTTAAGGAGCTAAGGAGTCTACTTGGAAATGTGATAAATCTGCTTCATAAGATGATACCCAAAACACAGATGGCCCAGCTTCTTTTGTGGAAAACATATGAAATTAATGGTGAAATTGGGAGTTAGGGAGGGTGTAATACTTTAGAAGCTATCCTGCTAAGTATGAGAGTAAGTCAGGCCAAACCTACCCTCACAGTCAAGACTTTCAGTAACAAGTGACAGAAAAACCAGTTCAAACTGGTTTAGCAAGGAAAGGAATGTATGGGCTCAAGGAACTGGAAGTCCGGGGTTGGGCCTGCATTCAGGTACAGCTGGATCAGGGCTCAGACAATGCACTTGAGATTTCAGTTGCTTTCTGAGCCTTGAGTTGATTTTGTTCTCCTCCACTCTTTTAGCTTCTTTGTCAGATTGCAGCTCCAACCCTACATTCTCTCAGGTACACAGTAGGTGCTCAGTAAATATTTACTAAATGAAGGGACTGCTTGAGACTGGCTTAAACGCTCAATACTTTTGTTTAGGTGTTACGTTGATACCCATTTTAAGACTTTTGTGCATTTGTCTGTGTAGAGCCCAGAGGTTAAGAGTGGAAGAAAACTGCGTTGGTCGCAACCCCTGGCTGTGCCACATGCTCCCCGTGGGGCTTGGGCAAGAGTCTCCACCTCCGTTTGCTTCAGTTCTGCATCTGCGTCATGGGAGCTAAGAATAGCGCCCACCTCATAGAGCTGCCAGAAGTTCAGATGAGGTCCTAGTAATATCTAACCATTTCCTGATGGCTTGGCGAGAGTCAGGCACGGTCCTAAGGGGTTTGCATGCGTTAATTTATCAAATCCTCACAACCGACCTACTGTTGTCATGTGACAACAGTATATGACACGTGAGGAAAGCGTGACATAGAGAAGCCAAGTGGCTTGTGCAAGGTGAGTGCTGGTCCCACAGCCCGTGGTTTTGCCCACTCTGCACACAGCGTGCTTAATGCAGTGCCCGGCACGGAGTAAGCGCTCAGTCGCTGAAGTAGCTATCGCTGCCTCCTTGTTGAAAGGGAATGGTGGGGCGTGGGGAGGCTGTGCCCGAGGAAACGTGAAGGCCAGGGCCCCCCGCGGCTGCCCTCACCCTGAGCCACCACCTGGAGCTCTTCTTCCGAAGGAGCCCACAGAGTGGGGCTGAGTCCAGTCTAGGCCCCCGGACCCCTGTTAGGTCACTTGCTCTGAAAGAGCCTCGCCCCAGGTCAGCCCTGCCGCCAGGGAAGCAGGGCATCCTGAGACTTGAATGGAAGAGGTTGCAGTCCCAGTTATTTTAAGATGCAAGACTCAAGAGGCTCCCCCAGGGGAATGAAAGTCAGTCGTTCTGTGTCTAAATGCATGGAAAATGGGACTTCATCAAAATTTCCATTTCTTTCCATTTTGCACAGCTCATGTAATTCAGTTTTCAAATAGCATTCTGCTCGAAGAGACCCACTGTTTGAAGTCCTGGAATTCTACTTTTAAAAAATATTGTAACAGCATTATCTCTAATATTAAAACTTAGAAAAAAGTAAAAGAGAGATAGTTGCGTATCGTAAGAGCTAGTGCTGTCCCAGTACTTAGTGGGCCACTGTTTGAGGCTTTCCATGGAGTAATTCATTTAACCTTCATGCTGACCTCCAGGGCAGGTTCACTGTTCATCCCAGGCTACACATGGGGAAACAGAGGTCACGGGGCTCAGTCACTCGCCAGGTTAACCCAGCTGGTAGGAAGGGCCCAGCAGCTGTGTCCGTAACTACCACAATATGTCACCCCAGTTGTGACACCTAACCCAGAGGAATACGATACCATCCAAGGTAGTGTTAGCCAGAACCTGGGGGGACGGTGGTTTTCATGTTCCGTGGACAGGGCAGCATCCACATAGAAAGCTCAGCAGGAGCTAATCTACATTAAAAATAAATGTACAAAGGAACTAGCGAGGTTAGGAGTCAGGGGGAAGTTTCAGAACATTGGCCAGGAGCGGGGCTTCTCAACCTCGGCAGCGCTGACGTCGATACTTTGTTGCGGGGGCTGGCCTGTTCATCGCGGGATCTTTGGCGGCATCCCTGGCGTCTGTCCACTAGATGCTAGTAGCATCGAGCTCACCCCTCCCCTCCGCCGGTGTAACAACCCAAAACGTCTCCAGACATTGCCGAGTCTCCCGTAAGGGGCAAAATCATCCCAGATGAGAACTACTGGTGTAGCTGCTAAGATCATGGGGTGGCATTTTTTTCTTCCTTTTTCATTCCTGTGATAGGCACGGATGTTGTAAATAAACTCAGAGCCTCTTGTTGGGAACCTCATTCCGCTCTGGTTCAGAACCTCCCAGTGAATTCCCAGCACTCTGACTGAGCCTTGCGAGGGCCAGCAGGGCCCTGTGCAGTCTGGCCCCTGGCTGCTTCTTGGACGTGTTCTTCTGCCCCTTTTGCCCTCGTCATCACATTCCAGTCACTCTATTATTCTTTCAGTTCTTTAGACGGGCCTGGCTCATTTCCGCCCCAGGGCCTTTGCGCATGCTGCTCTACCTGGTTGGTCTTCCCTGTCTCCTCAATTGCTCAAATGTCACCTCCTCCAACAGGCCTTCCCTGGTCACCCTGCCTAGAATACTTACGCATCTCCCAGTTTACTGTCTGTCTCCCTCACTAGAATGCCAACTCCAGGAGGGCTGGGAGTTTGTTTTGTTATTGTTCCATCCCCCAAACCCAAAACAATGCTTGGCACATGGTAAAACGTTAGTAAATATTTGTGGAGGGAGGAAAGGAGAGAGGGGGAGGGAGGGAGGAAGGAGAACAATTACGAAAAATAAAATCAGTAAGTTCAGGAGCTCACCAGGAAGGAGCAATGCTCACACCCACACAGCTGTGTTTCTCTCTAAATTTCGCCTCCTTTTGACTTGCGGTTTACGCACCGGAGGGTTTGTGTAGCAAACAGGCCCTGGGCAGCGAGCTCCCTGGGAGTGAGCTCCTCCATACGATTTTTGTGCTGCCTCGCTCCAGAAGTACCATGCCGATGAGTGAGCTGTGTTAAACGAGCAACAACATAAACAAATGCTCCTTCCTCTGAGCTGGTGAGCGACTGAAGAAGCTCGTGTGTGTCCCGGTGTCGGTCCCCAAACACCAGGAAACTGCTGGAGCCGCCTTGTCCTCATGCTCTCGTTCTCAGCCTGGAACTGTTCCCATCAACCCTGAACTGCACCCCGAGGGCAGTGGGCTCTCATGATGCTCAGTTTTACTACGAGGCGTGCGTGGGGCGAAGGGGAGGCCTGACTATGAGCCAAACAGCTTTGGCAGAGGACTCGTTCTCGGTGTTTTGTTTGTTTGCTTTGATTTGGGGGCGAGGAAGGAGCAACAACAGTGACTTGGGTTATTCTAAAGGTCAGACTGGAAGGTCAGCACTCGCTGGGGCATTTTCTCAGCCTGGGTTGATGTCCAGGTGCTTGCTGAGTGAGCAGAGGGAGGGGGGTTTTCCTTTTCTTTTCTCTTTTTTTTTTTCTGATGATTTTGCTGTATTATTCTCTTCAACGCTTGTTCACGCGGTCCTCGTACACTTAATGAGCACCTACTATGTGCCAGCCAGGCCCCAGCCTGGCAGTTGGAGAATCTAAAAGAGGTTTGAGAACCACACTCAACAAACGACGTCACCAGCAACATTTACGTTCCTTTGAGTTCAAGTTTCTTGTGACTACTTGTTCCTTTATTGCTTTTCTTTTTTAATGAGCGTGCTCACCATGATGTTGGGGTGACACCGAAGTGTATAGAGTAAAAGTGGGCGGTCCTCAAGTTTCCTCTTCGTCAGGACTCACTTAATTGTTGGAGGTGGACTCTTCCGGAGCAGGTGGACAAGCCATCCTACAATTCATACCATTTTCTTTTTACAAAAGTAGGATCAGACTGTGGACCCCATAACTTACTAGTTTCCACTTCTGCATTGTGGGCATCTCCCGTCAGTACATCTAGATTGATTTTGCTTCATTACTTTGTAGATACAGCATAATCCTTATTTTTTTCCTGTGCTGGCCACCCAGTACCGAGATCAGCAAACTTTTTCTGTGAAGGACCAGATAGTAAATGTTTATGGCTTCGCAGGCTGTGCCGTCTCCCTGGCAACTGCTCACCTCCATCATCAGTGCAAGAAAGCAGCTATAGGAATACAGAAACCAAAGAGCATGGCTGTGTTTCAATAAAACTTCATTTACACCCCAGGTAGGTGGACCGGATGTAATTTTCGGGCCATAGTTTACCACCTTCTGACCTTATTAGTCTTCCACATTTTTTCCCATCCTAATTTGTTCCTAAACAGATCAATTTAGGTTTGGTTTTAATTGGTTTGGGGTTTGGTTTTTTGGGGGGGAGGGGGAGAAGAAGGAATCATTGATTGTTTTTTTTAAAATAAAATATCACACATGCTTAGCATCTTCTTTTTTCCCCTCAGTGGTATCTATGCAATTGCCTCCAAGACCATGGGTGTAGCTCCTACTTACTCTTTTCCAGGGCTGTATATTGATGGGAATGCTAGTTGCTGTAACAAATAAAACCTATAGTCTCAGAGCTTAACACAGGCACAGCTGATTTCTTACCACGTAAAGACCAGTAACGGTGTTCCTGGTAGACTGGTGTCCTATGCGTGGTCCATCAGGGACCCAGGGTCCTTCTATTGTGTAGCTCTGCCCCTAGTGCTTCAGGGGCAAGTCCAGTCACCAGGTAATTGCCCCCAGTTGTGACAACCAGAAATGTCCAGACATTGCCCAGTGTCCCCTGGGGTCAAAATCGCCCCCATCACTGTTTCAGCTGATCAGAGTGAGGCACTGCCCCTCTGTGGGACTTCATGGCACCCCCTTACCCCTCAGCACCCTCTCCTTTCTCCTGCATCTCTGTGCTTGTACCCACTAACACACACACACACGCATACACAGCCCTCCCTTCCACGGCTCCCACTGTGGCATAGAAAAGTGTCAGAGAATGATGGTTCTCTCTTACCCTCTCCCTCCCCCACCGCCCATTTACAGAACCTGAACGCAGCCACCATCCAGGGCACCTCCTCTGTCTCCGAAAGCCTCTGAGTGTCCCGTCCCATTGGGGTCAGCGGGGACCCCGACGCAGAGGGGCCGTGCAGGGGCGGGTTGGAAACTGCCCGTCCTTTGTCTTTGTTTGCCTTCCGAAATCTCAAGAAGGGGTTGTGTGGAAAGAGCTGCCAGAAAGCAGCTTTAAAAAGGGCCCCACCCCGTAGCCGCACCTCCCAGAATCAGGCCAGGTCAGGGGCCTGAACCCAGGGCAGGGGCTGCAACACACCCAAGTTTTGTTTTGATTTGCTTTGTTTTTCTGTTGGTATTGTTCTGGGGAATAAACAGTGCTGTTGACTTTGGCTGTTGAGCACTTACTGTGCACTTGGCCTATAATCGCTTGTTTCATCCCATAGCAACCTGGAGGGTGGATACGATTATTGTCTCGTTTTGCAGCTGCAGAGATGGAGGCTGAGACACTCTGTCCAAGAGACACACCTGGTTAGAGGAGCCACTTTGGGGGTTGATCGCAGGATGCTCTGCTCCAGAGAGTAATAGTAAAGGCAGCAAATATTTACTGATGTGGTCACTGAATGTTAGATGCTGTCTGGGGTGCTTTCTGTACGTTAATTTATTTAATCCTCCCCCAACCGCCCTATGAAGTCGGTATCTTTATGCTTCCCAGTGAGAACTGAGGCACAGAGAGGTGAAATGACTTGCCCAAGGTCACATGGTTGGGCTCCATGAGTCCAGCTCTTCAGCCCTACACTCTGGTGCAGGGATGGGCAAACTGTGTCTCAAGGACCAAATATTTATTCTGTAAATAAAGTTTTATTGAGACACGGCGATGCCCATTCATTTAAATGGAGCTGCTTTAGAACTCCAGAGGCAGAGTTGAGCCGTCGCAGCAGAGGCAGCGTCACCCACAAAGCCTGAGGTGTTTACAGAAATACTGTGGGCCCTTTACAGGAAACGTTCGCCGGCCCTGCTGTAGGGCCGTCCCTAGTCACCATGGGCCCCCACAGCCAGCTGCGTGCGTTAGGGGTGTGTTTGGTAGGTTTAAACAAGTGAGTGTTTGTGCAGCTACTGGAAGAAAGCCGGCCTCGTAGGAGGGGGCCTCAGAAAGCTGACCTCTCGGGTCCACCTTGTTTCTCAGAGGTTTGGCTTAAGACTGATCCAGCATCACGTGTGCAGGCACCTTCCTCAGCCCTGGGGGAAGGGGGAGGGGCGTGAGGAAATGGAAGACTCCTTCCTCTCGGTTTTTGCAATCCCAGACAAGCAAACACATCAGCAAAGTCATAAGCTACTTTAGATTGTCGAAAGCACTGTGGAGGAAAAGAAGCAGGGTGACTTCCTGGATGGGGGGCAGGGGGTGGGGTCTCTGTATATTCACTGGGCACTTTTTAAGTGCCGATGTTCACACCTCACCCCCAGAAGTGTCTGAATCAATTGATCCAAAGTGGGGACTGGGCACTGGTTTAAAAAACAACAAGTTAAAAACAAAAACGAACGTGAAAAAGCGTCCCAGGATGACGCGAGGTGTAGCGAGGCCCTGAAGGTGGGTCGCAGGTGATGATGGTGAGACAACAGGCAGCCTGTGGCTGGGCCGTGTGGACGAGAAGGGAGAGTGCTTCAGGGGGGAACAGCATGTGCAAAGGCCCAGTGGCGAGTGGGAATCCGATGCTGGGGCTTCAGAATGGCCAGAACTTGGACTCCGAGGAGGCAGTGAGGACAGGCAAGGCCCAAGAGCTGCCGGGGCCTGGGTCTGAGAGTCCTTAACCCAGTGCCATTCGGAGCACCTGCTGCACCTTGTCCGTGGGTCCCGAAATGAACTGGGCGGGCCATAGCCAGCACTGCGGGACAGTCCGGAGAGAACAGAGTAGAAAGTGCTCATGTGCGTCGCACGTGAGTTCAATGTGCTTTCCTGAAACTTTCATTTCAAGGGTTATAAAGGTGCGCACTGCACTGCATCGTAAAACGCGTTTCTCACTGTGAGTCTCAAAGGTCTTTGAAAGCCACCGTTTTTAACCCCTGTGAAAGTCTGGAACTGAGCCCAAGAGCGATGGGGAGTCATTAAAGAGGTTTTCGTGGGGGCATGACAAGGTCAGATTGATGTTTTCAAATCTCACTCCAGGCGTGTGGAGGCTGGGAAGCGCCCCAGGGGCTGCTGGAGTTGGTCGTGGGGGGGGGGGGGGGTGAGGAGGGGCCCACGTGGCAGCCAGCACGAAGAGGGCCTGCAGGCAGCATGGAAGGGACGAATGTAGCCCCAAGGAGTGCGTGTGGGGTGCGGGGGCTGGAGGGCTGAAGGCTGAGTGTCGGGTTCTGCCTCCCACCCCTCCCTGTAAAGCCCAACTTGTCCCCTCTCCTGTGGCCCAGGCATTGCAGGCATGACAGGTATTGGGCTCTGTTTTTGAGCACTTCCTCTTTGCCAGACACTCTGCTAAATGCTTTCAAGTATTAACTCATTTAATACTCTCGCAGCAGCCCCATTGGTACATGCCGTTATTATTCCCTCTGTACAGATGAGGAAACTGCGGCCCAGAGACGCTAAGGTCACAGCCACCATCAAGTTGCATAGCTGGGACTCCAGCCAGGCCGTGCGGCTCCAGAGTCTGGGTTCTGCAGCATCTGTTTGGTTGCGCGGGAGCTGTTTTGCCCGAGTCTGAATTTATGGGGTAATAGCCAAGGGCTGTCTGTCGTGAGGATTCAGTGAGCAGTACACTCGGTGAGTAATAATACACTCAGGGCAGTGAGTGACTGGAGCTTAGTAAATGTTGGATAAGTGATGGTTGTTGGTGCTACTACAGTTCGCCCACAGGGGTAACTGGTGAACAGAACTGGAGCTGCCTGGGTTCGAATCCCGCCTCTGCCACTTGCCCTCCGGGTTGCTGACCTGCGTTACAAGTATTGACTCTCGTTATTAGGCACTGTACATCAAGTACTTGGCACTGAGCCTGGCCTCAGTTGTGAACCCTTTCTAAGTGTGAGCGGTTAGTCTTGTTCAAGGTCAAACAATAATATAACCGCCAGGACTGGGGTTCGGGCTTGCAGCCAACTCACCCCTAAGCAGCTAAAGCCCCATTTAAAAGGGGCCAAGACACCACGTTTGGTTTCTCTTTCGGCCCTAAAAATCTTTCAGAGCCCAGGTCCACCCTCGGCCTTGGGAGGGGACAGCCTCCCAACCGCCCCACGGGGCCACTCCAGGGCCTGGGCCTGGACGCCCTGCTGCATAGCCCCTGAGCCTGACCTAGTGTGCCTGCTCCTCGTCTTGTCCCGGGGAACTGTTTCCCTTGGCCCAGGATGGAGACAGGTGACCCCACCTGGCTGGTTCAGGCCCAGGCTTGCTCGGCCTCCCAGACACTTGTTCTTGGCCTCTTGACTTCCCAGGTTGGCACAGCCCGGCCCTCCTGGCTCCCGTCCGCCCTGCCGTTCCCTGCAAGAACGAGTGGCACTTTCTAGAACGTGTTTGTCCAGTCAAGGTTGACAGACTTCCCAAGCCCCTGTCTGTTGACTTTTGCAGCACTCTCTGGCTGCCTCTCTTGGACCTTTCTCTCATGCCTCATCTTCTCTCTTGGGGTGTGGAGTCAGCTAAGGAAGCAAGGGGACCAGCTGTGGTCACGGGATTGTGTCTGAAGAGAAAGCTGCTGTCTCTATTGGCCAGGACTAGGCAAGTGAAAGGACGATAGCACCTGCTGAATGTTTGCAGAACTTTAAAATGCGATGTGCAAGCAAACTGTTCTTGACAGCCAGGATACAGCCGAGTAAGCTCGTACAGACTCTTACACTTCATTCATTCATTCATTCATTCATGCAGGCATGTATTCAACAAATACTTATTTAGCAGACACGCTGTGTCTGCCAGGCACTGTCCTAAGCTGTAGGGATGGAGCGGGAACAGTCTTATTTTTTTATTATTCAGCCATTCCATTTATTTATTTATTCACTCATTCATTCATTTATTTTTAGATTTTTATTGAATTTATTCGGGTGACATTGGTTAATGAAATTACATAGGTTTCAAGTGTACGATTCTATTATACATTGTCTATATGTTGTCCTGTGTGTTCACCACCCAAAGTCAAGTCTTCTTCCTTCACCACTTACCCACCTTCACCCTCTCCCACCTCCCCCACACCCTCCTTTGCCTCTGGTAGTCACCACACCATTGTCTGTGTCTACGTGTTTTTTTTTTTCTTAATCCCTTCACTTTTTTCACCCAGCGCCGCAAACCCCCCGTTCCCTCTGACAGCTTTCAGTCTGTTCTCTGCATCTAGGAGCCTGTTTCTATTCTGTTTGTTAGTTTATCTTGTTCATTAGATTCCACATATAAGTGAAATCACATGGCACTCGTCTTTCCGTGACTGGCTTATTTCACTCAGCATAGTACTGTCCAGGTCCATCCGCACTGTTGCACCCTCCCCCCATCGTGACAACCAAAAGTGTCCCCAGATATTGTTGCCACGTGAGCCCAGGAGGATGAAGTCACGCCCACTGAGACCCTCTGCTCTGAGAGGTGTCTCGGTGCCGGCCACCTGCCTGGCTCTGTGTCTTTGTGGACGTTGTTTCATCCTTATGGTCCTCAGCTTCCTCTTCTGTAAAAGGGGGAGACAGTGTTATTTACCTCTGGGTTATCTTGAGGGTCAGTGAGCCAATATATGTAAAGCACCTGATGTGATGGCTGGCGCACAGGAGGCCTTTCTTCGAGTGAAGCTTTGGCTCCGACGTCCGCCTGTCTTGTCTGTCCTCCGCCGACAGGCCCTGGTAGCTGGACTTCCCCAGCCGGCGTGAGTCCCATGACCCGCCGTGAAATCTGCCAGGGCGCTGGTGCTGGGAGCCAGCCGTGCCCTCTGTCTTGCCCACCCCCGCCTGCATCCCCAGGAACGAGATCAGTGCCTGGCACATAGCGGGGGCTCTGTAGTGTTTGCAGGATGAATACGTGACCTTAATCCTTGTGACTATCTATAAAACTATACTTTTAGATCTCCCTTCAGGGTTCTCTCATTTTTTTCACCTTCCTTTATATTTGTCTTCACCATTTTTTTTTGTTTTTTCCTTGTTTTTACTGTAACTGTGCTTTTACGACCCAAAATGACAGATCCCAGGGTCCTTCAGTCAGTTGAAGCATCACCAGATGAGCCAACCCAACTGGAGCCTCACACCTGCTTAGAAATCCCCTTGGCCTGTTTCAGCCCCATGATATACCCTTTTGGGGTTTGTTTAATTTTCCCCAGCAGGTTCTGGCTGGATTTTAAACCTGGCCAAGGGCAGATCTTAGCAGAGGGGTTGCTTAAGGCTGTTGAGTTTAGGTTTCACTTAGAATTGGAAGCCCCTCCCCCTTTTGCATACAAACACCATTATAATAATACAATGTATCGTTGAATGTAGGGGAGAGGGGAATGCTGAGGGTCTACATGTTCCGTGAAACATAACCCTACAATAGGAAGTATGCCAGACCGTCAAGGTTAGGATGTTGTTACCACCTCCAAGCCAGTTTTATCAAACACATCTTGTGTTCTTCCGTCAGAGAGATACCTGTCTGAGGCACGGTGCTAATAAAAAAAAAGGAAAAGATCAACTGGACGGGGGTCTTTAGTTGACATGATAAATTTGCAGACACTTAACTGCAGTTCTTTGTGAAGAATCAGTTCTCAGGTTTTCGTGGTAAGCATGATTGAAGCACAGCTAAAGAATCCACTAAAACCCAGAGTGGGTGTGAACTGGCTGCCTTTTTGAAAACTCCTGTTTCCATTTCTCTGCCGGCCTCTGATGCAGAAACTACGTGCCTAAGTGGGTGTCTTTAGAGGAGAGCTGCTGAATTGGGGTGATTCTAACCCCACGGGACATCTGGCAATGTCTGGAGACATTTTTGGTTGTTACAAGTGGGGGAGAATGGTGCTACTATATTACTTAGTGAGAAGGCGGCCAGCGATGTTGCCAAGCAGCCTGCAATCCATGGGCCAGCCCTTCACAGCACAGAATCGTCTGGCCCAAAACGTCCAGAGTGCCAAGGCTGAGACGTGAGATAGAGATTCATTGCATCCTTGATTAAAACAGCAAAACCAAAACAAAAGAAAACCTGTAAAAACCCGGATGTCCACAGTTGGACGAGGGCTAAATAAACCTCGGTGCATCATTTCAATGCAATACTCTTCAGCTATAAAAATGAATTAGGTGGCCCTAGGTGTGCTGATGTTGAAAATTGCCCACAGTGTATTTTTAAATGAGAATAAAAAAAATACACAACATAGTCTTTACTTAAATAGATTAACATCTTTTGGAGTATTATTAAGGAATTTTTGTAGGCATGATAAGGGCATTATGGCTATGTTTTCTAAACAAATCTTTAGGTTTTTTTAAATTTATTTTTAGAGACTGGTACTGAAATATTCAGAGATGAAAGCATATACTGGCTGGGACTTGCTTCTCCCCACGTTAAGGGGAGAAGTTGATGGTGTGGAACGGGCTAGGACTGGCCGTGAGTTCACAATGGTCCTTGGGCTGAGTGACAGGCATAGGGAGGTACGTGGATGAGTCTGGGTATTTTGGGGTATGTTCAGAACTCCCTGTGACATTCAGCTGCTACACAGACGAACACAAACACACAGGTAGTGCGTTGAAGAAAACCTGTCCGATGACGGATAAGTACATACAGACAGACAGGCATAAGTCTGACTGTGTGACAGAGAGCTGAGCTCGGCGCCGTGAATGGCATAGAAGAGCGTTTCTCTCTGATGCAGAAATCCGAGCTGCCGCAGCAGCTCTGCTCCCCGAGGTCACCCGTGCCCCAGACTGCTTCCATCCGGTCACAGCACCCTTAAAATAGTGCTTTTTCCTCCGTGGTCCAAGATGGCTCTCCCCTCATTCTAGCAAGTAGGAATGGGGGAGAGGGGGGGGTTTGCCCGCTCCCTGAGGACACAGGCTGCACGCGGGATGCATCACTTTGTCTTCCATCCTGCCTGTAATTTAGTCTCATGGCCACAACCTAACTGCAAGGGAAGCTGGGAGATTCATTCTGAGCGGCCGCATGCCCTGCTAAGAATCAGGAATTTCTTTACTGTAGAAGAAGGGGAGACGAGGAGGCATGCTGGAGCCTACCTAAGGAACTCCGCCGTGGTGCACCTCAGCTTGTGCCAGCCAGCGGTAGTAGGGGGCTCTGTGTTCCTCTGTTCATCTCCTTTACCATGGGCACACATTTATGCTTCTTTTGTAAAAAAAGAATTAAATATTGCCCTGGCCAGGTGGCTCAGTTAGTTGCAGCATCATCCCGTACACCAAAAGGTTGCAGGTTGGGTCCCCGATCAGGGCACATGCCTGAGTTGTATGCGCCGGGGCGCATATGGGAGGCAATCAATCGATGTTTCACCCTCTTTCCCTTCCTCTCTCTCTAAAAATCAATAAACATGTCCTTGAGTGAGGATTAAATAAATAAATAGATAGGTAAGTAAGAATTAAATATTGGAAGTGCTATTGATAAATGGTGCACGCGTGATTCTGTGTGTAGGCTGTGAGGCTATAGGCTTTTCCCTCAGCGTTCGGTTAACCGCTGCCTACGGGCTGACTGTGGAGTGTGGATTTCAGTTACCACGCTAGATGCCAAGAACGCAGAGCCCCACCCCCACCCCAGACGGCGAATAGGCAGCATATTTCCAGACAGCGATCAGCCTTGTAAAGACAAATACAGCAGGACCAGGGATGGAAGGCTGGGGGCGGAGTTTGGGGAGGTTGGAGAGAGGGGAGAATGGGTTTGATAGTGTGATCAGGGAAGGCATTCCTGAGGAGGTGACGTTTGAGAAAACACCTAAATGGAGTGAGAGAGCAAGTCGGGGAAGGTCTGGGGAAGAGGAATTGTGGCAGAAGGAACTGCACGGGCGAAACCGTGAGGCGAGGCGGCCTGAGTGATAGCCCGAAGGGCAGGGCCCCTGAGGAGGTGGGTGTGGGGGGAGCTCAGGGCCGCGGAGTGTGGGGCCTTGGGTTAGGTGCTAGATTAAGCCATTTAGAAGTCGTTATGGCCAAAAGGTGTTTCTCCTAATTGTTTGCGATTATTTTCAAACTGTGGGAAAACATTCCGTTGGCAGTACGCAACGCAGCGGAACGAGGTTTCCTTTCAGCCCTGCCTGTCATTAGCGGTGGGACCCGAGGACGTTTATTTAACAGGCCGGCCTCTCCGGCGTGGGGGTGCAGAAGAGAGTTTACTCGGCTGCTGTTCTGTTCTAAGGACTGTACAAGTGGTGAGTCATTTCAGCCTCACAAGAGCCCTGCAAGGCGGGTACCATTTTTATCCCCACTGGAAACATGAGAAAATTGAGGCTGGGAAGTCACGCAAGATCCTATCCCACCAGCGAAGGGCAGAGCTGGGACTTGACCCAGGCACCCAGACACCTGAGGGAGCCTGCGTGTCACCCCACTCTTCCAGGTCCCTGCTGGCTCCGCCTGCCTCACAGGCTGCTTGGGGGAGTGCAGTGAAGAAAGATTGGCAGCAGCAATCTGCAAGCGTGTGCATTAATGTTCATGTAATATTCTTCTCTCTCTCCTTTAAATGTTTTTAAAATTTATAAACCCCTAATGAAATAATTGATTCATCCCAGGAGTGATGAAACCACTAGATCAGAGGTTTACGGGAATTTCAGAATGGGGCAGGGAGAACGTAGTCAGTAGAAGGGGGGTCACTCGGACACTGTGCCGCGCCCCGATGCAATGGGAAGGACTTTGAAGCATTACTGCCCCCCACCCTTCAATGAACCTGAACCTAATTCAATGTTCAAGTAAATAAATGGGAAATAAGTTAACAGCACCGTGAGGATGCAAACAGAAAAATCCAGTACATGAGATATTCTTCAAGACGACTCACCTTGTTTCTTCAACATGTCAACAGTCTGTATAAAAAGAGGAGGAGGCTATTCTGGATTAAGTAAGTGTAAATAAGCAAGTGTAACATGTGGACTCTGTTTAGATCCCGAATCCTACAAACCACCCCTACAAGGCCCTGTGCAGACAGTTGGGGGTGGGGGGTGGGGATTGATTAGGAGCTGTGTTTCCGACGGCACAGGAATTAATGTGAATTTTGTTAGGTGTGATGATAGAAGGTGTCTATATTTTTAATGCAGTGTGGCAGAAGGAAGAGACTTCAAGTCTGAAATTGTTTTTAAAACTTTACCAAGGAGAAAAATAAACAAACCAAACAGCTTAGAAGAGACTCATATGGTAAAATCTTGAAAATGGTTAAATCTGAGTGATAGGTGTTTGGTGATTCATTATACTTTTCTGTCTGCTTTTTCTGAGGTCTTTCATTAAAAAAAAAAAACCAAAAAACTTGCAGCCCTCCATGAAGTATCTTACCAGAAAGAGAAAAAGAGAGAGAGAGAGAGAGAGAGAGAGAGAGAGAGAGAGAGAGAAACTTCACTATATGAAATTGCATAAAATTGAGGCAGCCTCAAAACAAGAAGAAAAACATTTAAAAACTCATGAATCACTGCCTGGGCCTTTCAATTTCAGGGTAATGATGTAATCAGAGGAGATCAGTCATCAGGGAAGACTAATTTGAAGACATCTGCTGCTGTGGGTGGCAGATGGCAGGAGAGGAGAACATTCAGAGCCAAGTGTCCCGGCTTTATGAAGTCCATCTCCGCTACTTAGAGTTGACCACAGGCACGTGCCAGCCTTCCGACCCTGGCTTTCCTCATCTGTAAAATGGGGCCTGAGTTCTGCCGCTCTCACAGGGGCTGTTGGGAAGGTTAAGGGAGCTCAAACGTGAATAGCATTTAAAACAGTGCCCGGCCCCTAGACAGCGTCTACTGCATGCGGACTATTGTTATTTTGGGTTTTGTAGTGGTCGTTGCTTCCTGGGGACACACACAAGGATTGGAGTAGAGGGAAGACACTCTAATAATCAGTTTTTAGTATTCAGTTTCTCTTACCGTGTCACCTGTATTTGTCTCCCATCCCTTCCCCTTCACTCAAAATGCCCTGCTCTGTAATGTCAGAATGAGTCTCTCTCCGGTTTAAGATGGTTTAAAATGTGGCCAGGTCACTGCGGTCGGATGTGGTTAGGTGAGCAAGAAGGAGAGGAACAGCAATGGGCAGCGATGCCTGTGTGGGACCTACCGAAGGCAGGGACTGTACGTAAAGTCAAAGCAAAGTACCTTAGAAAGGGAGGGAATGCGACCTCCGGCCTGCTGCTTACCTGCCTCTCTTTTGGGGGGGCATGGTCCTGGGGCTCCCCTTGGCCACCGACACTTTTCATTCTCCAGCCATGGCTGTCAGGGACATGCCTTCCCTTAGAGCAAGAGTCATAGTTGTGGGCTTTTTTCTTTTTCTTTTTTTTATGGCTCTGCATGAGAAGTGCTCTGTGAAGTTCTGCATTCCGCTCTGGGGCCCTGTTGAACCCAATCTGAAATCAGCAGAGTGTGTGTGGTCCCGCCTGCTTGGTCACCACACATCGGGTACTTTTTTGAAGGTTGCCTCTTGTGGGCCTAGTGTGTATTAGAAAAACGCATTGTAAAATGCAGGCATATGAACCTAGTCATGTTTTTTTAAAAAGCCGATCTCAAGAGGTCTCATACTGTATGATTCCATTTTTGTGACGTTCTCAAAATGCCATCTCAGAGCTGGAGAACAGAGTAGTGATTGCCAGGGGTTAGGGGTACTGGGTAGGGGGGGACAAGGCGAGGCTGGGTGTGTCTGTGACGGGACAGCACAAGGGAGACCTCTGTGGCGATGGAATCGTTCTCTGTCTTGATTGCAGTGATGGGTACACGAACCTGCACCTGTGGTACCAATGACACCGAGCTACACACAGACACACTTTGCACCGATGTCACTGTCCTGGCTCCGATACTGTGCTATAGTCACATAAGGTGTAATCGCTGAGGTGGGGGGGGAGTTGAGGGAAGGGTACCCAGGACCTCTCTGTACTATTTTTTACAACTTCCTGTGAATCTTTAATGAGATGAAAATAAAAGGTTTTTTTTTAAATCCCACAGACGGCAGAACTGGATTGGCCAAAACAAAGGGCCCTTGTTTTATACGCCATTGGGGATGAGGGACGCATAGTGAAACTCTCCCCTGCACCGGTTTTGTTCTACACCAAGGTCACATGATGAGACTTTGTCAAGCCCGAGTGGGAGAGCTTGGTCTGGGGCTAAGATTCCAGGCCCGGGCTGGTTCTCCGTTCTGGCAGCGCTCCCCAGAACACCAGGCTAAGCGGTGGTGCTGAGGAGTAGCCTGCTGTGGAGGCATATTAAAATCATGGCTATGTCTTCCTAAGAAAGTTTTGGATAAAAGCTTTCCTATCAGGACGAGAAAGTGCAAGGGGGAGGGCGGGACATGGCCGCTGGGAATAGAAACGGGACCAGCCACGCTGACAGTGCCCTTTACAATTTCACATGGTGGACCCAGCAGTTTTACTTTGGGGCATCAATCCTAGAGTGCTGCGCACATGTGCACCCCAGTGGGCCTGTCCCAGGCAGTGTGGCATTCGTTATAATAAGAATAAAACTTGAGAGACCTGAGGACTGGCCAAAAGGGCCAGTGGTGTAGACATACCTGGGAATGCTATACAGCAGTGAAAAAGCATAAGCTACATGTCTGCGGCATGACATGAAAAGAACATCGAGATGTTTTATTAATAGGGTGAAAAAAGTCTTAGGATGTGCAGATCAATGACCTTGATTAAAACACATTGATGAGATACTGTACAGAAGGGTGTGAGTGGGTGTTTGAGTGTGACGGTGACCAGAGGAAGGACTTCAGAGCTATTTGTCCTATTAGTGATTGTGGAGACAGCTGATGGGGCATTGCAGCCAGAAACAACTTTAATTTTATCTGGAAAGTTTCTATTTATTTACAAATGTTTTGAGATATGACCTGGGTGGTTCAATATTTATCTTAAGAAAGGGAAGGTGACAGTTATTTTCTCAGCTGGAGGAGACATGTCTTTGTGACTCAGCTGCCTATAACCCGGCTCCCTGGGGTCACCCACTGATGAGTGCCACCTAAGACTGGAGAGCAAGTCCCACTCTAGAATGTCGGCTTCCACAGACCAGAGAACTTGTCTGGTGATTTGACGCCGTATCCCTAGTGCCTGGAACAGTCCCCGCCCTTCAAAAAACAAGTGAAATAAATTTGTCAAAAAAGCAGACTTTCTGGTATGCAATATGAATAGAATCAGTGATCCTAAATGATTGGCAGCCTGGCTCAGTGAATGAGTCAGTGAGTGAATTTAGCATCAGCTGTGACCCTACTTCACCTGCCTTCTTCATAGACATAGCCTTCGGAGAAGAGACTGAAAATACCTTGTTCATCTGGGGAGACGGTTCCCTATGTATCCCAGCTCTGCCCTCACGGCTCCTATTAGGTGACAACTTCCCATTATAAGGGAGACGGGGTGGGGGGGATGGAGATGTGGACAGGAGGGAAGGCTTCTGACCGCACCATTGTAGCATTTGGGGTCCTCTCTGTGGATGTTCGGGTCAGCCATAGTAACAGCAGCCCCTGAATTGCCTACTCCTAATTTTCATTCACAATGCTCTCCAAAGATGTAATGCACATGTTATCAGAATGGGGGTCACAGTCTTCTAAGACTACTCTGCCAGCAGCTTCCGATAGACACCTTCCAAGATCACGTCCAGTGGGAGAGAACATCTCTTCTCCAGTTTATCCTGGGCCTCTCATTGGCCCCCATTGGCTCGTGACCATCACCCCTGAGCCAATCACTGTAGACCAAGGGATGGGAGATGCTAATTGCTAGGCTCAGGGTCAGTCCCACCAAAGCCACATGGACTAAGAGTGGAGGAGAGGCCGTTCCTCCAAAGAAAGAAAGGATGCTGTTGCCACAAGACTCACCAGGCCGAATCCCAGGAACCGCCACTCCTGCCATGCTCCTTCATACACGATGGCTTTCTTCTCTGTGCTGTGGCCCTGGACGCTTTCACTTCCCCTCCTGCTTTCTTAGCTTGACCTCTGAGATCATTCCGCAATATGTATATGTATCAAATCATCTTATTGTGCACCTTAAACTCACACAGTATGTCAATTATACTTGGGTAAAGCTGGGAAAAGTAAACCTGTGGGGGCGGGGGTAAGCAGCACTGCCCAGGACATGGCAACCAGGCAGAGCTCAATGGCATAATAAACACAGTTAACAAGCACCGTGTGTCCTCTGGACAGGAGTGTTTGGACAACTTCTCCCTTCTGGGATGGCCCGGGGACAGTAGCGTCCAACATCCAGGTACTTCCGACCACGCCCTCATACACTGCTAATGCTGGGAACCGTAAACCAGGGGGTCTCAAGCTCATGCCTCGAGGGGCCAGGCAGAAATGTCAATGAGTGTCCCATCTGGGGTGGTGACGATGGCAGTGACTAGCACATATATAGCAGGCACTTGGTAAATGCTGGTTGAATGAGTACATTTATTCATACACCACATTCATCCATTATACCAGACATATTTATTAAACAGCCCTCAAGGGCCGGGCCCTGCAGAAGATTTGGGGAATGTAATGGCGGAGAAAACAGACACAATTCCTTTCATCAGGTGGCTTACAGTCTGGTTGGGAAGACAGATGGAAATTAAATAACTTACAGACACCTGTAAAAATGGTTATAGCGACTGCCTTGTGAAAGGGTGGTAGGTGGACCCATGGAAGCTGCTATAGGGGAGTGGGCCCTACTCAGGGAGGGCCTGGGGAAATCATGCTAGAGCTGAGGCCCCCGAAGGGCGAGCAGGAGGGAATGGTGTTCCAGGCAGAGGGAACAGTGTGTGCAAAGCCCAGTGTGCTGGACTGAGACACTGAGGGCAGGAAAGCCAGATCAGGGCAGTGTTACAAGTCTTGGCTTCATTCTAAGAACAACAGAAAGCAGTTGGAGGTTATAAGCAAGGATGAGGAGAGGGGGCAGGTTCATTTATGTTGTCAGAAGTCCCTTAGGCCACATCAGGGAGAAAAAACCAGAGGAAGGCCACCGTGGCCCCAGGGAGATGGGTGCAGAGGTCACAGTGGCCGTCCAAGGCACAGAGGGCAGTGGCATGGCCCTGAGCGGTGGCCGTGGAGGGGGAGAGCAGCTGGTGGGGTCCATGGATGTTTAGGAGGCAAGCTTGATGACACTGGTGATGGATTGGGTCTGAAGGTTGAAGGGGAGGGAGGAGAGGGATGCTCCTGGGCTTTTGGTGTGAGCACCTCTCCCCCTGAGATGGGGGGAAGCCAGTTTGCACTCAGCAGATGTATTTAGAATTAAAATCAAATGGGGGGGGTGGGGGGTAGAGGCGGCCAGAAATGTCCAGGTTTGGGCCACAGCTGCTGTCTATCCAGAACCCTGTGATTGCTGTCGGCAGGTTTGGATTTCTAAGCCCTTGAAAGATGTTAGAAGTTGGTCCTCTCTCTAGTCCCCTTGGCCGACTGGCCATCTGTCCTCTCTATCCAGCAGGCAGGGCCACTGTTCTCAGCCAAGGTAGCCAGAGCGCTCAGGGGGGTGCGGAAAGGTGAGCCGCCCACCGCCTGGGAGCCTCCATCTGCTTTTGATCCCTCCCAGCCTTTGAAGTCGTCCCCACCCCCCACCTTCCAGCTGTCATCTCTCAGGCTCCTCCAGCAGCCTCACACTCCCCCAGTGCTTCTCAGTCCCTGGGGACAGGGGTGGTGACAAGGGTAACAAATGGTGCAAGCCGCTGGCAGCAGCCGGCCAAGGAAAAGGCCAGAAGGCGGGGCTTGCGAATGCCTCTTGCTTCCTGCTCCTCTAGGCTGGGTTCTGAAGCAGCAGGGGTATGGGGTTTTGCAACCATGCAGCTCAGGGGAAGAAACTTTTTTTTGTAAATGAATCCCATGCCTTTGCTCCCCTTCTCTGCCTTCATGAAAGAGAAGCTAAGTCTTTGTCTTCCCCCCAGATTCTGTTAGACTGTCTGATTCCTCTCCTCCCTCTCCTGCAAAGAGCATAAGCCGGTCTCCTATTTCAGGTAATTGTGTGGAGGGGAGAAGGGGGAGAGGGGCAGGAAGCCTCCCCCTAAATTGCATGAGAACTCAACTCTGCCCATCAGACCCCAGTAGGAACCAGTGGTTGTCGGTCGGTCCATCTTCATGGCAGTTCCCAGTGTCTGCCTGGAGTGTACGTGTCAGGCCTTCTTCTGTGCAAACACAGCTAATGTTAGCGGCGGCTACCCTTTGTGGAGTACCCACTCGCTCACGCCTTCTCTGACTTGCCTGCCAGGAAGGGCACAGGTGTCTTCTCCATCCTCGTCGCTGAGGCTCAGAGAAGCGAAATAACTTGCCCAAGGTCATACAGCTGGTAAGACATAGCTAGGATGTGAGCCCCTGTAGCAGATGACAGAGCCGGGGCTGCCCTGACCGGGTGGCTTAGTGGACACACTGGAGATGGGCCCTGGGTTCAAATACTAAGCAGTTTTACCGACAAGCCGTGGTTAGGATCACAGACCCTGGAGCCAGAGGGCCTGGTTGTGAATCCTGGTTCCGGCCCTAACCACCGGTCGCTCTCTGAACCTCGATGTCCTCGTCGGTGTTATAGGATAAATGAGCCAATATGTATATGCAAAGAGCTCTTGGCTCCAGGGTAAGTGGTCTTAAAGTGTTAGTTATTTTTATTTATATTATCTGTAAACTGAGCAGTACAATCAGGGCCAGGTTAAGACCTCAAGAGGCCTCAGAACACCAAAGAGATCAGCCTCCCTCCTCCACTGCCCCATGTAATTCAATAATAAAATAATATGACCCATAGAACGCAAACGTAAAACTCACCCTGTGCTGAAATTTAAAAAGCATCTTTTAGATCTTCATGGCAGGACAGGATCGGCTCACAAGACAAGAACGATTCGCATTTCCTTGGTGCCGATGCTTTGCCCAGACTTAAACCTGTGTCTCAGTCAGCCTGTTGGGAAACAGAGGGTGGATAATTGTATCTCCCAGGGTGGCTGAGGGAATTAAAGGAGGTAATGTAAAAGTAATCAAGAAAATTGCCTGGCGTGTTTAATAGGTGCCTGGGAAGTGAGAGCTGTGATTAGACTTTCTGGAAGGGCTTTTCTCACTGTTCACATTGCTACACTTTGAGTGAAAGGTTTGCTTCTGCAAGATAGCAGTGCCTCCTAAGCTATAGCAGGAAAGAACAATTTTCAGGCTCTTAAATTAAGATCCTGCTTATTTTGTGAGCAGAACATTTCATTTTTAAAAAATATTTTATTTATTTATCTTTAGAGAGGGTGAAAGTAAGGAAAAAGAGAGGGAAACATCAATGTGTGGTTGTCTTTCTTGCAGCCCCCCACTGGGGACCTGGCCTGCAACCCAGGCCAGGGTGCACTGACTAGGAATCGAACTGGTGATCCTTTGGTTCACAGGTCGGCACTCAGTGAGCCACACCAGCCAGGGCTGTGAGCAGAATATTTCTATTGCTTCAACTTTGTTAGTGGTAGTTATTTATTTGCCTCTGAAGGATGATGTTGTGATAGGTATGTTTGAATTTTAGATCTTGCATTGCCTGCCAAAGATCTAGACTCAGGCAACTGGCTTTATTTCCTTTGGAGTCAATTACCATGCAAATTAATTTGGGGAAGGACAAACCCTTTTTTTTTTTTTAAGGACAAACTTTTCAGTTGTTACATCTTGGTGGATTGATTCTTTTATGATTACCATATATTCTTCTCAAACTCTATAGTGGTTTTTATTTGCAAGTCAATTTGAAATGATTTCTGCTTTCTTTTAATTAGTATTTGCATCATGTAGATTTTTGCAATATTTTGCTTTGAATCTTTGTGTATCTTTATATTTAAAAGAACCTCATAATAATCACATAGTTTTTTAAAACCTAGTCTTGTAAACTTTGTCTTATAATCGATTACATTTTATGTAATTATTGTAATGTAATATAAATATGTATTAAATGCTTGTATTTAATACAGTTATTGATGAGTTTAAATTTATCATTTTATTTTATTTTATTTTTGCAATTTGTTTCATCTCTTCTATGTTGTTTTTCCCTCTACCTTCTTTTGCATTAATTATTTTTATTACTTCATTTTCTTCTCTATTAGTTTGTTAGTAGCCATTTTTTAATTGCTATCTTCTAAGTAGGTACCCTTAACATTATAGCATGCATCCTTGGTAAATCTGAAAGTTCACTATAGTTAGTACTTTTACCGCAGCCCAGGGAAATGCAAGGTCCTTAGACCAAGTTAACTTTGTGTCTCTCCTTCCTACTCACACGTTCGCCTTTCATGTTGTTCTCCATGCCTTCCTGAATTTTCATGCTTCCAGAGCATTCTTTTGTAGGGTAGGTCTGCTGGTGGCAAATAATCTTAATATTGGTTTGTTTCATGTCGAAGGACTTTCTTGCTGGCATAAAATTCTATGTTGGCAGATGAGTCCTTTTTTTTTATATCCATCATTTCTGCTGAGAAGCCTTATTACTCCTTTAAAGTTAACTTGTCTCTTATTTCCCTTCTGACTGCTTTTAAGGTTAATATATTCTCACACATGTGCTGTTGACTATGATATGCATGCTCAGGGGTGTTTTTCTCTGTGTTTATCCTGCTTTGGATTCACAGAACTTTTTTATTCCCTTAGCTTGGTATCTTTGATCAGTCTTGGAAATGCTTCTGTTAGTTTCTCGTTAAATACTGTTTCTGACTTGTTCTGTCTCTCCTCCCCTCCTGTGACCTCTAGTACATGTATGTTAGACCTTTTCTCCATGTCCCATGTTGCTTTTATGCCTTTTTAAAGACCTATTTTCCAGCCTTCTTCCTGAGATTTGTCTACTGACTTATCCTCCAGTTCATTAAGTTTTTCTTCTTCTATGTCCAATCTGCTCTTTGGAGTTCTGAATTTCAATGATTGTATTTTCAGTTTTACAATTTCCATTAGATTTTTTGAGGAGATTTTAGTTCTCTAGGAGCATTCTACACCTTAAATCTAGGTTCACGATCATATCATCACAGTGGGTGGGGAATCCGTGTTCGATCATCCCGGTATCCGTATCTTATACGGGTTTGGATTTTTGTCTGGGTTTTTGACCATTTGGTCTTGTCTCCTTGCATGTCTGGTAATTTTTTATTAAATGCTAAGCACTGTGTATAAAAAATTACAGAGACTCTGGAGGATGACGTCTTCCCTAAGAGAAAGATGACTTTTCTTCCGGCAGGTGGCAAATTCCTTTGATCCAGCCCAGGATTAAGATGACTCGAGGCAGGAGCTATTTGCTTTGCCCTGACTCCAAGGGAGTGACCCTGCCGGGGTGCCGGTTAAAAGCCTGGTGTGTGTTCAACTATCATTGAAAAACAACATTTTAAAAAATTTAAAAATGAAAGCCGGGTGTGTTTACCAAGGCCTCTCATCCTTGATGAGCCATGAACTCTAAAATTTGCCTCCACGGTCCTGGGAGATTGCCAAAAGCGCTGCCTCGTTTCTTGCCTTCTTAGCTCCCCCTTTCTGCTTGGCCTCTCTGCTTCCCACCGCACCCAGCTTAGGTATCAGCAAATGCCTCCAAGGTAGTAACTGTCAACAATACTAAGCTCACTTCCCTATTGTTCTCCTATCTCTGCGATCTTTGCCAGCTGCCTTCGCTGAGCAGCCCTGAACTCCAATTTTTGTGCTGCGCCCCCACCCCCCCACCAGCCCAATGAGACTAGAGAACTCTAAGCCCTTAATTTTTTCCTCTGTGTTTATAAATTGGCAAATGTCTTGCAAGGAAAAGTGGTGGAGGTCAGGCTTCACTCGGTCCGTTTCTCATCTCTGTGGGCCCTTGGGCTCTCAAACTCTGCCTTGGTCGCCCTCCAGTGCCTTAAAACAATGTTTTCTAGCTTTTATTTTTGATTGTGTAACGAGATGGAACCAAAAATGCAAACTATGCCAGCATATCTGGGGGGGGTAGACTCAGTTAGACAGCTTAATACATTTTAGGAAAATTGACTTATTTTCATTTTCTCCAGTATTGGAGGGAAATGCAACTTGAAATCATACTAAGTGGAAGACTTCAGATGAATGAAAGACTTAAATAGGAAAGGTAAAATTCCAAGTCAATAGCTTAAAATGTAGACAAACTTTAATATCCCAGGGTTAGGGAAAGAATTTTACATTTCAGAAAAAAGTAAATTATTGGGTAAATATATTAAAAAATATTTTATTCTATAAAACACTGTAAATAAAGAAAACAGAAAATGAAAGATTAGGAAAAACTTACAGCATCTAAAACCAACAATGAGCCAATACTTAGATTATATAAGGCACTCCAACAAACCAACAAGAAAAAAAAAGAAAAAGGGAAGAAAATCCAGTAGAAAAATGGGCAAGGATAAGAGATATAAATAGACAGTTCTCAGAAACTCATATGCCCCATAATTATGTGACTATATGATTAAACTCACTAGTAATCATAGAAATGCAAATTAAAACAACTACGAGATATCATTTTCTACCCATCAGCTTGGCAAAAATTAGAAAAGTGGACAACGCCAAGTGTTGGCAAGAGTTTATGAAACTAGAATGCTTACGTACTTCTGCTGGGGGCCTAGAATGGCACAGGGGTTACCAGGGACAGTCTGCTAACACGCTCGTAAATACGTTTTCTTATTTTATGTTCTCTATATTTTTAAGTATTCATTCTGTTTCAGTGAAGATGTCCCTTGCAGCATTGTTTATGGTGGCTGAGAGGGGGAGGCTTCCTGGATGTTCATCCCTAGGGTGACGTACAAGTACAACAGAGCGGAGCACAGTATGGAATTCTAGCCACAAGCTAGATAGTCACCCAGCCGTATGCATACATTTTAAAATCATAGTGCAGACTGGGGGAAAAAAGTCTAATAAACAATGAGATCTCATGTACAACATGATTCATGTAAATTAAAATGCATCACACACAAAACTGTGACATCGTTGATGGAGACATATTTAATACATTAGCATCGTTGTCTAGGGCAGGATGGAAAAATGAGGATAAACAGGAATGTTTTAAAAATCTTGTGGAAAGAAGCTAATCACTCCGTTATAGATTTCCTCCCTCCCTCCTTGCCAATCCCTCTCCTCCTCCAGGCCTTCCTCCCTCCCACCCCCCAACAGATGCCAGTCAGGTGACAGAGTGAACAAGGTGCCCTGGCAGGCGCCGTGGGGGAGATACAGACTATTTCCACATTGCTTGGTCGGCGAGAGTAGTAGGCAAGGGCTGAGCGCACCAAAAGCCCTAGGAGTAATGCTCTGTCCCAGAGCTAAGACTCACAAACACATTCCTGCCCTGCTGTAATGTCAACAAATACTGTTTGGATGTGGTAAGAGCTCTTGAGGATGACAGCGACACTCCGTAAAATAAATAAGCCATGTGACTGAGGCCAGAAGTCACATTGCTATTTCTTTCCTTGTCAGGCTTTTCCAAAATGATACAACAGAATGGATCTCAAATGCAAAGGCCTATAGAGACCAGGAGGAAATGTCAAGGGAAAAGGAGGGTCAAATGTAAGACACTAGGGAGGGGTGGGGACTGTGGCAGACTGGAGCCTGTATGCCTTGACTAAGTTGGTCTGCCACTGCTTAGCTCCAGGTAAGCATTGCCGTGCAGAAACCTTTCTGCATTATCCTTTCATTATCCAGAGAAGCTGAAATTCTAGGTTTTTCTGTGAAATCGCTTTATTTTATAAAACATTGGCAATGGCTTTAAATATTTTTCAACCCTGAGGATGCAGAAAGGTAGTTCATTTTGCTGCCTCTGACACCCATGCTCATAGCACCTGGACACTTAGAGACCAGTGCTATTTTCAACATCACTGTTTATTTTTTAACCTTGAATTATTTGCATATACCCAAAAGGGTGAAGGGAATGAGTGTGGGTGACGTGCAACTTTCCGGCACCTACAGCCAGGAAGGTCAATGTCTGCCGTTTGCTGAGCTCCATACGACATGCTTGATGTTTTAAAAGAGCGAGACTCCTAGGCCTCTCCCCTGGAGTCTCTGTGACTTTGGAGGGACAAGAAAACAGTCAGCCTGGACCGGGTGGCTAGTTGGTCGGAGTGTCATCCCTAAAGGTTGCGGTTTTGGTCCCTGGTCAGGGTGCAGACCTAGGTTGAGGGTTCCATCCCTGGTTGGGGTGCATACAGGAAGCAGCCAATCAATGTTTCTCTCTCACATCCATGTCTGTTTGTCTGTCTGTCTCTCTCCCCCTTCCTGTCTGAAATCAATAGACATATCCACAGGTTAGGATTAAAAAAAATTAAAAAGAAAACAGGCACATGGCATGCACGTGTACCTGGGAGATTGAGGAACTGAATGTGTGTCAGCTGAGGCATATCAGCTATAGAAGCTGATTTGTGTGGAATTCTCTTATCAGATTAAAGAGTATATATAAAGTACTTCCTGTGTGTAAGTCCTGGAATGAGTGGTTTCTTTCTTTTTTAAAAATTAATTGTTTCGGACGCACAAAGATGTGTGGTAACCGCATAACAGCAGTATGCCCATCACCGCGTTGGCAAACTAAAGCCGGGGCTGTCGAGTATTTTCTGCCAGATATTAAATATTTCCAGCTTCGTGGGTCTCTCTCACAATCACTCAGAAGTCGCAGAGCTGCATCCCCAAAAGACATTACTAATGGACGCTGAAATTGGAATTTTAAAATTTTTCACATGTCATGAAATGTTATTCATTTCATTTTTTCCCAACCATTGAAAAATGTAAAAGCCATTCTTGACTCACGGGCCACACAAAAGCAGATGGCGGGCTGGCTGTGGGTGGGCCACGGTCAGTGTCAACCCTGAACTAGAATGGTACATGCACCGTTGAAATCCCCAGGGTACCACTTCCTCCTTCTATTCCCAGAGTGAACCACTATCCTGAAATTGGTGTTTATCATTCCTACACATACTGTTACACTTTTATTGCACGTGTCTGTGTCCCCAAACAGTAGATAATACTGGTTTGTATAGTTTTGCACTTCACAGAAGTGGTATCACACCTTAGGCGCCCTTCTGCCTCTTTGCTCAGTACTTTGCTTGGCAGTCTGCTGTGCTTGTATGAGGCCTCATTCAGTCTTTTTCGGGGCTGTATTGTATTCCATTCTGTGAGCATACTGCCTAGTTACTCATTCCTGCGGTAGTGAATGGGCATGTAGGTTGCTACCTACTAAGTCCTTTGTTTGCATGCATCATCTCTTCCCACCTTGCCATGACCTTGTCAGAGAGGTGCTTCGATAATCCCCACTGCCCGGAGGAGAACACTTTTGACTGGGGGCAGTTTGGTAACTTGCTCAAGGTACCAAGTAGTGACCCTAGAACTTGAATCCATGGCCTTCTCACAATGAAATCTGAGTTCATTACCACCTTGCCCTCAGTCAGTGCATTGTGTTTATTAACGCAATGACAGAGGATCCTGACCTTGGAGACTGACGTGCCGTCAATGAACTTAGCCTTTCTCCGAGGACAGCTTGAGCCAGGGTCACGCGTGGCTGGTTGTAGTTTAGTCCCTTGCAAACTGCCGTGCACGATGTTCTGTGTGTTAGCCAGAAACCTCATTTCCTAACCACGGTGGGGAGGGATGGGGGAGGAAAAAGTATTGACCTTAGGGCAAGAGTGGGAAAAGTTTTCAATAAAAAAAGGAAAGCGACCCAGGAGAACTGTCCCTATCCTCCCCTGCCCCCATACCGTTGTATCGAAATCGTGAGTAACTCAGGAGCTCGTGTGTTCTTTCTTGGGAGGAACCACAGTGGTGGGCTGCGAGTTTTGCTGCCTCGAGGGACTTGATATCAGTGATGCCTGTTGAGCCTTTCTCCGTCTGAACAAGTCACACCATGTCACACCGTGTCCCGTTTCCCTCTTAACTGCAGCCAACTCCGACTTCTCCCCTGGCCTCTGGCCTGTGGGAACCTAAATTCAAACACTCCCTACCTGTTTCTCCCTTCCTCTCCTGGGAAGTCTCCCCGACCCACTCCAGCTCATCCAGAATACGTTCAAAAGAGAACAAAATATGTAATTTTTCTAATGGCAAAATTCAGTAGGAAGGAGGGGAAAGTTTCAATCAAGCGGGCCTAGTCTCCGGGGGGGAGCGAGTTCTTCATTTCAATTCATGAAAAGTTTAGTGAATTTTGATTATGTAGAATTTATAAGACGGCTGGGTTTTTAGGTAATCAGCTTTCATATTTATACTCTTTGGGAAAGAAGTAGGAATCATTAGGAAGCATGCATAATTAATGAATAAATTATGTTCTCCTTTGTTTTCTCGCAGGTACAAGGAAATGCTAGAACTAGTGATCTCACCCAGCCTTACTGTAAACAGCACCTCTCTGGGTAAACTGAAGCCTACTGCCGAGGCCGATGTCCGGACCCTGAGTGACGTAGAAGGTAGGCCTGGCGTGAGTTGTGGTGGGCCGGAGGTGGTCCCCGCTTACCCCACGGAACCCAGTAAGGGGCCAGCATCCTCAGACACCCATCCTTTCCATAGTGCCACTTGTTGTTCCAATGATTTCTCCCCCGGCTGTTCAGAGGGTTGCCTCTGGACCAGAACTTCAGCCGACGTTGCCGACAATTTTGTCTAGTCAGCCCCAGGTGAAAGTGTGCTCATTCGCGTTCTGAACTTCCTGTCTCGGTCTCCAGTTCCAGGAAATGCTGGCAGCTCCACAGATGATAGCAGTTTCGGGTGTGCCCTGGGTCTCTGCTCCGTCCCTCAGCGCGCTCCCGCCATGTCGGCATCCAAGCAGGCGTCTCTTTTGAAGGGGGTTGATGTTGGGACAAGAACTCGTCTGCCTTTTGCTTTCAGGTTGGGTTGAAGTCAAGGAAGCAGAGGAGAGTTAAGCTGGTTTTTAAAATGATTGGCAAACGATGCAGCTGGACTAGTTTTCACCGGAACAATTCCAGCTATTGTTTGCTTGTTTGGGATCTGTCAGCCTTCCTGGCAGAGCTGGAGTTAACAAAAGGCATTAAGCTATTCTGTTTAACCACTGGGCTTAACCCTTTACGAGGCCTGCTCTGGGATTCGTGGCTGGTATCCTGGGACCCCCGGCTGTCTCTCCTTCCCGATCTGTGTTTGATGCCAGCTCATGGGGCACAAGTGCTGTGTAACTGTCATGGAAAACGAAAGAGACGTGTGTCTAGTCGAATATAACATCACCAGGAATTTGCTGTTAAACAACTCCAGGCTTCTGGAAGTAATTATTGATGTCCCCAAGACAGTGACATTTCCTTTACGTGCTGGTAATATAGCTGGAACAGCCCTGCTGCCCGGAGGGGCCGGGCTCCCACGCCCAAACCGAGTGGCGGAGAACACACCCTCCTTCTTCCTGGCACTGCAGAGCGTGCGAGTAAAACCACCCTGGGCTTTTTGAGAATCTGCGAAGGTGTAGTGAGCCCTGTTCAAAGGCCGTCATCCTTTTCTTTCTAGAGGGCGCAGGTCAGCTTAAGACCATCTTCATTTCAGAGTCGGCAGAGCTGGGACAAGGCATAGACGGCTGAGTAAGGCGGATCCAATGCCGAGTCCCAGCTCCACCGCCAGCCAACCCAGTGATCTTGGGCGCGTTGTTGAACCTTTCTGGGCCTCAATTTTGTCACCTGTCAAATGGAGGCATGGTCACGGCCCACTTCACAGGGTGCTTATCACAAGGATTAAACGAGGTAATGTTCTGCAAAGTGCCTGGCACACCTCAGGGGAGTGGTGCCAGTGTCAAACTTGTAACTCCGTGTCATTGTCCTCTGAATCAAATAACCAGAGTGAGTTCAAAGCCATGGCTGCAAACTGGCCTCCTGCCTTTGTTTGGATTGCACTGTTTTTTAATTGATTTGAGAGAGACAGAGAGAGGCATCAACCTGTTGTTCCATGTATTTATGCACTCATTGGCTGATTCTTGTAAATGCCCTGACCAGGGATCAAACCCGCAACCTTGGCGATTTAGGGCGATGCTCTAACCAACTGAGCTACCCAGCCAGGGCTGGATTACACCATGTTTTAAACAACAGTTGTAAAAATTGGGACAATTCAGAGAAAAATCTGGATTTCAAGTTTCTTTCGAAATGCCCACTGCTTTAGAAACAGTGGGCCCACATTCCCGCCTGGCTGCCACTAGTGGGAGCCTGGGGGCAGCTGTCCCTTCGGAGAGTCCCTGCCTTGGGTCTTTAAGTTTTGTGAGCACGTACCCTGTGCCAGGCACTGTTCAAAGCAATGCAATCTCGCTAATTCTGCTCCCCCTCCATCACCACGAGAGCACGCGCTCGGCTGTGTGCAGACTTTGGCGTCTGTGAACTCATTCAGCCCCCAGAGCTCTACGGCGGGGGGAGGGGGGGGGAGGGGGGGGGGGAGGCGTTAGTTACTGACCTCCTTTTCCTTACGAGGCAGCTGCGGCCTAGAGAGTCACGCAGCTCGATCAAGCCAAATCGAGGTGGCTTGTTTTGGCTAAGTGACAGCCAAAGTTGAACGTAGGTTGTCTGACTCCAAAGTCTGTGCTGTCGGTACATGGTGCTGTTTCTGGTATGATTACTACACTCCTATTAGGCTATGAGCCCATGTTACAGGTGTGGAAGTTGAGCCATGGGGGAGTTAAGTGGCCAGTTTAAAGCCGCACAACCTTGTGGCAGGGCCAGGTGTCAAACCCAGGCACACTGGTTCCAGAGCCTCTCCTTCCAAACTCAATCATCGATTTCCATCAAGCTCCAGAGAGTCCCCAGACCCTGATGTCCTTCCCCTACAATAGTGGCCCCACAAACGCCGTCTCTCTCCTTATCGTGACTTGAGCTGCCCGTGTCCTTTCCACCGCCCTGGAGCAAGCTGTCTGCCAAGGCTGAGGCTGTGGGAGTGGAAGCAGTGGGGCAGAAAGAAGTGACTCCCAAATTTTAAGCAGGGCAGGGCCCAGGGGTCAGGTTACACACATACACACACACACTCACTTCTTTCTCTTGACATGGGCGTGAACTCTGGGGATCTGTAGGGGACATTCCACCCTAGCTGTGGCCCCAGGTGCAGCCAGACTGGCTGCTCTTCCTGCCTGACCTCCTTGCCTCCCTCCTCCTGGGCCCTTCCGCCTGTCACAGAGGCGTTATTGAGTGACTCAGCTCCAAGGGCCCAGCGCCACGGAGGACCCCAGGGAGGCATGAGCCACATGGCCTACACTCAGGGGGACTCTGCAGGGAACAGGGAGCTGAGAAGCCCCGCATCAGTTCCCAGTGCCTCCAGCTTCACCTCCTACCCATCGTGGGTCCCTGGGCTAGTGGCCTAACCTCTTTGAGGTTTACTTGCCTTACCTTTTAAATAGGAATCATTATTTCACCGACCTCCCAGAGTTGATGTGAAGATGAAATGAATAAAACATAGAGAAGACGTAGTGTTTAAAAAATTATAGAAGTCCTGACAACTGTGGCTCAGTTGGTTGGAGCATTATCCCACAAACCAAAAGGTCACGGGTTCGATTCCTGGCCAGGGCACATGCCTGGGCTGTGGCTTCAGTCGCCAGTCAGGTCATGGGCAAGAGGCAACTGACCGATGTTTCTCTCTCACATCGATGTTTCTTTCCCTCTTTCTCCTCACCTTCCCCTCTCTCTAGAATCAATAAAAGAATTTTTTTTTAATTATAGAGTACAATCTAAATCCCTGACCCTGGTCGGGGTCTACTTGTCTGTCTTTGCCGGCCTTTCTGACTCATCTTGTTCCCCGGCCCCTTGCTCACTGGGCCCGGTCCCCTTTGCTGTGACTCACAAGCACGATTCTACCTTCAGAGCCTCTGTACTTGCTGTGCCCCTGCCTGGACCAGTCTTCCCCCGACTTCAGGGCCATCCTCTCATCCTTCAGTCCTCATCAGAGAGGTCTTTTCCATCAAAAGTTACTCTTCATCCATTCATTCGTTCCTTCAGCACATGCTGACTCAGCCACGTGCCCAGCATTTTTTTTAATACTGAAAAGAGCATGAAACCCCTGTTCTCTCAGAGCCTGCCCTTGGGTGCTGTCAGGGCAAGAGGCTGAAAATAAAAATAAAAAAATGCATCTCAGGGTGAGTGTTGATGTACTGTAGGGGGCGGAGCAGGAAGGACAGGAAGTGCAGAGGTGTGGGGTTACAGTTTTTGTTAAGGTGGCTAGGAAAGACGTCACTGGGGAGGTAACACTTGCATGAAGACCTGAAGGAGATGAGGGAGGGCACCTCACGGTGACAGGACAGAAGAGCCTTATGCACAGAGGAAACAGCAAGTGCAAAGGCCCTGAGGCAGCATGTTCCCAGAGCTCGTGAGGAGCAATGAGGAGGCTGGTGTGGCTGCAGCCCAGTGAGAAGGAAGCAGTGGGGGAAGTGAGATCAGAGAGATAACCAGGGTCTGACGACATCGGGCTTTGTGAGCTGTTGGAAGGACTTTGGCTTCTACCCTGACCCCCCAGAGACTAGAGAGGACGGCGTTACAACAACCCAGTGAGGAGTGATGGTGACTTGGATGGAATGGTGAGAACAGTCGGATTCTGGGTCAGTGTTGAGGGTACAGCCAACAGAACACCCAGCCACCTGTTCCGTGTCCTGTTTCGTCTCACCCTATCCCTAAGCCCTATCAGAAGTTACCTGTCCACTTGTTAGTCTGTCTCCCCCAGAGTGTAAGTTCCCGGAGGACGGACTTGCCCACTTTAGGTGCCTATGGATCCCCACGGCTGAGAACAGGGTATGACACACAGTAGGGGGCTTAGGAAGCATTTGTCAAATGAATGAAGACAGAAGCCAGGACACTCTGCAAGACATGAACCCCGAGTGACTGAATGAGCGCTACCCTCTGTGAGTGCCAGGTGGTTTCACACTTCGCAGCCATGGCCCGTGCTGTGCCCCCACCTGGAGTGCCCATCCTCTCCTCTTCTTTAGAAAACATCCATTTCTGGTCGCCAGGTACACGAATAATGTACACAGTCCTTGGGGCAGCTTGAAACGTCCGGCCAAGCTCCCCTTCCTTTTCCTCTCTTCTCTGGAGGTAATAGTCATCATGTTTTGTGATTTGTGTATATGCAGTTATACATGTATATTTGCTATAGAAATATAGTGTTGCCGGAAGAAAAACTTGGAAACACAAAGCTCTCGTATCACACATATTTTCTACAATTTCTTTTGTTCACTCAAGACCCAATAAGGAATGATCTACCTCTTTTTTTTACACCTCCTAGTACACCAAAGAATGACCACACCCCAGTTCATTTAGCCACACCCCTGAGGATGAACACTGAGGTTATTTTTTAAATTTGTCGCTGCAGGGAGGATGGTCCTACAGGCTGCTGTTTGAACAGGTGCGCCGTTTCTCTAGGAAGACGCTGGGAGTGGATCTGCAGCCTCTCAGGCTTCCCTGCCCCTTCGTCTCTGCCTCAACAAGCTCCCCGTCTCGGAGCATTGCTTCTGCCTCCCGAGCCCCTCCACAGAGAGGGTTGGTAGTTTCTCGGTTGCTCCTTCATTTGTCTGATCAGGCAGTCAGCGCACTGTCTGAGGCACCACCTGTGTACCAGGCACCGGGGACCCGGCGGGGGTCCAAGCCTGCCCACTGCCGGCCTTCAGGGACTTTGCTGGGTGAGCAGCCCGCCACTCCCAGGGTCACTACACGTCACATCCTACGGGGTGGGGGCTCAGCCAGGCCCCACGTGCGTTCCCCCCCCCCCATCCTCAGCTCACTGTGTGACGCTGGGCACATTTCTGCCCCTCTCAGAGCCTCAGTCTCCTGCCTAGGTAATGAAGGTTTGTTCACTAAATTGTCCCCAAATGCTGGCACGGGTCAGGCCCTGGAACCAGTGTAGGGAATATAGCGGTGAGCAAGACAGACAAGTCCTCACTTCCAGAGCTCATGTTCTCATGGAAGGGGCAGGTACCGAATTGCTAAACAAATAAGGGATGGTGGTAATTTCTATGAGAAATGAAGCGGGAATGTGACAGAGAGGGAGACCTGCCTGTGGGCCAGCGGTTAGAAAGGCTCGAGCGTGGTGTTCAAGGCTTTGCAGAACGCTCGCCGCTTAGAAAACACTCAGCAGAAGTGAGCCGTGTGTCGCTCCCTCTTGAATGTGCTTCGAATCACCTGGGACCTTGTTAAATTGCAGGTTGGGGCCCAGCCTAAGAGTCTGCATTTCTAATGAGCTCCCAGGTGATGCTGATGGCGCTTCAGGTCCACCGGCCACTCTGAGTAGCGAGGTGCTAGCTCAGTTGTTCTCTCAAATCCTCCTGTGCATCAAAATCCCCCTGGAAGTTTTGTTAGCACAGAGACTGCGCAGCCCCACCCCCAGGATTTCTGGTTCTCTAAAGGTCTGGGCAGGGGCCCTGAGAATCTGCATTGCTGACCAGTCCCAGGTATGCTGATGCTGCTGGTCCAGCGGCCACACTGTAAGAACCGGGTTCCAGTGCTGGTTTTAAACCCGTCTGCACACTGGAATCTCCTGGGAAGTTAAAAAAAAAATCATATAATGTTCAGATCCCACCCTCAGAGAGTCTGATTGGTGAGAAGTGGGACCCAGGTAACAGGATTTTTTAAAGCTCTCCAGATGAGTTTATTGTTCTAGACGCTGAATTCCTCCAAGCCAAGGACAATTCTTTATTCCTGTATATGTATTTAAACGTGTGTCCCAAATGAGTGCACACCGCAGTGCCTGGCTCGTGGCAGATCCCCCAAAATTATTCATGGGTGAGTGGGTGTGTGGATGGATGGAAGGATGAATGGATGGATGGATCGGTGGGTGAAAACTGAGCAGTCTTGAGGAATCACAGACAATTTCAAGTTGATAATGGCTTTGAATCTGTAGTAAAGTTTCCTTTACTTCCCCCCCACCTCCTTTTCCAGATCTGTAAGGTACAGACAATAACTTCCTCACCGGGTTGTTATGGGGAATAAAAGCGAGAAGACCCACGCGGTCCTTCAGCGCAGTGCCTGACCTGTAGGAACTGTTTGAGAAATACTAGCTCTCCTTCATTACCCTCTAAGCGAAAATTGGGTTTGAATTGTACCCCATCTTACAGAAGGAGTGAGAAAAAGTTAGGAACTAAGAAAGTAAAGCTGAACAGAGAGATTTTTTTTTCTATTAAAACGCAGATACATTGTTCAAGAGCCCAGGCTATAACCTCGTTAAGTGTTCCCTCGGAGAGAGAGGCGAAACCCCCACCCTGCGGGACAGGCTGGGCTGTCACCTCCACTCGGACTCCCTGCAGCTCCAGGCCCTGGGCCTCCCTCCCACCGCTTCCAGCCTGGGGCTGGCAGATCTTGACTCCTTCTGCCCAAGCCCGGTTGAGCTGCCGGAGCTTTTCCCTACCTGGGGAGCCTCAGGTGACTCCCACCTTTCCTACCTCTAAGCCTTTCTGAGATGGCTTCCTGGGGGAGTTGGCACCCAGAAGGACCTCTACACGCACAGAACAGAAATGGTTTCGTGTTAGGGAAATTGCCGATCCCCTCTTCATGAGAAAGGGCACTGAGGGTTATGAATTACCTAGTGCCCTCCATGGGGACAGGACTTCCACTTACGGTGGCCTCCACACATTCCCGAGCCACTTTCTCTGCCATAGCGTCATACTGTCACTTGCTACTCATTTTCCTTTAGAACAACTAACTCCCTTTCAGTGAATTCATTTTAAAAGGATGACTTCAGGCCAGCTCCAGAAATGAAAGTTATGACTCCAATAGTCTTGTTATGATTCAGATGTGCATTAAAATAAATTTACGATGACTTGAATACAAGAGCGTGAATGTACGTACCCCCTCAAGTCCCCACACTCTGGGATCTGCTGGCCTCATTCCTCTCACTCCTCAGAAACCCCCCACAGTGGACAAACGACCTGCTCACTGTCACATGGCCACTCAAGGCAAGTCGGAATTGGGTGCGCGCTTCTGGACCGCTAATACTGAGCTCTCTCCTGCTGTCCTGTCCCTGGTCCGGGAGCAATTTGCACTACCCACGCCAGGGAGTTGAGCTGACACAGTTTATAGACACACACCTTTTACAGCAAAGATCTGCCTCAAAGCATCTCACTCAATACTGTCTCCTCTCACGGATCCGTTAGAAAGCGGGCCCAGGGGTCCAATTGAGACATCATAATACTGGTTGCTGCTTTCACAATCATTAGCTTCTTAATCCTCCCAGTGAGAGGTTAAAAAAAAAAGTGTGAACATTCAAACTGGGCTCCCGGATTTAAGTGGCTTAAGCAAGGGCCCCTGGAGAAGGGAAAGCTGATGACAGCTGCCGCACTTTGAGTGGTTACCATTCGGCAGGTGCCCACCCGCTAATCCTTGCAGCAGCCCCGCAGGAATGAGATGACGCCCCATTTTGCAGATGTGGAAACCGAGGCTTAGAGAGAGAAGGTGGTGGGCACAAGGTCGCGTAGTTCCACTGCAGCAGTCGGGATCTGGATTTGGGTCTGACCCCTTCTGCCCACGTGCTTTCTTCGGAAGGAACATTAACAAATTCTGAGACTTGGGTTACAGGTCTAGCCCACGTGGTGCATAATAAACGTTAGTTGCGTGCATGCGTGAATGAATGAATGAAGTGGGTGTGCCCTTGGACAAGTTACTTCACACAATCGCACTCACACAACCACACACAGTGTGCATGTACACACACAGACCCCAGCTTTAGTTTCCTCGTATTAAAATGGGATCTTTGCTCATTTATGTTACCTTCTTGGCCCCAATATGCGTTTGAGTTTGTAACTTCAGGAATGGAGGTTTATTTTTATGAGTCCAGAACTGTGATAGCTCGTAGTAACTGCACTACTCTATTAGCTCACGGTCTGAACGTTCGCTGCTCAGAGTGTGGCCTCTCGGCCTGCTGCGTCAGCATCGCCCGGGAGCTTCCTTGACCTGCTGACCCAGAGTCTGCATTTTAACAAGACCCCCAGGCCAGTCCTGTACAAGTTCAAGGACACTGATAAGGTTAAGAACGGGAAGCTGTGATCAGTGGGAAATCCATCTCCATCTGCCCGGGCACCAGATCTCTCGACTGTCAGAGGGGCTGCGGCTGCTGGAGGCCTGGGGCTCACTGGAAGAGTGGAGTCAGCAGTTTACCTGCCTCTTGTGTTCGCAGCCCCATGTTTGTGATGGGGCGACCATGAGCAGTAGGACCAGTCCCCCAAGATTGCCAGCATGCTTGCCTCCTCTCACACCGGCTGCCAGGCTCTTTAACACTTTGGCATCATGGGGAGACTCGTGACCACAGTCCACACCTTCTTAACCCCCACTGGCACGCTGTGGCTCCGTGGCCACGCTGCCATCCACAGCATCACGCCTGCATCCAGCGACGCTGCCATAGCTACGGGCAGGATAATCCCCGGGCTACATGGGAAGCGTGCTGGCCTGGCTCCTTCCATGGGTCCATCTGGCTCTGACTGCCATCTAGAGAAAGCCATCAGATACAGTGGCATCCAGAGTGGTGAAGCAGGTGTCTGGGGCATCACTGGAAGACACCCCAGGCCACACTGAGCTCCAGGTTGTCACCTGACACTTGAACAGTGATGCCAACTCCTCCACCTTGCACAACAAAGCTGGCGTTGTCCACATGCCCACTTCCTGGTATGCAGGTAGGGTGTGGCTACAACTGCAGGTAGACCTACCGGTGCTCATGACCTCCAAGGACTGACCATCCTGGACCACAGCAAGAGCACCAGAGGAAGAGAGGGGCTGTCCGCTCCTGGGAGCCCCCGCCCCACCACCTCTGCACCATCTTCATCCTTGACTCAGCCCCAGCACAGGCACCTGAAGAAGGGAAGGGATTTGCGAGGCTTATGCCATCACATGCCACTGGGATTCTCAACGAGGTTGATGCCATCGTTAGCTGGGAAGAAAGGAGGGAAGAAGGAGATCATCCCGTATATAATCCACTCATTTGCTAGATTCTCAATTCCCCCGGGTGCCTCAGGATGAAAGAGTTAAATGCAGTACCAGTTTTCAAAATAACACCCCCCAAAAAGGAAACAGATAAAAGTCCGCACTTTCCCAGAATCACACATGTGCAGAAGGAAAATCTCTCCGCACTTCTGGAATGCCTATTTCTGGCACGCTGAGTCTTCCTGGGGTTGCTGTGGTGGGAGTGGGGGAGGATTTCTGGTTGGCACAGCAGGAGAGGGAGCCCTGCCTGCGCGTGGGGAAGGCAGGCAGATCTCTACAGTTCAGAGAGCAGAGGATGCTGGGGTGAGGGGAGCACGCGGAGCGTGGCGGAGCAGTTGTGGGGCAAAGACTCTCGCTTCAAATTTACAGGATGCCAAGTTAATCCCAGCCCATAGGAATGTTGCCATAGATTCAGATATGTGGGACTATTTACATATTTATTAATGAAAACATATTCCAAGTTTTTTAATTTAATTCAGTAACAAACACACTCAGATCGTGGTCTTTTACCAATGAGACTGCAGCTGCTTCAGAACGAGACAGCTCATTCTCCAGTCCTGGGGGCTTCCCTTGGGATTGGACTGTTCCAGCTTCTCTTTGAATATGACACACAGTAAAAAGTCCGTTTTTACACAGCCGTTCAGTACCCACGCATACACACATAACACACCACATGTTTTCACGGCTACGGCTGGAACAAAAGCTTTGCACAATTCGTTCTTACTCTGAGCGGTCCAAGCTGATGCTGTCTGTTCCATTTCTCTACTCCCAACTGTAGCTCTCCAAGTGGACTCCAGAACTCCCACGCTCATCCCAGGGGTTTGGGACTCATCCGGTGAAGGGACCGGCAGTCACATGGTTCAAGTCCCAGTTCCCACGCCCGCAGGTTGTGTGGCTTGAACAAGACACTGAGGCTTCCCCAGTTTCTCATCTGTCCGTGGGGGAGGACGCCACTGGCTGCCTGGCCCCGTTGTGAGCACTAAATGAGGCCGTGCCCACCAGCCGTGAGCGCGGGGCCTGGTGCGCAGCGCACTCCCAAGGGGCCGTGAGCTGCCCTCGGTGTGGTGGTCGTCACTGGGGGCTGCAGGGTCCTGGTTGCAAAGACAAACTCCAGAGCCGAGCCGCCTAGGTTCAGGTCATAGTCCCACCCCTTACGTCCTGTGTGGTCCCGGGTGAGCGACTTGGACTCTGTGCCTCCAGGTCTTCATCTGTGACAGGAGGCTGTGAGTAGAACCCCATTCCCCGGGGCGGTTACAAGGATTAAAGTAATGAATCAGATAACGGACTTAGAAGAGAGCCTCGCTCTTCACACACACTGGGTCAGTGATGGATATCATTATCATCTTCGCATTTAATCCTCACACATCCTTGGGAGATAAAGACTTTCCTCCCAATTTCACAGGAGGGACGTGAGGCCCAGAGACTAGGCGGCTTGCCCAGCGTCTGGTTGCTACTGGCTGGTAGAGTTGGAATTACAAGTCGGTCTGAGCCCCCAGCTCAGGGCCTGAGAGAGACTCAGAGCTCTGGGGACCTTGGAACCTTTCTCAGGAGGCACAAGGACACCCCAGCCACTGCCCAGCATGCCAAGGAGTATGAATTGGCAGGTCGGTGCAATCAACAGACGGGTTGTCTAGAATTTCCCAGGGCTCCGCAGCGAGGACTGAGCTGTGCTGTAAGAGACGACGTAGAAGTAAACTGTCCATTGGTGAAATTATGCTCTTGCAGAAGTCCCTCCAGCTCAGTTCTATCACCTTTTCATCGCCTGCTTTATTGTCTCCCACCAGTGGTTGGGTGCTGTGTGCCTGGGGATCCAGTTGAGTCAGGAGCTCAGACCTCTTGCATCTCCTGCTCCACACTCTGGCTGGAGCCTAGGAGATGATCCAAGATGTGCCTTCCCCTCCCAGCCCCACCTGAACCCCATGGACTGAAACTGGGGTTGGGGAAGGGGAGGAATATCAAACTGATGTCATTGGAGAAAAGGAAGTGGATGTCGAGAGTCAGGAAACCGAGTTCTGGTCCAAGTTGGGAGCTATCTGGTCATGTGACCTGGACCAAGCACCCTCTTTCTGACCCTTTGGCCTCAGTTTCTCCATCTGCATAGTGAGTGGGGGGAGGGATTCCACTCTGACGTTTTGAGATGCTATATTTCCTTTCCCTGTAGTCCTTCAAGTTGTACCTGGCAACAGAGCTCACCCAGAAAGGGTTTTCGAGCAGGAGAGCTCTAAGACGGGCCTCCGATAAGCTTTTATGGTTGAGGAAGTCCCTGGCAGCAACCCTCTAAGTTTCTCGCCATGTAAGCTGGCATCTGAAGCCACAGCTTGTGTGGGCATCACTATGACAGCTGAAGCCCTTCAACCTCGTCTTCTCCCCTCCAGGTGTCACCACAGCGGCCCTTCCACGTGTGTCCCAGCTCTTGGCGAGGTGAGTACCCCTGCCTTTTCCCTTTGCCTTGTCTCCGCACCCTGTGCTCTCTTCTTTCTCAGAGGGCACACACCTGGAGGCAGACTCCCGGAGAGGAATCACAAGGCCAGCACTGACGAGCTGAGCGGCCTTGAGCAAAGCACGCCACCTCCCGGACCTCAGTCTCACCACCTGGAGAAGGAGGCAGTCCTGCGCCTGCCCTGTGGGATGAGCTAGCACATGGGAAATGCACTTAGAAGGGGGCCTGGAGCAGTGTTTTGGGAGTGTTGGCTGTTGTGTTCATCTTTCTCTGTTCTTTTTCCGGCCTTTTCTTTCCTCTCTCCTTCCCTACGTACACACTCTCTCAGTCCCTCTCTCCCGCCCTTCTTCCCTGTCTCTCCCTCTTCTTTTCCTGGTTCCTTTCCTCTTCCTCCTTTTCTCTCTCCCCTTTTTCTCTCTCTCCCCCTTTCTCTCTTTGTCCTTCTTTCTGTTCCTCTCTCCCACCCCTTTCCTCCCTGCTTCCCATCCTTTTCTCTTTCCTTTCTTCTTCTCCATCCCTGTCCCTCCCTCCTTTCATCCCCTTTTTTTTTTTTCCTGCTGCAATGCTCACCCGATGCTCCTCGGTAGCAAATCCTATACACAGCCCTGGAACCTTGGGAGTCCCAGCCCTTGGAGATCTTCCAATCAGTAGGGGAGATAGGCCGGTAAATCAGAAGTCTCACCAGTACAGGCAGGCGGCATAGCTGGTCCACCCGAGGTGTGGGCAGGGCAGTGAGAGCTCAGGGACAGACATAACTAACCCAGGGCCCTCAGGGACCTGCCTGGGGGAGGCCCCCTGGGTTTGGCCTGGTGGGATGGCCAGCAACTCCTTATCTGGACACGCTCCCTCCTTGACAACCCTGGAGAAGCTGTTTCTAAGGAGCACACTCTCTCAGCCTTCCTTCCCCTCCAGACGTTTTGGGGGTTGTTAGTAGCAACGGAGGTCTGCTAAATCTTCCTAACTTGTTTTATGGCCTCAGGATTAGAGAGCTCCCCCATCTTTTCTCCAGGATTTCATTTCAACCCCAGTTTAATCCAAGCCGGGTAAATTGGTCTTGATGGGAAGCAGAAGTTGATCATCTCAGATTTCCACCTTCTACCTCTAACGACAGGTGTGAACTGGGAACATTTCAGATAAGGTTCACTGCTAAGTCCCAACCCACGGGAAGCAGTTCCAAGCACCTCACAGAGAGGAGGTATGTGTGGGCTAATCAGACGCCTTTTGGTATTGGTTCTGGTGTCTCCAGCTCAAATGAGTTTCTTAGGCATTTTAGAACCAGTTCCCCAACCCTGCATCACAGGAGGAGCCAAAAAGAAAGGGAGAAAGACATGAGACCACCTTTTTACCATCCCATAAAGTGCTGCACCCACCTCACACCTGCCGTGAGGCTTCACAAGTGGAAGGAGCTCTGGACCCGGGCAGGTTAGCACTGAAATGAAGAAACCAGAATGGAATCAGATACACGCCTGGGGAATACCATTAACCTTGACTGGCGCACCCGCCGGTCAGAGTAGGTGGATACAGGATGTCAGGGGCCGCGGCTCTAGTTTCCAGTCTGACGAGGGGAGGGAGGGGGCACGGGCATGGCACAGGCACAGTGGTTAAGGGCATGGCTCCACCCCAGGGTTCAAACTCTGTATCGGCTCTGTGTTCTTTTGGTACATTCCTTAATCTTTCTTTGGCTGATTTCTTATCTGTAAAATGGGGATACAAACTACAACTACCTCTAAGGGTTATCACAGTTGTTATGAGGTTTAAATGAGCCAATCCACCTAGAAATTAGGACACTACCTGGCACATGAAAGACACAGAATGGTTGGCTGTTTTTAACAGGAAGTGGGCCCAGCAGAGACTGTTTGTAAAAAATATTTTATTATTTATTTTTAGAGAGGGGGAGGGAGGGAGAAAGAGAAAGAGAAACATCGACTGGTTGCCTCTCGCAAGCACCCCAACCAGGGGAACTGGGCCGCAACCCAGGCATGTGCCCTGACTGGGAATCGAACCAGCGGCCCTTCAATTTGCGGGATGACGTGCAACCAGCCTAGCCCCATGGTGGTCGAGGCCCAGCAGAGACTGTTGCAGACAGAGCGTGGGAATCTAAAGTGATGGTCGCTACTCAAATCTCGCTGACAGCACTGCACAGGAGTGCAGGCACGGGCTTCTGCTTTGCGAGAGAAGGGGGAAATAAGGAGCGAGGGGAGAGAATAAAGCCACCTGGTTTAAAAATATTGGCCATGAATTCAAATAAATAACTGTACTGGCCAAATGAATGATATCCATGGAGTTTATGTGACCCCTGGGCCACCATCTTGCCCCCCTTCCTGCTGGATCAACCCACCTTGACTTTATGTTTTACTGCCGGTAGGTGAGAGGCAGCAAAGTTTCCTGGTTACACATGTAACCGTGGGCCCTGGAGTCGGATTCCCGAGTCTAAGTTCTAGATTTCCCACTTGCCAGCTGTGACTTCAGGTGTCTGAGCTTCGGTTTCCTCTTCTCTAAAATGAGAGGTGTGAGACCCTCCACTCCCGCCCCAGAGAGTTGATGTGCTCATGTGATGAGACTCCGTGCGCACAGGGGGCCTGTGGGACACATTTTCTAGCGCCATTGTATCACAGATGTCTTAGGGAAGGACCCTTGAGATCCTAGCCCTTCGTGGAACCGGTTACTCACTGTGGAGTACAGAATCCATTTATTCTGTGGTTACAAGTAGCAGAAATTGACTCCAGCTGACATAAGCCCAAAATGATTTTTGGGGTTTTTTTTCTTTGAGGTTTCTGTGTTCTTTTTTAATTGAATCTATTGGGGTGACACTGGTTAATAAAAATTATGTAGATTTCAGGTGTATAATTCTCTAATACATCATCTGTATATTGTATCGTGTCTGCCACCCCAAGTCAAGTCTCCTTCCATCACCATTTATTCCCTCAGCCCCTTTCCCTCTGCTCATCACCATACTGTTGTCTGTGTCTATGAGAGTTTTTTTTCCTTAATCCCTTCACTGGTTTCACCCAGCCTCCCAGCCCCGTTCCCTGTGCCAGCTGTCAGTCTGTTCCCTGCATCTGAGTCTGTTTCTACTGTGTTTGTTAGTTTATGTTATTCATTAGATTCCACACATGAGTAAAATCATACAGTCCTTGTCTTTCTCTGGCTGTCATTTTTCGCTTAGCATAGTATCCTCGTGGTTCATCTGCGCTGTTGTACAAGTTAAGATTTCCTTTTTTTTTTTTATAGCCAAGTAGTATTCCATTGTGTAAATGTACCACAGCTTTTTTATCCATTCATCTATTGTTGGGCACTTGGGCTGCTTGCAAAGCTTGGCTATTGTAAATAATGCTGCAGTGAACATAGGGGTGCATATGTTCTTTCAAATTAGTGTTTTGGGTTTCTCTGGGATCTCTAGGTCATAAGGCAGTTCCATTTTAAATTTTTGGAGGTTCCATACTGCTGTCCACAGTGGCTGCACCAGGCTGTTGTACATTCCCACCAATAGAGCGCAAGGTTCCCTTTTCTGCACATCCTCACCAGCTCTTGCTGTTTGCTGATTTACTGATGATGACAGCCATTCTGACTGGTGTGAGGTGATGTCTCATTGTGGTTTCGATTTGCATCTCTCTGATAATTAGTGTCATTGAGCATCTTTTCAAATGTCTATTGGCCATCTCTAAGTCTTCTTTGGAGACATCTCTATGCAGATCCTTTCCCTCTTTTTAGTTGGATTGTTTGTTTTCTTGGTGTTGGGTTTTATAAGGCTTTTTTTTATAAATTTTGGATATTAATCCCCTATCAGAGGTATCATTGGCAAATATGTTCTCCCTTTCAGTGGGTTGTCTTTTCACTTTGTTGATGGTTTCCTTTGCTATGCAAAAAAACTTTTTTGTTTGATATAGTTTCATTTGTTTATTTTTTTTCTTTTGTTTCCCTTGCCCAAGGAGATATGTCAGAAAAATATATTGCTAGGAGAAATGTTTGAGATTTTACTGCCTGTGTTTTCTCCTAGGATTTTTATGGTTTCGAGTCTAACAGTTAAGTCTTTGATCCCTTTTGAATTTATTCTTGTGTGTGGTGTAAGAAGGTGGTCTAGTTTTTTTTTTTTCTTTTTTTTTTGCATGTATCTGTCCAATTTTCCCAACACCATTTATTGAATAAACTACCTTTACCCCATTGTATGTTCTTGCCTCCTTTGTCAAATATTAATTGATCATAAAGACATGGGTTTATTTCTGGGCTCTCTGTTCTGTTCCATTGATCTATATGTCTGTTTTTATGCCAGTACTATGTGGCCTTGTAGTACAGTTTGATATCAGGTAGCATGATTCCTCCAATTTTATTCTTCTTTTTCATGATGCTATGGCTATTCAGAGTCTTTTGTGGTTCCACATAAATTTTTGGAATATTTGTTCTAGTTCTATGAAATATACCATGGGTATCTTGATAGGAATTGCATTGAATCCATAGATTGCTTTGAATAGTATGGAAGTTTTAATGATGTTAATTCTTCCTAACTATGAACACAGAATTCTTCCTAACTATTAACTATAAGCTTCCACTTATTTCTATCTTCTTTACTTTCTCTCTTCAGTGTCTTATGATTTTCCCAGTAGAGGTCTTTGATCTCCTTGGTTAAATTTATTCCTAGGTATTATTTTTTTGATGCAATCATAAAGGGGATTTTTTTTTAGTTTTTTTTTCTCATAGTTCATTATTGGTGCACAGAAATGCAACTGATTTCTGGAATTTAATTTGTATCCTGCTATTTTACTGAATTTATTCATCAGTTCTAGTAGTTTTTTAGTGGAGTCTTTAGGGTTCTCTACATACAGTATCGTGCCATCTGCAAATGACAGTTTTACTTCTTTCTTCCCAACCTGGATGGCTTTTATTTCTTCTTCTTCTCTGACTGCTGTGGTTAAGGACTCCAGTGCTATGTTGAATAAGAGAGGTGGAAGTGGACATCCCTGTCTTTTTCCCAGTCTTCAGGGAAACACTTTCAGTTTTTTCCTATTGAGTATGATGTTGGCTGTGTGTCTGTCATATATGGCCTTTATTATGTTGAGGTATTTTCCCTCTATTCCCACCTTGCTGAGAGTTTTTATCATAAATGGGTGCCGGATTTTATCAAATACTTTTTCTGCACCTATTGATATGAACATGTGACTTTTATCCTTCATTTTGTTTATGTGGTGTATCACATTTATTGACTTGTAGGTACTGTACCAACATTGCATCCCTGGGGTAAATCCCAGTTGATCATGGTGTTTGATCTTTTTAATGTATTGCAGATACAGTTTTCTAATATTCTGTTGAGGATTTCAATATCTATGTTCATCGGGGACATTGGTCTATAACCTTCTTTCTTTGTAGTGTCTTTATTGTGTTTTGGAATTAGGATAATGATGGCCTTGTAAAATGAGCTTGGGGGTCTTCCCTCCTCTCGAATATTTTGGAATAGTTTGTGGAGAGGCGTTAGTTCTTCTTTGAATGTTTGATGAAATTCACCTGTGAAGCCATCCAGTCCAGGACTTTCATTTGTTGGGAGTTTTTTGATTACTGCTTCAATTTCATTAGTTGTAATCTGTCAATTCAGATTTTCTGATTCTTCCTGATTGACTTTTGGAAGACTGTATATTACTAGGAATTTATCCATTTCTTCCAGATTATCCAATTTTGGGGCATATGGTTGTTCATAAATGTTCATACAACCAAAAGGACTTTTTTTTTGCAAGACTTGGACTTGCTCGCCGTGAGTGAAAGCAGAGTAATCAGGCCTCGAGAAAAACCACAGATAGGACAGCTCCCGGGATCCGAGCAACAGGGGTGCTCTTCAGAGTGTGACTGTTGGAGTGAATTATTCGGCCTAAGATTTAAATTTCCAGGACTGAGTCTGATTGGATGGTCTTCCATCAGCCACCCATCCCTGGGCTAAGAGCAGGGCATCTTGATTGGCAGCCCTGCCAAAGCTGCAGTCAACTGGAAAGGTGTCTAAATTAGGATAGACAGTCAGGGTGGGACAGGGTGTGCTGCAGTAATCAAACCCTGGTCTCAGTGGTTTAACGTAACAAGGTTTGTTTCTTGTTCACACAAAATGCAGTGTGGATCGGATGAAACTCTCCGGGGAGGCTCTTCTCCACACACTGACCCAAGGACTCAGGATGTGTCCGTATCATAGCTCTGCAGTCTTAATCTGCACCCTCCACAGTTGCTGCTGAAAGAAGAGAGAGGGCAGGAGGGTCATAGGAAGTGGTTTTATTAGCAGACCTGGGAGTGACTTATACGCTCTACTGGACAGAACCCAGTCACATGGTCAAACCTGCCTGTAAGGGACACAGAAAATGTGATCATTGTAGGGCCCAGGAAGAGAGAAAATAAAATGGAGTTTCATGAACACGTAGGTTGCGTCTGCCCTGGAAAGAGTAAATACCCAAAGGAAAATGGTGGTGTTGATACCAAAATAAGGGGGAAGGGATGCCGGCCGGGGCTTGGAGACTTAATCTTCTCTCCTTCCATGCAGACCTTGCCCACGTTTCCTGCCCAGCCAGCCTCCCACGGCCATGGCAGCCTACGGCCAGACACAGTACAGTTCGGGGATCCAGCAGGCCACCCCCTACGCAGCTTACCCACCTCCAGCACAAGCCTATGGGATACCTTCTTACAGTGAGTACCAAGCAAAGGCCTTGCTTTTCCCCTGGGGCCCCAACATCATGGTCTTTCTTCTGTCCTGTTGCCTCAATTAAATACAGAATGATAAATGATTCCCGGTTCATTTTGTATTGGAGATAGAGAAGAATAGACACTTCAAATATTGTTCAAGTTCTACAGACTATATCAAGACCTCTTTTGATCGCAAGAATTAGAAACTTAACCCAAGTTGGCTTAGGGGAAATGTAAATTTAATGATTCACACAGTGGGAACTTACTGGCCTCAGGAATGGCTGGATCCAGGTGCTCAAATGATACCAGGAAGAATACATCCCACTCCATGTTCAGATGTTTTCCTCCGAGTTGGTTTTACTCCCACACAGATTCTTCCCATATGGCAGCAGAGATGGTGCCAGTCATCTCTGGGTTTTCATCCTTTCTGCTCACATTCCCAGCAGGAGAGCTCATCTTTCCCACGTGGTCCACGAGAATCCCACATTGACCCTCACTGGCCCAATTGGGTCATGTGACAATACTTAGAGCAAGGCAAGAAGGAGAGAAAGATAAGGAGAGTGAAGCATATGATTGTATATGAGGGAGGGATGGTTCTCTAAAAGGAAAACACAGTGATGGTATCAGAAAGAGAAATGGATGCTGGGAAGGCAAAAACAACAGACCTCTAGACCCTGTGAGACCTTATTGCTAAGAACCAAGGCCACCATCCACAGTGCACCTGTCCCCGTCTGCATTAGTCAGGGTTCTCCAGAGAAGCAGAACCAGTGGGACGGAAATAGATAGTTGAGATAGACAGAGAGATAGAGAGATGGAGACATAACAGGCATTGGCTCTCCTGATGTGGAGGCAGAGAATTTCCAAGATCTGCAGTTGGCAAGCTGGGAACCCAGGAGAGCCAGTGGTGTCGTGGTGTGCATGCACAGTGTCAAGGAAGAGAAGAAGGTCGTGAGAGCTGACAGAACAAGGAAGAACAGGTTAGGTCCCAGCGCCATGCAGGCCTTTTAGATGAGGGGCTGATTCCACTGAGAAATGAGCGTGCACAAGGTCAGGAGGCAGAGCGTCCAGGCAGAAGGGGACCACAGTCAGAAGAACAGGGATGGGAAGGAATTTGGCAAGTCCAAGAAGCCCAGTGACTGGAACAGCGTGGGGGACAAGGTGGGCAGAGCCTGAGGGCCCTGGGAGGGGGTTGGAGCTTGATTACAAGTGAAACAGGAGCTCTCAGTGGCAGGCGTGTACGCACAGGGCTGTAGGGCACAATCTGGATGCTTTACAGATTGCTCCCACTGCCGTGAGAGGTCGGATGGCAGGGAAGTGGAGGAAAGACAGGAAGGCCAGTGGGGAGACTGATAAAGCCCAAGCAGGTGATGGGGGAGGCCTGGGACAGCGCAGTGACAGGCAGAGGAGACAGATGCAAGAGCAGTTGGGGAGGTAGCAGTGACAAGTCCTGAGGGGCCTCAGGACAGACACTGGTCACAGTCAGCATCATGGAGCTGCTGCCCCCTCTGGTTCTCAGTGGAAGGTCCCATCATTATCCTCTTTTGAGGGACAAACAAGTAAGGCCTCAGAAAGGGCACGTAACTGTCCCACAGTCACCCAGCTGGTCAGTGGAAGAGGTAGAATTCAACCCAGCAGCCTGGCTCGGACGGCAGTCCAATCCCAAGACCAAGCTCCGTTCTGGCGTGTGCATTTCATAAACCCTGGGGGAACTACCTGTGACAGGCCTTGGCCAACGGGGGTGGGCATCATTTTTAACTTTCTGTCCCTCCTCTGCTGAAATACTTGTGATAACAGCACACGTAAGTTACCCCACCTGGCCGACAGCCAAGAAAAACGAAGCCATGTTATTTTTCATCATGGAAGAGAAACCTCATCCTGTTCCCAGACAAAACATGGCATCGGGTGGAAATTAATTTGGTTCAAAGTCATTTTATGGTCTCAGTCACTTTCAGAGAGTCTGTTCTCTGGCCATGCAGCTTCGCTGGTCAGAGCACGCATGTCCTGGGCTCCCACCCAGCCGCTGCCCCTCGCCGGGTCAGAGACCCTGGTGAGCTTCGTCGTTTGTACGGTGCAGCCAGGCTAAGTCTGGCCTCCTTGCGGTTACTGTGCGGATTCAGCGAGATCTTCTACCCAGGGGCCCAGCTGCCTTTTCTTGTACAGGGCCGGATAGCAAATATTTTCGGCTTTGCGGAGTACACAGTCTTGATAACAACTACTCAACGCTTCCATCAAAGCATGAAAGCAGCCGGATAATATGTGATGAGTGTGTTTGTGTTCCAATAAAACTTTATTTACACAAGCAGGCAATGGGCCAGATTTGGCCCATGGACCATAATTTGCAAAACCCTGACTTATAGGAAAGACTTAGCTCCCAGGACCTGGCTGAAGGGAAATGCTCAGTCGGTACAGTAGAAGCCAGACTGCTATGCTGCTCACACCTGGAATGGTCTCGTCACGGAATAGTGGCAGGTGGGATGAAAGGCTGTTTCCCTTCTCATATGCCTGGGCCTGAGCAAGCGGTGTTTACTCACTGACTGCAGAAACCTTGTTGAATCTTGTTAGGAAACTTGTATTGCTCCTTGGCAAATAGTGTTACTGCCTTTGTTTAAACAGTCGCAGGGAAATAACACAACTGAGCAAACTGGAGGCACGGAAGTTAGGACTATTGGGTATTTTTTTTCTCAATTTATTATGCAACATTTAAGGACCTATGTAAAAGCACAAAGAACAGCACTACAAACACCCATGAACCGACCATCCAACTTAAAAAATAAAACATAAAGGGAGGTTCTCCCCTCCTCTCTTCTCAGAGGTACCCACAGCACTGGATTTGATGTTTATTGTTCCCTCTGTTTATCATTTCTTTGTGTAGAATAGGGGTCAGCAAGCTTTCTCCACGAAAAACAACCCGTTAGTGAACATTTTTGGCTTTGCAGACCACACAGTGTCATAACTACCGAACTCTACCATAGTAACTTGAAAGCCCCACAGATAATACACAAATGAATGGATATGTCTGGGTTTCAATAGAACTTGATGCAAGAAAACAGGCAGAAGGCCGCATTTGGCCCATGGGCCGTAGCTTGCAACGCCTGGTGTAGAGTATTGTTCTGCATGTTTGTGGAATGGATGAATGAACACATTCTTGCAGCTTGTCTGTATCTGTTTACAGTGAAAAACGTACATGTTCTTTGACTCAGCACTTCCACTTCTCATACCCAGCCTGGACAAACACTAACATTGCGTGAGGCGGCATGTCCATTCTATCCCGGGCAGTGAAGGTCAGAAAATGAGAATGAGCCTAGGGTCCGTCATCAGGGGACAGGCTGAATGAGCAGAGATAGTCCATACTTCGGCTTTCCACTTGGCCACCACAATGAGTGAGCAGACAGCTTGAGAAGAGTGAGTGAGGGAACCTGGAGAGAGCCAAGGTCAGAGGGTGAACAGAGCCCAGGCAGGACCTTGGGGCCACAAGGAGTTTAGATTTGACTCCAGGTGCACTGATACACCATTAAATCTCCTAGTGGACTGAGCCAAGAAAATGCCTGTAAGTACCGCTAGTTGCCGTCACCATTATTGTTCCTGAAGTCTTCCTCCAGCTACCGTACGAGATCCTTTCACACCCACTATTGAGAGGCGTCCAGAGATGGAAAGGATAACCTTGACTTCAGAATTATTGGCCAGTTGTGAGACCCTGATTGAGTAGCCTGGCTTTAAAAAAAAAAAAAAAAGATTTTATTTACTTTTTAGAGAGAAGGGAAGGGAGGGAGAAATAGAGGAAAGAGAAGGGACCGGGCCTGCAACCCAGGCATGTGCCCCGACCAGAAATCAAACCAGCAAACTTTCAGTTTGCAGGCTGGCACTCATTCCACTCAGCCACACCAGCCAGGGCATAGCCTGGCTTTCTGAACCTCAATTTCCACATCTTTAAAGTGGGGAGAGCAATCTTGCCTGTGCTGCGGTATTGCTGTGAGGATGAAAGAGATGTGTGTTGCTAGGTACCTCGTTCAGAGCCTGACATGTCTATTCTTTCCCCTCCCATTACTCCCCCGACAACCCTGCTGGCGGGTGTTAGTGTCTTATTTCATAAGGAGAAACCCTCCAAGTCACCCAGGAATGCCACAGACCTTCCAGGACTCCAGCGCAGACCCCGCGACTCAAAATCCACCCTTTTCACCCTACTAAGCATTCTCCTCATTTACAGAAGTGAATGGGTGACAAGGAGGGAAAACATAGTTACAAAACCATCCCCAGAACTCGAAATGTTCTTTTAAAAAATGAAAATTTAAATAGTATCAGGATACTACTTTACACCTATAAGATAGAGATAAGCAAAATTTATTGTATTTTCAGTAAAAATACAATGCATGGGCTTTTGATAATGGATCAGCCTCCCTCCCTCGATACAGTCCCTTCCCCAGCCAGTTGCTCATGCAATTGGTGCCTGTGTTTGGGAGAAGGTGTCAGAGTTTGGCTAAAACAGAGGGAAGATTTTTAACTGTGGCCTCTGGATAAGCAGGTGGCCCCTCGACAACAGCAACAACAAAAACCAGAATATGTCTCAAGGTTAAGTGGTATCATCCTTACCGGGGGAAGGCTGGTTCATGTAACAGCTTCACCCAAACTCTTGGTGAACTTTAAGCCATGCGAGGTGCTGCTCTGTGGAGTGGGGGGTTGAAAACTCAGTACCATCCGAGCCAGGCAGGAAGCGTGAAGCCGACCACATGTGCGACATAATGAGGGCCTCTTACCCTGCCTTTCTCTCCCTCACTTTCCATAGTGTCCTGGGACGTTAAATAAAAATGGACAACCTCAGTGAAAAAAGTAGCACTTTAAAACCAGCCTCAGTGTTTCAGAGACGGTGCTGCATCTGCGATGACCAGGAAGCGCAAAGAGGGAAGCCTACGGGGGCAGCTTGTCACTTGGGAACACGGGCGTGACACCATCCCGTTGCTCAAGCAAAACCATAAGTTCAGATTTTTTTGTGAAACCTCCTGATTTTTAAACAAAAACAGTTAATTTCATATTTCCCTTAAAAATAGGCAGGTCTAGCACAATATGTGTGTAGACAAGCGTTGGCTCACGAGCCACCCGTTTGCAACTCCCGGTTTGGACTCAGTAGCTCTTCTGCGGGTAGCAAGGGAGCATCCTAATCGCATGTCCCTGGTGCTTCTTCTTCCTCCTTCCAAGGCATCAAGACAGAAGACAGCTTGAACCATTCCCCCGGCCAGAGTGGATTCCTCGGCTACGGCTCCAGCTTCAGCACCCCACCCACTGGACAGAGCCCATACACCTACCAGATGCACGGTCAGTCAGTGTGGCGCTGCGGCCCCTCCCTGTCCTCTGTAAAGCGTTGCCTGAGTAGGGTGTCGTTCATTCATTTGGTCAGCAGATTTATTGAATACCTACTATGTGCCGGCCTCTATCTCAAGTAGTGGAGTTACAGTGGTGGGCAGAATAGATACATCTGCCCTCACGGAGACCGAGGCTACGCAAGGCAACGAATAAATCAGCTCATTCGGGAGGAGTTGAGTGCAATAAAGCCAAAGAAATGTGGTGTCTGGATAGGGAGTGATGAGCAGGTGGGGGTCAGGAGGGTTTATGGGGATTTAGGTAGAGTCTTCAGGAAAGGTTCTTTGAAGAGCTGCTGGTGGACAGAGACCCAAAGCGGGGAGCCAGCTCTGTGCAGACCTGGGGAAAGAGCCTTCCAGGAAGAGAACAGTCAGTGCAAAAGCCGTATGGAGGGAAATGTCCTCACGCATTTGAGGCACAGAACTAAGGCCAGCGAGGCTGGAGCCGAGTCGGGTTCGTAGACGAGAGAGTCTTGGAGAGAAAGCAGAGCTGAATCACATGGGGCCTGGCGGGCTTTGATTTTACATGTGATGAAACAGGAAGTCCACTGTAAACTCAGAAACGCTGGGTGGCGCAAATATTGGCCAGACAGGTAAAGGAGCTATTTCAGCAGGAGGTTCAAGGCTTTGCATCCCCTCTGGGTGGCCTTGGAAGGGAAAGAAGGAACCGCAGCGTATAATTCCCTCCTCAGATATGCCAAGAAACTGACTCGCTAGCTTCTCCTGTGCCCACCTCCACTCTTTACTCCCACTGGGAGCATGTCAGGGCTGATGCATGGAACAGAGGGCTGATGGCAAAAATTTTGGAGATCTTCATCCTGGTATTTTTTTCCTTCATGAAAGCTGGTAACAGTGACCACCTGTTGTCACTGGTGTGAAAAGTCACGTGCAGACCTGAAGGGGTAATGACAAGGTGGTGGGCTAATGAGCAATTGTCCTTTTTTCTTTAAAAAAACTATTGGCACATATTGTCACTTACCTTTATAAAAATGGGTGTCAGGGGCAGCCGTTCAGGAACACACACTGAAAGGACGACAAAGGACCTGAGGGGCATGTAGGAGAAGCGCGGTGATAAGCATTAATGCCCAGCACTTGCAATAGCTTCCACATAAAAGTCTGCCTCGCGCTGCTGGCGACACCGTCGGTAACCTGGACCAGACACGCACCACGCGCCACCTGATAGTGCTGGGTCGTCTTATACAGCCTTTGTGGCACTCCAACGCATTTTTGCTGGTCTTATTCCCATTTCACAGGGGAGGAAACTGAGCATAGAGGCACTGACTGATCTACAAGTGCCATGGGAAACAGACTGAGCTGGGCCTCTCGGGGGTCTGGTAGAATCCCAACCCCCAGCCTCACCCAAAGCCCACACTTTTTACTACAGTACTGTCTTACCTCCTTTTCCTCTGCTGTCACCTCTGTCATTCCATAGTGGCCTTTCTGAGTTCCACTGAAGGGTATGAGCTCCTGGGACCCTTCCCTAAGTGGAGAGTGAATTGCAGTGCCAATCCCAATAATAAAGACTTGTGAAGACACTGAACTTGAACTTGGATTTGGGCCAGTCTCGAGCCAGATTTTTCCAGCTCTGCCAATAGCAGTGCAACTCACTGCCTCAGGGCCTTTAAGGCTGCAGAGGTTAAAGAGCGAACACAGTCCACCCTCCCCCAGCCTGACAGCCTCTCTCCACCCTGCTGTATGATAAGTGAGTTAAATTATGTAGGAGTGACTCCTCAGCCACTCATTCATTCATTTATTCTGGATTATTGAGCACCAGCTGTACACCTGGCACCCTTTTAGGCCCCGGGGGTACAGCAGTCAACAAAGACAACTCTGTCATGGGAGAGAGACAGGCTGTAATCACTTAACAAATAAACAGATGGATACAGATATTGGGAAAGCCTGTGAAAGACAAAAAACGGCAGTGTGATGGGCAATGAGTTGGGGCGTAGTGATGGACATCACGCAGGTGACTGGGGAGACCTGAGTGATGAAAAGGATCCAGCCATGTGAGCAGCTGGAGGCAGGACAGCCCAGGCAGAGGGGACAGCAAGAGCAAAGGCCCTGAGGCAGGAAAAGGCTCTTCGTGTCGAAGGACTCCCAGGGAGACTCATGAATCTGGCTGTGGTGAGTAGTGGAGAGGAGATTAGAGGGCGAAGCAGGAGCCCTCCCTGGACCAGGGTGTGTAGAATAAGGCCCTTTCTTCTCTGGTCCTTACAGCACCCCCAGGAGGTGGGTACCATCAGCTCTGCCTTAGGGGTGACAAAAATGATGCTCAGAGAGAAGCTACTTGCCCAAGATCACCCAGAGCTAATAAGCGTTCTGAGCTGGAATTCAGACTTCGGTTTCTAGAATTCCAGAGCTTGTGCCAGTCATCCCGGTGCTACTTCCTGGACCCCTTCGGGACCCCTAAGCTCTGCATACATGCCATTCCCCTTAATCTTCCCAGGAGCCCGATGACATAGGTTCTGTCATGGTCCCCATCTTACAGGTGGAGACACTGAGGCACAAAGTGGTAAAGTAACTTGGCCAAGGTCACGCGGCCGTGGCAGTGGGAGTCAAAACCAGGCACTTGCACTCCGGAGCCCAGGAACATAACCGCCACGCCATCCTGCCCTCCCAACCCCTGCGGGTCCTTCTAGAAGATGCTTCTCCATGGGTCAGCGCAGGCCTAGGCCCCACCCCACCCCCACCCCAACCCCCACCAGCCCCTCCCAAATGGAAAAGTCTCTCTTGCTCTGTCTCACCTGCCCCACCATGAGAATAATCCAGGTTATTTTCTTAATCTTCCTTATGGCCAAGATGCCAGAAAGGCTACGGCAGCAGCTGGACTTTGTCCCAATTAAGTGCCTTCCGTCTGATGCTAATGGCCATAAACTGCTCTTGAGACAGCCCAGGCATTTTGCAAGCCTGACATATTCCTCCTTAAGTATTTTTTTTCAAACACAAACACACAGAACGCTCGCACACCATGCCCATGTGCTTCTTATTAACTTTTTTCCCAGTCGCTCCAGAGGAGAAATACCTCACTGTCAGAGCCCTCTGCGCGCACTTCAGAATGCAAGACAGTGGTCGAGCTTCGTGTCTCAGACGGAGCAGGGAGAGTACAGGGAGCCCCAGACCGACTGAGTTAGGGGCCCGAAAGCGGTGACTTGGAATGAAGTCGGCCCATGTTTAGAAGCGGACATGGATTTTTTCCTTTCTAAGAATTGAAAGTACAATTTTGTAGCAGCGAAAGACCTAAGCGGGGACCACACCATCATTTTACAGATGACTGAACTGAGGAGGCCCTACAGCAGAGGGGGTTGTGCACAGTCACAGAGCAAGCACAGATAAGCCCAAGGCCTCCCCCTAGGTCTTATACCAAAGTCTCAGAAACTTCCAGAAACTTCTGCAGAGCCACCACCCCTCAAGGCCCTGGTTTGAGATCTGTATCTGTTTGGATAACGCTGCCTCTCCACCAAACGTACAATAAACGCAGAAGAGAAGAGCTCACAGCACTCGCTCGGCCTTTGCGTGATTGTTTATTTTCTTTTTGGGGGTTCACCCAGGGGTTTTTAGATCTGAAATGTGTTTCTCATGGGTTTGATTTTTTTGTTGCTGTTGTTTCTTTCTGGCTTCTCCTTAAAACACTGCTAGTCACAGAAGCGACCACAGAGATACAAAGGAGAAGGGAAAACAGCCTGAGCGTGTGCTGTAAGAACTCGCTGGAGGTTAGGAGCTCCGTCCTCAGCTGCGGTCAGTCCCGCTGTGTCCCACACCCTGCGGCGCGACTTGGGTGGGGCTCTCAACTTCTTTGTGCCTCGGTTCCCTCAACTGTGGAATTGGCATCGTAGTGAGAGAGGTGGCCGAAAGGGCCTGTCGGGGTCACCAAATGGAGTGATTCTTGAGCCCCTCAGATGAGGCCATAAAACCTGGATGTTCTTTTTATTATTCTTTTCGTAACACGGTAGTTAAAAGCGGTAACTCTGAAGGCAGGCTGAGTTAACTTCCCAGTTCTGCAAGGTAGCAGCACGTGGCACTGAGCCAAGTTACTTCTTAGTACCTCAGTTTTCCCCTGGAAGGTGGGGGTGCTCGTAGTACCTACGTACGGGCTGCTGTGGAACTCAGTGAGTTAATGGTGTGAAGTGTTAAGAACAGCGCCTGGCACAATGTAAGTGCTCTGAGCTGTTTCATCACTGTTTTATTATTGTCGTCCTCATTTCCGGTTTGATGGTCTTTGTTCTTCCCAAATTCACTCTCTCCTGAACTCTCAGGTTTAAGTAGCTGTGGTCAGAGGGAAGAGGAATCGGAACTGGAGACTGTTGAGCCATCATGGCCGCATAAACTCCTTAGTTTAGGGGGATTTAGAGAGCGGGAACCCTCTTTGATGGAAATTCTTTTTGTATTTACTGAAGGAAGGTGGGGGAACATTGATGCTGAAGCTCAGAACCCAAAGTGGGCTACTCAGGAGCAACATAGAAATATGTCATTCGAGGATGTGAGGGAATTTAAGAATCCAGCGAAAGGGTTTACAAGCCAGGGATCTCGGCCCTAGACTTCCAAAGCCAGTTTGTGGCAGATTCATGAAATCTGGCACCATCTCTCACAGCAACAATCTGTGACTGTGGACACGTTACTGAACTACCGTGATCTGTGTTTCCTAGGTCTGGCAATGAGGTCAGAGAAGGTCATGGTCAGATACATCAAACGGCGTGTGGCACAAACTTAACTAGAATCTTTGCTCGGGGACCTTTCAGAGCCTGTGCAGACTGGCGTGCCCTGGGACTCCCCGAGAATGGACTTTCATAGTTGGTCTTCTCCGGCAGATCTGAACCGGCACGCTCTCGCCAAACCTACCTTCTGTGCTTACCCCGAAGGCCCGGCTGCGAGGCTCTTCAGGCTCCTTCCTGCGTTACAATTCTTTGATTCTCTAATATTTCTTTCATGATGAACATGCATGTGTTCCTTTTCTTTTGTATTTGTGTTCATTTATTTTTTGACGAGATAGAATTCACATACCAGAAAATTCATCCTTTGAAAGTGTACACGGCCAGGGTCGTCCTGTACTTACAAAGTTGTGCGCCCACCACCACGATTTAATTCTGTGAGGCTTTCGTTACCCCAAAAGGGATCCCCAGTAGCTGTCACTCCCTACTTCCCTTCTTGCTGATGTATTTCCTTTTGTAATAAGGAAAAAAGATACGTTTGAAGTTCCTCTTCCTCTATATAAGTGTTTTGAGCAGGGTTGTACATTTAGTTGGTTTAAACACCTGCAGAAACCTCTCTCCCACCCTCCTCCCACCCCCACCCAGTTTCCAACCCCCCCCCCCCCCGAGTTAACTGCTTCGACTAGGTTCTAGGGACTCATCCAGAATTTCCTTTTGCAAACAGAAGCGAATAGGAACACGTTGTCTATTACACTGCATGTTTCTCTGACAAGAAGTAACTCAGGTGTGAGTCATAAATAAGGAAATGATACCAGTGGAATTCTGAAGGTGGATCGGTTCATTTGCTTTTAAGGTTTTCTCCTTACCACTGGTTTTAAGCAATTTAACTTTGATGTGCCTTGGCGTAGTCTTCTTCACGACTCTAGAGCTTCGGGTTCGTGGAGCTTCTTAATCTGCGAGTTTATCATTTTCATCGAATTCAGAAGTTTTTCAACCATGATTTCTTCAAATATTCCCCCCCCCTCTGCCCCCCGTGTCTTCAAGTTCAATAAGTTTTCTTCTACAGCATCTGCTCTGTGGTTAATTACACCCTGGGCCATTTTCATCTCATACCTAGTTTTCATCTCCCGGAGGTTGATTTGGGTCGTTTTAAAAATATTTCCCATGTCTGTACTTAACATGTCCAGTCATTCTTCTGGCTCCTTGAACAGACAGAATATAGTTACAGTAACTTTTAATTTGCTTAGCTACTAATTCTGTCATCTGAGTCATTTCTGGCTTAGTTTTCATTGATTTTTCTCCTTGTTACAGGTCATATTTGCTTGTTTCTTTGCATGCTTGATAAGCTTTGATTGGACATTGCAAGTTTTACCTTGTTGGGTTGCTGGGCACTTTCCTATGAATATTCTTGAGCCTTGTTCTGGGAGGCAGCTAAGTTGCATGGAAACAGTGTGAGTTGTGCAGGTCTTGCCTTAAGCTTCGTTAGGGAGGGCAGAGCAGCATTTTGTCCAGGGCTCTGTCAGCCTAACCAGTTTTCCCACTACTGAGGCAAGCCTGTCTGAGTAATCGTCTGCCCAGTGCTCCGTGAATGATGAGGTCTTTCACACTGGCTGGGAAGAATAGAAACTGACTCTCAGTTTTAAGTAGCTGTGGTCAGAGAAAAGAGGAATACGAGCTTGAGATTCTATTATGAGCACTGAGGATTGGTCCTTCCACTCCTTTGAGGTGGTTCTCTCCCAGCCTTGAGTAATCTCCTTACAGGTGTGTGCTGATCGGAACTCAGGTGGACACTCAAGGGAAATGTCAACAGTCCTTGGCATTGTGCCCTCTCGGTGCGGCTCCCTTTTTCTGCCCTCAGCTCAGCTGATTCTCTCCACGTTGGCCTCCTTGGCCTGGCAGTTCCATCTCCTCAAGTCAGAGGTCACTGGGCACCACCTGGGACCCCTCCCTAGCAACGCCCCACACCAGGGCAGTCTGCAGCTCACCACGCATCCCCTTCTCTCAGGCATCACTGTCTCTCCTTGTCCAATGCCCAAAGTCTTGGAAATCTAGTTTTTAAACTATTTCACCTGAGAGGTGAAGTCTGGTTCCTGTGACTGAGTCTCAACCAGAAGCGGAAGGAAGGCTGTACTGGTTCACTTGCATGCTTTCAGTCCATTCGCTAACAGCAAGGTACCTAACCCAGGAGAGGGAAGCAGCCTTGCGGGACCTCAGTTCTGTTCCTGGCGCCCCGCATTCTTCCTCTGACCTCAGTGGCTACATGCTCTGTGTTTGAAGAACGTGTTTGCAGTTTCCCCCAATCTTGTGCCCTGTTTCCGTCATTCAGCCCCTTGTACACCCTTCCATCAAGAGACCTTCACCTCCTTTTTGAAGCAAAGTCCTCTGTTTAAAGTAACACTTCACTGTATATTTTTATTTACTTATTTTTTTCACCGTGCTATTATTGTTATTGGATTGTGTTGCTTCTGTTAACGCCCTGATTACAAAGTCGCATTGCTTTTGAGCAGTCTGCCCAAACTTTATGGCAGAAACACTTGTCTGTATTCTTATTTTTGGAGGTAACAGACCACCCACACTCTTCTGCACTCGGCTTTCTTCACTCAGTACTTACCTTGGAGAACTTTTCACGGCTGCCTATTGTTCTGTTGAATGATGCACTGTAAATTATTTCACCAGCTCCTTGTTGGGTGTTTCCAGTCTTTTGCAGTTACCACCAGTATGTCTGTGAATAACTCTATCTGTGTATCATTTTGTTTTCCTGCAAGTGTATCTGAAGGGTAAGTTTCCAGAAGTGGGATTCAGGGTCCAGGGGAAAGTCAGTGTTTAAATTTGGTAGCAAGTCCATATGGAGTCTCCAGATTTAAACACCCACCAGCCGTGTCTGCGTGCACCAGCTTCATCAGCCAGTGTCATCTAAGTATCAGAGGTTCTGCTGATCCGATGCATGCACAACGGTACCTCAGTGCAATACTCATTTGTGAGTGTGTTACAAAAGTTCATCATCTTTTCAGATCTTTGACCAATTTGTGTTTCCTTTTCTGTGAACTAGGAGAGTAGACTTGGAAAACAGTGCCAAAGACGAGCAGTGAGGTGGTAGGCATCCCAATATCTAAACACATTATAAAACTTCAGTAGTCAAAACAGTGTGGTTCTAATATACAAACAGATTGACTGACTAATAGGTGAGAATATGATCCTGAAAGAGATTAACATATCAGGGGATTTAGAACATCAGGCACATGGCATCTTACGTCAGTGGGAAAAGATGAAATATTCAGTGAATGAAGTTGGCATAACTGGTTAGCCATCTGGGGAAAAAATATCTTCTATTACCATATACCAGGAAAAATTCCAAATGGATCAACAGTTGAAATATCAAAAGTAAAGCCATCAAAGTACTAGAAAGAGAATGAGCAAAATTTTTATAACCTTGGAGTAGAAAAGGCTTTTCCAACCGTGACTCAGAAATCCAGAAGCCACCCATGAAAAGATTGACAAGTTTGTGGATTTTTTTTTCTTTCTGGCACGACAAAGGACACCAGAAGTAAAGTCAGAACAACAAAAACAAACAACAAACGGCAGACTGCGAAGAAATGTTTACATCTCAAATCTATGAATTGAACCTGCTCTGGGATGTTATTCTTCTAAATAAAAGAGAGAAGAGAGGAGGCGTGATGTTCTGGGAAGAGAGGTGGGCTGTGGCAAACCAGAGAACAGAGGCCCGTCAGAGGTGGGCGGCAGGTGTTACACCAAACTGGACCCCAGAGAGGCCAATTCTTTTCTTTTTCAAGGTAATCCTCAAACCTGTGAAATCTTTTATTTTAATGTGAAATCTGTTTTCCTCCAATATTGGCAACTTATTTAAACACTCTCTTTAAAATACCTTGCCAAGCAGATGAGCATGTGCAAGGCTGCTCTCTACGCCTCTATCTTGCAAAGCGGTTCCATATTTTCTTAACTGAACCACAGGTCACAAGACCAGGAATGGAAGGAGAAAATTACTTCCCACGTGGTGATTCGGGAAACCAGGAAGATCACCCCTTTGGGTCCTCACCTCCAGCAGAGGCATGTCTCAGAGGACTTGAGTGGTGGGGCGTGGTTAGGGTTGACTTGGAACCCAGTGGCCTCCTGAGGAAGTGGTGTTATTTCCCTATTTCTTTTTGGCAGCCGTACATTTCAGGCCGTCCCGGCCCAGCCAGTTTTGAGCAGGTTGCGTCTGTCTGGTCTCACTGTGTCGGTCAAGACAGGAGCCAGGCTTGGCATCCTGCGGGCTCCAGGACTGCAGTCAGGTTTCCGGGTGTGAGTCAGCACCTCCCCTGCACACGATGGCGTGGGCGAGGTTTTCTGACACCTGTCAGCACCCTTGCACCGGGCAGCACCTCCACCCCGGTGGTCACCTTCTTGTCACCTTCACGTGTCTTGGCAGGCTTGCTGCCTCCTGCTTGAGCTGAAGTCTTCTGGGGACCGAGGGGACTTGCTGGGAGTGTCTCTGCCTCCCTCGTATAGGGTGCTCTCCGCCGGCATTATTTCATATTCGATGGTTCCGCTTGCCTCAGGCTTAATCCTTCCGACCCTAATCCCCCTGCCTTTTGTACTGCTTTTACATTTTTCATGTATTTCTTTTGAATTACATTAGTAATACTAATGTGTACTTTTCTGTAACTTCTCTGTATGTGTTTTTTTCCTCCCACAGCTGGAAGATTGTTCTTTTTTTAAACAAACACTATCCTGCTGTGTATCTTGTTTTAAAAATTGCCTTTTGTGTATATCACTAAATAACATACTTTGGAGATTTTTCAAAGTCAGTTCAAATAAACTCTCCTTATTCTATTTTCTGGTTCCTAGTACTCCATGGAGAAAGCCCAGCCCTGGGTTTGAATCCCAGCACCAGCGCTTACTGGCTGTGTGGCTTGGGCAAATAGCATCTCTAAGACTTGGTTTTCTCACCTGTGAAATGGGGTCTGTAGGAGTAGCTGACCCCACAGGCTCTTGGAGGGCTGGATGCCAGGTAATATGAGCGTGAGGGTTTTCACGACAGCACGTAGAATAATCAGGGCTCTTCGTGAGGGCTGGCTGTTACTATTGTTATGGATAAGCCATGGTATTTGGCCATTACCCTTTGGACGGGCAATTACGTTGTTTCCAACATCTCACTGCTTCCACCTCCTCTGAAGCTTGCAAGCTCTGTCTGTACCTTTTCTACCCCGGGAGTGTTGGGTGCTGCACTGGAGCTTCGGTGTTGGGCCATTTGCTGTCCCCACTACTTTGTACTGGGGTCCCCATCTCTGTGTGTGTTTGTCTCAACCAGGGTCCCTCTCCAGCTTCCGTGGCAAGCCTGCCAGGTCTCCCCAGACCTTCCTTCTCCACCACTCCAGCCCTAAATTGCAGTCTCCAAGCACTGGGTGCCAGAAAGGACTGTGCAACCCCCAGAAACGTGGGCCAGGGTCATCCCAGCAGGTGCTGTGTGTGGGCCCCAGCCAACTGCCTGACCTTCAGATCCTCAGGCTTCTCTGACTGGTCTCCCTCCAGACCCCTGGGAATAAAATAGGGATGTGGCTAAAAAGATGCACGGGAGGACTCCACCTTGGGACAGGGGTGGGATTTGTGCCCTCAAAGGCCCAGAATTGCGGAATTTGCTGTTCAGAGGCTTTAATTTCTCTCATGCCTGTGACCTGCCATGGGGTCGTTAATCATGTGGACGTTGGATAGTGCACATTGGAAGGGCTGGCCCGTTGCCCTGGCTTGGAAGGTGGGGCAGGTTCTTAAAAGGGGCAGGCAGGCTCAACTGCGGGTGTTTGCTCAGCATGGGGCAACATGGGGGATATCACACTCTCTCTCAGGACTGAGCTTCCGCATCTGTAGGATGAGAGAGTTGGACTAGAAATCAGTAGCTTCCAGCCTCATTTGATCTCCATGCACACAAAGGAAGACTCTCTGCATCGCGGCCCCGTGCACACTTCACGTGCGGAGGCCCGTCGCCAAGGTCCCACAGAAACTGCGCTCTGAGTGTGCTGCATGCTGGTGCTTTCCCTTCTGTCTCACTGAAGGAAAAAGCAAACAGAGACAAAACACAGTCCTCTTCTGTTTCATTGAAAACAGTGCTGGTTAGGACACATACATTGATCATGTGGCCCACTAATGGGTCACAACCTACAGTTCAGGACTCTGGACAAGTATCAGGTCCTTTCTGATGATGGCTTGGTGACGAGAAGGCTGAATTGTTTTTTATAATAATTTCTTTCTGCTCGACTTTAAAAGGACACGTTTATTGTGGAATGATTGGAACGCACCATAAAAGCACGGTCAAGGAATTTTCATTAGTAATCTGTATTCTCACCGTCCTGGGAAGCTACTTTGCTTTCTCTTCTGTTCTACCAGTTCCCTTTGCGTTTTTAACTTAGCATATGGTAGAGTCTTGAACAAATTTACATTCTGTTGAACCCATAGATTTAGATTTTGGGGGTTTTAAAGATTGTGTGCATTTCCTCATCTCATTGAACTTTCTTTGCGAACCTGCTTTGGAACGACTTCATAGCGCTCCATTGAATCGGTGTGCCACGATTTATTTAACGAATTACAGAATGATGGGCACTTTCATTCAGCATTTCCCATCTCCTACGGGGGTTGGCGAACTACGGCTGACCAATCGGCAGCCTGTGTTTATAAATAAAGTTTTGTCGGAACCACCGTGCCCATTCCTGTTCGTTTTGTCTAGAGCTGCTTCCTCACTACGACGGCAGAGCCGAGTAGCTGCAACAGAGAGCTCTTGCCCTGAAAAACCTAAAATGTTTACTGTCTGGCCCTTCAGAGAAGGTTTGCTGACCCTGCTCTAGTAGATGAGGTCACAGTGTATTTGCATTCACATTATTTTGATATGTTTGGCTAGTTCCTCCTCCTTAAGAACATATACTAAATGTATTAAAAGGTAATTTGGTAAACCCCTTAAGCTTCTGGCTTTCTTTGAATGAAATGTAAATGACTAGATTGAAATGAAGGGGGAAAAGGACTTTTTATTGAGTAGTGCAATGATGGGAGTGAACATATGACTTATTGCCCAAACCTGGACATATTTTTGGTGTGAAAGGGAACACCACAAGTACTTATGCCAGGACAACAGCGTGATCCGGGGTGGCCGTGGATTATGGCCGTGGAGAATGCATGGAATCTTGTAGAACTCATGCTCGAATGATTCTGGAGAGGGTTTGGGGCCTGCTCTACCACTAACTGCTGTGTGACTTTGGACAGATCAGTGTGCCTCTCTGGTTTTTCCTATTCTCCACAGTCATGTCAGCTGCCCCCACCCCCACCCGGCTTTTTTCTGCAAATTATCAAAACCCAGAGGAAAAGAGGGTTCTCTCTCCCAGATCCAGTTTCAAAAATCCCATAAAAGATCTCTGAGTGGTTCTTAAACCAACCATGTGGTCAGAGACTGTGATTGGTTCCTCCTGAGTCACATGCCCATGCCTGGGGCAAAACGAAATGGGGATACACAGTGGATAGACTAAACCAGTAGATGACCGATATTTATAGTCCCTTCTGTCTACCAGTGAGCTAATGAATGGAGATGGCTTTTCCACAGAAGAGCCATTTTTCAAGTCTTGTTCATTGAATCTCTATAAAACATTCTCAGTATATAGAGTGCTGTTGAGAAATTGGACAAAGATGGGGAATTCACACATGAACTTCCATTGGGGAAATTTTCTCACCTTATATGGGTTCTGAGAGTTTCATAGACATGGGAGGTGTTTTCATCACTACTAATAGCATTAACTGGGAGTCTGATGGTTTCAGTCTCAAGAAGCCAAGGTCTAGATTGCAGCTTTGCCCCTTAGAAGCTGTGTGACCTTGGTCAAGTGACTTAGCCTTTCTGTGCCTCAGCTTCTTCAGCTAGGAGAACAGCAGTTGTCCCTACTCACAGGACTGTTGAAAAGATGAAGGCAGGAAGTGTCCATGAACTACATAGAATAGTCCCTGGCCTATAGTATATGCTTGATAAACACGAGCTGTTGAGTTTAAGGAATTCCACGATACTTTTTTTTGAGAAGTTGTCCATGATATTAGTGGAGACTCAAGTCCATGGAGTATTTTTGATCACTCTAGAGCAAAAGAATAGAGGCCAAGAAAAATCAAATATCAAAATCTACTAGATAGAACTCAAGATTCCAGAATTGTGCTTCTAGAAGGGATGGGAGGGATCATCTCGGTCACGGGTCAGCTTTCTGAAAAGAGCCAAACAGGAGATATTTTGCAGATTTGCAGGCCATACAGTCCTTGTCACACTGCTTGGCTTTGCCACTGTACCGTGAACACTGCCACAGGCGGTTCCCACACAGGTGGTGGCCGTGTCCCAGGAAAACGTCACTTTCACAAACACGTGGGCAGTGTACAGGCCATAGTTTGCCTACTCCTGATGGGAGTTGATTGAGGTCAGCTCACCTCTAGGTCTGGGTAAGTCACTATGGCTGCCCTTAGTGCTATTCCCTACTTTGTCCCAAAATGGCCTGGAGAGGCGGGACAGCATGTCTGCCCCTTCTTGTGTCTGGGCAGGGGTGGCAGGGGGAGCAACTGATTAAATCTGGCCACTGAGTTGAGAATAGAAATGACCATATCACTTCCAGGCCGGGGCACTCAGCAGCCCGTATGACACCCTCCAAGATCTCTGACCGTGTTCAGATTGGGGGGTACTCCGGGGGCCCCTGGGGGACTCCAATGAACAGAGCCCTGGCTGACCCTCAGAGGACGTACAGCATGAAGGAGCAATCTGCTCTGATTGTGTTTATTGGGGATGTCTGTTACCCCAGCATATTATAGCCACTCCTGACCGATTTATTGGCACAGAGATTATTTTACGTGGTCCATGAAAGTGGAATTAAGAGTCATCGGTTCACGTAGTAAAGAAGCCACATCTCCTTCTATTTTCTTTCAGGTTTTCTGGCTCAATAATAAAGCAAATAGGGAAGTCTCTATTTAGTGTTAGTATGTCTTTAACACCTCTAGTCCCTGCAAATATTTATTTTTAATAAAGTCAAAGGAAAAACCCAGGTTTAGAGCCTTTGGCAGGCAGCAGGGTTTTTTTTGTTTAATAGCTTTTTTTTTTAGGTTTTATTTATTTATTTTTGGGGGGGGGAGGAAGAAAGGGAGGGAGAGACACATCAATGTGTTAGATAAACATCCATTGGTTGCCTCTTGCACGCTCCCAACCGGGGACCTGGCCTGCAACCCAGGCATGTGCCCTGACTAGGAGTCGAACCAGCGACCTTTCAGTTCACAGGCCAGCACTCAGTCCGTTGAGCCACACTAGCCAGGGCCAGGCAGCGGTTTTTAGCTAGAACTATGAATATTTGTCTTCCGTGTATTTTTTATTTTTATGTTTTTATTATCGATGGCACGTGGTACTGATTTTACATTCGTGAGGTAATTCTCAGACAAATTTACTTAAGTAAAAACAAGGTGTGATTTTATGGATATTATAGTTTAGGAAGAAGCTTAATTTTACAGAACGGCAAGTCACTCGAAAGTAGATCTAAGGGAAATACTAAGTAAAACAACACACAGGTTGCTCGAAGGGATGGCAGAAGCATAAGGATGCACAAATTTAGTTCATTATCATCCTTGCACAGATGTGGGCATGGAGGCTCCTAGAGGGGACACGCTCTGCCCAGGCGACCCAGCTTCCCAGTGGCAGGGCCAGGAGACACTCCTGAATTCAGCAGTTCAGAGGCCAGGCTGTCCTTGGGCCCATGGCCCTGTGCCCACCGAAGTCGGAAAGAAAACTGGTGAATACCAGCAGGCTGACAAGCTCCCCTGAATCCGCTTCCTGGGGCTGCCATAACCAGGCACCACAAACTGGGTGACTTCACAGAGCAGCAACTCACTGTCCCACAGTTCTGGGGGCTGGAAGTCTGAAGTCGAGTTGTTGGTGAGCTTGGTTCCTTCTGGACGCTCTGAGGGAGGACCTGCTTCACCCCTGTCTCCCAGCTCCTGGCAGCTGCTGGCAACCCTTGGCATCCCCATCCCCGCCTTAGTCTTGACATGATGTCCTCCCTCTGTGTCTCTGCCCCCCATGTACCTCTTGTTATAAGGAAACCAGACATTGGGTCGGATCCCACCTAATCCTGTATGACCTTGTCTTAACTTGATTACATCTGCGAAGACCCTGTCCCTACATAAGGGCACATTCACAGGTACCAGGGGTTAAGAGTTGAACATACATTTTCGGGGGACATAATTCAACCCACAGTATCACCCACCCAGGGTCCCTACATGAGCAGCCAGAGGCTTGGAACTGAGAGCTGTGTTCTGTCCCTGAGATAGCTGGGCTTTGCAAAAATTGAAACCACCCAAGCAAAACAGGTCGGTCAAGGCCCCTGCCATTCAGCTGGCTTGCATTAGTCTCAGTCTAAGACTGTGGCGGCAAAGGCGGTCCAGACCCCGGCAAGTTCACCAAGGAGAGGCCGCTGCCAGCAAAGGTCAGGGCTCACTCTTTACAGTATAAATATAACCCCGTTCCCGGCCACCCCCCTCCCATAGCCACACAGTATCTCTTTCAAAGATCTCAAAACACCGAAGCAGACCGTACCAAATCAACTTTATTGTTTTAAAACCGGCCCCTTCTGTCTGCCACCACCCACCACCTCCTCCCCAAGAGGGGAAAAATTTCATAATAGCTGCCTCTCCAGCATGTGCCTTGTTCTCTCCTACTGGCAGCTCAGCACCCTGAGGCGGTGACTCTAATAGCGCGTCCTAATATCCAGCTTTTGTTTGACAAGTATTGAGTGACTACCAACCTCCTCGTGGCCACCACGAATCAATGACCAGTTTCGTGGCAGGTGCTGAATAATGGTGAAAATAACTAACAGGATGAGGGCTTCCAGGGCCAGGCAGCAGGCTGAGCACTGTGCCTGCATTCACCCCTCAGTCCTCACTTGTAGCAAGTTCATTGCCATTTGACAGGTGAGAAAGCTGAGGGTCCGAGGAAGGAAGACCACAAAGCTGGGAAGGGACATGGTATTAGGGCTGGGGCACGGTCACCGGCGTCCTGCCAGGTGGGAGGTGAGGCTGTGCAAACAAATCTGGCAACACGGGGCTCTATGCATGGTCATACTTTTTGGTGGTAGCGTGTTTAATAACTTCTTCCACCTGGTTTAAAATGCGGGACGATATTTTGGTAAACGGAGATGGGAACGAGCATTTGTCCTTCTGCCTCAGGCTCGGCACTGACTCTGATTCTCCTCCAGAACGGAGTCAGAAGTCCTTGTCTTTAATCGTTCCCCTCCAGTAGGTTCTACCCCGTGGCGCACACAACCTCAGGTCATCCCGATAACCAAGTGAGAGGGTTCAGAACGAGTTCAAACCCCAGTCTACCATTTAACAGCCATGCGGCAGGCAAGCAGCGTGACTTCTCTGGGCCTCTTTCTCCTCTTTTGTAAGAGTCGGGTCACAGGAGTCCCCACCTGGTCCTTCGTGTTGCCGTGAGACTGTCACGATGACTACGTGACTCCTCGTGAGGACTGAGAGACTCTGAGAACAGAGCGTGACACAGGAGACGTTTCACGAGTAGTGCTGTCACTGCTGAGTATTACTGTGGTAGTTTCCCATGGCTGCTGTACCAAATTACCACCAAATCAACGGCTCACAACGGCACGGGTTTATCAAACCTCAGAAATCACACATGGTCTCACTGAGCTAAAACCTAGGTGTCGACGGGGCTGTGCTCCTTCTGGAGGCTCGAGGGGAGAGCCTGCTTCCTTTCCTTTTCCAGCTTCTGGAGGTGCCCACATTCCTTGGCCTGTGGCTCCTTCCTCTGTCTTCAGAGTCGGAGACCGTGGGTCACGTCCTGTGCATATCTCATCATCCTGATCTTCTGTGGTCACACCTGTCTCTGACTCTCTCTCTCCTGACTCTCTTGTCCACCTGGGTAATCCAAGATGCTCTTCCTATTTGGAGGCCAGCAGGTCAGCAACCTCAATTCCATCTGCACCCTTAGTTCCCTTTTGCCGTGTAAACTACCATATTCACAGCTTCCAGGGTTCTGTTCACCGCACTCACTCACTCTCCAGTCAACAAATATTTATACATAGTAATCACCTGGCACCAGGTTTGGGGTCACAGCAGTGACAAAACAGATAACAACTCCGCCGGTGCAGAGCCTACATTCTAACGGGGACAGAGAGACAATAAATAAGATTCTTTTTTCATAGTGTCTTGGACAGTGATGGATTCGTTCAGACACATGGAGCAGGGGAGGAGATGAGGAAGCCAGTGCAGGGCACATGCTATTTTAGGTGGGAGTGGGGGTCAGGGAAAGCCTCGCTGACCAGGGGAATTTGAGTAAAACCCAAAGGAGAGGACGGGAACCCGACAGAGCAGTCTGGAAAGGGCATGCCAAGCAGCAGTAACACCTGCAAAGGGGGCAGTGCAAAGGGGACCAGCGTGGTTGGAGCGGAGGTAAGGAGGGTCGGGGAGGGAAGAGATGATGCTAAGAGCTGGCAATGGGCCAGGTCAGGCGGGCCACTGTGAGGGCTGTGGCTTCAGAGGGACAGGATTGGACCGAGGTTGTGTCTCACTTTCCTTGGGCTGCTGCCACAAATTACCACGAACTGGGTGGCCTAAAACAACCAAAAGGTACTCTCAGTTCTGAACGCCAGATGTCTGAAATCACGGTGAGCAGGGCCACGCCCCTTCTGAAAGCTGAAGGGAAGGATTCTTCCTGCGTCTTCTAGCATCTAGGGCTCCAGGGCGTCCTTGGCTTGTAATTCCGTCCCTCCAGCCTCTGCCTCCATCCCCATATCATCGTCTCGTCTCTGTGTCTCTGTCCTTTTCTGTCTCTTACTGGACTCAGGGCCCACCCCAACCCAGGAGGAAGCTCATCTCCATCCTTACCATGGTTAAAGACCTATTTCCAAATAAGTCATGTCCTGCGGTGCCGGGCAGACATAAATTTGTGGCAGCGAGGTGGGGGAAACAACTCAACACACTCTAGGTTCTAGCAGGCTCCAGAATGGGGAGAGTACTGTCAGCCAAAGAGGGCTGGGCACAGGGTGACCAGCGAGGTGGCGACTCAGTTGTCCAGGAGACAGAAGGGGCATGGACTGAGGGCAGGAGGGGGTGAGCAGCCCATTAGTGGCCCTGTCCTGACCCAGGCCAGGAGACTTCCGGCTTCCTGTGGCCCTAGGCAAGAGCATGAAAAGTCAGGGAAGGGCCCCTCTGTCCCCTGCCATGCAGCAGGGGTCTCACACTTAGAGTGGGACAGATCAACTGTTGCTTCTGCCCACACGAATGCTCCTGGGACAAACCCACAGAGGCCAGAAGGAACCATGGGTGGGGGGGTGTTTATTGTTGTAAAAAAAACACACACAGCATAAAATTTACCCTCTTAACCACTTTAAGTGTATAGTACAGCACCGCCACCTCTGTGCACATTTTTGTGCAACAGAGCTCCAAAGCTTTTCCACAGAAACCGTGTCCATTGAATAACAGCTCCCCCTTGTCCCCTCCTCCCAGCCCCTGGCAATCACCATTCTGCTTCCTGTTCCTAAGTGTTTGACAGCTTTACATTTCTCATAGCAGTAGAATCATGCATTACTTGTCTCCAAGGGGTTTTTTAAGAAGAGAATAGAGACTTCTAGAACAGCAGGGCAGGTGTGGACGAAAGCCCGGTAACAGTGAGTTTCCGACGCTTTTGACCTACACCAGGTGCGGGCCCACGCGCCCCACCTGCCCTCCGCCCGTTTGTGCGCAGCCCCGGAGCTGAGAACGGTTATTACACATTCAGATCGTTGGGGGGAGGGGGGTGCTCAAAAGAAGAAGAATATTTCATGACACATAAAAACGATACGAAATTCAAATTTCGGTGTCCACAAATAAAGTTTTATCAGCACACAGCCACGTCCATTCATGGACGTTCTGCTGTGGCCGCCCACACACCACGGGCAGAGTCGAGCAGTTACAGCAGAGACCGTGTGGGCAAGGCAGAGAACACTAACCGTCTGGCCCTTCACAGAAAAGGTTCGCAAGTGGCCTAATCTAGTCGCACAGAAGAGCTACAGTTCACAGTTTAACACAGTGCCGCACTCACGCGTGGACGGACGCAGATATACCACAATCGAAATAAAGTATCAGAGTAACAGTCCCTCCTCCACCCCCCATCTGAGCTAGACCCAGTATTTCGTCTTCTCTTCCACTGAGGCAGGGTGTCTTGCAGTGGAAAGGATGCCAGCCTGCCTGGGTTCACAGTTTGTTTTGCTTCTTGCTGGGTGACCGTGGGAAATTGTTGAGCTTCTCTGGGCTTCGGCTCCTTCACTAAATTACTTAGTAGTGCGCAGCGTTTCTCCTTGCTTGCCGACTGTGCGCCAGACGGATGTCAGCCACGTTAAGCACTGACGCTTACCTTTCCTACGTGGGGGTTTCGTCTGCAAGACACAGTTCGTGGCCCACTCGTGGCTCCGTGCAGTTTGTAAACACTGTCCCGCAGGGCAGCAGAAACGGTGGGGTCTTCCAAGAATGGTATGATCCGGTTGGAATCCACCTTCTGTCTTCCTGAATAGGGGCTTCGGGTAAGTTCCTTCCGCAGTCTGAGCCTTGGTTTTCTGCTCTGTGGAATGGAGAGAGCAGCACCCACTGTGTAGGGCTGAGGTGAAGACCAGTGGGAAAGCACAGAGTCAGGGGGCAGCACCGGGCCTGGCCTCTGAGACACTCGGCACGTGCAGCCCCCACCACTTCGTCCGTCCCCTTTCTCTTCGCCCCCAGTGAGAACCACAGCGGTACAGCAGTGGCTGCCCTCTGTGCACCACGTGGTTGACAGCACGATGCTGGCAGGGAGGGGCTGGAATTGGCCTCATGTGACAGAGGAGGAGGAGACTAAGACACAGAGACGTTAAGCCACTTGCTTGAGGTAACACAGCTTGGGTCTGAGTTCAGGCTTGCTGGTCAGCATTCAGTGCTGTTAGCACGGTGCTGGACCGTCTCTGGAAAATGAGTGTGTGGCGGGGGAGGGGAGAGGAGGGAAGTCCAGGGGCTTGTGCCCCAGTTGTGTGCTCAGAGCTGCAGGGGGACCAGAAGCTCCCCCAGGGGCTCCTGCGGGTAAGCATCTCAGGCCTGGTTGGAGGCATTAACCACCCCTGCAGGGACGTTAGGTGACCAGCAATGGGCACTACACCCGCTGACCTGCTGGAACCGGACCAGGAGCTTGGCCGCCATGCCCACCCATGGCAGTAGCACTTCTGCAGCCAAACCTGCTTTCTGTTCTCCGGCGTTTACAGGACCCTCTGGTCCCCAGGAAATTCAGAAACTTTGGCAACCCTAGCTTCCCAGAACCCCCCTCCCCCATGCCCCTCCTTTCATGGTATATTAAGGCTTTTGAATATTTAACACATGCCCCTGCCCCATAGCCACTCACGACTCTTCCCCGGGAACAGCGTCTGTCACTGGGTTCTTGGGTGCCCTTCCGGGGGTGGTCTGTGCAAATCACACTTAACGCTTTTTAAATAGTTGGTAAAAACCCGGTCCTACGTCTTCCAGGCCTCAGAGCCTCTCAGCCCACTCCGGTCTTATCATCACCAAGTCACAGCATCAGCTTCTAGATGCTGTCAGGGGAAACTGGGCCCATGGAGGGAGCCATTGCTGAATTTTGCTCCATAAACACCTGTGACCTTGCTGGCCTCCGGGGAAGGCGTGCGGGGATCGATGAGTGATGTCTGCTGCGGCCGAGGGAGGGGAGTTGCAGGGTGGGTGCTGCGGGCTTTTCTCCTTTGGTCCAGAAAGTGTGTCCCAGACCTCAGGCACTCAAATATCACATTCACAATTTTGTCACATTTACATACCAGCTGTACTTTTTTTTTTAATTTAAAGACTTCTTTGGCTTAAAATAAATTCATTTGAAAAGGCAAATTTATAGTCCTGCCTTCAGTGGAAAGGCAACATTGTTTGCCATAAATGGAAGGAACCAGTAAAACTAAATTCACTGAAAATGAAACGGTGTGATTACATTCTAACTGAGGCTCTGAACCTGAAGGCTGTTCTCTCCGAGCTACAAAGGGAGATTAGCAAGTATCAGAGATCTTGGTTTTTGACGTAGGAATAATTACTGTTTATTTAATGCTTACTATGTTCCAGATGCTACGGCATTAAAGGATTGCAACTACTGTATAACATAGAAATTATTGTTGTGTCCATTTTACAGAGGAGGAGACTGAGCCGCTGAGAGGGCCAGTAACACGTCTCGGCCACTCAGCTCATGAGCGGTGAAGCCAGGATTTGGACCCGAGCAGCCCAGCTCCCGAGTCCAAGCTCTTACTTAACCTCTGAGCCAGGCTGCCTCTGAGAGACATTTAAAGAGAATTGAAAGGGGAGTCATCCAAAATTACCTCTTACAGCACCACTGTGCATCGCTGTCACACAGTGGGACCCCTGGACCAGCAGAGAGACGATGAGGTATAAATCTGCGTTCTAATCCTGTCTCTGTCCCTGATCCTCAGCTTGCCCATCTATAAAGTACAGGAATTGGGCTATATTTGAGCTTCAGATGGCAGAAACTATCCCTTACGCCACAGGACCCATAGCATCTGGCACACGGTATTAGTTAGGGTTTATTCAGCCACAAGCAACAGAAAACCCAGTCTCCCAGCTTCCCCCTGTCTTCCCCACTGTCCTCAGCCTCTAGCTTTCATCGTAATTCATGCCACCTTATAGCCATACGAGGGCTGCTTCACCTCCAGCCCTCACCTCCATATTCCAGGCGGGCTGAAGAAGGGTGAATCCAGAGGAGCAAAGCCATGATCAGGAAAGCAGAAGTTTTCAGGTTTTGCTGGAGTGGCTGGATTTGTGTCGTATGGTTGCCCTTGGTCACATAATCCCTTGGTCGAGGAAAGGGATATTGGGTAGGCAACCATTAGACGACTATAAATGCTTCAAGGAGGAAAGGAGGGAGGGAAGGAAGAGAGGGTTAATCCCTCAGACCTCCTCCAGCTCGATGGAGCTGTGATAAAAGAACGTCCGTCCTCTCTTACAGAGCTCAGTGCTCAAGAGCATGAATGTTATATTTTCCCATAAAAGGGCTTTTCTCTGAACTTCTGCATGTTGAGGCCGCTTTTGTTTTTACTGGCAAACCTATTCCAGGGGAATGAAAGTTCACCCTGGTGCAGATGTCTGTTTAAGCCCGACGGGAGGCACAGGCAGGGAAGCCATGGAAAGGGAATGTTTGAAAAGGGGAAGCAAACGTTCCACCTGGGAAGGTCGCATGAAGTCTCAGGAAGAATGTGTCAGGTGCCTTGCAGCGAGAGCCGAGAACAGGAGGTGGCCTCGGAGCCGGTCTCACTTCTTTCCAGCTGCCCGTGGCCACGGGTGTGGACCCCACCATTCACACGTCCCGCCAGCACCCTTCCTACGACACCACACCGCTCCCGGAAAGCAGTGTTCCTCCTCCATCTGGGACTCGGCCTGACCTAGCACTTTCCCCATCGATTTCCAGGTGGGTGGTCTTTGACCAGTTTCTTAACCTCTTTGATCCTGCCGTAGGCAGGGCACCTTGATTCTCCTCCACGTGGCCTCTCTTCCTCCACGTGTCTAGTCAGTTTCCCTACAGCATGGCAGCTGGGTGCCAGGACCAAGAAGGTGGGAACTAGCAGCTCTCTGACGGCCTGAGCTTGGAAGTTCCAGAAGAGGACTTCTGCCACATGTTGTCGGTCAAAGCAAGTCCTAAGGCCAGCCCAGGCTCAAGAAGGGAGGGGGAAAGGGGCCCCAGTCCCAGATGGGAGGGCTGGCTTTGAAGACAGGCTTCAGAGGGGCTGCCGGCAGCCGTACAGGGCGGGGCAACGGCAGGTTTACGGGTGTGAGTACACGAAACAGCGTTTATGCTTGTGTTGTTATGTATTAACTAGTGTATTGTTTTCCATACGAACAACTGTAAATTACTTTCTTCCCTGCCCTATTGAAAGGTAACCTACCACATTCTATCTCAAAAACTTCTCATAAGTTTTCAGAGTGGCTGGAATGCCGTGTTCGCGTGGACTTGTCACGGGAACAGACTTCTGTCTGGGGCTGCCCCTGCCTTCTTCCCCACCGACTTTTCCTACATAAGTAATGGAATTGCCGTCAAAGAAAGAGACTTTTTTCAGAAAATTGGCAGAACCTCGTCTTTGAGAGTCTTGTTGGGGTTCCGCGGCGTGTGAGGGTTTGGGAATAGCGTGGGGGGCATGCTCAGCTGCTGTAACAAAGACCAGAATTAACAGGGGTGCAACAGGGTAGCAGTTTATTTTTCTCTTCTGTAACAGACTGTTGTGAGCAGCTGCAAGAGTTAGGGACCAAAACCCCTGGCATCTTGTTGTTCCACAATCCCTAGTTGCTGCCCTCACCCACGCGACCCAGGGTGGCTCACACCAGGCCTGGACCATCCCGAGGGAAGGGGAAGAGGGGGAAGGAAAGAGCCATCCCTGCCTTTTAAGGTGTGCAAACCGCACTTCTAGTCACATGACATTGGCTGAGTCTCAGACTCTTGGCCGTGCTGGCTGCAAGGGAAGTTGGGAGATGTAGTATTTATTCAAGATAGCCATGGGCCAGCTCAAACACGCTTTGGTACCAGGCAGGAGAAGGAAGGAACGAACAGTGGGGGCAGTGACCAGGCCCCGCCACCCATGGCTGATGTGGAAGTGCCCAAGGATGACAGCCGCCACGTCTGTTGTCATCTCTGCACAGAGCATCGGCTACAGCTGTCCCCTGGAATTCCCAGCCCTCTTGGTATCAGTGTCCAGTGTGTGAGCTTTGATAGGAGGCTCCTGTTGGGTGTGGATTGGGTCCAAGTCCTCCCAGCCAAGTGTGGAGTCACTGCTGGTCTGGTTTTTCTGGACGAGTCCTTCCATCTGCTCATAACGTGTCACAGAGTGGCTGCGACCACAAACAGCCCAGCCCAGGGCCAGCTCCGGGCCAGGTCGGTCACTATAACATGTGCCACTGCTTAAGTGCAGCCTGTTTAGGTGGGTTGAAGAGTTCAGCAGCCTGGTGTGCTGCTGATGGGGAAAGGGAGCGAGCCTGGGCTCCCGCTGGAGCTGGCCTGCCACTGACCAGCGGCGCGACCTTAAATACGTTACTTTTCCGAGCTTCACTTTCAAGATAGTCGTGTTGGGGTATGAAATCTATTTCCTCCAGGTTGCCGTGAAGACAGAACTTAAATAACATGGGGGCGCCTTGCCCGTTTTCTAAAATGTATTTTGTGTATTTTCAAAGACCATGGTTTTTCTCTGTTAGAAGCTTACATGTTGTGTTTAATCCCCTCGAACACCCACTTAGACAGTGAGACCCTCCAGGGCAGGGACTGTGTGGTTCTGAATTGTATCCTCAGTCAGTAGTTACGAAGCCTGCACGCCTGATGGACGAGCGAGCGAGCGAGTGAGTGAACGACCAGAGGCTCCTGGCCTGGGGGCAGCAAACACAAATGCCCACGGGAACAGGACCGGTCACACCGGTGAGCAGAGAGGGCTGAGCAGCCTAGGAAAATTGGACGGCCCCTGCTGTATTTTTCTCTCCTTGTCTTCGCTAGCGATGTGAGCACTGTGTTCACGTCCTGTTGCTGTAACAAAGCCACAGGCTTAGTGGCTTAAAACAACACAAATTCATTATCTTCCAGTTCTAGAGGTCAGAATCTGACATCGAAGTTTCAGCAGGGCCGGGCTCCTTTGGTGGGGGGGGTCCAGTGGAGACTCCACTTCATCTGGTCGCTGCCCTTAGTGCTCGGCTGCTGGACCCATCCTCCGTGTTCAAAGCACATCGCTGCAACCTCTGCTTCCACGTCACATCCCCTCTCTCATGCAGGCCCTCCTACCTCCCTCTTACGGAAACCATTGTGACTGCATTGGGCTCACCTGGATAATCCAGGGTAACCTCGCCTTCTTGAGATTCTTAATTTAATCTCATCTGAAAAGTCCTTTTTGTCATGTAGGACATAGGCATCTTTGAGGAGCATTATTCAGCCAACTGCAGATGCACAGAAACATTTTTTTAACTGTAAGGTAGAATTTTTCCTTAGTGCTGGGGGGGCAATAGGGAGGGGAGGGGAGTGTGGTCACATGGAGAGCACATGCTCCATCTAAATGAGTATACACTACTCACTGCAGTGTATGATTGCTTGTGAGAAAATAGGCCCAATTTTCCAGAGCTTCCCCCACTTTGTTGTTCAAATATAGTGTAAAATCTGGACTTTTATATAAAATTATTGTGTTTTTAAAATATTGGGCAGCAATTCCCTGGCAGATATCACGAAACAGACCGGGTTGATATGCTGACAGAGGATACGGAATCACTGTCCCTAGTTCACCTCATTCTCTCCCAGCAAAAGGGAAGTAGCGGCGCGGGAGCAACAAGCAAAATGATGCCAAGAGCGGATGACATTTGCGCCGACATTTCTGAGTATCGGTGCAGCTCTCCCCTCATTACATGTATTAATTCACTTGATTCCCACAGTCACCCTATCAGGGGGGTGCTGTTTTCATACCCATTTTACAGATGCAAAGATCAAGGCACACCGGGGTTAAGTAACTTGCACAGGGTCACGTAGCCAGTAAGTAGCAGATTCAAACTGTCAGTCAGAATCTGTATTCGCTTTTCTTTCTCTCTTTCTTTCTCTCTCTCTTTCTTTCTTTCTACTTTTCACGGTAAAAGAAGTTTAGATTTACAGAAAAGTTGCAAGGACATATAGAAGGCTCCCATGCAGCCCTCCCCCTCCCCGCGTGAACATCTTGCAGAACCGGAACGCGTTCCTCCGAAACAGGAGTCAGCGGCGCTGCGGTGCTTTCACATGAACCACAGGCCGTGTTTGGAATGCACGGTTTTTCCACAGATGTCCACGTTCCGTTCCAGGATCCAATCCAGGATCCCACGTGGCATGTAGTTGTGGCGACGCTCTGGTCTTCAATCTGCGACACACCCTCAGTCTTCGGTGACCTTGACACTTTGACAGATACTGGTCAGGCATTTTGTCGAATGGCCCTCAGTTTGGGTTTGTCTGATGTCTTTTCTTGCGATTAGGCTGAGCTTGTGCTTTTGGGGCCAAGAGACCACACAAGTGATGTCATATCCTCAGTGCATCTTATCAGGGGCTACACGATATCAGTCTTTCTTATTACCGGTGCTGTTAACCTTGACCCACAGAGCCCATGCCCTATGACCCCTTGCTGTAAATGCTTTCCTTGTGCAAAGAGAGGGGGGAAATATAAACACAGGCTATTCAGCAGGACTCATGGCCAGGCCACGTCTACCCCTTGGGCTGACCTCATGTATAGAATGTGCTTTGTAAATGTGAACACCCCGCCGAGTTCTAAGACAGCCTTAAAATCACCCACTAGTGATGGTGGGAGTAGGGAAGAGTGACGCCCAAATTCTGGAACTCTGGAAATAAGTTACGCTACAAAGATTGGAAGAGCTGACCAGAGAAGGGGAAATACATCCAGCCGAGATGAAAGCCCAGGTCCGCAGCTGCTTGAACCATCAGATCTTTAAGAGCAACATGAGGCTTTAGGGCAAGGAGTGAATTATGACTGTTAGGACCAAGGACAAGACGGCTTTGATCTAAAAGTGGGAGACATCTTAAGGGAAGCTGTGGTCTTTGCGTAAGTTATTCCGACATCCTCCTGGGGTGCATTAGATGGACCCACCTGGAATTTACGGGTCTGCGGAAGGAACCTCACTCCTAATGGTAAACACTGGAAACGGGCAGCTTTGTAAGCAGGCAGGCGGAGTCGACATCGGGAGGGAGCGCGCCCAGTGTTCCTGCGGGGGCACCTGAGAACTATGCACCGTTTTACGAGGCTTTTTGCCCATGAAGTCGGACAGATGTAGGATTTGCGATCTTACGAGGCGTTCGAGGATTGCCATGGGAGGTCATTCTGGTGAGCACTTGACCTCCCTATTTGAAAAAGTATCAATTTGGAGGAGGTTGTCTTTACTGCCAGGAAACTTTAGACCGGAGGCTGGACTGTGGCTTTTTGGATGGCCACTCTGTCACAAGCCAGATGTTGGCCTCTTTGCCCCCTGGCGAGCCCCTGGCCTCCAGCAGACTTCCCCCTCACTGCTGAGGCCTGGCTGCCAGGGAGTTATAAACGTGCTCTCCGCAGGGCTTTGCCGACGCAGCATAGCCACCGTGCACGCGGCTGGCACCGCAAAAACGTGATTGAAACAGCCCGGCAGGCGGCCATCGGTTGCAAAGGAACCAGAACCCTGGCAGCCGGTACAGCCGCTAGGGGTACGCTGGGAGGAAGAGGGAGAAAGGAATTTTTAGCTAGATGAAATCAAACCCCTGCGGAAACTGTTAACGAACCTTCCAGTGGGGTGGAAATTCCAGCAGGTTGGAAGTAGGAGAACACGGAGATGAAAAACCACAGGCCCCAGAGTCCGGCAGTCCCGGGTTCGAATTCCAGCTCTGCCACTTATAATCTCCGAGTTACACGTTACAAGCGGCTTCACCTCTCGGGGCTTCAACCTTTACTGAAATGTCGGGCCTTCCCCGGCCCCTCCACCTGTACTCTGCGCACCTAGCCCCCATCCTAGGTGGTCTCCAGCTCCTGTCGCCATCCACAACACATTATTTTACGTACTGTTCCTTTCCACCCACTTCCCACTAGCACACTCGCTCCACTGATTTCTGTCTACTGGCCCATTGCTGTGTTGTCCTTAGGGCTGAGGACAGACTGGCACATAGTAGGTGCTCAGTAAATAGTGGTGACATGGTCGAAAAGGGGTCACAGGAGAGCCTGCCTTCTTCAGTTCTTGTCGGGCGGCGGATGAACTAGGAGCACCAACATCGAGAACTAGCATAGTTCCTGGCACATGGTACATGCTCCGTAATCAGAAACTACCATGGTCGGTTCATTCACTTTTTAAACTCATTCACTCAGTAAATAGCTATTGAATGTTTGTTATGTGCCAGGTCCGTGCTAGAAGCGGAAAAGAGAGCCAAGAACAAGACAGACGTTTCTTTTTTCAGAAATGATTTCCAGAGAGCTGCCTGCTCTTCTAGAAACTGGACATAAAGCACTGAGCCAGACTCTCGTGTCGATGTTCTAGAGGGAGTGAGATAAACAATAAATGGGCCCCTAAATACGGACAATGATTTCAGAGGGCGGTAAGTGCCACCAAATGAGAAAACAAAACTGGGGTAGCGTGTAAGGTGTGGCTGGAGTTGGGGGAGGGGTGGCCAGGCCCTGTCCCATCTGAGCGGAGACCTGGCTGGTGGTGGTGGGCAGGGGGAGCCAGTGTGGGAGGGGCCGGGGCCTCCACCTGTGGTCCCCAGTCTGGCAACATCGGTATCACCTGGGAGAATGTTAGAAATCTCAGGTCGCAGCCCGAACCTGCAGACTCTGGCCTTTAAGAAGCTCTCTAGTGATTGCTGTGCACACTGACATTTGAGGGGCGCTAGGCTACAGGAAGGCCGTCTGGGCGGAGAGAGGAGCAAACGCAGACATCCTGAATGAGGGCGGCGGTGGGGGTGGGGGTGGGGGTGGGGGTGGGTTTCCTATGGCTGCTGTAACGGAGAACCACAAACTGGGTGGTTTCACACAACAAAATGTATTCACTTGCAGTTCCGGAGGCCAGAAGTCCAAAGTCACGTGTTTCTAGGGTCGGTTCTTCCTGGAGGCTCTGGGGGAGAGTCCTTCCTTGTCTCTCTCCTGGCCTTTGGTGGTCGTCAGCAATCCTTGTTGTCTCTTTGCTTGTAGATTCATCTCTCCAGTCTCTGCCTCCACCTTCACCTGGCATTCTTCCCTCCGAGCGTCTGGGTTCAAATTTCTCTCATCTTATGAGAACACAGATCTTTGGATTAGGGCCCACCGTAATCCACTGTGACTTCATTTTAACCTGATTATATCTGCAAAGACCCTTTTTCCAAATAAAGTCACGTTCATCGAGGGCTAGGACTTGAATATATCTTTGTAAGGGGATGCAGTTTAACCCACAGCAGGGTGGAAAGGTAGGGTTCAGTGAGGTTAGAAGAGAGGCGGGACACCCCAGTCCCGTGGACACGGGCAGGAGTTCGAAATGCAACAGGAAGCCAGGGCGGCTCTTACTGGTCTGAGAAAGGGCTGGGGGTGGCTAAGAGGATAATGAATTGAACCAAGGTCAGGACAGAGGCAGGAAAATCAATGAGGAGACCACGCAGTCCCCAACCAAAGAGATGATGGGGGCAAGGAGGTGGAGCTGGTGGAGGAGGAGACGGAGAAAAGTGGATAGACTTGCAGGGCATTGAAGAAGCCCTACTCACAAAAACTGGTGATGATATTTAGACCTATGAGAGGGGGAGGAGCTTCAAGGAGAACGATTCCATCATCCACCTGTTCTTTCAACAGACATTTTTAGCATATCCGATCAGTGAAAAATTGGTTTGTTAGCACTTTTCTGAGGTGGGCAGTTATGTAAATACCCAAGGGCCCTCATGGTGGCCAAGTGGCTGCAGCAGCTCCAGCCTCTTTACCAAGCAACATCTGCAGATTCTCTTTTATCTGCATCTGCTTAGTGCAGATGCACACCCCTAAAGCCCATGGTGGGCACGGGAGTGTGATGCAGTGATGGGTCCAGGTCACATACTCTGTCCCTGCCAGATTTCCACCAGGACAGTGTAGGGCATGTGTAACCTCTCTGCTTTCCCTGGGCACTCTATCAGTGAACTCTTTTGCCAATATCTACAATTTGTCTCAGAAACTCTGACCTTTATGGGTGACCATTCCCAAGAACCCTCCAGAGGAGACCCTTGGCAGTAAGAATATTTGTTCTTGGGACCCACTGTGACCCCCTGATCTGTTTCCACGGCCCCGAGTCAGGAAGTCACACAGTCAGTCCTTCCCTTGTTGTTTCAGGTCTTGTCACTCCCCTGCTTAAGAGTCTCTAGCTGGGGCTTCCCACTGCAATCAGAAACAAGTGCCAGGGCCCTGCCGTGACTCCCCACTGCCACGCCCTGCGTAATTCAGCCCCTGAAGACTCCTCTGACCTCACCGTGGGCGCTGCCCTTGCTCACCTTCTCTCCCTTTCACTCACACTCGCTTTCTGGCTCTTCTTCCCACCTCAGGCCCTTTGCCTTTCGCTCTTTCCCCCGGCCTGGAGTGCTCTTTCCCCAGACCTTCATGTGGCCGGCTCCTTCCCACCCATTTAACTTCTGCCCAACTGCCCCCTCCTCCGAGAGGCCCTCCAACTGCATCAGTCCTCCACACAACTGAAATGAGCACATAGCAAGGTTTAGTCTCGCGTGCTCAGCAGCCTCACAGTTCTGCACGGGCCTTTTTCCACCTAGCTCTGCATGTTGGACGTCCTTCTGCACCCTCACACATGGGCCCGCATGCGATAGCTGTCTCCTCTGCAGCATCCTTGCCCCCTTCGGCCCCCTCCCCACCCCCCCATCGCTGCCTCGGCAACATTCTGACTCGTGTGGCAGAGGCCCAGTGACAGGGCCGCCTCTCTGAAAGGGCATTCTCAGGACTGCGGATTGTTTTATTACCAGTTAAATATGCTTTATGCTACCTGTGAATGAGGCCATTGTGACATTTAGCAACTGATTTGATTGAACACAGATGTGGGCTGGACTCCACGTGGAGCAAAGATGCAGGACGGGCCCTGGGTGCGTGTGTGGACTGTTAAGATGGCAAATGGACTGGACGGCCCAGTGTCAGGCAGACGGATGTGGATGCCTCTCTTCCTGGCATACGGGCCATTTGGCACCGCTGGTCTCAAAGCCGAGAGATCCACCTGGATCCCTGAAACAACCTGGATCCCCAAAACCCTCTGTTTTCATTCAGGATCAGCTGTTCGGCCCTATCCAGGTTGTTTTGTTTTGGTTTGGTTTTTAACCTTCCCTGGATGTTTTTATTCCCATGACTATAAAAAAGAAAAAAAAAATGAATCAATGAGATACTACCATTGTTGACATCGCCAGCGGCGATTACTAACATGGAGAATGAGAATCCCGGCCACCATTCATCGAGTCCTTGCTCTGTGCAGGGACCGCCCCTTCTGTGTTTATCTCACGGAAGCCTCACGGTGAACCAAATAAAGAAACTGCTCGGGTCCGTTTCACAGGCGGGATCGCTGAGGCCTAGAACTTTCAGCCTCTTGTCTCAAGTCGCCAGGGCAAATAGTTAGCCATGTATGGATTCTCCATTGTCTCCCACCCGCTTCCAGGCTGGAAAATCCAAGAAGACGGCCTCTTTCTCAAGATAGAGGTCTTGGCACATGCCAGGGGCTCAGCAGAGATTTAGTGAATAAATGAGTGAATGTCTGAATGGATGAATAGTAGGTAAAGGGCGGGGCCAGGGCTTGGCCTTCCCCACTTTGTATACTGGATAAAGAGAAACAGAAAAAGTGACCCATGAAGATCTGTGACTTGTCCCGTCCTGGAACCTGGGCCATGGCTGGGGCCTGTGGGTGGGTGGTGTCTTAACAGGCGCACCTCTCTGCCTGCTGTGGCTTTTTCATTTCATGCATTAACTGCTGACTTCTTTTCATATCAGCTCTTTTTATGTCACCCCCCAGGTACACACCCAGACCATTTTCACTTGCAGTTCCGGCGTGTTTCAAACTATTGTATTCTAATACTGGCACCAGTAAGACTTAATTAAGATGAATGAATACCCGTGTTTGAGTGTCACTGCGGACCCGGTACAGTACGTCCCTTTGCTGTGGGGAAAGAAATCGTAAGATGGATTCCAAGCAGGTCACATGGAGGAGGGCATGCTTGCTCATCGAGAGTATCTGTGAGGCTCTCTTTGTACTGCCTGGGGTGGCATGTCAAACCTCTGGGGGACAGTGAAATCAAGTTGACCTGAAAACACGGAGGCAGGCAGGGACCTGTGCCACTTCCCACAGCTGCTCAGAGGGCAGGGCCGCTCGCTGGCCCGGAGCCTGGGCTTCGGAGTCAGGGTGACCTGGGCCTGAACTCTGGCTCTGCTACTTCCTAATGGGACCCACTTCCTAGGGCTGCAGTGGAAATTAAATGAGATAAAGCATGCAAAATGACTGGCCCTGGGGAAGGTAATAAGTGCTCAGTAAATGGGGGCTGCTGTTATTTGTCCCACTGCTAACGCCAGTAACAGAGGCTTCCAGGGGCTTGGATGAAGTGAAGGCTGAGCGTGGCCTGGGAAAAGAAAGAGAGGCGTGCATGGTGGCTGTCACCGCCTCCTCGCAAGGAAGAGAAGTCTGGGAGGACGGACGTGCAGAGTCCCAAGGAAACAGAGAAATGTAAATTATAGACAACAGGTGAGCTATCGTGGAAGTCCTGTTAGGGTAGCAGAAATCAGCGAGAGCGATTATGAGCACTACTGGGGGCAGCGGGGGCACCTGGCAGCCGACCAGAGAGCTCTCCCAGGCCTTAGGGACACTGGGTCTGTACAACCTCGGGGCCAGCAGCCCCACTGGGAACACATCCTGAAGAAACTTAGAGGCCCACAGGGCAGCCTTGTGGTGGTGGGAGGAGTAGGAGGGGTCCCACGTGATCTCTCGGAACAGAGAGAAGGAGTGAGATGCAGAACGCCAGCGAGGGGGGCCTGGGCGGCGGGGGCAGCAGGCGGCGCGTTCTCGTGGCAGCGCGCATGGAGCCTGAGAACTTCGTGGTGGGTGAAAAGAACTAAGAAGCCACGTGGAATGTAACACACAGAATTTACAGAAATGCTGCGTCTGCCCACAGAACACTAGCGTCCGAAATGCTGCGTCTGCCCACAGAACACTAGCGCCCTCTTTGCCAAGAACACATACAAAACAAAAGGATATGCGTAGACATTGGAATTCTCACCTGTGGAGAGTGAGAGGACAGAAATGGAAAAAGATGGGTGTTGGGTGAACTAAAGAGGAGATGTGCCCATGAACTTGGATTAACTCCCCGTGAGCACCTAACGTCTTGCAGAATAACAAAAGGGGGTGGCGGGCTGCCGTGGCAGGTGACGGACATTGCCGGAGGCACAGTTCCAGGGACATAAAGAATTCTTCTGTGTCTTGTGTAAAATTTGTAAATCTCAATCTGCAAGCTCAAGGCCGTAAAAAATAGAACTGACTTTGTTTTCAGCATTTCAACATAATTTCTATGTTGAGCCACCGTGTCCCTGGGCTGGTGGGAAAGTTCCATCTTAGTCTTTGGGGGCTTTCCCCAAACTCTTCAGAGTTTTGGCCGTGGATCTGGGATCTTACTCTGTGCCAGTGTGTGGCAGTGCCGGGGGCTCCTCCAGGCCTCTGTCTGTCAGTGGGACCCAGGTCACTGCTGAATCCTCCGCTCTTTTCATCCAGAAGGCCCCTTCCAGTCTGGGCTCTTCACTGCTGTGTCTGCCCCATGGTGGGCACAAGAATCTTTAGTTGTTCTGCCTGCTAGACCAGAGGTCACAGACTAGAAATCCACAGGCCACATCTACTTGTTAACATATTTTTGGTTTTGATTTGTCCAACTATTTTGCATTTGTTGCCCAGATTAAAAATTGGGTAATTTTATGTACAAACCCCAATTTTTTATTTCTCTTGAAAAATCAGAAGCCCTGGCTACATCTGACTCACATTTCTAGGTGACAGAGGTTGGCTGGAGCTGAGGAGCATTGTATCAGTTAGGAATGCTGTTGGCTGCAAGTAACAAAAAGCCCAACTAACATTGGCTCAACTATAATGACATTTATTGTGTATTTAGCAAGAAATCTGGATCCCAAGGTTGGTTTGGCAGCTCAGTGATATCTTCAAGGACCAGGTTCTTTTCATCCTTTCACTCCTTCAGCCTCAGTATATAGGCCTTTTTGTTTTATACTTGTGACCTCATGTCCCTAAACAGCTGCTGTAATTCCAGGCATTACAACCTCACATAACCTAGGGGAGGAGCCAACAGAGAAATAAAAGAGAAGTCTTTCCCAGAAGCCTCCTTAGCCAGAACTAGAATTCATGGGCATCCTGGAGCTTCAAGAGAAACTGGGAAAGCAACAAAAGGAGCTAGCAAGACAGAAAAGAGTTGGGAATGCCAAATAACATCTGCTACAGACTGCCACCCTGTTAGATAGAAACTGTGTATTCCAGTTTGCCACAGTCTCCACCATCTCCTATTGTGCCCCAACACTGAAGCCCTGTGTCAGTCACCATTGATCATTGTGACTGTGCTGTGTCCCTCACCTGCTGGGCCTACCAGGTTTTGGGCTCTGCCTATCTCAGACTCAGCACACACAGCCACTCCAATTTGGGGATCTTGCTGCTTTCTCAGCAGCTGTGTATGGGCACAGAGAATAGAATCCCTCTGCCCAGGACACCATGCCCACCCCCATTCTCTGCCTACTCCTTTCCCTTCCCTCCTGCCCTATCCCTTTTCTGTAGCCAGGAGAATTGCTCCCCCTTACATGTCTCATTAGGCCAGTTGCCTACATCAGTCCGATTCTTAGTTGACCCAACAACAGGGGTCCGTCCACAAACTGTGACTGGCCTGCGATACGTAAACACAGAACGAAGAGTTAGAGTGAGAAACTTGCATGGCAGTTAGCCATTGCCCCAACGTCCAAGCACGTGATCAAGGACTCGGCTCAGCACAGGGTGTCCACCGGTCCGGGAGCAGTCTGATCACACGGCGAACTGCCTGTGGCAGGTGCTGTGGACCCGCATCTTCATGCCCAAAGAGGCAAGCACTTAAAAACTAGTCTTTCACGGAGAGTTTCAGAAATGCCAGCCTGTTCCTTAAGGCCTCCCAGACTCTGGGGCCTGAACTTTGAGCCTAACCTCTGGGTGACTCATTTCTGCTGTTTCTTCTGCCCACCTGGGCACCCCGGCTCGGGGCTCGTGACCCTGATGTGACTGTGTGAGGAGCAGTCCCAGAGTCTGCCAGAACGTTGTCCTGACTTGCTCGCCTTCCTCCCCTAGTCCCGCACCCGCTTGCCACCTCCTGCCTGTGATTACGTGGTCAGGAGTCACTGGTGGAGGAAGGAAGAGTGAAATCAAATCGCCCACCTGCGGCCGGCCACTACGGGAGTGCTGTCTCAGCAGGGAAGGGAGGAGAAACATCCAGAAAGCGCTCACCTCCTCAGCATTTCCTGTAGTATCTCCCCGCTAATCATACCCGTGTGCATATGGCTTCCCGTTGTCTGACCCGCCCCGTAAAGTCTACCTGGAATTAGCAGGCGCCCAAGTGCCCTCCTGATTTCGCACCTGGTGCCAGGTTCACAGGAGCTCACCCACGGGTGGGCGGCCACTCTTATGCACTTATAGCCGGTCCTCGAATAACGTTATTACAACATTGATGAGAAAATAAATCGGATCCCAGCCGGGGCCGCTGTCTGTGGGGTCTGCACGGTCTCCCCAGGTCTGTGCAGGTTTTCTCCAGGGACTCCAGTTCCCTCCCACACCCCACAGACGTGCACGTGAGGTGAACTGATGTGTCTACATTGTCCCAGTCTGCGTGAGTGTGTGAGTGCGCCCTGTGATGGAAGGGCGTCCTGTCCAGGGTGGGCCCTGCCTTGCACCCTGAGCTGCCAGGACCGCCTCCAGCCGTCCTCAACCCTGAACTGGAATAAGTGGGTTGGAAAAGAATTCTCTTACTTGTTTCTGTTCATCTTTCTTAAATGTGTGTATGTAGTTCACATTTATTTCAGTGTTTAATATGAGGAGTATTTAGGGTCTTTATTGCTCATATTTACTGTAATGTTTAATATTAGAAGTGTTTGGGGTCTTTTATTTAGAAATTTGGTGTTGTGTTTGGGACCAGCAGTGTGCCGTGGGAACCTAACTCTTGTTTCTACCAATCAGCCATGGGAAAACTGGTTTCATTGTGCGTTGTTTCGCTTAAAGTCGCCGATGCTGTTGGGCAGGCTGTGGAACTTTTCCGACACCGAGTTCCTGCAAACTGAGTGACAATATCTGCCTTGGAGGGTGGACAGCAACGTGGAACAAGTCACGCACATCACAGCCCCCGGTGACGAGGAGGCCTTTCCTGACACCAGCGGCCCCTCCAGGCGCCGTGTGATCCAGTACTCCCATGCTTACTGTGGCGGAAGAGTGGGGTTTCCTTAACTAGTGTGAAACAGAGTGCACATGAATCCCTGGGACGTGCATTCAGCAGGAGACATGTCACCCAGAGAGGAAAAAATGACTCAGGGAGGGGGGCAACAATATCTTACTCTTCGTCTGTGTTAAGCACAAATGTATGCAAATAACTGAACACATACACAGTATATCTGTACTAGTAAAATTCCACAGGGGGAGGGGAGATGAGGAGAAAAACGTCAAAAACGACAGAGGGAGAGGACTGGCCCCATTCCGGGGGAGAGGGAGGACCCATCCCTGCCTGTTAAGGGCACAACCAGGAAGTCCCACACATTAATCCCTCACTCCTTTTTCTTTAAGATTTTATTTATTTATTTTTAGAGAGAGGGGAGGAGAGGAAAAAAGAGAGGAAAAGAAACATTAGTGTGTGAAAGAAACATCCGTCAGCTGCCTGTTGCACACCCCCAACCTGAGACCTGGCCTGAAACCCAGGCATGTGCCCTGACCAGGAATCGAACCAGCGACCTTTTGGCTTGCAAGACAGCGCGCAACCCACTGAGCCACACCAGTCAGGGAAATTCCCCTGTCCTCTTTTAGAACTCATTACATGGCCGCACCAGCCAAAAGGGAAGCTGGGAGATGTAACATTTATTCTAATCATCCGTGTATCCAGCTTAAAAGCAGAGATTCTGTTAATATGAGAGAAAAGGGGTGAGTGAATACTGGGGGGCCCCTGGCCCTCATCACCTTAAAAAAGGATCTTTCCCTCCTCCTGTCCTTGCCTTCCCCAGCCCTCAATGGGCATTCCCCCAGCCAGACGGAGGCCAGAAGTCGGTGTTCCCCATCTCAGCTTGGGGCCGTGCTTTTACAAAGCCCTCCAGGGACCACCTACTGGCACCACCTTTCTGGAGCCACACGGCCTCTTCCTCCTGGCCGCCCCCCCAGCAGGGGATGGCTCTCTCACCATGGGGGCTCTGTGACGGCCCTCAGCAAACTGCAGCTTGTTCAGCTGTCCATTCTTCAGATTCTCCCGGGTCCCAAGATGAAAACAAACAAGAGGTGTTTGGGACAAAGAGTCCCAAGGGACTTTGTTTGCAAACCTGCCCTGAGGCATCAGGTAGAAGGTTGACACAAAAGAAAAGAGAAATCAGGTGAAAAAACACTGCTTCCAGGAGACTTCCTAAGACAGGTGTGTTCCTAGGTTTTGGCAAGTAGGATTGCCATGGCAACCAGGACCCCAAAAATAACCCTGAATGAAATAGGCTGGCCTAAACCTGCCAGATGTGTCCGGGCAGGCCTCTGAGGACAGAGTGGGACCCCAGAAGGCCACACGGCTGCGGACAGATTCTGTGGTTTCTGGGCCCTCGACAGGCCCCCACGTCGCGGGGCTCAGGAGGGAATGCACAGGTGGGGCCATGTTCCTGGTTCTCACTCTCTGTATCCAGCTAACTCCTCCTCATCCTTCAGAAATAGCTGAGTTGTCATTTCCTCCAGGAAGCCTTCCCTGGCCCCAGCCCTGCCCCTTCCCACCCCCTCCCCAGCTGGCATTGCAGACCCCTTCCCTGGGCCCCCCAAGCTCCCTGTGAGAGCACTTACTGGCAGCTTACATCTCCCCAGCCGTCCCAGTGCCCAGCGCGTACCCCCTTACCCCCACACGTGGGTATCATTTATTTTGTAGATCAGCCTTTGGAACCATTTCAATATTTAATGTACTTACAAAACACTTTGGAAAAAGTCATTCCAAAGGTTGGACGGCAGAGTGTTGTATACCTGACTGTGTACTGAGTCGGTGACGTAACCACGCAGAGAGGAGGCTTCGTTTACCCCACCCCCGTGCTTTCCCTTTTCTTTTTCTTTCTTCTGGATGTTGCAATATTCCTTCTGTTTACAGATCTCCTGCTTCGAGAACGTTCTGTGCCCACTCCTTCAGGGTAGACTTGCTGTGCCAGGTTTCCGGTTTCCCTTCATCTGAGAATGTCTGGACTTCCCATTCACTCCCGAAGGCTGCTTTCTCTGGGTATAAAATTCTGGGTTGACACGGCTGAAAAATGTTGCACCACTTCCTTCCGGGCCATAGAAATTGATGAGCTTATTCTAAACTTGACATGTAAGCACTAAATGTATACATAGCAGCCAAAACAACCTTGAAAGATAAAAATGTGGACACAACTTGATCGCAAAACTTGCTGTGCGGCTGGGCCACCAGGCTGGGTGGCATTGGTGGAAGACAGAGACATCGTGGGACAGAAGAGAGTCCAAAACTAAACTCTCACACTTCCTGGCAATTAATTTTTGGCAGAGGTGCCACGTGATTCAGTGGGAAGAAGAATAAACTTTTATAGTGGTGCTGGAACTCCTGCCTGTCCACGTGCGAAAAGGTTAATTTAGACCCTCGCCTCATACCGTACACAGAAATTAATTTACATTAAATCATGCCTAAATGTAGGAGCTGAAACTATAAAAGTTTTAGAAGGAAACATAGGAAAGAATTTTAATGACCTTGTATTAGGTGGCAAAAACAAGATCTATAAAAGAAAAAATTGTAACTTAAAAATGTTTGTTCTCCAAAGGACACCATTAAGAAAATGAAAAGACAAGCTACAGACTGGGAGATAATATTTTCGAATTATATATGTGACAAAGAACCTTTATCCAAATACGTAAGGAACTCTTACAGCTCAGTAATGAGGATAAACCTAACTATTTTTTTAATGGGCAAAAGATTTGAATAGATCTTTATCCAAGAAGACATTTGAATGGCCCATAAACACAAGAAGGTGCCCAGCGTACTTAGTCTTCAGAGAAACGCTGTTGAAGACCGCAGCGAGGTGCCGCTACGGACCGACTGACATGAGGCTGAGCAAAGGAGTGCTGGGAAACTGGAACCCTCCTCCGTTGCTGGTGGGACGGTCACGTGGGGAACTGGCACCGCCACGTTGGAAGACAGTGTGCCCCATTCCTAAAGAGAAACATCCTCTCATCACACGACTCCACAGGGCTACTCCTGGGCATCTGCCCGGGAGAAATGCAAACCTGTGTCCACACAAGGGCGAGCCTGCAAATACTCACAGCAGCAGCATCCCTGACAACCGAAAGTGAGACGTGGTGCGTGCACACCGTGGAACACTATTCAGGAGTGAACTACCGATGCACATTAAGAGATGGATGAGCTTCTAAAGCGCTCTGCTAAGAGAAAGAGGCCAGATAGAAGTGCACATGTATGGCCCGATTTCTGTGAAATTTCTAGAAAAGGCAAACTCTAGAATCAGCAACAGATGACTGGCTGCCTGAGGCTGGAGACAGGAGCAGGGGTTGGTGAAAGGGGCACCAGGGTACTGCGGGGTGGGGGGGAATGTCTTAAAACTGCCTCATAGTGACAGAGGTTTTTTACTTTAAAAGTTATTCAACTGACACTTAGAAGGGGACGTTTTACAGCCTATAGAATATACCCCCCAAAAGCGGCATTCTTTGCAATGGCCAAAGGGTGGAATCGACCCAAGGGCCCCCCAATGGTTGAAGGGATAAACAAAATATGGTGTATACGTAAGGAATATTATTTAGCCAGAAGAAGAAGGAAATTCAGACAAGTGCCACAGCAGGGATGAAGCTGGAAGGCATTGTGCTAAACGAAATAAGCATCACAGAAGGACAAATACTGTATGAGCCCGCTTTTGTGAGGTACCTAAAGTGGTCACATTCACAGAGACGGAGCGGACGTGTGGGTGCCAGGGGCCGAGGGTGGGAGACGTGGGGGTTTTGTCTTACGGGTAAAGGTTCTGGTTTTGCAGGATGGAAAGTGTTCTGGAGGTGGGCAGTGGCGATGGCTGCACGGTGACGTGAAGGTACCGAGTGCCACTGAACAGCACACTTGAATCAGATAGTTAGAACAGTAAATTCTAGGTGCAGTTTCCACAGTTTTTTAAAAGCACAATTGTCTATGACCACAAACTGTGTTGCAGGCATGATCTCATTTGCTTCTCACCACAATTCTTTGAGGAAGTATTATTACTTGTATTCATGAATTGAGAGAACGGAGGTGCAGACAGGTCTGGCAACTTGCCAAGATCACAGGTTCCATCCCAACCTGTGGGACCTCAAAGACCCCACCTTTCTGCGGCATCCCGCTCCCCCCCACCCCCTCTGACTGTGAGGAACCTCACCTGTCCCCCTGTCCCTTTCTCCCGCAGGCACGGCGGGGATCTATCAAGGAGCAAACGGGCTGACCGGCGCGGCCGGATTCGGAAGTGTGCACCAGGTACACCCACCAGTTGCCGAGTCGTTTCTTTCCTTGCAGAGTCCTCTTCAACCAGGGCACCCGCCATGCCTCCTCCTGCCCACAGCCCCCACCAGAAATCTGGTCCGTTATCCCCTGCGTTTGGCTACCACAGGGGAGATTGTGTAAGTGGCCCTTGGAAAGATACAGTGCAGAGGCAGAGAAAGTGGAATTCCTAGAAGGTTTCCAAGATGCCAGAGGCGATGTTGACCTGCGACCAAGACCCGCATTGACTGTTGAGTGTAGAATATATGAGTGCAAGTGTGTGTGCCCTTTCGCAGCCTGGGAGCTTCTCAAGGGTACAAGTCTTATCTTCTTGGCCTCTGTATCCCAGTGTGGAGTGCCCAGCACACAGCGGGGGCTTTATTAATGCTGGTTGAATCGAACTGCATCAACGCTGTAAAGATGAGTGCTGGCTCATAGTTTGGTTCTCTTGGTTTCGCTTAGTGAACTCAGCATTAACCTGCAGAAGACATCTAGGAACTCCGCTATCCGGGCACCTTTGCTCTCAGTCTAAAATTAATTCAAAACAAAAGATCAACATGCCTTCGAGCTAGTGTTAAAACTACCCGAGGCAGCCCTGGCTAGGCGGTTTGGCTGGCTGGAGCATCACCCCATGTGCCAAAAGGTTGCGGGTTCAGTTTGTAGACAAGGCACATACCTAGGTTGTGAGTTCAATCCCTGGTCGAAATGCATACAGGAGGCAGCCAATCAATGTTTCTTTCTCTTCCCCCCACCACCCCCCGCCCTTTCTCTCTCTCTAAAATCAATAAACATAACCTCAATGAGGCTTAAAAAATAAAAACAAGAAACCACCCAGGGTAGATGGGCTTTAGGAATACTAAACAGATTGAAATACACGGAACACGCTATTTCTTCAGTGAGCTGAAGAACCTAAATAACCTTAACCCTGCAACATGTGAAAGTTGTTTCGTTCGTGTTCGTGTTATTTTCGGTATACTATACAGATACGATACTTGTGAACACGAGAGTGCTTTTTAAGGCACGGTTCTGTGCTCTGGGTGTCGGTCAGTTCCACCGTGGAGCTTGCCCGAAACGCAGACTGCCCAAGTGCCGCCCCAGAAACTCTGAGGCAGCAGCTCGGTGGTGGGCCCAAGAAGCTGAACTTCCCACGCGTCCCTCACAGAGCTGAGAAGCTGTGGTTTATGGTGATGATGAAGCAGAATATTTAAAACCATGACTACTGTGGGAGAGTCGGAATGTCTCGTTGGTTTAGGCAAAGCTTGATGAAAGAGGATTGGCATTCTTTGATCTCCAAAACTCCCTCATGGAAGATTCTAGATCCCTAATGCCATGTAGGTACTGCTGTATTTGCACCGCTTATGAACCTAAAATGTCACCTAGTCTCCTTGGCATGGAATCTTTATTAGCCATTCATTTGTTAATTAGTATCCAAGTATTAATTGAGTGCCTGTATGTGCCCTCCGCTGTCCCAGGCCAGGGGATGCAGCAATGAGCAAGAGGGATGCTGTCAGGGCCACACCCGTGTCCCTCAGGGTGCACCTGCTGACCTCCGGCTGCCAATCTCTGCATCCCTGGGCCCACTGGTGTTTTCTAGAACCAATGGCGAGGGCAGGCAGGAAGAGCCGGAGAATTGAAACCCCCGGAAGCTGCTCTCAAAGACTGGCTGGAGTTGGCGCACCAACAACCCAGCTCCCTTGCTCCTTGCGGAGATCCTTTTGAGATAATGGTATACCATCCCAGCGTTTCTGGGGGAGAATTCCCTCCAGTCCCCACCTCAGAGCCCCTGGATTACCTGCTTTCCCCTCTTCTTTCCCTACTTCGCTTCTCCACTCTTCAAGTGGTATCTCCTCCATCCCCCATCCTTCTCTTAGGGTCTGCTTCTGGGGCAAGTCCCTGCCCTCAGAGAGCATTTGCTCTATGGGTGACAGAGAGAGTAGACCCATCCCATGAGGCTCCTTGCCTTCGTCAGCCTGTGACCTGCCAGCCGAAGACCCAAGACCAGACCACCATCCTTAGTCACTGCCTCTGTGTCTCCCTTTGCAGGACTACCCTTCCTACCCTGGCTTCCCCCAGAGCCAGTACTCCCAGTACTACAGCTCCTCCTACAGTCCTCCGTACGTCCCGGCCAGCAGCATCTGCCCGTCCCCCATCTCCACGTCCACCTACGTCCTCCAGGACACGTCGCACAATGTCCCCAACCAGAGTTCTGAGTCGCTTGCGGGTATGTACAGTCACTGTCACAAGGTCATTCATGGCTGTGGCCTTTGCTCTTACAGGAAGGAGGGACTGGACGTCAGTCCCAGTTGTAATGAACTGGTCACCCAAAGGCTAAATCCAGCCTTCAGGTGTATTTTGTTGGCTTTTCTTTGTCTGTGTGTGTTTTTAATTGCACCATATATAAAAGTCAGAAATTTTTACCTAAAAAGTCTAATTTCAGCCTATGGACCCCACCTAGATTCTGAGCATCACTCGGGAGAGTCCACGTCTTGGCCCTTGGTGACGTAGATCCCTGTGCAGCTAACTCATCAGCCTGCGGACTCACCCGTTCGCTCCACAAGTGTCCCGTGCCCATGTCTTCTCCTCTGTGAGATGGTCTGGGCTGGTCAACACTGAATGACACAGCAGCAATACATTAGGACGTCCAAATGGGAAGAAACGTCATTGACGTTTTTGTCTTGTCTGAAACCTACTGATGTCGTGGAGCTCTGCAGAAGCTCGGCGAGCACGATGGGTGCGGACATGCATTCAGTGCATGTCAGTGGCTCGGTGGTTAGAGAAGGAACAGTGGAGAAGACCCACCTCTTTGGTTCCTGGGGGCTTTGGTGCCGTTGTTGCTTTCTGGCCTCGTGTTTCTCCTCCCTGGGGGTGAGTTCGCTGTCCTTGGGTTGATGATATATGGAGACAACGCAGTCAAGCACGTTTAAGTCGACTCTTGAGGATTTAAGGCTTGAGCATGGATTTTGGTCATTGTGATCTCATTACAGAGTATTTAATGAAGGTGTCATATCTATTTAACCATTCCCAGATTGCTTTCTTTGAAGGGTATGAAATTTCACAAACTTTGTTTTCGGCATAATCCTGAAGTATCTTGGACCATCCTGCTTTTCAAAAAGTGGCCTCCCCACACTGGGTTCAGAAAGGACATACAATCAGGAAATCGCACAAAGGCCCCCATCCCTCTGTGACCTGATGATGCGCTGGATCCCAAAGACCGACTTCTTAGGAATTTGGGTCATGTGGGAAGGTCAATTTTGTTCTCTATCAGGAGCAAACAGAAAGGCTCCTTGTGTCTCTTCGAATTTTTCCTTTATTGTTTCCCCCTGTTCTTCATTCCTTCCTTGGTCTGAGGTTCCATGATAAGTGGTTGAGATGGTTTTTACTGTGTGTCTAACAAGCTCATATAAAATCTAATGACATAAATAATCGTCAGCTGTGACCGAGACCTCGTCTCTCCTCCCCGGTGTTTGTTGTAAAGGAAGAGCGCATGCACACAGGCGCCCACACTCACACATGCTCTTAAACTTTCCCATAAAAACTCCACTTTTGACATTATCCAGGATCTTCTTGAGTGGTTGGTTCAAAACCCCAGCGGCTCAAGAGGTTTCTATCTTACAGATAGATCATATTCACTCAGTGTTGCCTGATGCGCCTCCCTGGCCCCAGCCCCAGCCCCAGCCCCCAGCCCCCAGCCCCCAGCCCCCAGCCCCGCCGCAGGGCAGCACACAGGGACGTGCGTTCACAGTTCTGCGAAGGCCCGACAATTTGCAGAAGATTGCCGGGCAATTTGCTGATGTAGAGGGCAAAACCTGAACATCTGACGTTACTCAGGAGAAAAGACAAATCAGGAGTGGGGGCTTAAGAACTTTTTTCTTCTTAAATGTTTAAGTATGATACAAATTATCTAAAAAGAAGTTGGAGGAGGTTTTTTTAACTTCTTAGATCATTTCCTTTAGGCAATAGAAGGAGAAACTCTTTAAATTTCTGAAGAAGAAACTTGGAAGGCTCTCTGCGCAGTTTGGCAACCTCTAACAAAATTTAAAATGCTTGTGCTCTTTACCCCAATTTTTCTACTTGTAGGAATTTATTCTAAAAATAAATCCCCCCATAGGTCCAATGACTTCAGTAAAAAGCATATATATTGCAGCAGCATCGTAGCAAAAGACCGGAAACCTGAAGATCCATTAACAGGAGTCGGGTTAAATAAGTCGTGGCGTATCCACCAGTGACATACTATACATCTGTTAAAAAGAGTGAACCGTTTATCTCTCTCGCTGAGTGATATGAGAGGTGGAGAAAAACAAAGTGTAGAGCTGTGGGTATAATGTAATCTTGGGGGGTTTTTTAAGCGTAAGTGTAGTTGAAAACCCATGTTTGCACAGGAAATTTCTGAAAGGATTAAAAGCGATGGTTCACATTTTCTCTGGGGAGGGAACTAGAGTGGAAAGAAAAGATTAGCTGTAATAGACGGTCCGTAGTCCACTTCACTCAACAACAACAAAAGACATATTTTTTTCAAGTATGCAGGAGACATTTACCAACATAGACATATTCTGGGCCTCAAATCAAGTTTCATTACATTTAAAAGGATTCAACTCCTAAAAATAATGTCCTCTGAAAGACAGTAGAATGAAATTAGAAATAAAGAACAGAAACGTTCTTGGAATATTCCCAAATCTTTGGGAGCTCAATAACACCCTTTTAATAACCCATGCCTGACGGGTAATTTTGTGAGTCCACTCTACTGGGCTCAGGGAGGCCCAGACGGCTGGTGAAACCTTGGTTCTGCGTGTGCCTGTGAGGGAGTCTCCAGAAGAGGTTAGCGTTTGAATCAGTTGACTGAGTGGAAAAGGTCACTGTCGCCGCTCTGGGTGGGCAACACCTAATCCAGCAAGGGCCCACAGAGAACAGAAAAGCGGAGGAAGGGCGGTCTCGCTTGCTTCTTAAGGTAGGAAGTCCATCTTTTCCTGACCTCAGACATTAGGGCTCCAGAACTGACATCAGTGACCACCTAAGTCTCAGGTCTTCAGCCCCTCACTGGGAGTTCCACCGTCAGCTCCACCGGTTCTTGGGCCTTTGAACTCAGCCTGAATCATACTACCACCTTTCCTCGTTCCCCAGCTCGCAGATGGCAGGTGGTGAGACTTCTCAGCCTCTACGACCGAGTGAGCACATTTGTATAATCTCTCTTTCTCTCCGATATAATACGTATTACATTGGCTCTGTGTCTTTGGAGAACCCTGAATAATACACCATGTGTCAAAAGAAGACCTCAAAGGGAAATGAAAAAGTATTTTGAACTCAATGAAAATAAAAGCACAACTTATCAAGATTTATGGGATGTTGCTAAAGCAGTATTAAAGGGAAATTTTTGGCGCTAAATGAATATATTAGAAAAGAAAGGTTTTAAACCAAAAACTTCATCTTCCATCTTAAGAAAGTAGAAAAAGAAAAGCAAATTAAACCCCAAGTAAGTAGAATAAGGGAAATAATAAAGATCAGAGTGGAAAGCAGTGAAATCCAGAAAAACAATTTTTAAAAAGGTCAGTGAAACCAAAAGCTGGTTCTTTGGGAAGATCAATAAAAATGATAAAACTCTAGACAGGCTGATACAGGAAAAAAAAAAAAGAGGAGACATAAATTACCAATAAGAAGAGAAAGTTGACATCACTACAGATCTTAAAAATATTAAAAGGAAAATAATGCATTTTTAACAATACCATGCCAATAAATTCAACAACTAAGATAAAATGGACAAATTTCTTATAGAACAAAAACTTCCAGAGCTCACTCAAGAAGAAATAGCCAAAATAGGCCTACGCTTGTGAAATAAATTGAATTTTTTGTTAAAAATCATCCCACAGAGAAATTACCAGGCCCTGATAGCTTCACTGATTAATTCTACCAAAGATTTAAGTACGAATTACCAGTTCTACATGAATTCTTCAAGAAAACTGAAGATGAAAGATACTTCCCAATTCATTCTGTGAGGCCAGCATAACCAGACACTGTCATTATAAGAAAAGAATACAAAAGACCAATATCCCTCACACATATAGATAAAAAAATTCTAAACAAAATGTTAGTGAATCAAGTTCAACAATATATTGAAGAAGGGTAATTCACCATGACCAAGTGGGATTTATCCCAATGATGCAAAGCTGGTTTAGAATTTGCAAATCAATATAATTTGCCATGTTAATGAACTAGAAAGAAGAACAAAGAGAGCCTCACAATATATATGCAGGAAAAGCATCTGACAAAATCTATCATTTAGTCCTGACAAAAATTCCAAAGTAGAAGTGGAAGGGAACTTTATCAGAAAAAGACATGTTATAGAGTGAATGTTTGTATCTCCGCCCCAAATTCATATGTTGACACCCTAGTCCCCAATGTGATGGTATTTGGGTAGAGCCCTCATGAATGGTATTGGTGCCTTTACAAGAAGAAGCATGAGAGAGACGGTATCTCTCTCCCCACCATACAGCAAGAAGGCGTCCATGTGCAAACCAGGAACAGAACTCACACCAAGAACAAAATTGGCCAGTACCTTGATCTTGAACTTCTCAGCCTCCAGAACTGTGAGAAATAAATCTCTTGTTTAACTCACTCAGTCTATGGCATTTTTGTTACAGCAGCCCAAACTGATTAGAACATGACAGATACAATAAGCCTCCCCTTAAAGATTAGAAACAAGACAAGGGTATCCACTCTTACCAATTCTACTCAACATTATGCTAGAGGTTATAGCCAGTGCAATAAGGTAAGAAAAATAAATTAAAAGCATCCACATTGGAAAAGAAGCAGTAAAACTTCATTAAGTAAAATGACATGATTACCTATATAGAAAATCAAATATAATCTACAAAAAAGCCACTAGAACTAAAATGTGAGTTTAGCAACGTTATAGAGTACCAGGTGAGTATATAAAAATCAGTTGTGTTTCCATATACTAACAAACACTATAAAATAGAATATTTTTAAATGTCATTTACAGTTGCATCAAGGATATGAAATACTTGGGGATAATATGACAAAAGATGCAAAACTTGTACAGTTAAATTTACAAAATACTACTAAGGGAAGTTAATGAAGACTTTACTAAATGAAGAAATATACCCTGTTCATAGGTGAAAAGACTTAATATTGTTAAGATGCCAGTTCTCCACAAATTGATCTGTAGATTTAACACAATCTCTGTCAACATTCCAGGCTATTTGTAGAAATTGACATGCTGATTCTGAACTTCACATGGAAATACAAAGGACCTAGAACAGCCTCAACAACTCTGGTACAGAAAAACAAAGTTGGAAGGCATGCACTCTCTGACTTTAAGACTTATTACAAAGCCACAATAATCAGGACAGTATAGACCAAGACAGAGAGTTCCGAAATAAATCCACATGTATATGGACAACTGTTTTTTGACAAAAGTTTAAAGGCAATTCAATGAAGAAAGTATAATCTTCTCAACAAAAGGTTCTGGATATCTAGAGTCAGAAAAACTATACTTCCATCCGTACCTCATATGGCATAGAAAACAATAACACAAAATAGATCATAGACACAAATATAAAACTTCTATGAGAAAACAGGAGAAAGTATTTGTGAATTTGTGGTACATCCATAGAATAGAATAGTACTCAGCAACACAAAGGAATGAACTATCGATACACATAACATGGACTGAATCTCAAAACAATTATGCTGGCTGAAAGAAGCCAGACAAGTATATGTGCCATATGATTCCATTTGTTTAAAACTCTAGAAGATGCAAAGCTAATTTATACTGAAAGAAAACAGACCCACGGTTGCCCGGGAGGCGGGGGAAAAAGAGATTACAAAGGGATTGTGAGGAAACTCTCGGAGGCGCTGGGTCTGTTCATTATCTTGACTCCGACGACGGTGGCCTAGGTTTACACATGTGTCAAAAGTTACCAGATTGTGTGATCCTAACGTACAAGGTTGGTTGTGTGTCATTTATACCTCAGTAAAGCTGTTGGATCAGTAGACACATAAAAAAGGGAGAAATAATAAGAGTAAAATGACTCCAAGAAAGGTTTGCATACATTACTCTAGCCTTTGTACCTGACTGTGACCTCTAACTTTGACCCTTCATTCTTCAGAATGATAATGTGGGGGAAAGGGCTGGCTTTTTTTTTTTTTTGGCATCTCTAATAAATTGGCTTTACATACACCTTATTTAGACATGTCTCCACAAATGCTTTTTCTAAGCTCCCATCCTCAGAACTACCAAGTAAATGAGAATAAACCTCATTTACGTGACTCTTAAGCATCTCTGAATATATTCACTGCCTGTTCCTCATCCTCCAAAAGAAAGTCCTTGAATCTCGAATGCCGTGTCCTAAAAATGATGGTGAGTTGGAAAGGGCCCAGCAGTCCTGACAACTCAAAATCACGTCTTTCCTTAATACTATGTCCTTAGTCTGCTAAGAAGCTTTATAAATAATATTAAATAAAAGAAGTTCAGTCCTTTGGGTTTGGGATGGAATAGTCCTTCCAGGGTAGGGAAAATATTCAGTCCATTGCCAAGTATTTTTAGACAAAAGCATTTCCCCACGATGAGCCAAGCACTGGCAGTTAGGGAAGGAGAGGTGGAGCCCACAGGGTGCATTTGGGAGCCGAACAGGCAGCTGTACAATGAGAAAGTGGGATGGGATGTCCTCAGAGGCTCCACGCTGCTCTGCAGTTCTGCCCCCCAGTGACCAGGGCAGGCCCACGCTGTAGTTCTGGGTCTAGCACTCATTTGCAGGGTAACCCCAGACTTCCCTCAGCTCCCTCATTACTTAAATAAATATAATAAAGTCTCACTTTTAAAACCATGTGTTGAAAACGTATATGCTTTAAAAAAAAACAGTACAACGTGGGTGCTGGCTTTGGGACCTGAGTCCCAGGAAGGTACAGCTCAGCTGCTCGGGGTCCTTAGACAACTGCCTGAGGGCACGGGCTCAGCAGCCTGTCTACGCCCCGTGTCCAGAAACACCATCCCGATGGGAAGCAGCCAGTGGCGCCCTCTGCCCTGCACCTGCTCACTGACCCTTGAGGGTGTGTGGGTCGTGGAGCCAGACTCAGCTGAGACCATTTATCGGCATCTCCTCCTAACTGCCAGTCCAGTGCTGGACGCTTTCGAGTATATAATCTCATTTAATCCTCCAAAGGACAAACCTCACAAGAAAAGATTAAAGGACTACTTTTTAATAGAGAACGGAACAAGCGGCGTAGGGAAGGGAACATAGAGAATTCTCCAACACCCCCTAAACCCCAAGGGAGAGGGTCTCTTAGTGGTAGAAGAATTTGAGGCCCAGCTACATATAAATATTTATTTTCTTCCTCTATTAGTCTGTTAGCTGTCCCAGCGGCCCTGCTTGCTCTTTACTGAGATCCCTGCTCAGATGTCCCCTTAGCCATGAGGCCTTCCCTGCTGGCCCCACAAAAATTAGTCACCTCCCTGCACTCTTTGTTCCCCCATTCAATTTATCAAGTCTCCATATCCCCACCTGGCACATTATATATTTACTTGCTTGTCTAATGTCTCTCCTTTCTCTAGCATTTAGGTGCTATGAGAATTTAGGGGCCTGGAACTATGCCTACTCAGTAAATTTTTGTTGGATGAATGAATTAGTGTGAATGGGCAATTTAAGGGATGGTCAAGAGTGATTTTGATTCTATGTGATTTTTGCCTTGGGTGCTGCCTTTGGGACCTACCACTTTGGCGGTAGGTGGTTTGGATAGGAAATTTCTAAGGAGGAGACACTCAGCGAAGCTTCCCTTTTCTTCACCAGGTGAATATAACACACACAACGGACCTACCACGCCAGCCAAAGAGGGAGAGACAGACAGGCCGCACCGGGCCTCCGACGGGAAGCTCCGAGGCCGGTCTAAGCGGAGCAGTGACCCCTCCCCGGCAGGGGACAATGAGATCGAGGTAACTCCAGCTGCCTCTGATGTGGCGAATGTCATCTCCACCTGTGGCCAGAAAACAGGAGGGCAGGGGACTGAGTTATGTCCAAGTACCTGGGGGCCCAGGGCCCTTTGTGTTCACAAAGCACAGGTACAGAGAAAGAGCACTGGGAGGAAAAGTAGGGAAGAGGAGGTTGTCCAGACGGAAACACCATTGATTGATGGGCTAGGAAAGGTGACCCTGGGGGTAGCAAAGAACACTATGGTTCTGAAGCCTAAGCAGCAGCAGAATCATCTGGAGGCTTATGAAAACCCAGTGTGCTGGGCCCCACCCCAGAGTTTCCAATTCAGCAGATCTGGGGCGGAGCCTGAGAATTTGCTGCTGGTGCTGCTGAGTTGCGGACCACACTCTGAGAGCCCCTGACGGCAATGACAATGGGCAGTGGACCCTCCCGGCTGGGTTACAGTGGTTCTTACCCTTCGCTACGCATTACAATCAGCTGGGATGCTTTTTAAAATACAGATGCCCAGGCCTGACCCTGGCGTAATTAGACAGACGTTGCAGGGAGTTCTTAAAGCTCCCCTAGTGATTCCAATATGGCTTAGATGTTTGTCTACCTGGACACAGGAGGCTGGCTCGAATGAGTGTGCATGAGACTCTGAGTTTCTCAGACAGTAGTTCTCAACCCGGGCTGCACCTTAGAAGCTCCAGGGGAGCTTTGTTCTCAAGCTGTACCCCAGATCCATTAGATCAGATGCCCTGAGGATGGGGCCCGACCATCGGTATTTTTCAGCCCTCCAGGGGGTTCCGGTGTGCGTGCCAGGCTGAGAGCGCTGGTCTAAGGGACGCGCCAGTCTTTACTGCCGTAAAGCAAGTGTAGGATTATCCATCAGGCGCTAGCATTTAAAAAAAGTAAAAGGGGTGGGGGATAGAGTACAGAGGCCAGATGGATGCCCCAAACAACAGACAGAGGCAACTGTTAGCTATCGAGAAAAACGGCCATGCACCCAACTTTGTACTTCTTCGCGAAAGGCATTCGTTGCCCTGAGTGTGCCGTGGGCATGTGTACGGTATTTCAAAGCCAGCGCCAGCGCCAGCAAATCCAAATGCATCATCATCACATCCCGATTCATAATCCTGTCCAAGTGAGGCAAAGCTCAGCCCACAAATTCAGATATGCTAAGAAATACCGTTTTCATCGTTTCCTTAAAATCAAGGTAACTTTGACTCTGAGGCCCCATCCCCTCTGGGTGGTAGAAAACAGTGTCTTATTATTGGGGCCTCTCTCCTCCCAGAATCGTATGAGAATCCCGGCATTCAAGTGGCCTCAGAAAACAGAGTAAGAGTCTCTAATGTCTAGTGTGGCTGGGTCGCTGCCACCCTCCCCGTGGTCGGTGCCTGCAGTGGTCAGGGAGAGTCCAGCATCCACTGGGGTTTCCACGCCGTGCACCGGGCACAGAAACCCTTGTTGAGGGCAGGAACCGTGGAGTGTTCGCTACAGTCTTTGGTTGTCAGTATCAGAAAACCAGTTCCGGTTACTTAAACCGAAAGGAATTTACTGGGAGGAAGTCATGAAACCAGGGTAAGGAAGAACAGTCCCAAAGGCTGTGCTGAGGAATCCAGGGAACCTCCAGGGTGCCGGCAGCAGAGCGAACCATTTGATTCTAGGGCCACCTCACTCAGTGATCGCTTCCAGGGAGACAGCTGCCTACTGGCTTGGCTCGGCTCCTGTGCTTGCTCCCAACTGGCATTCCCACCAAGACGCACACACAGGAAAAGAAAACCAGGGGCTCTGATCAGGAGGGGGCGTTTTCTGGGGGCCCAAATAACAAGTGCTCATTGCTGGGGTATTGGGTATTTAGCCAGTGTTCACTGGTAGAGCTGTACTAGTTAGCCAGTATTCACTAGTAGGGCTCTGCTGGTTAGCTGGTATTCACTAGTTAGCCAGTGTTCACTAGTAGGGCTGTGCTGTTTGTTTACAACTGGCATCTGTTCCAGTCACCCTAGGTGTAGAATAGTGCGAGCATCACGCTTATCCCCTACATTCTGGTCACCTTCCAGCAGCCATCCCCTCTGAGAGTTGACCACCCTAGGGACCTGCCACAGAGCAAGTGTTCCCACTGTTCACGGGACTATTCTCAATCCAGGGAACTTTGTTCTTGCTTTTCCTCTCATTCTTAAAGGCCCCCACCTTCCAAAATTGAGGAGACTTCACACAATCCCTTTAGCGAAAGGCAAGAGGAAAATGTAAAAATGTATTGACTTCAGATTGTCCTTCCTGCCTCCCATATTCCTGAGGATTTTCTGCCAACTTGAAGTCGCACAGCTATAGAAACCACAGAGAGCAACACATACTTTAATATTTTAAAAAATTATTTGATTACCTAATGTGCTTTCTGCCCTTGGTCAGGAGCAGTGGGGGTAGGGAAACATTTTTTTCCATTAGGCTGAGAAGGAGGTGGAGGTGGCATGGAAGCTGGGGACTATGGGGTGATGTTATTCTGGAAACATCTGCTTCTTGATTCGAGAGTCAGAACCACTGCGCAAGAACAGTTGAAAAGGTGTGAGCCGTGTTTCACTTCTGTGCTTAATGTCAGCAGGCGGGGTTTGCATGGGTCGCACCTCTTAAGTCTTCAGCAGTCTTGCTAATGACGGAAGCCCATGAGGGAGAAATTATGTACAGAAGTGGAAAGGAGGAAAATTCTGAGTGTGTATTAGTTTAAATCCCTCGGCTGCAGGTGCCAGAAACCAACCTGAGCTAGCTTAAATGAAAAAGCAGAATTTATTTGAAGGATACAGGGATTCTCGGGGAACCCAGGGGCAGGGTACAGTGGAGTATCAGCAAGATACTGGAACCACAGGTAGACAGAGCAAGGAAGTGCATTCATGCCTGTCTCCCCACAGGCCACAGTGAAGGTGCTCGAATCGCTGAGCAGTTGTGTCTTTTCAGTGCCCCCCATGCACAGGTTGCTGGGCACAGCTCATTCTGCTTCTGACTGAAGCCGGGTCCCCCAAAAGTGGTGTCTTTCCATCGTTCACCCCTTCCTTCCTGCCGCTCTGCAGACTGGCCTTCCCTGCCCTTCACGTGGAGCCACTAAAAACCACCCAAAGACGATTAATTTCTTTCTAGGCCCCACATTCCCAAGGAAAGGCCTCCGACCCAACTGGGCTTAGGGACCCACCCTAGCCCAAACCCCAGTGGGCTAGGGAAGAGGGTCACCTGCAGAGTGGCCACCAGGAACTTACCCCTGAGGGCCCAGGGCAGGGGATAGAGCGGTGAGGAGACGGACAGCTCTTCCTCAGAGGGGCTGTAGGAGGTGGATCCATGGAGCCTGCATTACATTTCAAAATATTTGCTGATTTTGAAAAATTCTGTAACCAAATTCTCTAAGTGAAACTAGTTAGTTCAGATAAATTAGGACTTAGCATCTTTAAATCCCAGAAGCTCTCTTCAAAAATGGTGGTTTCTAAGCATTTTTTTACTGTGATCCAAAGTAAGAACTATACTTAGCATCATGGCCCAGCATGTACATGCACATAAATATATAACTAGACCAAAGTATTCACAAAATAACACTCGGGTCTGCTACTTGTTTGAAACCCCCTGCACTGACTGACCCTTTTCCTGCTAGATGACACCCTTCTCTTTAGCTTTAAAGGCGTGGCCAGTGCTAATGGGTGAGTACAGCCACTGAGCTCCAGAGAGGTTTTAAAGGTGGCTTGGTTGACCATGGCACACTGAGTGGACGCATTTGTCCCCAAGTGCCACTCCATCCACCCAAGACCAGCTGTATAAGGCCTTTTGTTCTTAAAAATAATGATCACCAGAAAAATAGGGAAAACTAACAGTATGAAAAATAAAGTCCAAGATAAATAAATAAGATAAATGTCAAGAAAGGTAATTTAAGAAACATTAAAGAACTTTTTAAAATTCTGACTAGTTTTCCTATAAAGATTCAAGATCCTGCATTCTTAAACGAAGAAGTGGAGCCTGTAGACTAAGAACAAGTAAGTGGAAAATTTTCAATGACAGCAAGAATCGAAAGTTTAATAGAAGGTTTGGAAGAGAAAGTTTAAGAAATTTATCAGAAAAAAGATAAAATTGTAGAAAATATGTTTTTTTAAAGATAAGCAATATCAATTCAGGATGTCTGATTTGAATATTGGAAATTCCAGAGAGAACAGTGGAAACGATGGGAGGAAATTATTTAAGGAAATAAGATTGAAAATGTGAACAGTGTGAATTAAAAAAAAGATTACACCTAGATATATCCTCATGGAATCCTGTAGATACCAAATATAAAGAAAAGATCCTTAAAAAACTCTAGAAAAAGTAAGTAAAACCTATAAAGGACTGAAGACCTGTGAAACATCAGACTACTCAGGAACCGCACTACCAGATAGGGGAGGAATTCTTTCAAAGAACTAGAGGACATTTTTCCTATTGGAATCCTATGCCCACAGGAACTGTAGAGAAAAATAAAAGTATCAGCAGATGCACAAGAATTCTGGAAGATTATTTTCTACGCACCCTTTCAGAAGAAGAAACTTAAGGATGTACTCAAGCAAAACAAGGAAGAAAACCAAGAAAGAGAGAGATTCAGGATCCAGGAAACAGCAGGTCTGACTCAGAAGTAACAGTGAAGAGACGTCTCAGAAGGCTAGCTATGCAGCAGGGCTGAACGCGATCCAGACCATGTTGGGCCGTCTGTCCCGGAGGATGGACGTCTTTGGTACAGAGGGTGTGGCTGAATTTGAGATTCTAATGAAGGCATGTGACTAAAACAAGAAAAGAATTAAAGCAAGTTGTAAACTCCAGCAAAAACAAAAAGTGATACTTAACAGGCATGGTTCCTCTGTGAACAAGCTGAAGTATGGCATGATTTTAATCGGCTGGAGTACAAGAAAGGGGAATGCATTTGACGTCGGTGGTGGAAACAGTCTCCTTAAAGTGGCTCTGGGGTTAGCACATTGGACACACAGAGAAGAAGGTGAAATTCTAGCACATTACCTGGCTCTGCAGTGAACAGTCATCTTTACCAGTTACCGGCTTTTAAAAGCAACATAAAGACAGAGCACAGAAGCCTTAAGAATAGTTATAAAGTCAAAAGCACAAACCATTTTATCCTTATTGACAGTGCAAAGGTAAGGCTAAAGCTGATGAAGATTAGAGAGGGGAGGAGGTAGGGGAAAGCGTAAGGGCTCCAGTATCCATATATTCCACGTTGGGTTTACTGTTCTAGCCAGGGAAGACTGTCCAAAGCTGATGGAATTAGGAAGAGAGGGATTCATATATGCGAAAAATACAATGGTCTGGAGAAATGGTGGAGATTACTATGAGCTAAACCCAGCTCTTTCAGACTGCCAAGTCAAAATGTACTGTCCAGACCTGGCCCATCCATAAACAAACGTGTAAGTATGTTATTGAGAGTCAACCACCAGAGTCACTAAAAACAGACACGGTAGAAGGAGTTGGACTTAATGGTGAGCTGTGAATGTAAAATGGCAATATTTCATTTTGTCAAATGAGTTATATGATTTTTATTGCTGTTTTTGGACTGAACTCCTCCTTTTTGAGCTTTTATGTGGAAGGCAAGAACAAGCTTCTTGGTTCTGGCATCAGTTGGGTTGAGAAGAGCCCCAAATTGGCCATCAGCATGTTCTTTGCACAGCTGAGGCTGGATGGGGACGCAAGGGCTCATCAGTGAGTCGCATGTTTTATAACTCAAAGATAATGTTTTTCGAGACTTCCTTTCCCTCCAGGGGATTAATTTCTGCAGACATTAAGTCAGATGCAAGCGAGTCCATTTGTCTCCCTTCTCTTCCCCTCTTTTCCTCACAGCGTGTGTTCGTGTGGGACTTGGATGAGACGATAATTATTTTTCACTCCTTACTCACGGGGACTTTTGCATCCAGATACGGGAAGGTAAGAGTCCATTTGTCTCTCTTTTTTTTCCCCCAGCAAGATTGTCTGTCCAGCTGATTTGTCCTGGGAATTGTGGGGGCAGTTTATGAGGCAGCCTCTCTAACAAAAGCTGCCCCTCTGGGGTGGTTGGAGAAAGCCTATGGAATTTTCCCTTGACATGTGAAAATTTCATTAGCTTCCTTTTCTGTTGTCTGCCATGCCTTTTCTTCCAACACGTGAAGCCCTCAATGACCACTCAATAGGATATAAGCTCATAGTCGTTGGCTGTCTCCCTTCGAAGAGGACCAGGGTACACTGCAACCCAAACCACTAATCCTAGCTTTAAAAAAAAAAAAAAAAGAGGAGGTGAAGTCTTTTTCTTCTTCCCTGTTGTTTATCTTAGTGTCTCTAGCAGATGAATTTAATTTTCCTTCCGTTTTCCGAGACGAGGGGGAGGCATTTTGTCAGCTCCAGCGTGGAACTTAGCAACAGCTTTGCAAATGTGTCATCAACAAATTATGTTGGGGAACCATCCAGTTAGCATTCTGGGCAAATGTCATTGGCTGATTGGTGGTGAATGGAAGAAACATTGAAACCACCTGAATAATGCAAAAATGGACCCAACTGCTAAAACTTGAATCTTGCCCATTCTTTGCATTCATCCTGCGGGCTTCCCAACAAACCACATGTGGATGCTCCAGATGTCTGCCATCTCTTCGGGGAGACAGGTGGGGGTGGAGGGTGCTTCAGAGGACTGGTGAGTTTACCATCTCATGTGAGGTGAGTGACCTGTTGGCAGCTGCTTCCACGCCTGGGTAGGAACCTTGAGACTCACCAGCGCCTGGAAAATATTTCTGTTTCTGTTTAGAGACCAGGAATATGATTTGACATCACCTCATGGCTTTTCCAGCTGCTTGTGTTTTTTTATGGGAGTTATAACAAGCTGGATGTGCAATTAGCAAGATAGATTTATCGTCTGCCATTATGTTGTAAAGAATATAAAAATGGTGTTTGTGGTGCAGAAATCTCTTACGGTGTAGGAATGCTGTTAATATGTCTAGCAGTGCCTGCGGGAAACCCAGTGTTTTTGGACTATGCACAGGTGAGGTCAGGGATGGCAGAGTCAAGAGCTGCAGAAAACACCCAAGAGTGAAGTTGGCCACCATCGGGAGAAGTTGGGCCGTGACAAAGGGGCTACTGCATTGAATTGCTCTCTAGGTCTGGGTGTTCTCCGGTGTTCCTGGCTACTCTGATCAGTCCCCTTCCCTGAAAAACATTCCCTCACTCTTCTTGCCCTTAGAGATGGCCCACTCTGAAGTTCTCTGCAGTCAGTTCTCGTGACTGTGTAGGGCTTTGCCACCTTCAGGATACTGGTGATTCTTGTGTAGGTCTCACTGCCAGCCCTTAACCCAAATTGTGGGCTCTCTCAAGACAGCGAAAAAGCCCAGAGCTGCTTTCTGAACCCCTTGCCACCTGGTCCACACGATTCCTCATTGCCAGCCACCTCTCTCCAACCCTAATACCTTAGCCCACCCCCTCCACTTGGTCTCGTCTCCCAGCTTCTACTCTTGCCCTTTACGGCCCCCTTCAGAGAGCTCATCCTGAAACACAAGCCTGGTCCTGTCACTCCCCTCCTGAAACCATCTGTGGTCCCCCCCCAGTGACAAACCCTGACCCCAGCCTCCAGTGCCCATGGTGAACTGGCTCTTGCCCCACTCTCCAGCCCTGTTTTCTCCTACTCGTTCTGAGTTGCTTTCCGTCCTTGAACCTGCCATGTTCTCTCCCATGTCTGCTGGGCTTCTTCCAGAAGCAGAGCCTCACATGAGTGAGTGCAGCTAGTTCACTTGGGTGGAGATTCCAAGAAGCCCCTGATGCGGAGTGGGAAAATGAGACAGGAAAGGGGAGGCAGCCAGTGCAGGTACTGCTGTGGGTAACTGGGGCTCAGTCCCACCGGGGACCCCCAGAGACCGTAAACACCTCAGAATTGACCCACCCACGGAGTGAAGGTGCTGGGATATTTATTTTCAGATTCCCTTCCGTCGTGGGTTGAGGGCTTCTCCCAGGGTTTCACCTCCCTGCGCTTCTGGCCTTTCCCAGGAAAGCTCTAGCAAAGGGAATCACAGGTGCCAACAGTAGAAAGCCTCTGTACGTATAGGAATTGTTGGCAGTTGAGGGGACATGGGGGAGACGCACATTGGAAGCCTCTGCATATCTAGAATGTTCTAGAAAGTTCTTTCACAAGGTCAAATCTTATGTATCTTTTCAGTTCCTCCAAGAGGACTTTCCTAACCACTCCCCTCCATCTAAATTGCATCTCTCCCCGTACCTGTATTTTGCATTTGTAATTATTGTCTTTCTCCCTCCTAGGACGTAGGTACTATGAGGGCAGGGACCACGAACATTTTTCTCAACCCTCCAAGTACAGTGCATGGGCCAGAATTGCTCAATAAATACTGTTGTATGAATGATGCGGGACGGTTCTCCAGAATGAAGGCTGCATCACGACAGGCGCTCTTTTTCCTGTTTGTTTATTGCTCTATCCCCAGTGCACAGAACAGTGCCCCCCACATAGCAGCCATCAAATAAATATTTGTTAAATGAAGGAAGGAAGGAAGGAAAATAGTGTCAAAACAAAAAATTTCTAACTAATGGCCACTGGCCAAATTCAGCCGGCAGGCATTTTTTGTTTGCCTCTAGAGTGCTTCAAAAAAAATGTGCATTTGTCGCCAGCATTTAAAAATCAGGAGGTCGCACAGACAAAAACAATCTAGATCTCTAGCTCTTCTTGAGAAATTAGGAAGTCCGACAAGACCGCGTTCCCAAGAGGCAGCAGTCAGCAGGACTGAGTAGCAGCTGCCCTGTTAGCAGGCCGTCCACTCTTCATCCCATCCGCAGCCCCCGCCTGGCCCATTTAACTTGTTTATGGGGCCCTGCTGGCCCCATTGGGATCCGAATTTCAACATTCTTCCTAGGATTACAGAACCACAGAGTGTCAGAGCTAGAAGGCCCTAGGAGACCATTCTGCCCAATGAGGCTCCATAGTACATAAGGGGAAACTGAGGATCAGAGAGAGTAAGACCACCCAGGACAGAAGGAGAGTCAGACCTCAGGCTCACTTGCTTTCTGTGTTCTCCCAGGATGGACAAGGAAAGCAGAGGTGAGAAGCTCTTGGAGCCCCCAGGTGTCCTAGGCCAACATCATTACTCTTCTAGAATTTTCCACTCCTTCCTCCATCTCTCTCTTAGGTGAGGAATGAGTATTTTTAATTTACTAAATCCAACAACCCTTGGAGAGATTCAGAATAACTGCAGCTTCAACAAGATGGAATACAGTCGTACCTCGGTACTTGTCAGCTTCACATCTCATCAAACCCTGTACTCGCCACATTTTGATGAGAAAAATATGTTTCAGCACATGGCACTTGCTCGGGACTCGTCACACTTGCTAGGACTTGTGTGAGTCACGGTCCTGCCCCGCAAGAGAAAATGCTTCATTGTCTGGCATGGTCGATTTCAGCACTCGTCACGAGTTCCAGAACGAATTAATGACAAGTACCAAGGTACAGGTACCCCTGTATTTCCCTCGCCTAGCAGTCCAGGTGTAGCAGTCACGCTGGTAAGGGTGCTACTCGGCCCCAGAGAACCTCTGCCTTACTCTCTGCCATCCCTGGAGCATTGCCCTCATCGCCACGATAAACCATGGCTCACTCCTATGTCTGCTTTCCAGCCAGTTAGAAGAGGGAGCGGGAAAAGGGGAGTTCACACCTCTCCCTTCATTCTATTCTTATTTTCTGTCCCTTTCTCTAAGTGCCAGACCCAGACATTGCACATATCATTTCCACTCACATCCCATTAGCTGGAACTGGATCATATGGCCACATCTAGCTGCAAAGGAGTCTGGGAAATGTGGTCTAGTCACATGCCCTAATAAAATTCAGAGACTATTATTCTCGGAGAGAGAAAGGAAGAATGGATATTGGAGGACAGCTAGCAGTTTCTAGCACAAACTACCATGTAATAAGAGGGAGAACATTGAAAGAAAAATACTGTGGAAAAATAAAACTAGTTCTGTGTAGAAGTTCTGTTCAATTGGATTTGTGGGTCTGAAGCTCCAAAGACAAGTCTGGGTTACAGCTCTGAACTTGACAGTCAGAGAAATGTAGAAGATGTAACGGAGCAGGAGAGTGCGGGTAGTTTTGCAGTAGAGTAACGAGAACCCATTTTGCTGACGGAATAGCTGAGTCACAAGGAGGTTGTGTAGTCAGATTATTCATAACAGAGCTAAAATATATGGCCTTGACTTTTGGCCCATAGCTCTTTCTCCTCCTGCTTTTCCAGTAGCTGCAGCCATGTGGAGCTTATAATTAATGCCTAATATCAGGCAGGACTCTCAGTTTGAAGCATGGAGTCTTTAAGCTACAATGGAAACTTACTGGCTCCCAAGAAATTAAAGCCCCAGGGGTATGTGGAATGCAGGTTGGGCTGGACCCCAGAGCTCAAGCAGTATTCTCAGAGCTTGGTGTCTCTGCACCCCTCAGCCAACTTTCTTCCTATAGTGACTCCCTCTCGGCAATCCCAACTAAGAAAAGGAGACCTTCCACTTCCCAAAATTCCAGCACAACCCCAGGTCTGAATCTCACTGGCCCAAACTGAGTCAGATACCCTCCGTACACCAACCTCTGTGGCTCTGGTTGGCCAGCCGAGATCAGGGCCCACGCCAGGTGTGCATGGAGTAGAAAATCAGGCCAGCTCAATCCCAACCAAGTAGACGGGGTAGGGAGGGAATGGTCCCCACAGGAAGCTGAAGTGCACTTTCCAGAAGAGGGGAGGACTGTGGAGGCCCAGAATTGGCTCCAAAGGCCAAGACCCACCCCACCCCCCCGCACCTCCACGCCAGGGAACAGCAGCCGCTTGCTTGTGGCCGTTGCGCTGAGCACTGTACCAGAAGCAGAAATCATCCCAACGGTGGTCCCAGCCAAAGGGGCAACTCACTGTTTAGGGAAATAAGACCAACAGACCTAAAACAATTAAGGGATGATTTAAAACAGAGTGTTTGAGTTTTAAAACAGAAACTGGGCTCCCTTCCTGTTCCCAGTCAGAGCATGTGCCACTCCAGGCTGTCACCTCTCCACTTCCTTTCCATTTCTCCCTGCTCCCCCCACCCTCCCTCAGAGCCAGGGCTTCCCTTTGGTGTAGGTACCTTCCCGAGGGCTGTGGGTCCATTAGAAACTCCTTGGAGAGCTGGAGCAGCCAGCAATTGCCACCTCCTTCCCAACCTCTCCTCCTGCCGCCCTGTCCTTGAACTCTGTTTTCCAGCTGAGGTCAGGCAAATGCGAAGTGGTCAGGAGTCTCTGCCTGTGGCCAGGAAGGGGTTCTAAAAGGGATTAATCTGCGGTCTTCCGGGGGTTCACAGTGGGTCAGCCCAGGCTCCTTCTTTGTAATTCGCCTCCCAGGCAGCTCAGGACCCATTGGAAGCTCAACTCTAGGTCCAGTTGTGTGTGTGTGTGTGTGTATTTAATAACAGCTTTAGTGAGATATAATCGCACACTATAAATTTACCGTGTTAATGTATGTAATTCGGTGGTTTGTAGGATACTCAGAGTTGTGCAACCGTCACCACTAATTTTAGAACGTTTTCATCACTCAGAAAGAAACCCCAGACCAATGCACAAACACTCCCACTTCCCCCCCTACAGCCCCTGACAACCACTAATCCACTTTCGCTCTCTGTACATTTACCTCTTCTGAACGTTTCTTATCATTGAGTCACACAATACACGGTCTTTGTGTCCGGCTTCTTTTACTTAGCATGATGTTTTCAGTGGTCATCCGTGTCCCAGTACTTTTTTCCATTGAGGGCCAGCTGCTTTTCCGTCGCACTGCGTGTTGTCTCGCCGTTCACCCGTTGTTGGACAGTTGGGCTGCCACCACCGTTGGCTCGTGGGGATAGTGCCGCTGCGAACGCCTGTGGTCGGGTGTTCGCGTGGACACACGTTTTCAGCGCTCTGGGGTATACACTCGAACCTAGGAGCGGCACGGCTCGGTTACGTGGCAGCCCGCCGTTTAGCGGTTTGAGGACCTTCCAGAGTAGTCACGCCGTTTTACATTCCCGGTGTGTGAGGGCTCCGGTTTCTCCACGTCCTCGCCATCGCTTGTTACTGTCTGTCTCTGTGGTCGCGGGCCTCTTAACGGATGGAAAGTGGGATCTCATTGTGATTCTGATGTGTATTTCCCTCATTAATGACTGATTCTGCTGACTGACTAATGAGGTTTCCGTGTGCTTATTGGCCATTCATAGTATCTTCTTTAGAGAAATAGCTACAATATACAATCCTTTGCCCATTTTTTAATTTTATTTGTCTTTTTATTGTTGAGTCATAAGAGTTCTTTGTATATTCTGGATACGAGTTTATGATCAAATAAGTGATTTGCAAATATTTTCTCTCATTCTAAAGCATGTCTTTTCACTCTATTTACAGTGTCCTTTGAAATATATGAAGTATTGCAGGGGGAAGGGGTTGAAATTAAATTTAAGGGAAGGTGACCAGGAAAGGAGGCCTCACAGAGATGGTGAATTTTTAGTAAAGACTTGAAGGAAGTGGAGGAACAGATATGTGGTGGAGGAGCAAAGGAACAGCAAGTGCAAAGGCCCTGAGGCAGAAGTTTGCCAGGTGGATTTGAAGGACAAAAGGAAGCTAGTGCGGCTGGAACAGAGCAAGCAAAAGGGAGAGTAGTATTTCAACTGGCCTTTGCTCTCAAGTGGGAGCCTTGGAGGTTTGGAGCAGAGGAAGAACAGGGTCTGAGTTATATTTTTAAAGAATCCTTCTGGCTGTCCCCCTGGGAAGAGCAGACTAGAGAAGGGCAAGGCTGGAAGCAGAGAGGCCAGCGAGGAGACTGCTGCACCAGTCCAGCTGGTGGATGATGGACATTCGGAACGAGTGGTAGAGAAGTGTAGCAGTGTGCATACATTCTGAAGGCAGAACCAGCCACAGATGTAACGTGAGTCCTTGTCCTCACCCCGGGGCTACAGAGATGTCCTGTCTTCTGTCCGAGGTCTGCCTCTGAATGGGCCTATCTCTCCTCCCTCTATTGCCAACTAGCAAATTCCTGTTGTTGGACAAATACTCCCACTTTTTGCATGTTCACTGCATGCCAAGTACTCTGCTATGAACGTTCTTATAAGGTGGACCTCAAATGCAGACGCCGAGTTATTCTTACTCTTCGTCCACACAAGGCCCCTTTCTCGTTTCACGTAGGTACAGATGTGTGTCTCCTTGTGAACCCACTTCCCCCTTCCCGTGGTTTAATGTGTAGCTTTTTGTTCGTTTTCCTATAAAACATGTGTTGCTTTGGTGGGCCTTCATGTCTTACGTGTGCCGATGGCGTTGTTGAAACACCCCATGCTGCTTGCTTTTCTCCGTCTGCACTGTGGTTCTAGGTAGATCCTTCCACACTGCGCATGTCCAACTCCACGGCCCTAGCCCAGTGGCTGTCAGTGGGAGGCGACTTTGCCCCACAGGGACATTTGGCAGTGTCCTAAACATTTTTGGCTGTCCCCTCTGAGGGAATGCCAGGAGCACCTAGTGGGTGGAGGCTGGGTGTGCTGCTAAATGTCCTGCAGCACAGAGGTGGGCCCCACAGAGAGTGGCCCGGCCCCGCGTGTCCACAGTGCTGCTGTTGAGAAACCCTGCATCTAACCACTGCCCGGATCCCAGAGGTCCATGTCTTCCTTATCCCCGGCCCCCACGGGGAGGACATCAGCCTCCTCCAACTGCCCCCCAGCACAAACAGCTGTGTGACGAGCATCCTTAATGGACTGCTCCTTCTCTCTCATTGAATTCCCGCTACAAACCTGTAAGGCATGGCTGCTCCTATCCTACCCATTTCTGGAGAAACTGAGGCTCAGAGAGGTGGAGCGATTGAGCCAGGGCCACCCAGCTCACAGGGAATGAAAGCTGGGATGTGGCCCACTGCCCTTAACTCTGTCCCTAAGCGGCGCCCCCAGGATTCACATGAATGTCCTCAGGGTAGAAATTAAGCGCCACTGGAATGGCTCCCCTGCTTGGCTGTGGTCCCCAAGAGCACAGGGACTGAGTCTGATGTGTTCCTAGCTTCGTGCCCTGGCAGCTGGCAGTACCTGGCACATCCACTTGACAAATATTTGTTGAACAAACAAGTAAATAAATAGCTTGTGGGTAGGGACTTGTCAGCACGTGTGGTTGCAAGCACTGCAGAAATGAGATTTGAGGGAACAAATATCCACATTTATGACAAGACAGGGGCCTGCCCGCATCTCTCCAGAGCTGGGATGCTGGGAGGCAGCCTGACCCAGCCTCACACGGAGCTGGGCCCACCTCGGGGCCTCAGCAGAGGCTATGGAGTGTTGGGCAAGTGGCTCCTTGAGGCTTGGGGCCAGGGACACTTTAGCAGGTGGGGACCTGGGATGGAGCCAGGTGGCCCTCATCACCTGCCTGAGCAGAACCCTCTCCAGGGCCCCCTTCCACATCAGCCACACTTTTAAAGGGTGGTGCTCTGTGCGGTCTGAAAGATGAGCGGTCTCAAACCGGCAGTCCGGGGCCAGGTTTGGCTGGAAGGCAGGTGTAGCTGGTTCCCCTGGCACTTCCTTAAGTTCTACATTGATGGCTAATATTTTTAAATCTGAATATTTTACATCAGAATCTAGATATCTCAACTTCTCTTGGGAAATGAGGAGGTCTAGCAACACCAGGCCTGAATTTTCAAAGAGTGAGGACCCTTCGATAGGACGTGTCCCTCCGGGTCACCTTAACCCCCTCCCTTCCTGGGTGGAGTTTTCCACATACCACCCAGGCAGGGGGATCGCGGCGCCATTTCGCTCGCGTGTGGTGCAGCCCTCGCCCCCGGAGACATTTACGTCTGCGACCCACCCCCTGCGGAGGCCGGCTTGTGCCCAGAGCGGGGGGACGCGAAGCGGAGATTACTGGTCCCCGCGCCCCGGGCCCTCTGTGTGGGCTCTGGGACATGAGGGCTCCTGGCCCCCTCCAACCAGACTCCAGGCTCCGCCAGATGTTTCCAAACCGTGCCCTTGGGGTCCTCCCCAGAGGCGGGCTCGTTACTTCCCAAAGACCGTCTGTCTTGGGAATCTGTATTCACAGCTGAGGGTCCTGCTCACTCAGTGTGGTCTCAATCCCTGCTGCCACCGCCGCCGCTTCCGACAAATAGAGGGGAGGCAGCAACACTCATCCCGTGTCACCTGCTCAGAGAAGCCCCTCCAACCTTCCCGACCAGGTCCGCACGCCCGATGGAGGCTCGCAGCTCCAGGGGCTCAGCTCGCACAGCTGCAAGTGTTCACTTCCCGGTGTGATTATTTGACTGTAGACTAGCAGCGTCCTCCTCGTGATTAAAAGGCTGGGGTTGAATTTTCACTTAGCGTCATTCAGGCCGCACCTTTATCCCTGAAGCCTCCCTGTTTCCATAGGCGTGATGGCTGGGAACCTGTGACACCCTGGGATGTTTTCACAGTCTCCCACGTGCCACCCAGGAGGACAGAGCCCCAGTTGCCCACAGCAGTGACCTACTCATGGGCCCATCCTTGTTGACTCTCTGCCCTTACTTCCATGCTCTGCCGCTAATGCTTCCCAGAGTCACCTCGCAGGTAAACTGCTTATCCCTGAATCCTAGGCTGGGGGTCTGCTTCGGGGAGACCCAGACTAAGGCATCAAAGGGGTCTGAATGCTCAGAGTTCATGGTCAGTTCTTATCAGAACAGAAACTCCTCACTGCCAGACCCCCGTTGTAACACAAGCCCTCCTGGCTACCTGCCGTATGGTCCTCGTCTCAGGTCCCATCACACAGGTACTGAACTGGAATGGACACTTAAACTTGACCTCCAGATGACTCCTTCACACACTAATCTGTGAAGCAAGATGTAAGCCACGAATTCACCTAGTGACAGCTTTTCTCGTGGATCCACCAAGCCTCTCTGTGAACCTAGAAGGGGTTGGGTAGGGAGAGCCCGGCCAGATCTCGGCTCCCGTGCCCCCGTGGAAACCGCTCCTCGGCGGCGTTATTACTCGATTCCGGCTCGGATTGATTCCGGCTCGGATTCCGGAATCCAGTCCCCAGCGCGGTGCCATCAGGATTCAATCAGATCCCGTCGGCGACACACGGCATGGCCAGTCCGTTACTGCTCTACAAACTGAGAAGAAATAAAAAACCCCAGTTTTATGACCCCACAGTTAAAAACTATTTGTAGAAGTTGCTAAGGTTCAAATCAAAAGTGCCCTCTCTGGAGGACTATTAGTTAATTTAGAGAACCACTGATTCTTTCCTTTTCTTTCTTTTCCACCCCTACCCCGCCCCCTGCCCCCCGCCCCCCCGGGCTGTCCACCTTGAGATGCAGCTCTCTGCCGTTCAGACATCTAGAGCTTTCCATCCTTTGACAAAACACAAGCCAAAGTGCTTAAGGACATCTGTTTATTTTATTTCTTTAATGAGAAAACCTCCCCATTCCTCCGTTCCTCCGGGCTCAGCTGTGTTTATTTACATTGTGTTAGCCGTGTGAGGCTGGCCCCGTGGAAGTCGGAGGCCCGCCCGGGCCCTCCCTCGCAGCGGCCTCCAGATCTGAAACGGAGTCGGCTCTGCCCAAGGAAAACAGAGTCCTTGGAACTCTATAAAATAGATTTTCAAAATAAATACTGCCTAATTCACTCAGTAGATGTGGATTAAGTCAAGATGAATACAATTTGGAAAGGATTTTCTGAGGAAGTCGGAGATTTCTTTCCCCCACTGGGGGTTAAACCTTGTATTTAAATCCTCGCTGCCCCCACCACCCCCAGCTCTCTTTTCAGTTAAGCAAAAGGTATTTAGTCTTTGTGGCTAATAAAGAAATGATGGCTTCGATCCGCCTTCTCCAGCACTGATTATTTGCTTTGTCGGACTAGGGCCGGTGACTTCACTCGTCCCTCCATCCACCCAGCGAGGGCGAGAGGCAGACATCTGCAGTTGTCATTCTTGTGGGGATGGCTGAGCAGGAGGCTGGAAGCTTGGAGAAATGTCCTAGCAGTGAATGACAGTTCCCAGGGCCGCTGGCTGTGGGGAGTGGGACCCTTTGTAGGTTTAATCCCCTGTAATAGCCCTTCCCTGAGCCAGGGGGCCTCCTTGCCAAGAGCCTCTGCTTACACATTTTAGAGCATTAAAGGATTATTTCCAACATAAAATATATTTTAGAGATGGCATGGGGTTGTCAGAAAAGTGCTCATTAGCAGAGTATTCCTTTGAAGCCCCGTGCTCTCCGCTGCTTGGGGAGACCTCGCAGGATCACTCAACTTCGGCCGAGAGTTTGGGGCTAGTTCAGACTCCTCGTTTTCCACCCACAAATCTAACAGATGCCAGCTGCTTCCCCGGACTCCTTTTGCCAACTTTTTTGTCCCCCTTTGCTAGCCCCACCTTTCAATGAATGCCGAAGGGCGTCTGAAAAAATAATAATAATACGAGGGATTTAAATCTCCAATGCAAAACCCTACAACAAATTGTCTTTGGGGTAGAGTGAGCTCTTTTGTCTTCTGTAAATATAGGGGTTGCTGCTCACAATGATAAGTGGTGAAAAAAAATCCCAGACACCCTGCAGACCGAAATAATAGGGACCGTTTTACTTTACGCTTAACTAGCAGGTTGAGAACCTGTACTTTTTTACCGTGCCTATTCCCCAACAATGGGGCTCCGAGATCACTGGAAATCCCATCGGTGATGAGGGTGTCGCTCCATGAATGGCAGCAAGGTGTCAAGGCAGTTGTATTGGAGGTTGCCTTTGACAGGGAAATAGGAGGTCTCCCCCCACCATGCCTGCTTCCCACACTTCTTCTGTGAATTAGTGAACTTGTGGACCTTTCTTATGGCAGAGGGGGATAAGCTCCCATGCAAGCTCCTCTGATGGGACTGAACTCAAAGTAGAAATATTCAGTAGAAGAGTCTTTTGGGGAAAGTCCGTCCATGGATGAATGGATAAATACATCATAGGATATTCATACAATGGAATTTTTTCAGCCACAAAAAGGCATGAAGTTCTAGTCCATGCTACAACATGGACAGACCCTAAAAACATTATGCCAAGAGAAAAAAAACAGACAGGAAAGGCCATACATAGTGCGATTCTATTTATACGTACCGTCCAGAATAGGTCAATCCGTAGAGATAGATTGGGGACCAACTGCCTCGTGGGTGTGGAGTTTCTTTGTGAGCTGGTGACAGTATTTTGGAACTAGATAGAGGTTTGCTCATCTGTAAAATTGGAAGAACCGCTTCTGCCCCACTGACCTCAAAAGACCAGCCTGGTTTCCCAAAGGGCCTTGTGGGCGCTGCAGAAGGAACACAGACTTCCTGGAGCTGGTAAAAGGTGAACATTTTTTACTTGAAAAATTTTTGGGTTTTTTTTTTTTTTTAATACTCTCTTCACCTGGTTTTGGTGGCAGGAAAATACTGGCCTTATAAAATGAGTTGTGAAGTGTTGCCTCCTCTTTTATTTTCTGGCAGAGATGGTGGAGAATTGGTGCTAATTCGCCTTGAAACGTTTGGTAGAATTCTCCAGTGAAACCATCTGAGCCTGGAGATCAGGTTTTGGGAGGTTTTTAACTATGAGTTCCATTTCTTTAATACTTGCAGCTATTTCATCCTGGGTGAGTTTTTAGTAGTTTGTGGTTTTTTGAGGAATAGGTCCATTTCATCCATTGCCATATTTGTGTGTCTAGATCTTAAAAAAAAAGGTATTTACTTTTACAGTGACTTTCAGTTAGTAGCTTATACTGTATTTTGCTATGTAAAATGCACTCCCGTGTACCCACGTTTCTGGCCCAAACTTTCAGGAAAAAAATCTTTTATTTTAATTTTTTAATTCAGTTTTTATTTCATTATATTTAGAAACAAAACTGATTATCATATTCCAGGGTATTATTTTGCATACAGATATCATCACTGCTTGTCTACAGTTACACTTTTAACATATAAGCATAAATAAAAGAATGAAAAACATTTATATAGATACAGAATTAGTACTACCCATGTATAATGTGCATCCTTATTTTTCCCTCAAAAATTTGAGCAAAAAGTGCTCATTGTACATGACAATATACGGTAACCCACACCCAGAAACCTTTGATTATACGGATAAAAACTGTACATCTCTCCCCACATGTATGGCACTGGGTCGTGAGTCATCTCCTTGGTCCTCAAGACAAAACTACGAGGCACACGCGGTGACCATCACTCAACCCACAAGGACATTGAGGCCCTGCCCAAGATGACCCAGCTAGTGAGTGGCAGAGAGGGGAACAGACCCAGCACTGCTGAGGCGATTCTAAGTCCCTCGGCCCCCCGGGCTGACCACAGCCAATCACCAGGCCCCCAGGTTTCCCGGCCAACCTCCAACTTTCGGTCCGACCCCAGTCTCTCCCCGTGCCAGACATCACACTTCAGCATTCTTCTCAAACACACCAAGTATTTTCCTGCCTCGGGGCCTTTGCACTGGCTGTCCTCTCTGTCTTGTGGTCCCGTGGCTGGCTCCTTTGTTCCATTTGGGTCTTTAATGTCACCTCCGCAGAGAGGACGTCCCCAACCACCCTCTCCAAGAGCCCTCTACAAAACACATAGACACAGACACACTCCATCTGCCTCGCTCGCTCTCGCCGCTCCAGCACATCCTCACGTTTCACTTTCTTCAGAACACTTGTCACCGTCTGAAATGAACTGCGTCCTAGTGCTTTGTGGCCCGCCCCCTCCAGCAGACTGTGAGCTCCACACGGGAAGGGACTTGCGGTGTCCGAGAGCAAGGAGCCAGTGGGCATAATGATCTACACCAGGAGTCGGCCAGATCTGGCCCACCAGCTGTTTTTTTTAAATAGTTTTATTGGCACACGGCCATGCCCATTCATTTACACATTGTCTCTGGCTACTTTTACACGACGACAGCAGAATTGGGTAGTTGTGACAGAGATCGTATGGGCCACAGAGCCTGGGATATTTGCTACCTGACCCCTTATGGAGAAGTTCACCCCCTCTGGTCTAGAGTAGGGGCTCTGGAGCCAGACTGCTCAGGTTCAAAGCCAGCTCCACTCCCTACCCATGTGACCTCGGGCAAGTCATTTCGCCTCCCTGTGCCTCGGTGTCTACCTCCTACCTCCGTAGCATGCGAGTAACGGCAGTTACTCACCTCGCAGGGTGGGCGGGGGAGGGCTAACTCAGCTAGTATGTGGGAAGTGCTAGAACTGCGTGTGATGCGCGGTACACAGCTTCTGCAGACGAAACTAATAAAATGTAATACCAAATAATAATGAATTAATAAACAGACAGTTGTCTTTTAAAGAACTGCATCTTTACAAGCATGTTGCTCATTGTGAAGAATGTCCCCTCTATGGAAGGTACGCTGAAGCGTCACCACTGCTAATAATAATAATAATAACAGCAAGTGGAAGACTCACGGCGTTGACGAGGGGTGTTGGTGCTGCCCAGCCGCAGCGGGCACTTGCTGAGAGGCAGGCTCTGTTCTAGGCACTTGGTATGAACTTCTGTGAACTCCCCACGCTGAGATGCCCGTCGGTCCTGGACATGGTGTGGGGTGCTCAGCTCATCAGGGTCTGTCTGGAACTTTCATTTTTTAAGCGCTCAGAGTCTCAAGGGCCCCCTCAGGTGGGGCTCACCAGGACAGTGGGCCCCTACTCCACGTTCACAGCTCCACTTAGCTATTTATTTTGGGGGGGCTTTTTGTCTTTAAACCTATATCCTAGGAAAATGCTTTAAAAGCTGCTAGATACCTCCGGCTGAAAGAACATTTTCAAAGGATAAAAAAATCTAAGAGATTGCGTTGTTGGGTAAAGTGCCCGAAGAGGAACCGGTGTAGACGTCTTCCTTTGTCCTCTTCAGTCTGAGCGTGATTTGATCATTTGTGGTCCTCTCGACTCTTTTGTGATTCCGTACGACAGGTTTGTCTTACAGCTCTTTCGAGAAAATTCTTATTAGTACCAATAGGCCCATTTGCTGAGCTAAGAAGGTCTTTTCTGATTCCTGTGTTCTCCTGTGAAACCGCCAAAGAAACCAGGTCGCTTTTTTTTTTTAACTTTACTGTTCAAACATGCGAAACAGCCTATTTTTTCCTTACAACCATCATTTTCTTGTCTTCCTCTTTTAAACAAGCTGACCTGTTTTCCAGGAGTTTCCAAGTAATTAAACCCAATTAAAACCATTAAATTCTCTCTTTTAATGACAACTTTATTATTAAAAGCTAACCACAAGGAGGAGATTTCACTGGCAAAGCCCTGCATTGTATGTTAATCCACCCCTAACCTCTGGCTGACACTTCCAAGAGATAAACCCGGCAGAATAGTGGGGCTGGTTTAATGAATAGCTTTAATTAATACTTTTCTTCCTTGTGGCAGAGTAATTATTTGTTCAGCTTGTAAACAGCTACTTGGCAGTGATTTTTTTTTTAAAGACCCAGTTGGCTCGCAGGGTGTGATGGCTTTGGTTGGTTTTGTGTGTTTGTGTTTGTTCTTTAAAAGAGAGGGGACAGGGAGAGGTTCCAGACTAGGCGCAGAAGCCCATTGTCCTGAAGTTTGGGATGTCAGCGTGATCACAGAAGACAAGCCAGGCAAAGGCAGGTGGCAGGCTGCCTGCGTTTGTGAGCTGTCTCCAGCGTGGGCAAGCCTGCCCTTGGCAGCAAACGCCTACAAGCCCAGACAGGGTCCCCTCCGGGACACAAGCCTGGCTCACGGCAGTCTGGGTGCTGAGCTGATACGGAAGGGCTAGATAGGAAAATGCCAGGCCGAGCTCCGACCCGGCAGTAATCCCCTACCTCGCCTTCCGGGGGTACCTGAGGAAGACAGCCAAGTGCAAGTGCTGTGTGTGGCCAGTGAGCCCCCAGGGTCATTCTGCGGATAAGGACTCACCCTGCAGGACTGCGTGCTCTGAACCCACCACTCATCTCAGGAGCTTTCCATGACATACCAGCTCCTGTCTTCTCCCCATCACATCAGGGGGCGAATGCTACAGTTACCCACACTGCACGGACGAGGAACCGGGCACCGCGACTGGCCCCGAGTCGCATAGCTCCTAACAGGAAGGGCAGAGCCCAGTTTGCAGACGGGCGTCCGGCTGCCGCAGTGGTGCTGGACTACTTACTGAGTCTCACTCACTGCCCTTTGAGACAAGACATGAGACAAGAGAACAGCATCTTCCACAAGCTGGTTATAAGGTTAATTTTTTTTTTAATTTAGCTCATCACTTACAAAGCCAATTTCATTAACAAGGTTGCCCACTCCACAAGTACCAAGTTGATTGACACTAAGGACCAAGCCACTTCATGATTTTAAAGTCATTCAGAGCAGAGGTTTTCCCGGGGGGGTGGGGGGGGGAGGTAATTTCACCTCCCAGACACACGTGGCAATGTCCAGGGACTTTCTCAGTTGTCACAGCTGGGTGACGGGTGCTGCTGGCATCTAGTGGGCGGAGGCCAGGGCTGCAGCTAAACATCCCACCGTGCACAGGACAGCCCCACGCCAAGGACAGACCTGTCTCTGAACGTCATCTGTGCTGAGGCTGAAAAGCCCTGATTCGTGGAATGTTCACATTTTTCACTCTAGAGACATTTTGCAAACACACGGAAGCAATGCTAATGAACCCACCAATCAGACCCAGTAAAGAACTGGGCTGAACCACTTCTTTCAACATCACTAATTATCTTAGTGATTTCACTGTTCACCAGGCCCTGGACGTGTTGCAGGAACACATCCAAGGAGCTGACCATCCTCACCCAGACATCGGCTCTGGGTGAACCTGCCGGCACGTGACTGCCTAACAACCACTTCCCGTTCCCAAACAGCCACCTCTGCTGGTTACATAAGCCTCCTTCAGAAAAGCCCCGTGAGACGCACAAAGCAGGGTTAACTGAGTTCATCCTCCAAGAAGCTCTGTCTGAGGGAACTGTTCAGGAATCTCCAGATGTCTCTTTGGAGCCACCAGGCCTGGGAGCATGCCGAGACGTGTCGGAGCAGGAAAGATGAGCAAACAGTCTGGTCCGGGAGGGCTCACGCCCGGGACAGGGTCTCCTCAGAGGCCTGGGACCGGAAGTGAGCCTAACTCACAGGATGTCAGAATCGAAACATCTCAGGGTAAAGACTGGGCTTTCCTGTCCTCACCTCGGAGCCCTGACTGTGGCATTGCACCGGAAACAGCCCTGATAGGGGTGAAGCAGACCTGGAGGTGGCTCACATTAGGCCACTGTGAGAACGCAACAGCATTTACTGAGTGTTTCTTGCTTTTTGGTTGGTTTCTTGGTTGATTGGTTGGTTGGTTGGTTAGATTTTGTCTGAACGTTTGCTTTGGAAACATTGCATTTAATACCATTAATGGACCTAGAGAGGCCCTGAAGTTGGTTACTAAAATGGGTCTCCCCACATCCTACCTCTTTTTGACTCCCATGTGACAGCACCCTAAAAAGTCTCAGGGTCCCATAAGTGGGGGGAGAGGCCGGGGAGCAAAGAAGGGATTTGGAGCCCTCCAGGGCCAGCTACAGGGATCCGGTTTCCAGTCTCAGCCAAGGTGTCTGGTTCCCGTGGAGCCATTTCTGGTGTTGGGGGAGGGGAGGGGAACAGCGAGAAGTGGGGATTTAACAAGGGAACTTGGCTTTTCCATCTCAAGTCCAGGAAATGAAAGGCACAAAAGCTCAGAGGCAATAGGGGCCTCCTTTTATCCTCCCGGAAGCCCTGCAGTGATTAGAAAGGAAAGCCAGGCTGAGACCCTGGGAGAGAACGGGGGCTGATTGTCACATGGCAGCTGCTTGTCATTTCTTCCCACGCTGGAAGTGTAACTCCATTAACAGGCCCGTTTATTTCATTAACAGTAGACATGGACAGTTCTAGATCGGGCGTGTATTTTTTTTTAAACCTGACAATAATCTGTCTTAAGCGTCTTTTCCCTAATAAAGTACTTGATTTGATGTTATTCGTTCCTATAAACACATTCAGCAAGAACAATGGTGAAGATTTGGGGGGTCCTTTGGCAGATAATCCTGGGTTTGAACCCCAGCTCTGCCACTTATTAGCAGTGTGACCTTGGACAAGTCCCCTCATTGCTTTGAGTCTTGATTGATCTGTGAAATAGGGAAAATATATTTTGAAGAGGACTTGTAGTAACGTACGTAAGGCTCACACATTTATATATCCATGTTTAAAGAATATTTAACTGAGTACTAGGCTGTGCCCCAGGTGCTAGGGGCACGGCGGTAGCTCCCGTGGAGCTTGCCTTCCGGTTGCGGTAGAGGCACAGAAGTCCTAAGCAGACAAGGTTACTTCAGATCATGATGAATGCTGTTAAAAACTTCAACAGGACAACAGGATGTGGAGTGAGTAGAGGGTTGACATCGGGGCTGCTCTAGAATGGATGGTCAGAGAAGCCCTTTCTGGCACTGAAAGTGGGGACTGCATGTCACAAAGGAGCCAGCTCGAATGTGCCTGGGGACAGGGAATTCTGGGCAGAGGAACCAGCGAGGGCCAAGGCCCTGAGGCAGGAGCGAGTTGGGCATGTTCAAGGAGCAGAGAGGTGGGCAGGAGCAGAGAAGTAAATAGTGCAAGCATGCTGGCTCTGCCCAGAGGCCATGGCAAGCGAATGGGATTTAAAGGAGGAGGGACAGCTCTGATTTTTGCTAAGGTGCTGACCCTGTCCCAAGGCCACCATCAGGGGTCCAACCTTTTGGCATCTCGGGGCCACACTGGAAGAAGAAGAGTTGTCTTGGGCCACATGTTAACTACCCAAACACGAACGAAAACGGATGAGGAAAAAAAGGTTTTAAGTAAATTTACGACTTTAAAAGTCATAAATTGACTGTGTTGGGCTGCATTCACAGCCATCTGGGCCATGGGTTGGACACCCATGGGACCTGCAAGACTCGGAAAACCTGCTATACTCACAGTCACAGTTGATCACAAGGAAAGCACACAGATTAGGGCCAGCAAAGGGAAAAGGCGCATGGGACGAAGTCCTGGAGAAACCAGGTGTTTCTCCAACCTTCCAGGCGTCCTCTCCCAGTGGGGCTCCCACACTCCAGGTGATTCGTCCTGCACTGGGGGTGTGACAGTCCCTGGGAAGTGTTGCCACCCAGGGGCGTTCGCCCGAGCTTTGATGCCCAGGGTCTTACTGGGGTCGGTGGTACAGGCGTGTGTGCCTTTGGGACTGACCGGAGCTATTCAGGTGCCAGCCCCCCAGGACAAAACAGGCGCTCCCCATAAATCACATGGTTGACATGAACTGTCTGAGCAACTGGTGGGATTGCGTGGCCTCGGGGCTCAGAGCTCATCCACCAGGAGCCAGCCAAGGGACAGTCTTGAAGACAGACCTTTCTTAGGAATGAGCAGGGTTTGAGCAACCCAGGCCTGCTGAGTTAACCCTTTCCTGCACAGACAGGGACCCCCAGTGACATCAACTAAATGGCTCAGCTCAAGTGGGGACCACCAGGTGCCATAGAGGTCTGGTGCATTTGGGTGTTCCATAGGGGACCCTTGCCCTGTAGTCATGCGGCTGAGCCATGGAAGGCAGACACACCCTCCAAGTGGAGAAGCCAGAATAGGCATCATGGCTTAACCAGAGGATTATGGATTCTGGAGTCAGACCAGACCTGAGTTCTAGTCCCAGTACCACCTCTTACAAGTGACCGAGTGCAAGTCACATAGTAGTAACAGTAACAGTCATAGCAATGTAAATAGCAATATAAAACACACACACACACTCCAACTGAAATAGAAGTTCATCATTACCACGTATGTTGTATTCTGACATTTTGTCATCTATTCTAGGAATCAGAAAACTTTTTTATAAAGGGATGATAAATATTTTAGGCTAGGCTCTGTAGTGACCCTTAACTCTGCCATTGTGACTCAGAAGCAGTTATAAACATATGTGAATAAATGGGTATGGCTGTGTTTCAATAAAACTTTATTTGAAAATACAGGCTGTGGACCATAGTTTACTGACCCCTGGATTCTCTTGTATTTCCTCCATTCGTTTTTTCTTTTTAATGCTGGTTATTAACATAAACTTTCACTAAAGGGATTATTACCCGCACTTTGAAAAACTCATTTAATCTTTATAATAGCCCTGTGAGGTAAGTAACCTCATTACACAGAGGCTAACTAACTTGGACAGGGTCATCTAGCCGGTAAGAGGTGGAAGCTGCCATATAATCAGTCTGGCTCAGAGCCCACCTTTTCAACCTATACGCCAAAGCACTCAGTAAAGGTTGGCTATTGTTATATTATTATTGTTATTGTTACTCATTCAGCTGCAGAAGAACCCAAAAGACCACCGTCATAGAAGCCAATTTCAGGATGAATTTGGGGTATGCCTGTCTTTGTTCAAAGGGTTGTGATGCTGAATAGTATTTGGATCTCACTTCTTGGAATTAAACACCCTTCAGAGCCATCTATTATCAAAAACTTGGAAAACTCAGAAAAGGGAATTCTTTAATGGACAAATAGAGTTGTGGGTCATTAAAACAACTTTTGGTTAAAAATAAAAAACAACTTGGACATTTTTGTAATGAAAACAGTTGCCCCTTAACCTGTCGGGATTGGGGAGTAGACCTCTAGGGATACAGCTTCTGCTGGGGAGCTTGTAAAGCTGGGGGTGGTAGAGACCCTTGAGAGAAAACGACTGCTCTCATCTTAATTAACCTGACCGACTTTTGCATCCAGGGTTTCAAACCTCCAAGAACCCACGTGCCATTTTCTTCCTTCATTTGTGACATCAGGTTAATTTTGTTTTTAGAAAGATTTTCTTGTTTTCGCTCCTACCCTCTCCCCTCCATCCAGAAAATACAACCACACATCACAAGATAACTTACTAATCCACAAGGCAGACGTGAGAATGGTCCATATGGTGAAAGTCCCTGCCATCTCCTCTAATTAGGAGAACTTCACCAAGAATGCATAATAATTAGGTTACCAAGCTGCAGTCAGGTCCCCAGCATCTGCCTGGGATCAGGGGAGGGGGTGTCCAATGCTTCGAGCCTCATAAGTGAATGTGTGCTTAGCCCACCTCCCTGTCCTCAAAACCAAATGAACCCTGAGAAATCTGTAGAACATTAGGGCACGCTGAAAAAACCCTGCAGTGCCCTAGTCTGATTGGCCCCTTCCCTGGGAGAGAACCACCCACGAACTCTCCAAGATGACATTCCATCCACCCCAACCCCACCAGCCCCCAGCACAGCCCTTCGGCGGACAAATTACAAATTGAAGCCTGTTTTGGAAAAACTCCCTTTTCTCGGTTCTCCATTCTGGTTTAAATTGATCATTTCTTAAAAGCAAATCTGTTTCTGCTGTTGCTTGTTTAGGAAATTAACCACTGATTTTTTTTGTTCTTTGCTCCAAAGAGCATGTAATGATGAAGAAAATGGTTTTCATGTGAGATGGAACCCTCCTCGTGTGGGTGTTCCGGCTGGGTTTACAGAAACAGGTTCTCCGCTTAAGGGTGTGAGAGAGTGGATTGGGGGGATTTTGCCAATGACCAGCGCTGGCGGCGCTGGCTGCAAGACAGGCCGGTGTACACGCACACTCTCTCACGTCATCCTCACGGCATTGTAACGTGGTAGAGGGATCAGAGTGGGCTTGAGTGGGTCGGTGACCTTTTATTAGCTAAGGAACATGGTGTGAAGGTTCCCGTATTTTAGGCTTTATTTCACTGGGTGGCATGCTGGGTCAGGAAGAGGGTCTTTGCCCTCAAAGCTGCACAGGGTGTCTGAAGCCCGCTGACCAGGGTGGTATGTTGGTGGGGGTATATTAGGGATGTAGTCAGCAGGCAGCTCACAATGAAACCGATGGCTTTTGTCTTGCCCTTACTCCAGCTGTATTTCATATTAATTAATGCTGAGTCTCCACCAATTTTTTTTTTCTTAGTTTCTCAGTCTTTGCAAGCCTGGAAAAGTATTTTCTACTTGGATAATGTGACCTGTCCCAGCATAACACTCTGCGTTACTTAACTCCCGGGACACTTGTGCTTTTCTTGGGCTCTTCCAGACTTTTCTGCCTCTGGACAGTTAGCTTTTATCGAGTGCCTTCGATGGAGTCCCACCTCCACGGGTCAAAACAGTCTGCTGAGTAACATGCAAGCAGATTTTAGGAAAACCAGAAATAACAAGAATGCTCGAGGAATACATAGGTATTCTAAGGGTTCTCCTCAGAAACATTTGGGTGCCTTTGAATTTTTGTTTTAATTCTTCAACATACAATAAATAGTTGATCCCTTCCTTTTATAAAATTTTAGTGTGTTCTAGATCATGCTGATTTACTTGATCATCCTAACTGCTAATTCCTGTCCCCACCCCCTCCCTGCCGGCTGGACGTAATTATCGTTCTGACTCCAGGTATATCCTTTCAGATACTTAGAAATACATAAGCGTCCATGGAAAATCGGCAGGAACATTTTATGTGTCTCTAATATGTGGCACGAGCTCTCGAGGTCTAGTGTATGGTAATGACACGCAGTCTATAACTTTCAGAAGATTGCTGCTTTCACTCTACGTTTTCTGGTGTGTCCATGTTAATAATACATGAAAGCCGGCTTCATTTCTTTCAACGGAATTTGGTTTTCCATTGTTGAATAGACTACTCTATTTTATTTCTCTAATCACCTCTGGCTAGATAGCTAAATCGTTTGCCAGTCTTTTCCTATTTACAAACAGTTCTGAGATGAACATCTTTTTACTTGTCCCTTGCTCACATGGGTGGTTTTTTCCTAGGATAGGTAATGAGAAGTGGAATTACTGAGAATGTTTTATTTTTAATTTAGTTTTTAATGCAAGACAATTATGCTTATAGTTAAAACTCAGCTAGTCCTCCAAAAGGAAGTATAATGAAAAACAGCAGTCTTTCTGCCCAGAGGTGACAACTTTGAAGTCTTGCTGATTCTTTTGGCATTTACCTCCAAATTTCTAAGTAACCTACCTATGTTACCACTTCTTGATCTTTTTTTTTTTTTTCCCTATTTAGGTGTGTTCTCTGGCTTCCCAGACCAGAAGCCAAGAATTCAGCTCTTTTTTCAATCCTTGCCCCATCACACGCTTGCAAGCTTTCTCGTCACGCCCTCCCCATATCAATAAATGATCGTTTCTGCCCTATCAGCATCGGGTATTTGCCTTCTTAACACCCTGTAAGATATGTTTTCAGGATAAGCCATTTTGGGTACAATAATTACTTTCCCTGTTTGTGCGCTGGCCTGGGAGTTGACATTTTTCTAAGCAAATCCTTTCCTCAGATGAGTCTGAATAGCAGCTTTTTCTTGCTTCTTGTCCAGCATTTCGGTCACCAGTGGTTGGTGCGCAGACCACCTGGCCTAAAAGGAATGTGCCATTATGCGGAGGTGAAATGGTTGGGGTGTGAGAAATGCGTGAAAACACCCCCAAAACCTTTTCCCAGGTCACACAACGATTCCCTCCTTGGCCCTGAAAAGTTTGTTTTCCTCATTTTGTCTTCACTTTTCACTGAGTGCGCTACCCTGCAACATCCGGCCAGGGCTCCGAGGGCGGAGCATTGGCTGCGGGGCCTGATGAGGTGTTTCGCCTACTGGCTGCGTTTCTGGGCTTCATTCTCTACTCTGCGTGCGTGTGTGTGTGTGTGTGGGGGGGGGGGTGTGGGTGTGGGTGTGTGGCTGAGATCGCCGGCTACATTTTTTTTTGTAGGGGTCAAGAAGGGTTGATGTCGTTGATTATTTATTTTTATAATAGAAGGAATACAGCCTTCCGGTAAAAATCAGGAAGCGAGGTATACAGAGTGCCAGTACAGGGGTCTCACTGCCTCTCCCCCGCCCCCCACCCCTTCTAGACCTCCTGGAAAGCAGTGCCACCCTAGAATCAGATCTTCTGGGTTCAAATCCCAGCACTTCCTAGCCAGGTGACCTTGAGCAGGGTACCTAACCTTTGTGAGCCTCCGTTTTCTCATCTATAACATGAGAAAATCATAGTACTCACTTCCAACAGCTTTGCCTGAATTAAATGTTAATACTTATAAAGTGGCACAGAGAAAACATGCAGTAGATATTAACCAGGAATATTACTAAGTGTTGTATATCCTTTTAGACCAGTGGTTCTTAACCTTGGCTGTGCATCAAAACCACGTGGCAGAGCTTTAAACATTCCTGATTCCCCAACCCCATCCTTAGCAATTCTGATTTTACAGGTGTGGGGTGCAACCTGAGCCTCAGGACTTTTTTCTTTTAATTTTTTTCATTTATTGATTTGAGAGAGAAAAGAAACATCAATTTGTTGTTCCACTTCTTTATGCATCGGTTGCTTCTTGTATATTCCCTAATTGAAGATCGAACCTGCAATCTTAGTATATCGGGAAAACACGCTAACCCACTGACCTACCCGGCCAGGGCTGAGCCTCGGGATTTTAAAATGATGCTCACATCGTTTCACGTACAGCCAGGGTTGAGAACCCTTATGCTACGTTTTTTCCATGTGTGTCGGTTGGGATCGGCAAGGTTATGCTACAATAACAAACATTCCCCCTAATCGGCCTCTCATTGATGGTCCGTGTTCATTATGGCCTGTTGCAGTCCCAACCCTCATCATCTTTACTCTGGAGTCCAGGCTGTCAGGGTAGCTTTTATCTGGAGCACTTAGTCTTGGGGCGTAGGAAGAGAGAGAGCATGGCAAACCATGACTGACTCTTAAAGCTTCCCACCAGAAATGAAGCATTACTTCTGTTCACAGATCATTGGCCAGAGCAAGTCACATGGTCACACCTGAGTTTAACAAGGAGGGTCTGTATCAGGGGCCAGCAGACTGGCAATGGCCAGATAGTAGACATCTTAGGCTCTGCAGGACATAGGGTCTCTGTTGCAATCATTCTCCTCTGCCTTCAACGAACGAAAGCAGTCATAGATGATACACTGTCCCAAAAAAGATGTAAAAAAATTATTCTTAGCTCATGAGCTATAGAAAAACAGACAACAGGTGGGATTTACTCGGACAGCCCCTGGTAGACATCACCCTCCTACAGGAAGAAGCTCTTCAGGAAGGGACCCCAAATACGGGTGAAGAGTAATGCAATCCACCACACCACGTGTATAGAAAAGAAAGAGAGAGCAAGAGTGGACCGTTTTATTGCCAGATGTGTGCCCCACGTGATACTGTGATACAGCTTGCTTTTGTTACTTATATTGTATTTCTTCATGACAGTTTCATGTCAGTAGCACTAGCATCACTTCATTTTTTTAATGGCTGCCTCATTTTCCCTGGTTTAGGATGCACCTTAGTGGGTTTTGTTTGTGTGTTTGTTTTTATAATTAATCTCTGTTGTTGGAGGCATTTAAAACACCAGGAGGAGCATGGCAGCACACAGAGAGATTGCTGTAAAGAGACAGCCCGCATCCCAGCTCCCCGGTAGTTTATACATAGTTTATACCGCTTCCCCTGAAATCTCTCAGGCCTCCCTGAAGACACCCACTTCCAAGAAGCCATTCTGCTCCTTGCAACACTGAACACAGTTGCAATTCCAGGGGCTTTTAGGAGGAGACGGAAATACTAAAGAGGGTAAAATAAGTGATGAAACACTAGAAGGGAAATCTCAGAAGCTGCACATTAGCACCCTGACCCCACACAGAAACACGTTTTAGGCCGTGAGCAAGCCGTGCGTGAGCCGTGCAGATGAAGAAAGGCCTTTCAGAGGTGGGACGGGAGGGAGAGGGAGACTGAGGTGACAAGGCTCGCTCACACGTGACCCTCCCCTCTTCCTTGGCACAGGACACCACGACGTCTGTGCGTATCGGCCTGATGATGGAAGAAATGATCTTCAACCTGGCAGACACACATCTGTTCTTCAATGACCTGGAGGTTTGGAACGGCTTCTTTCATTTCATATTTGCCGTGTTTAACCACCTGCATCTGGTTTGGGGAAGAGTCGCTGCCTTTCTTTTCCCCCTCTTTTTCCTTTGGAGGCCAGAAACTTGTGCAAGCAACCCCTAAGAAGGCATAAAACTAGGACCAGTGACAGTTGATTAAAAACACACTAGACTGGATTATCTCCCCGGCTTCCCTGGGCAGTTAATGGGCCTTTCTCTCCACTCCAGTGGTGATGTCCACTGGCAGTTTTACTAATCCAATAAAGGCTGCGTCATTTCTTCCTCCTGAAATTTGCTATTTAATAAGTTGATTAAGGCAAATTAGTATAGATCCCCCTGGGTCAGTAGTAATTAGCAGTGGGCCAGGATGGAAGCCCTAAAAACGTGTTTTACAAAGAGAGCAAGCAGAGGGACTGTGCTTATTTAAAGTATCTGCTCCCGCCCTGACTTGTGTGGCTCAGTGGGTTGAGCACCAGCCTGCGAGCAGAAAGGTCGCCAGTTCGATCCCTGATCAGGGCACATGCCTGGGTTGCGGGGCAGGTCCCTGGTTGGGGACACAACCACATCAATATTTCTCTGCCTGTCTTCCCCTCTCTCTAAAAATAAATAAATAAAATCTTTTTCAAAAATAAATAAATAAAGTATCTGCTCCTGTGCCTCTAAGCAAACACCAAGGGAGATAGGAAATGGGGAGAGGAGCTTCAGAAATAAATTTAATTCATTTGTGTATGCCCAGCCTGTGTCAAAAAGATTTGGAAATCATTTCAAATGGAAGATTTATTTTAAATGAAACTACTAAAGCAGAGGAATAGAAAGCTAGAGTAAGGCATTATACCAAAAAGTTTGGTTTAAGCTAACTACTGGAATTAAATTCAGAGTTAATCCCTGAGCTTCCTGGTAGCCAAAGCAAAGAGGGAAATGTCATGCATTGCTTACCTCTAATGAAAGCGCAAGCAGCTTTCTCCAAGGTGAAGAGGGGTGTTCTGGCCGATGAGAGGAATAATGTGAGGGTCTTGTAGCTTTGTAAATCATGTTCTCATTATTGGTTTACCAGATTAAAAAATAAAGGCAACCTAAAATAAAACTGTTTTATGAAAGAACAATTCTACTTATCCTAGTAGGAATTTTTCTCCCAGCACCTATGAAATCCCTGGAGACCACACTGTGAAGTAGAAACATGAAGGCCATGAATTCCAAATCTGTCCCAGCCAGCCCAGTACCTTACTGACGTTGCTCATCAGGAAAAGAGACAGGTGTCCCTTTCCAGCCTGCAGCCCACGTGTGCGGGGCACAGCCCTGTTGCAAGCATCGGCCTTGCATTCTGTTCAGTCTGGGAAGCCATGTGGGCCTCAGTCCTGTCTACGAAAAGGATTGTTCTCTGCCCACCATCTGTGTCAAAAAGAGGATCCAGGTAGAGACTTGTTGATAAAGAAAGAGAGCTTTGGAGGGATGGGGAACCCCAGTAGCAGGGGGCCTGAGACCATCTCTCTAGCCAACAGCCGCCTCCTTTTAGGAGGACCTAGCATGTCTTGGAGGAAAGAGGGGGCGGGGGCGATAAGGAGAGGGAGAGAGAAAGAGAGAAATTAAGAGTAAAACAGAGCAAAACAAAATAAACATGGCAGTTGGATTCAGCAAGTATTTATGGGGCCTAACATGGTAAAGACTCAGCTGATTGCAAAGAGCAAAGCCCAACTCGCTTTATGAAAAAAAAAAAAAAAAAAAGGAAGTTACTGGCCCCTGCAGTGGAAAAGTTCGGGGTAGATCCAGCTTTTTCCAGTCTCTTCCTTCAAATGTCAGTTTCAGGAGCACAGGAGCCACGTCCATCTGAGTCACCCTGAATTCCCCAGGGCCGGGCAATGACCAGCCAAACCAATCCACAAACAAGGAAGTTTGTGAACAGTGAAGAGGGTGTGAACAAACAGAACAATGAGATGTGACCATGAGGGATGGGTGAGAGGGGTAGGATGGGGGCCAGCATTCTGGAGGTCAGGGAATGGCTCCTAAGGAGGTGACACTTGAGCCTGAATGATCACAGGAGCCAGCAGGGTGGAGATCGAGGGAGGCGGGATCAGCAAGTGCAAAGGCCCGAGGTGAGAACCAGTGTGACGTGATCTAGGAGCAGGGAGAAGGCCCCACGGCAGTAATGAATGAGGGCAGCCTGGGTCAGCTGGGCCAGGTAAGCCTGGAGAGGGAGGCCTGGGCTTGACACGGTCACGGACATCAGAGTTCATTTACAGGTACCAGGGACACCCATGGGGCCGGGGAGCACCCATGGCCTGGTCGAGGTTTTAAAAAGACCACTCTGGGTGCTACATGGAGCCTGAGCAATCCGAGGGGAAAGGCAGAGGCAGGGAGACCAGCAGGACAGTTATTGCAGTCGTCCGCTCAAAAGAAGAAAAGTGGGTTGAATGGAGGTGGGAAGGAGATGTGGGCGCTGGGGTGGTAAAGCTCCGAGGACTTGCTGATGGGCTGGGTGTGGGGAGGAGGAGAGAGCGGAGTCAGGAGGGCTTCCTGGGCTTTGGCCAGCCAGGGCGACAGTGCCGTTCTCTGATGTGGACAAAACAGGGAAGGGTGGGAGTGCAGTGGGGGAGACCCACCCCTCTGTCCAGGGCACGTGGGTGTGAGATGTCTGGGATGCCCCGGTGAAGATGCCAGATCACAGGCAGATACGTGAGTCTGAGGCTCGTTTGCAGTGCAAATGCCAGTAGGCGCTTGGCGAGTCTTGGCTGAACCTGAGGCTCAGAGCCAGGTATTTTGCGGGATGGGTGTGTTTCAAGCAATGTTTCCAGCTCCTTGCCCGCTCTGCTCTTCCTCGCTGGCCCGGAAGCCAAAGGCTGCACCTCTCTCAGAGGGATCTTAATTACCAGCTGGAGCTACTCAGGCAGGCAGTTTTTTATTCTCTAAATTTTTTCAAAATTTTCCCCCACCCAGTGCAAAAAGCCCCCAGGGCACCTCAGTAGGATTGTAGCCATGTTACCCTGTGAGGAAATTAAGACTCACACATGTGAAAACATACTGTTTGCACCCTGGCTGGTGTGGCTCAGTGGATTGAGTGCCAGCCTGTGAACTAAAGGGTCCTTGGTTCCATTCCCAGTCAGGGCACATGCCTGGTTGTGGGCCGGGTCCCCAGTAGGGGGCATGCTAGAGGCAACCACACATCGATGTTTCTCTCCCTCTCTTCCTCCCTTTCCTTCTCTCTAAAAATAAATAAGTAAAATCTTTAAAAAGCCTGTTGAAATCTAAGGCCACCTCCTGTGGCTCCCAGACAGGGGGCCCGTTGGGATGGGGGAGAGGCTCAAAGCCTTTGGGAGTCCAGTGGAGGCCCGGCTCCTGTAGGATGGTCGAGTTCGGGAACAAAGTCAGACCCTTTCTCTGTAAATCCGAGGTCAGCAGCAGCCATTTGCGGAGAACTCACCCCCTGCCAGGCCCTACTCTCAGTGCTGTGGATTCAGTGGCAAACAAAACACAGCAAGTCCCCGCCCTCAAGGCATTGACCTTCCAGCTGGGAGAGCAGACCGTAAACAGCAGAATGTACAATGTCAGATGAAGTGCTCCGGAGGGGGACCGGCAGAGTCAGGCAGAGTCAGGGAGGAGAGCGTTACAGGGGCTGATGCTTGATCTGGCTGAATCATTTAAGACTTCTTTGACGCTTGAGCAGAGATGTGAAGGCGGCGAGAACCTGGGTGAAGAGCGGGTCAGGCAGAGAGAGCAGCGTTGCAAAGGCCCTGGGGTAGGTTTCGTGAACATGGCAGCTGGAGAAGGAGCAGAAAGGATTGTAGTGGACAATGGGGGTTAGAGGGCAGATCCCGTGGGGCCTTTGTGCCATCACCAGGCCTTGGATAATATTCTAAGGGTGACGGGAAGCCATTGGAGGGTTTTGAGCAGGGAGGTAATGTGATCTGATTTACGGTTTAGAGGCTCCCTCTGGCCGCCGGGTGGAGAATAGACCGGAGGGGCTATGGAGGGAAGCAGGTTTCAAGGTTAGAGTGGTGGTTCCCAGACTCCCAGAAGAGTCTGTGAGGCGTAAGGACAGGTCAGAGGCAAGGTCGGGGCCATGTTCAGCTGCATCTCAGGCCATTCAGGATGTGTGTTCTGAGTTTAAGGCAAGTCCCTTCTAATCAATCTGCCTTTGAGTCCTGGCTCCACCGTCTCCAGGCTGTGTGACCTGGGCAAGTCGCTCCCTCTCTCTGAGCCTTCATTTTCTCCTCTGTTAAATGGTTAGAGGAAAAGCCCCCACCCTCCAGGGCTGAGACGATGACGGTAGATGGAGGAAAGCAGGCAGCCCAGAGCCTGGCGCACCTTACACTCTCCAGCAGGGGGCGACGGGTGCCATGGAACTAGGTGGAGGCAGGGGTGGGGGAGGGGGATTACCTGGTAGAGGGGCAAATTGTTTAAGTTGTTAGATATTTATTTTACTACAAGTTAAACACGTATAACTAGCTTGCCCAACTCCTGATTTACCATAATTCAATATTAACCCGGCACTACAGCAAACCGTGACCCACTTAAAGGGTCAAGACCAGCATGATATCTTAAATAATTAAAGAGTAAGGAATGAAATAGAATAGAATAGGGTATACCACAAATAGCAGCAGTGAATGTTATTTTATAAACTACTTCTGCAGTATAAATTATGTTCCAGTAATGCAGATCTCTGTGCGACCGAAGATGTGTTTCTTCCTGAAGGTCACGGTCAAAACCATTTGGCAGCCATGCTGTAGAGCATGCTGTCCCAGACTTTCCTACGACAACGTAAATGTTCTAGTCTGCACTGCCCACTGCAGGAGCCGCCGGGCACACGTGCTTACTGAGCACTTGATATACGGCTAGTGCAGCTGGGGTGCTGAGTGTCGAACTGGGTTTAATTATAACGAAGTTTAATGTCGATAGCCACGTCTGGCTGGTGGCTACCACCCTGGGCAGAAGAGAACATTGACGTCATTGAGGAAGTTCCGTCACACAGTGCAGGCCTGGAGTTTGTAAGGGAAGAACTGTATTTTCAGCTCCGCGGGTGGTAACACCAGCGATCATGGCTGACGTTTACGGAGCACTTACTAGGTGCCAGGCACTCTTCTGAGCAGCTTACACCTATTCACGTCCCTGCTCCTCACGGCTATGATTATCCCCATTGTACAAATCTGCTGGGGCTGTCAGAACAAAACTACCATTGACTGGCTGGTGTAAACGACAGGAGTTCATTTTATTACAGTTCTGGAAGCAGAAAGGCCCGGATTGAGGTGCCTACAAACTTGGTTCCTGGTGAGGACCCTCTCCCTGGCTTATAGAAGGCCACCTTCTCGCCGTGTCTCCGCCTGGACCTTCCTCAGTACCCTGCAGAGAGAGGGAGGGAGGAAGAGGGAGAGCTCTAGTCTCTTCTTACAGGGACACCAATCCTATTAGGTCAAGGCCCTAATAGGATTGGTGTCCTATTGCCTGATTTACCCATAATGACTTCCTTAGAGGCCCCATCTCCAAATACAGCCACCCTGGGGGTTAGAGCTTCAACATATGAATTGGGGGGGAACACATTCAGTCCATAACATTTATGCTACAAGCGAGGAAACTGAGGCACAGATGGGCTAAGTGAGCAGCCCGAAGTCACACAGTCTGCAGTGGCAACATGCAGACCCTGGCGGCAGGGCCTGGCTCCACAGCCCTCGTGCTTGTCCACTTACCATGCTGCCTCTCCCAGGGAAAACAATTGCCATCCGGCCCGAGAAAGAAGACTCCCAACAGGAAAGGTAGACCCATACAGAACCGCAGACCTCGGGCGCAAAGGAGGAGAGAGAGCAGGAGGGGGGCTGGAGTAGCCGGGAAGCCTGGAGGAGGCCGAGCAAGTTCTGGCAGCGAGGGGCGTGGCAATTCCCAGGTGAAACTGGAAGGTAGATGAAAGGTGGAAAACTCCATGAGTTAGCTGTCATCTTGCATTGTATATGCAACACAAAAGTCGCACAAAGAACAACGGAAACCACAGGGAACCAGGACAGCACCCTCACTCCCCACCCTCAAGGCAGACAAAGTCATATACAAAGGCTCGGAAGGCTGCATTGAGGTTGGAGATGAGGGGAGGGCCCAGAGAGGAGTGCGTAACAAACGCAGCCCCGGCCGCAGCTGACAGGTGCTGCGTGCTGAGTGCTTACACACGGGCTTGCCTGCACGCGGTCATTTAGCCCTTACAGCAGCCACGGAACGTGAAGACAGTTTGTGCCCCCATTCTAGAGCTGGGGAGCAGAGGCACCGAGAGGCTAGCCTGCCCGGCACTGGCATACATGGAGCTCTGGCCCCGTGCCAGGTACCACACGTGAATTTTCTCAGAGACCTCCCAACAACCTGGCAAGGGGGATTGTTTAAATCTCCGTTTTACAGATAAGGAAACCGAGGCCCACAGAGGTCCCTTGCCCAGGGTCACTAAGCTAGTGTGGAGATTTGAGCCCAGGCCACACTGACTTCCAGGCCGAGACATTTATTCTTCACGTCTTCAGATGCCCTGTGGGGCCGAGAAGGAACACGGGTCGGCAGAGTGTGTGGAAGAAGAGTCTTTCATGGGAAACAATGAAGGTACCTCTGGTCCGATTCAGGAGCGGCCAGGCAGGAGAGTAGTCTGGAGGGGGAGCGCTTTAGCTTGCTACCAGAGCTTCGGGAAGGATCTTTCTGGAGGGACTCAAAAGTGGCTGGAATCCGGGCGGGCCTGATTTACGGTTCGCAGGAGCTATGAGGGAGAGTAATATTTCACCGTGTCAGCGCTGAGCTGCTCTCCAAGGCGCCCTGCCCAACTGGCCATTAATGCAGTGCGGCCCACGGCCTCTTTAATGCTCTTTAGATAAGTTAAACATTTAGACAACACAAGAAAGATAGCCCAGGTTTCCTTCCCTCCAGGGAGCAGGCCCCTCTCTGGCTAGTCTAGAAGCAGCATTAAGCAATCTCACTTAAAAATATACTTGCCTCCAAGGAGAAGGAGTGGCCAGGGAGTCCATCTGGGCTCTGACAAGAGTCATTTTTCTAAAGCAAATTTGTCAACAATTTCCTTTCTGCAATCGCGTCTCCAAGCAGCCAAGGACAAAAAAGTAATGGGATCAGACCACTGGAGGGCAGGTTGGGGAAACCCCAGCTGTCACCAGCTTAATTAGAATGGGTTCTCAGAGATGTTGGTCACTGAACTTACTGTTCAGAAATGAGCAGCATTGAGCACAGCGAGTATCCGACCCTGTGGGATGCAGGTAAGGGGTGATCCAGACAGAATGTCCAGCCTTCAATTACATGTATTAGAAACACAGGAAAACTAATAAGAACTGGTCGTTGAAAGGACTGTGAAGGTCGTTAAGCCTTTGGCAAGCATGAACAAGGAAAGAAAGAGAAGAAAAAGAGGAGATCGATAAACAACGTCCAGAATGAAAGGGTGGGCATCACTATAGATTCAGGGGAGGTCCTTTCTATTTTTCAGTTATGAGAATACCATGTATAATGTTACACCAATGGATTTGAAAACCTAGATGAAGTGGACAGTTTTCAGGAAGATTGAAATTACCAAAATTATCCCAAGGGGGAATTTAAAAATAAAATGAACCAGTGACCACGAGAAATGGAAACGGTCATCAAGGATGCGATCCCCCCAAGAGGCACCAGGTCCAGCCAGTTCCAAACATGAGCCACACCAAGTATGGAAGGAAAGGCCAAGCCCCACGCTGCACAAATTACAGAGTGAAGGGGATGCTCTCCCGTGTATTCTATGAGACCAGTGTCACCCAAAACTAAATCTGGACTCTGAGCACGTGACAAGTGGATAAATCGCTGTCATCACTGGTAAAAGGTGGGGCGTCCCTGCAGTCCCTGAGTTAGTGTTCCTGGGGCGCTGTGACTCTTTCCCTCAGTTCCGCGTGGACGCTGTCTGAGCCTCAGACGCAGACCCCTGGTAACAGACAGGTGGGGACCATCAGTGGCACCATTTGGCACACCTGCGGCGTGCATCGTAGCACACCTGCAAGCGGATGCATTCACCCTGCCTCATAACTTCTCTTTCAGTCCTCACCCGAGGATACATTCACTGGTTTTTAGAGAGAGAGAGAGGGAGACATCACTTGGTTGCCTCTTGTACACTCCCGGACCAGGGACTGAAGCCACAACCTAGGTATGTGCCTGACCAGGAGGGAGTCGAACCCACAGCCTTTCAGTGCATGGGATGATGCTCCAACCGAGACACACCGGCTAGGGCTCATAACTTCTTTTTAAAAAGTAAGATTGGAGACCTTGCTCTGAGGCCAGAGAGGACTCAGAAGCAATGAACATTCTTGTAGTACCAAGCACACCCAGCCCCCAGGTCGCAGTTTCTAATACCATTTTCCAGTAAAAGGAACCAGGGCTCCTTAAAGAAATGGCTGGTTCTAGGGCTGGGGCAGGGAAGACACACAATAAACATGGTGTGGAAAAATAGACATACCTTCCATATAGAAAAATTCCAGCCCTGGCTGGCGTGGCTCAGTGGACTGAGCACCAGCCTGCGAACCCAAGGGTCACCGGTTCGATTCCCAGTCAGGGCACATGCCTGGGTTGTGGGCCAGGTTACCAGTAGGGGGCATGCGAGAGACAACCACACAGATGTTTCTCTCTCTTTCTCCTTCCCCTCCTTTCTCTCAAAAAATAAAATAATGTTTAAAAAGAGAAAAATTCCAAATAATTTATTTAGATGCTCCACCCTTAATTGTGAACTTTGCATAGAGACTTCCTTCCAAAGAGTATAATATGGAAAGGGGGGGGAGCGGAACTGGACAGTGGAGACACCTGACGAACACTGCCTGAGTCAGGGGATCAAGGTCACCATCAGCAGCGATAAGTCGGGTTGATAACACATACCCTGGATATGCTGTGATGAGAATGGCTGTGACCTTCCCCGCAAAGCCTGTAACCCCAGTCCAGCAGTGAGAAAACGTCAGACAAATCCCAACTGAGAGATGCCTCACCAATCCTCCTTGAAACTGGCATCAGAACCAAGGGAAGTCAAGAAACTATCACGGCTCAGAGGAACCTAAAGGGACAAGATGACACGGTGGAATGGGTGCCCTGAGTGGGATGCTAGAGGAGAAGAACAGGACCTTCATGGAAAACCAAGGAAATCTGAATGAAGAACTGACATTGGTTAACAGTAACGCAGTGATACTTACGTATTAGCTGTGACAAATTGACCATACGTATGTAAGATGGTAGCAGTGAGGACAACTGGACTCGGATATATGGGAACTCTCTATCCTTTGCAACCTTTCTGTCCGTCTAAAACTAGTCTAAAATTGAGTTTATTTTTAAAAAACAAAAATACAATCAAAGATTCAAAGGTATTAGACAAGTTGCCCAAGATCACACACCTAGAAATCGGCAAGGCAGGGCCTGGAGCCCAGGGTGGGGCATTTGATTGCCAAGTGCACGGTCTAGGTCGTGTGTCTACCCTGCATGTGTCTAGCCCAGTCTGCGTGGGCCTGGCTCCCTGAGACGTGTGGGTGCAGAGCGTCCAGATGCGGGCATGGAGTTGCCTGCTTGGCTCCCAAATGGCCTCAGCGGCACGTTGGCCACCCGTGAGCCCCTCTCAGCGGTGACCTCGAGTTAATTTGACCATGACTGTACCAGGCGCAGAGGTTGGGCCTATAGAATGCAAAACAGTAGTAAGGGCCTTGATTTTCCCAAACGTGTATGTGACATTTTCTGTGGGAGAGGCCCTTTGCAAAGGGCTTTCCCTGTGTGGTTCTTGAATCCTTCCAACACCCTCTGCGGTAGGTCCCGCTCCAGAGCTCAGTCACATTCCCCAGCCTGCTTTTTCCACACTGTAGGGTGTCTTGGAACTAATTCCATGTGCTAACATGAAAATCCACCTTATTCTTCTGAGCTGCTGGGTAGGGTTGCACCGAGTGGTTATCCCGTTACTTCACTTAGCTATGATCTACTCGAGGGACCTTCCGGGCTTTCCCAGTTCTTGGTGGGCGTCTCTGACTCGGAAAGCATCAATTTCTGGAGACCAGGATTACACCACACCCCACCCATGACCCCAGGTTGAGCCTGTGGGGGCCCTTCCTCTGTCTTTTCCAGCTGGTCCCGCTCAGACTCCCCACCCTGGATAATCACACTTTGACCCAGGGAGGCCCTCAGCACCCTGGGCTGTGAAAAGCCGGTGTCCTGTGCCTTAGAGGCCTGCCCCCCATGCCGCAGAGTTGAGAGGCATGGGATCCGCCTCCCCAAGAGCTCAGTACTGTCCTCGTGTCCCCGGTATCGTCCCCCTCCCCTCAGGGCCGGCCCAGCAGGTAACTCAATCCAGGTCAGCTGGTGGGGTATGAGGTAGTGTCTCGCTGCACGCCACGGTGTTTTACTGAGTCCGAAATGTGATCGCTACTGTTCTCACACTTTAGCGCCCCCAACGATCCCCTTGCAAATGAGAAAACCAGAGCCTCCCACATACCGTTCCCGTGACATCAGGGAAAGGACAAGGAACCCTGCCGGGGGGTCCTGAGCCTGCGTGACCCCCAGAGCAGCTTCGGAGCTCAAGCGAAGGGCTGGAGGGCAGAGGGGGCTGTTTTTCTGATTTCAGGCAAAGCAGGGGGCTGAGGGGTTCTGCAGTCCCTGTTGTTTTCTCCATGCTGGGTCTGTGAGGTCCACGTGGGCTTTTAAATACACTTCTCATTAACACGCCGGCAGCGCTGTCCCTAAGACCCCCCATCTCTCTAAGGTGGCTGTGGAGCACAGGTCTCAAACTCGGGTGGCCACAGCGGCCAGGTGACCAGGCGACGTAAGATGACAACAGCCCAGTAGACACTGGGGCGAACTGGAAACGGCAGTCCCGGCCATCGACGGTCGGGATCCAGGAATGCAAGCCCTGCATTGCCAGGGCGTGTAAATTCTCGAAGTAGCTGAGAATCTGGGGAGAGGGAGAGACTCCTGGGTTTACACACTGGGTATTGTTTCACAAAAAAACGTTGGGCTAATAAGCCGCATCTCCAGGCCAGCTTGCAAGCTCCTGCGTGACTGACCTTACTTAGCACAGAAGAGAAGCTGTCAGCCTATACCTCTGTCGCTTGATATCCCCAGAGAAGATTCTGTGATGGTGGAAATACACTGTCCAGGACGGGAACCGCTGGCTACAGGTGGCTAGTGAGCACTTAAAATCAGATTAAGGAACTGAATTTTGAAGTGTATTCATTTTAATTGATTAAACTCTAACTGTAGATAACCACATGTGGCTAATTGCTACGATATTAACGTGACTGTAAGATTTTTTTAAGTCTGGGCTTATAATAGAGCTCAGCTGCTTTGGGGAGGGGGCGACAAATTATACCTGAGACCACCACGCATCAGTTAGAATGGCTGGAAATATGGAAAGAAAGACAGTACGAAACAATGAGCAGAAGAGGTTTAGGCATGAGGCAGTTACCTGGGGGATCAAGGGTGGTCACTCAGTGCCCTCCCCCCATTTTTTCCAGCATTCTCCAAAGAGTTTCTCAACCGGGGCCGCCATTTAGTGTCCCCTGTGTTCCTTGCAATAATAAAAACTCACATTTATGTAGCACCTACTGTGTGCCAGCACTGTACTAGACGCTTGCAATGCAGCATCTCCCTTTCCTCACCTCCGCTCTATGAAAAAGGTTCCCTCATTATCTGCATGTACCAGCCCGACCTCTGAGTGATGATGCTGTTTGCCCCGCGTCACACAGCTGGATCCAAACCCAGGCCGTCAGACCCCCGGCCCGAGCTCCCACTGGGGCCGGCACGGCACGCTCACAGTGTTTGCCGTACCCGCACATCCAAACGTCCTGCCTGATGGAGCGGAGGCGACACGATTGGTGTGTGCTGCGTGCAGCTTCTGTGGGGTGTGTAGCATCACCCTTAGCTCCCGGCTGCAAAGTGACAGAAATCCAACCCCTCCAGCTGAAGCCGAACAGTCCAGGTGTCAGCTTCCTGCGGCCGCTCCAGCAGATCACCGCACACTTAGCAGCTTAAACCAACACAAGTGTATTCTCTTACTGTCTGGAAGCCGAATCAGTTTCCCTGCCTTCAGGTGTCGGCGGACGTGTTCCTTCTGGAGGCTCTCAGGGGCTCTGGTCTGTCCTTTGCCTGTTCGGCTTCTTGTATTTCCTGGCTTGTGGCCTCTTCCTCCGCCTTCAACACGCATCACTCCGGTGTCCTTATCCTCTCTGTCGTCAAATAGCCCTCTGCCTGTTATTTCCAGGACCCTTGTCATTACATTGGGGGCCACCTGGAGAATCCAGGAAAATCTCCCCATCTCAGGATCCTTAACTGAAGCACACCTGCCAAGTCCCTTTTTCCATATGAGTTTCCAGGGATTAGGACGTGGACGTCTTTATTCAGCCGACCAGGGTCAGGGTGCCCTGGTTTCAGTTACAGCCAAACCAGGGGACTAAACAATGCGACCCCTCTCCCCAGCTCCCAGAGAGCGCCCCTTTCCCAGAAGTCCCAGGCAGAGTCCCAGACCCGCTTCCCACTGGGTCCAGCTTAGACCACATGCTCTCCCTGAAGCAATCGCCTTGACCAGAGGGATGCTGAGTCCCTCTGATTGGTTGAGTCTGGATCATGTGCCCACCTTTGTCGTCCACCTTCCTGTGGTCCTAACTCCCATTTGATAAGGTGTTTCCCCAAAGGGAACTGAGAGACTCACCGGTGGTGGTAAGCAGCATGTCATCAGAGCCCGCCAAAGGGCACACCCTTGGGGGAGAACCTGGCGCAGAGCAAGTGCTCCATAAGTGGTGGTCACACACCGTGGGACACAGAGGGTCTTAGGAAGGGGGTATGTCCAGAGCCAGTGCCCAAAGACTGCGAGGGTCACTAAGCAGGTGAAGGTGGAAGAGCATTCCTGGCAGAGGGAGCACCCAGGATGACAAAAAGGTTTCCGCCGTATATCCTGGTATGACTGGGGGCGGAGGGGATGGCCCCATGGTGCACCTAAAAGGGGATAGTGCTTCACCCAAGGTCACCCAAGGTCTCAGACCAGAATTCAAGGCTCCGACTCGCAGTCCAGTGCTCGTTCTACCCCTCACTCGTGAAACCACCTCTTAAAGGCAGCATCAGACTAACTGGCCACTCTTCTCCCTCTTTTTCTCTTCTTGCCAAAATCTCCATAGGATTGTGACCAGATCCACGTCGACGATGTCTCATCCGATGACAATGGCCAAGATCTAAGGTAGGATAGGGTGGGGGGTGGGGTCAAGTACGCCCCTTTGGGTCGGTTATCTCAGGACGAGACCCGCCTGCCGCAGAGAGTCAGCTCTTCTGCCTGCAGCCAGAGCGGGGCCCCTGTCCTCAGCCCCTCGAGTTATTGCGGCTGAGATCTCTGCAAATTCTCTGTGACCCTACTTATATTTATCTCTCTAGGTACTTTTTCCCCTCCTTACTAAAGTAATACATGCAGGATATAAAACTTCAGCCACGCCTGACCTTGCCTCTCGGAATACCACCAATAAGAGTTTGGTGTACGTTCTTCAAAGATTCGATTGCGTTCATTCACATACATATATTATGTAATATAAAAGTTAATATGGTTGATATTCAGAAAGTATTTCTTGAATGATTAAGTGGTATGTCTGCCTGGTTTCTGGGGAAAAACACTCCTAGAACATGAATTCTAGAAATCAGGCACCAAGCACTCAAAATGAGACAGCTTTCAGAAGAATGTAGCTCGAATGTTCCAAACCTGCCCCTTTCTACCTCTTGGAAACTTTATAAAAACAGAACCATAGTTAATTTGTGCTGATCCAAAATTATCACAATTCAATGCCTCTAGGCCCATTGATAATATTATTAGACCAAATAACGTTTTGCCTCTGGGCCAGTCGTAACTTTGCTCAGCGTTTGCTTCCTAGGTGTGTGTCTTCCAGCCCCTCCGGGAAAAGACACCAAACTCTCTGTTCCTGAGCCCGGCCCGCCTTTTGAAAGCCCAGCACTTCTGTGATTAGAAGTCATAGGTGGGAAGACGGCTGCTTCGTTTCAATTAGCCCTTCAGAAAATCCCTCTGCCACCAAGACTGGCAAGGAGCAAGGCTGCAGTGCCAGTGGGCACATCTCAATTTATGGAGCAAATAAACCCCGAGGTCAAGGTTAACTGTCCTTTCCAATGAAGTGATCATTGGGAACCCCTCTCCCTTTCAAGGCAATGAGCAGCCTCGGTTCTGGTTTTGGCATTTATTTTTTTCTCTTTTTCCCATGCGTGCATCAGCGATCTTGGTGGTTAGGGAGGTCCATTTTTTAGTTTCCCCTGTAGCTGGCTGGCTTGGAATATAGGGCATTGCCCCTCCAAACCCTGTCTCGTGCTGAGCTGTTTGGCTCCTCCCTTCAGGAATTCACAATGCAAGGGTGTTTTCTCCCTGGAAACCAAATTCCCCACCTGTTCCTTCAAGAAGTGTTTCTCAAGTACCTACCACGCACTAGGCACCAAGCATCCGATGCCCTTTGTTTTTTTCCTTCAATTCACAATAAAAACCAACCTTGGTAACGCCCTTACTTTGCGCCACGCCCTATTCCACATGCTTTACAGGGATTAACCGATTGCATCTTTGCAGTAAGATGCATCCGACAGGCGGATGTTCATCATCCGCCCCATTTTTCAGCTGGGGAGTGGGCGGCACAGAGAGATTAGGTAGCCTGCCCAACCTCACACCGCGGGTAAATAGGGGCAGCAGCATCCGTGGACACCCTTCTCTGCCCTCCGCCTCTTGGCAAAACATCCAGGCAGCTCCCCCGGGTATCCTCAGAGTTCACGGTGTTCTTCTCCACGGGGAGATCATCCAGCCCTTTTGCACCACTGCAGAGGACCATAGGCGGCGTTCCAGGTTCCCGCCGGAACCTTCCGCAGTGTCCGGAGCCTTGGATGTGCTGCAGATGAAAGAGGAGGTCCTCAAATTCCCGGCAGCAGGAACCCAGTGTGGTGGCACCAACCTTGACTTCCAAACGGAACAGTTCATCTACCAAAGGAAGAAGGACGACGCCCATGTTACAAATCTGAAGGGAACTGGGAGAAGCTTCCATGGGCAGCTCGGCCCCGGCTGCCCCAGAAAACCTGGATGAGGGTCACAGCCTCCAGGGATACTGGCGGGTGGACTGTGCTGAAGTTTCCTGCTGCCACCAGGGCCACGCCCATTGCTGGCAGCTGCTGGCAGCTTCACTCCTGGACCTTCGCTAACCAGCCCCAGATGGCCTTCCAGGAACCAAGACGTCCCGTGGGCACTGATCCCACGCCCTGCCTGCCGTTGCTCCAATACCGTCTCTCCTCAGTGTTGTGTGGACATCGCCGCCCCTGCGCAGCACCGAGGGAGCTCGCACGGTGGGACCGATGTGCTGGATGCTGGCCCGGGAGGTTCTGCGCACGCGCAGCACCATCTCTGTAAGCACCCGTGGGAGGCCCTACAGGATCTCTACTCTGCAGAGATGCTGAAGAGACGGAAAAGGAGGAGCAGGCTGCTGCTCCAAACGCTGTGACCGAGGAGGAATCTCAGGGTGTACGGGCTGCTCCGGCCCCCAAGGTCACTGCTGCTCAAGGTGGCAGTCTGGTCTGCAGGCGCAGGTTCCCACTGGGCCTACCCAGCAGCTTCCCACTGACTGGCCTGCCGCCCCCACTGCTCAGGCCACCGGATGGACAGGAACAACCAGTGGTCTTTTATATTTTCACTTTATTGATTTTAAAGAGAGAGAGAGAGACATCGATTTGTTGCTCCACTCATTCATGCATTCATTGATTGCTTCTTGCTTGTGCCCTGACTGGGAATCAAACCTACAACCCTGGTGAATCGAGATGATGCTCTAACTGGCCAGGGCTATTACTGAGTGGTCTTAAGCTGTTCTTCCCCAAATTCTTAAACAGAAAATGGAAATAAGGTTGACAGAAAATAAAAAAGAAATTATCTAGAAAAATGGGAACCCCTAGACCAGAGGAGAAGGGACCACATGGTGATTAAAAGTGTGGGCTCCAGAACCAAGGGGCTGTGAGGGGACAAAGTCATGTAGCCCCTTCCTCGTCGCATTAAGGACAGAGAGTCCTTGAAAAAGGGCTTTCTGCCTTCGTGATTTGATGCTGCCTGCTCCCTGTTCCTAGTTGAGTGTTTCATTTACTGTTAGCCCCCGGCCACCAGTGCCCAAGATGGGAGCTGAGAAGGACGGAGAAGCAACATGTCTGCGTAGCATGTTTCATGGGAAAGAGGAAGTTTCTCTGCAGACAGGCAGCTAGAACAGTCATGTCGTGTTCTCCACCGGGCTTTCGAATCTGAGTCATTCAGTGCAGAGCAGAGAAAAACTAAAATCGCCCGTCTCCCTGCCGTCTCAGACTCACCACGTTCTGACACTATGACTCCCTGCTTCCGATTTCACGCACACTCACGCGGATGTCTGTGCAGAACAACCCAGGCGGTGGGTGTGTGTGAGGGAACGGGCGTATATATGTTTATGTGGACATACATATGAGTGTCCTGGTCCGTTCTTGGGCGAGAATTTAAAGACAATGAAAGAATCTCTTCCATCAGCCCGTTGGTGTCTCTCTGCTCTGGAGGGAAAGCCAGAGTCTACATTTGAGGCCTTCGGGGTTAAGTCGCCAGGGCCAGTGTCCTCCCGGCCTGGCTGTCCCAGGGAGCCCCCAAGGTGAAATTTGCTGTTAAGTTTGAGACCTCGCCCACCAGGGTTTCTGTTGCCCCCACCGCGTCCTCCCCCTGGGAAGAGTCTGACATCCGGGCCTGGAGGCCTGGCCTCTGCGGGGAGCCCAGGCTCCGTGGGGGCGGCAGCATGTCACAAAGCGCTGTGCTCCGTGCTCGCTTCACACTTCTCAAATTCCTTTTTGTCTCTGCCATTGCAGTTAACCGGCAGGTACTCAAGATACCATTTCCAAGTGTGGTTTCATTTAGATTGCGTTGCATCTTCTTTAAAAAAAAAAAAAAGTAAATGCCTTTCTTTTTTCACTCTTAAACTCAGAAGATCCAGAAAGAGCAAAATAGTGCAAAGAGAAAAAAGGCAGCCAAACCCACTCCCAGAGATGCCCAGGGTACCGTATGGACGTGTTTCCTTCCGGGCTTCTCCTCTCTGGAGAGACTTCCCCCTTTTTCTCAGAAGCGTCTGCTCGTACTGCACAGACAGCCCTTGTTACGCTCTGGTGCTTCTCGTGACGTTAAAGCATAAGCGATACGCGTGTGATTTGGCAGACCTACCGAGGCTTCTGGTGGGCGGGGAAAAGTGGTGTTCTCCGCAGAGCTGGGGCTTCCGTGCGCACACTCGGCCCGCTGTAGGTGGGGACTCGCCCCCACTTCCCCTCTGGTTCCCCGCTGCCACTCTGCTTGTCCCCCCAGTGTGATGCCCTGCCTCGCTCGGTGCACCCCCAGTCTCTGCACGCACGCGTGGGACTTCTCAGCCCAGCGCGCCGCACTGCGGCCAAGGGCTGTAGCTGCAAAGCACCAGCAATCAACTCTGCCTAACGTAACAAATAAAAAAATTAAAACAGGGAATTTCTATAGCGAGACACGGAGGTGCTCACAGAATGGGAAGCAAGGGTCAGCAGGCGGGCCTGAGGAGGGCGGTGAAGCGGGGCAGGTTGGGGGATCAAAGTAGCAGCGACCGAGGTTTCCTTCTGGACTCTGCTGTGAAGATGAACCAAATCCAACCTTTATTGTTGGAATTCTAGTCCATCCACAAATTCTGAGGGAAGAAAGAAAGGCTTTCCCGTGTGTGGCCACTGCACACAGCGGATAGGGATAGCCCCTCCCCACCAGGAAAGAAAACAGACACGCTATTTCACACCAAGAGAAAGGAGAGCGGGCGCTGACTAGGCAAGAGCCAAAGATGCCGCCGTGCTTTGGGAAGCTGACAGAAGCTGTGTCCTGCCCCTCCGGGAACGCACATGCACACGGCTATCTCGCACATTCCAGGGGTTGGTGGACACCCTGAGCCCTACCCATGGTTCCATGGGGCCTGTGGTCTCCTGGTGAAGAGCCCCCCACCCCTCAACATTAACACTGTCTCTTCTCCCTCTTCTGCCCTCTCCCCTCCCCAGCACCTACAACTTCTCCACTGATGGCTTCCACAGTTCGGCCCCGGGAGCCAACCTGTGCCTGGGCCCCGGCGTCCACGGCGGCGTGGACTGGATGAGGAAGCTGGCCTTCCGCTACCGGCGTGTCAAGGAGATGTACAACACCTACAAGAACAACGTTGGCGGTGAGTGGGCCGGGGAGAGGCTGGCCGCCCTGGTCCCGGGTCTGCCGCTGCTCGGGCCGCACCCCGGGCCGCGGGAAATCCATCTAGGAGGGCCACTGTCACTCAGGTCGCGCCGGCTCTGTGCCGGGCACTGTTCTGACAGGGTTGCAGACATCTGCTCACTCGGAGGGACCCTCACGGTGTCCCCGGGAAGAGGGCATGAGTGTTTCAGCGCTGTCACTTTGAGGGGCAGGAGGCTGAGGAATAAGGAAGCGTCTTGCCCAGGACGACACTCCTCGCCATGTCTCAGTCACACTCCGTGGCCTCGTGCACCCAAGTCTGTTGACTACAAGAGTGAAGCAGAGAGTTTCAGGGTCAGCCTGCTTGCTCACCCACCCTGCACAGAGAAAGGGCGGGGGAACAGGTGTGCGGGGGGCGGAGGAGACGCGGCTGGAGTCAGCCAGCCGAGGCCATCTGCTCCCCATCCAGGTTAAGCCCCAGGAAATACCCAGGGCTTCAGTCAGGCTGCTTTGCTTTCCCATAAACCGAGGGGAAATTACCCGATGTGTCAACAGGCAGGGAGCTCAGAGCTGGAGGGATGCCAGCAGGCAGTCCCCCCCGCCCTCCTTGCAGTCTCTGCTGCCCCCCCCCGCCCCACCCTCCCCTCCGCACCCCCCGCCTCAGCTGTCTGGCTCCCAGAACTAGCCTGGTGAGGGCCGAGATGGAGACTGAGGAACGTAGCCTTTTAGCCTGGGAGCCACGTACTTAGCTAAACATCACAGTTCTTATTACTGACGAGATTTTCTTCTAGTTCTATTGTATTAATTATTAAAGAGAAACATGGGCAGTGGAAGGCAACTAGCAGTGTCCACCACCAATGGCACATGAAAAACCCTGAGAACAGAGGAGCTCGAGGCTTTTCAGGAAGATAAAGAAGGCCAGTGTGGCTGGAGCGAGGGGCCTGTTGGACGGGACGGGACAAGAGAGGCGGCACCGTCAGGCGGCACAGGGCCTGCGGGCCGCGGGGAGGCGTTTGGACAGCGGGGGTCTTCTGTGCGGACACCACGGTGTGGGAGTAGCACAGGCACAAGGCAGCACCCGGCCCCAGCGCATTCATTCTTTCTCCCACAAACACTGGCTCGTCAGCAGCCCTGTGCAGCCCCTGCTCCAGGGGCTGCTACCATGGTGGTGAGCAAGGCCGGCCTGGCTCCCGCCCGCACAGAGCCAGCAGTCTAATGGCCGAGGCAGACACCAGACACGCAGTCACACAGGTACACTTTGAAGGACAGTGGTGAGACACGCTAGGAAGAAGGGGTGCAGTATGTCAGGACACTGTAAAACAGAAGGCACTGGCCAGGACAGGCCTTCCGGAATAAACGGCATTTATGATGAGCTCGAAGGGTTTAGCAAGGCCAGAAGGGGGAGGTAAGGCAGGGAGTGCTTCAGGTTAGGGAAGGAGAGGTGCAAAGGTCCTGAGGCAGGAACATATCTGGTGTTTCGAGGGACAAAGAGGAGGCCACTGGGGCTGGAATGGACACCAGGGTAGTGCCAGGAGATGAGACTGGCAGTCAGCAGGGGCAGGAGCATGGGCCCTCGAGTCTGAACTTTACCGTAAGGGCACTGATGGCTGAGAGGGGACAGTCAGGTTGAGAGACACCTGAGGTGGGTTCTGGAGGTCAGTGGCCTGGGTGCTGGCTCTGTCGCCATCATTTCCTGTCTGCTGTGAGCAAGTCACAGAGCCCGTTTCCTCACCTGACCAACCTGATGTGACATGTTGTTTATATCTCACTGTTAAAAAAGAAATAAAAAGAGTGTCCACTCCAGGGTGCCTGTGAGAATACAGAGAAATGTCATGTTAAAAGCACAGGGTCCTGCACACAGTAAGCACTCAATAAATGTTAGTCATTGTTATTTTTTACTTTATTAATTTTTGTCTCCATGGTAACAGAGTAAGCTTTGTAATCGGGACGGTTTGTTTATGTCTGTACGTTCAGTGCCCGTCACAACTCTGACCACGCAGAAGGCACTTCTGAATGTTCTGTTGGATGGAGGATGGAGGATGGAGGGAGGGAGGATGGATGGATGATGGGTGGATGGATGCACCAATCAATAGATGGCTTGATTCATTGATCAATCAATCCATCCCAAAATAAGAGTAAGATTATTGGATCGAAGTTGACCTTGAATGTCATCTGCTTTGAAACCTCAAGATAACTAGGCTCCCCTTCCCTGGCCCTACCCGCTCCCAGACCTTTCTAAAATGAGAGCTGCCACATCTTGATTTCCCTTGTCCGTAGACTTGATAGGAGCTCCCAAAAGAGAGACCTGGCTGCAGCTCAGAGCTGAGCTGGAAGCCCTGACCGACCTCTGGCTGACCCACTCCCTGAAGGCACTAAACCTCATCAATTCCCGGTAAGTGGGAGCCCTCGTTGCCTTTGCGCCACCGAACTTTCTCCCACTTGAGGGTGCTGGCTCCTCCATTTCCATACTCGGGGGAGTGGGACTCTCCAGATTCTCACTCGGCACACTTTCCAGACACTGGACCAGGCTGAGGTGTGCGAGGCACCCGGACACCTTGGGCCACAGCTGAGCAAATAGCTGCCGTGACTTATCAGGGCCCCACAGAGCTAAAGACCTTCATACATCAGTCCGTCTTATCCCGTCTACCCAGCAGTCACAGCGTTGCTGTCCGAAGACCCCCTCTAGTGCAGGCGTGTCAAACTCATCTTCACCTGGGGTCACATCAGCCTCAAGGTTGCCTTCTAAGGGCCGAATGTAATTTCAACTCCTTAACAGTTAAGGAATAGTTACAATTATACAGCCCTAAAATTATTTCGGCCCTTTGAAGGCGACTGCGAGGCTGATGTGGCCCCCGGTGAAGATGAGTTTGACACCCCTGCCCTAGGTGTCCCTAGTGAGGTGAGGTGAGGAGGGTCCAGCTTCATTCCAGGCCTCCCAGTAAGTTGCCTCTTGCTCTTAAGTAAGATTATCTGGGCCGGACAACAAATTACCCCCCTGCACTAGCATCGGGAATCCGGTGACCCAGCCCATGAGTAGTTACAGAATGACGGCCCATGAGCTGCTGTCTGATCCTGGCATGTTTTGTTGGATACGGGCTTTGTCCCAAAGACTAGGAACGTTAATCCATCGCTCCAGCTTTCTGGGTCCTCTCAAAATGTCAGAGCCGGCTTGTGCCTCCAGTGCACCCCAGTCCCCTCCCTCCCGGTTGTCCTGCTTGGTCCCTATCACTCAGCTGTGTTACTGAGAGGCCCCAGCAGCCATTTCAGTGTGTGGCCCTTGCAATAAACGTTTGCTTTTTAAATAAGAAAGAATTACACCCATCTTGCATTTCAACGTGTCAGGCAGCTTTCAGGCTTAAAAGGATAGCTGAGAGCCCTCGGGCCCCGCCCTTCCCTGAGGACGCCTTAGCCAGAGCCCCCCAACCCCACCAGAATGCTCACCAGACCCAGGCACATGCCACAGGGTGAGGAGGCCTCGCCTTGGGGCCCGTGGAGCCCTGCTCTACAGCCTCCTTTGTCCTCAGGCCCAACTGTGTCAACGTGCTGGTCACCACGACTCAACTGATTCCTGCGCTGGCCAAAGTCCTGCTGTACGGACTGGGCTCTGTGTTTCCCATCGAGAACATCTACAGCGCAACCAAGACGGGTAAGGGGGGCCCAGAGCTCAGGTGATGCTGGGAGGGGCATGGAGGGAGCGCTCCATCCGGGGCATGGCAGGCAAGTCGGAGGATGACAGCACTAGGGATGTTCACGCCCATGGGCATGACTCCGGCCATCCCCAGAGTATCCCCGACAACCCACTTCCTTCAGGCTCTGCTTCTAGGGAAACTGGTTAGGAGCAGTTTTCCAGTAGTCACCATAACTGCAAAGCTGCTCTAACAAACAGCCCAAATGCAAGGGCTTACGTCAGAGTTGAAGCTTATATATTTCTCTCTCCCGTGTCAACAGACCAGAGGGGAGCGATCCGGGCTGCTGGAGGGACCCCTCCTTGGGCTCACCCAGGAATCCAGGTTCCTCCCATTTTATTTTCCACCGTCTCCTACCAGCTTATCCTCGTGTGTGGTCAAATCGGGGTGCTGCCACGTCAGCTTACGGAAAGGTGGAAAAGAGGAAGGTGTAAAGCCCATCCAATATTTTAAAGCCAAGACTCAGAAGGGGTGCAAGTTACTTCTGCTCACCTAGGTCCTGTGGCTACAGCTAGTTGCAAGGGATGCTGGGAAATGTAGTTCATAGCTAAGCGACTGTGAGCACAGGTAAAACTCTTGGAATTCAATTACTAAGGAAGAAAAGGAAAACAGTTTCCACCGCAGGTTGGTACATAAAGGGGTTTTAATGTAGGTGGTACAGTCATCAAATAACCTTGACTTTAATCCTGAACCACAAAGAGAGAAAAGTATTGTTTTTTAGTTCTCTTTCCAGGAGAGAGTCTCCATTTAGTGCTAGCCTGCTTTAACGCCTGCCTAACACTTGTCACCTCCCTTGTTAACAAAGAGGACGAGCCTCAGGCTCAGAGCTTTGATGAGATAGGAGAGTTTAGTGACTGGGAACTAGTAACATCAGGGCGAGTAATACTGGTTGGTTTGGGTTTTTTTAATGTGTGAGGGAACTGGGCTTTTTAACTCTTATATCACAAAAAAATAAATACAATACAAATAACACAAAAATCTGGCTAAGATGTTTGTAATTAGAATTTTTTTACCCTTGTTTTTTCTGGAGCAAAAACCAACTTATGGTACCGTAGAAGCATCTTCTTAGAGCAGTTTTTGCCTTTAATAAAATTCCAGGTCTGAGCATTACGTAGATGTTAAAACCCTGGAAAGTCAGGCCCCAGATGCCATCAGAGATCCTGCAACGGGACCCCTCCATCACAGGAACCAAGTGCCCCCGGGGAAGTGGTGGTATGGCCCTTCTTTCCCACGTGGGGAGCCTGAAGATCAGAAAACTAGAAGCACTCAAGGTAGAGACAGGACGGAATTTGGTCACCTGCTCCCTGTTTTAACTGAAAAACCATAATTTTTTCAAGTCAGGTTCTGCTATGATAGTGCTGCGTAACAAGCTTCCTGACGGTTTTACGTCTCACTCTGGGGTCAGTGAGTCAACTGTGGCTCTGCTGGGCTTGACCCCAGGTTCCTGTCTGCTCCACTTGCCTCCTCGCTGTGGGACCGACGGCCTTCCAGGGCCACATTTTTCTCGTGCCAGATGACAGACGTGAAGGAGGCCAAGCCAAACTCACCTACGCCCATTTCTCCTGGCGGGTCCTTACCATGCCATTGGTCAAAGCAAGTCACATGACCAACCCAACACCAGTGGGCTGCACTGCAGAGTGGTGTGGCAAAGGACAAGGGCATGTGATTCTGTTAACTCAGAACACAGTTGCAATCCGCTGCTTTGACCCAGCCTCTGCTCCCGCAGAGGAGGAAAGAGGCCCAGAGGGAGGAGTGGCCGGCCACGGCGCTGATTCCCACGAGAGCAGTGTAACAGAGGAGTTCAGAGCTCCAGCATTTGAGGCAGGCAGCCTGGGTTCGAATCCTAGCCCTGCACTTGGCCTAAGGCAACTGACTTCACCCCTCTCTGCCTCAGCTTCCCAGTCTGTAAAATGGATGCTCACACACCTCAAAGCACTTACATTCAGTAGTGCGTATAAAACACCGAGCAGTTCACAGCACAGCGCAAGCGCCCCCGTGGGAGCTATTTTGTGATCGTTATCATTCCTCCTCCTGCTCTCCTCATCTTCAAGTCACTTCACCCACCCTGAGCCTCAGTCTGTTTATCTCTGAAATGGGATTCTGTTGGTTCCGATTTCCTAAGGATTGCTGTGGCAGGTCAGTGGATTAATGTGAGTCAGTGGCTCCCAGCAGGTGGCAGGGCAGGGGTGGTTTGCCTCCTAGAGGACACCTGGGAACACCTGGGAACATTTTTCACCTTCACAAGTGGAAGAGCTGCTGCTGGCATCCAGTGGGGAAAGACCAGGGATGCCGCTACCCTGCCAACACAAAGGCCAGCCCACAGCAAAGAAGGGTCCAGCCCAACAGGCCGAAACGCTGAGGCTGGGAAACCCTGCTGGAGGGGAGGCACTTAGCAGAGAGCCTAGAATGTAGTGAAGTCAGTGGCGGTGATTGATGCTATTATTAGCGCTGTTGTTATGGTTACCAAACTTGCTGACCCGATCAGGATGAACTGAGGTCTGAATCCCATGTGTCTGGACTTGTGCTGCTGCCCAGACACTGGCGAGAAGGTGACAAGGAAAGGCGGTCTCAAATGGGTGGACGAGAGAGTGCCTGCGCCTCTGCTTCCTCACTCTGGGATCCTGGGCAATTCGTGTCCCCACTCAGAGCCCTGTGACCCCCTCTGGAAAACGGGCCCATCACTCTGACCCAGACGGCAGCGCAGACTCGGGAGCCTGCCTCCTCTGCTGTGACCCCCTAGGCAGGCCACTTCCCAGCTCTGCGCCTCTGCATCGGCGCCCGGCACGTGGGGATGACAGCGGTTCACACCTCGAGAGTTTGCTGGAGGCTGAAATGATTAACGCCCAGCCTTTAGGAGGACGGACGCCCACAGCAAACACTCAGCTAGCGGTCCTTGTTCACCACACTGGTCCTCACCGAGCCTCTCTCCTTCCTCTCCTTCTTCCGGGCGTGCAGGGAAGGAGAGCTGCTTCGAGAGGATAATGCAGAGGTTCGGCAGGAAGGCCGTCTACATCGTGATTGGCGACGGGGTCGAAGAGGAGCAGGGGGCGAAAAAGGTACCTCTCCCATCTCTCAGCTGCTCTTCCTCCTCCCCTGAGCTGTGTTGTGGTTTCCAGGGCTCTGTGCACAGACTCCCCCGCCCCCGCCCCCCAGGCTCTTTGCTGGCCGGCCCAGGCCCCTTTGCACATTGCAGAAGCACCCGGAGTAATTTCCTCCTGCAAATCCCGCTCTGTGCCTTTGGCTGCAGCCCCTGGGAGCCCTGGATTGTTTCTGGGAAAACTGCCCGGGAGCCCAGAGACCCCAGAGGGGCAGGCCGGTCGGGGGGATAGGTGCACGTGTGTGTGTCTTACTTAATACCTACTGATCATATGTTCCAGGAACCCGTCCCGGTTAATAAAGACGGCATTAAGCTAATGAGAAAGAAAGTCCTGCATTTGTGATCTCAGGCCCAGGAGGAGAAGGGCAGGGGTTCTGGTAGCCGCAACTCTGTTCTTGGAGAAGGAACAGCTGCCAAAACCCCAGGTCTGGGCCTGTCAGCAGCATCCCAGGGAGCCTGCCACCCCCCACCCAGAGGCCTGGGAAGTGGATTGTTAATGTCACAGAGCTTAATTTGGGTACCTGATTTCCTCCTTCCCTCCCCAGCAGCACATTCCAAGGAAATGCAGAGATGTTTAGGGTGAAGTGGATGAAGCCCACAGAAAGAGGGAAAGCCCCTGGGGCGAGGGGAGAGGGGAGTTTAGAAGGCTTTGCATATCCTGTTCCATCCACCTGGAAGGCTCCTCCCCTCCACCCATGCCCCACCCACTGGGCCCATCCCTCCGGGATCAGCTTCAGCAGCACTTCCCTCCCACAGTTCCCAGACTGGCTTCTGGCTCCCACTCCACCCTTCCAGCTGGATCTGGCCTGCCTGTGACTCCTTCCCCCAGCTGTCTTCATGCTTTCTTCAGGACATTGTCCCCTCTTGTCATGAAAGGAGTACCTGAATAATTGGTGGCTTAATCACAAATCCTCCAGCTAGGGTGTAGGCTCCAGTAGCTGAGCACCTACTGAGTGCTAGCCAACAGGGCTCTCAACCCTCACTCATCTCACAGGCTGGGACAGGCAGTAAACACCTAAGTGTAACATGCCTGTCAGGTGGTGAGCCGAGCTTTGGGAGAAAGTAAAGCAGAGAATGGGAACAGAGGGAACTCTGGGGTGGGGGGAGATAAGTTGCAAGTACAGGTGATGGTCAAGGTAGGCCTCCCTGCCAGGTGGCATCTGAGTGAAGACGGGAGGGGGAAGGGAAGTGAGCCAAGTGGATATCAGAGCGAGGGCATTAAAACAGAGGAACCGAGAAGTTCAAAGGTCTGAAGGCTGGAGCTTCCTGCAGGGAGCCAGCGCGGCCACAGACATGGGCCAGGCCAGTGGGCAGCAACAAGAGGTGAGGTCAGGGAGGCACCCAGGGCCCTTGGAGAGGACCTCAGCTTTTACTCTAAGCACCTCCTCTTAAAGCAGACTGCTTTCACTTTTAAAAACGAATTGGTTTAGAGGGAAACGTTTTAAATAAATACACAAGACGTGGCCGAAATAGTAGCATGAACCACGTGAATGATCCCACGAATTGCTGGAGCTGCAGAGACACCACGGCAGGTTGAGAGCACAGTTCTGTATGGTGAGCCTGCCTGAAGCCCACTTCCAGGATCAAGGGCACGTCTACAGCCCCTCCCCCCTCTTCCAAGTTCAGACACAGAAGAGAGCTCTGCCTTCAGCAGGTGAAAGCCATTAAACTGAGCTTTGCTTCCACTGAAGTTGGATTAGACAAAGCTCAGACCTGTGGCCCCGAGCAGCTGGCACCTGCCTCAGGTTGTCCCTGGAAGAAGGGCAGGGACACCCATGGAGCCGTCACTGCCACGTGCCTGCCTTCTCCCCCATTGGAGAGGGAGCAAATGTTCTAAAATGACCCCTTTGTTATCCTGGAATGAAACACTAAGGGATAGTGCAACAAATAACTGTCCAGAAGGTCAGTATTAATGGCATTAGAGAAATCGAGGGAAAACCACTTCCACTCGTGCCCTGAACCACTACTCTGCCTGCCATCGTCGTTTTAGTCAGTCCTCCAAAACGCCCTGCAAAGTGGGTATCATTCCACGTCATTTTATAGAAGACGGATTGGAGGCTCAGAGAGGTTAATTAATTTACTTAAGGTCACACAGCTGGTACATGCAAACTGACTGTTTTGCTCCAAACACCTGGAAGGAAGGAGACAGACTTAGGGTCACGCTATCAGTCTGCACCCCTGAGCTTGTCAGGTGACAACGGAGTCCACCACAGGAGACTAGGGCACACACCCCCATACACCGACTCCCCTCGAGTCCTCTCCACTGTCCGAAGCAGTGGCCCAGCCGAGCACCGGCAGCCCTCCTGGCCTGATGGATGGGAGTCATTAGCCCAGGCCCCAGGCACCTGCGCAGCGTGAAATATGGCGAGAAGACAAGGGGCTGTGACTGCTTTGGCTGATGGTGGTGTTAATATCTCCGTTTTAACATGTCGTTGTCTCCACGTCCCACACGTGATAAAGCCACCTGCGGCCCATAGCCCTCAGGCCCAGGCCAGGGCAGCCAAGGCCTTCCCTCCCTCCTTCGCTCATTTCCTCCCGGGAAAATGAGTCACACTCTTTGAAGGGGCACGGGATTGGCTGGGGGGCAACCAGAACACCCTTGTGGAGAAAGGAAGGCTTGGCTGGGGTGAGGAGAGGGCGGAGGCAGCTGGGACCCCTGGAAGCCATTAAAGAGATGGCCCGTGTTGCCCATGATGGACAGTCGTCTGCTCTCCTTGAGCAAAAGAGAACATTCTAAATGTCAACGCCTGGTTCTGACGGAACCTAGCAGGCCCACGCTGTAAAAAATAAAAATAAAGAGAGAGAGAGAAAGATGTGTTTGTTGAGGACTTCGCTTGACAAACTCACCTTCCCTCCCTTCCTCCCTCCGCCCTCTTTCCTCTCCTTCCATGAGTATTTCTTGAGCACCTACTATGTGCCAGGAGTGATGTGATGCAGCAGCGACCACGACAGTCCGAGCTCAAACCCTCCCCAGGGCTTTGCACTCGCAATCTTCTGCCTCAACCACCCCGTACCTGTTGGCACGGTTCCTCCTCATCCTCTGGGGCCTGCTTAAATGTCCCCCCAACTCCCCAGAGAGGCCTTCCCTGACCCAGCTAGCAAAAAGCAGACACCCTCGGGCCAGCGCCTTTCTACGCCCTACTATTTCCTCCATAGCACTTACCATGGGTGAAATTACCACGTTTGCATCTCGTCTACAGATTGATTATCTGCAGATCCAGTGACAGCGCACGACGCGATGTGCCTCCCGGTTTGGGAAAGGCCCGCTCACCCTGCCCTGCGACGCGAGCGGGCGTCCTGTGCGGCTCTAACTGTGGGGGCGGCACCGGGGGTGCGGAGCGGGGGTGACTGTGTGCCTGGCGTTCTGTGTTGCAGCACAACATGCCCTTCTGGCGGGTATCCTGCCACGCAGACCTGGAGGCGCTGAGGCACGCCCTGGAGCTGGAGTATTTATAGCAGAGCCCATGGAGTCACCGCCTGCCCTCCAAGGTGCGTCCCCCACCCAGGCCCCTCGCCTCCCACCAGATGCTGGACACTGGGCGGGGTCCCTACAGCCAGGAGGACGAGTGCGGTGACCATCTCAATAGATGTTCTTTCAGTCCAGACGCGGGTCCCGGGGAGCAGAGTGCCCAGCCATGGCTGCGGAATATTTAACTTTGGGGACAAGGGCTGACACGGAGTCCAGACTTTTCTACGAGTCTCTTGGAACAAAAGCAAGAAGTGCTGATCTGCGGGAGGGCTGGTGGTGAGGAGGGGACAGGCTCGGGTTTTTTCTCTTCTCCTTAATTTATGGACTAATCCCATTACTCCGGTATTACACTCTCACACCTGTGTTGCTGGTGTTCTCGGTCGTTGGTCTGGTTTTGTTTCTAAATGGCATGCGGGGCAGTGCGCAGTTCTGGCTGCAGCTCTCCGCTCCAGGCTGTGCTTTGGGGGGACGATCATCTCTGAGCAATTGGCAAAGGAGGCGACTGGGGGCGGTGGGAAGACTGTTGCTTATTTTTGTGTTTAAGGACCCGACCCGACCATCATGTGGACAAGTGCACGTGCCTTATGCTGCCATCTTGTTCTGTAGGACGAGGGGATCCTGGGGAGGAGGTGGTACTTTGTGACGGAGAAAAGGCATTAAATAAAACCACGTTTACATTTGGAAGTGGGTTGGGTGTCGCTACTTCATTGCCGCACTTGCAGCTTCTGAATCTGTTGGTCTTCCCAGAACCTTTTCAGTTGCAAAGGAATAAAATCCAACTCAAACTTGCTTAAGCTAAAAACAAAAAAGAAAAGAAAAGAATCTTCAGAAACTTGAGAGATGATATCTATCTTCAGGCATGGCTGGATCCAGGTGATCAAATGATTTTCTCCTGTGTGGTCTTACTTCCCCCGCAGGTTCTTCCCTGTGTGGCAAAGGCTGCTGTGAGAACCTTTTAGCAAAACCACACTGGCGGAAAGAGAGCACTTCCTGCCCAGGGCATCTGACAAAACCACCAGGATTGTGTCTCCCTAGCCACACCTGAGTCACGGGCTCCATGGAGCCGGATTTGGGGTTCGATCCCTCTGGAACATAAAGCTGGGGAGATCCAGTCCCCAAAGGAATAATCAGTGGACTGTTACAAAAAGAATTGGGGAAAATGAGGGTTGGGCTGAAAAATACAAACAACTTCCATCCCAATGACAAGACTTTTTATTTTCCAGTGGGTGAGCCAAGGGCCCAAACAATGGGGCAGGGAGGGACATGGGGAGGACTTCTGAGGACATCTCGAGTACTTCTGCTGCTCATAGAGTTCCAAGCAGAGCCGGGATCCATCTGATTAGATGCTAAATACAAATATAGGCTCCTCCCTCTCTCCGCGTTGGTGAAATCCAGGGTTCCCAGTTGGCTGGAGTAGCCACGTCGGTGGAGATGGGAAATGAGTCTGTATCTGGAGTCTCAGAGCTGGAATCTCTGATGGCTACAGAACCACCACCAAGGGCAAGAGAGACGCTGGACTCTGAGCTCCGTGGGGGCGGGTTCTCTTGGTTTCATCTCTGTACCCCTGGAATCAAGCACAGAGTGACATGGTGGGAATCAGTCCGCAGAGTAGACGCCAACACAAGGTGAAATCCCGCTACAGACGAGACGGGAGGAAGGGTGGAAGTATCATTGGAATCATAGTCAGATGGACACTGGGACAGATGGATGAATGTGTGGTTACATGGCTGGGTAGGTGGTTAGGTGACTGGATGGTGGAGCACCGGAAGGGGAATGGCTAGCTCGGTGGTGGGAGGGTGGATGGATACATGGTGGATAACTATGTCGGCATGGCTAAGTACATGGTTTTATAAAGAGGGATTGTGGGTGGACGGATGACCCAGTGCTCGTGCAGTGAGATGGGTGGGTGACTGGCTGATTGCGTGGTTTTGGAGAGACGGCCCAGTGAGCGGATGATCGAGTGGACAGATGTTTGGATGGTAGACGGAGCTTGTTTCTCGCCAGTTTCCCCCAATGACAACACTAGCCCTTTACTCAGCGGCCTCGCAGTGCTGGTGCTGAGGAAACCAGTCCTGCAAAGCAGGCGACCTCCTTCTTGCCCCCTCCAGGAAGCCTCGCCCCTGCCCAGCCACCGTTGCCCAAGCAGAGCCCAGTGGTGACAGCAGTGGTGGGCAGGGGACAGTGGGGAAAGTCCTCACAGGTTCACAGTGGTTGTGCTGCAGCCACTCATCCACCCCACGGGTCAGCCAGGGTCACGGCACTCTTCTCAACCTCCGAATGCAGACGGACAGAGTCCCACCTGCCTCCTGGAGCAGACAGTCCTGTGCAGGGAACCTGCCGGAAAGAGGCAGATTGGCTGTAAGAACCAGACTCTCTCACCCACCAGCCTCCTCCCGGGAGAAGAAAGGTGGAGAGGGTGGCTGGCCTGAGCGGGAAACCAGCATGTGCAGCCCATCCCCCTACATGCCCAACACAGGCTTGCTCTCCAGCCCGAGTCCCCCCAGGTCCCCTTCTGGCAACTGCCCTGAGGTCAGGAGGAGAGATAGCTGTGTGACCCTCAGCGGGGAGGCAAAGGTGGATCGTGGAGGCTGAGGTCAGCCAACATAAAAAAAACCAGTTGAAAGGGGTCCTGAGCGCGTCCCTTTGGAAGAGACCACAGTTATCTACCCAGGGAGACACTCAGGCCCATCAGGTGGTCCCGTGCGTGTCCCAGGGGTCCTGTTGGCTGACACTGTGACTTTCAGAACACACAGCTGCTGTTCTGTCAGCGATGGAAGCTGCCTTCCTCCCCAGACACTGGAAGGAGGCTCGGAAGTCGGGGGAGGGTGTGCTGTAGGGTGGCTGGGACATGGCAGGGCCTCTGAGGAGGTGACAGCCGAGTTCAGACCCGGATGATGAGAAAAGCCAGAGAAAGCACTCCAGGGAGAGGCGCGGGAGGTACAGAGTTTCCAGGTGAGCAAGAGGAAAAGAAAGGGGGCCGGGCCAGGTCTGGTTGGACCCTTCTGGTCATGGATTTTGGATTTTATTGGAGTAGGGATTTTATTCTAAATCCAACAAAGAGACACCAGAGAGTTTTAAGCAGAAGAGTGGCCTGACGTGACTGACATTTAAAAAATCTGCCTGGCCACTGTGGGGAGAATGGCTTGGAGTGGGAGGGGTGGGGGCAGGATGTCCCATCAAAAGATTCCCCGTGAACTTGAGATTTGCTAGCTTTATTTTGTAATCTACACAGTTACTGCACAAAGCGCCAGTATGCATCTTGATGTACTTGCACCTGTGATTCCACCCAGGAGGACAGAAGACATTTCCAGGCCCCCCAAAAGCTCCCCCTTGACCCTTCCCAGCCTCTGCCCACAGTCTACCCCAGTCCTGATTTCTGTCACCAGTCTGGCATGATCTAGTTCACATAAGCGGGTCCAGACAGAATGCTCCCCGCTGTCCCTGGATCCGTTCTCTCGCGATGCTTTTGAGACACCTCCAGGTGGTTGCCTGGATCCGCTGCCATTCATTCCGGGTAAAGGAGAATCAGCTGAGAAGCTAGCTCAGCGCAGGCCGGGGCTGTGCTCTCCATTGACCACCAGAGGGCAGTGCGACCCCCGCAGTTGCCCCAGCCACCCCGAGAGGATTCCCACAGCACCTCTTTCAGGCCCTGCCCAGGTCTCAGTGGTAAATTGGTTTGCTGAGGCCACTCAGAAATCCCAGTAATGAGCAGTGCCTGTGCAGGGAGACACACTCTTCCCCAGACTCCCTTACGGCCAGGGTCGGGAGCAATTAAGGGCCCGCCCATCAGCTGCGTGCCCAGAGGCTGTATTAGGTACTGAGCTAAGTGGGGAGAAAGGTGGCTGGCTGCGCACGAGGCATCCAGCCTGCAGGTGTGACCAGAGCTGAGCTGGTGCGCGGCAGCCCCAGAAGCTGATGCAGCTGGGACTCCTGTGGGAGCAGCACCTCCCCCACCTCCAGCCCCACCCCGCACTGCTGACTCAGTCCTGCAGTGTGGCTTCCTTGGTCTTCCTTGTGATTCTGTAAATACTCATAACATGTCAATCAGATCCAATCAGGGAAGTGGCCAGATCTGGCCCAGGAGTTTGGGATAAGTAATTTATGATGGGACCTGGACCTTATACAGTGGTGGAAGGAGCTGGGGAGGTCAAGGTCAGAAATTGGGCATCGGGAGTCAACAACCAGGCAACCTGAGAAGTGGTGAGGCACGTCCAGCCACCCGGGTGAGTCTAAACAGGGGCACCGGTGAGAAATCAATGCGGAACCATTGCCTCTGCAGCGAGGTGCCCAGGAGTGAGCCAGGTGCTGATGTCCAGGGGTCAAGGCAAACTGGATGCAGCACAAAGGACAGCGAGGACCTGGTGGAGCCTGCTGTCACATCTAGCCACAGTGACCTTGCTAGAGAAGAGGCTGCTGTTTCCTTCCCACCTTCAAAAATCTCACACAGGTTGCTCTTTTGGTCAATTTTAACTCAGAACCACTCAAGGAAAGGGATTCTGGGAAATGTAGTTCCAGCCTCGCCAAATTGACCCAGTACAGATTACACACCAGTGGGCTTACCAAACCCTTCCACTCTACCTGGCTGGGTGAACACTGCTCTCTACACCTGACCTGACTGACAGAAACTTTGGACAGTTCTGCAGTGGGTGCTGTCAAGGTCTTTGTCAACCCAAGGCCTTTGGTTTGGGCAATTTCCCACCTTGGGAGTCTGCACGAGAAACAGGCAGAATCTCACATTTCTAGCCTTCCTTGCAGTGAGAATGTAAGCGAGTGACCTACGCTCAACCAATCAGACCCAGATGGTACCCAGGTTCAGCCAATCAAATATACCCAGGTACTTAGATTTAGTCAATCAGCCAACCAAATACATCTGGGTACTTAAGACTCAGTCAGATACACCACGTGGAGCCTAGGCTTAGCCAATCCAGATATACCCATCTCACCTCCCACCTCAACCCAAGCCTCTCTCCCTCCGAGCTCTCAGCACCGGCCCCCCCGCCCTCCGCCCAGCCCTCCATTCTGGCCTCACTGACCTGCTGTCTCTTCTGGAAAGATGCCAGGTCCCCGCCTCGGGCCTTTTACACTTGCTCTTCCTTCAACCTGGGATGTTCTTCCAACCAGGTCAGTAGCTCTCAGTTCTAGCTGCCCATGAGGAGCTTCTCTAAAGGACAGATGCCCAAGCCCCAGAGAAACCAATGCCATTCTTCAGGGCTGGGGTGGCACCTGGGCATTATGGGTTTGTTTCCTATCTCTCCAGGGGTTTCTAATGTACCCCCGGAGTTTAGAACCACTGCCCGGAACATCACCACTGTGTCCCGGCTCTCTTCAGGTTTTTGCTCGCAGCGCAGCTTCTCGAATGGGTCCTCGGTAATCACGCCATCTACCTCCCTGCTTACCCTGCTTAGTTACCTTCAACACGGCTGTCCCACCTAGATGACATTATATGCACATCTGGCGGCTTCCCAGTGAGAGTGTCTGATGGGTGAGGGCGGAGGCCGCACCTGTTTTGTTCAGTGCTTGGCTCACAGACTGCTACCGAGTCAGTCCCCTGAATGAACGAACGACTTTAGCCCACCTTCTCCTGGTCTAGCTCCGTCTCTGGAGCTACAGTTCCGCAGAGCGGCCACCAGGTGGCGCGAGCGCCTGATTGTATTCAAGGTCACCGCTAGATCCTCCGGCCTGGCTGTCGCTAAGAGGAAGGAGCAAGGACCACGGCAGGCGCCCTGGTGCCCTCCCTCTTTTCCTCATTCCTAGATTCAGAGACATCGGGCCTCTGAAAACGCTCGACCCAGACTGAAGTCAGAGGAAGGGGGCCTCGCAGCCCTGTCTGGATCGTCCAAGTCCTTGCCCTCTAATCTGGCCCCTCATTGGCCCTCCCGTGCAGCCACTTGGCCTGCATCCGCATGCGTCCCCGGAACCCCTCACACAGCTCATGACTCGCACTGGAGCGCAGGTCTGTCTGTCCTGCCAGTGTGACAAGCTGCATACCCATCCGCGGGGGGCTGTGACAGACATTGTCCTCTCCCATATTTCAGGGTGGCGCTGGGCGGGTACCAACGTGGAACTACAGCCCAGGCTTTAGGTCACGTGACAAAGGGGACAGGACGGAAGTGTGGGTATCAAATGCTGCCATTTATGCTTAGAAAGGGGGAAGAGAACGTCCTCTGCGCTGGTGTGTAAACGCAGAGACTGCAGGGTATGCAGGAAGGGGCCAGGGTGGCCGGGAGGGACTGAACGCTGAGCCCTCTCTCTTCACAGCTGAGTCATATAGCTGCATCGCCTAGTGAAATAAACAGTAAATGTGAAATGCACATTTTTTTTTAAGTAACCATTTCCCAACCACTGACAAGCTGCTTCCTGGAATGTCCTTTCTCCTAGGGGAAGCTGCAGCTGGGGCAGGAAGGGTGGGAGTCAGGTGGCGGGGCAAGGGACACAGCAGTAAACAGACGGTCAACTTTGCTCAGCAGTGAGAGGCTGAGACAAAGGATGAAAGACAACCTGGAGAACAAGGTCCCAGACATGAAAGGGTGCACCAGGCCCAGAGATGAGAAAGGGCCCAGCTCGTTGGGGCTGAAAGAGGATGGTGGGGTGACTGCCTCCCTCTTGCAGTCCGAGGGGCCTCTTCCCCTCAAACAGACTGTGCCACCTCCTCCGTGGTCTTCAGGTTAAAAATGAGGAATACAGGGAGGGTGCATGCGTACACCCAATAAAAGGAAACTAAACTTTTTAACTTAAAAGTAACGGCTAACACCCTATCTATCAGAAAGAGCAGTTCAAAAGGAGTCCAGTTAGAATCTCACTAGCTCTGTTGCCTTCAGCTAGTCACTTACCGGGCCTGTTTCTACAAGGGCCAGCGGGGGGTCACACCGAGTGGCGAACAGCCCTTTCGGGTTTGGTGCAGGACCAAGGGCGAAGGGGAAAACTGCGGCCCCCCGTGGGAGCACTAAGGCCGCTGACAGAGCCGGCACCCTCCCTGCCTTGCTCGCTCCTCCAGGCCACACCAGCCTCCTTGCTGTTCATCAAACACATCAAGTTCACATGTGGCCCAGGCCCTTTGCACCCACTACCCACCTCTGCCTGAGATGCTCCCCCACCTGATCTTCCCACAGCCAGCTCTTCCATCAGGTTTCAGGTCAAATGCCCCCTAAAACACCCCCTTCTTGTACTAGACTTTTCAGGGTGAGCACTTCCTAAGTGTCCAATTGCCACCTCACATTGGAAACTCATAGTATACAACCGTAATCGAAAAAAGTTTATTTTTAAGTCACCGTTTTATTCTTTTCACAGCACTGGTCAGCCAACGGCCTGAGGGCCAAAGGCAGCCGATTCCCTGCTTCTGTGCCGCCTCTGAGCTGTGAATAGTGTTTCTATTTTTAAGTGGTTGAAAAAATTCAAAATAATATGACCCATAAAATGAAATGACTGGGGAGTGCCTGGGTAGGGCTGCCCACTGAAGGATGAGCTCAAGCCCCCCTATTTCCCAGGGAAAGACAATTCCCTCTGCCCTGCCCCCTGTTTTTCTGAGACTGATCCAGGATTTTTCCTTTATTTCACATCTTTCAAAAGATTTCAAGGAGCTAGGCCGGGGGGAACTCGTGCATGCCATGCCCAGTCCCCCTGCAGACGCCCTTGCCCTCTCACGGCTCAGCCTCCTGCGTCCGGCCCTGCGAGCCTGGCGCGGCCATCCCGACCAAGTGGAGAACTGCACATGCGAGGACGACCAAGCCATTTTTCCACAACAGTTTAATTTAAAAAAGGTGAAGAATCTGAAAAACTTGGGGGGGAGGGGAGCAACCCAAAAGAGCACACCGTGAGAGTCCACTGGCTCAGTCACAAAGAAACACCGTCATCAAAAAAGATATTTAAGTTTAATACAAATTTTATACAAAGAAAATGTGAAAAAATACTTCCATATGCTAAAAGCAATTATGCTTCACAAATAAGGCCAGCTAGGCTATTTTTTGTTTTTTTGACAACTGCAATTCACAAATGTTCTTTCTCTCCTGTTTTCTTCTAATACTCTCTTTATTTCTTCTCTAAGGTGGGTAACTAGCTGGACACTGTACAGTTCGCATCCTCTTATCGACAATGAAGAGAAAGTGAACAAGACTAAAATGTACAACAGAACGTACTGGAATGATATCGTACAATTAATTTTCTCATATACACACATCACCTTCTGCTTTGTTCAATGCTTTCCGCTTTACACGACACACAAAATGGAGCTACGGCTCACGTAGTGTAACAGGCAGCGCGGCGGGCGTCTCCTCTCACACTGCCGTGGTTTCATGCTTACATAAAAACGTAAAGTTCCATCATATAAATACTACAGACATGCTTCATCCAGACTCAAGTGTCCTCGGCGTGCGCCTCGCCTCCGAGAAGCGCGGCGTGTCTCTTTCCGAGCGTGTGGGTGTGTTTAAAGGAACCACGATGCAAAGAAAGGATTTCTCCGTGTCAGACCTTGTGACGCGAAATGCTCTATGTCCTTCTCTTCCGTCATGGAGCTGAGTGGGTCTTGCTTCGGTCTCGCTTCTGTAAACAGGGACATTAGGGTTTTCCCTTTTAGGAGTAGAGTCAACGTTGAAATCCCATAAAATAAACTAGCTTCTCCGCGTGTCCCTCTGGTCCAGACAGCTTGCGTTTGATAACCTAGCGACGTAGTAGCTGAGAGCGGCCAAGGGCGTGTCCCGATGCGCCCACGACAGCACAGAATCTGCGCCAAAACCATCGATCCCGCTGTGCCCCATCCAGACACTTGAATGAACACAGCTCGCGTTCCCCTGGGCAACAGACATCCCTGGGTCCAGTCCCCAGAGCATTGTGTGACAGATGGGCTGATGGACCACCCCTTCTCCAACACCAAAACATTCCTTTTGTTGTTGGGGGTTTGTTTTTTTTTCAGTTGCTTTTCTTTTCTTTTTTTTTTTATAAGTTAAAGTCAATACAAATATAAAAAGGGGAAGGTACTCTAGGTTTGGTGACATCCACAAATTGTACATTATTTACATCTAAAGCATCGGTCACAGGTGGGTCGAACAGTCCTCAGTCAAAGCTAATGCTGGACGTGATGTAGTGTAGACGCCCCCCCGGGGAAAGGCCAAGTCCACGTGTTGGGAATTCTCAAGTCCGAAAGCGGTTGTTCTGCCTCACGTTTCTTTGCTGCTTCCTGTTTTCCTGGGGTCTGGTTTTTTTTTCCTCCGTGGGGCGGATGGCTTGTGGCGCAACTTGTCCCTAGTCCCAGAAGGTGTCCAGCCGAGACTCTTTCGGGATGAGACTCTTCGTGCTGGTGCTGGTGTTGAGCTCAGCACGCGACGAGCCTCGCTTCTCATCGCTGCCACTCCAGCAGCCAGGCTTACTGCTCCGGGAATGGTCTGGGGGGGAAGCAACAGAAAGGAGTGATCAGCATTCCTGCCCCTGCCATCCGGCCGGGAAACCACCGCCCCCTCTCACCCCACACAACCCTGACAAGTAAATACTGCCACCACGGGGTCCCCGACACTGGTGGGGCCAAGAAGGGCAAAGGCAGGACAACTTATTTTCCTTAGGACTGAGCACCAGCTGGTTGGAAAAACAGTTCGGGTCATGCCCACGGAGACTGAAGATCGGTGAGAAAATTGCCAAGGAAGGCATTTCTGGTGCGGGCCTACAACTGCGAATCTTTATGATGTCAGTGACACCAAGCACCCCAGGCACTGTGTCCGTCTGACCTTGGGCACAGGAAAAAGGCACCAAAACTTGGCATTTGATCTACTTATATCAACAGTTTCTTTCATCAATGTATAGGCAACTCAAAAAACAGGCTTCCATCACACCACCCAAAGGAACAGATGAAGAAGAAGAAGGAATGTGGACCAGATCAGTCAAGACCAGCTGGGAACACGGACCCCTTGGCCCCCAGTAAGGACAGTGAGGGTCACCGAAAGATGCAGAAGCAGAATGAGAGCTAAGGGAGCTTCCAAGACCACAGGATGCCCCTGATGGCTGAGTAAGCGAAGCAGCGGAACTGCAGCCGCCCAGCCCTGCGCGCTCACTGAGCCACCGACTCCGAGAGACCTACCAGCAAACCACTCAGCGTTTGAGATCATTTACCAGGTTCAGACAGACTGGGGCAAAACGCTTTAGCATTTCCTAGGTGGGGTGATACTGACTGACTGAAAGAAGTCAGCTGTCAAGTATAGAGACAGAACCAAAGTGAGTGAGGAAGGAGCCGCATCACCGTCTAGGCGCGGGGGTATCCAACCTCTTGGCGTCTCTGGGCCAGACACTAAATCCACTGCAACAAGGAATCACAAAAAATCTCATAATGTTTTAAGTAAATTTATAATTTTATGTTGGGCCGCATGCAGACCGTGGGCTGCTGGGTTGGACACCCCTGGCTAGGGGGTGACGCAGCTCATGGCCTGTTGAGTCGTGAGCTGTTTCTGGAAGACAGAAAGAACCATGAACAGAACAAGGACCTCCCAAGGCTGCAGTCAGTCCCTCAGGAGGGCTGCTTTTGTCACTTGCATCAATGACCAACAGGGGGCAGTATTCTGCAGGGCTGGGGTCAAGGGCTGGTTCTTTTGCCTTTTCTTTTTTACTTTTTTTCCCCTATTAGTTTATATTCAGTATTATTTGTATTAGTTTCACTTGTACAGCTTAGTGGTTAGACAAGCATATACTTTCCACAGTGCTCCCCCAGCCCCGATCTTTCCAGAACCCACCTGGCACCGTGCATAGTTGTTACAATGTCACTGACTATATATATCCCCTCTGCCGTACTTCACATCCCCGGGACGATTCTGTCACTGCCACTCTGTAGTTCTCAAGGGCCGGCTCCATCTTCCCAATCCTCAATCTACCTTTTCTTAGCGTTCTGCCCGACCTGTGACGCCTGCCCCTCTCGTTCTTCTGGAAGGTCTCTGAATGCTGTAGTTGGTCATCATCATACGTGAGAAAACCCTACTACCGTGCAGTGGAGCCAGGTCAGGTGCCCCCAGCTCTGGTGAAGGCAGAGAAGGGAGGGGAGCCGGGCTGAGCCTTGCCCAGCACCTGTGGGCCCTAGCTCCTCACACAGACAGGACACAGGGCGCCAGCTGGCGTGGCCGATCACTCCAGGGAATGATCGGTGTTCACCGAGGAGCCTTTAGGAAAAGAGGGAAAATGTCCCCTCAAGAAGCCAAACCGCATGCTCTGGTAGTTTCGATGGCCGCCAGAGGCCCAGCTAAGAAGAAACGCAAGCCAATGGGGAGAAAAGGCATACAAGTGTAATTGAATAACAATAAAAATTAAAAAAAAACAAAAACAAAAAAAACCGCAAGCCAAAGGAAGACCCGTCAGTCAAAAGAACACCCAACAAGGGAGCACACGCATGCACAACGGGCCTTCTGCATGGCGGGAGGAACCCCAGGCAGCCTCCGAGAGACAGGGCCATGCTTACTCCCAGGCAGGGTGGGTGGGGTGCGCCCGGCGGGCTGCGGCAGTGGGGACACAGACAGGCTGCTGCTAACTGAAGAGACAGCCCGGGCACCCTCGGAGTCCGCCAGAGCTCAACTCTGCACAAGTCCAGGGACGCACTACTTTTGGTCATCAGCGGGCTACTGCTCTTAGAACTGCCTCATTCCCGTCACCAGGACCAGGCTCCAACCTAATGCATTCACAGGGCTCTCAGGCTTTTCAGAAACACGTATGAAACCACAGACAGGGCCACCAGGCACAGCACGGCCTTACGGGTGGAAATAAGGTGTACAAGACGTACAGGCAGCTCTGTGAGATACAGGTGCTCAAAATTTTGAAAGCAAACTCCTCAGAACCACTGGCGGCCAACAGCCTAACTCAGCCAGGGAAACAGAGGGGCCAGAACCCACAGGAAGGTGGGAGACAGCACCCAAGGCACTCAGATCATTTAGGGCGAGTAGTAACTAATCCACAGCCAAGGGTGGGCACAGAACAGGGAGGCAGGCTGGGGAAGGGGCTACAGACAAGCTATGGCAGGAGCCATATCCTCGGCTACGACGGGTGGTAGGACACCAACAAATAACATCTGAAACTGAAGAGTCAACAATTAGGGACATGAAGGGGGTCTCCATAAAATAACTGATAACAGTGAAAAGTTTATTAGGAACTACCTGAAGACACGATCAAAAGGAAAAAAAAAAAAGGAACTCCAGGAAAGAGCAAGACGGTGCGAGAACGGAAATGTAATCCCAGCATGTGAACTCCGCTACACCTGGGCCGGAGCCTCGGCCAACAGGCCCCAGTTAGAGAAGAGAAGGCGCGTTCTCAGCCTCGGTGAAGGGAAGTCCTAGGGGAGAAGGTGGGATGGGGCAGGGGCAGGGAGGGAGGAGATGGGCCACCGGGGCAGGGGCAGTGAGAGAAGAGATGGGCCACCAGGGCAGGGACGGGAAGTGCTGCCTCTAAGCTGACAGAGTAAGAACTCAAGAGTAAGAGCGGTATTGGACCAGGGGGACCACACAGCACACACAATAGTGACGTAAGTAGCGTGGAGCCAAGTGAGAGACGTCCTGTACGACCCTAACTCGTCTCTTAAAGCTGAAAATCAGCGAGCAATTTCTAAAGACAAAGTCCAGAAACAGACGTATAGGGAAGAACATTATTTGCCAAGACAGAGGTAAGTACTAGGCGCATCGCACACGGCGGGAAGGCTGGGCCCAGGGGCTGATCTTCCCCGTCTGCTTTCATTTCCCCTCACTATGCAGATAACGCTTTATTCGAGTCTTTCAATTGAGGGACAAGCCACAGGCCCATGCCCACCCCGAGGAAGCTCATCCCCCGACTAACCCTTTCTGCCTTCCAACCAGACTCTTCCTCTTACCGTCCTAAGTCCCAGAAGCCCAGAAAGAGCTCAGAAACCCCAACGTTTTATACAGCCCGCTTTCCTCCATATTTCACCTGCTTGTCACCAACAGAAGTTAAGTGAGTGCCTGAGAAATCGAAGGGGAACTGTCCACCTTGTTCACCACCAAAGCCCCACAGTGCTGGCCCCAGAGACACTCAACGCACTGTTGCTGAACGCTCTGCAGAAAGCCCAGTACCATGCACCCTCCAGGAATCCATAGAACTGGGGGCCCTTCCCTCCCCATCCCTCCCCTTTCCTGCCACCCCAATCCAGCCAACAGACTCTCTGGGATCATGTTCTGCCCCCAACCCACCTGGCACCAAATCACCAGCCTCTACCCGGGCCTCTTGCCTCCTCTCTCCTACGTGCTCATGTTTTTATTTTAACCTGCAGTAAAGCAGAACCTTCCTTTGCAGCCCCTTGGACACCTGTGTGCTTGAGGTTACAGTCAGCCAACTGTGGCCCAAATCCAGCCCAATGCCTGGTTTCCCAAATACCCTTCCACTGGAGCACGGCCACACTCATTTGTACTCTCTGCATCCGCTTTCACCCCACAGTGGCAGAGCTGAGCAGCTGTGACACAGCCTGTGTGGCCCACGAACCTTAAAACATTTACCACGTGGCCCTTCACAGTGCCGACCCTGGGCTGGGTGATACCTCCTTCACTTCCAAAATGGAACATGACGCAGCTCCCAACCATGTCCCTGTCTACAGTCCTGCTTATGCCAGCAGGTGCCACTCACCACCAGGGCACCAGTCGCCTCCCCAGCGCCATGCCCTCCACAGCGCCCCCTGCCTGAAACAGTGTGTCTCCAACGGGGCCTTTCTCATACCACTCTTGTGATTTTGACCCCTCCACAACCCTCCTACATATTACTCAGTTCATGTTTTTATTTTAAACTCACTGTTAAACTTAAACAAAACAGAAGCTTTTCTATCACCACCCAAAGGGGAAAATCATGAATACTTGCCCATGCATAGAAGGCAACACTACTAATAAACATAATGAAAAGCAAAGTGTAGTGTTAAATTTGTAAGCGGGTACCTTGCTGCTCAGGTCTACAGTCTGCTCTCTCTCTCTCTGTTAAAAACTAGAAAATATCAAAGAAATGCAAAAGACATCTCAGCACCAAGCTGCACCTGTTCTCAGATTTCACCAGGGACTGAGGAGGAAGTGGGAAGGGAGCTACACCTTCAACAGGTGGCTCACCTGTGGTCATTGCCAAGGTCCTATTTTCCCTAAACTCAGTCCACGCCATTTCCCCTTCTGAACAGCCCCCGCCTCAGCCCCTTTGGGAGACCTCCAGCCACACTCACAGTGCACACCACTGCTTCCTCCAGGCAGGTCATGGGCAAAAGTGAAACAAAAATTTTTGAATTATCCGACAGAAAGAAAGATCTTAAAGCTGGAAAACCTTGAAATAAGCAGAATTGTCCTCAACGAAGATACTTTCTTTGAACCCTTCTGGGATGGCCCAAAACAGGTTCAGAAGGGTGCAGGGAAAAGACCCTTCAGGCTAGAAAGGAGAACACCTCAAACTCACAGAAGAGAAAAACCAAAATTTAGTCTCAGAAGATCTCGTGATGCAGCCTACCGGGTTATTTAGTCCCTAAGAGGAAAGGTTTCTACAGAAAGATCATCTGCCTAAAACTTTTCTTCATTGTCCTAAAGACTCAAGTGCCCTGGTCCACCAAATGCAGCTACTGGCACGTCGGGAATCAAATTTCACTCGGTCCCATCCCCTGTGGTCACTTCCCTAGGCAGGGAGAGCTGCCCCACCCAGCCCAGGTCGGCAACAGAACCCCCTGTCCAGATGGAGTACACGGCTCCCCAACAAATAAATGCATACAGCAGGTCCTCAGATAACGCCATCTCCTTCAACGTCATTTCATGGCGACGTTGAGGAGATGCCATAGGAACTTAGCTCTTGTTTGTATCAATTAGCCTAAGGTAACACTGGTTTCATTACACATCGTTTCCCTTGAAGTTGCAGAACCTAACGACAGCATGAAGTGAGGACTTGGTGTGCAGGTCAGTGCTGGCCAGTTGAGAGGGGGGGTCTGAAGGCTGCCTTGCCCAGCCACTCCCTCACCCCCACTGACCCGCCCCGGGCACCCCCAAGGATCCCTAAGGATCCACGGCAGTGTGAAAACCATTAACCCTTCCAGTTCTCTCTGAGAAATCGGCTTCCCCTCTGCCCGTGCGGAATGACAGCACCATTCACCCACCAGGGGGCAACGTACCAGAGCCTTGGTTGGAGCCTAAGAGAATGGAGGAGGGCGTCTCCCTGGAGCCAGAAAGGTCGAGGGTCTAGAAATACAAAGAGAGAGAGATGGACTCAAGGCACTGGGGCCAATGTAGCCCCCAGGGAGCCCAGGGATCCTTGGGGGTGCTCAGTTCTGCCCCCAAGGCACCTTCGTGCCCTCTGCCCGGCGAGCGCAGGCAGGGAGGCCAGGGGTGGCCCTCTCTACCTATGCCCTGTCTCCAGACGGGTGGAGCGCAGCCCTGGGGTGGCCCCTTCCTCAACCCTGTAGCCTCAGCTGCCAGAATGTTCACCGTTTCCTCAACTTCCCTCCCTGACCTGCCAATCCTTCAGAGTTTTGCCACATCCAAAAAGGAAGTGTATTACTCCGAAATTATATGAATGCACTTCTACTTCACATTCACCTCTAACTAGGCAATAATTTCAGTGACATCACAGGGCTCTGACTGACGGGATCATGACTTCCCCTAATGCATCTGAAATAAATACGTGAGGACTACGGAGGTGAAGAAGTATCGATGTGCCACCTACGATCGTGTTTACAGACAACACATCCCACACACTGGGACACTAAGAGAGGCAACTTCCACTGTCCAGCACGGAAGCCACCGGTCACCTGTGACGCAAATGTCAAAATAAAGTTAAAAGTTCAGGTCCGAGGTCACACTAGCCACAGTCCAGGTGCTCACACAGTCCCGTGTGGCTAGTGGCTACCGCGCTGGGCAGAGCAGATACAGAACACGCCCATCATCACAGCAGATCTACTAGGCAATGCTGGTCTACAGCTCGAGTGGCCAGGGAGCAGCTGTCACGCCACACACACGTCAACGGGGACTCCGTATGCCTCTGCCCCTGCCCGCGTGCCCACCGGTGAAAAGGCGACCTGCTGAAACCCGCTAAGACTCACCCCCACCTGCAGTCTGACTGACCCACCTCGACGACAGACAAATCTAGGCGACTTTGAGGGGTGGCAGGCATGGGGACAGGTCCTGAGACTCTGCCTGGCCCAAAGGATCGGTGTCCCTGGCCAATGACGTACGGATACTCACCGAGCCACCGTCCTTGCTTTTCTCGGCAGACGCCTCCTTGTCTTTCGAGGTGCTGGCTGTTGTTTCTGGGGGCGCTGCCTGCGTGCTGGAGGAGGTCCCCTGGGATGACGACTTGTTTAGTGTTTCTGTGTTCACCTCGGTGTCTGCTTCCTGCTGAGGGGCGGTAGCTGGGGGCGAAGGGGAGAGAAGCCACGCGTAAGACGAGGGCAGTGGCTTCGGGACCTGCGGGGACCCCAGCAACGCCCGGGGCCTTGCCACAGCCCAACAAACTCTGACCCAACCACACGAACTGTGACAGAGGCTGCAGCTGCTCAGCCCCAGCCAAGGTGGCCAGACCTCCAGTCTCCCAGAAGCTGCATCCAGACCATGTGTGAAAATATGTTGTTATAGTAACTCATGCTTTACTAAATTCTTCTGGGGACAACAGCATGTTCATAGAACAAACAAAGGCCAAAACCAGGAGCCAGCGACTGCTCACCCAGAACAGCTACGCTCATAAACTCTAGGTGTCGGCCTCCGTTAGCCCCGTGAACTGCTTCCTCCCGAGCCCAGGGGAAACCCATGGGAAACACAGCATGACGTCAGAGGTGCGGGGCCTCGGGAGACAGACGGCACTTGGACAAGAGGAAACAGGCATGTGAGAGGAGTTTCGGAAGGATGGACATCACGATGACACACAGAAAGGAAAGCGAAGGAGGCTCTGGCCATCTCATGATAATGAAAGGGGGTCATCAGACACATTCCAGAACTTAGGGGAACCCAACTGTCCCGCTGGAAGAGATTTAAACTCACTATTGAGAACACATCTCCCTAAGGCAGGTTAAAGGACACAGCACCATGCGGCTTACAATTGCCTTTTTAAAAACAACAAAACGTAAGGGCAGCATGGAGCGGGAGTCAGCAACCTAGTGCCACCTGTTTTTGTGAATGAAATTGAATGGAAACACATGCAGTGGCAGAGCTGAGCGATTTCGACAGACCACGTGGCCCACGGACCCTCAAAGATTCACTTCCGCTTCTCACACTTGGTCGTTTCGACATCGCCTTGGAACATTTTGCCAGGCTGCACACATGCCACCTTGTCACTTATTCATGTTACTTTTATTTAAATAAATTCCTTAACATGGAGACGTTTACTTCTAACCACATAAAACTAGTATTATTGGCCATAAATAAAAGCTAGTTATAACAATTATTTTTAGGGTACTAGGAATAAAAGTCTAACCGGACAGCGTCTCCTGGCCTGAGACCCGCTTGCTCTACCTAGGTGAATGGATTCGTTCCACACCAAGACTCGCTTCTTCACGTCAGAGCTGGGAATCCGTATCAGGTAAAGCCCTGAGTCCAGGATTGCCTAAAACGCAGGTTTTCTCCACTTCAGTGCCACTGACACATCGGGCCAGGTCACCCGCCGTGGGCAGCTGCCCTGGGCACTGTACGGGGTTGGGCAGCATCCCCAGCCTCTACCGTCCAGGTGCCAATAGCGCCCCCTCCCGCAACTGTCTGCAGTCACTGCCGATTTCTTGGGGGACGGGACATGAAGATGGCCCTCAGCTGAGAACCGCGGCAGCTCACACAGATCTAAAGTCACCTGGGCTGTCACGACAAGCCCCGTATTGTGCAAAGGACACGAAGATTCGGAACACCTGCACCTCGAGTCTCTGCTCCGTGTGGCGTACAGGCTGCTGAGTGTTTACGAGACACACCGTGTGTGAGTGAGAGGGTCGAGGGGCTCGGCAAGCGACCCCCACCGCGTCAGCACCCCCGCCCCCGCGGCCCTGCGCTCCCAGCTGCAGCCGGGCCGGGACGCCCACCTGGCGTACCTGACTGGGTACAGGACTTCATGTGCTCGGGCCAGTGGGCCTGCTGGCAGGGGTAGTCGCAGTAGCTGGTGTTCCAGCAGCAGTAGAAAATGGCCTCCTTCTTGCAGTTGGCACACCACTGCTTCTTCTTGGTCTCGTCCACGGCCTGCTGCTTCTCCAGCTCCAGCTGCTTCTTCACCTCGGCGATCAGCCGGTCCCGCTCCTGCTCCAGGCTCTGCCGCATCTCCGCCATGGTCAGCTCTACCAGAAGAGGGGAAGACACTGGCCTCATCACCTGTCCCCGGGCCCAGGCGTGGGGTTGTTCAGACCACATCAGACGTGAAGCTCAGGTGGGGGATGCCCCAGCTGTGTAACCCCGCCGCCCCCCAAGCCCCGACATCTTCATCTGTAAAACGGGCATATGACCGAACGGCTAAGTTAGCTGTAACAGTAGGAGGATCGACAGTCCCACAGTGGTTCTGGGGGTGCCTTCCAATACACCCTCAAACGAGGGCCCCTAAACTCCCTTTGAATTTTATTGTACGCCCTGTTCTCAGCACTTTATAAATATCAACCCGTTTAATCAATATACCGATCCTAGGAGGTAATAAGTGCGACTGTAACACCTTTTCCACAGGTCGGGAAACGGGCGCACAGCTGATAATCAGGGCGGAGCTGGGACGAGCACACAGACATGCTCCCCTCTCAGTCCGCTTGGTGGCAATGAAGACATCTACCAGACAGGGTGTTGGGGTCGAACGTCGTGTCAACAGGGTATCAAACTGCTCAGTCTGCTGAGATTTCTCTTAATTTTACTTCAAACAATTTAAGCCCATTTGCGATTCATCAGGGAGCGACCTGCACACTCAAATAAATGCTTCCTCAATTCCTTAAAATCCTCTTTCTGAAATTAAAAAAGGACGACCTTTCCAAAACAGAGCCGCCGGGAAAATGAGTCCCTTGTAAAGAAGACAACCCTTCCAGCCAGACTCCTTTCGGCCACTCAGGACTGCCTTTAACCCGGGGCCGGGTCTGCTCTGCCCACGGTGGTTTTTACCCAAATGTTGTCACTATTTAAAATTGGAGAGCCTTTGCATAAAAGTACTGCTTAACTTGACTAGAAAAAAGCAGCAACATCCGAATAAACTTCCTGAATGGCAACAAGCTACAGCGTGGGGGATCCCCCTCTGGGTGGCTTCATAAGGATTTAAGTTCGAGAGGCGTGAGTTCATCATGCGTCCCGGGTGCGCAGCTGCACATGGCCGGTGTGCCTCCCCAGCCAGGAGACCCTACAGCTTCCTGCCTTCGGCCCCTGCGGGGCTGTTACGTGAGGGTCTGACGCCTGCTCTGCCTTTGGGGAAAAAACCTTCAACAGTGTTTACACAGAACGGTGGGCGAAACAGCACTCAAGCCAATGCAGGGACCACAAAGCGGCTTTGTCTCCAGTGTGGGGTGCACAGAGTATTCCAGACTTAGTGAAAACACTCAGCACTCAGTGGTTAAGGGGGGAAGTCTGGACTTGAATCGTGGCTCTGCGATTTTATACAACTTCCTTAACATGCCTGTGCCTCTCAGTTTCGCCTGAAAACCGGGAGAGCAAAGCCCTTGATCATAAGAGTTTCGGTAAGAATTAAATTGGTTTCTTCGTGGAAGAGGACTGAACACGAATCCTGGCACAAAGTAGAGAGGTTCATAAGGAGGAGCTGCTAGTACTGCTGTTACTGTTACTCTGATGCTGAGGCTGGTGTCTGGCAGAGCAGAAAGGAGGTGCGGTGGTTCCTCGGCGCTCAGTGTTGCTTCGCTCCGGAACTCTTGACGAGTGTCAAAGCCGACGAGCGCTGAAACTTTTTTTTCTCGTCAAAATGTGACAAGCACAGGGTTTGACAAGTTCAGCAGCCGACGAGTACCAGCTACAACTGTGCTTTAATACCTGCTTTTATACCTGGTTGCTCCAGGATGGACTCCCCAGGAGTCTGTGGTCTCCCTGGGAGTGGTACTACCCCTAGTCCACGTTTGACTGAATTCACATCTGGGCCTGACTCAGGGGGTGCAGAGAAGGTCACATCCCAAACCTTGCTCAGTACAGACCAGTGCGCCAGGCCTTACCCAAGTTGTGTTTCATCTCGGAGAGCTCTTGCTGGTGCAGCCACTGGAGCTTCTCTATCTCAATCCTCAGCCTGCGAATCTGTCACAAAAGAGTCAGAGTCAGACTTAAAAAGGCAGGTCTGGGTGCCGTTCCCCAAGAGATCCCAGCAGCTCGACCTCTCACTGGCTGCAAGGAAGGAATTGAAAACTTATGTAAAAAAATACTGACAGAAAACTTCCCTAACTTGGTGAAAGAAATAGACATACAACTCCAGGAAACTCAGAGGGTCCCAAACAAGATGAACCCCAAGAGGGCCATGCTAACGCATACCATAATTAAAATGCAAAAGCTTATAGACAGAGAGAATCTTAAAAGCAGCAAGAGAAAAGCAGTTGGTTACCTACAAGGGAGCTTCCATAAAACTGTCAGCTGATTTCTCAACAAAAACTTTGCAGGCCAAAAGGGATTGGCAAGAAATATTCAAAGTGATGAAAAGCAGAAATACAACCAAGATCACTCTACCCAGCAAAGCTCTCATTTAGAATCGCAAGGCAGATAAAAAGCTTTCCAGATAAGAAAAAGCTAAAGGAGTTCATCATCACCAAACCAGTATTACATGAAATGTTAAAGAGTGTTCTTTAAGAAGAAAAAAAAAGTCAAAACAATATTGTTCATATTAACAATAAAAGGACAATAGATAGATATCTGAAAAACAATCGAATCTAAAAAACAAAATCAACAAACAGCAGAACAGAAACAGACTCACAAGATACAGAGAACGTTCTGTCAGTTGCCAGATGGGAGAATGAGTGAAAGAGACAAATGGATTAAGAAGTACAAATTGAAAAAAAAAGAAGTACAAATTGATTGTTACAAAACAGTCCCAGGGCGTAAAGTTGAACATAGGGAATATAATCAATAATACTGTAATAACTATGTACGGGGTCAGATGGGTATAAGATTTACTGAGATAAACAGTAAATTATAGAATGTCCAATTGCTGGGGTGTACAATCAACTGAAATTGAAAAATAAAAAATGATTAAATGTTAAAAAACAATGAACAACAATGAAGTATTGTGGGGGGTGAGGGGTGGGGAGGTTTCTCTAAAGCAACATTTTCCCCTCTTGCTGGACGTTCCAACATAATCTAAAAGAGCATCATATTAGCAAAAATATCAAGGCAATTCACTGATTCTTCGTGAAGCGTCTCATAAGCCTTTCTATTCACGCTGCTCTCTGTCACAGGCTTCTCAGGGCACCTTCCTGAAGATTCTCTCTGCCGTACCCGAGAGCTAGCCCAACCCTGCCAGGCCCTCGTCGGTCTGTGGTTTTGCACGAGATTCCTGCCTGTCTCCATCACATAACCGGTGGAGGCTCAGCACACAGATTCTTAGACAAGAAGGATCACTGTATAAAAAAAGTCCCGTCTTCCAGAGAAGATCAGGGAGCCAGTTTTACATGGAGCAGAAAGACCTGGTTCCCAGTTTTACCAGTGGGTTAGCTCAGGCTCCGCTCGGGGCTGTTTTACGAAAAAGAAGGGTGCGTTCCCACAGTACAGCAGCTGCCGGGGCAACAAGGAAACACCCTCCCCAACAACCCCCATCAGCTGAGCACGCCTGGTGCTGGGCCCAGGACCCTGGAGGGATGTTCGGATCATGGGCCATCCCTCAGCGCCCAGGAAACCCTCATAGCAAAAGGGAGTGCATGTGTCATCTCTGACCTCAGCTATGGTGCTTCCAGTAGTGTTTTTAGAAAGGTCGTTGTATATTTCCGTCATCGTTCCTTTTATGGCATCCATCATCTGAAAGACAGAAGGGGAAACAATTCAGGCGATCACTTCCCCGAGGCTTTCCTAGATGACACACCCCTAAACTCTACTTGTATAAAGCAGCGCATCTCGACTGGGAGCTCATGACTGGTGGGGGAGGGGTGGGAGGTGGGGGGTGCTACTGGCATCTACTGGGCAGAAGCCAGCGATGCCCTGAACACTTAGGGTGCACAGAACAGCCCCCAGGACAAAGAATTACCCAGTCCAAAGTGTCACGAGTACTGAGTCGGAGAAACCCTGATACAAACCAGAATAGGGACGGACCACCCACAAGTTCCCAGCCTCAGATTCCAGGAAAACTTCACAACCATAAAGCTAGTTTCTACAGCCACAGGCTAGACTGCAGAGGCTGAACTTGGCCCCCCACTGTGTTTGGAGTGGCCAGCACAGTGGGTTCAAGGGAGAAACTGTTTCGTTGTGTTACTGTTGTTTTTCAATTCTTTCCCCTTTAAAAAAAAAAAAAATCAATCATTTTATTGAGATATCACTGGTATTCCCTTCAATTCACCCATTTATGGTGTACAATTCAATGGCTCTTAGCATATTCAGAATTCTACTTCCATCACCACAGTCATTTTTAGGAGCTTTTCATTACCCCGAAGAGACACTCCAGTCCCCCTTAGCTTTCACACGCCCCCAGGTCCCCATCGCCCCACACTCCCAAGATCCCCCCCGATCCGCTTTCTGTCTGCACGGATTAGCTTCATCCAGAGGCTTCACAAATGTGGAGCCATACAACATGTGGTCCTCCTCTGGGACTGGCTTCTTGGACACCACAGACTGTACTCACAGCTGTATCAGTACTTCATGCCTTTTTATGGACCAAAAACATACAGTCCACTGTGTGAATGTAGCTAGTGCATGATTCTATTGCCCGTGAGCAGGGCACTGCCCCTCCAGTTTCTCTAACTAACTGACCCGTGAAGGCACCAGCGAGGGTGTGGCATCAGCTCAGGTCCACAGTGGACACCCAGGAATCGGACAACCACGGGCGTCCACAGGATGAAGTTCTCTCCTACCTCCTCCCACGTGCCGACTGACCCCGCCCACATCACAGGGGAAAGAGGAGCGCGCAGAAGAACAAACGAGGTCTCAGGCCCGGCCTGGCTGCGGCCAAGTCTCCCGTGTTCTGCAGCTTGAAGGCAGGGCAAAGAGCACCCTCACATCTGGAGCCCGAGATCTGTCCCCACCGCTACCTCGTACCACCCACACCCTCTGTGAGCCTCGGTGTCCCCACACAGAAAGCGAGGATGACCACAGTGCCCCCTCGCAGGGTGGGCACAGGACTGAACGAGAAAACCACGCACAGACTGCGGCTCAGTAGCTGCCACAGAGGAGGTGTTCACAAAGAAATACCCATTCTCCTGATCGTTTCAGAAAAATCAACCCACACGAGCACGTAATTATGAAAGTGCTGCCAGCCCCCAAACAGCAACCCCAGCTCCACCCAAAAATGGGAGGGGGAATGAACAAAGTATCCTGTGGAGATCCCTGCTCCCCGCTCCCCACTCCCCGCGTGCTGGGGAGCCACACCAGGTCGCTGCCAGGAAAAACACTGAGCTTCGTGCTGGTACCCGGTCGGCTGTTCTGCATGGGCCCCTTGCCCCACTGCACCATCCCCGTCGCTTTAAAATGTGAAAATGAAACTGCTTGACATGAAAACCTTAGAAAACGGATGAAATTCAATACGTTGTTAACACCATGGCTGCATTCCAGTCTAAAGAAATCACGGATCTGTGAACTGCCTTCCACTCTTACTTCCAAATACAGCCAAGAACCCCACATTAATCAAGAGCGCCCTTCTGCCAAAGCACACAGATCTGGGTCTTCAGCTTGGGGTCACTTTGGAGACGGGGAAGTCTGTCCCCTCCAAAAATACGTCACCGTGTTCATTTTCTTCACGGCAAAGAAAACGGCCATCAAAAAGTTCCCTCTGCGGTTCTGCTCGAGCGGAAGGGGAGGCAGCGGGTAACAATAACAGGGGCTGCAGGGCTGCGGTGGCCGGCGGCCGGCGGCAGGCAGGGCGCGAACCGCTGGCCATATCCAGGTCTGCTTCCTCACGTGTCTGCAGACAGCTCGGACCAAAGCGATGGAAGGTGATGCCAGGGTCAGTTACAAGCAGAACAAGAGACCATTTAGGCAATTCCAGGCATCTTCTTGAATTAGTCATGAAAAAATGAGTCCCCTTTCAGTTCCCTGGAAACGCTGCGCATCCTAAGTCTCGGTTTGGCGCCACGATGCCTTAACACTTGGATGACAATCTCTCCCTTAAACAAAAGGAGTGGACGGGGAACAGTATCTGGTGAGGGCAGACTTAATTTTAAGCCCATTAAATAAAATGTAATTTAAATACTAACGGTGAGTCAATACTAGTTCAGGTGCTGAACGGGTAAAGACAACATACCCGGCATTTGAATCGTCCTCTTGTAAAGTCCAAGGACTCTATCACAACGCTCCATTTTATTCAAAAAGGGGAGACATACTAAAGAAGAGACAAAACTAGGTTCTGATTATCTCTAGACATTGCACCTTAAGTAGGACTGCTTTGAAAAGCCACGTGCAAAGCACAAACGGTGTGTGCACGCCAGACATCCCCAGTCAGTAGGCTGCGCGAGAATTCACAAACCAGCTCAAAGCCACTCCCTGGATCCTGGCTGATCCCATTCACATCCCAGCGTAATCATTCACTGACCATGTGACCCTAGACAAGTTGCGCAGCCTCGCTGGGCCTCAGTTTTCTCATCTATAAACTGGGGGCGGAACAGCACCTACCTGATCGACCCGCCATTAAGACTGAGTAAGCGACATACAAAAAGTGCTTAGAACAGCGTGTGGCCCAGAGTGAAACCCGAGCCAACCTAAGCTGCTGCTGGTGTCATCCTAGCGACAGACTCTGAGACTGCCGGCCCGGGGACCTGCTTCACCCACAGAACGTGGTGAAGATGAAGACGGCCGGCTCTGTCTCTCACTGGCTTTGACGAAGCAAGCTGCCGCCCTGAGGAGGCCCACGCAGCACTGAACAAGGGTGGCCTCCAGGCCACAGGAGCTGGGGACAGAGGCTGAGGAAGTGGGCCAATTTACGAAGTACTTCGCACACTATTACTCTTCAGCTACCATCCATAGTTACTCCCACTGCCGAGCGGCCTACTGAAATGTCCCTGCGTCGCCCCAGAGCACACCCAGATGTCACTGAGACCTGACTCCTACTTGCCCGAATCCAACAGGAACACAAAAGCAGTCGGCAAATCAGGAGAGAAAAAGAACCACAGGTGCACACACAATGGGAAGCCCGCCCACCAACCACCCACCAACTGCTCAGCAAGGACTACATGCCCCAGGGGGTGGGCCAGTTGGGGGAGGGGGCCCATTCCTCCCCAGTCCGTCCTGACTCCTGGAAAAATCTGGGTGCGGACACCATACCTTGTCAAGTCTCATGTTTAAGCCTGTCACTTTGGTTCCACATGGCTTCTAAAGGCAAAACCAACCACCTCCCCATCTGTTATTAACTGAAGAAACAGAAATTTGTTCCAGCACTTAGGGAAAGTCTGTCCTTAATGAGTGACTTGAATTCTGAAGGTCACTTGGATGCTATGCCATCCGTCTTCCTGCTGGGTCCTGACGTTAGGACCTGAGCTAACTCCTGGAGGAAGACTCGAGCCTGTTCTACATTTCTCTGCTTAGATGCAACTTCAGACCCAAATGTCAGCATTTAGTCTCGGAGCTCCTCAGTAAAAACAGGGTCTGCCCTCCTAAACAGCCCCTAAGACTTGTGAGGTCACGACCCAACTGGTTTTCATCAGGAAGCTGGGCCCTGACGTCCCACCAGGCACCGGCTGGCACTCACTTTGCTGGTGTACTTGGCGATGTCCGCGGCGACGTCGGCGGAGGCGGTGGCGATGGGAAGGTCTGCGCTGACCGAAGACGCAAGGGTGCTTGTGGAGCCCGAGCTGGTGACCAGGGGCGACGACTGAGTGGTGGTCACCAGGGTGATGGTGGAGGTGGACGGGCTCTGCGTGATCTCCTTCTGCTGGACGGCTAGGGAAACAAAGGGCCCCGGTCACCCCACTGCCGCAGGAAGAGCCCGTTCCCAGCACGAAGCGGGGGTGAGGAAATGAGACCCGACAGACTCCCCTGTGAGCTCTTCTACTTTCAAGTGACAGGGACCCTCTCCTCAACCAAATGCTGGCCAGGCTCCTCTGAGCCCTTTCTTGCTTGACCCCCAAACTTGGCCTATAAAGGCTTGCAGACACTGACACAGCTTCTAATAGCTCAAGGCAACATCCCTCGGGTGACCCCAGCCCCCTTACTGTGTCTGCCTGAGAAAACTCAAGGCCCCCAAAATAATTGACTGCTCCATCCGATACCTAAAGGTAGGGCACCTGTCTCCCAATGTCTATGGGAAGGTAGGAGCCTGACTTCGAAAGGCATGATTAGCAAACCCCAAAGGGTTTCACACAGGCCAACCCCCCACCTCCCACTTCGTGTGCACTTCCACTCCCCCAACTCTCCTGAGTCCCCACTGGCCCCCTCCTTACCCCTCCTTCTCCCTTCAAACGCCCGGTCACCTCTGTACACATCCAGGTGACTTCGGTTCACCGGGGGCTACTTTCCCCTACGGCGACAGTAAATTCCCGATGCAAACCCTGTCCTTACACTGCAACCAGCGCCCAGCTTGGCTGCTCTCTGACCGACAGTGTGGCCACTGAGCCTCTCCGCGCCCGAATTCCCCTGGGGAGGCTGGCCTGCCGACGGGGTAAGACGAAGGAAACCAGACACTGTTCATCCCAACCTCGCAACCCCTTGGTGAGGCTCTGGCCCACCAACTGTTTACACTGGGAGACCCATCCAGCTGACCCCAACTCTACCTGCCCAACTTTCTGGTCTTCCTGCTCCCCAATCTCTCAAGGCTTGCACTGGGAGGTCCAATGCAAGATCTGGCTGCCTTTCAACCCCGTCCTCATGCTACTCTTAAGAGTCCTACCCACTACGGTGCACCCGCTACCCCAGAGTTTCCATCAAGGAGCCCAACTTTCGAGGGTCCCGATGCAGGTTCCCCGTAGAATAAGACCTATGGCGGTGCTCACGAAGCTGGGCAAACAGGTACCCGTCCAATGAGCACTCTGTCTGCCCCTTCATCAGCTCCCGATGGAGCTGGAGGATATTTTAATTCTGCAACTTCAGCAACTGGTGCCCAAGGCTGGCTCTTCTTAACCCTTAGTCATTACGGCGGCCTTCGCTACCCATTTCTCACTGTACTCTTTCCAAAATAATGCCAAGAGGTTCGCAGGTGTGCACTGGAAACTTACACGAAGGTACGCATTGCAGCACTGCTTACAACAGGAAAAAACTGGAAGCAACCTAAATGCCCGTCAGTAGGGCAACGTTCTCGATACACTATGGGATGCTACGCAGCAGTCAAAAAGAATAAGGTAGAGCTATTATGTACCGACACGGACGGATCTCCTAAACATGCTGATGGGTGAAAAAACATGGTACCATTTTTATGTTTTAAAAAAGAAAAAAGGAAAAAAAAAGTCGTATTTTCATGAAGAGTCATATATATGTAAATATATATATGCATACATGCATAAAAAGGTTTTATAGTTAACAGCGGCCACTGAGAAAGGGAGAAGCCTAAAATGAAATGTCAGTCCATTGGGACAATAAACTTTTGTGTAAATATCTTGCCCCCTTTCTAAGGAAAATCCACACAACGTATCGTTTGTAAAATAAAAAACAATTTTAAATAAAAGTAAAAAATCGAGTTGCAAAACAATTTTAAAAAATAATGCCAAAGTGGAATGTGTACGGCCTTCAGCACGTGACAGCCGGGAAACAAACGGGAACTGAAAAAAATAAAACAATGGTTTTGGTTTTTTTTTTCTCCTGTCAATGTGGCAAAAAGGGCGCGGGTGCCACGGAGAACAGAACGGGGGCTCGGTACCTTTCACAGCCTGTCTGGTCTGATATCTCGTCCCCTGGGAAGACTGAGGCTGCTGCTGCTGGCTTTGCGGCGGCTGCTGCTGGCGCTGCATCTTCTGCATGTGCCACTTTTGGGAGGACGTTTGAAACTTACTTGATGAGTTCCACACGACCCGCTGCACGGCCGGGGCAGTCTCCTTCGGTAAAAGCGGCCTCTGCTTTTTCACTGGGCTTCCCGTGGCGGTGGCGGCCGGGGCCATGACTGTGGACGTGGTGCTGGTGGTGGCCGTGACCCCAGCCGTGGGAGTTTGGGAGGACGAGCGGGTGAGGACCGGCGTTTCGGGGGGAGACTGGCTGCCTGCCGTAGTGGACAGTGGCGGAGCTTTAGCTACAACTAAAGCCGATGCATGGAAAAAACAAACAGAAAGTCACGTGACTCGGGTCTGCCTGAAGGGTCTCCTTGCCAGCAAGTTCTGGGGGAAACAACAGAAGGCCAGGAAGGCCCAGCAAATTCAGTTCCCAAGGACGCCTGGGGAGCACACTCTCGCCTTGCTCACTTAGCACCTTTTATTTCAGAGCACAGGCCTCCTTTGATGAGGGAGGCCTGCTCACATCTGAAGCCCAAGTCAACAAGGTCAAGAACCCTGGGGAACACCTGTGAACCAGCCCCAGCCCCTGCACTCAAGTAGTCTGTCAACTCATAGATGGGGCGGTGGAAGAGTTGAATCCCTGCCTAGTGCCTTGTTTTCCAAAGTTAGAAGTGGGTAAGCACTTGGAGAGAGACCTAGCCAAAATTAATCCAGGGACGAAGAGAAACCCTCTGGCTAGATAAAGCAGGAACCGGGAAGACCCAGATGGCTCCCCAATGGCCAAAGCAAAGAACATTAAACCGTTCAGAAACAAAAGTACCCTTTTCACCTTGTCTGAGTCCCTCCAGGACAACGCCTCAGTGAGACGGAGCCCCAACACCTAACCCTAAAGGGAACTCCGCCCCAAGACCAGAACCTTCTGAACCCAATGGGATTTATCCAGAATTGGGGAACCTTGTTCTTGTTTCGACTGTATTTATTCCTGCCTCATAGTGAGGCGCAGCACACGACACTGGTTTACCTATTGTGTGGTGGTCAAGTTTAAGTCTAAAATGGAATTTTTTTTAAAGAGTAGGTTGCTTGAAATAAAAACATTAAGTCAGTAATTATACAAGCAGGACTTGGGAATGGCAAAAATAACAAATGTGAATGCCTCAAATTTGAAACAAGCTGCTTTATGGAGTTATGTCTTCTGGGAAGAGCTGGACTATGGGGGGAGAGGGTAGGATTTCAACAGGCAGGGGTAAGAATTTGGGGGAGAACAGCATCAGCCAAGACACGTTGAGGAAGAGGGAGCGCTGCATTTCGGTAAGTGAGGGTAGGCAGTGAGGAGTGGCAGGAAGGCAGGTCAGAGCCAGAAGCAGAGCGTGGTGGAAGGGTTCCTCTGTATAAGGGGTGTCGTTTATCACTGCAGAGGTCCCAGCCACCAGTGTGGAAGCCTCCCCGCAAAGAGGAGGCCCCAGGATCACACACAACACACAGGTGCAAGTCAGCACTCCGCTCTTAAATGATGTGCCTGAATGTCAAACTCCTTTAACCAAGATCCCGCCAGTCTTTTTTAGATTTATTTCATCTGGAAAAGACATGCGCTGGATTACCCTCAAGAAGACTTCTCAGGGAGCTGAGGGGTTTAGATTGCCAAGGAAAGTGAGAAAAGATAAACTGACTTTTCTGACTGGGGGCTGGCTTGGTGGCTGCTCCTCTGGAGAGGAGAGTTCAGCCAAGTTCAAGGGCAAGAGCACAGGGTGGGGCTGGAAGGGGAGCTCTTCCTGCAGTGAGGAGCCCTCATCCTTTCCCAGGACAACCTGCCAGACACTGATAGAGCCCCTGCCCCTTCCAGGGGAGCAGGTGGCTTTGAACTCGGCCCTTCTAAGAGCCCACATGGGGCAGCTGACCCGCAGGATTTCCAACCTGCAGAAGTACCTTCAATGCCTCCCCTCTTCTGCCAAGTTACCAAAAAACATATTGTTATTGTTGATTAAGTAGCCTAATCCCACACGCTACCCAAGACCACCCTCCCCCGCCCCAGTGCAAAGGGTCTTTTTCTCTCTCTGGATTTGTAACAGCAAAGAGCAGGCTCTGCACACGGGCTACAGCTCTGCAGCAATCACGCCCGTCCTCGAAGTGCTCTTTGGGGCTTTCATTTAGACACTGAAACATTTTAATTTCTAGTCTAGGGGGTTCTGATGGTTTATGGAGAGGAAAAACGGGCTATGGAAAATGCCACTTGTCCTAGAAATTCAAGAGTGTCTGATTAACGGCCTATGGCCCAACAAAGGGTGAGTTTCTTTAAGGCCAGCACACCAGAAGCTGTCCCACCCAATTAATCGACTTATTCCAGGGTTCGGTCACTGCCTTGTATGTAAAGGAGGACCTTTTAAGAGAAGGACAGAAACTGCTGGTGTTATGGGCATAGCAAAGGTGTCTAAGCGAGCTCCCTCTGCCTCTGTCCTGCGATCACTGGCTATAAAAGCTGTTTTGCTATCTGAAGCTTCATATTCTTCACAGAAGCTGCAGTCCTTGCTGAAGGTAAGCGGGAGGTCACCACAGCACATTCCAAAATGCCCTTCGCTTAATAAATTTGTAAGTAACAACACTTTGTTGAAAAGGTGCTCTCCCTACTGCAGAGTCCAGCATTAAGCCAATTCTTCAAGACCCAAACCACCATCAGGGGTTATGGATTTAGGACTAGTAGGTTTTGCCCCAAACCCTAGGAATCTGATGTAACTGAATTATGTTTTAGAATCATCTTCAGCTTCACCCACCACTTAGGGTCTCCTGGATAAATTTCCCTCGGAGAGCAGGGAAAGAGCTCTACCTCATTTCAGTTACTGAATGTTTTTTATTTTTTGGAAAATATAACATCTTTTAAGGGACTGTGTTTCCCTTTTTGCTTTGACTGCTGGGAAGCTCACAGCAAGACCCAAACAGTATATATTTCCATGTATAAACTTTCCCCAAACTTCTCAGTATTCTGATTTTGTCTTCATTTTGACTCATGATTATGTATTCTGGTCAATCTGTTTTAAGTCCTTTCTGGAAGAGGAAGGGGTATACAACCAATCAATCAAAGATTTGTTCCAGAAAGAATCGGTATAAAGGTAACATTCATAGGAACACTGTCGTCTGCACCCAAAATAGTCCCCCAAGTGGAACAAACGCTACTCCTATTGTTCTCTGAAACATCAGAGGAGGTCCCGCAACATGACGGCCTTTTTCAGAGACCATCCCTGAAGGTCAGAGATGAGCCGGGATGGTGGGGTGGTCTCTCTGTCCTTTAGTATCACTCAATTGCCTTCTCTCCCTCCACCCTGGGTGACCTGCAGAATGGAGGGTCCAGAGTAGCTCAGGCTGACATAACCACACAGCAAAGACTCTCCAAGCCCATCCCTGACTTGCCTTTCAAGCAGCCAGACTAAGAAATCCCCAGGGGCAGAGAATCCCATCTCACTCAAGGGTTCGGAAGTTAGCCCCTATCAGAAATCAGGCAGAGTAAAAACTTAAACCTGGCGATCCCTTAAGTTATTCGCCAAGTGCGTAAGGTCTCACGGCTGCACCCTCTAGTTTGTCCCTAGGCAATGCCTCTCCGGACCCCTCAACTCATTCTTCCTGACCTCTCTTGGGCATGTTGGAATCCCCTTGCTAGCCGCTTGCCGAACCAAATGAAACACGCGCTGACTGCCGTGTCAATGGGAAGGTTACCCTTCCAATCGTTCACACACTCCTTCCAGGGCTGGGCCGACGTGCTGGGGCGATGGCACTTCGCACGGCCACAGCTGGGCAGGTGCCACTGGGACCCAGCGGGGAGAGGCCAGGGATGCTGCTAAATGTCCTCCAATGCCCAGGACAAAGAACTACCCAGCACGAAACGTCAGTAGTGCCAGTGCTGAAAAACCCTGGAACCAGGTGGATTAAGTGCAAATGTGGTGGCATATCAAGTCAAGTGCACACTGCGTCGTGCCCCCGGGACTGCAGTGCCCCGAGAAGCACCCGCTACTCTGGTACCACCTACACAATGCTCTCGTACTCTGTTAAGAAAACACACTTTGAGATGCCTGGGCAGCATGAGGGGAAGAAAGGGAAGCTCAACATATCAAGACCTTCCCAAGTGAAGGCTTCTAACAATTTCAGCCTTGTCAAATGTCTAAATGTTGCCAAACACTTTAGGAAAATAAATGGACATACCGGGAAAGAAGTTGCTTAGGCTAAAAACGTCTTGACTACTAGAAGCAACTACTACTTTCCAGGAGACTTTTATTTTTCTGCGCTCAGAACCAACCACGCTGGGTATTGAGCAGGTAAGAGGTGGGAGGGCCCAGTTTAAGTCCTGGTTCTATCAGATAACCAGCTAAGTGACCTCCAGCCAATCCAGGTTACAGGTCACGCAGCTTTTGATCACACAAATGAAAGGTGGCACTCGAAACCAAACCGAGAAAGCAGAAACTGGTTTAGTCACTTACCGTCCTGCTTGGGAGACAGTTCTTTGGGTTCCTTCTTATTTTTCCGACCCTCCCGCCCAGAATGGTCTTCTCCTAAGTCTATGACAAGTTCGCTCTCTGAGTCGGAGTCCAGGCCCAAGTGGACCGTCGGGGAGTCCATCTCATCCTTTCCCTTCAGTTTGTCTTTCGGGGGATGTGGCGAGGGTTTGGCTTTCTCCACAAAGTCCTTCTCGGGCTGAGGACTTGCCTTTTCCTTGGCTGAGTCTGGGTCTGCTTTCTCGCCGGGTGGCGACGGGCTTTTCAGCTCCTCTTTGATCTCCACTGGGTTTGCCAGTTTGGGCTTTTTTTTGGCAGCAGAGAGCTCCTTGTCCATGCGACCCCCCTCTTTGTCTTCTGCGTCTTCTGGCTCATTCTTGGACTTCTGCTCATCATCACTGATATACTCGCTATCGCTGCTATCTGACTTCTCCGAGTCCTCCGAATCGCTGTGTTCTACGGCCGTATAAACATCTTCTGAGATCTCATTTATGCCTAAATTCGAAAAGAAAACCCAGCATGTGGCGTAGTCACAAAATAAAGAGCAGGACCAAACACGCAAACATTTTCCACGCCAAATGCTGGAAATAAAAAAAGAACATTTCAAATCGTATCACAACTGGCCCGGTGGGGTTAGCAGTGAACTCAAGTTGCCACCGAAGACAGGTGACAAATGGCACTTGTATTTGGAGAGGGTTTCAAAGACAACGTGGGACCAAACAGCCCAAATTTTGAATTTATCTGGAGCTTAGTATTTGCAATACTGGTGACTGGGACATGGAAAAGGAGAGGGATGGAAGGGAACACCAGAGATAAACTATCAAAACTGATCCATGTTACAGAGTAGAAAATAGAGGCCCAGAGCAATCACTTGTCCTAGGACACAAAGAAAACCAAGACGGAGGCAAGGCCCAAACCCTGGGCTCCTGACTCGCCCCCAGCACTGCCCTCACGCATGCCAAAGCATGAGAGCCCTCCACCTGTGAGTCCAGGGCGCGCAGAGGTAAGGCAAAGTCTTAAGCTGAGGCTGCAAACCCACAGGCCGTGAGTCACACCTGACCGGCCGACCCATCCGACTTGGGGAGCAACAGCTTGGCTCACAGGGTAGTTTGTTGTTGCCTCTTGTTTTTGAATTCAGAACTGGGTGCCCGATTCACAAAGCAGGAAATTTCACACGGAAATCGAGATGGGGGGCATCTGCTGAGAGTGCAGATCTGGCCACTCTGGGTAACAGGCCTGTGAGGTAACGGCTGGCTGGGGCTGAGAAGCCACTGGCCCAGTCAGGGGGGGAAGCCCCGACTGCAGCTGGCCCAGAGGCCCGCCCCCTCACCCTCTGCGCTGATGGAGAGTGGATGGCCGCTGTGTTTGCACTGCTTGTCCACTGACTGTGGAGCCAGGGGGAAAGACACGTATTTCCACTTGTCTATCAAAAGGGGAAAAAGACAAAATAGCGGGTGTTGCACACACACACAAATGATTATGGGCAAAAGCGTATCTCTAATGGTGGCTCCATTTAACCCGCTTCTGCCCCCCGCGACCAGCCAGCAGTGTCACCAGGCAGTAGGGAAATAATACTATACCCTAAAATTTTGAAAAGAGAAAATCCCAGTCAGTGCTTTGTACCATGTTCATTCTACAGCAATGACGTCCTGACCCAGACACAGCGAAGGCAAACTTGCAAAAGGACAGAGCCACGAATGGCCCCGGGCACTCAACACCAGCAGAATCGCTGGTGAATTACATCAGCCTCCACCAGGACTCAATCAAAAAGAGGAGACGTCAAAATAAAAACACCAGATCTGGTATAATGTCTGAATCCTCAGGCTTATGCTACCACTATAGCTAATAGACACAAGGACAGCGAGCGTGACCACGTTACCACACACGGGACAGGAAGAGCTTGGGCACTAAAGCCGAAAGGACAGGAACTCACATCCTGCTCCACCACTTTCATGAGCTGGGTAACCCTGAACAAGGGACCTACCTCCCTGAGCCTCAGTTTCTTCATCTGCAAAATGCATCAACCTCCCAGGACGATCTCTGCGCGGTGCTTACTGAGCACAGTGCAGGGGGCATCGGAAGCACTCGGGAAATGGAGATACTAAAATTCTTGTTCACAATAATAGTAAGTCAAGGAGTTGGACCTGCATGGAAGGACCCAAGAGGGGTATTTAAATGGACTGCAAGGCTTCGTCCACGCCATTCAGTGTCCCGACCAAACTCCTCCAACAGCCCAGATGTCGCCAAACTACAGCTCCTTCCTTACCCGAAGGTCCAGCGCAACCACTGACACACAAATCTCACCGTGGAGTGAGGCCCGGTCATCCCCTATTTATTTATAAATGCCTTCCTGGTTTTATTTACTTATTTAACCAATACTCCAGAGCATTACCTGATACACAAGACCCAGTACCTTGGAGAAGGCAAATCTTTATAAGGCAACCTCCCTGCCCTCAACGAACTTCCAGTCTAGTAGGGAAGGAAGGATACCCCCCACACAAAAGGACCACTGCTGCTTCTGAGCAATACAGTATCAAAGGTGGTGGGCAGATGGGGAGGTCAGTCAGAGGAGACTTCCTGGAGGAGGTGACACTGAGCTTGGCCTTTGGGACAGGGTTCAGGTAGGTAGCATGAGTGCAGGCAGCATGGGGGCAGAGGAAAGGAGGCAACAGACACAGAAGTAGGGTGGGCCTGCCGGGTGGGGAGGACCCAGTCTGGAGGAGAAGAGTTCGTGCTGGGGCCACACTCAACCCTGCCGTCACAACACTGGCGTGTACTGACAGGGTGTGCAGAGGGCAGGCGCAGGAGGACCTTCCTGCTTCTAAAGCTTCTCACAACCTACACCTCGAGCCTGCAGGCTGCCCCCACTGAAGAATGAGCTCTGAGGGATTCAAAGAGCCTGTCTGAACAACTAACCAGCAAACCTGAAACACGCTGCCCTGAGTGGAAATACGTGTTAATGGAACCAACAACTCCAGGTTCAAAGCAGCCGGGATCCAGCTCTGATTCCACCTGGGTGGCATTCCCACAGATGATGACAACGATAGTGAGGACAATGAAAGCAAACCAAAGACGTACCTAATTGCGCCTTGCAACTCTCTATCGTCTTGTCAAGATTTAGCTGGAACCGGCTGCGGATCTGCCGCTTGGGAGAGATGAGAGGAACGGGGGCGGACTGCTGCTGGACAGACTCGCTCAGCTGCTTCAGATCCATCTCGGCCTTGCTGCGGTCTGAAAGACACCGTCACACCCTCGTCAGACCAGGCATTGGAGGGGTGGGCACGCAAGTCTCGTGACACAGTGTCCTTCTCGAAAACACACACTTTAGAACATGGGAGGGAAAACAATCTGAAACATTTTTGCCATTGGTCCCAACGTCATCTGCCCAGTGACATGAGCTGACTTGGGAGATAACAGCCCCGAGAAAACATTTGGCAGGTTTACTCAGTCTACTGAACAATCGCCGGGGTCGCCTTCAGCATTTAAAACACACGATCCCAGCCAGAAGGCTGTCTGTGGAACTCGGCATCATTAGGGAATCTCAAAAGCCAAAGATTATAGTAATAAGCTCAACCTCAGTATCCGCAGATAAACTGACACGGCATCTGGCCAGAGTGTGCTTCGAACTCCAGGCCCACGTCAGCGAGGGCTTGGATCCAAGAGAGACGCCGAGCCCCTCAAAGGATAACTGGGGCCCCTGGCTCCTCATTTACCATAGAGACTTCATTCTTCATTCCTCTCCAACCTAGTCTGGAGCTCAAATGAGACAGGAAGGGAAAAGAGAAGAGGCAGACCCTCCTCCCAGCACCTGAGGGAAGGTAAATAGATTAGCCCTGGATATTCAATCTGTATCTTCTCGATCGCCCTAGTCCCAGGCAAGGGCCTCTGACTGCGGAAGATGGCCAAGGTCCCGCCCCTTCTCCCCACCCCCTGCCACTTTCTGCCCTGGGCTCTTTATAGGACCAACTGAACCAGATTCCGTGGGTTTGCATTTCTTGAATTTCTTCCCTACCTTATCTACTTCCTCAACTGCCTCCTCTAGGGTCCCAGAAATATAAGAAGCGGACAAAACGCAGGGGGGCTACGAAGGCCCAGGAAGGGATGAGAAACTTTGCGGGCAGGAGCACCATCTCTCACCCTGCCTGCCGACCTCGGGCATCCCCTCCAACCGACCCCCCTGCAGAGAACGTGGGCATCTGCCCTACCCGCACTGATCCCAGAGTATCAGTCAGAATGCACGCAGCGTGGAAACAAGGACAGAGAGGAGAAGCAACCTTTGGTCTGTTCCGCACCGGCTGAGAGCTCACACCCTGACTTCCTGCTGTCTTCCTGCTGTCTTCCTGCAACATTCTCCCAAAGGTCACCTCTGCCCCCAGGCTGCTGAAGAGGCCCAGGAGACAGACTCAAAGCCTTCACTCCCTCCCTTGGCTTTTGTTCTGTTTTCCCGACAGGACTCCCGCACCTTCTCCTTCCCCCAGGAGCAGGGCTCTTCCCTACACGGCAAGCCCAGACTGGTTCCCACGAAGGGACCACAGGCGGCCTCCCAAAGGCCCCACCCAACACACTCACAGGTGACCAGTGCAACGAATTGCTCAGATTTGGTTCTTTCACCATAATGAGGTCTCTACGAAGGTAAGATTAGGATGGGCCTTTTCTCAAAAACACGCTCAGGGTGGATAGCCAGGAAGATTCCAGAAGTGAGTGGTCCAAGGAAATAGACAGCATCCTTGTCATTCAAGAAAAGGCTCTAAAAAACATATTAGGGTGTGTGCATACAAGTGTGCATGGGCATGCACGTGTATTCCATGCACGCGCGTCCATGCACACGCACATGCCGACCAGGGGCTCTTCAGAGAGCCTATCGGCACCAGGGCAGAAGACGCTCACAGGTGTGCGTGCACGGCCCCTTTGGAGGGGGAGGAATGTCTGTTCGAATCTCCTGGAGAAGGACCGATGAAGAGAAGACAGAGAGGGGAGCAGTGATAAAACAGCGAGGAGGAGGCAGCCCAGGGAAACAAGAAGGGATGCGATTAAAGACAGTACTACTAGGACTTACGGGCTTCAATAGTTAAGCACCGAATGTGACAGCAAAAGGAAGAACAGGACGTCCGTGTGGTAACGTCTGCTCTCGGAAATGAGAAGCAGCCCGGGCCGGGCAGCTCAGTTGGTTAGAGCGTTATCCTGATAGGCCAAGTTGTGGGTTTGATCCCCAGTCATATGCAAGAAGCAACCATCGAATATATAAATAAATGAAATAGCAAATCAATGTTTCTATCTTTATCTCTCGCAAGTCAATAAAATTTTTTTAAATGAGGAGCATATTGGACCCAGAGAAAAAAGACAGCCTTTTCAAGCATAAGTTAGAAAAGAAGTATCTCGCCCTGTCTGGTGTGGCTCAGTGGATTGAGTGCCGACCTGTGAACTGAAAGGTTGCTGGTTTGATTCCCAGTCGGGGCACATGCCTGGGATGCAGGCCAGGTCCCCAGCTGGGGGCGCACAAGAGGCAGCAGGTCAGCGTTCCTCTCACACATCGAAGTTTCTCACCCTCTCTTCCTTCCCCTCTCTCTAAAAATAAATGAATAAAATCTTTTTTTTTTAAGTATCTCAACAAAAACACTTCCCAAGAAGTGGGGTTGGGGAGAGGGTTGCTACCCAACTGACGTGCTCATCAATGTGCTCAACAGCATTCTTGTCCAGCTAATTGCCTCCAAAGAGCAGCTATTTAAAAACGCAACCACTACACCAGGGATCGGCAGACCTTTGCTGTAAGGGGCCAAGGAGTAAAGTAGGCTCTGTGGACCACACAGGATCTGGTGCAAAAGCCAGAGGAAACACGATGTGAACAAATGGGTGTGGCTGTGTTCCAATAAAACTTGATTTACAAAAACAAGTGTGGGGGCCAGATTGGTGTGCAGGAAGTAAAATCTGCCATCCCCTGTGCTGTAGGAGTCCCAGGGACTGCTAACATGGCTGCATACGTTACCTACCTGTAGAATTTTTTTTTTAAATCCTAATGCCTTAGCCACCATCCCCGGAGACTCTGAACGAACTAGCCAGGGGTACAACCTGGGCGTTGGCCTTTGAAAAGTCAGCTGGGCGATTCTAATGCAGCTATGGCTGACAGCCCTGTATGCAACTAACGTGAGCAAAGAAAACTCCCTGGGACCTGCCCAAATCCTGGCGTATCTGTGTGAACAGAACCACTCTTCCAAACCTTGGGGTTCAGAGAAAGGGACCTACACCTCATAATCAAGAGGAGTGAAAAGAAGGTAGGGCACCTCATTGTACAAAACGAGGTCCCTCGAGTCAAAAAGCCACTGTAATGTTTATTCTAACAGGGGACCACCAAAAGCCAGGGGGCTGGGATCAGGTCCCTGGGGACACACCTTCAGTTTAGCCAAATGCAATTATCTTTCTGGAACTTTCAGCTGCGCTCGACTCTCCTCCTCCACGGGGAGAAGAGAGAGGCTGCTGTCTTATTTAGCTCACAGTAGCTTATCAAGACTCTTTCCACCCCTGCCCTTCTATATCAGGAACATCTCCAGAATCCTCACTTACTGCCAACATTTTGAACTTTTCAGCTAATAGGAAGACAGCTTGGGCTATAAATGGAAACCAGGGATTAAAGAAAATACCCCCGCTGGAGAAAGAGGCACGATCTCACATTTCTGGAGGCAGCGTCCATCAGAACAGCCCCGTGAGAGGGTTACGGGGCAGTATCTCTCCAAATGTCAGCTGTCCGTGGCCTCTGACCCGGGACACCACTTCTGGGAATTTACCCGATGGTCACACACTCCCATGTGGGCAAAAGGGTCTTTACCGCAGCTGTTTGAACAGCAAAAAGTGGACAACAGCCTCGAGTCCGTAAATAAGGTGCCCGGATAAAGTCACAGTTCGCCTTGAGATGGAGCAAAACGCAGCTGCTGAAAGAAAACAGTGGCAGATCTCTACGCTGCTAGGACAGGCAGCCTGTTCAATGAAAAAGGCACCAGCGGCAGAACAGTTAGCATTGGTGTGGGGGAGCAAAGAAGGAAATGGGATACCGGTGTGCGTATGTATGGGTTCTAGGGGTTTCTCAATGCACTTTGACATCTGGGGCTGGACAGGTCTTTGTTGGGAGAGGTGGCAGGGGGGGAGGGGGACCGGGCCGTCCTGTGCACAGTAGGTCTCTACCCACTAGATGCCAGTAGCACCCACATTCCAGTTGTGGCAATAAAAATGTCTCCAGAGGTTGCCCCATGTCCCCTGGGGGGCACCATCCCCCAGGCTGAGAACCACTGGTATATATCGAGGAGAGCTCTCCACAGAAGCTAACAACAGGTGACAGAGGTCACCTGTGCGGAGGCAGCACAGAAGCAAGTGATCAGAGGTGGCAGCCGGCGTGGGTTTTCATTAAACACCTTTCTGTACTTTGAAATTTCTTTTACCACGAGCATTCACGAGTTACAAAAACCAAATAAACTTTTTAAAAGAGGAATATAACCACTTCTTTTTTGGCTAAAAAAATTTCCTTTGTTCAAAAGCTGTAGGCAGATTATGATGCATGGACTTCCAGGAGCCACAGAATGGCGGCTCCTTCCAGGGAATGGTATCCAGACAAGAGGCCTTGGCAGATGCTCTCACATCCATCAAGCCACGCAGAGATCTTCCTCACTGATTCACTGTTCAAAAAAAAAAAATCAAGTCCTAGCCAGGGTGGCTCATTGATGAGAGCATTGCCCTGTGCACCAAAAGGTCGCAGGTCTGACCCCGGTCAGGGCACACGCCTGGGTGTTGGTTCAGTCCACAGTGGGGACGTGGACAAGAGGCAATCGGGCAATCGATCCATGTTTCTCTCTCTCTCTCTCTCTCTCTCTCTCTCTCTCTCTCTCTCTCTCTCTGTCTCTCTCTCTCCGTGTGTGTCTCAAATCAATAAATGTATCCTCGGGCAAAAACTTCAAAAAAAAAAAAAATCAAGACAATCTCTGGGAGACCAAGGCCCCGACTCTGCACCCAGGCTCTGGAAGAGCGCCTGACTCCCAAGGCCCCACAGAGAAAGAAAGGACGCCTCGCAGCAGCCGAGAAAGCAAGCAGAAGCGCTCCGTTCTGACCGCTCTCCACCGCTCCGCCAGCATCGTGGGGAGAGCGGCGAGGCACATCTTGGTCACGACCAGGATGGCTGAACTGCTGCTGCGTGTGTTCAGCCCAAAGCAGACACCCTCTGGGAGCTAAGAGGAGATGAGAATTCACAGAGAACGCAAATCTGAATCTAGAAGAAAAGAATCAGGGCCTCCTCCTCTCTCCTAGTCTCGCCAACTCAGTCTTACTTATCATCACCCTAGAGTCACTGGAGGACCCCGGACAACCCTCCAGGGTCCGGCTCCTTGTCTGGAGCTGAGAGAAGAGGCCCAAGACAGCCAACACTGGGCCGTGTGCTGGCGGCAGGGGAGGGCGGTCTCCGCAGAAACCATCCCCTCGCTCACACACTGAAATTAATCATAAGAGTAGTTTGGTAACCAACAGATGACCCACAAACCATGGGCTGGTTTGTGTATTTCTAGTTCTATTTATTTGGCCCAAGTAGAGTTTTTATTTTTTGATGAAATTGAGGCCAAATTTTAAAATCCAGGAGCCTTTGCCCTGGTAGGGCGGCTCAGTTGGTTGAAGTGTCATCTGTGCACCCACAGGTCAAAGGTTCGATCCCAGGTGGGAGCGTACACAGGAGGCAACCAAGCGATTGATTTCTTCCTTCCTTCCTTCCTTCCTTCCTTCCCTCCCTCCCTCCCTCTCTCTCTCCCCCTGCTCCACCTTCCTTTGCTCTCTAAAATCAGTAAAACATATCCTCAGGTGAGGATTTAAAAAACAAATAAAATAAAACCTAGGAGAATTCACATAAAAATCTAGCTTTCTGTTTTTTCTGAAAATTTAGTATGTGACTGACAACACGGTTCGAGTAGCGGGAGCTGCTTCCTTTAACAAAGATCATCGCCCTCCGTGTGACCCCCCATTCAGGATGTCACCTTACCCGCGACCCCTGCAGCTGGCCTGCTTCTCCAAGGGCACGTGAAAATCACAGCAGGGCCCTGTCGAAGCATTTCAGTTCCTGCATCCTGGTTAAGAGCCCAGGCTCCAGAGTGAAACAGGCCCGACTGTACCTCGAACCATGTGCGATCCTGGGAGGGTAACCTGACTTCTCTGGGCCTCGGTTTCCGCTTCTGTGAAATGGGGCTATTACCTACATTGAAGGTTATTATAATTTAGTAGTTTTCATTTGCAGGAGCAAAATTCACCAGGTTTTAACACCTACACAGATGTCGGTAACCACCACCACAAATGGAATGTAGGACAATTCCGCCTGCCACAGACATCCCTTTGCGATCTGTAAAACCGCCCCCCACCCCCGACCCCTGGCCATCACTGGTCTGTTTGCCGCCTCTACAATTCTGCCTCTTCCAATATAATTTTTAAGTTAAGTATTTTGTTAGATATAATAATGCCATCATTATCCCTGGCGCTGCCTCATTTCTGTCTGCTCACAGGAATTCCAGAGATGTCAGACATAATCAAGCCCCATAAAGCACATGCCCCATCCCTGGGACACGTGAGAATTATTTGGCACTTCCCTCCACTTTCCCTTTTTTCCCTACCTATCCATGACACTTTTCACTGGTGCCTGTCTGCTCTGTTTTCCAGGAGGTAACTGAAAACCCAGCCCTAAAACGCCTGCATTCCCAGTGCTCGTGTTCCCACTGACAAAACGAGGCACGTGTCCCGGCATGGGAAGAGCCAGCAGGGAGGTCCTGAGGCCCGGGTTCCACTCTGCCCACCACCCGAACACAGGCCAGGAAGACACCGTGCGCTCCCACCGTGGGTCAAGCCAAACCGAAAAGACCACAGCGTCACAAGGATGCCCAAGGACCGCCTGGCTTAGGGAAGGAGCTATTCTTGCCACGCATGATTGGCAAAGAGGAAATGGGACCGTGAGAACGTCTCCACACCACAGTGCTTTCCAGGGTGTGGAGGCGGGAGGAGGGCAGGAGAACAAACCACACCACTGAGAAGAGTGACTATTCCCCAGGGCAGCACACGGGTCCCCTTTTGTTCAAGTGAGCAATGCCCACAGTCAGTCCGGACCGGAGCCCCTAAAGCCACCCCCTGATTGCCGATCACATCAGAGCTGCACTGACAGGGGACCCGGGGGGACCCAGGCACTGGCCTCCATGGAGACATGGGCTCGCTCCAGCTCCACCACCTTCGGGCTCTGCCATGCTGGGCACCAGATGCCTCTCTCCAGACCTCAGTTTCTCCATCTGAAAAGGGCACTGCAGGACAAGAGGAAGCCGGAAGGAAGGCACTGCCTGACCCTGGAGGCTCTGCATTCCCGCTCTAGCATCCTTCCCGACACCCTGTGCTGGAGGCCTCCAGGGTGTGGCTTTGTCTTTGTCCACTGCTCCTTTTCAGCCTCCTCTGCGGACCGCCCTCCCCACTCGAGTGTCCCAGGGCCACTTGACAGATCAACAAAACAATAACTTCATAAAGTTAGGGAATCAGCATTTCCAGTGCCAATTTTTGCTGATGACTTTGGCCTAAGCTAATGCTTTAAAAAAAAAAAAAAGGACAGAACTTAGGAAACACTGTATCAGAATATACTGCACAGAGAAAAAATAAATACTGATTCATAATACTTGATATATATCAAGTATATATATGAAACTTCAAATACATGTTTTTACATAGATGAGAACTGGGTTACTGTGGTCAAAGGCAAGTAAGGTCGTAAACGCTGGCCTATGTTACTCCATGATGAACACTTTGCATGTCTTCGGGCCCCAGGAAACCCCTAACTCGCTCCTTTTATTGGTCTCTCTGCATGTCCATCCACTGCACCTTTTAGACAGTTCGCTCAGAGTTCAGAGTTCGAGAACCACGGAGTTCAACAACCACTCACAAAGGAGGACATCACAACTTGTAAAAATATTCACAGCTGCCAGAGAAAGAGACTTCCAAATATTCCAACTGACCCAGGTTAAGATTCAGGATGCTCCCAGTGGTGGACGTCTTGTCCGTTTTCGTCGTGAGTGGCGTGGACGCTTGAGGAGAGAAAGGCTTCGGGCTGCCGGATAAACTCCCCGCTTGGCCCGTCTTCGTGGAGGCCGGTGACGCTGGAAAGAGCACGGCACTTGTTAAAAGACAGGTTTACAAAGACACAGACAAATAAAACTTGTGGGGGTGGAGGGAGGGAAAGGTGAGAAATTCATTTGATTGCCACAGGCCAGCAGAGCAGCACAGATGGGGTGAAGCGGGCAGGACTAGCCGCTTCTTTCAAAGCAAAGGGCTCTCACCCAATGTTAAACCGTTAAAGCCACAAAGGAAGGAGGCCTCCCCGGTTATTCTGTCAGACACAAAGCTCTAAGACAAATCGGCTAAGCTGCCACTGAAATTAGCTTGGCCCATTCACGGGTGTAAATCTCAAAATAAATAGCGATTAAACCAGCCCCCACCACGGCCCAGATGCAGAGACCAGAACCAGGCTTACAAATGGCATGCCATCCCTTTGCGGGAGACGCGGGGGCCGGCTCCCACAGCCACCGCACCTGCCAGGGGCGACCTGACCCCTCGGGAGAGCTTGAGATTCCCATTTCAAAGGCGCTGCCGAGCTGAAGGAAGTAAATGCAGCCCCAGATGGAGTGAGGAGACGTTGGTAAATTACCTCCCTTTTACTGTGTTTCAAACTTTGACAGGAGGGTGGAGGGTCACACCTATTCCCAAGGCTTTTATAAATACCTTAAACCTACGTCCGAGCTGCCCTCTGACCCTCACCCACTGGGCGGGGGGAGGAAGAACAGAAACCAAACCAACTGAATGAGGTAGTTCAGGTGGGCCACCCAGAGCCTCCTAGAGATCCTGGTTATGGGACGGCCCTGTTACTAAATGTGTGGCAGGCAGCGACACAGCCAGCTCTCCTCAGACGCACAGGAAGCACTGACTCCAAAGTGGTCTGGTCCTTAGGAAAAAGCTGTTGATGGCCAAGGCGTCAGGCACCAAGACGTCATGGGGACTTCCAAAGGGCTCGCCTCGATTTCCTCAGCTGCCAGATAGGGATGCTCAGAGGGAGGGTTCAATCAGATCAACGTGTGCCCCAGCTTGGCTACTCAACATACACGAGGTAAGCTCACATCCGGTGCCAGGACCTGCCAACACTGTAGTTACTGTAACAGAGCGGGGAAGGCTCGAGACGCGGAGAGAAGTGGCCTCAAGAGTGGACAGACTGGGAGCCAGATGGGGCACACACCCCAGCTCTGCTGCCAACTCGCTGGGCGACCGAAGTTACCTGGTGTCTCTGAATTCCCTTTCCCAGCAGCAGCAAAGAGGAATACTAACATGATACAAAGGGAGGATAAAAGTGCCTACCCTCATCAAGTTGTAGCGATCAAATAGATTACTCATCGGAACAGTGCCTGGCATCTATTAAGGACTATATTATTGTTTGCTCTTGGTGCAGTATCATTTTCTACTCCCCATTAACCTCCAGGGCTCTGGTTTCAATCACCTAAACCAATGGTCCTCTTTCGGGAGTGATTTTTTGCCCTCCAGGGCGCACAGGGCCAGGCCTGCAGACAGTTTTGCTGTCAGACTAGGGGACAGCGTGCTACTGGCACCTAGTGGGGGGAGACCAGGGATGCTGCTAATGCCCAACAGTGCACAGGACAGCCTCCCCGAACAAAGAATTATCTTTGGCCCCGAATGTCAGCAGTGCTGAGGTTGATCGGTCCACACAGGGACGAAGCAGGTGTGCCTCTGGAAATGAAGGGAGGAGGCAGGAATGAGATGGGGTAACCCAGGTCAACTGGAGCTTAGCAAGCGTTCAATTAACACGCGAAATTATTTCGAGGACTAAGCTTTTTCAAATACGAAGTGAAGTCAGCATTACCGTGTGGATTAATGAACGCCTGGCCGGCACACAACATACTCTCAGCCGGGGATTGTTAGTAGTACTGGTAAGACCCCTGGTAACTATAACCTCCAGTATGATAGCAAGCAGAACTAAAGGGCTTGTTACCCAAAGAAACACGAGTAAATGATGTTAAAGACATTTTAAAAGACTTAAATATTTTTCAATAAAGTCTTTAGTGTTAAGATGTTTGGGTTGGTGTTTTGTTTTGCTTTTTCAATAATGCATTCATTTACGTTGTACCTGCTCCCAAGAGATCTGCAGTGGCTGCAGAGATGGGTATAACGTACTCCCCTGGAGGACCATAAAAACCAGGCTTTTCTACATATTCTTGAAACAAACTAACCAGCTCGTCCAGCAGAGGGGGTCTTGCTTGGCCGGCTAGCAGAGCACAGCTGGGGACTGCAAGGAACTGAGACAAGGAAGCCTAATTGTAAAGGGACCAAAACCAAAAAATATGCAAAGATAACCATCACAAGAGACCTCAAGCGTTCCCTGCTTAACAGATCAAGTTTAAAAAGGAAAAGGAGAAGCCAGGAGGGGGCCTACAGAGTCCTGACTGACTTGTGGTCCTGCAGAGGCCTGTAGCAACATCACCTGTAAAGTCACTATCTTTATAATTCTGTGTGTTTGTGTGTGCGTGCGTGTGCAGTAAAGATTAATAACAGAAACAAGCCGTAAATTTCACAGGCATATAAAGTTCCTTTGTTTTGAACATGGGATCAATAAAAAAAATAGTTTCCACTGTTAGGAAAATGTCAGTGTTGAGGCTTAAGATAAGAAACATGTTTTAAGTTTTCGTTTTTTAAACACAGCACCTGGGTATGGCAAAAGCAGAGGCGACAGAACACTGGTTTCCCGCTGAGACAGGTCTGGCTCGCTCTCCACCCGGCCAGCAAAGGGCAGGGCCACCCTCACAGACATCTAGGACCATGGCCCATGCCGGCCCCTACCCCCGCCTACTCAATTTGTGACAGACCTCGTACCTGCCTCAACATCTGTCAATGGTACAACCACCCACCACGCTGTTCAAGGCCACTTCAGTTCCTCCTGCCTCGACTCAGCCAGCTTTTCAGCAAGGCCTCTGCACATCCCTCCCAAAATATACCCCGAATCCCTTCACTGACTGCCACCTCCCCAGCTATCACCCCAGTCCAAGTGTTCTCGATGGGGCAATACAGCCTTCAAGGGGCAAAAAGTGGTGCTTAGAAAGTAAACAAATCTTCTTGGATAAAGCAGAGAAACATTCTGGCTTCTTTGTGGCCATCTAGAGAAAATGTAAAATATTAGGCTGGCCAAAATGCCTACAGCATTGGGCATTAGAAAGCTAGCAAGGACGTATTACATTAAGAAAACAAGTCAGTGTATCCACATTTAACACATTTGCATCCTGGCCGGCATGGCTCAGGTGACTGGAGCATCACCTGGCAACCTAAGGGCTGTGGGTTCGACCCTGGGTCTGAGCGTATGAGATGCCTGGTCCAAGTGTATGTGGGAGGCAACCAATCAAAGTTTCTCTCCCACATTAGTGTTTCTCTCTCTAAAGGCAACGAAAGTGTGAGGATAAGAGGAAAATAAAGCACATTCATACTACTTCGTAAAACCAGGTTTCTTCCCCAGGTAACGTCTCCCAAAATTCAGTCACGATCCCAACATCTGACACACTCATGTACAATCTATATACTACTGACGACCAGACTTATATGCACAGACATCACAAGAAGTCAAAGGAACACTGCTAAACTGAAAGAAGCAAAAAGCTGAGCCTGATCCCCTTCCATCCCCAAAAGAAATTACCACCAATGTGATTACACATTTAAAAATCTGAAGGGACAGCCAGTTTTTAACAGTTGTCACCTCTCAGGGTAGAAAGGATCTGCTATTAATTCTATAATATTAAAATTTACAAGGAATATTTTATGCTAAAAAAAATGAGACAAAATTAAATGTCAGTATTGAAGAGCTTCAAAGATAAATGTGAAGCAATGAGAATTTTGTCAGGGCTGAAATTCAAAAGCATGATACATTAAATCAGTCACTCTCCACGGGGACCGGAGGGGTGACTGTGCCCTCCAGGGGCCACGTGACAAGGCCTGGAGACATTTTTGGCTGTCACAATTGTGAACAGGTGTGCTACTAGCACCTAGTGGGCAGAGGCCAGAGATGCTGCTAAGCACCCCGCGGTGCACAGGACTGCCCCCCAGCAGAGTCATCCGGCCCCAAACGGCAACAGTGCCAGCCAAGACCGAGAAACCCCGCTTTAAATCACTCCAGACATTCTCAAAAGCAAAAAGAAGACATCGGGAAATGCTTGTTTCAATTAAGCTCTGAAACAAATGCTAATCCTTTTATAAGGCCATAAATCTTGCCCCAAGGAAGAACTAATAGCCTTTGAAGTCACCAATAATTTAATAAGATTTTATACTTTGATGTGCAGTTCACAAGTGTGGGCTAAAACACATCATTTATTATCTGCATTTACAAAACCCTAGCCTGTGCTAAGCCCTGTTCTGAATACATGAAACATGAGTCTTAGAATTGAATTAGAAAAAAAAAGTCCCTTCCTTCCCGTGCACCCCAACCCTCTGGGTGGGGTGGGGTGGAGGAGGTACTGATTCATGCTAAGCTTCCTCCACTTACAGAACCCTGGAAACGACCTGCCTGTTCAAAGTGCTGCTGTCCAACACAAGGCTCGGTGGCAGAATGTCCCCAAACCGTCTATGATGGGACAGAAATGCTGTGAAGGGTTATTTACTAACTTGAAAAAGTATTCAGAACACAAGGTTAAGTGAAAACAAAAAAACCCTCGCTGAACAGTCTACACCAGACGTGGCAAACAGGTAATCCAGGAACCGGGCAGTTCACACACACATTTGATGCAGCACGAAGCTGTTTCTTCCTTAATTTGAGCCAACGTACAAAAGTCATCTTAAAAAATATTTGAGGCTTCCCTTGAACACCAGAGACCTGGCGACACAGAGCCCCCATTCCCACTTGGCTACAACCAGGAGGAGGAGAGGGCCCCGTGGCCCTTGGTAAAAAAGCTCAGCTCAGAGCGGCACTGCTTGGGAAGTGACACGCGTGCAGGTGTGTACTGTCCTCGGTCATGACGAGAGGCATATTGCTGCTTCAGGTCACCCCAGCCCCTACAGATCCCAGCCTCACTCCTTCCCATGCCTGCGTAGCCCTCCGATTAATCACGCGGCTTATGGACCAACATGGGCAAAGTCCTGGAAACCAGGGGCCGACTGCGGGAGGTGGTGCGCTGTGTGGCTTTAGTCTTTGCAAATAACAATTATTCTACAACAAACACATAATGATTTCACACTAAAAAGGAGTTTGTGAAAACGTGTCCCTTATCCCCAAGCAGTAACCCTAAGCTATAACACTGAAGGGCCGTTAAGCTCAAAGGGTGGTGACCGCCAGGCTCCAGGACCCTATTACGATTAACGAGTTCAACTGGGGTCCCACAAGCAACTACCGACAGAGGCATCCATTCTGGCCGGGAGGTCTAGGTAAAGGGGGAGTGAGAAAAATACCCCAAAAGATAAGCCATTCTGAACATTAAGACAACAGGATTCCAGGACACCACGAGTGACAGGCTTCCGGCTGAACAAAGTGTTTCTCAGGAGGGTAAATCTGGTTCTAAGGATTATACGAAAAAGAAGGGTTTCTAAACTCTCATAAAAGTTTTATGTAATTTAAATTTTATGTTACTGGTTACAAATTTTTCATTGGTTTAACTAATCTGGTTTTTCTGTTCCTGTGGCATTCTTTTTTTTTCTAAACACAGTTTTGGATAAATCACAGTCTTGTAGGACTGTGGGAGCATTTCAATAAATATTCCACAGCTCCCACTAAATGCTGTTATCACTGCAAACAGCAGAGGGCAGTAGCATGCAGTGAAAAGAAAACGGGCTCTACATTCAGGATGTAGGGGTGGGAACCTGGGCACCTCCCTACACTCCTCACAGGAACCTCAACTGGCCTTCCATCAAATGGGGAGACTGGCTCAGTGTCTCTTAGTCTGTAGTAAAGGTTGGCAAACTGACCCAAGGACCAAATCCAGCACACCACCTGTTCTTGTATACCTGCAAGCTAAGAAGGGTGTTTCTTTTACCTTTTTTCAATGGCTGGGGGAAAATAATGAAAAGGATTAATAGTTCACGAAACATACAAAGCCTAAAATATTTACTATCTGGCTCCTAACAGAAAAGAGGGCAACTTGTAAGACTAAAGCAATTGTGAGTATTACCTTCTCTTCCTGTACGCGTGATTAGCCAAATGACCCAGGCACATACCCACGAGGGGACTGTATTTGGAGAAATCTACTAAAGCATCTAAAACCTACTCAAACGATGAGGAATTTTGTCAGGACTTCTGATGGCATCTCAACCTCTCTGCCTCCCGAGGGAAGAAGAAGGAAGACGCGACAGTCGACACGTGATAGGTGTTCCTGCCTTCACGTGAAACCACGCGCCCTGAAACGCGGACCAGGAGAAGCACAGGGGGTTCACGGGCCCACGTGTTGTTATTTTACAAGTTAGGTACTCACTTCATGGGTTTTAGGAAAAAATACCACAAGCAATGTAAAGACGTGAGTTCATACATTTTACTTATTTAGCTTAGGATGAAGCTCCGTCGGAGGCTTGACGTGTAAGAATGTTAATGAAATAGGTGGTACTGAGAGGGGGCAACAAAAGTCCAGGCGACAGTGATCCTGCCCAGTGTCTCTCTGCCAAGGTCACCGCACTTGCTCAACTGCGCACGCGCGTGGGAACGCACGGGCTGGGGAGTCTGGGTGATGCCGCACCCTGTTCTGTTACATGGAATCGCATGCTGGAATCCGAGAGGTCAGACACGAGAGGGCCAAAGGGAAGCTTTTCTAACACCGTCCGCACAAGTTCCGTCGTCCTGGGACAAAGCACTAAAAACCCAGCCGGGAGTGCCTAGGTGCACCTGGCTACCACCAGAACTGGAGAGGCTGCAGCCTTGTTTCCAAGAAGCCACTGGTTCTACTTAGCTCTCTCCTCTCCACCTATAGCATTTTGGGAACAGCTACCAGCAGCACCTGAAAGTAACCAACCAACCACAACCAAGAAGAACCAACACAACCCACACGGGTGGGATGGAGCTCACAAAGAACTGAGTCCTTATCATTTCATCCTCTGGGGCCTTCTGCAGCCTCTTGAAGAACTGAGGCCTCCTCCTTAGGGTTCTGAGTGAAAGGCAGCGGGCGGGGGAGGGAAGGAGGGAGTCTGAAAAGCCACCCAAGGTCATTGCTTTGGCAGGAAGTCTAAGACCAGCAGTCCAACCTATAGGTGTGCTTTATTCATTCTGAAAAATATTCTGAGATATTTTGAGTCTACATTTAATAATGGGAGATTTTACATAAGAACATTTTCATGTAATCAATACATGAAAGAGATCTCTCAGGTCTCTGGAAGAGTGTGAAGATCTAAAGACCATGAGTCCACACTCCTTGCCTGGCAACCAAGGGCTGAAGCCTGAGATGGGGCGTGTGCCCTGGGGTTCACCAGCCCTGTCCCCTCAAATAGTCTCCCCAGCACAGAGCCTGAGGGCTGGTTACCTTTACCACCATGCTTAGCGGGGAAGCTTCTCTGGGCCCTGTCTCTCAAAGGTAGAATAACAAAGCACAAACAGTGAAGGCCATGTTTCAAGAAAAACGAGAGTAAACCTACTTCCTTGTGGAACTAATGGAGTTCTTAAGTATTTAACATACAACAAATACACCTGGGCAGAAAGAATTCAAGGCACCATTAAGTTCTGCACACCCAGCCAGTACCCCTCCTAATGCACACAGGCATTCAATCGGCTACCAGTGAAAGAAATGAGAGCCGTCAGCATTTCTGTAGCCCTTACTCTTCCAGGCACCGTCCTGAGCTCTCTGCACACTGATTCACTTAATCCTTCCAGAACCCCGGGGACACGTCCTACTACCCTCGTGTCACAGGTGAGGAAACTACAGCCTAGGAGGTCAGGTACCTTGATCAGAGCCACACAGGGAGAGGTGGCAGAACTGGAATCTGAGAGCAGTGTCCTCATTAACCACTTCACTGTAGCGAGTCTCAAAAATGCCAGACAACTATTCAACAAGGCGACCTTTACGGAGAGGGACAGCGTGTGGGGAAAAGACTATTATGGGTTACCTTGCATGTCTCTCTGATATTTAAAGCACTAAATGATGTGAGTGCATGATTTGACAGAAAAACAATGTTTCAATTAAAATGAAGTTCTTGAGACAGAAAAAGCTGCTGTGATTCATCTGAGAGGCATCTGGGCTGAGCTTGGAAGGACATCTAGCCACCTCTCTGCGAAACGGCCTGCAGGAACCCAGCTGCGTTGCTCATCTTAAAATTACCATCTGCTCCACTGGCGTAAAACTCCACAAAGCTCCCTCTGGCTCAGTGCTGCTGGCTGGCGTGGGCCCGCCAGGTGTGCACCCATGGAAACCCGAGTCCCGGGGCCTGCCCACCCTCCCCGGCCCGGAGCTGACCTGTGCTCTTATCCAGGAAGTCCATGGACTCCTCGCTGGCGCTGAAGTGGCTCGACATGGTCTTCTTCTCGGGGTCCTGCTCCACGTCGGAGCCCGTGTGCACAGAGGAGTTTGTGCTCATGGGGGAGCGGGGCATATCCGACAAGGAGATCCTGCGGCCGGTGCTCCCGCCCAGCATGGGCTTGCTCATCAGGATCTTGGGGGACGCCGTCATGTCGAAGTTGAGCTTGACCTTCTCCTGCTTGTCTATCCTGGCGGCGCCGGCGCTGGGGTTGCTGGGGTCGAGCAGCATTTGGTACTGGCTGTTGGGCGTGTAGGGCGTCCTGAACGGAGAGTAGTTAAAAACCCCAAACTTCCTGCGAATGTTCTCCACGTACACCTCCATCTCCTGCATTGCACTGTTGAAGATGCTTTTAGTCTTTTTCACAGAAAAAGGAATTTCTTTAGACATGAGGTAGCAATTATTTATCGGAACCCAGGCCCTAGGAGGGCAAAAGAAAAAAGAGAGGTTAAGTCAACTCTGGGCATTTCCAAGATTTTTCTTTTTAACTTTTTCTTTCATAAACGTCATTGTGGTAAGAACACAGGACGTGAGTTCTACCCTCTTAACAAATACGGGAATGGACAGCACAGAACTGCTGACTACAGGCACCAGGCTGCACAGCAGGCAGGTCTCTGGTGTATTCATCCTGTTTCATCAAAACTGTATGCCTGTTGAATAGCGATCCCCCAGTTGGCCTCCCCGAGGCCCTGGCAGCCACCACTCCACTCTGAGGGTATGAATTCGGCTGTTTTAGGGTCCTCATAGGAATGGAATCATGCAGTATCTGTCCTTATATAACTGGCTTCGTTCACTTAGCATAATGTCCTCAAGCGTTCAGCCGTGTCGTGGCTCCTCTTTAAGGAGGGAAAGTGTCCCACTGTGTACACATACCCCATTTCCCTTACCCACGCATCTGTCGGTGGAACGAACACTCAAGTTGTTTTCAGAATTGCTTTTCTTCCTTAATGCAAACCAAACCAGCCTAGTATGCTTGCCAAGATTTTTAAATGCATATTCCATTTTTCTAAAATGACTTGGTTGGAATGGTTAATAAACGATGCACTTAACAAACACGTTCTGTCACCAGGACTGAACATGGACATGAACTTAGCCAAACTATTAAAAGGCTCAATAAACTTAGTCATTTTAAGCCATTAAAAAAATTATAATAACTCCCCTTTGGCTTTGGGTTGGTAGAGAATAACAAAACAGTCACTGCATCCTAGACCACACCTCCCAAGAGAAAATTATTCCCCGATCTCACTCTTCTGCACTTGAACAAGAAAAAGCTCTCTCTTTCAAAACGGGAGTTCTCCATGGGACTAGGAGGAAATGTTGGAAAACCATAACCCTGAATGGAGGAGCGTGGTTTTCAATGTGAAGATAATTCACATGGAAAATAATGAGAAAACGGCCCCTTAGCCCTCCGGGACACACCCTCCACTTCCCAGGCTGGTCCTGCCTTCCCACCTTCAACACCCCACACGCCCGTGTGCCCTGCAGAGCCTTCACGAGAACACGAGCTGCTTTTCTGGAATCAGTGACCCTGAGTGGCTACAGGCAGGAGATGGGCGCACCACTCCCATGCTCTGCGGAAGGCAGAGCCAATCCCGAAACACCCAACGTGTAACTTGGTCACGCTTCATCCCCCAGTCTCGAGCCGCTGTGCCGCTGGGAACCAGGTGGGAGTGTGCTTTCCAAGGCAGCCTTTTGTACTGCACAGCCCACAGACTCAAGCCTGGCGTCCAGTCGTGGGAAGCAAAGAGCGCTGTGAGCAGGAATGGCCCCCACGGCCAGCCTACTGCAAGCCCCACCCATCTATCCCTCCCGGGCACTGTGGTGTAGGAATCTGAGCCCCACTCTACCAAGCCTTTTAAGGTTTCAAAGAGAAACAAAACACGAGCTTCTTCTATTACGTTTTACCCACAGTTTCACAGTCAGCATCTCGTCCCTAGTTTTAGAAGAAAAAGCGGCCCAGGAGAAACAAAGCAAGTGCATGGGGCAGACTTCAGGGCACAGGCTGTGTGCAACTAGACAGCAACATGCCCTAAAACGGAACACCCCAGCGGTGGCTGCTCTCTCAGAGTGCTGGCAATGACCGGCTTCCCGTCCACTCCAGCTCACAGCCGTCTCTCTGCTGAGACCGCAGAACCCCGCCTGCAGCCAGTCAGAACGGCCTACACTCCATTTATTACAATGGGGTGAGCGAGAGACTGGGCCAGACTGGATAGATCTGAGGATCACTCAGGATCCCCAGGGCTCTCTGTAGACAAGTGACCCCCCTGGCCTGAGCCAGCCTCAGCACTGCCGCTGACAACATGGAGGAGGAGCCTCAACCTGGAGTGGTGACACGGGGAGCAAAGGAAACGCCCCAGTCCCAGCACCACCAGGCACTGTTGAGCCCGGTGGTCACGGTGACTGTGTTTCCCCCACACTGCCGTCTGGTATCGGGGCCTTACCTTTTTCTTCCCAGGTTCTTAAGTGCCTTCAATGAAGTTGCTTGGCAAGTGATTTCAGGAAAGTGAGTGTTTCTTTTCCTTTAAGCAGGCCCAGGAAATATTCAAAGGAAAATTAGATTTGCTTAACAACAGAAAGTCTGTGGGGGCAATGTCGTGGGGGGCCACAGAGTCACACAGGGGAGCTAGTATTACACTTTCTAGCTCTGGGCCTCAGCTTTGTCATCGGGAAAATGGGCAGAAAGGCAGCTTCTACCAAAAAAGCGCCTGCCACACAGTCAGCGCTCAGTTAATGCTGGCTCAGCAGGAATTTAACAGAATGTTTCCTACAGTTTTATATAATACTGTGCGTGTCTATGAAATAAAACAGAAAAATCAAGATATTTTAAAGGACAAAAGGCATGAGATGGGACTCTTCAGAACATGCCTTGATTTGCACGAAGCGCCTTCCCTGGCCCCAGGACTTACTAGCTTGACAATGAACATGGAATGGTCTGTGCCATTTCTCATTCTACTGTCTTCATCGGTTTCACTAACACCTGTCCCAGCTCATGTTTTGGCTCTACAACCCCAAAGCAAGCTCCCTGCGAAAGAGCACGTTCCCCTGCTTGCAGCCTCGCTGGAGTCTCCCGGTCTTGCTCCTGGGTCTGACCCAGAGCAGGCTGTGGGCAAACAGCCCGCATTCTGCTTGAAGGACATCTCTGTAGAGGGACGGACTCTCACCCTTTTAGGAGTGGCTTCCCCCACGGCTGTCAGGGACTCCCTGCCCAAGGCCATTGAAACATGCCTGCAAGGCCAACATATTGCCCCTGCACCGCTGTGGGTGTCCGTAACACCTTGCCCAATGCACTTCCTTCACACAGAACAAGCCCAGCAGCTCAGCACATTCCCTCCGAGGGGACAGAAGACACCAAGGGGGCTAGGGAAAACCTCACGGACATGAGACTGGTGCTGCCGTCTTTTTCCCAAATGTAGGGGCCCCGCGGGGAGGGCAGCATGTGGAAACAGAGCCAGCACAGCTCGTGCCCCTAAGCCACCTTCAACGGCTGTCAGTAGGAGTTAAGAGGTCCGTGCAGAGTGGCTCAGCTAAAAGCAGAATCCAAGACTCTAAGGGCCTGGGAACACTGGGTGCATTGGGTCTATGTCCTAAGTCTATCCTACTGTGTTATACTATAGGGTAAGAATAATCCAGAATCATCACGAAGGTTATCACCGAGTCTTCTAATGAAGAGGCAGGAAGAGATACAACCTGCCACTGACTCCGCTTGTTCTTCAAAAAAGCCAGATTCCTGACAACAGCCCACGGGATCTGTGGGCTGACCAACCCACCCCCTAACCCCGTGTCTTTTCATCCTCCGCTCCCCCATCCGGTAACGGGTCCTGGCCCTCCTGAGTCTGAGCCTCTGCTCTCTCCGGCCCCTCTACCATGTCTCCGCTGGGCCCCGCCGGTACCTCCTGACCAGAGACCCCGTGCCTGCTCGTTTACTTGTACAGCATCTGTATTCCCCACCAGGATGTCAGCCTTTTCAGGGGCAGAGACAGCGTCTTCCGACCCAACCCTAAACCCCCAGCACCCAGCACACAGCCTGGCTGGCCCACAGCAGGCACCAAATACATACTTCTTTGGATGAACAAATAAAAGAATTTTTAAAAGATTTCCAACAAAAAAGGTCAAAATCAAATAAAGGGTAATATTGTACCTCCTAGCAAACCCACGATCATCTCGGCTACCTTCCACTCCGCCTCCCGACACTGCACGGCCTGGGCTCCTAAGTAAATGATTTCGTAGATTACTTTGGAATTCACTCTTTTCTTTGGTTTGCAAGATGACAAGTAAAAGTTAACAAAGAGAGCAGTACTTCAGATCCCGGTGTTGTACAGAATTATAAACGGTACGTTCGGTATGTTCTGTGGCTGTGTATATGTAACACAGGGCCCGGCAGAAGTAACGCCTGCTTAAGTGTGGTTGGTCAGGTAATAAATAGCACGGGTGTGATAATTTATAGTTTTAATTTGAACATTTCACCTAACATGTCATAGGGTGTGCTTGAGGGTGATATTGTTATGTGAGAGATTTACATGCTTACGATTTTGTAATGAAAGATTCTATAATAAAAAGGGGGCGTAATTTGTGCCGGACCCTGTGTTTAGCATTATGTCTTAAATAGTCTCCCCTCCACGCTCCCGCACTTTGTCAAACTGCTTGGTGAGGCTTCCAAAGGGCTTTTGCCTTTTTAAATCATGACTTAACTTGTTAAAATGGAGCTCAGGTATTAACTGCTGCTCATCTCGGCCTACCTGTCGTTCTCAAGCACGCGGGGGGGCTGGGCTCTGAAGGGAACTGCTAATCGCTGCAATAATTTACTTGGCTGTGAGCAAGGGAAAGGGGAGGGCAGAAAGGCTGGGAGGGAGGGCTCACACCTGTCAAAATAGCAGCCCCTTATAATTTCCCATTTTTGCTTCAGAGAAAAGGAACAGGGGGGAACTACCCTGCACCATGATAGGGGATCCATTTACTGGTAATCTGGGAAAATGCCTCCGATCCCTGAGAACATTATTTTCAAAACCAATTAGCACAGTGGTTTGATTTACTCCAGAAAAAAATTTAAAAACATAAAATAAAAAGAACAGCAGCATTTACAACAGCCATGGAACTTTATTCCAGTGCTGGTTTCACCAACAAAAGCAGGAAAGCAAGATTCTTTTCTAATATACCTGGAACACCTGCAGCCCGCACACTCCCAGGCCGGACACAGCCCAGGACAACATCTTTCACCCCCTGGGCACGCGATCACCGGCTGGCACCGGGATACTCAACAAAATGGCGGCCACCCCCTGGCGCCCCCTCGTACCCACCGGTGTAGCAAAGGTTCGGTGAACGCTACACGTCTGTAGCCCGTGTTTAACTCCCACCTGTCGTGTTGTCCAAAGAAACGGGCATCGACCTGCCCATCTTTATCCCTCAGAGCTTTTGCAGGCCAGAATGGGAACCCCTTCAGTTTTGCCCAGACCAAGGGATGTGGATTGCTCTAGGAAGAGAAACACAAAATGCAAAGTCCGTATGTATTTGACAGCACGAGACACACATAAAGCTTGGGGTTTGGGGATAAAGCAAAATAGAGGTGATAGAAGCCACCAACTGCAAAAGAACCGTTTCACACGGTCTCCCCAAGTGGTGTTCCCCAGGAGGGGTGTGGCTAGTAGGCCAGGGTGAAGGTGGGAGTGGGGTTAAGGGGTGAAACCAAGAACTGGACACTGAAAGCTCTGGGCTTGAACCCCGGTTGTGCCGTCATTACCTGGGTGGCCGGGAACAAGAGACTCTACCCTTCTGTGCCACCCAGAGAAGGTAACCCTCACAGCCTCTGTTAGGTGGGAGGATTGTACCTTATAAAGAGATTGTATAGAGGGCGGGATCAACCGCACTCATTCTTTAGGGAGGGCTACTCAAACCCTGAAGACTGAGGTGGTAATCCCCAACTGAGGTGGTAATCCCCAACAGCAGGAAGAGACCTGAACTGCGTTCTCATTCTCAACTTTACTTGCCCCATCCTGTCCCCCAATACACTCCACTACCACCTCCAGCTCCCTCCAAAATTCCACTTCTCCCCGGAGAAGACCGTTTGGAAAATGCAGATCTGTGGGGAAAACAAGGGTGATTTTCCTCCCTGGACCACCCCCATATGCCCATGCATGGAGAGATAATGGACTTAATCCAAGGGGGCAGAAGGAGGTAGTTCCCAACCTCTTAAAACAGACTGGTGAATGACACGTCCATGTGCCACCCCTGCCTCTATCGACATCGCTTTGGCACATCCTCGCTCTCTCCGAGGGGCTTCCTTTCACACTGAACCCTATAGTCTGCCCAGGCTAATAAACCCACTTCCCACGCTGCCTCTGACCCACGAACTTCCAGCCAAAGAGGGTTCTCCTACCTGTGTTACCTTCACCCTGCCATGGTTTTTTTTTTAATGATTTTTATTTTATTTGTTTATTTTTAGAGACAGGGGAAGGGAGGGAGAAAGAAAGCAAGAGAAACATGGATTGGCTGCCTCTCACACACCCCCAACTGGGGACCCAGCCAGTAACCCAGGCATGTGCCCTGACCGGGAATCGAACCAGCAGCCTTTTGGTTTACAGGTCAGCATTCAATCCACTGACACCAGCCAGGGCTCTACTGTAACTTTTATTGGAAAAACAAATTATTTAAAAATTTCATCCGAAGTTTGGTTAAATAAGCCACCCAGAGAAAGCTTTCTTGGGTAACCAGCCATCCAGGCATAGGGCTCAGGAAAGGAGGGGAAGAAAATCCAACTTACACAAGGCTCACAAAACCAGTTATCCCGTTTTTGGCAAGCAGCTAAATAACACTCTGGACAAACTTCGATTTCATTCATCTATAAAGCAACACAAAACAGAAAAAAAACAAAGTTAGAATGTGGCATCCTAGGGGCCTTACATTTCTAAGCCCTCAAGAAATGCAAGATGACACTGGCAAATAACATCAGCTGAACGAAGTCACACCACGGGGTCACGTGTCACCATCCCCAACACGCCACCCAGGCCAGGCCGCCACCCTCTCTCTCTGAGACATGTCTCCCAGCTTCCACTATGGTTCACTCCCCATACAGCCTCAGCAGCCAGAGCCACCTTCTACCAACACAAACTCGATCTTGTCCCTCCGCTCAGACCAGGGGCTCTCTACCGGGGCATTTAACACCTCCAGGAATGTTTGGCAACTTGGCCGTGTCTGGAGACAGGTCTGGTTATCACACCTCGGGGCCAGGAGGGCCAGCCGCAGATAGGGATCTGTGATGGACAGATGTGCAGGACGGTCCCCACAACAAAGAATCCTTCAGCCTCAAATGTCAGCAGTGCCAAGATTGAGAAACGAACAAGGAAATCTAAACGCCCGATCAGTTCCTTCAAAGCCAGGTGTGGTCTGGCCTCGACATACCTGTCTGAGCTCCTCACTGCCCCCCGGCCACTTGGGCCACCACACGCCGTGCTCCGTGTCCCTGCATCTCCACTCTCCCCACCCAGAGCAGTTATTAACACCATGGCGCCCTGTGTTACCGACACCAGTCTGAAAACTCTATTACTGACTCTCTGTCTTGAGAAAGTACATCCCCCAAGGTATCATCATGACTTAGAACCAAGGGCGCCGGAAGCTCCATCGCAGATCTGAATTCAGACCCCACTATTTCAGAGAGGAAGAAAATGAGGCCCCAAGAAGATGTCAAGTACCATGGTCTCGGTCTCACTGCGGCGAAGTGGCAGGGCCAAGATGTGAACCCAGGCAGTTGGGCTCCAAGCTCATGTGCTTCACCACTGCCCTGCAGTTGCCACACCTTCCTGTCACCGTGGGGTTTAACTGTCATCTCCTGCATCACGTAAGGTGCCAAATACATAGTGGGTGCTCAGTTAATTATTAACTATTAATTTTATAATTATAATTCGTAATTATAATTGAAAAAGGAATGCTGGGATGTAGTACCTTTTTCTACCCAGTCTACTTCTCTTCTAAATGTACTGGGCAGAACACAGTGGGAACAGCAGGTCCAGGACAGCCCCGGCCTTGCAGCCCGTAAGGCAGCAGTGTGCTGCCAACAGGTAGATTCCGAAATGCCAGACAGAGAGTATCTGGGCTCAATAAAGTCCACCTCGGGGCACCCCATCAATTAAGAGCCTATGCTTCAGCTCCCAAATCCAGGGAAACAAATGAGTTCCCAAGGGGGAAACAACTGAACAAGTCACCCACACGAATCACCAAATTGCCCATTAACAGTTATCAAAAACAGCCCGTGATGGCTCGTCATCAAAGGCAGGCAGACCAGAATCAGAGCGGACGGCCCTGTTTGTACTGGTCACACTGTGTTTGTACCGGTCACACTGTGTTTGTACTGATCGCACCGACTGAGGGGAAACCATGCGTGCGTGTACTTTTTCCAGTTAGAACTTCAGTGTTGGAAAGAACACAGAAAAGCCACTCCTGTCCGTTCCAGGCTGTTGTACAAACTGCTACAGCTTTTCCAAAAGACAATCAGGAAGTACCTAATGCCTCGGCATGCTTACCGCCTTGGACCTGGTAGGTACCTTTCTAACAATTATACTAAGAAAACCATCAGAGCAGCCATGAAAAATTCTGTTCTTCCTGTGTGTTTAGTTACCTAGGAAGACCCTCCAACTAAGTGGAAAATGTAGACTGTAAAACTCTATGTAGACATGAACGTATCCTAAGATATCCAAATGTTTTCCTGATGAATATATGAATGAATGAAAGAAAGAAAGGGCACAGACAGGGTGAAGGCCATTCCATCTCGGGTTTTTACAACAGGGATCTCATACACAAAGCCTTCCTCGTCCCACACCTGCCACCCGCCTGTCCCCCAACCACTCACGCCGCAGGGCGCGCAGCCTAGCAGGTCTGATTCATACACACCATCACACCGCCCGGTATTTGCAAGAGGGACAGACTCTCCAGAACAACTGTGCTGCTCTCTGAGAGAGACTCCGGACCTTTCCCCAAATAATGTCAACAACCAGCCATCTTCTGCAAGAAGCCTGAAGAGGACGGGACTCAATGTCACAGGCTCAGGGGAGAAGAAATTATGAACTCTCTCTATGCCCCCAAGAAAATTCGGCATGTCCAGTGCTTGACCATGACTCAAAGCTAAAAATAAATAAATGGTCATTTCCACTCCTTTAGATCATGGCTAAGGTAAGGGTGCCCTCTAGCATATTGAGGGGTCCCCTCCTTCTTGCTGTTTCTTTTCCTTAAAGAGAAGGGGAGCTGTCTGTGCCTCAACAAGTTCTAAAACCACTCCAGCCACCCACTGGGAGATTCTGCACAAGGAAACGTCAGCCACCCAACCCTCCTTCTGGATGCGTTGAAAACACAACCATAGAAACACATACCTCGTGCTCACAGATTTTGATAACTACTTTTGCTATTTGCGTCAATTTGTGATTTCCTAAGGGAACAAGAAAATAAGATTAATTCAAATGAAAATGCATAACACCCAACCCTGGGACTGTACTTCTAACAACCTTTCGACTTGCTTCCCCCCCTTCCCCCCCCCCCCAGCCCCCAGGGGATGAAGCTTTGAAAGGCGGAAAACCTTCTAATCCCAGTTCAAATCCTTTGACTTCTCCCATGAATGCCTGCCCACCTTTAGTGCCTGGACCTCATCTTTTCTGAAACTGAGCCATTTGTGGGGCTTCCCTTCAAGTCATGCATTAATATTTGAAAACTATTAATTTTAAAGGCTCAAGTTGCTAGAAAGGAGGCCTACTCCACCCATTGTCCCAAATTCCAACCTAAGAAGGCATTTAATTAAGTAGCTCTGCTGCACCCAGGGCTCCAAAATACATTTTCCTGTTAACGCCTCAAGAAGCCATATTGGAAGCAGGTATGAACATTCCCATTTCATTAATGAGTAAGTCAAGGCCCAGGAGTCATTGCTTCCACAAGCCCACTTTGCTAATGAGTTAAAGATGGCCCCAGATCTAACTCTAAATCCCTCACCTTTGCACTAAAGCAGAAGACAAAAGGGTCAGAAAGCCACGTTTTCTTTGAATATTACCTATTTACAGAAATTGTGTGTTTGTTGGCAAAAAGATTTCACACACATATACATGTAACACCCAGATTTCTGGCTGGCCTTGAAAACTCAGAAGATCTGAGAACTCTGTCTCCAAGAAACCACGGGGTATCTAGAGGCAAGCCCGCCAGACCAGGCAGGAGGAGTTCCCCGTTCTCCACAGTCTCCTGCTGTCCCCACAGTCAGTGCCTACCCCGGCCTGTGCTCTGTGTTTCTCCAGACAGTTCTCATTCACTGGTTCATGTGTTTGAGTCTATAGTCTTTACACGGTTCTCAAGGCCTTGACTCTCTTCCCTCCCTGCACCCCAACCCTGCTACAGAGAGACACATGCACAACACGTGCTTTACACAAACGTCTACCCATTCATACACCCATTCATACAGCTTTCCTTACACGTTACTGAAAAGTCTGTGCTAGATCCAAGCGTATGCCAGGAACAAGACAAGGTGTCTGCCCTTAAAGAGCTCACGTGCATCCTGGTGAGGGAGTCAAACAGATAAAACCAGTACCATCCAGAAAGTGTTGTCTGTGCTGCCACAGGAAGCACAGCTACTGTGAAAGCCCCTACCAATAGCATACGATTGGTCTTTTCACGAGACCTGAGAAGCTAAGACTGAAGAATAAGAAAAAGCCAGGAAGACAAAGAGGTAAAAAGATTGTCCCAGCAAGAGACCAGAAGACCTGGGGACAAGAGGAGCAGGACCTGGCAGGTCACGAAAAGATCAGTTGGCCAGAAGGTAAACAGAGAGGACTGTGGGAGAGAAGTTGGGGCAGTGGGAAAGGTGCCAGGAGGAGATCTTTCTGTCCAGAGGCTCATTCCTCTAAACTCCCAAAAACACGACTGACAAAACTGTACCCAGAATATAAAGCTCCCCAACAATAATAATAAAACACAAAAATCCAATTTTTTTAAAGGAGGAAGAAATTTTAAAAAGTATTTTACCAAAAGATATACAAATGATTAAGAAGCACATAAAAAAGATACTCAATATCATTAGTCATTAGAAAAGGGCAATTTAAAACCATTACAAGCTAATATTTCATACCTTCAAGAATGGCTAAAATTAAAAAGACAGACAATCCCAAGTGTCGTCAAGAACGTGGCCAGGCAACTAAGACTCATACACTCTGCTAGGAGTGCACAATGATACAACCACTTCGCAAAAACAGTTTGGCAAAAATTCTCATAAAGTCAAATACGAATTCAATGATCTAGCAATACCACCCTTGGGTATTTGCCCAAGATAAATGAAAACCTAGGTCCACACGAAGATTTATACAAGAATGCTCACAGCAGTGTTTGTTTTAAACGAACACACACCCGGGAACAAGAAGGTGACTAAATTGTATGTCGATGAAACAAACAAACAAAAGCACTCAGCAATAAAAAGGAGCGATACACACAACATGGATAAACCCCCAAAAAATATTATGCTGCCTTAGAGCAGCCGGACACAAAAGAGTGCAATTCGATCTCTAAGACTCCATTTAAATGAAAGTCTAGAATATGCAAAACTAACCTACAGTGACAGAGAACAAAAAGGAGGGTAGACTACTGGAAAAGGGAAAGTAGGAATATAATAGGATCATGAAAACGTTAGTCTAGATCTTATTGGGGTTGTGGTTACCCGTAAAATCTGTGCTTTTTATTTATTGTATGTAGTTATTCCTTCGTTACAATAAAGTTTTGGTTTTGAAGGAGAAGTAGCAGCATCACAGAGCCACGAGCCAGTTTGGATGTCAGCTCATACTTAAAATACACGTAGTCACTGGCCCCTATTCCCAAATGTTAGCAGTCTATACACAGTATTCTGACACTGGCCCTGATGCATGAAAAAACAAGCCAGATCTGTTATGCAGGGTGGAAGAATGGGCAGCACACCCCGCACACTCTTTTGTTGGTGCTGTCTGAGCCACTCACCCCCATTGTAAATGATGCAGTTGTGCAGAATCCACTTGGCATCGGCCAGGAAGGCTTCTGTGCAGCCGTACATTTTCTTCTTAGCGTTCTGGGGACAGAAGCCAGGGCATAATCACCAGTGGGTCTCCACAAGCCACAGCCGCTAACACCTGCGTCCCTCACGTAATTGTCTTAGCAGTCATTTGCCAAATTAATTAATGCTTTTACTCATTTCCCAAGATGCGATCATAGTTGAGATCTATAACTCTATAAAAACGCATTCATTGAATTTATCACGCTAACTTGAATTTTCTCATTTTACGGCAGCTGTCTTTTATCAAGCAGCTTATTCCAATGAACCAGGACATTATATATACATATTTATGTATTTATTGTCACTAGTAATAGTCTCCCGTAAGCCCCATAATGGAGAACTCAATGAAGCCGTCATTATCATCCCCGTTTTATAGACGGGGGGCCAAGACATGGCAATGTTAAGAAAAGTATCCAGAGTTCCAAAGCTATTAGTTTGTGAATTCCAACCTTGTTTTCTCAATGCCCTTTTTCTGGAATGCCACGAGGGTATGTGCCATTTTCCAAAAGAAGGGTAGATTTCTTGTCTGGGGGGGGTCATCTGTCCTCAACCACGCTTTCTTGACCCAGATTTTGGGGCCAACAATGTGAAAATCAGCACCAGAATGTCGTGCACAATCTTAAGGGTTACAAGTGTAATTTCCAGCACGGAGATTCAGCATGAGCTCCTAAAACACCTTCGGGCATTAAAGAAATATCCTTATCGGCAGAATAAATCAAGTTCTGTGAAGCCATAAATGTATTGCTAATGTGAAGGTTTCCCAGACACTTAATCTCCCCCTCTTCCCTCCTGGGGCCCTCATTAGCACCTCTGAAACAGGGAGAAGAGGGGGCAAGACTCAGATCATTAATTCTCAGAAGCTATGACTTTTTCAGATAAAGAACTAGAACCGCGAGCAAAAGTGATTATTTGCAGTTCATCAGTGGACTTCAACACTCCATCGCCACCCTGGAAAGAATGGCACAGAAGAACTCAAGGGATAAAAGTGCTTCCATCCCAACAAAAATGGTGCAGAGGAAATGGAGAAAAACCATCTAACTTGAGATGGGGCACGAAAAAGGAGGGAGGATCCTGAGTCGTCGCGACAACTGTGGGCTACAACGATGAGGTTCTTGGGAGGAGGCCGACCTTTTCCAATGTGCAGAGGTCCATGGGGTGGAAGATGTATTCTGCGTAGTCGGGATGCTGTTCCAGAGGAACAGGCTTCTGGAATGCGTCTGTCTACAGAGGAAGAGATGGATACACAGATGCAAACTCATCCCTGCTGTGGAAGGTCAAGCGTTAAAGCCAACAAAGCCCTTTAAAGATGGAGACACATTTTCGGGCAATACGGTTCTAAAAGTTTTCAAAACGAATGATCTTGAGGAGTTTCAAACCGGTTCTCCTTCTAATTCTGTTTATCAAAAATCACTGGCACCCCGTCATGGTCTGGTTTCATTTGTTTCCTTTTCAAGATATATGCAAAGACTAGGTCCTGTCCTCTCACACAGAGTGGGGCAAAAGTGGGTTTGCACTTGTTCAAATGAAAAATGACACACGAATAAACTCTGTGCTTCGCGTATTCACAACTGTAGACACACTTTGGCCCCACCCTTTAGTTAAGACTGACAAAAGCTCTATGAACTCTGAATGAACACTGCAAAAATGCCCATAATCCAAACTGAACGGGGGTGAAGTTGGGCGGTATCCAGGGATGATACACCAAATAAAGTTCCCCTAAGTACCAACAGGTAATTTACACGTGGGGGAAAATTTGAACAGTGAGACTTTGCTCCTCCTTTGAGAAGCCAAATTACCTTCAGCATAGGAACTGTGTAAAAGTTCTCCATCTTGATCCATTTTCTTAAGCCCTACTTGAATCAGCTGAAAATGTAAGGCTGGTTTGTTTATGGATGTTGCTTACTTATGAATAAAAAATATAAGAGATTTCATTCAACACCAAAATATACTCAAAGCGAGGCATCCGAATGGGTTACCATTTGCAATCATCGAGCCCTTTCATCCAAAATGAAAGTGTGGTCATTTTAAGTTTAAAAGATGCTACCACAAAATCAACAACTTTCTGCTCTGAATGATTTTGTATCAAACAATTTATGTGAGAAACTAACACCCTCTCCAATTTCTCCTTTTTTTAATAAACTGACTCTTCTTTTTGTTAACAGTCCTCAGCAGATGAAATTCCGCCTATGAAAAGCAGAAAGTAATTCCTTGTCACTCAACATATGAAACTCCACAGGTTTAAAAAAGTGTGTCTTTTTAACCAAACTGAGGCAATATGCCCTTGCTTCCACTGACAGACATTTTATTAAAGAGACAGCTAGGGTCCCAATTTAGCAATACCCAAATGGTATGCTCTGGATCTTTTTCATCACTGTATCAAATTTCACTATATAATCTCTAAACTGAAGCTTACTGTTTGAAGGAAAGTAAACCACATTGGCTACTAAATACCCTGAGATTCTACATTTCTATGTAATCATTTGACTTAGAAAGCAAACTCTGAAGATTTTCAGAAAGGGTCACTACTGGTCTATAGGGTGCCTGTGTGCCAAGCAGAAAAAGAGAACTCCATCCTCAAGTTTCCGGAGGGAAAATGTCATAATATGTCAATTACATTGGCATCACAGACTGGTGATTTTTAGAAGAAAGGCATTTTACAGCCATCTTCCTGAAAACTGTCACAAAAAAACTAAAACCACCGTGGCTACGATCAGACTGGTCCTCGGGAGGGAAGGACACAGCCTTCCGGCTCAGCGTGGCAGCCCTGCTTTCGCGGTACATGACATCTCACTGCCACACTGAGGGAACTAACAAGCTCTCACCCTTTACAGAAAACCTTGCTGGTTTGGTTTTACTTGAAGGCTCTGTCACCGGACCCTGACTATAAATAAACTGGGTTGTACTCAGCTTTCTCATTGCAATGCAATTTTAGTAACTCTCGTGGGAAGGCATAAACTTCCCCTTACCCGATACGGTATAAGGTTGCATACATAACCAATCAGAACTTTAAATCCCCCTCAACTTTCTACTATGTGTCATTTCCCAATTCAAGTCCCCGAGGACACAGGGCGCTCACGACAGAGAACTGCCTGCTGTCACACTTGCATTTCACTTACGGACACCTGAATTCGGGCCTGTAAGAAGGGCTACGCACAGGTGTCTGAAAAGCCAAAGCTACATGGAGTAAGATGTTAACAGAGCCAAAGTCACTGCTTCCATGGCCGCTATGCCAAGAGGCACCGTCTCCTTACCCCCGGCTGTTTCATCTTCTGGATGGCGAACTTGAGCAGGTAGGACAGCTGCTCGATGGTGAGCATCGTCATGGCTTTGCTCTGGGTCTCAATGCACTCTGCGACCGTGATCTTCTACAAGCCAAACCACACACGTCCGGTTAGGGAGAAGGCTCCTTTCCACCTCCTGAGTGCCCTTTCCTCGGAATTTTCCCATAAGCTCACGCATAAAAACTAACAGCCGAAGGAGACTAGCTGTTTCGCTGGACAGGGCCTCCAGGCTTACCAGACGGTGGGCCGGATGGATCGGTGGATGAAAGTCAGAAGCACACCGATCCATCGATGACCTGGTGAGAAGCGTTTCTGTGCTCACGAAGGTGACAGAATCTGAGAAAGAAGCGACGAGGCTGGGACCTGAAACTCGTCATTACAACAACCTTGGGTCTCAAGAAGGGGGGGGGATGAGAATAGAGGCCACGGAGGGTCTCAGGGTGATCTCTTCACCTCATGAACCAGCATGAGCTCAATGACGTCACTGCCGGAATGGGACAGTCTTCACGGTAGAAGACCCCAAGGGATGGTAGCGAACTAAAAATAAGCATGACTTAATTCCGTCACCACCGATGCGAACCCACTCGGGACGTTCTGGCAAAGTGCGCGAGAAGCATCATCTAGCTGTCTATCTCCACGGGCAATAAATGTCATTTTGTAAGGGAAATTCCCACCAAGGAAGAGGCCCAGAGAATCGTCGGAAACCGGATGCTGCTCTGTGAAACTGGGGTGGCATCTCAGAGCTTCAGGGCCCCTAAGTAGCAACAACAACAAAAATAGCAAAGTCTGATGCTCTCAGGAAACACTCGAACCATCTGTGTAGAGAGAATGCTGAGAAAAGCTCCCTCCAGTTAATTTGGATTTCATTTCCATTCTTCCTATGTCTGGATCCCCCAAAGAGAACTTTCGAGGAAAAGGGCAACGCAAGAGGCGCTCTGAAGCTGAAAACAGTGAATGACTCAAGTCTCTAACTGCTTGGCCATCAGAGCCTGAAAGGGCTGGTCTTCTCAGCTGACTGCCCTACCAACTCACCCAGAAGAAAACCGGGGCTTGAAACCTTAGACACGGCACGCCTGTTTGTTTGAATTCCTGTTTGTTTCCAGGTAACTTATCCGTGGAGAGCACTTGGACGGCATGCTCAACCGTCACTCACCTCCTCTGTGCCACACCCCCAACCCCTTCTCTCTTGGCAGTGCCTGGTTCCCACAATAGAGACTGAAAGTGCCAGACATGCATTTTTCAAGCCTTTTTTTTTTTCTGGCATTAGGACCAGTGATCCAATCCTGACCCAGGAGCCCAAGGGCAAGTCAGCTGGAGGCTGAGAGCAAAGTCCTTCTGCTTGACAAAAAGGGATGTGAAGAGAGACACTCCTACGTGGGGATTTTTGTCTCGCCACATGTGATAAAATCCCCAGCAGCCATCTTAAGGCCACACAGGGACACATGGCCTCAAGGATGGAACAGGAAGAGTCCACTCTGGCCTGGCCCCGCTCTGGGATTTCCTCACGCATGATAATAAACCTCTACTGTTGCAGCCGCTGTTCTTGAAGACCTAGGATCTGCAGCAAAAGCATCCTCTCGGAGCCACTATCTTTTTTGCGAAATTATTAAGTAGTAATTTTACAGAAGGGAAGGATTGGCCAAGACCAAAGCAAACAGGAAGGCTCCAGGGAAGATGGAGAAGAGCTAGGGCAGGCTCCAAACAGGAGGGTGCAGCCGAACCGCAGAGTCCCGGCCACCTCTCCGTGGAAGAGTCACCCAAAGAGAGCCGGACGCAGAACACCACTGAAAGGTCACCGTCCTCTTGAGGGAATGTCTGATCTCTTCTATTTCTTACTTGTCTCTTTTACCTACACAAAAGCAATACCATAGATACCATCCTCTGGCTGGCTTTTTCCCACTAACAACATCTGGGAGAACATGTCATTCCACCCCTAGAAAGCTTCCCTTATTTGAGATCTAATTCCAGGATACCTTTGAACCCAAGTGACATTCCATATTAGGTAATTTTGTAGATGACATTCTTATTTTCAGCACTTTGAAATTGTATCCTACTGGATGTCACCAAGAATAGAAGACACCTCAGAATCGTGGAAACCACAGTGATTGTTTCAATGCAGAGTGTTTAGACTCTGCTACAAATACATACAGCTTGCCCTTCACTCTGCCAGTATGCTTCTCTGCCTACGGTCCTGAACTTGCAGCCGTCTCCGCCTTGGGGGGCCTCCCCCCACCCCGTCCCTTGGCTACATGGCTCCTCCTCTTCCTGTCTTTCTCAAATCTTAGTAAGGCTTCCTGGATCTCTTCATTTAAAATGGAAACACCTTGCACCCTCCTCGTGCCCTATTCCTCAACCTCAACTGGATCCACTTTCACCAGAACACTCTCCTTCTAACACACTGTATGTCAGCTTAACTTACTCCGGTTTTTGTCCTTTCCTCCTGAAAAACTATGATCCGTGCCTCTTTTTGTTTACTGCTGATTCCCTAGCACCTAAAAAGCACGCAAGAAATCGCTGCCGCCTGCGTAAAAGCGTCAGATGGCAACCGCATGGAGCACACAGCCAGAGCTGGCCCTCCTCGCCCGGCTCCTGCCGATGGGCCAACGATGTAGCGGGAGAGAACCTCCAAGAAGTGGGAGAATAGCAAGAGAGCTTCTCAAAATACGTGAAGATTTGTAAGTTAGCTTCTGAAATGTTCGCTACAAGAGAATCAGAGAAGGCTGCAGATCTCAAAGGGATCCAAAGACCCACAAAGAATCAAAAATAATATTCAGTGCGATTGTCTTTCCCAGAGGTCACACTGCCGGTGTTGGTCCCAGAAGCAGGGGGACCAGGATAGAGCAGGTGGAAGGCAAGACATTTCTCTCTGCCCTGCATGTGGATGACTTGAAGAGTTAAAGACAGAAGGGAGAAAGAGCCAGGAGAAGACACGAGGCAGACAATGCATTCATTCACCGAGAACTAACCTCACATTCAGGACAAAACCAGTCCCCCTCTGGTTCCGATGTCAGTCTCAGACACTTAGCGTGATAAACCCGGGGACAGAGCTCACAGCAAAGGACTTGGCCTTCCCGGTGACAAACCCAGCAGTAGAAATCATTCCGTCCATCCTGCGGTACAACATCAACAGGGTCTGTGGTGAGTGGCTGCTTCATATAGTAAAACGGACCATGTCTTAGTTCTGACTGAAATGTAGGCAAGAAAGACAGGTTTGGTTTCAAAACAAATGTGCATTCTCAAAGGGAATTTGAACAAATACATCAATAGCAACAAAAGAAAAGCACAGCATTTCATACATTCATTAAAAAGCCATCTGGGTTATTCTACTAAATACAGGGTTTACAGATCATTACACATTAAGGTTTTTTTCTTCTATTTGAAGAGGACACAGATTGAAAAGCTGCTGTCTAAGAGTTACTAGGCAGCCCTGTAGCAAGACAGCACAAGGCTACAACTAAGGCGTACCCAGGTTCGAATGTAGCTCTGCCAGCTGTATTTTAGCTACATGACGCCGGGCAACTCTCTTAACCTCTTAGCTTCAATTTTCTCATCTGTAAAATGGGTATAATATTTAACTTCATGGTATTATGGTTGGGATTCAATGGGACGATACGATGTATATGCATTTAACAGAGTTGTCGATACTAATATTGTAGATATAGTTACAAGCCCAAACGATGGTGAGTCTAAATGTACAAAGCCAACAAAATAAAGTCAGTTTGCCCTGGGATTCTTTCAACAGCAGACTTTTGGAGAACAGATCAAATGGGTGCTCATTTTTTAAGTTACCACGAATGCATGAAGTACTATGAGCCAACAAGAGGCTACCTAAAGCCATACTAGTTCTTTTTTAAGATTTTATTTATTTGTTTTTAGACAGAGGCGAAGGGAGAAAGAGGGAGAAAAACATCAATGTGTGGTTGCCTCTCATGCACCCCCCACTGGGGACCTGGAGGGCAACCTAGGCACACACCCCGGCGAGGAATCAAACTGGTGACCCTTTGGTTCCCAGGCCGGTGCTCAATCCACTGAGCCACACCGGCCAGGGCTAAAGCCATATGTCTTAAACAGGGTAGGTTCCTATCTATCAGGGACTACACCTCACCTACCTAGAACCAACAACGGCAGAAAGATGAGAGGGGTAGCCATTTCATGGGAGCCAGACCTCCTTCTATCCCAAAATCTCAACAGAAATACTTCCCTAATGATATATTATAGAATCCACCAAAGGCACATTCCAAACACATAAAATCAATCAGAAGAAACTCATTAGGAAAAATGTCCATCAGAAACCGGTACGAAATCCTGTTTAGGAACTATGAGAAAGTCTGGCAGCCAGCATCGCAAGGACCTGGTGTAACCGGCTGTGTGACCTTTAGAAGGCTGCTCAGCCCACTGTGGGCCTCGATTCCGTGGATCAGAGTTTAGCCACAACCACAGTACCTGCCTTTGAATGAGCCTCCATGTACAACGGTTTTTTTCTGTCCTTGAGTAAAACATTAGTCTCCTCCACAAAGATCTCACATACTGTTTAGAGACTGCATACTTTTTGTTGAGACTGTGAATGGCATCTTTTTCTATTATGTTTTCTAAATAGTTATTGTTGCTACATAGAAATGCTGCTAAGATTTTTAATACTGTCCTCATGTATGAACAGCTCTAACAGTTTATTGATTAAAAATCTTGTCTCTAAGTTATATCAGTTGTGTGTCTGTTCATGTCCAATGCTTTTACGTTACGTATCTTTTTTCTCTACTTGAGTGGCTAGAACCCCCAGTGGGGAAAGTGGCCAAGATTGCAGGCACCTAAGTCTTGTTCCTTAGGATTTTATTATAAGGTTTTAGTGTTCTCAAAGGGCTTGCTATCTCTACACTCCTTTGCACAGGGCCTCGCAGATCCTTGTTAACCAAACAACCCTTCTAAGGCTGCTACTCTCATTTCTACTAAGAAAAAGACTTTCAACAGTGATTTTTTTTTATTTTATCTCATCTTATCTTGTTTTATTTTATTTCTTAATTTACTTCTTTTGCAGCGAGGAAAGGAGAGGTTTATTAGTTTACAGAAATGGCACCATGCCCGGAGACAGGTAAGCTCAGGCTCTAGCACCTGGCTCCCCGACGGCCCCCACGGGGTCAGAAGATACAGGGGAAAGACCATCCATCACAGTGACTGATCTAAAAGAAAGGCTCCAGGATTTAGAGAAATGAGGAGAGGCCCAACAAGGCAGAACAGTCCACCTGGATCTGCTCTAATTAAATGGGGTCCCTAAATTCCCACATGTATTAGAATCAGTGTCTGAACTTTCTTTTTGGTCTGTCTGTCTCTTCCCAAACCAGGAACATGTTTTCATTACTGATTTAATAAATCTCACATGGTTACTGTTTCCTCAAAATAAAATAAGTATAAATAAAATAAAAGAATAAAATAAAACCCATTGACCAGAAAATAAAAACCACGGTGACTAAGGCACTGGGCTCTAGTGACTGGCTGGGGCCAGGGCTGGGGGCAGTGGACCACTGCATCGGGTCCTGAGGTCAATGACGTCATTCAGTCCAGTTTCAGGACGGTGTGGTAGGCAGGGCTGATCCACTTTCAGGAGCCTGGGGCAGAAGACGTCTTCGGTTTCCAAAACCAGGGCAAATTCCAAACCTAGGCCTTTCCAATTCCTCCTTCCTGTGCTGCAAACGAAAGCGCTGGGGCCGGGGCTGCCCGGTCACAGACTGTCATCTAGCCTCCTCCTCCTCCAAGCCACAACAGGTCTGGGCAGCTGCTGGGTGGGGGGGACCTGGTGGCAAGCCCCAAGACAGGAGTGGGGGGCACCAGATCCACAGGCCAAAAAGCCCCACGCTAGGAGCCCAAATTGTAAACAAACAAAAGGGGTCCATTTGCCTGCATGCATCAAAGCCCAATAAAACACAAACAGGAGCCCTGGCTGGTGTGGTTCAGTGGATTGAGTACCAGCCTACGAACCAAAGGGTCTCTGGTTCAATTCCTAATCAGGGCATGTGCCTGGGTTACGGACCAGGTCCCTTGCAAGGGGCACACGAGAGGCAACCCCACACTGACGTTTCTCTTCCTCTTTCTCCCGCCCTTCCCCTCTGTCTAAAAATAAACAAAATCTTTAACAAACCTGCACACAAGCAGCAAAGAGAATAGATACTTATTAGTTTCAGAAAATGGCACCAAGCCCAGAGACACAGACAGATAAGCTCCCACTCTGAAACCTGGCTCCAGGGTTACATCATCCTTGAGTCCAGTCAGTTCCCTGTTTCAGTTCACCAGCTAAGACGGAGCATCTACTTGGGTTCCAGAGAATAACATCATTGCTACGACGTTCTTCCCAGGTCACATTTGTCAACACACACGCCATCTTCCTTTCATCCTCGCAACCACAGAGGGGAAGGTGCTACCAGTCTTACTCGGCAGATGAGAAAACCAGGCTAAAAAGATGTATCTGGAGGGAGACTGGCAGGAAAAAGGCAGAGGGGTGAGGAAGTACAGGTTGGGAGTTACCCAACAGCCACAGGGATGGACAGCCCAGCACAGGGAACACAGTCAGTAATACTGTACTCACTGTGTACGGTACCAGGCGGGTACTTGAACTATCAGGGGATCCCTTTGTAAAGTATGTGATTTTCTAAGCACTAGGCTAAACACCTGAAGCTAATATAAAATAATACTGAATGTAAACAGTAATTGAAAAATAAAATTAAAAAAAAAACTGATCTGACCCCCAAGCCCAGGGCAAGGCCTTGAACCTGGGTGTCCCGGAACTGTGCCTGTCCAGCAAGTCTAATGATCTCTAGCCCGAACGGGGCCTTCGAGGGGGCTTCCGTGGCTTCCGCAGGAGAGCTGCAAGCCCCATGTCAGCGCTCGGCTTCCTTTCAGTAAGTTAATAATAGGACTCGAAGAGTCGTTAAGATCTAAATATAAGTGGAAATTCAAATAGGACAGTTAGCGTCCCTAACTGGCAACCCAAGTCCTGTCTCTCTCATGGAAGCCAGGGCATAGCCCCTTCCAAAGTGAAGTTCCCCCACGTCCTAGCCCCAGCCCCACACCTGGCTGGGGGTGGGTGTTCCTGGAGGATCAGGAGGAGCTGAGAGCCAGGCTAATCCAATCTCTTTTCAGGAGATTTCCTCCTGTCCTGAAGTGGGGAAGTTGTGGCTGAGACCTACCTCCCTAATAATCTCCTTGTCAATCAGATACCTGCCTTATCTGCTGCTTGTAAATGTTTCCTGCTCCATCAAAACAATCTGATAACCAATATGGAACACTTGAAACTGGAAAAGCAAATCGTTTCAGGTAAAATGAGTTATGACTTTTCTCCCCCACAAGTACAAGGTGTGTTAGCAGCCTGCTGGTAAGGCGAACAGGTTGCAGCCTGTGTTATTACAGGGTGATTGCAGGTTCTGTAAACAAACAATCTACACCAGGAGCTGGCAAACTTTTTCCATAAAGGGCTTTAGAAAGACAGCAAATAGTTGAGGCTTTGCAGGTGACCGGGTCTCAGCCACAACTACTCAACCCAGCCACCACAGCACCAAAGCAAGAAAGACAATATGTAAATGAATGAATGTGGCTGTGGGCCCATAAAACTTCACTTACAGAAAGAGGCTCTGAATACCATAGTAACTATTGTATGGTACCAGGTAAGTAACTGTAAATACCGAGGGGGAGATCTTTGTAAGGTATGTGATTATCTAACCACGATGCTGTACACCTGAACCTAATACAAAAAATAGTGAATATAAACTGTAATTTAAAAAATTTTTTTTTATTTTTAATTAAATTAAATTAAAACGACAGGCTCCTGGCCACATCTGGCCCATAGGCTATAGTTTGCAGCACCTGGTCTACCTAAGCCAGAGGATGGGTGCTCTGGCTGTTGTGCGAGCCCAGGGTACATGTGGGGGATGGGGAATCCACAAGTTCAAATTCCTGCAGGGGCCACATAGTTAACACTGTCCTCGCCCCAGCTTGCCCAGCTTTTGCTCTCCCGCTTTGGATGAAAGCATGGGTCTCCAGAAGAAGACCAACTGCCAGGGCCTGGAGCATGAGGGACAGCCCTGGCGCACAGCCTGGACACTGAGAGACAGCAGGGAGGGGCAGAGCTCATGGCCACCCTCGGGGAGCACTTCCACTCAGCCCCACTGGCCAAAGCGGCAAGGCGGGCACCCACCACGGTGCTGCCCAATCCAGGACCATGCCAGCGACCCTGCTATCCCCTGCACTGGCTCAACCCCGCTGCCCAAAAAAGGACTTCTGTGGAAAGCCCAGGTTTTTAGGACAATGCATGGATCCAACAAAATAGGTCCTGGCCAGCCCAGTTATGACGTATACACCCTGGCCTCAGAGGTGAGGAGGGGCCCCATGATTTCTTTGTCTTATTTGATCAAAGAATACCTAAGGCCATTTTGTACAAGTCTGTTAGCAATTATTTCTCAATACGTTGATGAGGGAAGGAAAGAAGGAAGAAAAAGAGGGAAGGAGAAAGGAAGGAAGGAGAGCTTCCCAAAGGAATCTTCAAACTCAAATGACCCAAGAACTAAAGATAAGAGTGCTATTTTGCAGTCAAGGCCCTAATGTCATTTGGGGACATGATATTTCTTGTCTCCCATCAACTGCAGTGTGTTGGGCAACCTGACCCTCCTCCACAAAACGCCAGGAGCACCCTGGCCGGTGTGGCTCAGTTGGTTGGAGCATCGTCCCGTAACCGAAAGGTCACGGGTTTGATTCCCGGTCAGGGCACGTAACTGGGTTGCAGGTTCCTTCCCCAGTCCTGGTGCCTACAGTCCCTGGTCTGGGTACACATGGGAGGCAGCCAATCAAAGCTTCCTCCTCTCATCGAAGTTTCTCTCTCTCCTCCCTCTCTCTAAAAGCAATGGAAAAATGTCCTCAGATGACAATTAAAAAAAAAAAAAAAAAAAAGCCAGGAGCATCCTTCTAGGTTTGGGGATGTTCCCCCAAGTAGTCCCAAGAAAAAGCTCCTACATGTTTTCAAACGTTTCTTAAGGGGTGAAACCACGGGACCAAAAGGCATTAAAAATTAATTATAAAGCTTAGAATACTTTTTCCCCTAAAAATACAGTATGTTTTAAAGCTCTTCTTGAAACTCCACTAAAAGTCTTGAATCCCCAATATATGAAAAATGGGTGAAAACAGGGTCCCAACCTGAAAACTCAACCCATACCTGCAGTTGGTAATAAAAGGTCATTTACCAAAAATGGAAAAATACAGAGTTTTTTAAAATAAGGCCAGAATGGCTTTGTTTTCAGAACATTAGAATACAGAAGATAATAGAGTGAAGGAAAAAAGGAAGGATGTGGAGAACCTTGACATATGAGGTCTGTCCAGAAAAAGCCCAGCCATTGTTAATATAACAAGAACAGTTTGCATGACATCGATGTAACCTGGCAACCAAGGAGAGAGGACTGGAATGCACATGCGTGAACAATGATGACTTCACTGTACTAGTCAGTGGGGGCGCTAGATGCCTTTGAATGAGCATGTGTACTGTGTGGCTGTTGCATTCAAAATGACTGAGCAAATAGAGCAACAAATCTGCATCACATTTTGTGTTAAGCTTGAACATTCCTCCATGGAAAGTGTCTGGATGACTCAGGAGGCCGCAGCTGTGGGCAACTAGTGACAGGCAGCTTCATCACGACAACGCGCCCACTCATGCATTACGCCTCGCCCATAGTGTTTTGGCAAAACATCAAATCACCCAGGTGACTCACCCCTACTACAGCCCAGATTTGGTGCCCTGTGACTTCTGGCTTTTCCCAAAACTGAAATCACCTTTGAAAGGGAAGAGATTTCAGACCGTCAATGAGATTCAGCAAAATGTGATGGGGCAACGGGGCAGCTGATGGTGATGGGGAAAACTGTGTGAGGTCCCAAGGTGCCTCACACTTTTGAAGGGGACTGAGGCGTCATTGTCCTATGTACAGTGTTTCTTGTATCTTGTATCTTCTTCAATAAATGCCTTTTTTTACATGGCTGGATACCTTCCCGACAGCCCTTGTATGCCAAAAATCAAAAGAACTCAAACACTTAAGAAAGCCAGAGGCAGAAGGAATGAGCAAAGCACGCAGGGTATGGTACAGTAGGGAGGGGTGGGGAGTATGGAAAACCAGGGCACACAAACCCTGCGTCCAAAGGGGCAGGATCCACTCAGCTCCAGCTATTGCTGGAATTCTGAGTTTCATAAGAACCCAGAAATATAAGTTGTTACCTGAAATCTCATAATCTTCAAATGTTGGTGACTAATAGGAATTACATTATGTTCGTCAAACACAACATTTCCGACCTACAATTTGGTTTTAATTCCATAATTCCAAAAGAAAGAAAGGACAGGAAAAGGAACGGAAAAGGAGTGTCCTAAAGACCTTTTTTTTTTTTAAAAAAAAAAAAAGGATTTAAGTTCCCCTTAGGAAAGCAGGCTGTGCATGGGAGGAGCTGCCCATAGGATGTAAGAAGCTTTATGTGCTACAGTGAGTCACAGAGTTAAGGTCAGCCATTTCCTCTCATCACAGCAAAGGCTATTTCCCCTTTGCCAACTCCTGGCCATTCAGCCCCTACAATCAACCTTCTAATGTCCCTAGTCCGAACCATTTTTTACAATGTAACTGAAGCTCAGAGATAGGAGACAACTGCCAAGGTCACACACACAGCCAGTTCCCCAGGCACAGGGGGGCGAAAAGGGGCCCTCCCTGCCTCCAGGCCTGCCACACCTTCCCTCCAGTGCCACATCCTGTAGGCTCGTCCACCAGGCCTAAAGAGGACGGATCAGTCGAAGCATAGTGACGTGTCCAGTCACCCATGCTCTGCTATTTGCCACACCCTGAGCATGTTCTTTATTTGTCACACCTCCCACCCTGGGTCAGACTCTGGGGAGACAGCAACTGTCAGACACTGGCCACTCTTCTGAAGCCTACAGTCCAGAGGGGGACCACGATGGACAGACACCTCGATGTGGTCATGAGGTTTCAGTGTTACAAAAATGGTGTTAATACACACACAGGGGAGGGAGAGAATAATGCATGAACTGTCCAAGGTGATCAGCTTCCAGAAACAAATAGTCCCCCATGCAAGCCAAAGATGCAAGCCAATTCTTAAAGGCCAGGGAGGGACTCACAGTGTGTGTGTGCGTGCGTGGACACACAGGGAGGAGGCCCAAGGACAGACAGTACCTGCTTCGTGGCTTACAGGTAGCTGGTAAGAACGAGCTTGCACAGGGAGTTAATGACTGGCTGAAGTAAGGTTTGGGGATTATCTGCAGCCTTTGTGTTTCTTTCTTAGTCTTTAATCCCAACAGGTAAAGTAGCTCCTGGGTGACAGGGAGACCTAAACTCAAAGGCAGCTTCTTACTCACTCTAAGGCCTCAGGGAGGTAACTTAACCTCTTTGAACCTCTTTTCATCTGCAAAACAGAGGTGATTACAGCCCTTACTCCCAGGGTAACACTAACATAGAAACCTGAAAACGGGGGCAAGCGGGGAGGAAATCTGAACCGAATACAATGTCATATGCCAGCCCTGGGCTCAGTCGGTTAGTCATCCCAACATGCCAAGGTTGCAAGTTCAATCCCCGGTCAGGGCACATACAAGAACCAACCAATGACTGCATCAGTAAGTGGAACAACAAATCAATGTCTCCTTCCCTCTCTCTCTCTCTCTAAAAGTCAATCAATTAAAAAAAAAAAGTCCCATGTCAATTATGACTCAATAAAAACAAATTTAAAGATTAACACAGGGAAGTGCTTACAACAGGACATAGCACAGGGCAAGTACTGCTTTTAGCTTTATTATTACCAACACCATTGTACATTTTTCAAATGGCAAGCACCCCAGAAATTTATTGTGGACCCACCAATTTCTCCAACTCTAATAGGGTTAGATCTGCAGTGTCCAACACAGTACCTACAGGTAGCCACTTAAATTGAAATTAAATTAGAAATTCAGTTCCTTAGTCACATTTGTCATTTGCCAGTGCTCCTTGGCCACACGTGGCTGTGACTACCGTACTGGACAGCACAGGTCTAGGACATTTCTAGAACTGTCGTTGAATTATTTCCTGTATAGTGTGTGTGGTTTTACCACTTAGTACAGAGCCTGGCTTTAGTATGATATTATTAGTAGTAATTATTATTATTATCACTACTATTATTATTGTTTACGTCATTTCGCTCACTTCATCTTAACGACCTAGAAAATCTGTGGTAGGAGTCTCATCCTCCTTTCAGTAGATGGGAAAACTGGGTACAAGGAGGTTAACTTGCCCACAGCCACAGAGCAAAAGCAGAGCTGGCATTTGGCTCTATCATTTGAGAATGAAAATAGATTAGTGTGCGGAAACGCACCCTCCTCTCCCGGTTCTGGGCATTTAACCGCTGCTAGGTCTCTTCCCGTGAAAGCAATAATCTCGTTTTATTCAACCTCAAATCCCCAGAGCCCACTTCGGCACTCCAGAACCTCCAGAACGCACGAAATGCTTGAATACATCGAGGAATCCCTGCGTAAGTGGTACCAGAACCACAGGTCATCCCGTCTCCTCCTGCGCCAGGAGACCTGGTCTCCTGGTCCACACTAAAGCACATCTCATTTTTTTAAATTGGAAATGCATCTAGCCTGCATCAGAGAATTCTAAAGCTAGAAGGTTTCTCTAGCAGGATCCAAGATGGCACATAGCTGCTCATATCCAGTGGACTGGCCCTGGCTGTCCGGGGAGGGTGGGGTCTGCTGCCCCGAATGAATGGAGACTAATTACCAGGAGCAATGGGTGGGGTTGGCAGCAGTCTCTCCCCACAGGCCTAAACCCATTATTTTACAGATGAGAAAACTGAGGCCAAGAAGGAGCGTGGCTCAGCCACACAAACGCCTCCAGGCAGAGGTGAAAACTATCTTGCTAGTGAGGCCCTGGAGGGAAAAATCCTCCCCAGCCAGGGAGGGGGAAACAGAAACCCAAGGAAAAGCCCCAAACCCCACAGCACAGGACATTCAGAACATCTGGGTCACCTCCCTGTCCCCAGAACACATCTGAACACCCGCCAGAAATGTCTGCACAGGCTCATCTTGAGCTGCCCTTTTCTGTCCTAGGCCAATGACAGCCGGAGGCGGGCAGCGTGCTAAATGCCAAGAACCGGCTCTCAGAAAAACCCAGAGCGCTGTGCTCCTCGCAACACAGCCTTTGTCCCTCAGGTGTGGACACCATTCCCGGCTGCCCTTTACCTGCTCCTTATTGTTACTGTTCAGTAAGCCTGGTTTCTTTTTCTTTTTAATGGGGCTAGTTGAGGTGTCCTGTGGCGAGTGGCCATTGGAGGAATGCGGAGGGCTGGGGAACTTCCTTTTCTGGGCTGTTCTCTCTGTGGAGCCAGGATCTGAAAGAGACACACAGGACCAGGCATTTTAAAGCAATCAGGGAGGCCTACCCCCGCCCCAAGGAGGCGGTGTGAGAGGCCCCAGGCATTCTGTCCCCAAACCATCCTCCTAAAATATACCCGCCTACCCCCAAGTTCAGTTACCCATATCAGAGGTCAGACGGCCTTTCCTTGGCCTACGTAACCCCTGTGCACAAGTTTTAGTTCACTGCCCAAATATAAAATTGGGAAGGCTCCACAAAATAACCTTGGACTTTGACTTCTCTCAAAAAAAAAAAAAAAAAAAAAGATCAGGGCCTTCTAGGGCTCTATGGCAACAGAATGATCTGAATACCAGGCAAGCATTGCATTTCTACAAGAAAACGGGCCCTCGATTTCGCCACAATCCCCACCCTTCCCTGCTGCTGTCTGCTGACAAGGCTGTGACCCAGCTGCCACGAGTTGTCACACAGGCACCGGCATCCTCCTTATCCCAAAGAAATATTTCTTCTCCACATCCGGTCCTGACGGGGAAAGCAGGAAACCAGGACAGACAGAGCAGGAAGGCCACACATTTAAGAAAACAAAGGCAAACATACTTGACCGTGGAAGACGGCAACATTTATTGATGTTTATCAGGCAAACAACGGGTAACCAATGCAAAAAGAATATAACCCACCCACCAGAAAGTGCCCGTGGCCCCAGCCCACAGGTGGGCTGTGTGTGTGCAGCTCTCCTCCAAAGAAATCGACCCAAATGACATTCTCACCGATTCTCATCTGTAAAATGCCCACCTCAGCTTTGTCAATCCATTCTTTTCTACTTTAGTTCTCCCAGAATCTCACTGAAACCCAGGTACACTTCCACCACCACCCAATCTTCACCTGCAAGACTCTGAATCCACTCCATGCCCGACAGCTGCCTTGTTAGCTTAGGGATGACATAATGGCACAGCCTGGTACGCCTGACATGCTGAGAAATGAAAGCTACAGACACCAGAGGAGGAAAGAGCTACGTGGAGGGTGCAGGTGATGGGACAGAACACGGAATCCGGAAAGATGATTATCCCCAAAGATAGCCTGGCGACGTTCCTCCTCCAGTTTTAACTCTCAGGCAAGTCCCAGCATGCAGACTGCCGTCGTGGGTCACCATCCTCTGTGTCTGGACAGGAGCCACCGGGGGGCAGATTAACAGGGTCCAGTATGGCCATATGCAAGGCTTCCTAATGATTTACTCTGGTCCGAAAGGCGGAGCATGTTGCAGCAGGCAAGCTCTAAAGCAAGACGATGAGCGGCTTGTGACAAAATCCAGTCTCACCAGACAGGCCCCAGGAAAATCCGGAACCAATGTTCAGGGGTTCTCCCTGAGAGGAAATTAAATGCCAACCACAGGCTCCTGGAGGGAGAACAGACCCCCGAGGGCAGCAGTCCTCCCACAAATGTCCACGCAGAGGCCTGCTGAGCCCAAAGGGCTGGCCCCGAGGCACACGACAGCTAGTTAGTGAGAAAACGCAGTCAAAAGGTGCAGCTGGGAACTGCAGGTTCCCCAGAGTAAACTTCCTCAGTCCCACAGGGATCCCCGCCCCACTCCACCACCAAAACTCTCCCTTTCTCACAAAGTCTTTGGCCCAGCAATCTCCTCCAAAAAACCCCGTCTACCACCACAGTCACGGAGGAGCAAAGCACATACAACCCCAGCCACACAGTGGGCCCTTCTGCAGCCTTTAAGTGGAATGAGGCGCCTCGGCTTGGGCTGATGTCTGAGGTCTCCAAGCTTCTGCATCAGATTAAAAAAGCAACATATGCCTACACCATTAAGGGACCAACACACATGCCCTCTCCCAAAAAAAACAGAGGTAATATACGTGTCTCCCTGTTTGTATAAGCCTAGAATATTCCTGGATGAACGAACTGCTCTAAATAGGGACTGGTGGTTGCCTCAGGGGAGGGGAACTTGCATGGGTGTGGGGAAGGGATTATTTTTCACTATGTAACCCTTGTGTATAGTGTTTACCATGTGTCTGGTAACTTTATCAAAATAAAGTAATAAAGTATTTAGGAGGTTCAATTTCACATTAAAAAAAAAAAAGCAGGAAGTACACAAAGCCAAGCCAGTAATGAGTGGAGGACGGAGGCCTGATTCAGGATAAAAACAATCACCCTATGGACAGAGTGGGGGCTGATCAAAGGAAGGCATTTGGAATTTGATCTCCACAGATGGGATAAACCCAAACATCTTTGCTCAGGTGTCAGAGCCTGGCTGTTTGCGAAAGGTGTTTTGGGAACTCAGAGGACGTGGGTCCTAGAAGAAATGGCATCCTCGCTGGGTAAAAACTGAAAGCAACTGGGCAAAGGTTTAGATTTTGTATGTTTTTCGCCATTTGTGGGTCAATTTTGAAGCAAGAAAGTATACGAGGAAAGGCACACCAATGGGAAAACTGGGGCACACCAGGGAAAAATCATGTGGTGTGTTCTGATGTTTCTCAATGGAGCACTCGCTACTGGGTTTTGGAAGGGACAGCTCTTCCTCATTGCAAGGGCCACCCCGGCACCCTCCCATGCAATGACGTCGGCAATCCCAAACACTGGCCCAAAAAGTGCCCCCACACCCTTCCACACACTCCCAGAGGAGCGCCACTGCTGAGCCGGGACAAGGGGGCAGCCCAGCCCACACGCAGCCAACCTTTGCCGTCAGAAAGGGCAGCAGTTCCTCGTTGGGCATTCTGAGTTCCCACCTGCAGCTGAGACCGATGGTTCCCTATGTGTGGTCTCCACACCAGCAGCAGGGACGTCACCAGGGAACTTGCTAGAATGCACAGTCTTGGGTCCCTACCCCAGATCTACAGAATCAGAAGCTCCTGGTTGGGCCCCGGCCACCTGGGGTTTAACAAGCCCTCTAGAGGATTCAGAAGCTCACCCTCGGGTTTGACTGGTTTGAGATGCTCTCAGTGCATGTTTGGGGGTGGCCTCTGAGTTCTCACACCTAGAGAACCCCATAAGCCAATCTCCTCTCCTCCCACCCCTACCTGTGGGGTTGGCTCGGGACTGAGGAAACAGGAGTCAAGCGAGGAGGCAAGGCGAGGCAAGGGACTAAAGACTGTTGACCAGGAGACAACCCCAGGCCATCACTACTTCTGAGAGCCCCAGGGCTACACCTGTAAAGCGGGGGGAGAGGAGACCAGAACTTCTTACCTGGAACCCAGGACTGTGCTTCCGGGGTGGGTCCCATGTGCCACATGGGTGGTTCTATGGGTGGGTACCACTTCCTGGGAAGAAGGGCCACGCCCACTTCACTTTCCCATAGGTGTCCCAGCAGTAAAGATCAAGAAGAACAGGGTCTTTTAAACCTAAAATCCCTTTTGAACTTTCGAATTCTTTAATTCTGTGGGAAAGGGAGGACTGGGTAGGGAGTGGGGAGATCACTGGAAATGAATACACTCATAAGCAATTTACAACTAAGGAGCCCAACAGAAAACAAAAGGGGAAACGGGGGACCCAAAACCACCCTCACCTCAAAGGACCCCAACCTTCTTGTCTCGGCAAAACATAAAGACTTCAATTTTGTTCCTGGTTATACACATACCAACTCCCTCCAGAGCTAATGGGAGGGACTTCAGTAGCTACATCCAAAGGGTAGAAATTTCACAGGTTCCAAACAACAAGCACATCCATCCGTCAACAGCCCCAGTTTTCAATGGAGGCTTTTAGGGAGAAAAACTGGGCAATGGCAGCCTTCAGAGGCACACGAGGTATGTCAGCATCCTGACATAAAGACCTGCCCGCTCCTGTGGAGAGCAGGTCTCTCAGGGGTGCTGCGGCCCTTGCTGTCGTCATGGTTACGAAGCCGCCTTAAGGACCTTTTCCAGAAAGCTGACTCAAGTATTTTTCCCCTTCTTTAAAGATTTAATTCTGATTGAGGTAGTATTGCTAAAAGTGTTTGATCTATATGCTTGGAAGGATGACAAACAGCCTCTATAGACAGATTAAGCAGGGAAACGGTTCCCCCTTGATCTGAAGGATCTTTCCGTGAGGTAGCAGGGACCTTGCAATTCCACTGAGCTGGCACACCAGCTACCCTCCGCTTTCCACCCCCAGGCCCCCAAATAAGCCTGGTTCTGAAGGAGTTAACGTGGGCGAGGGAGGAAAGCTGTGTGGAGGAAAAGGACAGAGCAGTGACTCAGGAACACAGCTCAGCATGGAGCAGGAAGCACAGAAAGTTCCGTTCTTCGTGACAGTTCGCTGAAATCTTAATAATACAGGGAGGTCTGTGGGTATCGGGACCCGAGCACATGACGACATGGGCCCCGACCCGACCCGCTGTCTTGTGCACCACCAGAAATGATCCCTGGACTTCATAACCCCTTCCCAGCCCTTCCTCGATGTCCCTCAACTTAAGGGAAATCTTACTTCCAGATAACCCAGGCTCTTCTCAGCTTTCCTGAGCCACGGTGTTGTTTTTATTCTCACCCGAGATTATATATGCTTATTGATTTTAGAGAGAGAAAAGGAGAGAGGGACAAGTATCAATTGGTTGCCTCCTAAACACGCCCCAACAGGATGTCAAACCTGCAACCTTCTGGTGAACAGGACGATGCTCCAACCAACTGAACCACCCGGCCAGGGCCCCTGAGCCACAGTATTAACAGCTCAGGCTTTCTTTTATTACATACAAAGTACCAGGCAGTGTTCAAAATGCCCTTCGTGTCCTGCCCTCTAAGTCACTGCCCAAGATCACACAAGTGGCGGGGCTGGGATTTGAACCAAAGCAACGTGACCCAGAGGCTTGGGGGAGGCTTGTCTCAGCTCAGTGGCGAAATGACTTCCTAATTCAGGGTCTAGGTGTTAAGAGCACACTTTCATTTTGCCTTTCTCTGTCTCCACTGCAGATGTGACCTGGGGAGGAGGAGGTGGAGGGAAGTTCCATCGGGAGCTCCGGGAACTAACTAGGAGGAAGATGGAAAATGGTGCTTGTTACTCATTGATGATGCACGCCAGTCTCTCAGAGGCTGTCCCCGGAAAGCACACTCACCTCCCAATCTTCCAATGGTGGCACCAGAACTTGGCCTTTGCCACAAAATAGGCTGGTGGGGGGCGGGGGGGGGCAGCCACCTCCTCTCCCATGACACTCCTCTCCAATCTCCAGCCGAGTGTCCCAGACAGGCACTCCCACCCCCACCCACATCCGGAGCCTGAGTCACAGCACTCACAGTGCTCCAGAGTCTAGGAAATGACACACCATGACAGGGACTTGTGTCCTCCTAAGAGTTTGGAAAGGGCCCCAGCTGAAAGGCCGACAAGGACCAGCCCTGTGGTGTGTATTGTGGCTGTTAAATGTCCTAAATGATGCTCACAGCAAAGCCTGCTGGGGCCTGAACGAAAAGAGACACTCGGTCACCAGGCATCGTGGGCCACAGAAGTAGGGTGACCAACCCTGGGTTAGCCAGAGATGGCCAGATCCAGGCAACATAGCATGAGCTGGTCACCCTACATGGAAGTCAGGGGACACATGCTCTCGTAGGCCTGTTCCAAGTGACACAGCCAGGGTGTCACAGTGGTTGGGAGCCTAGTTCTGCGGCTGCCCAGCAGGGCAGCCTTAAGAAAGCTATATAACCTCTGTGCCTCCATTCTCCTGTAAGGTGGATGTCGTAAGAGCTTGTGGAGTTACTGAGGAACTGAATGAGTTAATGCACATGAAGCTCTTAAGTGTAATGCCTGGCAAAGAGTGTGCACTCAATAAAATGAAGCTATTTTTCAAAGCCAACAATATTCCTCCTCCTCCTCTTCCTCCTCCCCCACCACCCCTCTCCAAAAACAGAGCCTGGATTCTCAGCTGAGCCTGTTAAATTAATGACGCAGGTTCAAAGTTATGGAGAAGCCAGGCTACCAAGTGGAAACCAGAATCAGCCCAGGAAATGATCTCTCCATCTCCAGGACTGGGGAAAGCCCAGGTTTTCTCAGCTAACTGCGCAGGCAGCCGGGTCAGAATCACCGGCCTGGCACCCAGGGCAGTCCCCAGCCCTCGCCACAGCCTCCTTCAAACACGACCGCACGCTGTTCTCCGAAGCAGCAGAGCGAGAGCAGAGTTAATCATTTCAAAGCGTTTCCCAAAGACACAGAGCAGGTACCCAGACAGGCCTCCCTCCCCAGGAATCTTAGGGCCCTCGGCAGCCAGTAATTACATCACAATGAAACAAAAGCCCTGAACTTCCTCCAGGCCCAGAACAGAAATGAGGAATCAGCAAAGGAGAAGGGGGTGGGGTGGGGCCCTAACCCTATTTTTTTCTTAGCAGAGAATGCCCAAGTCAGAAGGAACACACGCAAAACAGCTCTCAAGCTCACACACAGAACATGTCCTCGACCCACAGATTCTGGGAGACGAGGCCCCAGGCTCCTTCAGCAAGGCTGCTCTCTGGCCTACGCTGGGCTGTTGAAAGGTTCTTCCAGCGCATGGAAATGTGCACTTGCCGCCCAGATCAGAAAGAGAAAGGCTGGAACAGGGAGGAGGCAGTGGAATTACGGGTCATTCTCAACTTGGGCGAATGTCAATGCACCGGGAACCCCGGGTGCCTCGCAGGCAAAGCCAGGGAAAGGCAGGTGACCCTGGGAAAGGGGGCACTTACCTGCCATTGAGAAAGCTCTGCTGCTCAGAGGGCCTAGGCTCTCTCTCAAGGAGAACAGAGGCTCACACGCGGCAGACATTCCTGCTTCCGGATCCTCAGTGGCCTCTCCCAGGGGGAGGAGGAAGGAGCAGAGAGGACAGACTAAGAGTCACCATTTACCAGGCCAGCCCTGGTCTCGTACTCACCGGGTCTCCCAGGGGGGCAAGGACACCCTCACCTCTCTGCAATCAGACGGTGTGGGGCAGGGTGACGACGTGCCTTTGTGTCCCGGGGCTTTCGGCTCTAATTTATCACCCTGGACAGACAGCAGCTCGGCTGTGCGCTGCACCGAAGGGCCATTTATTTCACTGGATGTGGATAAACACAACCACCTGCATTTGTTCTGCCGGCTGGGGTGAGAACAGCAGAAGGGAGCTGTGGCGGTTTTAGTTTTTTAACGCCTGTTTATTGTTTCACATTCTCCTCAGTTCTGAGAGCCTCTCCCAGAAACAAGAAAAGCAATCTTCCCCCTATTTACACAAGGCCTGTCAAGGCCCGTCTCTGTCTCTCTGTGTCTCCCCCCCCTACCCCCCCAATAATGCAGAAATAGCGATTAAAGAGCACATTCACATGTAAAAGGTGAACTTCCAAACCCTCCTGCCAGGACAGAAATTGCTTCAATCTAGGAAAAAGAGGCTGATTTACAAATGAATTCACTGTTTAGCCCTCAACAACTAGAGGCCATGCAACCCAAGGCAGCTCTTTGCCCCGCGGCTGGGATAAGGCCTTCTGCTTCTGGAGGGGAAAAAAAAACCAAAACACGACAACATCTCAACAGGAATTTCCTGATTTGAGAATGCCAAGTTTTTTCAAATTTTGCAAAGAGGGAGGAGAAGGCAGGACCCAACTCCCTAGGAGTAGCCATGGCCCTCCACCCCCCACCGCAGGCCCAGGCCGAAGGCTGCGACCCATGTGTGTGCACATTTGAGGCCCTAAAACAGCCAAACCACCACAAAGAAAAATGTGGAATAACCAGTTGCCTCTGGCCTTTACTTCATAGCTGGATGAGGACAGTTTTCAGAGGAGGAACTGGTTCTGGTGGCTAGAAACCCATTTGCATTATTTCTCGAGGCTGGCGGGACTGTGGTAGGTCCCACCCTCCAAGCCAAGAAGAGGTTCTAGAAAGCTCAGGTGCTGGTGGTGGCTTTCAAACTGTAATGGGGAACTGCAGCATCCGAGGGCCAATTCAGAAACAAACAACGCCTTGGCTGGCAGCAGCTGGAGCAGGGAAGTGGGCTGTGAGCTGAAAAGGGAAACAACAGAGGCTTCGGGAAGGGGGCAGATGAAGAAAGAGGTGTTACTAAGGGCCAGGCAACGGTCCCCACATGTCCTGGGTGGGGGTCCGGCCTCTCTAAAAGCCCCCTAATTCGTGAAGATAAGAAAATTCTCTAAGACACCAAGGAAGAGGAGACAGACCCTCTACAGTCACCTAGTCAAGTTCCTTTGGGAAAGCAGATTTCAGACCCACAATGTCACCCAACCACACTAGTGAAAAGGAGGCTCACCATCACCTGGACATCAGTGGGGGGCTCTAAGAAAGCACCCTGTGGCCAGAAGACCCAGGAGAGCCCAGCGGGACGGGCCCCACAGCCACTGCAGCAAGCCTTGTGCACGCTGAAGCTGGGGAACAACTTCCACGTCACGAACGGGGGACTGAGATGCAAAAATCCGCGTTGCAGCCAAAAAATAGACTAAAAAGGGAATCACGTCTTTCTGCGGTACATAGAACAAAACCCAAGTGAAAAAGGGCCAGAAATAGAACCGGGTGCAAGAAACAGGCGCGGCGTAGGCTCCGGGTTTGCAAAGGCCCGCAGAAACACCCGGGACCAGGAGACAAGCTCCGGGCTCCCTTTCGAATTCATTCTGATCGCATTCACACGCTTAACTCTGTAGGTGTGTTTAAACGGCTCAGGGGAAAATGGACGATAATTTTTTTTTTAAATCCTCATCCAAGGATATATTTATTGATTTTATAGAGAAAGGAAGGGGGAGAGAGAGACAGAACGACAACATAGACGTTGAGAGAGAAACGTCAATCGGTTGCCTCCTGTATGAGCCTCAACTGGGGATCGTTCAGGACAAAGCTCCAACTGGCTGAGCCACCCGGCCAGGGCATGTCTGGTAACATTTATTATTTATGTAACTCTCACTGTGTACCAGGCACTGGCCCCAGCCAGGGACCCCCGACACACAGGAGCTCAGAACATGCCCCCCGACATTAATCAGGTGCCACTTTTAAGGGACTCAGGTGTTTAGAAGACTGTAAAGCAGGGGTTCTCAACCAGGTCCCCCAGGAGACCCTTGGCAACGTCGGAAGACATTTTTGGCCGTCAACCAGGCAAAATGAGGGGCTGCTACTGGCATCTAGTGGGTGGAGAAGCCAGGGCTGTTGTTACAGACCCTACAGTGCGCAGGACGGCCCCCTGACAAGGAACGACCAGGCCCAAACTGTCACCAGAGCCAAGGCTGAGGAGCCCTGGTGTCCAGAAACTTCCAGCGAGCTGCCAGGCAGGCCCCTGCGTAAATGCACCACGCATGGAGGCATCTATGTCCGTGAAGCAGGAAAACGATGCCCGCTGTTTCACCTGGCAGCCCGACTTCAGATTTCAAAGAGAAAAACAAACAAACAATGGAACCAGTCAGTCAACAAACAGCCACTGAGCAACTACTAGACACGGGGCTCCCTGGGGAACTGTCGGCAAGGCCCCAGTGGGAGGACAGCTAGCAACAAGTAACAGTGACAGCAGCTGCCTTTTGGTGACCGCTTTATCTGCGAGGCACTGTTCTAAATACAAACATGGACTTACTTACTCCTCACCACACCTCCACAAGGAGGTCAGGACTAAGTATCCCTTTGATGGATGAGAAAACTGAGGCCCCGGGAAAAACGAGCCCCTGATGAGTGGCTAGTATACAAAGAATGAATACAAAATATATTCAGTATAGAAATACAGAATCAGAAACTGATTACGGACGGACAAAAAGCAGAGCAGGAGAAATACCAGGAATTCGTGAATATATATTGGGGGAGAAGGGATAGCGAGGAAAATATTTCTCTATTGCCTCCTCCAACTGGGCTTGTGCGATCCACAGATACTTTTTACTCAGGAGCTACTATTTTATGAATCTTCCCAAGAGTCCCTGAGGTAGAAATGGCATTCTTGGACCCTTCTGTAGGTGAGACTCAGAGAGGCAAAGTGGGAAGGCAGGTCAAAGCAGCCAGGGACCGCATCGCAGCCGAGTCCCGTTCCGGAACCCCTACCCGCACCAGTCCCCTGTCCTCCCTAGGGCTGTGAGTGCCACCTTGTCATTCTCCGTCACTAAGGGCACGCTTGGTGTTGGAAGATGTCACCACGACACTGCTGTTCGGTGTGTGGGCTCTGGAGCCCCACCACTAGGTCAGAACCCAAGCCCTGTCACCTGCCAGCTGTGTGTCCTCTGGCAAGTTACTCAGCCTCTCGGTGCCTCAGCCAATTCAGCTGGAACTGCTGGAACACTCCTGAAAGGCGTGTCAGGGTTAAGTGGGACAACACAGGCACCGTGACCGGCGGCGCCTGGCACACAGCACCACCAGTTACCACTGATACTCTACCCTGTGGGGGAGGGAGGAGCCAGGGCAGGGAAAAAAACAGTTACCCAGAAATCTCAAGCCAGTTTCCCCCAATCTCTGTATCTTCACCTTGACTTGCACCAGGCTCCCTCCTCCCAGCCTGTTTCTGAAAAGGCTCACTGATGAGAATCACAAGCTTTTTCAGTCTGCTCAGGCTGGTGTGGGGCCAACCAAGCCAGGCTCCAAAGTCGTTCAGGGCTCAGAATTTCCACCAGATCAAAGCAGCCAGCTGTCAGGTGGCCCACAGTCCCGGCCCCACCCGTCAGCCTGAACTTCATCCCTGAACTTCATCCCCGGGCCTCCTCCAAAGGCACTGTCCTCGCTGCTCAGAAGAGGCTCACGAAGCCGGGGAGGGAGCTGACCTCAGAATCCCAGTAATCTGCAAAACGCATTCAGCAAGCCAAACCTCGCAGGGTTAGGATGCCAGCAAGTGCCTACGTGGTGCCCGGCACATATAGCAAGGGCTCTGCAAAGGGGCTGTTCCTTCCCGCCCACCCTCACTTCTGCTCGTTCAGATTCAGTCCAACCTGCACAGCTGCCGGCCTGATGCAAGCCCCCTGCCCCTCTGTAGCAGCCTGCTTCAAAACTAAGATGAGCCGTCCCCTACATAAAACCTGCCCAGGGCCTTAGACACCCAACCTCTTATCAAGATCTACAATGTGCCCCCGCCCCCAGATCTAGCCCTGCTCACCTTTTCTCCTCCATTCACTCACCCTTAAACACAATGGCCCCAAATGTGCTAAACTCATGTGCACTTGCTGGCCCTTCCATCTAGAATGCTCTGTGCCTAATTTTCCCATAGGTGGCAACTTCAGCTTTTGGCTCCAATGTCATCTCCCTGCCAGCAAACCTTCCCTGCCCACTTCAGCCTCCAGCCGCTTTATTTTATCACCCTGGAGCCTTTTTTCGTCCCATCACTGCAGTCCTCTCTAGCTGAAAATGCCCGAAAAGTATGGGGTGGGTTTTTTTGTTTTGTTTTCTTTTGTTTTGTTTTGTTTGCTGGTTCACTGGTTTATGTGTCTCCTCCAGAATGTGAGCTTCGTCTCAGTTTTTCTTTCTTTGCTGGGGCCCAGTGCCTGGCACATGGCCTGGCTCAGCTGTGCCCCAAAACGCACACCTAACCAGCTGAATGCATGAGTGACAGGAGGGCTTACAAAGCTGCCAGGTGCGCCGAGCAGGCCTGACTCACAGGAAACTCCGGTTTTTCTTCCCCAGTCTCAGGGTTTCTTTGGGCAAAGCAAGAAGACTGGAGAGTTGTGAGGTCAACAGGGACGACCACACAAAAGGCAGCCTAGCCATTCCAGGGTCCGAGAGAGAAACTGGAGCAGGAAATTCCCTTTCAACAGGTGCTCAGCCATTCTTGTTTCTTGCCTAAAAGAGCCCATTCCCCCAAAAGTAGGGGACTCAGTAAGAATTTGTATCCTGAAAATGTGATGGGCCTACGCAGCTAATAAGCACAATTACTGAGAACCAAAGCGGGAAAACCCATGAGGTCTTCTCAGGCCGCCCATTCCAAGCTCCACTCTTCCTGGGGAGAGCTATCATTTTAAGATCATTTAGCTTAAAAAGAGGAAGGACTTTTGCCAGGGAAAACACTCAGTCCGTGCTCCCCACTGGGAGACCCCCACGGTGATGACCCTTTAACCAAATATTTTAGTCCTGATGCTTTGCCCTTCTTCTTATCAGACCCTTTTAAGTCTGAGGATCTCTTCTCAACACGCCGCCCCCCCATCCTTGAGATGAGTCTAGATTTTAAAGATTCATATTTGTCAAACAACTCTTACCAACTCCTAGTATACCTGGTCCCAACCCAAGAAATGACAGCCTGGTTCGAAAGACAGTCCCAATTACTACGCGGGTACAGAAAGTTATTGGAGATGGTTTGGGACACGAGGGACAGGACAAAACTCCGAAGCCTTATTCAGAAGAGGGCCCTGGTGACAGTTTATGAGATGGACCAGGGGTCAAGAAGGGAAGCAACCCCCAGGATTACCAGTGTAGCAGATCCATTTCTAGCTTCTCTTAAACAAAGAAAGCAGGCAGACGGTCCAAGCAGACGGTCCAGCCACACGGGGCCCCATTTCCACGTGGAATAATCCTCCAGGCTGCCCGCTTCAGATGGAAGGAAAATTCCCCTTTGCTAGGGTCTCCATTATTCTTAACTGTCAGATGATTCAATCTAACCTTGAAAATCTCTTAAAGGCAGAGCAAAGTGGGGAAGGCGAGAAGGGAGACAGAGGGGTGAGAGAGAACGGACGCTTTGCTGGAATGGCCAAGTTCTAGAAAGTTCGACCCCATCATGGTCTAAGTGTGCTCATATTTTCAGAGAGACAGAAGGGGGCAGAGTGTAGCGGAAATACAGCAAACCGTTAGCCCTGACTGCCTGGCAGGAGAGGATTTTTGCTTTTTCTGTGCATGCTTCGGCTGATCGAAGGAGGTGCCTTGACTTCATCATTTGAAAAGGAAAACCAATAACCTATTTTTCCCCTTAGATTCTAATTAGTCTATATTTCTTAGAAGGTCATTTTATTCAAAAAACATTTATTGAGCAACTATTATAAAAATCACCAGCCTCATGTTTGTCAGGAAAGTGATGGAGACCTGGTCCCCATTTCCGTCTAGGTGAGGAGACACACTGGTAAACGAATTCTACACTAAAGCATTCTGAAGGCTGGGGAGAGGGTGGGCCAGCATACCCTGTGGTATTTTCCCCCAGCCAGCGCCAAGATGCCAAAGGGCCTGATGGAAAGGCAGTCTGGTGGGGCCTCCATAAGAAATGCCAACTGGGGCCCTGCTTGGTGTGGCTCAGTGGATTGGGTGCCAGCCTGTGGAGGGTTGCAGGTTCAACTCCCAGTCAGAGCACATGCCTGGGTTGCAGGCCAGGTCCCCAGTAGGGGGCGCACGGAGAGGCAACCACACGTTGATGTTTCCCTCTTTTTCTCCTTCCCTTCCCCTCTAAAAAAATAAATAAAAATCTTAAAAAAAAAAAAAAAGGAAGGAAGAAATGCCAGCTTGGGAAGACAAGAAGATAGCCATGTTCTCTCTTTGCAGAGCTTTTCAAAACAGAGCAGGCCCAGGGGGATCAAGCAAAACTCAGACCCCAATGCAATCACTTACTGAGCGCGTTCTATGCTGTGCCAGCCCCTGGCTAATTCTGCCTTTTCACCTACAGCATCCAGCACGGCACTGATGGCCAATCCATTAATGTATTCAAGTATTAGAGCTTTCTGTACATAATAACGCAGTGTTCTCTACCTGTGCTGCCTAGCGCTGCGGCCTCTAGCTACATGTGGCTCTCGGACACCTGAAACGTGACTAGTGAGACCAAGGGAAGAATCTTCTGTTTTAATTAATGTAAATTTAAACAGTCACATTCAGCTACTGGCTGCTTGATTGGACTGTGTAGGTGTGGAAGCTCAATACTTAACACACTGCAGTGAGCCTGGCAAGGGCCACTGTAGGAACCTCTGCCCATCCTGAATGCCTCAAGGGCATAATGACTTGATGCCTAGCAACACGCATATGGACTCACCCTTGATTCCTCCTTTGGCCAGGCCTGGAAATTCGCAAACCTTTAGCATGCGTAAAAATGTCTGATGAGAGCTGATTAGTGTACTTTCATAGGGACTTTCCAGGGTGATTTTGACTTTGGAAACTAAGGACTCCACAGTAGGAGATGTAAATGAAGGCTCAGGAAGAGGGGGCCTGGGTCCCCAAGGATGCAGAGACGGTGAAGGGAAGGAGGTCCTCAGGGAGAGCAGCCTGGATCTGCAAATGTGTGCCCGGGCAAGGAGCAGGGGGACCCTGGCCCGCCACGGGACCTACACAAGGCCACATGGGAGGGTAGTAGGTTCCCAGGGCCACTACTGGATGTGGTATTAATACCTTGGGGAAGGAAGAAATCAGAGGGAAGGGGGCCATTTCAAAGAGTACCACGTCTCTGGGGAAAAAAACAGGCCACCAATCATTTCCAAGAGAACAAACGTTTGAGCTTCGGTAATTATTTCCAGGCACAGAGTACGCTGCCAACAAAGCCATCCTCTGTAGCAGAAACGCATTTACTTCCTTCTCCAGGAAAAAAGTTCTATCTATCTGATAGACAAGGTCAAGTCCTTCACTCCTGCACTCAAAATAAATATTCACCGCCTACCAACCCGCCTAGGCGGTGGTAGCACAACGGGCACAGGGTAAAAGATAAGATGAGCAAAAACAAAGGAAGGACCCACCCTCATTTGGAGCCTTAGAATCAACGTGGGGGGAGGTTCAAAGAAAAGAGAGAAGAGGACCTTCCAGGCCTAAGCCAAGGCCTGATGGTCAGAGATGGCCCTTCTGAAGATCGAAGATCGGAAAGACCCGGTGGCCGGAGCAGACAGAAAAGGGGGTCAAGGAGGGAGGGAGCTGGAAAGGTGGGCAGGGACCAGCACGTGAGGATTTAAGAGGGAAGAGCCAGAGGAGATGACCTCTCAAAGACTGGGAGTGGGGACGGACAGAGGTGAGGAGACCAGCTAAAAGACCCCTGCAGGTCGATGGGGACGATGGGAAGAAGAGTGGCCTTCAAGATATAATATTCTAAGTAAGTGACACAAAACGGCAAAAGGACAGAAGAATGGAGGATAAGTCACACATCCCCACATCTTGCCAACTGGCAGAGTGCTGGGGTATTCATCGTGAAGGAGGAGCAGGTGTTTGGGCGGGGGGTGCAGGGGGAACCAGGGGTAAGGCTGAAATGTGAAATTGGTAGCAGCCATGTTGAGTCTGAGACCCCCGTGGATAAGTAGGGAGGGCAGGTGAGCAGCTGGCCCTCTGCGCTGTGACTTAGCAAAAATCTGAATAGGAAATCAAAAATGTGTGAGTCATCCTAAAGCCACAGATGTGGGCGAGATCCCCCAGGGAAAAAACACGCCCGGGGAGATGAGGACAGGCCAAGCTTTCGGCAGCTCCAACCCTGAAAGGCTGCAGAGAAGAGAAGGTGCCAGGGAAACACAAGGAAAGCCAGGGCCGCGGCAGCAAAAAAGCCAGAGGAGGAGGTGGTTCCCAGGAGAAAAATGACCAGCAATGTCCAACACTCCATTAGATCAAGGTGGAGGGGTGCTGAACACCTGCCCCCAAAAAGCAGCGAGGAGTCTGCAGGAAGCTCTGTTAGTAGAGACGAGGGACTGGGTAGAAGCCACAATGCAGCTGGTGGGGCAAAGCGAGAGGCGGGGAGGCCAAGAATTGAGTCCGCACACTTCTAAACAGTCTGGCTTTAGAGGCTAGACACAGGAGTGGCCCGGCATTACGACACAGGGCCATGGGAATAAATGTGGGGGAGACTTGAGTGGGTTCAAAAGACTGTCCGTTTTTGACTCTGGGCGGTGGGTACACAATGGAATGTCCTGACGACGTGACCAAGAATTGTACATTTGAAACCTATAGAATTTGATTCATCAAGGTCACCCCCAAAAGTGAATATAAATAAATAAGGCCACATCCCTCAAAAGGTTAAGCAGAGCTTAACCAATGACCCCCACAATTCCACTCCTACATCTATACCCCCAAAATGAAAACATACATCCACACAAAAACTCATACACAAATGTTCACATCAGCATGATTCACAATAGCCAAAAAGGGGAAGCAACTCCACTGTCCATCGGCAGATGAACGGACACACAAAATGTGATATATCTGCAACAGAGCACGAGTCAGCCGTAAAAAGGCATGGAGTACTCAGAGGTGCCGTAGTGCCGGTGAGCCCTGAAAACATTATTCTGAGTCCGACACACGCACGACATACTCCATGAACTGTCCAAAAGAAGCCTATCCACAGAGACGGAAACTAGGTCCGTGGCTGTCAGGGGCTGGGCTGAGGGGGCAAGGACAGCGAATGCCCATGGGGTGATAAAAATGCCCTAAAATCGAGTGTCACGATGGTGGTGGTACAACTCTATGAACACTAAAAACCACGCGAGTGTATCTTTTTAAATGGAGAATTGTATAGCATGTAAATTGTATCAATAAAGCTTAAAAAAAAAAAACTCTGTGAAATACTGGGTCTCTAGGTTCCCAGGAAAGCTGAGGCAGGCGGAGAGGGAACACAGGGTGGGGAAGGGCAGCGTGGGGTGGCATGGGGGAAGTGCCGGGTCGGCCCGTGACACTGCACTGCCCCCCCTACTGGGAGCAGCAGCCTTTCCAGACGGGGTAACCCCTGGAGTCAACAGTCAAGGATCCACCTCCACTGGAACAAAAGGAGGTAACCAGTATTTGCAACTCAGCCCCCTCCTGCCCCTCCCTGCCAGAAACGAAAAGTGCCAGGACCTCTGAAAGGCCTTACATGTAGACGCTTCCTTCTACAGGCATTTCTCTAGAAGAGGAAAAGGCGGCAGCAGCCTCGTCTTTGTAAACTAAGGTTGGAAACAGTCCGTTTTAGATCCCAGGGTCCTAGCCCAGGAGGCACATAAACACCTAACACGGGGCAGGCTTCAAAAGCCGGGCGGGCGCGGGGCTGCGCCCAAGTGAGCCGCAGAGCTACGCGGCACAGACGGTGCCGCCGGGACTCTCAGCACAGATGCACGGTGGATGCCATGCCGACCAAGACAAGAAAGTGGAGACTTGGAAAGCCGTCCCCCGCCGTCTTCAGAGTTCCGGGCATTTCAGACCTTGTTGGGAGAGGAACAATCTGGTAGTTATCTGACTCGCAAACACATTCTTTCCACTGCACAGCGCACGGATGGCACTTCTTGGGCTGCGGGAGATGTAGACGAGCCAAAATAGAGTTAAAAATACCGATGCTCTTTTTTTTTTTTTTTTGAAACAAAAATTCTCAGCACTTCTTCATCTCACTGTGACTTAGGAGTGTTTATGGTTATATTTTCTTAAAGAGTTTCCTTGAAAAAAAAAATGACAGAAGGTCTCTAGCTCATCTCCATCCTCATAAACAATCCCTTTGTGAAACAGTCTTAATTTACATACAACAGTGAGAACGAGGCTCCTGTACTAATTAAGGTCTGGGGCTGGTTAGCAAATTGCCATAATTGCATATTCTCCAGCATCCTGTCTCAGAAAACATACCCATACCCAGGCAAATCTCAGCAAGAATGATACCGTTCAAGATTTTAATATCTTGGGCTTCCGCCGCATCTGTGCATGGTTTCCAAGTGGCTCGTTCCCCTCGTGCGGGTGACATTACACAGACATTTTTTAAAAACGGTTTCAGTTTTGGCAGCCCAGCATCCGCACACCACAATCATCACGGCAAAATGCGCACACAGCAGCATCCAAACACAAGCAGCCCCGACAGGGAAGCCTTTGTAGGGAGCCGTAGCTCGTGGGGACTGTCGTTTTCCCGGCTTCAAGTCCCTGGCCTGCGAGGGGCTTGTCCCGACCCGTGCACGGGGTGGCCAGCGTTCTGCGGTAAAATGTGCTATGACTTGTCTCGTGCAGAGAATGCAAACTGACAGCCCTCAGCCACTTCTAACCTAGAGATGTGTTTTGCTGGGTTTGTGCACTGTCTTTCAGAAAATGGGCTGCACAGACCGTATTTCAATCCGACATTTTTATGGGGTAAAGAATCCCATAACACCGGGTGAGCCATGCACCCGCTGGTCACTCTCAAGGCCCCAAAAATCCTAGAGGCCAGCTACATTCACCGGTCTGCCTGCTGCCCCTGCAGACACCCGACTTGGAACCCCTGGGGCAGAGCTCAGAACCAAGGACAAAGGTTTAAATTCGAAGACAACACCTGACCCCAGTTCTCCATTTTGCCACTTCATTAGTCCAAGTCTCAGAGTACCGCAACTGTAAAATGGGCCTAAAACAACACCCACATCACCGCATTATTAGGAGAATCAAGTAGAGTGATTTGCATGTAACACCTGCCCCTAGTAAGCACTCAGAGAACATTAGCTGGGCAAACACAGGTGACCTCTAGATGGTACTTCCAGCGTGTGCCCGAGCATCTTTCCGCAGATCATTACCCTCGGACACAAATGTCAACCTGACGTCCGGAAGGCTCAGAAGCTTCGTCTCCCGAGAATGAAAATGCTCCGGTAAGTGCCGAGGCTGCGCAATGACAACGACCGGCTCGGAAATTACTCGGTTTGTGATGAGTGTGTGTCGGGGGGAAGAGGCTACACCAACTAAAATGTAGTCAGAGAACCTGAAAGGTCAGACAGACCAGATGCAGTAATAGGATTTCAGAATTTGGAGCCAATTTCTGACAGCATTTCTATGTTTCCCAAATATAGCATAGTTCAGAGCCTGTTCTCTACCTAAGAGATGGGGAAAATGTTGCCAGTTTCCCGAGATGCCTAAAGAGTCATCGCATCTTCTTTTTCCCCCCCTCCAAGGGTTTATTTATTTATTTGTAGAGACAGGAGAAAGGAGGGGGAAATAAAGAGAGAAATATCAATGTGAGAGAGAAACATTGATCAGTTGGGCTCCCATACACGCCCCCACCAGGAACCAAACCCGAAACACCCAGGCAGGTGCCCCGACCAGGTCAAACCAGTGACCTTTCACTTCTAGAGACAATGCCCAACTGAGTCACAGCGGTGGGGGCGCTTCATCTTCTTTTCAGGATTTATCTCTTCCCCCACGCAGGCAGTGCTGGTGGGTCTTAGGTGTCCAGATCCCAGCCCTTCCCTGGCCAAAGTGCAGGGACACAGGACACTGGCTGAGACGCTCCCTGGGGACTTTGCCCTGAGGCTCCTGAGGAGGCTGCAAACAGTTCCACTCGCCAGGGCAGCCCCAGACCTCCAGCACTCCCACCGACCCCACGGGCCGGCCGACAGCCTTCCCTTCCAGTTCACCAGCGGCTTCCAGGGCTCGCAACCACAGAAGCTCGGCAGGGCCGGTGACAGGGATGGGGTCAGTAGGGACTGAAGCCATGAATTTCCCAAACCACAGACAAACAGACTGGAGGATTAAGTCAACACACCTCAGATTTTGAGATAATCAGGACTGAAGGAGAGATAAGGCTTCATCCAATCAGCCTTTGCACACCTCCCAAATTGACCAGATGACTTCAGTGCTCAGCACCTCAGCAAGCCAGTCTCCTAACTCCAGGCCTCTGTGTTCGCAATGGCCTTGCCTGACCCACAGGGCCCTGTCGGAAAGGTCCCCTAGGCACAGGAGCAGCCCCTGATGACGGAGCTCACTTCCACACAAAGCCGTGCCCCTGGAGAGAGAGAAAGGTCTCCCTTGACACCAGGTGACCCCTGTTCACAGACTCCCCACCAGGACAGGGGCTCCAGAAGCCCTGGGAAAAAATCAGCCCAAACCGCTGCAGACCAGCTTTCTTCAAACATCTGAGAGTCCCAACAGCACAGGGCTCCTGTCCGAGCCCACCTGCCAGGGAGCCCCACACAATTCTTCCTTACTGGGGCACGGCTTCCACACCTACCTCCACACCCGTTTTCTAGAGGTGTAAGTGGGGGCAGCAGGAGAACATGGCAAGTAGGACCTGCAGGTGACGGGCTTACCAACACAAGTGGCTCACCCCACTTCGTGCCGGCTCCGACCACGGCTGACATTTCTGAGCGCCCACCACGTCTCAGGTGCCACTCTGAGCACTGTCTGTGTGAGCAAATTTCACCTTCACCAAAACCCTCTGTCTGCATCCATCATCCCCGTGTATGAGGGGAAACCGAGTCACAAACAATAACCAGCTAGGCAGGGCACGGTCCAGAATGTGAGCCCCAGGAGCTTGGTGCTAAAAGCCAAGGTCTTCTGAACTTTCATGCCAGCCTGCATCTTGAATGGAAGGGGGCATCGAAGAAGGGGGGCAAGAACCCGGGGAGAAAAGGAGCCTACATCCTCACAGGGAAGACCATCCACAAACAAATAAAAAAGAACTACAAGGTCATGGACGAGGGATAGGAAGAAAATGGGGAGTGAGTTCGAGCACCCTCCTGGGACGCCGCAAATGTTCGATTGGCTCGCCCTGGGTTGTGGTCCCATTAGCGTACATAGTCAAAAGTTCTTCCAGCTATACCTCGAAGATGTAAAACGTACCGGGAAACAGTAAACGCAGGGCGGATGGCGGGAGGCTACAGATAAGGAAGGGAAGGCTGGAACGATCCAGGTGGTAACGGAGCAGAATTGGAGACAAGTGTATAAACTCGTTTCATTTGATATAGACAGAGATAGACACACTACAGACACGTGTACACACATGGGTTAGTGGCACGTCCCCTTGCTCGGTCTGCCGAGAGGACCTAAAGCAAAGCCGCGTGCCTCAGCAGCGATGCCACACTGGGTGCCCAGATCTTGGCTGCTAATGCTATTATTCTCCGATAAACGAACGCAGGACTCCTTGGGGAAACCACTCAGTCTAGTGCGGTGACAGAAAAAATATACAAGATGAGCGAGCCTAGAGCATCCTGTTGGGGCGCAAAGTAAGGAAGTGTTCAATCAGTCAATCAGTCAACTTCCAGTGATGTCAAAAGGATACTGGAATGTTCCCGATGGCCGAAGCCAGAATAATTTGAGCAAAAAGGTAAATACGTAGTATTGGACTGTATAACCCAAGTAGCAAATAACGGAGTCCATGATGATATAAATAAGTGACTGAATAACTAAACGTGGGGGAGGGACAAATCTCCCATAGAGAAGAATTCCAAATCATTTACATACACATTCTGGCCTTAAAGAGTAGGAATGTCACTCCCCACTCCATGTGCGCGGGACATGGTGACTTCCTGCTAAAGAGTACAACACGGGAGGGAGAAACTGACGAACGCCACCCGAGCCAGGCGATCACGGTCAACGCCATCGGTGTATATAATATGTGCCCTTGATGTGGTGTGATGAGTTGGCACTGGCTCCCCAAACCCATTACCCCAGTCCGCCTCAGTTCAATCGTGAGAAAAATAGCAGAAAAGTCCCAGGTGACACCCTGCGAAATACCTGACGATACTCCTCAAGACAATCAAGGTCATCGAACACAAGAATCTGTGGAACCCTCAGAGCCTACATGAGTTGGGGGGGGGGGCATGATGACGAATGTACTGGGTATCGTGGACAGAATCCTGGAGCAGAGAAGGGACCTTACTGGGAAAACGAAGGAAATCTGAACAAAGCGTGGACTTCAGTTGGTAGTAACATAGCAAGATCGATCTGTTAATTGTGACAAGTAAACCATGCTAACGTATGATGTCAGTAACGGGAGAAAAACTCTGTGTGTGCGTGTGCAGGGGATGTGATATGGGAAAACTCTGCGATATCTTCACGGCTTATCTGGAAATCTAAAATTAGAAGCTTATTATTGAAAGTAACAGAAAAACGACAGAATGGCTCCTTTGTTTGGACTGAGTGGCCACTAAAGGCCTCTCTCCAAGGAGATGGCTGATGTCTAAGGTGAATCTGAGAGATGAGAAACAGGCAGCAGGACACCAAGTTCCCGGCAAAGGGCACAGGACAGACGGGGCCCGAAGGAGGGAACAAGGGGCAAGAGGCCAGGTGGCTCGAGTGCAGTCCGGGAGAGAGAGGGCGGGAGCTAAACAGAACGTCCAGGGTGAACAGCTAGGCCCAGGGACATAAGGCATAATGACCTCAGACTTGAGCCTCAGGGCACCCCTGGAGGTCGGTGGAAGGAGTTAGCAAAAGGGGACAGATGTGACCTGTGCTTCCTGGATCGCCCAGGCTGCTACAGGAGGAGGACTGGAGTGGGGTAGTAGGAAAGAGGGACAGTGGTCACCCCGGAGTGGTCAATTTCAGGCAGCACAGTCACAGGGAGGTGCTATCTGGTGAAGACCTAGGAGTACGTAGGGAGACGAAGGAAGTCGAGAAGAGACGTCTCCACACACGTGGGGCGGGGTGTCCTAATCGGGGCAGGCCTCCGCCCCGGGTGACGATCCCTGACTTTGACCCTCTTGGAGAAGTCTCCATAGCAAGGCTCCAGGAAGGAAGCACCTCCTTGGGGGCAGAGCCTCAGTCCTGTCACTTACTACCTGTGAGACATTACCATTTGGAGCCTCAGTCTCCTCATCTGCAAAATGGGAACAACACCTCCCTCACGCGGGAACTGGAGGAATTCAGTAAGAGAAAGCTCCTGGTCCGGCACAGCCTTCCTACATACTGTGAGGATGTTTTCTACGAGAGAGGCCCAAGGCGGGAGGAATTTCAGAATCTAACCTGACACCCAGTTTTACAGAGAAGAAACCAGAGGCACAGAGACAGAAGGTGTCCAAGCCCCCTGGGAGCCTGAACAACAACAGATCCCCATCTCCCAGCACCCCGCCTCTGGCTTCTCCCTCGACATTCTGACCACAAAAAGGGGCTGGGCCACACTCCCTCCAGCTGTCGCAAAATATTCCTCCTGGAAGGTTCTCTCCTTGCTCACAACTCCCCCGCTGATGCCCTACCATGGGCTGGATGGGGGCTGTGATGAAGAATGAAGGGCCCACTAACTGGGTCCACCCTCCCAACCTCTCCCTTCCCCCGCCCCCCAGGCACAGACCACCCACGCGGGCAGCCTGGCCCTCCCACCTGAGGGGCCTCCAGCCCCCCTCTCCGAACCATGCCAATCCCCCATCTGTCGGGTCCGCCCGCCCTCCCCAGGTTGCAGCCATGACTACCTGACCCCTATCTGTGCCCAAAATGCCAAGCTTGTGCAAATCTTCAAAAAGCTCTGTTGTGTCAGATGACTGGTGGGAGCCGCTTTCTGGGCTGCTCTCCGACAGATGGGGGTCTTTCCGGCAGACTCTGTCCTTCCCCCCGTCCCCACGCCCCAGAGCAAGGGGCTGTGTGCTCAGGCAGGCACTCAGCGCCTCGCAAAGGGTTGCAACGCCGTGCTGCAACCACCCAGTTTAGAGAGGAGCATTTTCACCAACCGAAGACATGAAAAATACCCCAGGACCTCCTGTTTACAAGCACCCTTGGAGGCAAAAGTGAGCAACTGCCTCCCGTAATATCGCCCCCAGGCCAGACGAAAAGAGCCAATCCTTCAATCAGAATTTGGAGGATTCTAATACAGGTTTCCATCTTAGCAAACATCAACGGGGCTTGGTCTAATTTGCTCAGTTGTGTCCTACGTGCAACTACTGGCCCCAGCGTTCCAGCAGTCCTACATTCCCCTCTACTCCTGTGAGTCCACACGGGCCTGCTCTTCAAGTCACAAACACAGCAGCAGCTGGAGACGGGTGGCTTCCAGAACATACTTTATTTAAATTCTGATTCCTGAAAGTCACCCTGCAGAGAGAGACAGCCAACCACCCTCAGTCAAATATAAAATGCGCCATCACAAACAGTCCCCGACAGGTCGGTATACCTGCACAGGCACGCAAGGGAAAGAAATGCAAAAAGAGATTTCCCCATGAATCAGGTGCATCCTTCTAAGGTCCCACATCTCAAAATCAGAGGAGTGTTGCAACCTCGGCTCGCGGAGACACACTTCACTGCACTACAATAAGAGAAAGAAATTTCATTTTCCTCCTCTGCTCTGGAATAGGGAATATTCAAGACTTTGACTCACCTTTGGAGCGAGTAGAGATATCCATGCCCTCTACCACCTCCTGTTCTGTTTTTATTTCCTCTTCAGCCAAGCTGAAACAGAGCAAATGATGTTCAGGTTTAGGCAGACTGAGAACTTGCCCCCTGGGGGTGTCACGGGGGGGTGTCTTTAGAAGTCCTAACAACAAATCCAACTTGAACAGAACCCCCCATCCTGTAGGATGGGTGGGGGGAGTAGAAATCCACCCTTGATTGCAAACAAAGTGTTAAACCTCCTAAAGGAGTATTTTTAAAACTCTAGGTTGTTCTTTTTTTAAGTCAAATTACTATCCCACTTGTCATGCTCTTGGGGGGTGCAAAAAAGCCTTTTTTTTTTTTTAGACACACAATTACAATCTGCCCCACCCAGCCTTCGAGTAAACAAGTTTCTCATTCTAACCCAGGGTTCAGGTAGGAGGTTCGGAGCATCCAGCGTTCTGATGTCTGAATTCTGTAAGGCAAACAGCATTTCTCAGACCTCCCTGCCAAATCTTACAATTTCCTGACGAGGCAGGAGCATGAAGAAATGGACAGAATTACAATGTAGAAAAATCTGCCCAGGCTAAAAGGCCTGGTCTCAGAACATCCAGACCCCCCCCAATGACCCCAGGAATGAGGACCAGGGTCAACACGCCCCCACCCCGGGGACGCTTCCTCTGGGTAGCGGGCGCGGCTTAGAGAAAGCATTCAGCACTCTGCTGAGCTGTGACTAATTACCCCACCGCAACGGTGGGATGAGGAAGGGTTATTTGAAAGAGAGGCTGAGAGTTGGGGGTTGGGGACAGAAGCAGAAAAGCGGGCCCCTTCGCAGGGAAGGTCCACCAGAAATCTTCTTTTCTCTTCTGGAACTCCTCCTGGTACAGACCACAGGCCATTTTGCACGCACGCGCACACACACACACACACACACACACACACCCTCCCCCCGCCCCCCCTAAGCCAAGCCAGTCAAGTTCTGCTCCAGTAGGTGCAGAATGTGAGGTGCTGAACTTCCCCAATGTTCGGGCTGCCAGTGAAGTGATAAAAATCTTAACAGTTACTCTAATGCAATCCTCTCCGACTGTGGTCCAGCGAGGTATGGGTGGACCCCCAATTGCCGCAGCTGGAACTTTCCATCTGGAAGACTCAAAGTCAAGACAGGAGGGAGGCTGGGTTGGAGAGTAGGGACTAGAATGTCCCTTCCGTATTCCATGGTCTGGGACTGTGTGGGACAGAAGATGAGTCCCAAAAGGCCTGGTCACATGGAGGTGTGTTTCGGGGAGTTCCACATTTGTTGGGGGAAAAGGGTTCAGAATGGGAACTAGATAGAAAGGAAGAGAGGACAGCTCAGAATTAAATGATAAGAACTCGGAGGCCTCAAACTTAACTAGTCCCAGCAGAGAGAAGCAAGGTAGTTTGCTTTTAAATCAGAATATTACCACGTTGAGCTCTCTGATACCGGACCCGTTAACAATTTCATTTGCACGGCATCTGTAGGGACAGGCTGTGTGACACAAATCTCCAAAGAAGTAACTGACATGTTGTCACAAATGGTTTTCATCAGAAGAAAAGCAGCCTTTTACATTGAAACACATCAGTAACACGCACCAATACAATGGTGGTGGTGGAAAGTGACTGGGGCACTCACAACTTACTCCACTTTCAGAGGCACACATTCTCAACTCAGCAACACACATCCAAAGGCCGCCCAAACAGATTCTGCTGACGGTTTCCTGCTTGGCCTGATTGGAAATAAACTTTAATAGAAAACCCCATGCAGCCCTCAGAGGTGGGCAGATGGTGCACTTCAAAAGAACAAATAGCCACCTTGACCTTTCTGCCAACTAGAACTGTTTCCCTCTCTAGCATGAAGTATGTGAAACCCTAAACTTTTGAAACCGATCCCATCTTTGGGGTGATGGAAAGAAAAATGCTAAGCTGGGATGCAACCAAAATGTCCAGGAGTGAAACAAAACAATGAATGCATAACGGAACTCCCAAAGCCCACTTGAAGGGTTTCTGCAGGGACGAAAACAGCCAAAGCTAAGATCGTGGAAAAGGGCTGTATTCAAGACTACGACGACTTGGCTTTAGCAGCTCAGAGGAGTTGAATACATCAGGCGGAGATGCTGCTGAGGCTAAGAAAATGCAAACTAGTGGTGGAGGGCTATTTGCTGCTGAGTTTAAGATAATCAATTCTGGAGCAGAAAAGAAGGGGGGAAAAAGTTAAGCTGTTTTTATCTTTCCAAGTATTACAAGCGGGCACCATAATCACCTAACTTTAGCAACAGCACCACCAGCTTTCACCAAGGATTTCAAGTACAATTTCAGAAAGCCATCTTTTTCACAGATCAGCAACCCATCCTTTCAAAGAGAACCCGTGTATGCACACACATGCACACACGCAATACACTGCATTTGACTAAAGGAAATTGCAGAGGCTGTGCATTAAAAGGGAAAAAATTCATTTACAAAAGCAAAGACCAGAATGCAAAATCAGTCATTTTTGAATAGCCACATCTAAAGGGACTTCCTTTTTCCTACACCACTGAACTCAGGTGGTTTTGTTTTGTTGTGTGTGTGCGTGTGTGTGTGTGTGTGTGTGTGTTTGGTTTAGTGTTAAGTACTAGTATGTTATTAAAGAAAAAACTCTGAATATTACATCAAAAGTGGTGGTTAGAAAAGATTTGTTGTACCTGTCTGCATGCCCCACAGATCTTGATCAATTTAGGTTAAGAGCTGTTCAGTCATTTGGGAAAAATAAAAAGTCAAATAACAGTAATTGCTGAAAAGGCAGCTGCATCTGGAGAGAAGACTTTGAACTCTTGTCATTAACACATTCAAGTCTCAGGAAATATACAGCATCTTTCCTTCCTTATCTGTTAGCTGCCAGCAACCCGGGACTATTTCAATCAAAAACAATGGAACAACAAGCCCTGGTTACAAACTGACATTACTTTTTTTTTTTTCCTGTTAAGGTCTGCAGGGGAGACTGGGGCCCGCACAAGGAAAGGGTAGTATTAGCTGAAAAGCAAACAACAGTCCCTCACCCCAACAGGAAAATTCACCATCAACTAGTTGTATATATTATGTTACCACCACCACCGCCACCACCACCACTTCTTGCACGCACATTTACCCTAGGTCACTTGCATCTGGATTTCACAAACTGACACATTTCAGACAATTAAAGAAATAACAACCCCTGCAAATACAACCAAGACCATGCCATCCCGTCCCAGAAAGAATCCATTTCTCCCCCAGTGCCTGAGCAGGAAAACCTAAGCTTCCTTCTTAACCTGCATGCACTGAAAAAAGAGCAATTAAAAGTTGCAGATGAACTGCTGAACCTCCAGGATGTTTTAAGCCTTCTGATTATTAATTCTGAGGACTGAAGGCTGGTCCGTAATACCCAGGAATCCCATCCCCTCAACACTCCCAAAAGAGAGAGAAGGGAAAAAAAAAAAAAACCCTCTAGTTTTTACAGAAAAATGCCTGGATACACAATGCCCAGATCTTTCTTTTCCCCAAGTGCCCCTACTATATGACTTTTAACCAAGAATACCTAAACCCGTCTAGAATACACAACCAGCATGCACGAGACTCTGGTCCTACAGCTGAGGATGAATGCACAGCAATTCAAGAAGCATGCATCATTCCAAAAGACTTTTTTCCTTCAGCTTTTTACTTTCATTCAAAATACCAAACTGGTCCAGGCTGCAAGAAATAGTTAATCCCCAAGATACAACATCTTCCTCTTCTACATCACAAAATAGTCAGCATCAAAATTTTAAAAACCATGCTTCCCTAAATCTGCAATTCGTTTGTTTTTTTTTTTTTTTAATTGAGGGAGGGAAGGGCATGGTTAGCAGCTTTATATAAGCACTCACCTAAAACAGGCAGTCATCGGGAGCTAAGCTATTTATGCAGGATTCTTAAAATGGCGTCTGGCAACACTGCCTCATTCCTGTATTGAAGCTAAAATGGTAGCAGTTTGTTCAATAGCTGTAGCTCTTGTTTAAGCAGCCCTGCTAGTTTCAAAGCCACCTTCCTAAATATCAGAACCAGGAAAAGCTCAACCAGAGGACACCAGCAACCCAACGTTTAGAAGCTTAAAAAAAAAAAAAAAAAAAAAAAAAAAACCCTGCAATGACAGGGGGAGTTTGTGAAGTCACAGGTTCCTAAGGAAAAGCCTTCCCTCTCTCACATCCTGAGCCTTCTACCATGAGGCTCTGAGAGGAGGCCCCCTGGCCCTCAAATTAGGTGGGTGAAGGTTAGGAAATAGGCAGCCCTGTGGCATAAACTGCAGGGGGACAGGTGTCTGCGCAAAACCCAAGAACGTGAAAAGGGAGCAGGCAGGGCAGGGGAAGGAAGCCCATTTGCCCCTCTTGGTATATTACAAACCAGCTCTGCATCCTCGGCAGAAAGGAGCTAGATAAAATGAACGTGCTTCCAGGACAACAGGCATCTGAAAAGCCAAGCCCAAGGGCTGCGCCCCGGTCTGAGGCCAAGGCAAAATCAAAAGGCAGTGTACGCGCCTGAAAACGGCCACCAAATGCCCAGCCAGTCCTAACTCAGCATCAAGGAAAGACAATCGGAGTCTGCAGAGACACAACGATAAAACATTCGCTCAGCCAATGCACAGGATACTCACAAATTAGATTTTTGTCCACCCCCAACAGAGCCCTGAAAATTAACAACGGGTTTTGCAAAACCCGCTTTCAAAGGCCAAACGAAGAGCCTCATAGTGGATAATGTAATTTACGGTTACAGGTCTGAGCATGGGCCTCAGAACTGCAGTGCTGTGAGTGGGGAGTTTCAAGGTGACTGCTTTTTAGCTCCAGGGGAGACGGGAGGGCATGGTGCCCAAGGCTGTGCCAGGGCAAGGACGGGCAGCTGGCTCCTTGCCGGCCGGTAGGTGGGTAATCTTGATGAGGAGGGACAGCCTCGCAGCACAGCTAGCTACAGGGCTGAAATGGCTCCCGCCTGCTTGTTTATCTGGAAGGAGATTGGGGAGGGGGAAGGGCAGCCATAGCCTAGGCAACCTGAAGCCAAGGGTGAATCCTTGCTTTTGCATTTAAGAGCAACCCAAGGGCTTCTAAACACATTCCATTCCTAAAACCTCCGCTGTGAGGTGGCAAAGGCACTTTTGCATGTGTCTCTCTTTTCAGGGTCAACCAGAGGCAAAGCCAGATCTAGGGCTTCTCAGCTGACAAATGTTTGTTGCCTCTGCCACAGGACAGAGAAGGGAAAAGGCAAAAGAAACAAAAAGTACACATTTGAAGTGGTTGGACTCAAAAAACCTACCTCTGCCTTCAGGGTTTTCTGGGTTACTGTCCTGGCTTTTTATTAAAGATTGACTCATTTTCCCCGTCTCCTATTTAAGACCTGAAGCTGTTCCCGGGCCCTGTTCCCTAGGGAAAGAATGGGGGGGAAGGAAGGAAGGAAGGAAGGGAGGGAAGGAAGGAAGGAAGGGAGGGAGGGAGGGAGGAAGGAAGGAAGGAAGGAAGGAAGGAAGGGTGGGGGGGGACAGGCTATTGTTTTCATCCCTGTTTTATAATCCAAGATGGCCCACTTTTCTGACTCAAATCTTTGAGCTGATAATTATAAAAGTAACTGGACAGGGCTCCAACAGGCTAACCATGGTCATACACAGCAATTAGAAAAACTCTGTAGAAAGTTTAGTGGGAGATTATATATAATTAATTCCTAGTTACAGACAGAACACTGACCATTTTCTGGAGCTAATAAAAGCAGTTACTCCCCCTCCCCCACATGAATGCCACTTAATTTCCCAAAGCAGAAAGTGAATCCATCCTGGAGGGTCTTGAAGGAAAAAAAAAAAAAAAAAAAGGGAGGGGGAGAGAAGAATCAAAAGCTCCAGTGTGTCTGCGTTTGTTCCTTGCAGCTGTGCACCCTCTTTGGGGACTGAGGAGGCAGAAGGAAAAGGGAAAACAGCCCAGTGTTCTGTGCCTCCCTCTGCAATTTGCCAACGTGACAGAGGCCATTCTACCTTGATATAAAAAAGCAGGGGGGCAGGGGGAGAGGACCTAAGAATGGAATGCAGGAGGCTCTTCAGCTTGGTGGATCTGCTCTTCCTAAAAGGAACAAAGATGGTAGAAATTTCCAGAAGGCCCAGTCTCAATCCGGCCATTGCAATTGTCAATCTGTAACCTTTCCTCCCAGTCTATTGGTTCAAACGCTGCAGAGAGGAGCCCCATTGGGCTGCTCTGTGAGCCAGCGCCACTGTGCCTACCTAGTCCTGCTGCATTGCAGACAGTTAGTTCTCCCCCCCTAAGTGAAACTGGAAAATCATGCTACTTTGAAAGCAATTGACTTTTTACAGACTCATGCTTGGTGGTGGCCACAGTACCCAGGGAAAGTGGCTCGCTTGGTCCAGGGCTGGGAATTTGCTGGGGCTGCACATTTGAAAACAAGATCTTGGCTTTGCAAACCTGTGGGAGCCATTTTAATGTGAGCTTTTAGAGAACAAATGCCTTGCCCTCAGGTTTCCTTCCAGCCCAACAAACACACCATTATGCAAACGTTGAAGGCACCAAACCAGGAGTCTTGTGATTAGATATTGCTTCTAGGGAGGCCACCAGAACCTCAGTATGTAATTTCCATTTACAGCCAGGAGATAAGAACAAAGAGAATAGCTAAGTGTCTGAACTTACTTGTGGGGGGCAGGAGCACTGCTCCGTTTTAAGTATAGAAAACATCATTAACTCCCTGCACTTTTACTCTAAGAAGCTGGCCTTACGCAGGCTTTTCTCAACTTAGAATTGGTGCGTTTCTCATTATTGGTGCTAAAAGCTGGACGGTGATTTAAAAGAAAAAAAAAAAAGATTAATTACTGACTCCATCAGGTTGGCATAACACAGCAACTGAACGGAGTTCCAGCATTGACAGTCACGCTGGATTGGTCTCCAGGCTGGAAACTGATGCAGTGAACTTCTAGGGAAATTCTGTAGCTAAACAAGAGTCCACTTTTTTCCCCCCACTCTGAAGTTCTAACTGCAGCATTAAGAGATCAGGGGAAGTGTAAGAAGCGAGAAATAAATCATAAGTTAAAGGCAAGCATGCATACAGATGTGTGCGGGTCAGGCTTGGAAAAAGGCCGAATCTGTTGTGCAGTGAGTCCTGAATCAAATCCACTTTGCTGGGGGTTGGGATTCTGCCCTCGGTGTCAGTATCTTAAAACCTGATTCCTGCCACCACCACCACCCCACACACACCCCCACCCCACCATCCCCCACACACACCCCCACCCCCCCAGCCAGCAGCTCCTGCCCCGCCACTTGCTTAAGGCTCTGTGACTCTAAGAACAAGCACTTTCTTCTATTTCACAACCAGATCACCTACCCAGAGTTCTATCTAATATCCAAACAAACCCAACGAACGGTCTCCAGGTAAGTCACAATGAACTGCACATGTCTCCCCTGTCTGAGGGTTAACAGGAAGTGTAATCTTCGATCCTAGCTGCAGGTTCTCAGGAAAAACAGTGGATTCAAACAGTCACCTAAAAATCAAGACACTATTAAAAAGCCCTTATTTGGTTCCTGCTGATGAAAAGCCCTCCACTGCAACAGCCAAGACCCCCTGCCACAAACAGACCCCAAATGTTCGCCAAACTCTTTGTACATATGGTCACAGAGGAAATGGATAGCTTTACTTACCCAACATGTTCAAGCAACCGTCTCATTTTTCCACAGTTAAGAAGAGAGAACAGGCTGGCAGATTTGGGACTTGATCAAAAAGGAAATTTTTTTTTTTAAACAGTTACATGGGATCATTAAAAACACACACAATAACAACAACACAACCCAACAACTGAATAGGGAATGCTGTCATGAGACACAGACATGATTTTATTTCCTCTGCACTGTCCCACAGAAGGGCAGAGGGTGATACAATGTAAAAAATAAATAAATAAAAGAGGAAAGGAAAAAGAAAACGAGGATGAAAAAATTACATTAGTTCATTGAAAATCATGCAAGAAGGGAGAAAGGTAAGGGATCCAAAAGAGAGTCCTCACAGATTTATTGCAGGATGTTGTCCAACCTCCCCCCCCACCCCCACCCCCACTCCCCATCCCTACTCCAAAAACTTCCTCCAAAGCCTAGAAAACACTTTCAGAAACATTTGCTGGCTGTAGGCTGGCTTGCAGAAGAACACTCTGTATCAACAGAAGTCAGGAAAAAAGGCTGAACAATGTAGTTTCAAGTGCAGAAACCCTGTAGGGAAAGAAAAGACCATGTAGAGGCACCACCACCCACCTAGGCCCCAGGAGCCAGCAGCTCCCCTTAGCCCTGCTCTGCTGAAGGGCTTGGTTCTGTTTAGAAACACGCGTCCTCTCTGGTCAAAACTTCGTCCAGCCTTCCCAGAACCGCTCTGGAGAGGAAAACTTGCCTGCTTTGCTGTCTGCCATGAGCTCTGCTTAGACAGGAGCCTGCCTGCTCACCTTCCATTTTCTTCCCCCAGCAGGCATGTGGCACAAGAGAAGACAATAGTGCAGGGGGGGGGGGGAGACTGCTCAGAGAGAGAGAGACAGAGAGAGAGAGAGAGAGAGAGAGAGAGAGGAAAAGGGGGGGGTAAAAAAAAGAGGCTTCTTTTTTGGCATACCAGGAGCTAGCTTCAAACTATTCCAGAAACACCATGTCCTGGTGGAAGAAAAGGTGTGCCAGGCCCTTGCCAGTTTGCAAAATCAAGCTGTGGCTCATGGCTCCTTAGCCATGTGACCCAAGAAAGCAAAAAAAAAAAAAAAAAATTTCTCTCTAAACAGTTCCAAGTTAACCTAAGTGCTGTGGGGGTGAGTGTGGCACGGCCAGCCACAGAGAAATCACACTGCTCGCCCACAATTCGGATGTCTCAGAGGGAGGGGGAGAAAAGATGGTTAAAAAGTCGAGCTTACCTCTGTGGATGCATTGTTAACACTGTGTAATGTCAATACTTATAAAACATGGAGGACAGGCTCCTAGTTCTCACAGAAAAAGGGTTTGGCACTTCGGCTTGATGATCTGGCCGCCTAATAAGAGCTCATCCCCGATTGGCTGGCCCGGCAGAGCGGAGTGTAAGGCGGCCCGGGATTGGCTGAAACACTTCCTGAGCGATTATCTTTGTGAGGCTCTGGTGAGCAAGAGCCATCCTGTGCATAGAAAGAGACAGGCTAAGCTAGGCCTTTTGCAGCAAGAAAAACTTGGGAAAGGGGCCCCCAGACGCACTTGTCCCGCACCCTGGCTAGATTCCCCGGCACGGGCAAACCGGTGCAGCCAGCCTGACCTGCTCCAGCGAAGCCTGAGGCCCGGGGGGGGCCCTGGGAAGAGAGTTTTTGGGGTGAGCTGAAATGGCTCACCCTCACCTGCCCCCCACAGAAGCGGCTCCCTGCTAGGGGGAAGTCTGGCTCTTTTCTAGAACAATCCAGCAGCATCCAGCAAGGGGGGTGAGGGGCAAGTGAAGCCGAGGAGTGGGGAGCCCCAGGAAATGAGCCAAGGGGGCAGGAGGAAGGGGCTGAAGGCAGGCCTCTGTGGAGCTGGGGGCAGACAGACAGGACAGGCTAACCCCAAAAAATAGCTACAGAGCAGCTGTGGCTTCTCAGACTAGGACGGAGGAGTGAGGCTGCCGAGGGGAGGAGGGGAACAGAGTGGTCAAGTTTGCATAGTCATGGTCAGAAAGCCTCCTGGAAAAAGCAGGCCAGAGAGCCATTTTTCCCCCGGCACAGTCTCCATCCTCTCTCTGGTCCCCCTCAGCCAGCACTCCAAGGAAAAACCAAAGCGGGTTCTTGCCTCCCTGCCAGGATGCCAAGGGGCAGCCCCCCTTCTCTCTCTGGCCTTACCCTAAGAAAAGCCAACTGCGCTCCTAGCGGGCCACATGCCTAGACCTACAAACTTCCCTTCCCCTCCCGGCCCCCTCCCCCTCGGCCGAGGCCTGCTAAACCTGTCAGTTAAACAAAAATCTGACTTCCGTCTGAGCCTGCGATGCCTTCAGCTTCCTGCCTATTAACCCTCTCTCAGACTCCGGGCCTGGCTGGGAAAGACTAGGCCCTGGGATCGCAGAAAAGGCCTATGGAAAAATACCAGCTGCAGCTTCCCCAGGCAGATGCAGAGAGAGAGAGAGAGAGAGAGAGAGAGAGAGAGAGAGAGAGAGAGAGAGAGAGAGAGAGAAAGCGAGCGCTGCTGTCTCTCGCCTTTGCTTCCCAAGGAGGCGTGTACCTTCTGAATCCAGGGCACAGGCAGTGCCTCTTGGTCTGAGAAGCCATTTAAATCCAGAGGGAGAAAGAAAGATGTCAAACTCGGCCAGGGAACAAGAACCCCCATTATTAGTCAGGCCTACACCCACCGCTCAGCCCTTGTCACAATCACCCCTGTATGTATGTACTTGGGGAGCTGGGCCCTCGGTGGGCAGACGAATCCCATGAGCTTTATAAGGGTTCTTGCTTAAATTTATTTCCACAGAGAACGGCTTCTTTTCGTCCCCTAAGGCAGATGGAACAGCTTTTCACACACAGCCCAGAGCTTGGGAGCCCCCCCTCATCTCTGGCATTGCTCCCCAGTAAAATATTAACTAGTTTTTCAGAGCTGCTTATAATTCCACCCATTTCAATAGTATTAGGTGGTCTTTGCCTGTTTGCTCCCGAAAGCTGCCTTTGTAGTCGGTCTATACCCTAAGAAGAAAAAGACAAATCAAAAGGATCCCAAAATGTTCATGCTTGCTTTCTTTTTCTTCTTCTTCTTCTTTTTTTAAAGACAAGGTGCTTAATTAACAAGACTTAAAAAAAAAAAAAAAAAAAAAAAAACCAGCAAGCCAGAACAACAGAAACTAAATAAACACCAGTCTTTAGAGGCTGGAGAAAGCTTCCAGAGGGGAGAAAGCCACATGCCAGGAGGTAAAACTATAGCCCAAAACTGCCCCGAGTCTCCTCCTAAAATTAGGACTCGTGGGCTTTCTTGTCCCACGCCCGTTGGTTCCCACAAAGAGAACAGAGCTGATGGCCTGCTCTCCCTGCCCCCGCCCCCCCCACATGGACAACAGATGCCCACCGTGTGTACATAAATTCTTCCTGCCGGGAAACCGATCAAACAGGAGCAAGCCAGGAATCGACACACAGTATACTGCAGGGGCAGGCCCCAGGCTTTATGACAAGGGAGGGGTTTTTGTTGCTGCTGCTGCTGCTGCTGCTCTCGTTTGTTGTATTTTTGGCTAAAGAGGCCAGGATGCAGGGAGGGAGGCCTCCACCTCCACAGGGCCAGCACTCAGGACAGTGGGCCTGGGCCACACCCGAAGGGAGAGGCCTCCTCTTCCTCGGAGTGGAAGCTCATACAGAGAGACCAAATGGGGGACAAGAGTCGGAGGCCAGAGCTAATTAGACTGTGCTTCCTCCACCTCCCCCACCATGGGAATACCGTTTGTTTCTGCGGGTGCTGCCTTTGGGCGGCCGGCGAGGGGCGGGGGAGACAGACAAACAAATGTCACTGTGAGTTTGCGGCAGATCTTGTGTGTGGCTAACTTCATGATCCAATGAGGAAATATGCCCCTGGTGCCGCATGGTGGATTTTACCCCGGGATTAAAGCTTGTTGCATAAGCAGCTGCAGCATCCTCCCCCTCCCTCCCCTCCGCTCTCTGATCACTTGATCACTTGAAATGTTTTCTGGGGCAAAGAGCAGGAAGCTGCAGGCTCATTCTGGCAGCTCGGCTCTGTTTGAGGAATGCTGTGGGCCTTCGGGCGAGTTTGAGGTTATCTGGAAAAGAGCATTTGGGCTGGGGACAGAGACAAAGGTATTGTGGCAGATGGAATCCTGGGACAGTGATGGATCGAAAAGGAAGGCTAGGGCAGGCCCACTAAGGGCACTCCTGGGCTTGATGGAACCTGGCTGATAAGAGGCCAGCCCCATGTCGTTGGTCTGCACCTACAGATCATTCTGGGGCACTTCCCAAACTGTCCCTGCACAGAGTGGTCCCAGCAGCTGCCCAGTGCTCACAGTGGGCGGGCACTGGCCTTCCACTCACTGACTTCAGCAGATAAGGAGCATTGTTACGGGCATGGAACTGAGCCCAAAGAGGTGAAATGAGCTGCCCAAGGTCACATAGCTGGCAAGAGCTAGGGGTCAGACTGCCGACCCAGTTCTGACTCCGCATCCGCTAAGCCCTGTACTTTCCTTTGCTTCTAAAGAAAGAAACCGAAGAGAAGCCTGAGCTGTGTGTTTTCTTCAGGAGGTCGACTCTTTTGACAATGAGCTTAAGTCCGGAATGATGGCGCTGGAAGAGTTTTAGATCAGATGCAGACAAGGCCCTGAGCAACCTCCTCTCCCATCTTTGGCGAGGTGTGAAGGGGGTCATTTTGCCATCTCTAAAACCAGGCTTTCACATTCCTTGAAGTCAGTGTTTCTCATGCAGGGGTGGTTTTGCCCTCCAGGGGGTATGAGGGTAATGTCTGTAGTTTTGGGGGTTGTCACAGTTTGGAGGAAATGTGCTACTCGCATCTAGTTGGTGGAGACCGGGGATGCTGCTAAACACCCCACGGTGCATGGGACGGTCCCCACAACAAGGAATTATGTGATCCCACCATCCCATTATGCCGAGGTAGGGAATCCTTGGCTTACGTGAAAAGAAAAACCAAAAATCCAACCATTATGCCTCTGGATAGAAAAACCAGCACAGGCCTAAACAAGCAGGTTCCGTGGTGATATTAATAAGCAATGAGCTAATAAAAATAGATTAAGCCTGTCTTTCTTAATATTCCCAGGGGACAAAGAGAATTTGGGGACAGAATCAGGCAGAAGGAAGCCAGGGAGAGAGTCTCAGTGATAAAGCTGGTCTCCAAGGAGAGGAAGGGCTGGCCCCAGCTCCCTTACCCAGGCACCCTAACTAGCAGAGGCCCAGCCTCCCCAAAATGGCTCTCCACTGCCGCTGGCCCGCAGCCAGGCAAGCAGCAGGAGAAGCGGCCTCGGCAAGCTGCATCCCGAGATAGCCCGTTGGGCTGCCTGTGAAAATAAGCACACTTGGAGTTATCGGCCTCACGCTAGCAGCAGGCCTCGCAGTCCGTTATGCAAAACGACGGGATTGAGGCAGGGAAGTGTTTTAAATATCCTGTTTTGTTTTGTTCCTTTTTGGCCAATCGGAACTGAGGCCTACTGCAGTCTCGGTGACAGGAGGGCTCACCTTCAGAACACGGAGTCATGTTACAGCCACAGAGAGGCAATTAGGACTCCCCACCTTGAAGAAGAGGTGTCCCCAGGAAGGGTTTTGTTTTGGGTTTTGGGTTTTTTAAACTTCTTTCTAGGAGGGACTGGCAGGATTACACAAATGGAGGGAGACAGGAAGGGCAAGGGGGGGCTGGTGCAGGACCCTCCGGCAGATGGCCACAGTGAGGGTGAGGGGAGATGGGAGGGATGCAGAAACAAACTGAAAAGCCAAAGAAAGATGATTCAGACCTCCACTTCCCTGCTCTTTTACTCCCGAGCAGTTACTATGGAAAGAAGAGCAAACACGCAAGCACTCCGGTTGTTTCTCTCTCCCCTAGACCGGTGGCAATGCCTGGAGAGCTTTCTAGTTGCCACCTCTAGAGGAAGGGGGTGCTACTGGGGTCCAGAGGGCAGAGACCAGGGATGCTGCTAAACAGCCTAAATGCAAAGGGTGGCCCAGCACCACCCACAACAAAGAACTGGTCAGCTCCTAAAGTCACGACTGCTGAGGTTGGGAAAACCCTGAACTGGAGTGAGAGCTTCCACAAGGCCACGAGCTTGTCTGAATTCTGCACCATTGTGCTCTCAGCATCTAACGTTGTCCCGGATATGTGTCAGAGCTCTGGAAAACCTCATCCCCCACCCAGATGGTCTCCTGCTTCTGCCCTTGTAAATGCTTGTGCATGAGCACACTACCTACGCACACAGAGGCAGCCCGTGGTCCTTTTAAAACAAGTCAGACCTCATCCCTCCTCCACACCAAGTCCATCAGTAGCTGCCGCCTCACTCAGACTGAAAGCCTGAGCGCTCCTGGGACTTACTCCCCTGCAGCCGCTCTGACCATCCATCTGTTCTTTCCAACGCCTCAGCTCCATTCCCTCCTTCCCCTGGGCCTTTGCACTTGATCTTGCCTCTGCCCCTCCTCCCAGCCCATCTCCCCACTTCCCCAAACCACCTAACAATAAGCCATTTCCCTCCTCTAGCCTCACATGTCTGTTTCTTCCTTCCTGCCTTCTCACCTGCTTCTGAAAGGATTCCCCAGCCCCACACGCCATCTCCTCCCCTGCTCCCCCTATCAGATGCCTTCCTGCCTGCGCCCTGGCATGACACTTTGAACCTTTTTCCTTCCTTCCCCACATCAAGCGGCAGAACAGTGCAGCGGCCGGGCATGCGGCTGCTGGCATCAGACTGCCTGGGTGTGAATCCAGCCGCCCCACTTGCCAGCTGCGCAGTCTTGCTTGAGATACAAAACTCTCTCTGTGCCTTGATTTTCACACCTGTACAATGGGAGCCATCAGAACACCTACCTGGAAGCATTGGATGGACCAGTCCTACCAAGAACACAGCACAGTCAGCACTTACTTAGTTGCTGTTGTTACTCCCCTCTCTGCTTGCTCTTAAAAAGGTATTTTCTAAATGCTTCCAACTCAGTTTTCTTCCTCTTTCACCATCCAACTTTGCAAAGGAGGATACTGGTAAACACTAAGAGCTGACATGTTCCCAGCACTGTGTCAAGTGCTGTTCTAAGCAATTTGCATGAACTAACCCATTTACCTTCCCAACTCTGTGAGGTGGGCACCATTATAACCATCAATCCCATTTCCCAGACGAGGAACCTGAGGTAGGAACTATTAATAGTCTCATTCTAAGCAAACATCTTGTCCACTCTCATCTGCCTCGATACCCACCCACTCCTTAAAGCCTTTCAATTGCCTGTTTACTCGGATGTCACCATGCCATCATCAATAAGGGACTGATTAAATAAACATTATCCCACCACAAAACAATACTATACAGTTGTGAAAAAAGAATATGGGGACTCTTAATGTGCTGATGTGAAACGAACTCTAAAGCATATCATTGAGTTAAAAACAAACAAACAAAAAAAAAACAGTATACGGCCCTGGCTGGTGTGGCTCAGTGGATTGAGCACCAGCCTGAGAACCAGAGGGTTGCTGGTTCGGTTCCCAGTCAGGGCACATGCCTGGGTTGTGGGCCAGGTCCCCAGGAGGGGGTGTGTGAGAGGCAACCACACATTGATGTTTTTCTCCCTCTCTTTCTCCCTCCCTCCCCCTCTCTCTAAAAATAAATAAATCGTAAAAAAAAAACAGTATATGAACTATAATGCCATTCTTAAAAAATAGGCACACCTCTATATGTGCATGTATGTATCTTTTTCTTAATACGTTTGCTTATACATAGAATATCTTGGAAGCACACTTAAGATATCAGTAACAGGCCCTGGCCAGGTAGCTCAGTTGGTTTGAGCATCTTCCCAGTACCCCCAGGTTGCGGGTTTGATCCCTGGTCAGGCCTCGTACAAGGATTAACAAATGAATGCATATATAAGCAGAACAACAAATCCAAATCATGATATTCTTTCTCTTTCTCTCTTTCTCTCCCAACCCTTCCTGTCTCTCTAAAAATCAATTAAAGAAATCGCTACCAGTGGTTGCATCAAGGGGTACTGGGGGTTGGGGGTGGGAAGACTTTGCATCATTATACCCTTTTATCCCTTTTGAATTTCAATCACATGAATCATTACTTCTTTAAAAGTAAATTAATAAATGTGATATTAGGAAAATTGTGAAAGACTATGAAAACGCAAAAAAAAATAAATCAGTGTGTAGCCTGTCTAGCTTCACCACTGGGTTACCTGCACCCCTCAAGGGTTTTGAGCGATTTCACAGAAGTTGTAGAAAACTTACTCGTGCAAATGAGGCTTGTCCATAGAAATGCAAATGTGGTCCCCTGGAATGCAATGGACAATTGATTGCGGATACTGATGAGGAGGAGTTTTGCGGTTTTTGCAGTTTTTGCGTCTACTTGTAAATTTGTGTCTGAGTTCCTCACTGTGCAGTCAGTCCTTCCTCTGAACCCACCTGTGTGTGAATCGGTCCTAACACCTTACAAGTGCTCTGATGTGTTCATTTTATATTTGCATGTAGTTGCTGAAAGTGCTTTTTGAACAGGGATTTTCTAATTTTTTTTTTACTTATTGATTTGAGAGACAGAGAGGGAAACATCGATCTGTTGTTCTACTTATTGATGCATTCATTGGTTGATTCTTGTATGTGCCCTGACTAAAGCCACACCCGTGGTATATCAGGATGATACTCTAACCAACTGAGCTACCCAGCCAGGGATGAACAAAAAAAATTTTTTTTTGATAGGGGGAGGGAGGGAGAGAGAGATATCAGTTGGTTGCCTCTTGCAAGAAGCACCCCAACTGGGGACCTGGCCAGCAACCCAAGCATGTGCCCTGACTAGGAATCGAACTAGCGACCTTTCGGTTTGCAGTCCAGCACTCAATCCACTGAGCCACACCAGCCAGGGCTGAACAAGGATTTTTAAAAAGAACAAGTCATCATTGACCTCCAAGAATCAACTTCAGCAGGCTGGTTAGTATTGGGTCCACTGTTCTTGACCTCTTGCTAACATTTGATTATAGACATTTCTGAGTTTTCCAAACACCACCTAACCTAGTGGCTCCAAATCTAGCTGCTCTGCTCTGACCTTGTGGCCATAGTTTTTCTCCTCTGGGCTCTGGAGCCAGCCTGTTGGAGAAGGGGGAGTCCATTCTGAGCTTCCTCTGTTACTACCTAGGGAACTTGTGCCTCAGTGTTCAAGTCTGTGAAGTGGGCATGTGAGGACTCTTTAGCCCAGGCTCAGACAATCTGCACGAGAAATGTGGGGTGCTTTTCTTTCCTTGCCACCTTTCCATGCAAAATTCCATCCACCACCACAACAGATTCCAAATCTAACTACCTAGGTCCAACCGTACCCCGGAGCCCCCAGATCTATATATACATCTGACCCCTGGGCAAGCACTTCCCTGCTGTTGATATAGACAGCCCACAGATAACGCAGGGAGCGTCTCCTCTCCCTCTGAGAGCCGGACTTACTGCCTGTGGCTCTTGCTTTCAAGGAGCTGAAGCCTGAGCAGAGGAGGTAACGAGCAATTAAACAAATACCTGAGCGAGCCAAAATATCAAACTGAGAACAATGCTATGAAGACAGACAAAGCAGGGTGAGGGGAGGGAGGCCTGCTTCAGGTAGGTGGGGGGGAGGATTTCAGTGAGCTCTGACAATGGAACTGGTCAACATGGAGCCTTCCAGGTGGAGGGAACAGCAAGTATAAAGGCCCTGAGGCAGGTTTGAACTTTGTAGCTTAATGTCTCAGAGGAACAAACAAACAAAAAAAGACCACATGTAGCCAAAGTAGGCCAGTGAGTGAGAGAGGACCTGAGCCAGGAGAGACTCAGAAACAAGCTCACTACTTCCTCCATTATCTTTCTAGTACTCAGATTCAAACTATTCCAGAATGTTCTTTCTATCCCCCATTCTCCCATCTAGTCCGCACTGTCTCTGAGTCTACCCCAAATGCGAGTCCCATGGAAAGATAATCAAGAACATGTACACTCAAGACCCAAACTACCTGAGGCTATGTCTGCCACTACCTAGCAACAGAAGCCCAAATAATTTCCGTAACTCTACACCTGGTTTTCCACTTATAAATAAGAATAGTACTGCCCTGGCTGGTGTGGCTCAGTGGATTGAGTGGCGGCCTGTGAACCAAAGGGTTGCTGGCTCAATTCCCAGTCAGGGCACATGCCCGGATTGCAGGCCAGGTCCCCAGTAGGGGGCGCGCAAGAGGCAACCACACATTGTTGTTCCTCTCCCTCTTTCTCTCTCCCTTCCTCTCTCTCTAAAAAGAAATAAAATCTTTTTTAAAAAGAGAGATTAAATATGGAAAAAAATAGGAATAGTACTTACTATCTCATAAGGTTGTACTGCAGTGAATTTAGGATATGAAAACACACAGCCCCTAGCTCTGGCCCGGTAGCTCAGTTAGTTAAAGCATCATCCTTGATACACCAATGTTGCAGGTTTGATCCCCGGTCAGGCTACATTCAAGAATCAACCAATGAATGATAAATAAGTGGAATAACAAAGTAATATTTCTCTCTCTCTCAAAACAATTTTTTAAAAAAAACACAGCCCCTCCTGTATGACTTCTGCATGTGGGGCGCTACTGGGATCTCTCCTTGAGCAAGGCAACCCAGCTATTTGACTCTAAACCAGCTGCTCTGCAGGGCTCTCATCCCACCCAACAGAATCACCCTTCGACTAACTGCTTCAAACCTGCTCCTCCAAACCATCAGCAAGTCTCGGCACTCTGCCTTCCAAATGTATTCTGAACATGGACCCAATCCCTTCCATCAGCGCCACTGCCCTGGTCACCCACAGAACTCCTCCAGCCTTCTTCTCCCCAGTGGTACCCATCCCCCATCCCATCCTCCATCCCCCTTCACCATTGAATCCCCTGGGGATTCTGCTCTGATTCTGCTAGAGTGCATGTCACCCCTCAAAGGGACCATATTGGGCAGTCCAGACTACGAATCCTGTTCTGACTGGTCTCGTGCCTCTCCTCCTGCCCTCTTCTGGGCTCTTCAGCCAGCGATAGCCACAGGGATCATGTGAACAAGATGTCACTTGCCTGCTCTAAACCCTTTGTGGGCAGCACTATTCACGATATCCAAAAGGTGGAGAGAGCCCAACTGCCCTTCAACAGATGAACAGATAAACAAAACACAGCGTGGAGCAGAAGTGGGTTTACATTGGGAGTCTGCGAAACAGAGTTTATCCTTGGGTTCTTACTCATCAGTTATTGCATTATTTCCCATACGAACACCTGTGAGCCTACTTTTGCCCCCTGTATGACCTATCCACACAATGGAAGATTACTCAACCATGTAACAAAGAATGAAGTACTCATACACGTTACAACAGGGATGAACCTTGAAAGCGTTAGGCAAGTAAAAGAAGCAAAAAGCAGCTAGATAGTGGCGGTTGCACAACATTGGGAATGTACTAAATGCGTCCGGATGGGGCACTTTCAAATGGTTAAAACAGCAAGTTTTACATAAAGTGAATGTTATCACACTTTTTAAAACCCTTCTACAGCCTTCCCATCTTACCTCGGACAAAATCCCAAGTCCTACATGTGCCCTCCCCTCAACTCTTACCAGTTTCCCTGGGGCTCACTCCACCTGTCTGCGACCTTGCTGATTTTCAACGTGACTTTGGCTTTTTTGTGTCTCTCTTTTGCTCTCGAACTCCCCTGCTACACTGTAGACTCTGCAAGTGCACACCGTGTCTTACAGACCATGGGTCCCTCCAGCAGCATCGTCACTATTATAGTGACTGTGTTTGTTGAAGGACTACACGATAGCTCACTACACGATAGCTCAAGCCATGTCTTCCCATCATAAATCACATTCTTTTATTCCCCTGGTGAGACTTTTATTGCTTTTCACCAGAGTGGAAGGGGCAGGGCATGGGGGAGGAACATTGATTCATTGCCTTCTTGTAAGCACCCAAATTCGGGATCCAAACTGCAACCTAAGTATGTGCCCTGACTGGGAATCGAACCTACAACCTTTTGGTTTGCTGGATGATGCTCCAACCAACTGAGCCACACAGGCCAGGTTGCTTCCCATGACTTTAAAACCAGAGTTTACAACTTGAGGCCCAGGGGTTAAATCCAGCCCACCACCTGTTCATGTCTGGCCTTTTGAGCTCAAAATAGTGTTTTACATTTTTAAATAGCTGGGGAAAAAAATCAAAAATGCAAATTATTTGTGGCATGCATGAATTATACAAAATTGGGATTTCCGTGTTCGTAGTAAAGTCTGATTGGAGCACAGCCGTGGGCGTGCAGTCACTTATGGTCTGGGCTTCAGTGTCAGGTGGTTGTAACAGAGACTCTACCTAGCCCTCAAAGCCTAAAACGTTCACTATCTGGTCCTTCACAGAAAACCCTTGCAACCCCTTTTTCAGAAGAAAAGCCTGCTGCTCTCCACATGCCCTGCGGAGCCCTCCCCCCTGCTGGTCCCTGCTGTGATCTCCTCACAAATGACCCCTCTCTGTTCCTCTGTTCTGGCTACTGTGTCCTCCTTCCTCAGCTCCTCCTCCGCCTCCGCCTCCCCAGGCTTGGTCCCACCTCAGGTCCTATGCACCTGGAACGCCACTCCACGTGGTGGCTTCCTCTCTTGACTCAGGTCCCATTGCAAACGCCACTCTTCCAGGAGGCCGTTCCTGACCATCCACTGAGGCCAACTTCCTTATATTTTCTGGGACATCGCTGGGTTCTTTCCTTCCTAGGACTTAGCACAACGTACAGCACCTGATTTTGTTTACTTACCTTTTGTCTGCGTGTAAAGGCAGGGACTTTGTTTATCTATCTGTTCCCAGTGTTCCTGAAGCCAGCACAGGCCTGAGGCATGGTCGTTGCTCAATAAATATTTGTCCAATGAATGGCATTTCCTTCCTCCATAAAGTAGTTTCTGTACAAGACCTCCAGTTAATCACCTATGGCCCTAATATGGATTTATCATCTTTTTGCACAATCTACTAGGTTGAACCATATGAAGTTTCAATTTGTATATTAGTAGAAGCTGAATACCAGTAATTTCAACTGTGGTGATGAGCAGAACTACAAGCAGCTAATTCTCTCCTTTAACTGTTTACTCCAGGCACCTTGACCTATTATGGGGACCCCAAAATGTGCCACTTGTCTCCGACCAAACCCCTTATGGACCTTTGCACTTGTTCCCTTCTGATGCCTCAGACCCAGGACCAAAATGCCACCTCCTCCAGAAGGTCCCTGGGGCCACATCATGTCACCACAGTGGTTTCATTTTCTTCCCAGCACTTAGTACGTTCTAAAATGAGGTGTTGGGTTTGCTTTTCAAGGCAGGAAATTTGTTTTCCTATACACATTGGTAGCCCCAGTGCCTGCAGCAGGTCCAGCACTTGGGAGTCTCTCGATGTTTATTCATTTGAGTGAATGTAAATATCTTGAGCTTCCGTGCATCCTTTTGAAACAGGTTGCTGCCCTGGCCAGGTGGCTCAGTTGGTTAGAACATCATCCCAATACACTAAAGTTGCAAGTTCAATACCCAGTGAGGACACATACAAGAATCAACCAACAAATGTTGTTCCGCTTATTTATATAAGTGGAAAAGCAAATTGATGTTCTCTCTCTCTCTCACCCGTCCTCTCTCCCTCTGAAATCAATCAATAAATTTAAAATAGATCGCTTATTACTGGTACACAAAGATGCTTCCTGCATACTTGCCAAATAACTGGAGTGACTTCCATGGGCCTTCACCCTTCTGTACAGCCATCCCTGCCTCCTTCTCCGTCCTTGTTTACCTGCAAGAGCAGCCGCGCTTCCAGAGCCTCACTCTGGCTGGCAGGCACTGTTCTCAGAACGTTTTGTATGTTAATTAATTTAAACCTCCCCACAAACTCTATGAACCACTGATGAGGAAACTGAGGCGCAGAAAAATGAAATCATGTACCCATCTGAGAAAGGACAGCAGTGATGAGAAAAATGAAGTCAGGGCCCTCCCAAGCTCTAAGATCCCAAGAAACAAATACTGTGGAGAAAGGGAACCAATAGTCACAGGAAACACCCAAAGGCGATCAGGAACCCATTCAGCGACGACAACAAAAGCCACAACAAGACAAAGAGGAAATCTGGGCTCAGGGACCTTTGATCAAAACTCAACTTGCAGGCGCTCTCAGGCAGTCAAACTTTGCCCCATCCGATTCTGCAAGGCAAACCTGGACATGACCTTCCCTCTCCCACCTCCCATCCCGGTGTCCCGTGGGGTTTACCTTCTGGGTGCCTTCCACTGTCGATTCCGGCCGCGGAGCACCATACTGTAAAGCTGGTGGCTCGCTCGGATCCCCATTACTTGTGTATCTGGGCAGGAAGGAGCAGCTAGCTTTCCACCAGCCCCCAGGTCCCGGTCAGCTCCCACCCCCACCCTCAGCAGCCAGAGGGATCTTTTGAAATTTCAATTTGGACCAGGACATACCCCATCCCCCAACCTCCACCTCAAAAACCCTTCAAAGGTTTCCCGTTGTTCTCGGGCCAGTCTCAAATTGCTCACCGAGCCTTCGGGGCGGGGGGTGGCTTTCAGGGTTCCCTTCAACTTTGGGTACAGTCTCTGATCCAGACCCCAGCTGTTTTGGGAGGCTCCAAAACAGGCTTGGTAGAGTTCAAATTCTGACGCTGCCATTCACTCACTGTGCGACCTTGTGCAAATAGCCTCAACGCCCGGGGCCTGTAAAATGTGCATAAGAACACCTCCCAGAGTGTAGTCAGGATTAAACTAGCTCCTGTAGTAAAAGGGCCGGTCTGCTGGGTCTCGCACCACTTAGCTATCACTGTTGTTGTTAGGTAACTCCTACTCATCCTTCAAAACCCGCAGCAAAATTCCTTCCATCGGGAATCTTCCTGGACACACCTTGCAGTAAATCAGATCCCCTTGCTATATATACATGTGTTGCCCTCATGGGGTTTAGGGAAATCATAATTTAATACTTAATCCATGTGTAATAACTGGGTGTAAATTCCAATGTTTCTTTTTTTGCAGATTTTATTTACTTATTTTTAGAGAGAGGGGGAGGGAGGGAGAAAGAGTGGGAGAGAAATCAGTGTGTGAAAGGCACATTGGTTACCTCTCGCACGCCACCAAATGGGGACCTGGCCTGCAACTCAGCCATATGCCCTGTCTAAGAATCAAATTGGCGACCTTTTGGTTCCTAGGCCAACACTCAATCCACTGAGCCACACCAGCCAGGGCCTGATGACTTTTTATTTAGTGTCTGTTTTGTCAATTCTGTATCTCCTAGGTGCTCAAAAATGGTTTGGGGAATGTTGAACAGGGGAATTGGCTGAATGAATCAACCCTGAGGATGCCTGAATCCCCTATTTTCAAGTCCAATTAGCCAAGCTGAATTTTATTCAGGATGCAGGAAAACTGAAGCCCTTTGGGAAAACCAGGTTACAAAAGGAAGCTGCAGTCACTTGTTTGTAAAGCAAACTGGGAGTGGCCCGAAGGCGACCGAGCAGGGTTGGGCCAGCCTACTTGGTATTCTCCAGCAGCATCAAGGAGCAGCTGAGGAGCTGAAAGCTGAAATGCCTGATGCTGAGGCCGCCAGGCAGAAGCAGTTGGTTACCTGGCCTGGATTCCAAGCCTGCCCATCTTTGCCCTTTCCAGCTGTTCTTACCCACCCCTGGCTCTCCAACCCCAGAACCAGAGCTCACCCTGACACCTCTTGTCACAGCTGCGCCCCCGGCCTCCACCAGCCTGACATCAGAACCCCTGGAAGGTGGCTAGGTTTAGCAGATAAAAATACAGGATGCCTGGTGAAATGTGAATTTCAGATAAGCAAGGAACAATTTTTCAGTGTAAGTACATCCTGAATTTAATCTGGCGCTCCTGGCTCTCCGGCCTCATGAAACTCTTCCTGGCAGTGTTTTCTCTGCTACCTCTCTGTTTTGGAATCCTGAGCCTCCTAGGAAGAGGAACTCAACCTCTCTGACCCGTTTTTGCCTCTGGGTAAGGGAGGTAACAGTATCACTTAAGGTGGGGTAAGGACTCCAAGAAAATTACCTACCTACCCAGTTCTTAGTATTCAATACAGATTCCACAAAGAACAACCACTAGGCCATCCTTCTTCGTTTTTCTGTTTGCCTGTCTCCTGGGGGCGGCTCCACACACACCTCTGAGCTACCTGGCCCAGATGGTTGGACCCATTTTACTGGAGGAAAACTGAGAACAGCTGTTTAGTGGAAGGGCCCAGAAGCCAAGTGTCAAGTCTTCGGGACTCTAATGCTGAAGTCTTTTTTTCTTTAAAATTTTATTTATTTATTCTCAAAGAGAGGGGAAGGGAGAAAGAAAGAGAGGGAGAGAAACATCAATGTGTGGTTGCCTCTAGAACAACCCCAGCTGGGGACCTGACCTACAACCCAGGCACATGCCTTAACTGGGAATCGAACCGCCGACCCTTTGGTTTGTAGGCCTGCACTCAGTCCACCGAGCCGCACCAGCGAGGGCTAAAGCTCTTCTTGAACCCAATCAGATGTGAATGCACAATGAACTGTAAGCCATAGGAGGGCAGGGTTTTTTGTATTGTTGTTTTTTGTTTTGTTTTTTTTAGAGTGAGAAGAAGGGAGAGAGGAAAAAAAAACAATCGATTTATTGTTCCACTTATTTATGCATTTTTTGGTTGATTCTTGTACTCTTGTATGTATGTCCCCTGACTGGGGATTGAACCTGCAACCTTGGTGTATCTGGCCGATGCTCTAACCAACTGAGCTATCTGGCCAGGGCATGGAGAACAGGTTTTGTTGATGGACTCCTACAGCCCAGTACAGTGTTTTAGTACGCACTCCATAAATATGTGTGGAATGAGTAAATACAAACCCATTAGAGCCTCCATTACATAGTAAGACAATTCTCTCTCTCTCTCTCTCTCTCTCTCTCTCTTTCCGGGTGTTGAACCCATGTCTGTCTTCCTGTGCTTTCTCTATAGCCCTAACTACAGGAAAGTGGGATTCAGTTTAAGTCAAATTTCTGGCTTTTCTCCCACAATGAAGTGAAATAATAAAATGTAGCATCCGAAGGAAAGAAACACGACCACGGGGATGCTGAGACAGCCACACGGGTGGTTTTCTCGTTGGGAAGAAGGGGCTTCAAAGAACTGGATTCAACACAGTCGCATTCAACACCCATTAAACGCCTACCATATCCTCCCATCTGCTGGAAAACCGCCATAATTAGGGGATAGATGAATTCCCAGGAGGAAAGGGTTTCCCGGGGTGTCTGAGGGGTTGAATCCAACCCAGAGAGCCCTTAGAGAATATGGAGCCACCTGATGGGCACCAATTAACTCTCTCTGCAAGTCCCCAACAGGTAAACAGCAGCATCCATGGTACCTGTTCTTAATTGCTCCCACCTGAACTGGAAGTCTAACGTGAACACTGAGGTCAGACGCAGGATGTGATTTTCTATTTCTCATTCATGTTTCCTTTATTTGGTGGTAAGAATGAGATGGCCGTGGGGGTGGTAAGGGACGTCTGGGGTTTCAGACCAATTTGATCAGGACCCACGCTTTTTATAACTAGCCGGAAGTGACTTGCAGGTGATATTGAAGGTTCTGGGTCCTCACCTGTGGGGCGCCTCCCCGCTGTGGCCAGTGCCAACTTGGTCATAGATCTCAACCGGACCAGTGGACCTGTCTCCATGAACTTCCCCTAACAACATGCTCATTGGGAAAGATCCTTCAGCTTGAAGCACACCTCCTCAGAGAAGCCTTCCCTGATTGCCTTATTTAGAGGAGACACCCCACCCCAACCCTGCCCCCAGCAGTCACCCTCTATGCCCCCACCCTGTTGTAGTGAGCACTGTATCTATGAACAATCACACCACGTGCTGTTCTGTGTTGACCCATTGGCCCCTTGACCTCCCACGACGAGGCCATCAGCACCATGAAGAGAGGATGCTGTCTGTCTGGCTAGTTCATTCTGGATCTCCAGCTCCAGGAGATTGCCAGGCCCACGGTCAGGGCCTGTTAAAAGGATGAATAATAATAATAACAGTTCACATGAACTCCCTGTTAACTATGTGCCAGGCCTGCCTCATAGCTTTCAGTCATATATGACGTCACCGAATCCTCACAGCATGCTGAGGCGTGCCCCTTGAGTATGCCACCTGGCACTTGCTGCTCCCTCTGCCTGGAATGCCTGTCCCCCCAGAAATCCACAGGACCCTCCTTCATTCAGGCCTCTGCTCGAACGCCACCAGTCCAGAGAGGCCTTCCCTGCCCCCCATCCCTAAAGCAGCCCCCTGTACTTCCTGAGGCCTGCCATTTGGGGTTGAGCTGTGTCCCCCAAAAGATTGCAGTCCTAACCCCCAGTAGCTCAGAATGTGGCCTTATTTGGAAATAACGTCTTTATGGAGGCACTCAATTTAGAATAGCGGCATGGGACGGACCCCAATTTGACATGAAATTTGGACACGGAGACAGACACGCACAGAGAGAAGATGATGTAAAGAGACACACGGAGGCCTTGTGACGTCAGAGCATCTGAGCGAGGCTGCCACAGACCAAGGAACGCCAAAGGTGGCGGGCAAACCAGCAGAAGCTGGAAGCAAGGAAGGAGTCTCCCCTGCGGGCTGCCGAGAAGCACGTCCCTGCCCGCACCTTGGTTCTGGTGAGACAATAAATCCCTGTTGTTTGAAGCCGCCCAGTGTGTGGGACTTCGTTACCGCAGCCCTAGGAAACCAATGTGCCTGCTTTCTTTTTCTTCCTTGCTGACTGCCACCTGTCACTGCCTGTCTTCATCCGTCTTGTCTACTCCCAGCACCCACACTGGACGCAAGTCCCTCGAGGCGAAGGCCCCGCATCGTGTGTCTGTTACAAGGCCTGGTGTTCATTTGTCCCTTGGAGAACCATTTCTGGGGTGGGTGCCTGCAATGTGCCAGGCCTTGCTACTGGTGCTGGGGATACAGCGGTGAATGCCACAGGCACTCAGTTCACTGAGCCACACCCGCTAGGGCGGGGAAGATCACTTTTTCCAAAAATGGTGATGAGTGCTCAGGAGGAAAATGTAGTGGGAAGGAGGGTGGGGAGTTTGGAGTGGGCAGCAGTGAGAATCAGGGAGGACGTGGTAAGGAGGTGACAATTGATGGCGACTGGAACAGGTGAGGGAAAAGCCATGGGGATGTCTGGAGGAGCCTTACGTGTTGGCAGTGGTTCCTAGGAGACATGTGGTCATTTCTAGAGCCTCAGAGATTGCTGGTGGCAGCTATTGGGTGCAGGCCAGGGATGCGGCTACCATCCTACAAGGCACAGGACAGCCCTCAGGACCAAGAATCATCCAGCCCCAATTGTCCTGTGTAGCATGCAGCCGAGAAGCCAGAGCTAGAGGGAAGAGGGAGCCCCGCCCTGGGAGTGCCCAGCAGGCACTGGTGCTGGAGGGAGAGCGAGAGCTGAAGCTGGTTTTGTGCTGTGGGAGGAAATGGTGGTGGAGGAGGGCAAAGGGCGCTGAGGAAGGGAGGAACAGAAGGCCTTGTAGGCCATATTAAAGAGCTTGGATTTTGCTCTAAATGAGACAGGAAACTGCCTTTTGAGAGTGAGAAGAGACAAAACTGACATGTTCTAAAAGGTTAACTTGGGCTGCGGGGTTGAAAAATGGACAGAAGGGGGCAAGGGCAGAAGTCAGGAGACCAGTGGGGAGGCTGTGGAATATTCCAGGCCTTAGGTGAAGGGGGCTCAGACTTCCGGAGGGGGAGAGGAGGGCCAGATCTGGGTCAGCTGACAGGGTTTGTGTGGGGTTTTGAGGGGCTGACTTAAAGGGTTTTGGCCTGGGCAGCTGGGAGGACAGGGTTGGTGCCCACTGGGGTGGGGACAGCGATGAAAGCAGCAGGGAGGGAGGACAGGCAAGGGGCTGGGGAGCTACTGGTCATCCCAGTGGGGAGCTCAAGGGGGCAGTTGGGTGAGGGAGTGTGGGGGAGGGGATTGGGCTGGAGGTATAAAGTGGGAGGGACCCCAGCTAGCTGGGGTTTAAAGCCACAACACTGGATGAGATTGCTGGAACAGGGCATCTAGGGACAAGGCTCAGTTCAAGGGCCTTGTTGGCCCAAGGGTTTTTGTTGGTTCACTGCTATAACCAAACCTTCCAAACCCCACTTGGAAGGTTTGGTTATAGCAGTGAACCAACAAAAATGACAAGACATTTCTAGGGAGCTAGAGAGCACCTGGGCAGGGATGTTCTAGAACTCTAGGGAACAAAATGTTTGTAGGAGGAAGGATGAGCACCTTGTCAAAGGTTCCTCACCAGTCAAGTTGGAGGAGGCCCGAGAACTGACCCCTAGTAGTTAGCAACGTGGCGGTCAAAGGTAACCACCGGCACGCAGGAGCAGAAGCGGATGGGCGCTCAGATGACCTCCAAAGGCTGTCACTTCGAGCATGTGAAAGGAGCAGGGGTTGAGATCCAAGTTCAAGCCCAGCTCGGGCATTTTCTAACTGGGTGACCTTGGACCAGTGCCTGCCGGCCCCAGTTACTCTCCAGCATTGTCAGGGCAGATGACATCTGAGATGAGGAAAGTAAAGGGCCTCTCACCTTGGGAAGGGTGAAGTGCCTTCTACAGGCCAGCGATTGTTATGTAAAGACGCCTCCACTGAAATCAGCTCTCAAGGTCGCTGCTCAGCTTCTGCTGACATCACTCAGCAGAAAACAGACTGAGATTCTCTACCTTTCAGGAATGGTGCGTCCTTGTTAGTATGCCATCCGAAACCCCAAACCGTGCCGCTTCCTGACAAAGATACAATGCACGTATTACATTAATTCAAAAATGATTTTCAATAGGAAATGCACGCACATGGTCAAGAGTTGAAACATTGGAATTTATCCAGGGAAAATGCTGTCCCCTTCTGTCCCTTTGATGGCCTCCCCAGAGGCAATTCCTATTCCCAGAAAGTGCCTGTGTATCCTTCTGCTGACACAGGTAGTGTGACATGCCACCCACGCTGCTCTGCCTCCTGCTTTTTGAGCTCATCAGTTTGCCTTGGAGAATTGCTTCCTACCAACCCACATAGACCTGTTTCATTCTTTTTAAGTGGTTGCAGAGTAAGTATCCACTGCGCAGCTGTGTCATAATTTATTCAACCATCTCCTTTCATGGACATCTGGGTTGCTTCCAGCCCTTGGCTACGACAGACAATGCAACAATAAATATCCTTATTCATCTGTCTGGGGCAAGGGTTATCCATAGGAAAAATTCCTAGAAGTGGGATTGCCAGGTCCGTGGGTCTCCATACATTTCGGCTTTGGTGTAAACATAAGTATGTAAGAGACTGTATTTAAATTTGAAGTAATTGCCATATGACTAATGTGCACGATTCTCGACTGTGGATGGGAGAAGGGATGTGAAGGCAATTCTTTAGGAGCTTCATTTTGGTGTGTTGGGGTGGGGGCCGATTTTGGGTGACAGTCCCCGAGAGTTGAGATGGTGGAGTGCTTCTGGAGGAAGCCTCCGGCCTGGGGCTGGACATTGTAAGGAACAGACGCTCATCCCCGACAGAGCTGCCACAGCCCTGCTGGGAAGACAGACGGAGGGACGGGATTTAACCATTCATTAGCGGAACAGATATTTATCAAACCACACTGTGTTAGCCCAGCGTTCAGTGCTTAGAACGTGCAAAGAGATATTCCTCAAACGCCTAGAGTCTAGGAGGAAGAGATGAAGTCAGATCCCGCACGAGATTTAAATTACAAAGCCAGAGAACCATGAGAATGCTGGTACGCGTATCTGCCAACCACTAGGCTGTGACAAGGTACTAAGAGAGCAAGGATGTCCAAGCTCATGGGAAAAGGTGACATTTGTTCTACTCTCCAAGCGCTGGGCAAAGTAGTGTCATCTCATGGAAATGCCAGAACAAGCACCTAGAGATAGGGAAACTGAGGCTCGGAGAGGCTCATCCAGTGTCACCCAGCAAGTAAGCAGCAGAATCAGGATATGAATGCTGTCGCCTCGGGTTCCAAAGCCCACTTGTCATGCGCCGCTCTATGCCCAAGGAGAGTTTTCTGGAATGGGTCAAGCTGGACCTGGTAGAACAGGTCAGGCTCAGAAGTTCAGAAAGCAGCAGGAGGCCACTACTGGGAGGAGCCACTCCAGTGGCCAGACTCCAGGAGGAGGGTTAGCAATACTTCCTGACCCGTGCCTGAGCGGCCCTGCACTCCCCTGTGGATGAACCTCAGGGACCGCAGGGTAAGAGAGGTGAGCCAGACGTGGAAGGACAGATGGATGCCGTGCAATCCCCCTTATTGGAGGTGCCTCCGCCAGCAAATTCATACAGACAGAAAGTAGGAGGGTGGCTGTTAAGGCCTGCAGGAGTGAAGGGAGAGGGGGAGTTAGTGTTTAATGGGGAGTTTCCCTTTGGGAAGATGGGGAAGCTCGGGAGAGGGATGGTACTGAGGGCCCCACAACAACGCGAAGATTCAGGGTGTCGGTGAGCTACCCACTTAAAGTGGTTAAAATGGTACTTTCATGTTATGTTTGTTTTACCACAGCTTTTAGGAAAGCTGGAGAGCCATCCTTGCCTCCTCTCTTGCGCTCATGTGTGCGTGCGCAAACTCGCACAGAACCCAGCGGCGGATCCAGAGGCCTGCATCTCAGCGTAATTACGTCTCTCGTCCAGCTCTGCCGCAGCCCCTCCCCGCCCCCACTGCAGCCTGAGCCACGCCAGCGCCCTCTCCTGTCTGCCCGGCTCAGTGCTCTCTACTCTGAGCTTTCTGCTCTGAACTTTGCCCCACTGGGTGCCCCCCACCCCCCTAGCCTGTCTTCACTGACTCATCTAATCCCCAGATTCGATATTTTTGTCCTGGAAAAGCCTTCTCTGACCACCCAAGGTAGCACACCCCACCCCCAGTTTTTCTAAAATTTTATTTATTGATTTGAGAGAGAGAGAAAAACATCCATTTGTTGTTCTTATTTGTGCATTCATTGGTTGATTCTTGTAAGTGCCCTGCGTGGGTATCGAAACCCAACCCTGGTGCATTGGGACGATGCTCTAACCAACTGAGCTACCTGGCCAGGGCCTCAATCTCCCTTTACTCCTTTTCTTCCTCTTCTTAGCACTTAGCACATTCATAAGAACAGATTTACTGGGGAGATCATTTGTGGAATGCCAGGCTCCCTGTCCCAGACTGTTGCCTTTAAAGCGCACTGACGTTTTTGCATATCTTTTAGCAGGGTTTCCTGGCCTAGCTCAGGTCCCAACCATGGCTTGTGTGCAGCTGGGTGTGGCCATGTGACTAAAGTGCAGCCAACTCTGTCAGTGGGCTCAGAAAGGAAGTGACTTGCCCCAGGTCACACAGCCAGAGGTGGCAGAGCTGGCTTGGAACCCAGGGCTGTCTGGTTCTTTCCTGAGCAAGGTAGGAGAAAACCTGCTTGACATCTTCGTGGGCATCCAGGTGCTCTCCTGCTTGCATGTATCCAGGCTGGAATGAGGAGGAGGGGATGGCCTGGCGCTGGTCACGCAGACAAATGGGGTGCCCTGGGGATGGCGGAGCAGGAACACAGAAGAGACTGAGGGGCCTGACTGACCACGTGGAGCAGAACTGCCTGTCAGGCAAACTGAAACCAACACCCCTTCCTGCTTCTGTGCTGAACAAGTCTGGGAGCCAGCTGCCTGCTCCAGGAAATAGTTGCTCCTGGAATATGTAACTGTGAACCCACTAAGATAGCTTAGTAATCAGGTTAATAAGTTGCTTGTCTGGACTTACTTCAAGGCCCTTGCTTTGCTGTGCCCACCAGTCCAAAGCTATATGTCAAAAGCTGTCAATTCTGCTCTGGCTGGTGTAGCTCAGTGGATTGAACACGGGCCTGCAAACCAAAGGGTTGCTGGTTCAATTCCCAGTCAGAACAGATGCCTGGGTTGTGGGCCAGGCCCCCAGTAGGAGGCACATAAGAGGCAACCACACATTGATGTTTCTCTCCCTCTCTTTCTCTCCCCTCTCTCTAAAAATAAATAAATAAAATCTTTTTTAAAAAAAAGCTGTCAGTGCTAACCAGTTCCCTGTCTTGCAAGACCTGCCTTGAAATCACCCGGTTTAAGAGCCTAAAACCCTGTTAAGTCCCCTCCCCTGACTTCTTCCATCTGAGATACTACTGACTCAACATACTTTTGCTTGAACAATGTTTTTTTCTGGTGATTGCTGACATTGGAGTCTCTCTTTTTTTTATATAGTAATCCAGCTTTATCCCAACAAAGCCACTGCCTGTTATAGAAACTTACACGGGCAAGTCCATTCTGATGTCAGCCTGTTAAGCATGAATCACATACTGTAAGATTGCCCTGGAACACCCCTCCCTGACATCACCATTGGTCCAACCTGGCCGGCTCCCCCTCTTCCACTGGAACAAATAACTGTTTCTTTGAGCTCCAGATGAAGTAGCTGTGAAGAGATAAATTGTATGCAAAACATGCCTCTTTAATTGCTAGAATCACACTTACTTTAAGGAGTGGACTGGGCGACCCACTCTTTCTGCTTTGCCCTGGGTTGTCCAAATTTTAAAACTGAAAATCGTGCCCTGCCCAGTGTGGCTCAGTTGGTTGAAGCATTGTCCTGTACACCGAAGGGGACGGGTTCGGTCCCAGGTTGGGACGCGTATGAGAAGACAACTTATTGATGTTTCTTTCCCCTCACCCCGCCTCGAAAGCAGCAAAAATATGTCCACAGGTGAGGATAAGAAATTTAAAAAAACAACTGACAATCTCACATTCCAAGGACCCCTCTGTCCCAGGCAAACCGGGACAGTTGCTCAAGCACACTGGGATCAAGACTGGTCCCAGAACCAGTGGGGACAAGTGTCCATTGCTCCCTTCCTCAAGCACAAGTGGAATGGTGGACAGACTCAAGTACAAAATTTTAATTAGTGAAAAGCAGAAGGATGCACAGGAACAAAACAGGCAGCTGGGGTTGCTTCTGGGGATGAGAGCCTGGGCCCAGGGTTGGAGGGGACGAGGGAAGACTCACTAACTTACTCTTTTGAACTCTGTGCAAACCCAGTTAAAAATAAAATGTTAACACATGTAGGTTTCTTTGCGAAGTGTGCTGACCCATGTATTTGGGTGAATTAAAGCACCTTAGAATGAGGATCCTCTGCTTTGTCTCCCAGTCTGCATGTGAGGTCTCCGAGTTAATCTGCTTTTCTGACCAGAGGCTCTCAGTTTCTGGAGTGTAGAAATTTGCTTGCTCCACGGTCCCCCTGCAGCTCACATCTAGGTAATACTTAGTAAACTAATCCTCTCTTTGTTCATTAATTCTGGGGGCTAGGAGGGTGTAGACTGAAACATTTGAAAAGTTAAACTTCTCCCAATGCTTGCACTACAGGCCCACTGTAAATTGCTTATTAATTCTCTTACCTCCTGGCATGCATTTATGTGTTTATATATTAATTTGTTCTCGCTCAAGGGGAAGAAACTTCTGTTGCTGTAACAAAATTAGGCTTTTCAACAAATCTGCCTGCACCCTGTCCCCTCCTTAGGGCTGAGTGGGACCTACCCTAGCAGTTTAGAAGGCAGCCTCTCTGGAGTGGGGGTGGGGGTGGGGGTAGGTGGGGGCTGGGGTTAGGGGGAGGCTAGGGGGGCCCAGAGTCCCACATTTAAGGGGGCGCTTGCCCTCAGGCGCCCACACTGCACTAGCACAACTGTGGGCGCGAGTGCCTCCTTAACTGCTGTCTTCTGGGCGTCTCCTTGCCCTACCTGGCCCCAGCCCAGCTTTCCAGTCCGGGGCTGCAGTCCTGGCTCTGCCACTGACCTGGAGATGGCCAGGCCCAAGGACATTTGACATCCCAGAGACTGTGAAGTGGGCAACTGGGTGAGCTTTAGATGAGACGGTACTCCTATAAGGATTTCCACACACTGCAAGTGCTTAACTGTTTGCTGCCCCTTCTTACTCTTTCTTCCCAGGGCCAAGTGCTTTGGGGGGGGGGTTCTAGTTTCATCCTCATTGTCATTATATAAGCCTTTTTTTTAAAGTTTGTTTTTTAATTTTCATTTGAGAGAGAGAGAGAGAGAAACATCAATCGGTTGTCTCCTGCATGTGCCCTGACTGGGGATCAAACCTGCAACCTAGGTATATGCCCCGACTGGGAATCCAACTGGTGACCTTTTGGTGCACGGGAGGACACTCCAACCCACTGAGCCACACCAAACAGGGCGGTGCAGCAATTCTGATTCTACAGGCGAGGAAACCAGGCTCAGAGTGCAGCAGAGCCAGGCTCCGAACCCCAGTGCTTTCTGACCTCAGCATTTTCCCCACTCCCTGAAACGCTGGAGGCTTCATTAGAAACGGCAAGCTAGTGCTTCCGGTCTAGTGGTTTTCAACCCTCACTGGACATCGGTATCACCTGAGGACAGATGCTTCCAGAAGTTCTGGATTAATTAGTCTGGGGAGAGGGCCAGGCTCAGAAAGAGCCCCAGCTGATTCTACTGTGCAGCCGGGATTGAGAACCACAGTGTTAGAACAGCAAAAGCTTTAAACTAGCTCTAAAGAGAACTCGAAGGGGTGTTTCTGGGTTTCAGCCACTGAGATACCTGCATGTGCACATGCGTGCACATGTACATTGGCTCCAGGTGCAGCTTCGTAGTCAGAAAGATAAACTCGTTCAATTCCAAGTTCACTCTGCAAACAGCTATGCTTTATGGGAAATCGCTATCTCTCTAAGCTGACTTGAGCATACTCGGAATCACCTGGAGGGTTTGTTAAATGCTAATGGAGGGATCCACTCCAGAGCTTAATTAAAAGGTCCGGTGGGGCTGAGAATGTGCATTTCTAGCAAGTTCCCAGGTGCGGCCACTGGTCCAGAGAAGTGCTTTGAGAACCGCTGCTCTGAGTCGATTACTATCACTAACAACCGTGATGGGTTTTACCATGTGCCATTTCAGATCAACTCCTGATGCCTGCAAGGTGCATCTCATTGCAGCCTCACAGCAGTGGGGTCCCAGTTATTGTTATTATTGTATAAATGAGACGACCAAACCTCTTTAAGTGACTTGTCCAGGATCACACAACCAGAAAGTTGTCGAAGTCTGGGTTGGAATGCTGACCTATCTAACTAAAGACAGGAGAAAATCTGCGCAATCACCTTATTTCTTTTTCCCCCCACCTTATTTCTAGGCCTCAAAACAAGCACTCCCATCACCTGCAAATTCACATTGCACAAACGAAGGCTACTTAGTACAGGCCTTCTCGCCTCCAACTTTGGCTTCTTGCATAACAGGCTTCGTTAAACTCCGTGGAGGAATGGCGCCCCCTGGTGGCTGTTTGGAGAGCAGCGTTCTGCTCTCTTGGCTGGGCGCTTAGTTCTTTTGAGTCATCAGCATTCTTTAGCCCCATTACTAACATGGAAAATATTACTCAGTCCGTCCCATCGTCAGAAAGAACTCAGGGTGTTGAAAGGGGGTGGGGACTTCAGAGCTGAGGAATGTAAAGGAAGGGCGGTGGACCAGTCCCTGGGGAGCTCAGGGCGCTGGGGTAAATGGATAAAGATGGTGAATGCAAGCTGAGAACAATCAGAACTTTGACCTTTTGACCTTCCCAAGGACTCCTGCTGAGGAATTTGCAGGACTAAACCTCTTAAGATTGTTATAAAAATGCCATGTGTTCTCTGAATGCCAGTTCAGGCTTCATGATCTGGTCCATCCATTCATTCATTCATTTATTCAGCAGGTATTTTTTTGAAAACCTACTATGTGCCAGCACTATTCTAGGTGCTGGGAATGCAGAAATAAACAGAACAGCCTGAATCCCTGCTTTGATGAATGCCCTCCCGGCCAAGAATGATCAATGAGTGAGTGAAAGAATAAAGCACATTTAGAAAAATAAGGAAGGAGGTCTTCAGACCTCACTGGGAAGAAGACATCTAAGAAAAACTTTAGCCTTTGCTGGTGTGGCTCATTGGATTGAATGCCAGCCTGGGAACCGAAGGGTTGCAGGTTTGATTCCCAGTTAGGGAACATGCCTGAGTTGTGGGCCAGGTCCCCAGTAGGGGGCGCACTACAGGTAACCACACATTGATGTTTCTCTCCCTCTCTTTTTCCTTCCCTTCCCCTCTGTCTAAAAATAAATAAATTTTTTTTTTTTAAAAAGGAAAAGAAAAACTTTAGGGAGGAGAGGTAAAGTGAAAAGCAATTATTTGAGGGAAGAATGTTCCAGGAAGAGAGAATGGTAAAAGCAAAGGCCCTGGGCCATGCATGTTGGGCACATTTGAGGACTTGAACTAGGTTCTAGGTGATAGAGTGGGATATATATTTTTATTATCCAGGATCCACTTGCCCTGTCGTTATAATGGATTCATTTTCGTTAAGTTGACTCACTTTCAAAAACTTATTTATTTCCGTCTGATCTGGGTGGATTGAGGAGAGAGAGAACAGGAGGTAAGAAAGGGGAGATAGCAACTATAAACAAGCTTTTGAGAACTTTTACTTTAAAAAGGGAGCAGAAAAACGAGCAGGCCCTGGAATGCCACCCAGGAGGGGTCCATTTGGGTTCTGGGTACTGCCCTCTCTCTGGGTAATCTTGTTCAGTGCCCAGACTTTAAATGGCATCTTGATGCTGACGACTTCCCCAATTATATCTCCTGTCCAAAGCATGTCCAAATCTACGGGCTAGTATGCCCAGCCATTATCAATTGTCCAAAACAATTCTCTCTTTAAAAAATTGATTTTAGCCCTGGTCAGTATGGCTCAATGGGTGGGGAGTAGTCTGGTGATGCGAAAGGTCGCCAGTTCGATTTCAGGTCAGGGCACATGCCTGGGTTGCGGTTCCAGTCCTGGTGGCGGCGCGTGTGAGAGTCCACTGATCAACGTTTTTCTCTCTCATCCCCGTTTCCCTCCCTCTCTTTCTTTCTCCCAACCCTCTTTCTAAATCCTCTCTCCCGTCCTCTTCCTCTAAAAACAATGAAAAAATGTCCTCAAGGGAGGGTAAAAAAATAATAAAATTTAAAAATACAAATACAATAAAATTGGCTTTATTAAGCAATTAATCAGGCGGCATCCCATCTAGCAACTAGAAGGGCACTCCCCAAAACGAACTGCTTGACTGCCTCTTGGCTGAGCAAACTGCCCCTTCCATTCGACTCTGATAAGCATAAGAGTAAGGAGTGGTCCTTGTCCTCCTCCTCCCTCCCACTCCACATCCAGGAGTAGCAGGCCCCGTGGGCACAGGTCCCATCCCTGTCTCACTAGCCCACCATCTTTTGGTCTCTCTGCCTCCACTTGCACCCCAACAGGACCAGAGGCTGCAACTCAGGCATGTACCCTGATTGCGAATCAAACCAGTGACCTTTTGCTTTGTAGGATGGCGCCCAACCAACTGAGCCAAACAGGTCAAGGTCCCCTTGTGTTTCTTTCTTTCTTTTTTTAAAAGATTTATTTACTTATTTTTAGACAGGGGGAAGGGAGAAAGAGAGGGAGAGAAACATCAATGTGTGGTTGCCTCTAATGTGCCCCCAACTGGGGACCTGGCCTGAAACCCAGGCAGGTACCCTGACTGGGAATCAAACTGGTGACCCTTTGGTTTGCAGGCTGGTGCTCAATCCACCGAGCCACACCAGCCAGGGCCCCTTGTGTTTCTTAAACAAAGATCCCCTTTCAAAGGAATTTTATCTAAGATAATTTCCTCCAGTATTTTAAAGGGCCAGTTCCTTCTCATCCTCCATTCTCAGCTTAAATGTCACCTCCTTGAGGGGTCTACCCAATGTCCATTCTGAAGTGGCCTCCCAGCCGGATGCTTTTGTGCCAACATGGCCCCCCAGCCCACCAGGCCCCCCAAGCTGCAGTCAATCTGTATGACTCTGGTGCTCAGCCCCTGCCACCCAGGCCCAGACCTAGCACCAGACCCTGGCCTTTCAGAAGCCTAGCTTTTAGCCATTCCTTTGTGTTAACAAGCTACCCCGTAGCCTACCAATGGATTCTTTTGTTTTGCTTAATTTAGCCCGAGGTGGTTTCCCTCACTTGTAACTAAAGAACTCTAAGGACAACAGCCTCCATTACCAGGGTGCCAAGAAAATTCCCTGAACTGTACCTGAAAAATTCTTTAGGCCAATAAAATAATAATTATCATAATAGTAGTAAATTGACCACACTTACAGAGCACTGTATTAGTATGCAGGTTCTAAAGCTGTACAAAAACCAAAAGAGGACAGTAGATTAAACCAGATAGATTGTTTCTCTAGTAGTCCAGACATAAGGAAGCAGGAGCTGTTTGGGTGGCTTTAGGCCAGGCTCCTTTTAGCTTGTTGCTCAGCACCCTTAACATGCAGTTTTCAACTTATGGACTGACGTGGCTGCTTCAGCTCCCAAGTGGGAAGAGAGGGAAGGGCTCTCCCTTCCTTCAAGGCCTTGATCCCAGGAGTTGCTCCCATGCCATTGGCCAGAAATTTGTCATGTGGCCACACCTAGAGGGAGGGAGAAAAAGCAGGAGAGAAATATCAATATGTGAGAGAGAAACATTGATCGGTTGCCAGCTGGGGACCTGGCCTACAACCCAGTCATGTGCCCTGACTGGGAATTAAACTCGTGACCTTTTGGTTTGCGGGACAGGACAATGCCCATTTCACTGAGCAACACCAGTCAGGGCAGAAATGTAATCTTTAGTGTGTATTTTCTTTTTTTAAAGATTTTATTTATTTATTTTTAGAGAGGGGAAGGGAAGGAGAGAAGGAGAGAAACATCAATGTGTGGTTGCCTGTCGTGCGCCCCCTACTGGGGACCTGGCCCACAACCCAGGCATGTGCCCTGACTGGGAATCGAGCCTGCCACCCTTTGGTTCAGCAGGCCCACACTCGATCCACTGAGCCACACTAGCCAGGGCTTTACTGTGTACTTCTTTGTAGTCACATCTGCAAGGATAACTCTATCCTGATTACTAACAGTGTAGGTACACATTTTGCATTTACACAAATAATCTTGTGTTACAGAATTCATTCCGTTTCTTTTTTTGTTCCACTTTTAAGGTCCACTCCCATGTCTGTGAACATCTAGCCCACTTCCTTTAATGGCTTCCCTGTGCTCTGTGCAGCCACCCATCTTACCAGTGCGTTCTCCTAGCAGTGGCTCCCCAGCCCTGCTCCACCTCCTCCTCCCTGCCCACACGTGTCCTCGCTGGGGGCATCTTTGTGCACGCCCCCTGTGGAGGGAACGTGCAGTTCCGTGGCATCTTTGTCCAGGAGAGGAGATGCCAGTCATAATGTTGTGGGTGACAAGGACTGCCTGGTTGCTCTTCAGCATAGCTGCTCCCTGTCTTCACTGGCACCAGCAGCCATGGGGGTTTCTATAGCCCTGGGAAAGGTATTTTATTGCTCTTTGTTACACCGGTAGTTGGATATCTGTTGTTTTTTCACAGCCATATCCATTCTTCCTTCTTCTGATCACTGTACCGTAGGGTTCTGTTGGAGGAACTACCCCTCCCTTGCTCTCAAGCCATGTGATGCAGATGAGACTGACCTTGCTCTCACTTCCTGGTTTGACCATGTGACTGAACACTGGCCAATCAGTGTCTTGCATGTCTCAATTAATCAAGTGAAGACACTGTGACTCAAACTGGGCCAGAGAAGAGAGCCATTCCAGGATCTCTATTGGAACTGCTGGGGAAAAGGCTCTCTTCCCCTGGGGTGGCTAAGCCAGTATGTCTGGAACTGCTGGAGGCCATCATTGCCACTCAGTCTCTGGGGGAGAAACTGCAGGTGGGTGAGGCCCTCACAGAAGAAAGCATAGCTGAGAAATGAGGACTTAGTCCTGGGTACCTCTGGAACCCACTGTGCCTGAAGCCAATTTACCCTGAAGCTTTCAGTTACATAAGCCAATGCATTCCTTTTCTGCTGAAGCCAATCTGAGTTGGGTTTAGGTTTCTCACGGCCAGAAGAATTTAAATAACTCACAGCTCCTGCCCCACCCATCCTGCTGCCCAGCACACAGCAGGTCACAGGACAAATGTTTGCTGATTGAATGAGTGAGTCCATGTGTGGGAATACATGAGACATGAGGAGCGTGTGATGTAGAAATCCTCCAATGAGCTCTCCAAAAGGGAAGGCCCTTGAGTAAGAAAATGGGCTTTAAAAGATTCTTTTCACTAAATTCAAATTCTGAAGTTAAACAAGACACATAGGCTCATTCATGAGGTTCTGCTTTGCTTCTTTTTCAGTCAATCAGGTAATCCGCATTAAAATAGGAAGGTAACTTAAACCAGCCACAGTCCCCTAGAGGGACAGAGATGGGACAAACAGGCACAAGACTGTCTCTTCCACAGCTTTCCAGGGATGTTTTCCTCTGTGCTTATCTTTATGAAAAGTGTGTTGATGGACGTACTGAGCACCCCAAAGAATGAGCACATCGGTGCCATCCATCTGACAATGATTTGAACTAAAAATAAAATTTGATTATTTTTTTTGCTTTTGAATTTTGTATTCATTACAAAGTCATGTGTAATGGATTTTGAAATGACCAAAGTTCAAGCAGAAGGGCCTATACGACAGGCTATGTGCTTTGCGCCCTGACTCACACCCCACTTGCCTTCTCCAGAAGCAGCCACACCCTGACCGAGTAGCTCAGTTGATTAGAACATCCTCCCTATAAGCCAAGGTTGTGGGTTCGATCCCCGGTTAGGGCACATACAAGAATCAACTGGTAAATGCATAACTAAGTGGAACAACAAATCGATCTCTCTCTCTCTGTGTCTCTCAAAAATCAATAAATTAAAAAAAAAAAAAGCAGCCACATCACCAGTTTCTCTTGTCACTTTCCAGAGAGCCTCTGCAAATTCTCTCAGTCAAGGCTGCCGACTGCAAGCAACACAGACCCACACTGGCCAACCTAGATGGCAAGAGGATTTATTGAGAGATGGTGGGGAACTTACAGAATCACAGGAAAGATAAAAGCAAGCAGAAAACGAGGAAGGCCAAGCATGGAAAATTCTGTCCAGGTGACTATTGCTGCCACCTCGAGACTCATCTTCAGCCACACACTGTCTCTGCCCGAGCACACTGCTGCTGACTCCTGACCACCACGTGCCGGGCAAATCTAACCCACTGCACACTTGTCTTTGCTTCACTGGCTCAAGGGCTGAAACTCCTGTGCAGGAGCATCTGATTGCCCAGGTCATGTGGCCACCTGGCCAGATGGTGGAGAGAAAGGCCTCTTTATTTGTAATTTTGAGAAATTTTGCTACATTTTCGATCGTTTCAGTCGATGCTCGTAACAACAGCCTAGAAAAATTTATGTTTCAAGGTGCCAAAAGAGCATAAAGAATAACCTGGCTGGTGTGGCTCAGTGGATTGAGTGCCAGCCTGAGAACCAATGGGTCGCTGTTTTGAATCCCAGTCAGGGCACATTCCTGTGTTGTGGGCCAAGGTCCCCAGTAGGGGGTGCTTCAGAGGCAACAACACATTGATGTATCTCTCCTCTTTCTCCCTCCCCATCTCTCTAAAAATAAATAAATAAAATCTTTAAAAAAAGAGTAAGATTTTGAACCAAGGGTGGATGACTTTTTGCATAATCTGCAGCGCCGTGGAAGAGGTTGAAAGCATCTCACAACTACCAGTGGGGCTGTGCATATCCCTACAGAATTCAGGGATCTCTTGATAGTCCTGGATACAGGAGAAGAAAGCCACCTGCATAATACTGGTGTCATCGTCCCCCCTGGCACTTAGGCCATCCCTTTGAAGATCAGCCTTCATGATGGGGGAGGGTCTGATTTGTTTTTATCTCTATTTTTAGAGATAAAATTCATTTTAAAAAATCCTGGGGGTACCAACTCTCAAGGAACCCATTAAGAGTTGACTTTGGGGAATGGGTTTTGAATTGCCAAGCAAAATGAAATCATAGCTATAATTATGACATTGTGCTGTTGTGTTTAAGTAGCATAAGAAATGAATCACTGAGGAATGTTTGGGGGCTATAAACAGCAGAAAGTTTGATTAAGAGTGGCTTACATTTTTTCGCCAAACAAGGAATCTGGAAGCAGGTAGCTGCTGTTGCTGGGTGAGTGTGTGAGAGAGCCAGCTGCTTGGTAATCATCCTGGCCTTTTCCTCGTGGAGCAGGAAGAAGGCTGCTGCGGCTCCAGGCATCGCTGCAGTGTTCAGGGCAGGAAGAGGCAGGGGAAGGGCTGGAACCAGTTCTGTTTGTCCCTTTTATCAGAAAAGCAAACATATTCCTGGAAATCCAGCAGCATAGTTGGCAACCACAACTTCGTAGAAGCTTCCCAGCTTTTAAAACACGAGGAAGACGAGAGTCAGAGGCTGGGAACAGTAGCTGGCTCAGCCAAGGGGCTCTATCTGCCGGAGAACATCGAAACAGCCGTAGTGTTTTGGAATAGCGAAACCTCTCATCCTTCAGTTCTTGACCCTGAATGGTGGACGCGGCCATAATTTTTCATGTCTGGATACATCCACAGGAGACTCAATAGTCATTCACTATGTGAGCTAGTAAGGGTTATTAAAATGAGGTATTCATGATCTAAAATTAGCCAGCTTATCCACGGCGGTGTTCTGCCAAGTCCATCTGGCTGCCACTCAATGCTCCATGGCCTTGCCTTTGCACAAATAGCTGAAATTCCTACAATTTAGGAAAAGACACTGTGTTATCGGTGTTATCTTGAATTAGTTATGCTTCTCCATAGCTGCTTCTATTTCCTGTGTACAAAAAAGATATTACACCCTGTTGTGAGTTGAACTGTGTCTTCCAAAAAGATAAGTCCTAACCCCTGTACCTGTAAACGTGGCCTCCTTGGGAAACAGGGTCTGTGCAGATGTAATTCGTGAAATGCAGATGAGGTCGTGTTGGAAGAGGGTGGGTCCTAGCCCAATGACTGGTAGCTGTGGAAGAGAACAGACCTTTGTGCCCTGTCGGTGGGGATGTAAAATGGTACAGCCGCTGTGGGAAACAGTTTGGCGCTTCCTCAAAAAGTTAAGCACACGAAATTATCTTATGATTGAGCAATCCACTCGTAGGTATATACCCAAAATAACTGAAAATAGGTATTCACACAGATTCTTGTACGTGAACGTTCATAGCAGCACTATTCACAAAAGCCAACAAAGTCGATACAGCCCAAAGGCCCACGGCTAGTGGGGGGGTAAACAAATGAGGCGCACCCGCACAATGGAGTTTGTCCAGGCACAAAGAGGAATGAAATACTGGCACGTGCCGCAACACGGGCGAACCTTGGAAACACTATGCTGAGTGATAGAAGTGTACCATGTACTGGTATATGAAAGGCCACATATTGGATGATTCCATTTATACGAAATGCCCAGAAGAGGTAAGTCCATAGAGACAGAAAGTAGATTAATGATTGGCAGGAGCTAGGGGCAAAAAATTAGGGAATCACTGCTAATTGGTAAGGGGGATTTCCTTTTTAGGTGATGAACATGTTTTAGAACTAGACAGAGGTGGTGGTTACATAGCATTGTGACTGCTCAATACCACTCATGGTTAATTTTGTGTTATGTGAATTTCACTTCAATTGGAGGAGTAGGAGGAGGAGGAGGGAGAGGAGGAGGAGAATGAGAAGGAAGAAAAAACAAAGAATGAGCCTTAACAGTTATTGCTGGTGGCCATATGGAGGAAATCCTTCTACATTTGCACGTGGTTACGGCCTTTGGGAAATACGTTTAAAAAAATATCTATTGGTTTCAGAGAGAGAGGGGGAAGGACAGAAAGAGAGAGAGAGACATCAACTTGTTCCACTTGTTTATGCATTCACTGATTGATTCTTACATGTGCCCTGACTGGGGATCGAACCCGCACCATTGGCATATCAGAACAACATTGGCATATCAGAACAACGCTCTAACCAACTGAGCTGTCCAGCCAGAGCTGGGCAATATCTTTTAACACTTGATGGGATGGGTTCCACTCTAAGGGAGTGATATGTAAGAATATGTGTGCAAAAATACTTATATAGTATTGCGCCCTGGTTGGTGTGGCTCAGTGGATTGAGTGTCAGCCTGTGAACTGAAAGGTTGACAGTTCAATTCCCAGTCAGGGCACATGCCTGGGTTGCTGGCCAGGTCCCCAGTAGGGGGCGCACATGAGAGGCAACCACACATTGATGTTTCCCTCTCTTTCTCCCTCCCTTACCCTCTCTCTAAAAATAAATAAATAGCATCTTTAAAAAATATATTTTTAAGAAAAAGAAAGAAGTAAGAAAAGGAGAAAAGGGGAGGGAGTAGCCAACTGGAAAAAAGAAGAGAAAATAAAAAAGATTTCATTAGAAAAGGCACCCCCAACCCATATATGAGGTATGGTCACCCTGATGATTTTATGTAAAATTACAGACATGAGCACGTACACGTAGAAAGACTTTGAGGGCGGGGGGAGAGGAAACTGGAGGAAGGCGGTCAAAGGTGCAAACGTCAAGGTAAATACTCGGGACGTGACGTACAATATGACGACTCCGCTAACACTGCTGTGTGATATACAGGGAAGCTTTTAAGACACCAAATCCTGTGAGTTCTCATCACAAGGAGAACAATTTTTTCTTTTCTTATTTTTTCTTTCTTTTTAGTATATCTGTATGAGATGATGGATGCTAACGGAATCTATTGTGGTAACCATTTCACCCTATGTGTAAATCACACCACCCTGCCGTATGCCTTAAACTTATTCAGTGATGGATGTCAATTATTTTTCAATAAAACTGGAAAAATAACCTTTAAATCATAAATGTATTTGAATGCATTATAACCAATTAAACACAACTTAATGAAGAATTAAATGGAATTGTAATTACTGTCTCTTTGGCTTCATTGTTATCAGTAAAGCCGTGGCACCTTCTTTATGCACAGTGTATAAAGATGCATATTTGCGTGAACAGTATTTCTGGTGCATAATTTTCCACTTATCTGGCATTAGAATATGTATGTATGCATTACGAGTCAAATACGAATTATTCAGACTCTCCCCTAAAGTGTATCCAGAATGACCCATATTAACTTACGTGATTAAATAATTAATATACATCTTTACAGCACCCCCGCCCCCAAAGAAAAGGGCATTCAGTCTTTGCCTGTTCAGCAGCGAGGCCCGCCAAGAAGACTGCTTTTGCCCAATAGTTTCCCTGGACTTTTGTGATCCCGAGAATGAACTAGGAGACAGATGGTGAGGGAGTCAGGGAGCAGGTCTGTATTTTTCACCTGCTGAGCATTGCTTTGGAGGGTGCTTCCGCCCTCATTGCCATTCCCTGGTTCCTCTATTCCACATCTGGGTCCCTCAATTTCTTGTGTGCACGTGTGCCCCAGGTCTAGCCAATCGGAGGACATCATTCATCTGGCCACTGTGATTGGTTCGGGGTTGAACACATGATCCGGTCTGAACCAATCAGAGAATTCACTTCCTGCCTGCACTGCTGAAACTGTCAGAGACGCTCCTGGCTTGGAACTCCCCGCAGCTGTCCTGGCCATCACACGGAGAAAGTGAAGCCCGCACAGAGCACGAGGGAGTAAGAGATTCTGATGGCATCTTTGAGCAGCTGGATCTGCAGTGCTGGAAGATAGAAGTGCTTTGGACATTTTATATCAGTTCTACAAGTCATAACATTTCCAACTTTTTTTTTCTTTAGCCAGTTCGAGTTTGATTGGCTCATGGATCTGAGAAAGAGTCCTAAGAGAAGGGAGGAAAGGAGGATGAGCTAAATCCTAGTCTAGCAGTTTTTAAATCTGGCTGCATAATGCTGGCGCTCGCATGCCTCAATCACAGATTCTGACTTCACTGGCCTGTGGAGTGGCATGGGCATCCAGATTTCTTGCCTAACACGATTCTAACGAGCAGCCCAAGTTGAGAATCACGGACCCAGGTCAGGAGCTTCTTAAACTTTAGCGTGCATGAAGGTCACCTGGGCCGCCTTCAGAGATTCCCATTGAATAGGGCTGGGTGGAGCCCAAGAATGTACATTTCTATCAAGCTGCCAGAAAATCTAACACTGCTGGTCCGTGGATCACACTTTGAGACCCTCTCCTCTAAAGGACTGGGGGGAGAGGGTCTAAGGAGGACAAATGCATGGGCTAGGGGCTGAATGAGGGGCTTGGCAAGGCAGAGCCCGGGAGGGGTGTGGCCTGAAAAGGACAGGGACTTATTTAGTATTTCGGTGAATTTCTTTGAATGTTCTTGAGAGATGTGAGGGGGAAATGTGATTCCTTTTTAATTACTTTTGGCTGTTGAACTGTGTTTCTTGAATGTGACATATCACCAAGACTAAACCTACATAGGTCTCTGAGTTCATCAGGGTTACAATTGTCCAGTTACTGACCATTGTAGTCATTATTTTGTCCGCTAGAAAGTGGATACAGGCAAAGGGATGAGCCACAGAGATTTTGCCCCATAGAGTGGTCACATTCTAGAGGGTTAGCTCCTTTGGAAATGTGGAGGTTGAGGGATCTTGTGGGGCCAGGCAAAATGATCTATCCCACAGAGGCAACGTTAATTGGTTTAACACACCCCCAAGTATTGTTTTGTGTTGTTTGTGGTTTATTAGCTCTTCATCCGGGTTCTCTTTGTTGCTCCTGATGAGTGGTACATCCATCATGGGCAGGAATCTTGAGTTCTGTATTTTTCTCCATTGTTCTTTGTTTCATTGAACATTTCCTCAGCATTTACTATTGCCTTGTCCTGTTTTAGACAAATCAAACCAAGTACTATGGCCGAGAGAGCTGGTTTACCACTAATATCTCTTCTTCCCTCTTTCTTTAATAGTGGAACTTGTTGATAACTACATTTTATGAGCCTCTTTTGGATCTAAGTGTTCTGTGACTAAATTGTGAGATGCCATGTGAGTTTATGTGAGAGGTGAACAGAAATGATGCATGCCCCTTCCAGGCAATTCCATGGAAAGGGAAGGATATGTTTTCTCTTTTCCCTTTCTCCTGTCCTTTCACTCTGGCCAGAATACAGATATGATGGCAGGTGCTGGAGCAGCTACCTTGGACCCAGAGACTGAAGCTGTGTATTAAGGTAGTCAATGCTACTACGCTAGAACCACCTGAGTCTGGATTGTTATATGAGAGAGAAGTAAACTTGATTTTTTTTTTTAGCCAATAAAGAGGCAGTTACAAAAAAATAATAAAGAGTGACAAGTGCTGAAACAGAGATAACCCCCACGGTGTTGTGAGTCTAGAAATTAGGGCTTGCTCAGCATAGGCTGGGATGCCGATTGATGGAAGGCTTACTGGAGAGGATCCCTGAAAGGGATACCCACAGATGGAAACTGGAATAGTATTGGACACTTAGGATTCTTTGACTTTAATAACAACAACTTACACCTACAAGGATTATCTTTAAGGAGTCATTAATTTATTTAACAAACATTTACCTATCATCTATGTTCCCAGAGCTATTTCTGCTGCCAGTGATATGACATTAATTAAAACAGACCCAAACCATGAAAAACTGAAACAAAATTCTACCTTTGTGGATCTTATGTTCTCATGAAGAGAGATTTATCATCTCACAAAACAAGAAATTCAAAGATAGGTGGTCCTAAGCTGGTAGCTACAGAGGTTCAACACTGCCTTCAGGGACCTATATTCTTCCCATCCCTTCACTTTACCATCCTCAGTGTGCAGACTTTGTCCTCAGGCTTGTAACTTCATAGTTGCAAAATGGCTGCCACTGTTCCAGGCATCACATCGCATGATGTTAACTCAGTGGGGTAGAAGAAGCACAGGGACTGCTTCCTCACATGCAGCTCCTTTTTCTTTTTCTTTTTTTCCTAAAAGGAAAAGTTTCTCAGAAGGCCTGAGCAGACTTCAAGTTGCATTTTTCTGGAATTGTATCACATTCTTAATAAATATCACTGGCAATGGAAGAAAACAACCATGAGTGGCTTAAGTCAGTGGTTCTCAAACTCTTAAACGTTGTTAATGACCCCAAAGAGCTTTGGTTTGCATGATTAGAGCAATTGATATTTGCTGTGTTAGAAGTTAAAACTAAAAATTTCAAATATATATATTCATTCATTCATTCATTCACTTAAAGTTACCCTTTACATGTTAACATAAAAAACAATTTTTATGAAAAATAGGTATATTTTCCAAAACAAAAACCAATTAGTGAAAAGTGTGGCACTGTTTTGCATTTTTCTTGATCTCTTTAATGTCTGGATTAATAGAAGAAGCTGGATTCTAGTTTCTGCTTCTACATTCAATCCATTATGATGTGTTGTTTTGCTTGAAATATATGAAGAAATTCTGGCCTCACATAGATATGTTGTTGCAAAAAGGAGGGCCTCATAGTCCCACTGGATGAGTCTCAGGGACCCTCAGGGGTTCTGGGGCCTACTTGGAAAACCACTGGCTTAGATCAATCAAAACCCCTAACGCTACACAGCTCAACTTCCCTATAAACATGTGGTTGCTTCTGCTCCTTTTTTTTTTTTTTTTTAAACATTTTATTTGTTTATTTTTTAGAGAGGAGAAGGGAGGGAGAAAGAGAGAGACAGAAACATCAATGTGTGGTTGCCTCTCACGTGCCCCCTACAGGGGACCTGGCCTTCAACCCAGGCATGTGCCCTAGACTGGGAATTGAACCTGCGACCCTTTGATTCCCAGGCCGGCACTCAGTCCACTGAGCCACACCAGCCAGGGTTGCTTCTGCTCCTGAACAAATTCATAGTTCCCTTAGAAGGAGAAAGAGGGCGGTGCTATTGGGCACTATAGCCAGCCTCAGTGTTTGCCACAAATTGCTCTACAGTGGCGGTTTTCAAACTTACTTGGCCCTATCTCACAGGAAGAAATACATTTTACATACACTGCTCACATGCATACAACAGAAAGAAAAGTTTCGTAAGCAACACTTAGACTTACAACATACAATACACTCTGATATTTTCTGTTCCTTCTATTTTATTTCATTAAAAAAAAAAAAGTGCGGCCATAACCCATTAAATGCGTTTCATGATTCACTAGTGGGTCGTTATCACCGGTGTGAAAAATACTGCTCTCCGAGGGCTTGTTGACAGACCGAAGGGAGGGGCAGGCCCGATGCATCCAAGAGAAGGGAGCTTGGTAAGAATTGTCTCAAAAGTCAGCCAGGGACATTCCCTGAGGAGCCTCTGTTGACCCTGCCTTTTTTTTATCGCCTATATTAATTTCTTTATGTTCGTCAGGGGGGAAGTAGGCTCAACTTAACTGGTCTTAAGTGAAAAAAAAAAAATACTATTGAGTCAGAATAGGAAAGCCCAGGAGTTTTATAAGCTTCAGGCACAGAGGGAACCAGCTGCTCCAATGATGGGCATCTGTCTCTTCCCTATAAACTCTGATATTGGTATCATTCTCAGGCAATAGTAGCCCTCTTCAGTTCCCCGACTTCAAAAGCCACAGAAAACAAGAAAACTAATTTTCCAAGTAGTTCTAGAAAAATGTCCCAGTGCTGATGCTCATTGGCCAAGCCTGGATTACATGCCTACCTTCAAAAGGGCTATGTGTCCACCTGAGGAAGGGGATGTTGCGGTCAGCCTCATCTGAACCACACGGGATAAAAATGCACGGGCAGTGGCTCCCCAATGGAGAATTAAGAAGAAGCTGTTGCTTAGCCCTGGCTGGTGTGACTCAGTGGATTGAGTGCTGGCCTGTGAATCAAAGGGTTGCTGGTTTGATTCCCAGTCAGGGCACATGTCTGGGTTACTTACAAAAAAAAGAAAAGGAAAAGGCAAGTCATAGGCTTAGAGAAAATATTCATAATACATATATATGACAATTGTATCTTGAATATATAAAGAACTCTTGCAATTCAATAACACAACAATAAACAACCCAACAAAAAATTGGGTTAGTTTTGAGCAGACACTTCACAGAAAAAGGTACCTGAATATCCAATAAGCATATGAAAAGATATTTAACATCATTAGTCATCAGACAAATGCAAACTAAAGCCACAAGTAAAGACCATCACATACCTATTAGAATGACTTCTTATTTTTTATTTTTTAAAAAAGATTTTATGTATTTATTTCTAGAGAAGGGAAGGGAGGGAGAAAGAGAAACATTAATGTGTGGTTGCCTCTCTTGCGCCCCCTACTGGGGACCTGGCTGGCAACCCAGACATGTGCCCTGACTGGGAATCAAACCGATGACCCTTTGGTTCATGGGCTGGCATTCAATCCACTGAGCCACACCAGCCACAGCAGAATGACTTTTTAAAAAACAAACAATACCAAGTGGTGTCAAGGATGTGGAGCAGCTGGAATCCTCATTCGTCGTTGTAGGAATGCAAAATGGTACAACCATTTTGGAAAAGACTGGCATTTTCTTACCAAGTTAAACACACAGTTATTATATAAGAACTTCTAGGTACCCTCAGTAAGCCTACCTAGAGGCTCTGTATCTTGACTGTGTTACGTGACCGTATATACAGGGTTGGGCAAAACCAGGTTTACAGTTGTGAGTATGCAAAACAGAGTTATTCTTGTATTATTATTTATTACTTATTGTATTCTTTCTTTGTGCTACAACTTTAAACCTACTTTTGCCCAACTCTGTATTTGTCAAAACACACAGAACTAAACAGGATGAGTCCTACTATATGTAAAACTTCTACAGACCTGACAACTTCAGAATAAACAAACAGGAAACAACTCAACTGACAATAAGAAGTAACGGTGAGGATGTGGAGCAAGCAGAACCCTCCTGTGTTACTGGTGGGAGTAGAAACGGGTGCCCCCACTTTCGAAAACTGTTTGGTGATTTCTTGTTAAACTTGAACACACGTCTAACATACAACACAGCAATTCCACTCCTAAGTATGTCCCCAAAATCAACGAGTGCGGATGACCGCACAGGCTTCTACAACGATGTTTATAGCAACCCTCTTCATCACAGCCCCAAACTGGAAACGACCCAAATGCCCATCAGTTGGTGAGTGGATGAACAAATTGTGATATATTAATTAAGGGACTTTATTTTGTTCACTTCTGTATTCCTTGTACCTAGAATAATCATCTGCTTGGCACACAGTAGGGTTCTTAATATGATTGCATTGTGATGGTTGTTGACTTCAAACAATTCGTATCTGTATTATTATAGATACTGTTAGATTATTATAGATAATAATAATCTATAGATTACGTTAGATTATTATAGATACCATTTTGTTCTATTCAAAACAGTATCTATAATAATACAATTGTGTAAATATTTTCCACTGTAGCATAACACTGTTATTGGACCAACAGAAAGGAAAACGAGACTTCCTCTATGGTCCCATCTCCTACCAAGTGGCCCTGGTTCCAGGGCTCTAGTAACATCTTCTTCTGTTGTCCCAAAGTGTGGTGGCACCTTGCTACCAGTGCTGGGGCTGGCATGGACCAGCTCACACCAATTGGACACATCTCTTCCCAACTCCATGCTCGGTGACCTCATGTTGGTAGCTTGAATGGGCCATGGTAGTAGTATTTACAGCCCACAGTTGAAAAATATAACAAGTCAGGGGTTCTTCCCAAGATCCAGGCATTGGGCATTTATCAGCACGTCACTGTTTACTGTTGCGTCGAATCCCTGGCTGCCTCTCGGTCTCCAGTTGGCTTCTCGAACCTCCCCTCACCTGTGTGACCAATTCTGCGCACCAGATTCCCACCGGGAGTATTTATTCTGCCTTCACTAACAAGACATTAAACTTGTTGACACAAGAGGCGCATTCCTTTTACCTTTTGCTTTTAGAACATTCTAAATCTTTAAGAATCTAATTTGTGTGAAAAAAATCGACTTCCTTCTTTACAACTTTTTTCATAGAGCTCGTTGCTTTCATGTTCCAATTTCTGGTTCGTATGTCTGACCGGGCCTGCCGCCCAAAGGTCATACATTCTTTGGCTAATTCCATCATTTCTTGCATACCGAGTCTTCTGCTTGTTTTTGGTTTCCATTTGTATTTTTCTGGCATACATCTTGAATTCATTTTTGTTACAAGAGTTATGCTTGTTTGATATGGAAATGTAGGTCGAAAGCAGTATTTGCTGAAAAATTGTAGCTCCATATTCTGAAGGATTTCCTTGTGCTGATATTCCCAAACACTAATTTGGTCTTTGGCCATTAATTCAATTTTTGAGCCTATTTATGGACATAAATGTTTTCCAGTAACTATATTTCCAAGAACCATTTCCTGTTCTCTTTCTGATTGCTTCTCTTTAATTACAGCCTGTTCTTGTTCTGTGGTAACACCTTTTTTTTTTTTTTTCTGAAAGAGGTTAAATTTTATAAGCTCTGTTTCTCAACTTTGGCTAATTTTTTGTCCTGAGGTGCCTTCTTTAAATAAAGTTGGAGATGATGAATATCAATAGACAAAATATGTGCAAAAAAGGTTTTTGCACAAGTAATAGTGCAACAACAATCACCAAAATAGTAACCATCTTTCAGACATACTGTGTTGCTGAGGCTGCAGGAAACCAGCCATGGACATCATTTCTAGTGTAAAATCATACGACTTTATGGGGATAATTTACCAATATGTGTCCAAAGTACACTGGCATTTTCCCTTTGACCCAGCAAGTCCACCCTCAGGTGTTTCTATCACAGATACGCCTGCACGCATCCAGAAGAAATAAGTACTAGGGTTTCCATTGCAGCATTCATTGCTGGTTCTCATCTGCGGGGATGACGCAGCCACACAAGGAATAGTATGTAGAAGTAAAGGATGAGGGAGCTCTCTTTTTACCGATAGGGGATAATCTCTAGGATATATTGTTAAATTTTAAAAAGTGATGTGCAGAAAAAATTTATACAGGATGTCACCTTTTGTATGAGGGAGATAAATATTTATGTTTGCTTAAAGAAATACAGGAAGTGTGCACAAGAAACTAACAAAAATGTTTACTAATGGTGGGGGAGAGGGAGGAACTGGGTGGATAAGGATGGGTGAAAGTCAGTTGTCTTGATGTGTTCTTTTTTATATTATTTTTATTTTTGAATGTTATGAATATATTTTCTCTTAAAATTAAATAGAAAAATATTTAAAAATTTTTAATTTATTGATTTTAGAGAGATGAAGGGAAAGAGAGAGAGAGAGAAACATTGATTTGTTGTTTCACTTATTTATGCATTCATGGGTTGCTTCTTGTCTTTGCCCTGACCTGGGATCGAACCCATAACCTTGGCTTATTGGGATGGTGCTCTAACCAACTGAACTACCTGGCCAGGGATATACTGAGGGTGTTCCATGTATCATCTCATTTAAGCGTGATGCTGAAAAGCAGGAGTAAAAACCTCAATTTACAGAGTAGACTGACACTTGGAGAAGTTAAGTTACGCTGGTGAGTTGCAACTGATTTGAACATGGGAATGGCCAATGCGAGACCTTTGCTCTTAACCACCAGGCTGGCTGCAGCAGGAGCACTTCCCAACACCCACAGTTCACCTCCCTCTTGTATATTTTATTTCATTTTCCTGTGTCCCTACCCTGTCCCGCCCAAATGAAGACATAATTGCCATGTACTTGTCACTATAGGGTAGATTCGATTTCATATTTTATAGGTGTTATTTCTGACCATGGCAAAGAGAGCAGAGGAGAGGGGTGGAATTTGCACTCAAAGGCTTGTCACTTAGGCCAGCAAAGAGAGTTGCAGTGATAGATGGCAAATTAAGAAGATACCTCCAGCTCTGGCTGGTGTAGCTCAGTGGGTTGAGTGTGGGCTTGCAAACCAAAGGGCCGCAGGTTAGATTCCCAGTCAGGGCACATGCCTGGGTTGCAGTCCATGTCCCCAGTATGGGGTGTGCTAGAGGCAACCACACATTGATGTTTCACTCCCTCTCTCTCTCCCCATTCCCCTCTTTCTAAAAATAAATAAATAAAGTCTTTTTTTTTAAAAAAGACTCTATTTTAAAAAAAGAAGAAAAAGATGCCTCCAAAGTAGCGATTGGGAAAAAAGTGACAGATCTTGATTCAACTTCAGTTTGAATTGATATTTGAAAAATCAATTCAATAAAGTTTTTGAAAGAAATTGTCTTTTCGTGAACATAAAAAAAAGTGACTGAATTCATCATTCCCTCTTTAGAAATTGTAACGTGTATCAGTTTCCTGTGGCTGCTATAACAAAAATCCACTGTAAACCTGGAGGCTTCAAATGACAGAAATTCATTCTTTCGCACTTCTGGAGGCTAGAAGTCCAAAATTAAGGTGTCTGCAGTTGGTTCCTTCCGGAGACTCCGAGGGAGAATCCACTCCATGCCTCACCTCCTGACTTCCAGTAGTTGCCAGCAATGCTTGGTGTTCCTTGGCTTGTGGCTGCATCACTCCAGTCTCTGCTTCCATTGTCACATGACCTTCTGTATGCTTGTGTCTCCGCTGTTCTCAGGACGCCAGTCTTTGGATTAGGGCCCCCTCTAATCCAGTATGACCTCATCTTTTTAAAAATTATTTTAAAAATAATCTTTATCCTCACCCAAGGATATGTTTATTGATTTTAGAAAGATAGGAAGGGAGGACAGACAAAGAGAGAGAGAGAGAGAGAGAGAAATATCGATGTTCGAGGGAAACATCGACCAGTTGCCTCCCATATATGCCCTGACCGGGGATCGAACCTGCAGCCTAGGTAGGTGCCCCGACCGAGAATTGATCCTGCAACCCTCTGATGCACAGGATGATGCTCCAACCAAGTGAGCCGCCCACCCAGGGCCAGTATGAGCTCATTTATATTTTTTAATTTTAAATATTTTATTTATTTATTTTTAGAAAGAGGGGAAAGGAAGGAGTAAGAGAGGGAGAGAAACATCAATGTGTGGCTGCCTCTCATGCGCCCCGCACTGGGGACCCAGCCTGCAACTCAGGCATGTGCTCTGACTGGGAATTGAACCAGTGACCCCTCGGTTTGCAGGTCAGCACTCAATCCACTGAGCCACACCAGCCAGGGCTGAGCTCATCTTAGTGGTGAGATTTGACTCAAAATTTGGCACTTTGGCGTATTGAATGTCTTAAACTGAAGGAATATTTTAAACTACAGGAAGGACTTTCTAATTTTTCTCTGAAGCAGGTCCTAAGACCCTCATGCGACAGGTGCCCTCCCTGTATTAGAGATAAGGAGCATCCTTACCTCTGAAGATAGAGGGTCACTGAGAGGAATCCGAAGGAACGGGCCTTGCTAAGTTTTCCCCTGGTTACTACTCTTAGCTCATATCGCTTTTTATCCTATCGTATTTCCTCACAACTCTTCAAGCATCATCAAATCTAGTGTAAAAACACACAAGGGTAACTGTTTCTTTGGGCCTCTTCATTTCCTTATAAGGGTTCCCATGTCACGTAAGACTTACATTACTAAATAAATTTGTATGCTTTTCTCTTGTTAATCTTTCTTTTGTTGCAGGGGCCCCAGCTAAAAATTTGGAAGGTAGAATGAGAAGAGATTTTTTCCTCTTCTGCATTAACTTGATTAGGTCAGCAAAGATCCTATTTCTAAATAAGGTCACATTCTGAGGTTCTGAATGGACATTTATTTGGGGAGACACTGTTCAGCCCAGGACAGGGTGTGGCAGTGTTAATATGCTTTCTGTTTTCCCAAAATTCCAGCGTCTGCTCCATGGTGTGTGTGGAGGGGCAGAGGGGTGGGGTAGTCCAATTCTAGTTCTTTCTCTCCCCAAGCACCAAAAATAGTTGCCTGCTGGGTCTTAATAAGATTATGTTGTGATGGCTCTTGATTCTGAAATTTGAGTTATCTACAATGCAATTATGTCCGTTCAGCAGGACCCTGATTTCTCTGGGGAACATGCAGTTAGGAGGAGCTGAGCGAGCTTTTTGGCTCTAGGTGTGGGCCTGGTCAATCGGAACATTCTGTTATCCTGGCCACACTGATTGGTTCCAGAGATGAGCCCATGACCGAGATAGAGCCTATCAGAGCCACTGAACTTCAGTCCTGGGCTTTTTCTGGAGCCATTAGCACTGAGTCCCCCTTGCAGGGGTTACCAAACTGAATATAAAGCTGGAACTCCAAGGCGCCCCGAAGAGAAGAGAGTCTTCCTGAGCATGAAGTCAAAACAAAGGAAAATTTGCCCTGGCTGAGTAGCTCCGTTGTGAGGGCGTCATCTGGATGCACCAAGGTTGAGGGTTTGATCCCCAGCCAGGGCAAATACAAGAATCAGGCAATGTATATATTAATACGTGGAACAACAAGTTGAAGTTTCTCTCCCTCTCTAAAATCAATAAATGACAATATTAAAAAGAATTAGAAAAAATTGGGTCCAAGAGATGGAGAACACAGATTCCTAGTGACATTATTTGAGCTCCTGGATCCAGCTACATCTGAATTCAGCATGTCACCTGGACTAACCAAGGATAAGCCCAGAACTCTCTTTTATGCTTAAGCCAGTATGAGCTGGGTTCTGTTATTTGCAGCTCAAAGAGTCCTAATTGAACACCCTTGTGTTTTCCTTGGATTTCCAGTTTATGTCTTGATGGTGGGTAAGTAGAGAGGGTATGCTAGTGAAGTACGGAAAAGGAAATTTCTTTCCCTTAAAAAAGAGCAATACAGAGATTAATGAATTGGATGGAACTCTGCATAAACTATACATCAGGCTCAAGATGTAGAGTCCTGAGCAAGACAAAATATTGTCACACCTACAGAGCACAAGAGTGTGGGGGAATTACCACAGTTTTTCTGACTTTCATCTTCTCCTCTGTAAGATAGGTATAAACACAGTGCCAGATTCTCCTGTTTGCTGTAAGTGGGAGTTAAGGAGAATTCCATGCGATCAAGAATCCTTATAGAAGCCCTGGCTGGTGTAGCTCAGTGGATTGAGTGTGGGCTGTGAACCAAAGGGTCGCTGGGTTGATTCCCAATCAGTGCACATGCCTGGGTTGTGGGTCAGGTCCCCAGTAGGGGGGCGTGCGAGAGGCAATCACACATTGATATTTCTCTCCCTCTCTCCTTCCCTTCCCCTCTCTCTAAAAATAAATAAATAAAATCTTAAAAAAAAAGAATCCTTACAGATTTTGGTTCCCTTCTTGTAATCTGGAGCTTGCTTTATTTATTTATACACAATACTTATTTATCACCCACTACGTGCCTGTAAACCTGGAGGAAAGGGGGCTCAGGTTCAAATCCCAGCTCTGCCACTGCTCGGTCTTGGTCAAGTGGTGTAACCCTCTGAAGCTGCGTGTCAGTAAAGAGGATGCTAAAACCTGCTTTAAAGTGCGAATGGAAGGAGAGAAAAGAAGCACAAGAAACATTTAAAACATAAGAAGGCGAAAGACGACAACCATACAAGCATACACTGACCAGAACCACACTTTGTGTTTGAGATATTCTTCCTGTTACTTGGCTGAGCTGAACACACGCTGCTTCCTTTCTCCTTAAATATCCTTTCCTCTGGACAGGATGTTCCTGAAGGAGGCCCCAAGGCAGAACATCACAGCTAACTTTAGTTTGCTATTTTCAGCCAGAATTTGTCCCCAGGTTGGATGATTCTTGCACGAAGGGCCAGGGTTTTGTGGGACACAAAAGCTTAGACCTGAGCCTTAAAACCAAGGATGCGTCTGGGTTACAGCACCGTCTACAAAACCCTGAACTGCAGAAGGTAGGGTGTGATGCATGGGTTCCCCACGTTCTTTTTTTGATGCAAGTAGGAAAAGAAAAAACCCTCCTCAGGATCATGCTTCTAGGGAACTAAGGAGCCGGGGTACTTACCCAATGATAGCTTTAATCCCTCTGGTGACGTCAAGTCCCTGGCACTTTTTCCGGGCTGCCCTGGAGACCCCCAGCCTAAGACACCCAGGTGTGTGAGGTAGGAGGCTGAGAACATCTAGCACTGTGCTAGTTGTAGCTGACCTCCGAGGTGCGTCAAGGGGACTCGGGGTGGAACACCGAGAGCATTGACTACAAAAAGAATACATATATAGCTTGTAGCACTGGGCATACAGGGAAAATTCTCTTTTTGGGCAGCGCTGGATCAAGGACCTCGAACAATGCCAATAGGACTTGGGTTCTCACCAACTCTTATTTCTTATTACAAAGGCTTTACTCTCTGCAGGTGGCTCCTGGAAGCTCCAGGCGTAACCTTTCCTGTGCAAGAGCCTCAGTAGCACATCACGCCTTTTTTTCTAATACCTGAGCTGACTCTCAAGGCCTCCTCACGTTACATGCTCAGTCCTCCTCTACGGCCAGGACGTGGTGGCCCTCTGACTGACCAGTTCTGAGTCACATGCCATGGTGTGCTGATAAATGTCTAACAACTGGCCTTTGGGGAAAATTAGCACTTTTATTTCTAGTGTATGCCAATTTCTGTGGTGTAAATACTCTCAGCATAGTCAAGTCAAGTTACAAATACGATATTAACTTCCTTACAAAACTCCTATAATTTCACCATCAGCTCTGGTGAGCCTGTTTGAGCCAGCTGAAACTCACCGCTGGCTCACATGCTGCCCCTGTAGCCCAGGCTGTTGAGCCACTCCACACAATCCACATGGACAGAGAATGGGAAAGGGGTGGTACCTAAAAGGAAAACCAGGGCGCTGGAGCAGCAAAACAACAGATGTCCATCACTTATACTGTAGCCTTAATGGTGCACAAGAAAAGACCTCAAAATCCTATAATATCCTCATGCTCATGAGTCAGCAGGTCTTGGCTGGGCTCGGCCGGGCAGTTTTGCTTTGGGCCGTGGGTGCGCTGAGCTGGGTCTGCTCCACATGTTCTTCATCTTCCTTGGGCCAGTGGTTACTTGGGACATGTTCAACTTGAGGCACCCGTGGGAGATCCAGAGGCCAAGTCAAACTGTGCAAGTGCAGGGAAGGCTCTGCTCACAGGACCTTTGCTAACATTCCATTGGCCAAAGCCAGTCACATGGCCGAGTTCAACAATGAGACTGAGGAGTGCATTCCACCCTCAGTGGGAGCCCTGCAGAGTTACTTGGTGCTCACAGGTTAGTGAAAAGCTACTGTACATATTGATTGTATTATTCTGCAAATCTCTTTGTTCACTTAATGCCTTATACCATTCATCCTGGCCAATAGGTGTAGATCTAAGTGTTCTTATTAATATTTGCATCTAATTCCATAAAATAAACACACCACCAATGCAGCAATTTTCAGCCAGTGCGCCACAAGAAATTTTAAAACATGCACTACCTGACTATTTAGTCAGGGGCACTGACCTCTTTTCCCTTACACTGTCAAATTAAAAAAAAAAAAAGGCAACAGTCAACACAACAATAGCTGTCTGGTGTGAAAGAATCCAAATTATACTTATTTTTTGGCAGGTCAGCAAAAACCACATTTTTTGGTGTGCCACAGAATTTTAGTAATTAGTTTGTGTGCCATGAGATGAAAAAGGTTGAAAATCGCTGTACTAATGAATGGATGTTTATACCAGGTCTTTTGCCTTTTTTTTCCTTCAAACATTTCTGCAATAAAAATCCCAGTGCTTATATCCTTATGTGCTCTCTTTTCTATAGCAGGGGTTAGCAAACCATATTTCACAGACCAAATCTAGCTCAGCACCTATTTTTGTAAACAAAGTTTTATTGGAACACAGCCAAACTCATTCCTTTACATAATGTTGATAGCTACTTTCCCATATCACTGAGACGGAGGCCGGATGGCACATTCAGGATCTGGCCCTTCACAGAGAGTTTGCTAACCTCTGTTGCATAACTGGGATCCCCACTATGGAAGCACTGCTTAAAAGGAAAAGGGTATGCCTGTCAAAAACATTTTAATAGATATTGACGTAATTATCTCCCAGCAGTTAGAATATTTCTTCTTTATTAATTTTAAAAGTTATCATGCTTGTTATAAAGTGTATGAAGAAGAAAGCCCATTCCTTCATTGTAATCACTGTTATTGGTCTGATGTAGTCTTTCCAATCGAGCAATGCAATCAATGCAGACACATAGTTCCTAGCTTCTGAAGAAAGAAAGAGAGAGAGAGAGAGAGAGAGAGAGAGAGAGAGAGAGAAGGGGGAAGGGAGGGAGGAGGGAAGGGAAGAGAGGAGGAAGAAAGAAAGCAAGCGAGGGATCATTTTATTCCTGTAGCTATTATCCCACAAACACTTTTGCATTATCCAACCCTCTCTCCAATGGCCCGTATCCAGACAGGTCACCGCAGGTGTGTGGACACAGACATTCTAGCAGCCAGTGCCCTGAATGACAGAGTTTCATTCAAGTCACCACATTGAAACCTAACATATTTGTTGACTCCGAGAAGCTAGTGACACATTTTGATGCTCTATGTCCCTGAAGAAGCCATTTTCATGTGACTCTTGTGCTTCAGACCATCCAGTGGCTTCCCAGTTCACTGAGTCAAAAATTCAAGACTTATCGTAGCCCATAGGCCGACTGTACCCTGGCCCCTGGCCCTTAGTTATTCCTCTAGGTCTCTGTGCTTTCTTTCACTTCCTCAAAGTTGCATCAAGCCCTTTCCGGTCTTGTCCTGGGTTAGTCAGAACTTTTAGTTATGACAGACGGAAACCAAATTCAACGTGGCATGAGCCCAGAAGAGAGTGTATTGGCTCACGCAGTGAAAAAGCACCAGAGAAGGCTGGATTCGGGAGTGGAGGGCTCTAGTCTCCATCAGTTGCTTTTAGTCTCTGCTGTATAACCTTCATTCTCAGTCTCCCCCAAAGGAATGTGAAGCTGTGTCTAAGCTTGCATCCTCATTAGCTACCCTGGTGGAAGGAATGCTCTCACTTCCTCCCAATTGCAAAGGTCCTGTGGATAACACTCACTGAATCAGTGTGGCCCATCGCTCCCATGGCTTCTGTAGCAGTCACTGCAGAGGGCCTCTCTCAGCTTCTACTCTTCGAACTCTTCTCCTAGCCCTGACCAGTGTGGCTCATTTGGGCATCGTCCTACAAAGTGAAAGGTCGCTGGTTCGATTCCCAGTCAGGGCAGATGCCTGGGTTGTGGGTTTGGTCCCCATTTGGGGCGCTCCTTGCAAGAAGCAACCAATTGATGTTTCTCTCCCTCTCCCTTCCCACCTCTCTAAAAATAAATGAATAAAGTCTGAAATAGCTGAGCTCCTTTTTTCACACAGTGAGTGTGCTTTTCAGGATGACTGTAGGGCATCTTCTCTAGGGTTTCATAACATTTATTGTACTTTAAGCCAAGTAAATATCCAAGCTCCTAAGATGAGAAAACTTTGCCAAAATGAGCATTTGGAGGAGGTAGACTGAGTATATATTTTATTGATTATTAAAATAAAATACATTTTATTGATTGTGCTATTTACACTTGTCCCAAGTGTTCCCCCTTTGCTGCCCTCCACCCAGTAACCCCATTCCCCCCGGCAATCCCCCCCTTAGTTCATGTCCATGGGTCATGTGTGTGAGTTCTTTGGTTTCTCCATTTCCTATACTGTTCTTGACATCCCCCTGTCTATTTTCTACCTACCATTTATGCTTCTTATTCCCTGTACCTTTTTCCCCCATTCTCCCTCTTCCGCCTCCCAGCTGATGACCCTCCAAATGATCTCCATATCTATGATTCTGTTCCTGTTCTGGTTGTTGGTTTAGTTTGTTTTTTTAGATTCAGATAGTTGTGAATCTGTTACCATTTTAATATTCATGGTTTTGATTTTCCTCTTTTTCTTAAATATTTAACATTTCATGTAATAATGGCTTGGTGATGATGAACTCCTTTAGCTTTACCTTGTCTGGGAAGCACTTTATCTGCCCTTCCATTCTAAATGATAGCTTTGCTGGATAGAATAATCCAGGTTGTAGGTCCTTTCTTTTCATCACTTTGATACTTCTTGCCAGTCCCTTCTTGCCTGCAAAGTTTCTTTTGAGAAACCAGTGGACGCCTCTCTGCTTCTCAGCCCCTCCTACCCGTCTGGATGAATGTGGCTTCTTTAAATCCCTGGTTGCCAGACTTCCATACAGCTCGATTTTCTGACAGTTCTGGGTGTTATTTGATTTGAGGTCTAGTTGTAATTCTTTCTGTGGTTGCACGAGGAGGCGAGGCGTATTTACCTACGTCTCCATCTTGATTGGATAAATAGCTTTTTTGTTTAAAACCTCAACCCTCCCAGGGAAGACACTGTGAATAGTCCCCAGTATAGTTCACGCCTTCTTCCACATTATTCAGGTCTCTGTGATTTGTCATTGCTTTCAGTTATGGTCACAATGAATTTAAACTGATTGGTAGCTCTATTTAATTTTTTAAAAATGTGTGCAGTGAGCCCTGGCCAGGGACTCAGCTGGTTGCAGCGTCATCCTGATGCACCGGGGCTGCAGGTTCGCTCCCTGGTCTGGGCACCTGCTGGAGTCAACCAACCAATGCTCGGGTGGGAAGAGCAACAAATTAATGTTTCTCTCTCTCTCCCTTCCCCCCTCTCTCTAAAAATCAATTAACAAAGTTAAAAAATATGCCTATGAAAAAATATTAAAATAATTTTATTAATTATTTTAATTAATAAAATAATAATAATAATGTATTAAGTCACCTCAATACATTCAATTAAAAAAACAAACAAAAAATATTTTATTGAAGGTGTTGATGGTTACACACTTGGACTATAATTACCCAAACATCTAGAAAGATGTACTCTTAAAATGGGTGGTTTTATTGTGTGGAAAGTATGTGTCAAATAAAGCTGGGGAAAGAAGGAAAAAAAAATTAAATGTAAAGAAAAACTATCTATAAGTTAGGATTCTCTAAAGAAACACAACTAGTAGAAGATGTATGTACGGATTTATTGCAAGTAATTGGCTCACGTGGTAACGGCGGCCGGCAAGCCCAAAGTCTGCAGAGCTGATGTATGTCGGTTCAAGTCCCCTCGCGGGAACATGATTTAGAAGACCAGGGTTCAAACCTGGGTGCAGGCCCCCTTAAGAGCCGCGAAGAGAGTTTAGGGAATCAGTTTATATTCCTCAACCTCCCTTCGTCCCTTTCTCACCAGCCTTACTTTCTTGCCGCTCCGTGCACAATGGCCCCTGTCCGCCCTCACAAAGGAAAGTCACACATCCGGTTCCTGACTTTTCCTGGGGTTCACTGCCCCAAGGAGAAAAGCTTCCAGGGCGCTGCACAGAAGGGCAATCCGAGGTCTCACTGGCCATGATTCTCCTTTAATCTGCCCAGAAGAGAATTTGGAAAACTGCTCCATGTCAACACTTTATGGTCTCAGGAAATTAAAAAAAATTTTTAATTTAATTTTAATCCTTAAACATAGTATTATTTCCAAGAAGTACACAAGAGTGATCACAAAAAGACTTTAACACATGCATATGTAATACATTAGGGTAAAAGTGTGAGGCAGGGGAGTGGAATGTACATTAAAGAACCGAAGGGGACAAAGTAAAAGTTCCATTTTGTTCGCAGCTTCTTTTCAACGGGTGATGGCGGAAGTCAAATGATTATCGTACTGATATTCTTTTGGGGTGATTTCAGTGTGATGAAACTGTTTTCGGATGTCAGTATTTACAGTATGCCAACACTACATCCTTTTCATCTATTTAATGTTTTGACTTTTAAGAAATGTGCACGTATTTACATGGTTTTTGAAAATACCTCGAGACCATAAGTGACCGAAGAGCTTGCAGACAAGTAGGAGAGGGGAGGAGGAGGCCAGAAGGCCCCATTTTCTGGCTTGGTGGGTGGTGATGGGGGACTCAACCGTCAGAGGGCTGAAGGCCGGAGGGGACACAGTGTGTGCTGGAGGGGATGGAGGGAGGAGGGCCTTAGCCCATGACGGGTTCCGACTCTGAGAGCAGCGGGGCTCTGAATAGCTGCCCCCGTGACGACAATACAGAGGCAAGACCGGCAGAGAGTGGGCCCAGCTGGCACCCCCAAGACCTTCCTACATGCTCCTGCATGGGGCGGATTGGCCAGCCTCACCCTGCAGTGAGGCTGTGGGGATGGGCAGACTTAACAGGGCCTGGGGTGGAGGTACAGAAACTTAGGGAGGCCCCCAGCCCTGGGCCAAGGTGGGGTGCAGTCCACTTCTTGGACTTAGGCAGCAGGGGGAGAAGGCCCTAGGATGGGCCCCAACCACACTCCTTGGAGGATACCCATCAGCACCCAGCAAAAGACTAGCAGAGGTTGAGTGCTCCCTTTGTCCGCCAGAAAGGACAGATACAGGGCCCTAACTAGTGTGGCTCAATTGGTTGGGCATCATCCCACAAAACCAAAGGTCACGAAAGGGTCAGGGCACATGATTGGGTTGTAGGTTCTTCCCTGGTTGGGGGCTTGTGAGAGGTAACCAACTGATGTTTCTCTCTCTGTTTACATTTTTAAAAAAATTATTTGTTTATTTATTTTTAGAAAGGGGAAGAGAGGGAGAAAGACAGGGCAACATCAATGTGTGGTTGCCTCTCGAGCACCCCCTACTGGGGACCTGGCCTGCAACCCAGGCATGTGCCCTAGATTGGGAATTGAACTGTTGACTCTTTGGTTCACAGGCCAGCATTCAATCCACTGAGCCAGGGCTGATGTTTCTCTCTCACACTGATGTTTCCTTCCCTCTCTTTCTCTTTCCTTTACCCTCTCTCTAAAAATAAATAAATAAAATTTAAAAAATAGCAGTAAATTAAAAAGAAGAAAGAAAAGGAACAAGAAAAGGACAGATACAGGACTTGGAAAAACAGAAAGTCCCCACGGATGTTGACGATGGGACTTGCGGAGGTTAAAGAGGCAGTGTGGCCTCACCTGACCGTGAACTTGGTTCTTTTCGCAGCAGGAATAATCATTCTCATCTTGAGTGCCGTGCACACCCGCTATGAAAATCCAGAAGCAAAATGTTTCTGATTCAAGATGCTCTTTTCTCCTGAGATCTCAGTGGCTTTCCATCCAATTCCCTACGCCCTCCCTCCTTAGACCTGAGGACATGCAGACTGGAATTCCTCCCTCTTTCTCCCCAGATTCCTTCCTGCATAGTCCCCAGCCCGGCTCTGTTCAGTGCCAGTTGCTCTTTCTTAAGGTGCGAATTGTCCCCACATAGTAGGGGCTGGAGAGGAAGGCCGTGCTGGGGGAGAAAGCAGGCATTGGTTTAGGCAGCCCTGAAACCTGAGCCATAAAACCAAACCACTGTGCTCTACTACCACCTGGAGGGAGGGGCTGCTTCTGGGGCAGCCGGAAGTCAGTGGTAAGCTGGGTTTTCCAAGTGTGAGTTCAAGGAGGGTTAAGATGTCCTCTCACATTATGAGATGTAGGGGGGGTGTTGTTCCTGACCAAGGAGGCCATTCAAGACGGATGTCTTTGCTGGTCCACGTAACCACCGCTGTGAGCATTGCTTCCTTCCTGTCAACCCAAGGAAGGTTCGTGCTGGGAGACCAGAGGCAGGAAGCAAGGGGCGCCCTAACTCCATTACCCTGCAGAGATTAGGTTAAAATGCTCAACTAGAGGGGCCTAGGAGCCGAGGGAAGGAGGAGTGGTTTCCAGGCAGCCCCGTCCAGCTTACCTTCCCCGTCCCTGTCCCCCCTCCTTCTCCAGAGCTCAGACCAAATCCTCTGCTTGGAAACTGGAAATGTGAACCCTGGGTGCTTAGCACAGGGCAGGCCCCTGGCCCACCGAGACTTCACCTCACCTCTGACAGGCCTGGGCCCCGAAAGTCAGCTGCAATGCTGGTAACCCTGTGTCGGTAGTTTTTGCTTTTTCTTTTTCGTAATTTGAAAGTGGAAGTGGCTTGTGCTGCTCTCAACCTCCGAGAGATGAGGTTTTTAGCTGGGAAGGCCTCGCCTACTTCCCACTCCACAGCCTTGCTCTGGCTCCTGTCCTCAGCCCCCCAGCGAGGTCGGAGGGGGGACCTTCAGAAAGATGGTGTCCAGGCTTGGGTTCCTCCAGAAGCCGACCACGGACAAAGATTCCGGTGCAACAGTTCATTTGGGAGGTAGTCCTGGGAGGCAGAGAAAGGAAGAAAGCCTTCACAGGTGACCTCTGTGAGCAAGTGGGGTTTCTCTGGGGGCTTTTGGAAGATTCCAAGGCACACAGAACACAGCTCAGGTTTGTTCCCCTTGAGGGGTGAGCACCATCATTGTTGCCGAGAGCTGCTCCTGGGACAGTCCCCAGCACTCCGGCTTGCCCTGAGCGAGGTCCATACATGCCAGAGACCGTTCTCAGGTGCAGAGCCACAGGGGTGTGCAGTAGAAACCCCCGAATCTCGATGGCTCATTTCTGGCTTAGGAGGGGCTCTGGAAACTGCAGTCACTCATGGACCTGGACGAATCACGAAGCGGCCACCACCTTGAACACTGCTGGTGACCCGACCAGAGGAACAGAAAGCTGTTTTGGAGAGTCCTAAATTGGCAATTAATGCTCCAGCCAGAGGTGACCCGTCTTTTCCACTCACAGCTCATTGGCCAGAACTCCTCCTGTGGCCCCACCCAACTGCAAGCAGGGAGGATGTGCCCACCTACCTGAGCCTGGATGGCAGTGAGGGGGCTGCTCTAAGTACTCTGGCCAAAGAGTCCGTAGGATTTTTTTCCGTAAAATAAAAGACACATTTTTCATTTTCACCAATAGCTTTATTGATGTGGATATTCTGAGTATGTTGGCTATTTCCTGTTATTGGCTTTTTGTGAGTAGAGGCCAGGGGTGCTGCTAAACATCTTCTAATGCATAAGACAGCCCCACAGCAAAGAATAATTTGGCCAAAATGTCAGTAGTACCAAGAAACATCCCAAACCACTTTTGACACGTTTGATCAGTCACAACACCTTCTCCATACACTGCACAAATCTTTTTTTGCATTTCAGTTGTGATTTTACCTTCCTTGAAATAATAAAGCATAATATGCCGGAAATGTTGCGCATCTTTCCCCCATCTTCAGTATTAAAATGGCTATACAACAATTCACCAATTTTGAGTTTTTTTAATTTTTAAAAAGATTTTATTTATTTATTTTTAGAGAGAGGAAGCAAGGGAGGGAAACATCAATGTGTTGTTGCCTCTCCCGTGTCCCCTGCAACTGGGGACCTGGCCCACACAGCCAGACATGTGCCCTGACTGGGAACCGAACCGGCGACCCATTGGTTCACAGGCTGGCACTCCATCCACTGAGCCACACCAGCCAGGGCTGATAAATAGTTTTTTAAGGCATGCTGATATGAGAGCTGTCACAATACAATCTAACAAAATTGTTCAGAATGAAGTGAAAGACAACCAGGCACTACTAGAGCGATCCTACAGTAACAGTGTAGTGGACTTTTTGGCCACCCTGATATTATAACTTCCACAGGCTTCAGCAATTACAAGGTAAAGCACAAGCCCGTGAGCGTTGTATACATCAGACCTTCTGAGACCGTCCCCTCCCAGCACCTATTCTTTAAGCAATCAGGTGAACTGGTCGTATTGGGCCCGCATTCCTGCTTTTCAACTCTTGGTTGAGCTGAGCAGTGAGGGCCTCCTATGGGAGTCATGCCTCACCCAGTGCCCTCGTGACCTGCTTCATTCCTTTATGTTTATTGTTCAGTGCCTTCCCTCACCTCTAGAGGGGTCAGGGGGCATGTCTGTCTTATTGCTTAATGTTTCCTGAAACTTTTTACCACTCTCCTGCTCACCTCCACTCCTACACCCCCGCTGTCCCCTTGCTCACATGCCAGGGCTGTTGCACCTGTAGTCCCCTCTGCCAAGAGCACTCTCCCTCCAGAGCTCCTGACTTGGTGCAGATGTGCATCCTTGTGTTGAAGACGACGGAGCCACAAAATGGAAATCCAGGAACGTGGATTCCCTAACCTTCAGTTGGAGGAGAGAGGAGATGCTCCACTGGTCAGGAATTTATGGGAGCATGAATCAAGCTCCTATGGTGCCAAACCACCCAGATGTGGGGCTCATCTATCAATGACAGTGCTGGTACCCTAACTAATAACTGAGCACACTCACATTCAGGGGCGAAGTGTTCGCAAGCCCCCTTGTCCGCACAAGGGAAACCAGGATCTTCAATCAGCTTTATCAGGGATGGCGGTGATCCTTTGTTCTCCCTCGGACACCAGCATTGTCTTTCAGTTCATTCTGAATTTGGGTGAGGGAAGAGGTTGCTTAGTAAGAGCCCTAAGATCCCAACAGCAAGGCCTGACTAAGTGTTGCTAAGGAGAAGGGAGCAACAGGTTCCAAACCCACCAGAGGACATCAGCGCGACTGCACAGTTGTTTCCAGACAAGAGCAAATTGAACTATTTTTTAATGTCAAGAGCTAAATAGCCTGGAGAAAATGTAATATATTTTAAGCAATAAGCAACAGCCCTAGACATAACGTCAATCCCTTTCAATATAAGGGCATGGAGAGTCCTGGAGTAATATTCCTGTAGTATTGTGATTTATAAGAAATATATATTTGATTATTCAGATGACCGGAGTATGTTTCTCATATGTACTTGGTCTTCATCAATGCTTCCTGGCTCACAGCTTGGAATTTCTTCAGTGTTGAGAGCGAAAAGGTGTCTGTTGTTATGTGAATGAGGTGACCAGGAGGGCTGGGAAGGATGAGGGCAGGTTTCCAGTGAAGTCAAGCGTGTGATTAGAGGGTTGTAACTTTCCACCCCCCAACCCCACCTCTGGGGAGGGAGAGGGGGTGGAGGTTAAATCAACTGCCACTGGCCGATGGTTTAGTCAATCATGCCAATGTAATGAAGCTTCCAAAAAACCCCAAGGGGACAGGGTTCGGAGAACTTCCGGTTTGAACACGTGGAGACGTGGAGAGAGTGTTCCATCTGGAGGAGGTGGGGCGGGGAATCTCCACGCTTCTTCCCACTTACCTTGCCCTATGCATTCCCTTCCATCCAGCTGTTCCTGAGTTATGTCCTTTTACAATAACTCAGTGATCCAGTAAGTAACATGTTCCTCTGAGTTCTGTGAGCTGTTCTAGCAAAAATAATCAAACCCAAGGAGGGGGTTTGGGGAACCTCTGATTTATAGCCAGTTGGTCACAAGTACGGGGGACCACCTGGACTTGTCATTGGCTTTCTGAGTTGGAGGGGCTCGTTCAGACCTCCAATCTGTGGCCAGTTAGCCGGAAAAGCACAGGTCACCTGGGCTTGCAGCTGGGCTATGCAAGTGTGTATGTGTGTTTGAGGGGAAGGTAGTCTTGTGGGACTGAACCCTTAACCTATGGAATCCGATATTATCTCCGAGTAGATGAATTATGTCAGTGGAATTGGGTCTAGAAACCCAATTTAATTTCTCACTTCTAAACTAGTACCTTCGTCAAGTTACTGCTCTCCTACCATCTTAAACAGAGTGATGGCTATGCGTTTTTAGGGACTGGAGCCTCTGATTTGAAAGCTTTTCACTAAACTCGTTTCAATCTCTCTTGACTCAGAAATGCTCCAATTGCATTTCCATAGTGGCTGTGTTAATTAATGGCATTGCTCAGACTTAATGGAGGAGGGAATTGGTAGGCCATCCCTGGCCTTTTCTTAAAGAGGAAGCGTGCTTAACAAGTGCTGGTGGCTTGATGTGCAGACCTCACCTCCTTGGGAGCTTTCAACCTGTAGTCACGTCCTGAAACACTACCCCGGAGGCTGCTCTAAGCCCTGGACATTTGATCTTTCTCCGGTAAGGAGGGACATACACACTCAGATTTCTCAGCTGAATTCCTGGAAAACAGAGCCTTTAAGCTGCATGAAGCTTGGGCACACGACTAGGAAAACCCAAGCACTCAGCTCATAGACTCTCATAGTTGCGTTATCATGTAATAGGGGTTGTTGTCTTCTGTGATGCTACATTCTGTTATTTTATATTATATTTTATTTATTTGTTATCCGCCATACAAGAATTAAAACTCTCTGAGTATGAGTGTACAGTAAATATTTGTAATATGTTTTTGGAAGGGAAAAGTGAGTGACGTGCTTATCATTCAAATTCAAAGCCAGAATTCAAAAGGATGTTGTTAAGGTGAATCATTGGAGACAATTTAAAGGTCCATTAACAGGGGAATGATTATACTAGTTATGGTATATCCACGTTTTGCATTAGGGATCATTTAGAATATGTCAGTTTGAAGGAAACAGAAAATCTAATCCCCTGGTTGAGGGGGTCACGGGAAGCAATTTCTTATAGTCCTGGAAAAGTCTCAGAACCGTGGGCCTCGGGCTGGGTTTGGTTCAGTGGCTTGATGATCTCAGGGGAGGGCCTAAGACTGATGATTGTAGTAAAGGACTATTTTAAATGTACCGAGAACAGTGGTCTTCAATCAGAGGCAATTCTGCCCTCCAGGATACGTTAGTCACTGTCCTCAGATATTTTTGGTTGTCACAACTCGGGGGTGGGGGAAGTGCTGCTGGCATCGAGTGGGTGGAGGCCAGGGATGCTGCTGAACGCCCTCCAATGCACAGAGCAGCCCTCACTGCAGACTTATCTAGCCTAAAATACCAATAGTGCTGAGGCTGAGAAACCCTGATTTAGAACATTTTAATTATGGTAAGGGGATGGGACTCAAGAGTTACTTGCACAGTTAAAAGCTGATTTTTTAAAGAAGGATATCGTGGACACTGTGGCCCACTGTCCACATCCCTCAGAACCCAGTCACTTACCCCCCTGGCTGCCGGGACTGTGGGTTGCTATGACTCACATTTCTGATGAGTTCCTCTTCAGAAATTGCCCTTTGCTGAAAGAAGCTGCCTTGGCCAAAATTACGAGTCCTCTCCAAGGGCAGCCTTTACCCTTGAGACATTTCAGCCCCCCACCCTTTTTTAAAGATTTTATTTATTTGGCTTTAGAAAGAAGGGAAGGGAGGGAGAAAGAAAGGGAGAGAAACATCAGTGTGTGGTTGCCTCTCATGTGTCCCCCACTGGGGACCTGGCCTGCAACTCAGGCATGTGCCCTGACTGGGAATTGAACCGGTGACCCTTTGCTTCACAGGCCCATGCTCAATCCACTGAGCTACACCAGCCAGGGCCATTTCAGCCCTTTGACATTGTGGGGTGACACCTCTCTGTTAGGGAGGCCGTCCTGTGCACTGTCGGATGGCTAGAAGCATCTCTGGCCTGCACCCACTAGATGCCAGGAGCAGCCCTCCTCCAGTTGCACCGACCAAAAATGTCCCCGGACATTGCCAAGTGTTCTCTGGGGACAAAACTGGTCCTCCTCCCTGAATTAAGGACCACTGGTAGATGCAGCGGTAGAAAGCCGATTCTAGCCTCAATTGGGATGATCATCTCTATGGCCATCCCAGCTTTAGAGCTCTGCATGGGATGGGCTGAGACTTTCATTGCAATTGCGTCATCGTTCAATTCTCCTTCCACCCAATACTTCTTCCCTAACCTCTGTATAGGTGTCGTTTTCAGGAGCCCTCCCCAATAAATATTCTATCTGCAAATCTCCCTCCCAGAGTCTGTTCCTTGGGGCAATGGCTATAAGACCAAGATTACCCTCAGAGGGGTTAAGTGCCTTCTCAAAGGTCCCACAGCAGATGAGGAGTAGAGCCAAGACTATACCCTGTCTCTTTACACCAGAAATGGTGCTCATAAGCATCCAACTTCGTGGCCTTGTTGATACTGGGCTCGGAGGACACAACCGTTCAGTGAGCTCTGACTTTCCCATCCCCACGCCTACCCCATGGGTTTCTATAACTGAAAGAGCAGGAGAAGAATGCACAGAACGTGAAACCTAATGGCATTAACTCAGTGCGTTTCTCTTTGTGGTTCCTGAGCTACAAACCTTATATGTGTGCTCGTCTGCGGGCTCTTTCAACTGGTTGACGGGCAGCAAGTCCAAACATGGAAACATTTCCGCCACAAGTACGTAACTGCATAGAGGCTTTCTGTTCAGAAGACTTGTTTCTTTGGGTAAAAATATGGATGTGAGATTAAAGGTCCATGGAAAGATCATGGTTGGGACAAGGTCATTCCTCAGTGTGATGGTCTCTTTCTGACAACATGGGACAGTTAGGGAGGTTAGTGTGCCCTGGTCTGGCATGACAGCTCTTACCATAAGAATAATTAACAATAAAATACATTATTATAATTATTGTATAGCATACATTACCATCAATTATTATTGTATGCATACAATTATTATTATTATATAATTGTTATATAACATATAATAGTGATACATTAATTGAGATATTGCTATATGCCAGGTACGATGTGTTTTATATACATATTTATGTATTATATATTTATGTAGTATATATTACTAAATATATTAGTAATTATTTCACAGCATGTACTTTACATATAATATATAATAATTATATATGACATAACATTATACGTCACATATCTCTGAGAGAGTTTTATTTTGCCTACTTACTGATAAGAGACCTCAGGCACAGAGAAGCTAAGTAACTTGTTCAAAGTCACACAGTAAATGGCAGCTATACTTCCAACTTGGAGCACATTTGGTCAATTGAATCCACTTATTAGAAAGACGTAAATAAAAAACCTTGTCTTCTTCCCTTCCTTCCAGTATATAACAGTTCTGGAAAAAAATTGAATGTACAAAAAACCAAAACAAAACAGTCTCTAAGCTGGTCAACCAGGCAACCAGGTTCAGTTAAGGAGCATGTATAAATGCAGAAACCTTACTGCTGTCCTTTGTACCTTAAAAGGAAAATACAATTATGGATTTGGCATATATTTTCTTTTTTTTTAAAGATTTTATTTATCTATTTCTAGACAAAGGGGAAGGGAGGGAGAAAGAGAGGGAAAGAAACATCGCTGTGTGGTTGCCTCTTACACACCCCCTACTGGGGACCTGGCCCACAACCCAGGCATGTCCCCTGACTGGGAATCAAACCCGTGTACCCTTGTTTTACAGTCCGGTGCTCAATCCATTGAGCTACACCAGCCAGGGCTGTTTTCAAGCATTGAAACTGGAAACTCTCTTATAACGCCTAAGTACATTATTCAACTTCTGATCCTTGTTTCTCCAGTAGAGCATTATATGCAAAAAGTGGGGGAGCTGATTAATTACTCAGTGGTGGACCCATTTTTTCTGCTTAGTGTCTCTCTGTCGAAGGAGTGTTTCAAGAACTGGAACTGACTCTGTCACTCATCTTTGTGCTCAGGAGCTCTGACGGGGTTCTGTATTGGTTGTTCTTGCTTTACGACTGACAAGCAGGCTTGATCAGGTTGAACTTCCTGTAGAATATTTCATAGAAAAGTTATTTATTCTTCTTCATCTTCCTGATCTGAAATTAGCAACTTAGGTTAAAGGAAGAGTGTTGAGGAAGTGGAACATAGCAAAAAAAAAAAAAAAAGAAAAAAAAGATCACGATGATAACCAACCTAGATGTCCTTTCTAAGAAGAAACTGTTTGAAATTACTGGCTGAGGAATATATTGTATTTCATGTCTCATAGTTTAAAATATAACAACGAAAAAGAAACAAACAAACAAACAAAAGCTCAACTCTCGGTTCTAGGTTTGAAAACCTCCTCCCTTCCTTTTAGGTTTATTCAAGAAGTCTAGCTGAGGAGCCCGAGGCAGATTATCTGGGTCCACATCTTGCTTCTGCCACTTCCTAATTGGATATCCTTGAGCCCCAGTTTAACTGTGAAGAGTTAACTAAATTCATGTATATAAAGGGCTTAGAAAAGTGGCAGGCTCTTAGTAAACATCGATACCTGTTATGTAATAATAATATGTTAATAGATAATAATTTTAGCTATTATTGTTGTAAAGGGAAACTTGTTTTCCTCACACCTCAACTCAATTCATCAAATATTGGTTTAGTCCTTTCTCGGTGCCTGAGCTTGCTTTTGGCTGGAGGAAACTCAGTTGTGGATAACGTCAGGCTACACAAGTGCTTGGGGTCAAACTGGCTGAGCCGCCGTTTTTATCTGAGTTGTATGTTGGCCTGGGAGAGAAAGGAGATGCGAGGGATGAAGACTTCTGATGATTGGATGAGTCTATGGTGGCTAAATAGCGATGGGTTGCTCTGACAGGTGCAGCTCAGTTTGCTGACCATCGTCCCTCAAAGTGAAAGGTCACCAGTTCGATTCCCAGTCAGGGCACATGCCTGGGTTGTGGGCCTTGCACGTGACCCCGAGAGGCAACTGATCATGTTTCTCTCTCTCTCTTTCTCCCTCTCTTGCCCTCTGTCAAAAAATAAATAAATAAAATATTTTTAACAGATAAAAATAAATAGCAATGGGTCGTTTGCAATGGAAACATGGCTCGTTTGCCATGGAAAATGTGAACAGATTCCAAATTCACTACTTTACTGGGTTGAATAGAGTTCCTCAAATATTCTTGTCCAGCCCTGGCTGGTGTGGCTTAGTGGTTTGAGTGCCGGCTTGCAAACCAGGGGGTTGCCAGTTCAATTCCTATACAGGGCACATGCCTGGGTTGCGGGCCAGGTCCCCAGTGGGGGGTGCGTGGGAGGTAATTACACAATGATGTTTTTCTCCCTTTCTCTTTCTCCATCTCTCCCCCTCTCTCTAAAAAATAAATAAATAAAATCTTAGAAAAAAATTCTTGTCCCCCCAGAACCTGTGAATATGACCTTCTTTGGAAATAGGGTCTTTGCGGATGTAACCGAGTAAAAATGAGGTCATATTGGAATGGGGGTCCCTAAATAGAAGATGACTGGTGTGTTTATAAGAGAGAAATTCAGGCATAGAGGCACAGACTCCCAGGGAAGACGGCCTTGTGAAGATGGAGGCAAAGATTGGAGGGATTCATCTACAAGCCAAGGAACAGCGAGTATAGAAGTGGGACAACCAGAGGCTAGAAGTGGCAAGAAGGCTTCTTCTTAGGGACTTGGAAGGGAGTGCAGCCCTGCCGCCGCCTTGATTTCGGTCCCTAGCTTCCAGAATGATGAAAGAATGGATTTCTATAGTTCAAAGCCACCAGGTTGGTGCTGATCTGTCATTGCAGCCCTAGGAAACTCACACTCACAATGAGAGAAACTAAAATTAAAATTGCACTGATGTGCCCTTTGTAACCTGCTGATGTGTTAAAGACCAAAAGGTCTGGTAACACGCTAAGTCAGCAGGTGTGTTGGGAAATGGATTGCTTTCATTTATTGCTGGTGGGAGCGTATGTAAATTGAAATATATATATATATATATATATATATATAATCTCTTTAGAGATGATTTGGCAATTTCTATCAAAATTACAAATGCGCATACCTTTTGACCCGGCAGTTTCACTTCTAGAATTTATCCCACGTGTGACAAATGAGTGTGGAAAACCACACAGAGGTAGGTTATATACTGCAGTATTATTTGTAATCACAGACATTCATCATCAAGCGGTGGTCAGACTATAGAGCATCTACACCAGGAGTCAAGCTCCTTGTGAAAAGGGTTAGAGAGTAAATAACCCAGGCTTTGCAGGTCAGGAAGTCTGGTGAAGCCACTCAACTCTGCAGTGGTAGCTCAAGAGCAGTCACGGATGATACATAAACAAATGAGCGTGGCTCTGTTCCAAAACAATTTTATTTGCAAAAACAGGCAATGGCCAGATTTGGCCCTTGGGCCTTCGTTTGCCAGCCCCTGACCATGCAATAGAACACTATGAGCTGAAAATTGAGACTGTTTTCTATATCCTGCTGTTCAGTGACTTCCAAGATTAAGTGAAGAAAGCAAAGTTCATAACAGTGTGGATTTGTAAGAAAAAAATGTACTTGTCTTAAAAAATTTCTTTATATATTCATGGGCACTCTCTTTAAGGAACTACGAGAAATTGGAGCCAAGAAACTGTGGCACAAAGACAGGGTTGGGGAGATATTTTTCTGTGTACCTTTTGAATTCTGGACCATGGTAAATGACCTACTCGGAAAACTAAATAAAAATAAAAGTAAAAATATAAAAAAGTGAACAAATGTCTTTCACTACTACAAACATATTCATTGCACAGCCAATCAGCTAAGAATGTTTTGTTTTTAATTTTTTAATTGATTTTTTTTTTGAGAGAGAAAGACATTGATCTGTTATTCCACTTTTTTATGCATTCATTAGTTGACTCTTGCACGTGGCGTGACTGAGGATCGAACTTGCAACCTTGGCGTATCGAGGACAGTGCTGTAACCAACTGCGCTACCCAACCAGGGCTGGTTTTTATTTTAATACGGTTGGGGAAAAAAATCTAAAGAAGAATAATTTTTTCTGACACATGAAAATTATAAAGAATTCAAGTTTCAATGTCCAGAAAGAAAGTGAATCAAAAGTCAGCCATGCTCGTTCATTTATGTTGTGTCTACGGCTACTTCGGGTCACTGAAGTAGAGAACTCACAAAGCCTGAAATATTTTTTCTCTGGCCCCTTCCGCGAACAGTTTGTATTGGTACACCCCTGTTCTAGATCAAAAATCCAAGCAATCTTTCGCATGCTTACAGAAATAGAAAGTTCTTATCTAACATTAAATGACCATTTCATGAGGCCTTTTTAAAAATTAAATGGCTAATAAGAATTCAGAAGTAAATTAGAAATTGTCTTGCTTTTTATAGAAGGTTAAAACATCAGGGCCTCTGTAAACTTAAACAAGGTATCACCCCACCCATCTGGGGCTCCCTGTTCTCTCAGCTGGAGAAGTCATCAGAATGAAAAAGTATACCAACCTCCTTTCCTCTATCTTACTGAGAATTCAAAATGCTTGACGTTCACAACAACAACGAAATAACAAAATGACCCACAATTTCTTACTAAGACTGCATAAAAGCTTTTTGTTGTTGTTTGGATGGTGGGAAGGGCATTTTATCACCGATAAAATAAGTATAAAAGGATACCTGACCCTCTGAAAGGGTAGTTCTTGCTTTATGAGAGAAAATGAACCCGTATAAAAAGTTAGGTAATGATAGGGCAGTCAATAGCTGTGTTTGTCCAACTTTTGGGCAATGATCCATGGAAAAATACATGTTATACTATGACCCAGCGTACACACATGTACACGTGTACTGAAATAAAAAGATTGGTTTCAATATATGTCATTTAGTGCAGTCTGATGTTTTGTATTGTGTTCCATTATTTTCTCATTCCATTTTAGTCTAGACTAGTCCAATAATAAATACAATATAAGTCATAACCAAGAAAATTAATGTTACAACCTACTAATGGATCGAGACCTGAGGTTTGACAGACACTGGTCTATACTCGCTGGGATCACGGTCAAGAGGAATGGCACAAGGAAACTGTTCAAACAGAGTATGGACAGTTTGGCCACATGATCATTAAAATAAATGTGATCGGGAACACAGCTCTCTGAGAGGGGCGAGCGGTGGCCAGCAGTCTGCGTGGCCCTGAGGCCGGAGGGTGGGTGCATTCTGGACGCTGCCCACTGGCCCCATTCTGCTCCAGTGCGTAAATTCACAGAGAAACTCGAATGGATAACAACAGAAAATGATGTTGGAACAGTGGGAATCAGCAATTTTGTGCAGGGAGCTTTGGGAGATGTTTCCTGTCCTCTGCCTGAAACTGGGACAAAATTGAACAAACAAGATGAGTTTGGTGCTCTGGAACGTGTGAAAGCTGCTTGTGAACTCTATTGTCTTCGATCGGAGGAAATAACTGGGAGTAATGAAGCTCTTGCAGAAAATCCAAGGCTTGTCAACAAATCTTGTTATGAAGAGGGTTGGCTGATCAAGATGACCCCCAGTAACCCTGCAGAACTAGATGGACTAATGAGTGAAGAAGCATATGGAAAATGCGGGAAGTCTATCGAGGAGTGACCGCGGAACCTCCCTAAACAAAGTAGTGTGAAACAAACAGAAAAGTGCCACTAAGGTCTAAGTGCCAATGCAGAAAGTTGTCCCCAAACTGTATCTGCAAATTTAAAAAGCTTGCCGGTGACCCCCCCCACACCCCCGCTTTCCCACCTTCCCATGGCTTCAGCAAAAAGGAAGTGATTGGCCATTCTTTCATTTTTTAAAACCATTAAAAAAAAAGGTTTTATTTATTTATCTTAAGAGAGAGGGGAGGGAGGGAGAAAGAGAGGGAGAGAAACATCAATTGGTTGCCTCTTGCACGCCCCCAACTGGGGACCTGGCCAGCAACCCAGGTAGGTGCCCTGACTGGGAATCGAACCAGTGACCCTTCAGCTCGCAGGCCGACACTCAAGCCCCTGAGTCACACCAGTCAGGGCTGATTGGTTATTCTTGAGTCACAGGTCCTTCATCTGGAGTCAGTCTATAAGGATTGAAGGTGGGTGAGAGACACTTGACACAAGAAAGTATGAGTAGTGCTACCCGGAAAAGGGGGAAACCGATGCTACCTAACGTACAGTGTAAATATACACAATATGATCTAAATGATGTTTAAAATAACAAAGGCAAGGCCTGGCTGGTGTGGCTCAGTGGATTGAGCACCAGAGTATGAACCAAAGAGTCACCGGTTCAATTCCCAGTCAGGGCACATGCCTGGTTTGGGGGTCTGGTTCCCAGTAGTGGGGTGCTCGAGAGGCAACTGCACATTGATGTTTCTCTCCCTCTCTTTCTCCCTCCCTTCCCCTCTCTAAATATAAATAAATAAAATCTTTTTTAAAAAGTTAGAAAATAAAATAATATAGGCAAAAATACTAGGAATTAAATATATATATAATGAATGGTTAACGATAAATATCAAAAGGGCAGGAATACCAGGAGAATTTTCACCTGTACAATTTGTGCTTTTTACCACAAATATTTTGCTTTTAGGGCCAATAAAAACAGTGAAAATATTTCCATCAAAAGAAAAGAAGAAATGTCTAGAAAAAGAAACTCTATAAAGGCAAAAAGGAGATTCATGGCTGCTTGGGGCTGGGGGTGGGGTGGGAAATAAAGGGAACTAGATAAGGGTTTTACTGGGATGGTGAAAAAACCGAATTGTATTAAAAATTACTAAAAATCATTGAACTGTACACTTGAAAGAAGTGAATTTTATGGCATGTAAATTATATTGCAATAAAATTGTCTGGGGAAAAAACAAAAGAAAAAGGGAGAGAAAGAAGGAGAGGAAGCAGGAGGAAAGAGGAGGAAGAGGAAGATTCAGAGGCCAACCAATCAGTCCGTAGGATTTGGGATTCAGTATTTAAAACCTGGGTACATTTGCTGGACTCCAGGCTTCCGGCTGTTCTCACTCCACAATTTCCCAAGGATGACTGACAGCGTTTCCTCAATCACATCTGCAAATTATTTCAGTCCCTTGGAATGTAATTCATCAGGTTTAAAAACTTTTTGACAAGGTGAACATGGTAACTAAATCCAAAAGGTGAACGGTTTCCTGGGGCCTCCTGAACCTCTCCCCTTCGTGTTGGATTCTCCTCTGATTACTTCTCCTTCAGCCCGTGTTTACGTTTTGTGATTTCTTAAAAGTGAGTTCCTAGGCAACAGAAAGAGCTGGGGTAGTTGTGCACAGTGAACTAGGAATTGGGAAGCTGGGTTCCCAGTGTGGCACAGCCCACATTCACCATGTGACTGCAGTTGTTTGCAGTTTGGTCAACCTAGCAATCCTGCCTCCCTCTTCTGGTAACTGCACTCCAGGTCTTTTGGGAGGAATTCCCCCTCCCCCACTCTCTGTGATTCTGGTGGGACTGACCCCCCCCACCCTCAGGCTCTGGGAATAAGCAAGTGACTCAGGTCTGGCCCCCATGATTGGCTCAGAGATGGCCGTGTGACCCAAGGCAGTCCAGGGAAGGTCAGTTCGGGGATGTTTACTGGGAGTCCTGGAAAAGAAGTGCTGGTTTTCTACCATGACTGACGGGACGGGACGGGAGGTGGGGTTCTATCTGCCCTGGGCCACCGTAGAGAGAACGCCTAGTGAGAATGAAGCCAACACAAAAGAAAGGGAGCAAGAGAAGGGGAGAGGGCTCTGATCTCACTGTATGAGCCTCTGGATCCCCCCATGACTGATGCCATTACTACCTGAGACCTTTGCAATCAGGTGAGCTGTGATTTCTCTTTTTATAAGCTAATTCGATTCAGGGTTCTGTTACCTGCTCTCAAGAATCCTGATTAATACAGTGTCCTTGGGTGAGTTATTTCATCTGTTGTCGCCTCAGTTTCCTTATTTGGAAAAGAAAGTCCTGATAATGAAATATGGAGAGAATGAAACAATTTATTGAAAAGAACTGGGAAGAATATAAAGCTTATACCAATGCATATAACTCTCAATTATATATGAGAATACCGAGTAACGTCCTTTTTTTGGCCTTTCTTCATATTAACAGAACTCCAATTTCTATTCTAATATACTGTCACTTAGAATAAATGTAAAAATTCCCGGCTTCCCTTGCAGTTAGGTATAGTCACATGATTAATGTCTAGCCAATGAGATATAAGTGCAAGTGAGTGGGGCTCCCTGCTACCTGCTGCCTGGGAGGCAGGTATGATAAATGGTGGTCCAGCCATACCTGTGAGACGTGTGGCTTTAAGAATAGAGTGCTAATGAAGCAGGTCAACAGACAGAAGCCAGGTCCCTGAGGAAAACGCACGCACCGTACCAGCCCTGGACAGCTGACCTACGGATTTCTTTTTTTTCCTTAAAGATTTTATTTCCTTCTTTTTAGAGAAAGGAGAAGGGAAAGAGAAAGAGAAGGAGAGAAACATCAATGTGTGGATGCCTCTTGTGCACCCCCTACTGGGGACCTGGCCTTCAACCTAGGCATGTGCCCTGACTGGGAATCGAACCTGCGACCCTTTGGTTCAGCAGGCCCTCGCTCAATCCACTGAGCCACACCAGCCAGGGCCCTATAGACTTCTTAAGTCACCAATTTCTCATGTCTCTGTTACTTGTTGTAACTTGTTTCTCGGGTGGAATGTACCAAGCGTGATCCCTAGTGTCAGCTATGGACTTTGTTTGATGATGGTGTGTCAGTGTGGGTTCATTGATTATAACAAATGTACCGTCCTGGTGGGGGGCGTTTGTTGATGGTGAGGGAAATGTGTGTGTGTGTGCTGGGAGTGGGGGATTAATATGGGAACTCTGAACTTTCCACTTAATTTTTCTGAGAATCTACAACGGCTCTAAAAAAAAAAAGTCTATTAAAAATAAGAGGGGGTACTGGTCCTGAGTGGATCAGCCGGGTCAGTGGCCCTTTCCGATGTAATGAGGGTAGTTAGGAGAATCGAGATTGTTGATTGATTGGGCCCGCCTCTGGAGTCTTGAGTGGGATCAGCCCTCTAAAATCACTTGGAGTGGGGTGAAGAGGCATAGAACTCTGGAAAGAAAATAAGTGCTTGTTAGAGAAGAGGAGAATGGGTACTGGGAGGTTAAATCAATAGACTTTGACTATCGGACACGGAGGAGAATCAGATTCTGTGATGAGCAGAGCAGCAAGGTCGGAGGCCTGGAGGTGATCAAAGAGAGGGAGCTCGTTCACAGACCAAGTGACGCTTTTCCTTTTAGGTGTCTATTTAACTCCCGTTCACGTCAACAACTTTATTAATTTATTGAGCACCAAATATGGGCCAGATCCTGTGCTTGGAGCTAAACTTCTGTGAATAATAACACAGTGGTCAAGTCCATTAATTTTCAAAGACGTCATGTTTATTCAGCCAACATTTAGAAGACCACGCACGTTTCACCACTCCAAAATTAAATTACATATGGCCTCATTAGCATATCCATAATCCTTCTAAAGTGTTGCAATTTCAGGACTGGAGAATTGGAGGATTCAGAGGAAGCCAGAGCAGTCACCTGACTCACCATGACCCCCCAGGCTCCCAGGACACATGGTAACTTTTGACCTTGACTAACCAGAGTGACCACTTAAAGGGAAGAAAGTGCCCCCCAAGAGCTGCCCATGGTTCCTCTTGAGTAACGGGCCCCCAAACCGTGTGCGTCAATCTGGAGATTTTGTAATTGTTCAAAAGAGTGAAATGCAAACCATAAATTGTTTTTTAACATAGCCTTCTAAAGACAACAAAACCAAGCTTTTAGTACAATGCAAAAGATGAAATACAAACCCTTTTTATTCTGAATTTTAGTCTCTGGACACTTTTGAAGTGGTTTTGTTCGTTTTCTAGGTTTTTCTTCAATAAGCCTGCATTGCTCCACTTCTGTTTGTGACAAAAAGAAGTGAACATCAATTTCTCCGCTCCCTCCACCCCCATGGTTCCTGTTTCTGTATTAAAGAGGAATGTACCTGAATTAGACACAGGCATCCACATCACGAACACTTTCCATCCACTTGCATTTATTAAACACTTAGTGTGCGCTTGGTAGTGTGGAAAACGTGAAACTTGGACACGAGAGCCTGTTCATTAAGGAACCAAGAGTCAGTCTCTAGCTGTGTAATCTTAAACTAGTTACTTAACATCTCTGAGCTTCAGTTTCCTGACCTATAAAATAGATGCAATATCGCTCTTGCAAAGGTCTTATTTACTCATTTATTCCACAAATATAGTTTGGATTTCTGCTCTGTGCCCCATACTCCTCCAGAAAGGAGGGACGTAGAATAGTGCGTGGGGTGGTAGAGGGCTGTTTTGCTGGAGATGGAGGCTGGGCTGCAAGCAGGAAGCATTTGTATGCGAGATTTCTGGTATATGAACTACAGAGAACTCAGAAGAAAAGAATGTGATTCTCCTAAGGCCACTGCATTAGTTGTCTATTGCTACGTAACAAGTCACCTCTAAATTTAGCAGCTGAGAGCAATAAACATTTATCTCACAGTTTCTGTGGGTTAGGGCGCCAGCAGGGTTTGGCTGGGTGGTTCTGGCTCAGGCCCTCATCTGCTCTCAGCCACACTGTCGCAGCCACACTGTCACGGCTGCAGCCACCTGAAGCTCCACGAGGGCCAGTGGAGCTGTTGCTGAGCTGACTCACGTGGTCGTGGGCAGGAAGTTTCCATCCCTCACCACCTGGGCCTCTCCATTGGGCTCCTCCTGACATGGCAGCTGGCTTCCCCTTTAAGCAAGTGATTTAAGAAAGAGAAAGAGAGAGAAACCAAGACAGAAGCTTCAGTCTTCTATAAGTAATCTCCAAAGTGATGCTGTATCATCACTTCTGCCCAACCCTTTTGGTCATACACACCACCCTGCTGCAGTGTATTGTGGGGGGCTGGGGGGGGGCGCTGCACAAGGGAGTGATGGCTGGGAGGCAAAGGATCCTTGGGGCCATGTTTTCAAATCTACATTTAATTTTATTTTTTATTTCTTAGTGATTAGAGAGAGAAAGAGAAACATCGATTTGTTTTCCACTTATTTATGCATTCATTGGTTGATTCTTGTACGTGCCCTGACTGGGGATCCAACCCGCAGCCTTAGCCTATCGGGATGATGCTCTTCACCAACCGAACTACCCACCTGGCCAGGCCACTGGGGCCATTTTGAAGTCTGGCTACCAAAGCCCTCCACAAATTTTTGTGATTTCTCATTTCAAATCAATATTCACCTCTATACTTAATTTTGTACTCAGAATTTTATGCTTTTAAGAAGAAGGCTCCCCTAGATTGTATAAACTTCAGATCCCGCTGAACCTGGACTCCTGTCTGGTCCTGAAACAAGATTCCTTTTCGCCACACTGGTTGTGGAAGCAGCACCCAGTCCCTGGGGGGGGGGAATGTTTGCTGAGGACCTGCCCTGCCTGGGGAAGGTGTAGATTTCAGCTCCTCCCTCCCTGTCTTGGCTCAACATTCCTTTGGAAGTTGAAGCTGCTGGAATTAAACCAGAGGTTTCAATAAATGGCAACGAGATAAAGTCCTGTTTGCACTTTGTAATGGTGTATTTAAACATTTTGACAATGATCAGGTGAAGCCCTTCCCTGGTACTGACTCCGCTCGTTCTGTAAGTGATCCTGCCTGGAGCAGGGCCCCTCTGCCACCACTCACGGTTAATTGACTTGTTTGGTCTCTTTCTGCTTAAGCCACACATGGGAGGGAATGCAATTTTTTTCTTCTTTGTTTCCTTTCTTAATGCACCAAGAAAAAACAAAGCTGGCTTTTAAACTCTACTGCATCTATTAACTTTTGAGGCTCTAGCTATGAATCAACAAAAACAAAACAGAGAAACCAAAAAGAAAAAACCCCCCAAAAAACCCTCTTTTGGTCATTACTTAAATTTTGGTGATCTGAGATCAATCGGGTCTCCTCCTGCCCCACACCCAAGTTGACACTGAATAGCGTGCTGGGATTTGTCTTATAAAAGAAATGCCACCTTTTATTGAATACTTATTTTGTCTCATGGTGTCTCCATATATTATCTCATTTATTACTTATTTAACAGAGTAAGTTTGATGATCCCATTTTGCAAATGAGGTTCAGAGAGGCTATATGACTTGCCTAAGGTCACACAGCACAGAAACAATGACAGTGGGCTTAAATGAATGCCTGGTTTAGGAACTCAGTTCTTTCTACTATGGGGCCCTTCTCCACCCCCAGATTAGGTTGGATTCTTGCATCACATGATTTTATAGCATCTAGTAGCTTTGCTGCACAGTACTTACTAAATTTCATTGTTATATGATAACAGTTGCCTATTTCTGTGTAACAAACTATCCCAAACCATAGTTGCTTAAAACAATTATTTATTATTTCTTATGAGTCTTTGGGTTGGTGAGTGGACATGGGTTTGCTCCTGCGGCTGCAGAATTCAGTGGGAGGGTCGGCTGGGACAGCCCAACAGCTGGGTCTCTCTCACTGTGGTCTTTCATCTGGGGCTTCTCTAACATCATAGACTCAGGGCAGTGTTCCAAGAGAGCGAAAATGGGAGCTGTGAGGCCTTTCCAGGTCCAGACTCTTGAACTTGTGTATTGTCCCATGTAGCCCATTATATTGGTCAAGGCAAGTTCCAATCATCTTCATATAGGTTTAAACCAGGATGGTCTTTTCACAGCTCTCTCCCTAGTGCCTAGAACAGAGCCTGGTACACGGAATATTTCTTGACCTGAGTGAGATTTACACAGTGTGTTTTTCTCTTAGCACAGTGGTGGTAGGCATCCCTCAACGGTGGTTATCGTTTTATAGCTTTCCCAGGAGAGAGAAACACGGATGGTCTGTTCTTTCCAGGGACACCTCAGATTTCCACAGAATGATCTTCACTGTTCTCCCAGCCTATTCCTCATCCCTTCTTATCTGATACTCAGTAAACTGCCAGAGATACATTACCAAATTAATAGAGAGGCGGTAGAAAATAAGGAGGGAGTGTGGTCATGGAGTTCCAACCCTGGCCCCACTTCTTACTAGCCACCAGACCTTGGACCAGTCATTTAAACGCTGTGCTTTTTCCCTGACTGGTGTGGCTCAGTGAGTTGAGTATCATCCTGCAAACCTAAAGGTCATCAGTTCAATTCCCAGTCAGGGCACATCCCTGGGTTGCGGGCCAGGTCCCCTAGCTGGGGACGTGTGGGAGGCAACTGATCGATGTCTCTCTGGCACGTTGATGTTTCTCTTCCTCTCTCTCTACCTCCCTTCCCTTCTCTCTAAAAATAAATAAATAAAACCTTTAAACAAACTCTCTGTGCTATTGATTTTTCTTCTGGAAAATGTAACAACAGTAACCATTTATTGAGATCAATGAAAAAATTAAATGGATTAGTAATTGCGTAAAGTACTAACAGGAGGAGTTGGCATGCAGTTTTTATTGCATAAGAGTTAACTATTACTGAATTATAAGTAAATTATAAGTAACCCACGGGGTCTGACTTCAAGTTTCCAATGAGTCATTTTCTTAAGATACCACATTGATTTTTCAGAGCTGTTGTTCTCTGTCTCATCCAACAATCTTCAGAGAATCAGGAAGCTATCAAGGAGGGCCCTGAACAAGAGGGAAAGCAATCTCGCCCTGTTCATGGTTGGGTAGTTTTAATTTGCCAATTTCTAATTTTGTATGTAGGGTTTAGATTGTTAACTGGTTTTCTATGGGTATGAAAGAAGATGCCTGTGATAGGGAAGGCAGCTTTACGGGCTTAAATAGAAACATTATATTACACTATGGAGCTTTCCTTTACTGTATTATTATTATTTTAGTATGGAGAATTTCTAACATTCAAAAGGAGAGGAAAGAGTATAATCAGCCCCTGTATCCATCATCTGGTGGTTTGAGGAACACCTCGTCAAATATATTGTGGTCTGTCTAGAAAAAGGCACACTGCAGACTTTAGAAAGAAAAAGGTCTATTGTGATGGAAATGATGACGGAGAAAGTTAAGTGAAAAAAAGAAATTGCAAAACACTCTAACATTGTGTTTCCATTTGGTATAAAAACAATATATTTTACCGGCACATATTTGTAACCTTACATTTATTCTTACAGAGCCTGTCGGAACTGGCAGGGGCAGCCCCTTCCCAGCAAGCAGGCAAGTGAGCAAGCTCGCTGCTACCCAAGCCAACACAGGCAGCGAACGGAGGGGGAAAATGGTATCCTCACGGATTCATTTTGCAGTGAATGGGATCAGGGAGGTGGGTTCCTCTTCTCTATGCTCTGTCCTGACTCCAACTCAGGCCTGGGAGGGCCTTGCAAACTTGGGGTTCCCCGGATTTTGTGGTTTGAACCGACAGCACTCTTTTTCTTTTTTTTTCTTTTTTTAAATCCTTATCTGAGGACATCTTTTCATTGCCTCCAGAGAGAGAGGAAGGGGTGGGGGAGAGAGAGAGAAATATTGATGTGAGAGAGAAACATCCGTTTGAGAGAGAAGCATGGATTGGTTGCCTCCCAGAGGCACCTAGACCGGGAATTGAACCCACAACACTTCTTCCGTTTGGTTGTAGGAAGGTGCTCCAACCAACTGAGCCACTCTGGCCAGGGGAACTGGCAACAGTCTTGACTGCCTTGGGAGCTGTTTTAGCAGGAGGCTCCAGACTTCTGAAGTTCTTGGAGTGGAACATTTGTCAGACACACACCTCCTTTCTCTTGCTAATGTTGAGTGCCTCCCCAGGCTGCCCTGTGGTGTGTTATTGTTCTGGACTCAGGTGGGGAGGGAAGGAGGTGTGACAAGGAGAGAGAAATCGTTTTTTTGCTTCCTAGGGACTTGGAGACATTGGAAGTTAACATCTTTGGAGCTGTCACCTTGAGCCAGACACTCTGCTTAGTGCTTTATACTTAAAAACTCTTTGGGTAAGCCCTGGCTGGTGTGGCTCAGTGGATTGAGCGCCAGCCTGCGAACCCGAAAGGTCGCTGGTTTGATTCCCAGTCAGAGCACATGCCTGGGTTGCAGGCAGGTCCCCAGTAAGGAGTGTGCTAGAGGCAACCACACATTGATGTTTCTGTCCCTCTCTTTCTCCCTCCCTTCCCCCCTGCCCCAAAACTAAATTTTAAAAAAATCTAAAAAAAAAACAACCTCTTTGGGTTGTTACAACCATGGTGGGGGATGGTACTATTACTATGCCCATTTTAGGGATGAGGGAGATGCAGAAAGTTCAGGGATGTGCCCAAGGTCACACTGCTGACTGTGGGCTGCCTTTGAACCTCTACCTCTTACCCACTATAAACCATCTGCTTAAACACAAAGAATGTTCTAGAAAGACAACAGGAAAAAAGCCCACAGTAGTTGCCTTTAGGGATTGAGCCTAGCTGGTCCAAGGAGGCTTTTATTTTCCACCTAATAGTTTGGACAGACAAGTGATAGAGCTAACTTGTAGCTAAGATTAGAGCAAAATTCAGGAGCCAGGGGCCTTCATTCAAATGTAGCTTGACCCCTGACTGGCTGTGTGAATGCAGCACTCTGTAGTTCCGTTGTCCCACCGTTTGAGTGGAGATGGCGAAGATCATAACGCCACTGCGTGGGACTGCTGTGAAAATTAAGTGAGCTGACATAGTCTTAAAACATTTAAAACAGTGCCCTGTCACATAGTAAATAACAAACAAATTTTAACTGTTATTATTCTGAGCATTATTGATTGACACTTTGCCACAAATATGTATTACTTTTAAAATAAAAAATAAAGTAGTTCTTTTTTCAAACGATTTTATTTATTTATTTTTAGAGAGAGGGGAAAGGAGGGTGAAAGAAAAGGAGAGAAACATAATGTGAGAGAGAAACAGCAATTGGGATGCCTCTCTCACGCCCCCTACTGAGGACCTGGCTTGCAACCCAGGCCTGTGCCCTTCCTGGGAATTGAACTGGCAACCTTTCTGTCTGCAGTCTGGCACTCAGTCCACTGAGCCACACCAGCCAGGGATAAAGTAGTTCTTTTGAAAGGCCAAGTACAATGTCTAATAAAGTTAGACATGCACCTATCCTATGACCCAGTAATTTCACTCTTGGGTTAAGAGAAATGAGTACACATGGCCACAAAAATACTTGTTCAAGAAGATTCATAACAGCTTTTTTTTTCATAATAGTCCAAACTGGAAACAAGAGGACAAATAAATAAATTGTAGTATAGTCAGACAATGGAATAGTCAACCATAAAAAAGAATGGACTACTGGTGCTTCCAACAGCCGACATGACTGAATCTGAAAAAAAAACCCAACCACCACCATAATTTGAGTTGGAAGCAATCAGATACAAAAGAGATCATTCTGCATGGTTCCATTTATATGAAGTCCGAGAACAGGCAAAAAATTAATGGTGGTAGAGGTCAAAATAGTGGTTTACAAGGCTTGGGAGGGGGCAGGAGGAAACTTTCTGAGGGATGGAAATGCTTTATGCCCCAGGGGACATGTGGTAAAGTCTGGAGACATTCGTGGTCGCCACAACTGGCGGGAAAGGTGAGTACGGCTGGCGTCTGGCGGGCAGAGACCAGAGATGCTGCCAAACATCCTACAGCACTCGGGACAGCCCCACAATGTATGATCTGTCCCCAGCTGTCAGTGGGGTCGAGACTGAGAAACCTTGGTTAAAGTCCATGGTTGAAATTGCTTAAACATGATCAAGCAATATCTGCATCCGTGTGGATACCTGCTGTTATTAGCGGCAAAATCTGAGTGGCAGAGATGGCTGGTGACCCTTAGGATAGAATTGTCACTGGAAAACAGCTGCACAGCCAGGGACATTTCCCAACCCCCTTTGCATCTAGGTATAGCCATGTGATTCTTTCTTGCAAACAGAATGTGAGCAAAAACAATGTATCTTAGCTCAGGGCAAGGCAGCCAAGAAATGCGTCTTCTCCATTCTCCCCGCCCCCCGCCCCCTTCCCGCCACCACGATGCAGACAATGGAGAGCTGTCAATCAACTGGCAAGACAGCACTGGACAGCATTGTGAACAGGAGATAAACTTCTGTGATGCAGACCCTGAAATGTTGGGGTTCATTGTTGCAGCGGCTAGTGTTACTCTGATAGTGTTCAACCAAAAAGTATAGTCTCTGAAGGGCAGATCTTCCAAGCTGATCTATTAAGAGGCAGTTAATCTCGCTTGTAAATTCTCTACAAGCAGGGATCATATGGTACACATTTTCTTAATCCCCCATAATGCTAAGCGCCATGTGTGTGTGTGTGTGTGTGTGTGTTCCAAAGTCATATGACTCTTGAATGGAAGAGAACTGTGTCCTTTTTGTAATCCTTCCAAGGCACTGTTTATTGGACTGCAAACACCCACTTGCACATTCTCATCCCATATGTTTTGGGGTCAGCATTACCTTACCAGTGTTGGCTTCTGATTGGCTTCAGTTAAGCCATGGGCTTTCCCTAGCATCAGTGTTTGGTTCACAGACCAGCACAGAACCAAGCTAGAGCCAATAAGATACAAAAAATTAGCTGGGGCTCCTGAAGGGAAACTGTTTCTTCTTTTTCAAGAGAGAACCCTAAATACACTTTCTTCTCCTAGGTGGTAGTGTAGGTATGTGAGGCTTCCGGCTACTGCAGTGACAATGCCACTAAGAGGGCAATGCTTGGAGCTGTCATGGGTTGAGATGGGGCCCAAACAGCAGCAGATGTAAGTTCTTTCTGCATTTCTTCTCTGCCCCTCTCAGCATGTTGCTTTTGTTGACTTGCAGTGGCAAAATAATACCCATGATCCCAGACATTGAGATTGCACTATCATATATCTCTGTTAATGAGAAAAACCTTTCCCAGAAGCACGCGGCAGGTTTTTCCTCTAGTCTTGTTGCTTGAAAGGACATCACACGGCAATGCCCAAAGCAGTCACTGGAAAGTGTCCAGCTCACCATGGTTGGCTCCTATCTATCGTGATTCTCTTCTTGAGGCTGAATCTGGGACTGAGACCCATCCCCCTGGAAGTACATGGTCACCAGGAGGAAGGTAAAATCCTGGTCATGACCAGAATTCTGATTAAAAAGGGAGAATGTTTCTTTGAGTAGGCTAACAATGGTGACTGCAATGTATCTTGCCATTTATTATAGATATTTACATATGTGGTAGATCAGTCAACTCTAAATAATAGAAAACAGAAAAAAGTTAGGGAGAAATTTATTGGCTTGCACATCTTGAAAGTTCAGAGATGGCAGCTTCAGGCATGGCTGGATCCAGGCAACAACAACATCAATACTTGGTCTCTCTTTTCATCTCTTGCCTGCTTTCCTGATTGCTCACTTTATTCTTAGGGTGAAGCTCCCTAACTGGTAGTCCTAGAAGCTACAAGCTTATTCTCTACTTAGCATCTTCAAAGGAAAAAGTATTTCTTAGGTGACTGTTCCAACAGAAGTTTAAGAATTGAGCCTCAACGACTTGGTTTGGGTCACACCTCTGTCCTTGAAAGCTCTCATTGGCCAAGTCTAAATCTTGTGCTCACGTCTCAAACCAGAAAATAAGGTCATCACCATATGCAAAAAGATTGAGAATGTGGGCAAAGAAACCAGAATGCTACCAAAGTGGACTTTGAGTGACAGGTGACTCTGAGGGTCCCTCCCAGTCCCCAAGGCAGCATTTGGTGCAAACACTTTGCACCAAAGGCACACTTGAAAATTCATCAAGTTCCTTCACTGACTCCTAACTGTGACTGAGACTTGTTCTCCCTCCAAACTTAGTCCCTTAGGCCAGTGCTTCTCAAAGACTAATGTGCCTGTGAGCCAGCTGAGGGGAGCGTTTTCAAATGCAGATTCTGATTCATCGTGTCTGAGTTGGGGCCTAAGGTTCTATATTTCCAGGGACCACACTTTGAGTAACACGGGGTCAGAGTGCTTCCTGGATATTATCTCAGCTTTGCAGAGAACACCACAATTGTTAGGAAGAAAGCATACCACACAAATAATCCTTTTTTTAAAAAAAATTTAAATTAAAAGGTGAGTCTATTTAAAGAAAAAATATTAAATAAGTAATAATAAGGTAGTTTGTGGTTGTGGCAAAAAACCCAAAGGCGTTACGCGAGTAAATGAAAGTTGGCAAACTCTGATACAGCCAGACACCCTTCTGGACTTACTTTGGTTGAACCAGGCTGGACAAAAATTCCTTACTTGAAAACTGGTTCTAGAGAAATCTTTCAAAACACAGACAGTGGCCGCTACCTCCACATAGACCTTCCAAGTCCAAATGGCCTTTATTTGTGACCTTTTTAAACCTGGTGGTGTGGGGGGGAGACTATTTTTTTGAAATGAGGCCTTCATTTCTGGGAGAGGAGGCATTGCGTATACTAATTGCCAGTTGCAAGAACCAAGTGGCCAGGGTGTCTGGCTTTTGAAGTCTTGCAAAACAGACTTATAAAAGTTGGCAGCCCAGCCATCCAGAATCCAAGGCCTTGAAAGATCCCAGCTTGTTTATTTACAGAAAGCTTGCTTTTGCTGACCAGGCCGATTTAAAACTTGCTCAGTGGTGGAAAGATGTGTGTGTGTGTGTGTGTGTGTGTTTCCTCTTCTTTTACCTTGTATAATTATAAACAGCTAATGCCAAGGAACTGTGGCTCATGTCACCTTGAACTTAATTTTTGTTTACCCTGAGCATCAAATATTCATTTCAGAGGGGTGCACAAGGCAGAGAGAGCACTGCTGAGTCCCTAGAGGGGAAGTTTCAGTAGGTTTTTTGCCACACTATTTGCACCAGTGACTTCCCCAAATCATGCCTCATTGGCCTTAATTCAGTAAAAAGTGATAAAGAAAAAAAAAATGCATGTTTTGATTAATTTAAAAAATCTGTATCTGACAACATAGATACTAAATCTGATTAACAGTGACATGCTGCTAAATCTGCATAACGGGGTTGTGGGGTTTTTTTTTTTCCTTCTAGAAAATGGCCTCACTCTATCTTCTGTATCTAGAGAAGAAGGATTAAGAGACCCATGTTAATCCTTTGGCTGGCTCTGACTAAGTAAGTCTTTGGTAGGCTGGCATTCTCTCTCTCGCTTTCTCTGTCACCCTCCCTGTCCCTTCCTTCCTTCCTTTCTAAACATTATGGAATACTTCCTATTGTAGAGCTATCTGTTTGCGATATAATAAAAAAACAAAACAAAAATAATATCAGCTCGGATGGAGTTCAGTTTCTGGGCTGGAGGGACAAACTTAAATGCACAACAGGAGCCAGGGATGTAGTGAATAGAGCCAGCTTGTGTAAGACAAGAGGTGATAACCGTCACTCAGCCTCAGTGTCTGGGAGACATCAGGGAATGGTGGGGACTCCGGTAAACTGGAGAACTCATGCTCCCCTCCAGGTCCTTATAAAAGCTATGCAGGGAAGCAGACCCTGTTTTTCCACACTTTCAGGTGCCTATTTCCAGAAATTGGCAGAAATTCAGATCCTTAGAGGAGATCTACCAATATTCAAATACTGGCAACTAATTTAGACTTTTAAAACATTGTATGGGCCAAATCTGTACCCTGGATTTGACACAATGTAAAAGAGTAGCTTTCAAACAGTTTTTATCTTGATTCACAGTTGAAATCCATTTTATATTGTGATGGCACCCACATACTCCTGAAATGTAAGTTTCCAGGATACTATGTGTGATGCTGTGTCCTATCCCTACCTACTCTTTAGATGATTGGACCATTTAAATGATCTAATGATTGTTTTCGGGACTCCATTGCCAGGTGGCTCAGTTGGTTAGAGCATCATCCCCACATACCAAGGTCCAGGTTTGATTCCCGGTCACGGCACACCCAGGAATCAACCAATGAATGATTAGATGAGTGGAGTAACAAATGGATGTTTCTCTCTCTCTCTCTCAAATCAATCAATAATTTTTTAAAAAAAAAAGACCCATTCATGGATCACTGCATGAATTATGGAAACCTGACTCAGAACAGAAGTAGCAGTTCTCAGCACTGGCTACACACAAAATCAATCAACTGAAGAACTTTAAAGAAATGCGAACACCTGGTCCCTATCCCAACCAATTACATCAGACTGTCTGGGCCTGGGTCCGGGCGTTGGAAGGCTTCCAATTCTCCTGGTGACTCTAATGTGCAGCCAGTGCTGAGAACCCTGTCTCAATTTCACAGTCAGGAGCTCTTAGCGACCTGAATTCTCAGGCCTGGTATTTTCTGGCTGTGCATCCTTAGGCAATTTGCTTAACCAGAGGCTCTCTTTCCCCAGCTGCAAATTGTGTGCAGTAAATGGTACTCAACTTGTTGCATTGCTCAAAGATGAAATGAGATAAGATATGTAAATATTTTTTCCCTGGAACCTAGTCCTATACTCTATACAGGGTGGGCCAAACATAGGTTTACAGTTGTGAGTATGCAAAACACAGTTTATTCTTGTACTATTATTTATTAATCGTTGTATTATTTTCCATACGAACAGCTGTAAACCTACTCTTGCCTCCCTGTATACATGGCAGGTGTTCAATAACTAGGGACTCGTGTTCTGCGTGGGAAAGACAAACTTAAACAAATGAGTTATTCAGGGCTCGGGCAGCCCTTTTATTTAAAGATAGCCCTGGTTTGCTGTTCGTACCTGCTGCCTCGGGCTGCATGGGGAAGTGTTAGCGCTTTGCTAGAGTTACTTACTGGAATTAGTACGAAAGATGCTGGCAGAGCTGCGAGTTCATTTACATGTTGCAGCTGTGTGAGTCTTGTTAAAATAATAGCAGCAGTAATTATAGTAACACTTATGTGTGGAGCCATCCACTGTCCTGGTTTCCCGGGGGCTGCAGGGGTCCAACGTGAGCCTTATATAAGTAGGTGTCCCACTCGTTTCATTTGCCTAAAAACTCCCAGAATTTAGCACTGCAGCCCTTAGGCCGTAGCCAGCCCACCGCCAGTCTTTTGTTTTGTTTTGTTTTTTAATTGAATTTTTTTTGAGTTGAAACTTGAATTGGAATTTAATTGCCATTTTTATTGAGGTAATTGGAGATTCACATGCAGTTGTAAGAAATAATACGGACATCTCTTGTACCCTTTGCCCATCTCCCCCCAACGCTATTGTTATGCAATACTGTAGTACAATATCACATTCCGCTTATTGACATTAATACAATCCACCACCTTGTTCAGATTTTCCTAGTATTACTTGCACTCGTGTGTGTGTGTGTGTGTGTGTATTAGTTCTACACAAATGTATCACCTGTGGTTTGTGTATCTATCACCACAGCCAAGATACCGAAGGGTTTCAACACCACAGGGCTCCCTCACTTTGCCCTTTTATAACCATGCTCACCTCTCTCCCAGGTTCCCCCCTCGGTCTTCATCCCTAACCCCTGGCGACCACCCATCTGTCCTCTGTTCCTAAAATGTTGTCCTTTCAAAAATGCTACACAATGAGAACCATATTGTATGTAATTTTTGCAGATGTTTTTCCCTGCTCAGCATCGTTCCTTGGAGATTCATCCAAATTATTGTATCAATAGTTGGTTCCTTTTTATCGCTACATAATATTCCACTGTAAGGATGTGCTGCAGTGCAACTGTTTACCTATTGAACCTCATCTGGGCTGGTTCCAATCTTTGGCTCCACTTCCTATTTTTGTGTAAAGTTTTACTGCAACACAGCCATGCCCACTTGTTTACGTACTGCCTAGAGCTGCTTTCCAGCGGCTGTTTCCAGTGGCTAGTTGTGCCCTATACACCATATCCATGGCCCACAGTCTAAAATATTTACTATCTGGCTCTTTACAGAAAAAGTTTTCCGACCTCTATCCTAAGCACTTAACATTAATCTACTGAACTGTTCCGTAGATTAATATTGATCTACTGAACTGTTACAATATCCCCGTTATCATTATGATCATTCTCCTCATTTTGCAAAGGAGGAAATTGAGGCATAGAGAAGGTGAGTAATCTGCTCAAGGTCACACAGCAGAGCTAGGATTTGAACCCAGGCAGTCTGGCTCTTGGGCCGCCGCTTAACCAATCCTGCTCTCAGTCAACTCGAAAGAGGGGAACTCAAAACAGGAAAAGCAGGAAAGAGTCTGCAGCTTGAGGTGCAAGGGTTCTCTCTGTGGGCTGAAGGGAGAAGACGGTTTAGCTTGTGGTCATTGTTTTTTTTTATGAGACTAATGTTTGGAATGGAAATAAAACTACTCGCTAATTTGAACTAATTTAATATAATATAGGGCTTCTTACATTTTTCCAGGATTTAACTAAGGCTTGCTGGTCAGCTGGTTTCCACAGCTACATTGGCAATTGGAAAGTTAGCATAGCCTTTGTGGTCTTTCGTTCATATCCCGGGGGTTTTCAGATACGTGGGGTCCCGATCCTAGAGAGATCTCTTTGGAGCAGGGAGGGGCTCAAGGATGGTTTTTAAAAGAAACGCCTTACTCTCCTTTTAGATGAGACTTATTATGTCATGTTGAGAAGATTCGGGTCTCCTTTAGGGCAATCAACTGTTCTGATTTTCCCAGGATTGAGTGGGGTTTCTGGGATGCAGGAGTAGGAAAGACCTGGCCAAACCGGGGTGAGCTGGTCACCCTACTCCCAGCCCAGGTTTGCAGGGGGAGGGGACTTCAGAACACAAAGATTAAAGACAGGAGCATTCCTATTCCTTCAGATGCTTTTGGTTTGTTCATTTTTTTCTGAACAATTTGAGAGCTCCTTGCAAACAGAAGGGCTCTTCTTCACCTGTAAGTAACCCAGCGTCTATTACCTGAGAACACGGGCTCCACCCTACCTGATCGAATGCAGCCATCGAGCTTAGGGAGACTAGTGTTAACACACACTATTTTGTACTGTATCCTCTCAGGCTCAAGTTTTCCCCAGTACCCCAATAAAATTCTTGATAGCTGCTTTTGAAAAATTCTATTTGTTTATTCATTTTAGAGAGAGAGAAAGGAAAAGGGAGAGGAATAGAGAGAAATACCAATTTGTTAACCCACTTATGTATATACTCATCAGTTGATTCTTATATGTGCCCTGACCAGGGATCGAACCCACAACCTTGGCATATTGGGATAACGCTCTAACCAACTAAGCTACCCAGCCAGGGATGTAAATGTTCAAAAAAATAAATTCAGGATACAGCCCTGGCTGGGTAGCTCAGTTGGTTAGCGTATTGTCCCATAAGCCAAGGTTGTGGGGGTCAATGTTTCTCTTTCTCTTTCTTTCTCTTCCTCTGTATCTCTAAAATCAATAAATAAAAATTTAAAAACAATTAAAAGAATAAAAAAAATTGTCTCCTTCCTTTGTGTCTCTTTTAATCCAGATGTAGAACAGCTCCCTAGCCTTTGTCTGTTTTTTTCAGAGTTTAGGCCAGTTCTACACAATGTCCATTAATTTGGATTTGTCTGATTGTTTCCATGGGTTTAGATTCAGGTTGAACATTTTTGACAAAACACTGCAAAGGTGAGGGAGTGTGTGTCCTTCTCAGGGAGTGACTTTTACATTCATAACAGCTGACAGTCTGACTCCTCAGAGGGGGGAAATATTGACATCTCTAAGGGAGAAGTACCTTGCCCAAGGTCATTTCTGCGTCTTGGTTGGTGACCCCAGACTCTAATTCTGGTCTCCATGTCCCTCCACACCTATGGAATTCGTCTGTCTTCTGTGTTCTCAGAAATGGACTTTTTTCCCCCCATAGTCTGTTTGTGTTGGGTGAGAACTCTGCTGAAAAAATCCCTTTTTCCTCATTTCTTTTGCACACCACACGTTTCTCTCCAACAAGGCCCCAACTGCTATTGTTTGCTGCCTGACTTCTTTGCATCCAGTCCTTCCTCTTTTCAAGATAAGGCCTGTTTTTTTTCCCAGGGTTCAGGGAACCCCACCTACCAGAGCTGTTCCAGGCACGTAGAACATTGTTTTCCTTTCTCTGATAAGGCCCCTTTGCTGAGAACACTCCTTTGTCTCTCACCTGTCCCCATTGCACTCGAGACTCACGTCTAGGTTAGCCTGATGGTGTGGCTGTTTGTTTCTGTTGGGATGCTGTTTCCTTGGCTGTGTTGTGCGCTCCTGACGGCCAGTTAGCTGACCATCTCCAGAATCAGGGCTGAAATCAAAGGTTCTAAAACTGGAACCTGCATTCAAATCACCTGGAGGGCTTGTTAAATCACCGATGGCCGGCCCCACCTCCACGATTTCTGTTCAGGTAGCTCTGTGAAGGGGCTGAGGATTTGCATTTCTTACCTGCTTAGAAATGCAAATGCTGTGGGTCCAGGAAGCTATACCTTGAGAATCACTAGCTTAAGCGGGACATTTGTATTATATCAAACTGATGGTGTTGAAATATTTTTAAGTAAATTACAAACATTGTAACATCTACCAAACCTGGCAGCCCTCCATTCCCAGGCGCTCAGACCTTTTCTTGCCCTGTTCCCACATCCAATCTGTCAGTTTTCTCTGTTCTGGCTTCAGTATATACCCCAGATCTGTCCTTTTCTCCTGTACCATCCTAGTCCCAGCTCACATCCCCCCTCACCGGGGACATTGCAGCCACTTTCTATCTGGTGTCCTCTCCTACTCCTGCCTACCCCCTCTCCCCGTCCCCGCCAACGCAATCACCTGAGCAATCTTTGAAAAATGCAAGTCAGATCAAGTCACTCTGCTGAAAACACATCCAGTGGCTATTGCTATTAGAATAAATTACAAACTTCTTTTATGACTGACAGGAGCCGACAGGCCCCCACCTGCCCTTGCCTCGCTTCCTGGCATTATTGCTACTTCTCCCGCTTTACTCGTCACTCCAGGTGCATGGCGCCTGCAGGTCCTGCAGACACCAAGGCTTTTGCATTTGTGATTGGTTGGACTGCCACCTCTCCCCAGTCGCGTGGTGACCAAAGGCTACCTTCTCTATCCACCTATCTGAAGAAAAAGGGAAGTGATGTCCCAGATGTGCTATTAGGTGAGGAAGTGTGTATTGCATGTATGTTACCATTTAAGTAAAGAGCGGAGGATACTTGCCTCTTTGCTTGGGCACGATTAGAATACTTCTGAAAGGATACACAATAAACTGGTAACTGGGTTGCCTCCAGGAAGAGAAACTGGGCAGCTGGGGAAAGTGGGAGGAAGAAGATGTTCACCCTCAGCCTTTTGTACCTTTTGAATTTTGAACCTCGTTAATGTATTGTCTAGTCAAAGTAAACAATCAAACCTGACTACTTCAATAAGCAGTTCTGTGGCTAGCCTAACAAGCTATGTATTTCTTTTATTGCACTGATCACAATCTGTAATTGTCTTGCTTGTGTCTTTCTTTTATTTTCTAGGTCACGAGATTACAAACTCCTTGAGAGCAGGAGTGTCACTGTCCGGCTCGCCGTTATATTCCCAGGAGTGCCTGGTAAGTGGCAGTAAATCTATCCATATTTGTGGAACGAGTGAATCCTGTACCACGGGGACGTGATGTGGGGAACATGCAATAAAATCACCTGGGGGTGCAGACTCAGTGTATACTTGAACCCTACACTGGCTGGAAAGGAACCTCCGAGGGTTCATCACTGTCTAATGCTCTTAGGATGCACCACCATCCTCCGTAAGTCCTGTGCCAAGAGGTCATGTCTGCTGGGACATGTCAGCACAACAATGCTGGACTCATGTTAGCTGTGTCAGGTCTCAGCTATTCTGCCTGAAAAAAATGGGCAGAGTGAATTATAGTCATTCCTATTTTATCTTTATGATACTTGTGATATTCTTGTGCCACTTATATTATTATCATTTTAAGCTATTTATTTATTTATTTTTTTAGAGAGAAGGGAAGGGAGGGAGAAAGAGAGGGAGAGGGACATCGATGCAAGGGAGAAACTTCGATCAGTTGCCTCACATACGCCTGCCCTGACTGGGGACCGAATCTGCAATCCAACATGTGCCCTGACTGGGAATGGAACCAACGACCTTTTGCTTTGTGGGATGACACCTGACCAACTGAGCCACACCAGTCAGGGCTCCACCTTTATTACATTACCTTACATTACCTTATGGTACATTACATCACATTTAAAGTACATTATTTTTCTGGAAATCAACTCACTTATTTTAGTTATAGAAATTTCATTTTGAAGGGAAATGTTATATCAACATGTGAGCAGAAAACCTGTGTCCTTTGTCATTGGCGGGAGGTAGAGGAAAAATAAAGACAGGCAAAACACAATGTGATTACATTTTGGCTAGATCCTGTCCCTTGCTAGAAGCTTTAGGATTCGGGATGGCTTGCCCTTGGTTCAAAAAGGAAATGGAGACTTCCTGCTGAAGGTAGACGAATTAGAGAGTAATTGGAAAAGGGGTGATGTTCTCACAGTGTTGTTTAAAGCTGTACCCAAAACGTCTCACCTTCCTATGGGGTCACATTGCATTCAAGCAGCTCATTTCACAAGTGGGGAAACTGAGGCCCAGGATGGGGAATAGAATTTCCCCAGGATGCTCATTTGGGAATTTAATCAAGCCATCTGGCGTGTAAGCTTTGACGATGGGAGCTGCCCCGGCGCGTGCCTGGGACGTGGTCTGCCACACGGTGCCACGCGAGAAATGCGACCTGACACGACTGCTGACATTTCTCTTGTTGCTTATTTTATGTCACATCTCTGTGGGGCAACTGACTTTTGCTCTCTTTTTGTCCATAACTGAACCTTCAGTTCCGTGAGGACAGGGACTGTACGTCACCCCCCGTTTTAAGTAACAGCTTTTACCGCGATACTGTTCACACACCACACCATTCATCTATTTAAAGTGTACGGTTCAAGTAAATCTTGTTCAAAAAGTTAAAAATATGCAATTCAGTGGTTTTTAGTATATTTACAGAGTTGTGCAACTGTCGTCATAATCAGTGTTGTAACATTTTCATCACCTCAGAAAGAAACCCTGTACCTTTTAGTGGTCACTCTGCACCCCTCCTTCCCCCCATTCGATATAGCCTTCTGTTTTTATAGTTTTGCCTGTCTGGACATTTCATGTAAATGGAATCATACAATATGTGGTCTTTTGTGACTGGCGTCTTTCACTTAGCATACCGTTTCAAGGTTCATCCGTGTCGTGGCATGTGTTATTAATTCATTCCTTACTGTGACTAGATAATATTCCATTGATGGATGCAGCACAATTTTTTTAATCCTCACCTGAGGACATTTTTTTCATTGCTTTTAGAGAGAGAGGAAAGAAGAGAGAGAAACGTTGACACAAGAGAGAAGCATCCGTTAGCTGTTTCCCCTATGTGCCTGGGAGAATCACACATGCCCGGACCAGGGATCGAACCCGCAACCCATGCATGTGCCCCAGTTGGGAATGGAACCCACCAGTCCGTGGTTACAGGACAACGCCCCAACCAACTGAGCCACACCAGGCAGGGAGGATACGCCCCGTTGTGTGTACCCACACGTGACGCAGTGAACACTCAGTTGTTTCCACTTTGGGGCCCTTACGAACAGTGCTGCTGTGAACACTCACGTGCGAGTTTGTGTGTGGTTACATGTTTCCTGTTCTCTCGGGTATCTCTCTACTGAGGAGTGGAAGTACTGAGTCATGTAGCACCTCCAGGGTGAACCTTTTCAGGAGCTAGATTGTTTTCCACAGCGGCCGCACCGTTTTACATGGTATCTCATGTATTTCGTGTCCCATGTTTGTTTGGAGATTTTGGTTGCAAGATATGAAGACTCACTCCATCTACTTTAGGAAAGGGTTTGCAGCAAAGGTATTTGTCGGACTTTACCTGGGGCATCATCCTTATGGAAAGCCAGCAAGACACAATAAAGAGGCTTTGTGGGCGGACCAGAATCAGGGTCATCAGGTTCCTGCCTTCCTGCCGCACCTGGCATGCCCCAGGTGAATCCCCATCTTTGTTCCCTCTGCCCCTTCCTCAGACATTTGGAGGGCTGCTGGTTTGTGTCACCTTGGATGCCATCTCCCTTCGGGAGGCTGACCTGACACTGTCGTAGCCAGCCTCATCAGTCTCTGTTCTTCTACCCTGTTTGGTTTCTCATAGCACTGACCACTTTCTGATATCATTGTGTTTATTTGTGTGTTTACTTTGAGATCACTCATTCCCCTTCTTTGCTCTCCAGCCTGTCGAATGGGAGCTTTGTGGGAATAGGTCTGTATTATTTTACCCTAGGAGTAGTTCCTGTGGGTATGCCACCTCACTTGGTCAAAGGGACTTTGCAGGTGTGATTAAGTTAAGGATTTTGAGATGGAGAGATTGTCTGGAATTATCTGAGTGGGCCCAGTGTAGCCACAAGAGTCCTTATAAAGAGGGAAGCGGGAGGGTCAGAGTCAGAGGTAGATGTGGCAGCAGAAGCAGAGGCCGGAGTGATGTGAGTGCCAGCTTTGAAGATAGAAGGGGCCAGGAGCCAAGGACTGTGGGCAGCCTTTAGAAATTGAAAAGACAAGGAAATGGATTTCCCCCAGAGCCCCCAGAAGAAACACAGTCTTTGACTTTAGCCCCTGTAAGATGCATTCCAAACTTCTGACATCCCACACTGTAACAGTAAATTTGCGTTGTTTTAAGCTACTGCATTTGTGGCAATTTGTTATAGCAGCAATAGGAAATAAATGCAGCACTCCGTAAGTACTTGGCAGAAAGATGAATGAATGAGGAAGGCCTCACAGGCACTCGAAAGTCAGGAGAGAGCTCAGCAGGCCCTGACGCAGGCTTGCTGCATACCGCTCTGCCGCTAGCCAAGTCAGAGCCCAGGTCCTTTCTCTATTTTGGGGTTTGTATGGGCCGTCTTCTTTCCCTTCCTGCTGCCACCCACCAGCTGCCCTTGCCCTGTACTCTGCTTGGTTCTTGGTCAGACTTGCTTGGTCTTTATATATAGGTGATATACAAGGTCTGTCCAGAAAGTATCCGACCATGTACTGTGAAAAATAGAGACGTTTACTGAAGAAGATACAAGATACAAGAAATATTGTATATCTGAAAGTGATGCCTCAGTCCCCTTCAAAGTAGGCACCTTGGGACCTCACACAGTTCTCCCAGTGTCTCTTCCACTGTTGAAAACACTCTGCAAAATCTTTTGTTGGAATCGCCATCAGCTACCTTCTCATATTTTCCTGAATCTCATCAACAGTCTGAAATCTCTTCCCTTTCAAATTTGATTTTAGTTTTGGAAAAAGCCAGAAGTTGCAGGGTGCTAAATCTGGGCTGTAAGGGGACTGAGTCACCCGGGTGATTTAATGTTTTGCCAAAATATTCTGTATGAGACGTGATGCACGAGCAGGTACGTTATCTTGATGAAGCTGCCCATCACCAGTTGCCCATAGCTGTGGCTGTTTTCCTTGTATTGCCTCTCTCAACCAACAAAGAACACTGAGGTAGTACTCCTTATTAATTGTGTGGCTCGGAGGGGCAGGTACTACAGTAGATGGACAATACCTCCCCAGTCAAAAAACACAGTTATCACGATCTTGATCTCGCTGTGAATTTGCCTCGCCTTCGCTGCGCCTTCTTCCAGCAAGGAGAACCAGGCAACTTCTGTGGGGACAGCGGGGCCTTTGTTTCCAGATCGTAGCCATAGACCCACCATTCATCTCTGGTTATGACCTTCTTGAGGAAATCTGGTTCATTGGTAGTAGTTTGAATCAGGTCCTTAGCAACTGCAGCACAGCGTTCCTCCTGCTCTGTTAGCAGAAGCCACAGAATGAATTTGGCCACGACACGTTTCATGCCAAGATCCTGAGTCAAAATCTTGGACACGGTAGTTTTTGGAGTCCCCAGATCAGCGTCTAGTTCTCGCGCTGTCAGGTGCTGATCTTTGTTGAGACTGCACACATTTAACATTCTCAGGGGTTCTGCTGGTCGCAGGCCTCCCAGAACGTGGATCCCTTTCAGTAGGTTCTCAACCATCTTTTTGAAGTGTTTGTGCCGCACTTCGAATTTGCGCTGCACTCATTGCATCGTCCCCGAAAGCCTTCTGAATCATCCGAATAGTTTTCATGAAGGAATGTCCAAGCTTAACACAAAGTTTTTGATGTTCCACTTGCTCAGTCATTTTGAATGTGACAGTGACACAGTACACATGCTCACTCAATGGCTTCGACCACGCCCACTAACTAGTACAGTGAAGTTGTCATTATTCACGCTTGTGCATTCCAGTCCGCTCTCCTTGGCTGCCAGGTTACATCGATGTCATGCAGACCTTTCTCGTTATATTAACAATAGCTGGACTTTTTCTGGACAGACCTCATTATTGTATATATTTGTGTATATTTACACACACATATCACATCTCTCTCATAGTTTTTGTCCTAGTATCTTATCTGCTGAAGTTCCAGGGGTCTAATCCCATCCTTATTTTGTCCACTGACTCCTAGCTGAAGGAGGATTGTGTCTTTGTGTTGCAATTTTCGATTTTATGAGTTCAAGGCCTCATTTCCTGTCCTTGCATTTGCCCTTCAACCCAAGACCCTTGCTTTCTGAGACCCACGGCGCCTCCCCCTTGGCAGTTACAGTGTCAGTTCACACTTGCTGGTTTGGTTTTCGGTTCCATTTTCGTTTTTTGGCTGCTGGGGATTTCCCTTACTTTCTTGTGAACTCGGTTACTGGTTTGAAAGAATATTTATCTTTTACCCAGAAATTTCAGATGTTTTGGTAGTGAAGGGTAGGATGTTTCAGGTTAACTAAATCTGCAATTGCCGGGAATAAACTGCTTTCCCTGTTCTTTTTTTAGTATCTTTTCTCTACCTCCTAGCTCTGAATATTCAGAGATTCTATTCTTCCTGTCCCATCCTAGTCCTTCCTGTCTCACGTGTCCTTTATCCCTGCAGTTTCAAATCCTTTTATTAATCAGCTGATGTACTCTATAGGTTTCAATTTAAATTCACCCCAAATGGAAATCTGGCAAGTCAGCCTGTTTCCTGCCTGGCCCAATATATTCGTGTCCGGCCACCTCAGAAATCACTCTCTAGCCCTTGCATTGGCTGCCCTTGGAGCTGATGCCCATATCTGACCCAACCAGCTGTGGTATGAGCAGAAGTGGCTAGTTACAAGGTACCAAAAACCTCTGCCCATCCTTTAGAAGGGCATGTGGGTGCGGCAGACATCATGATTGACATGTTCAGTGACCTATCCTGAACTGACTCTTCAATTCAGTTGACTGATAATAGCCAGGGGGTGTTTGTTTGTGATTTTCTCTCTCTCTTTCTCTCTTTCTCTTTCTTTCTTTCTTTCTTTCTTTCTTTCTTTCTTTCTTTCTTTCTTTCTTTCTTTCTTTCTTTCTTTCTTTCTTTCTTTCTCTCTCTCTCTCTCTCTCTCTCTCTCTCTCTCTCTCTCTCTCTCTCTTTCTTTCTTTCTTTCTTTCTTTCTTTCTTTCTTTCTTTCTTTCTCTCTTCCTTCCTCCCTTCCTTCCTCCCTTCCTTCCTTCCTTCCTTCCTTCCTTCCTTCCTTCCTTCCTTCTTTCATTTTTTAATCCTAGAATCTTGGCTGTTATATTCATCCCTGGCATAAATATTGTTTTCATGCCTCATGCATCCATTCCTCCGATGTCCCTACTCTGTAATTACTAAATAATTAGAAGAGGGGTTATCCTTTTGAATAAGCTCACTGTCATCACTTTGAAACCTAACTTCATTTAAAAAAGAAACTGTAATCCCAGGGCTGGGGTCAGCCTACCTGTACCCGCCCTGAGACTCCTTGTGATGGGGCTCCACGCAGCCAGCAAAACACAATGAAACTGCTCCGCACGTTCCAGTGTGAAGAGATCTCCCAGATCCACAAGAAACAAAAGTCGGGGACAAAGCAGTGTGTACGGTGTGCCATTATTTGTGTTTCAAAGTTTATGTATATGTTTATATGTGTGTTTATTTGTAAATGCCTCTCTTGAATGACCCTTAAGAAATTGGTAATAGTGGTTGCCTCTAGGAGAGGACTTGGGTGGCTGAGGGACTTTACCTTGTATTGCTTTTGTAGAATTTAAAAAGAAAGAAGAAAGGGAGGAAGAAAAGGAAATGGAATAAAAGTCCCAGGCCAAGGTGGGAAGATTTTGCTGAAGAGTAGCTAGTCTTCAAATGTATCCCTCTCTAGAGGAGAAGAGGTGGGGATTAAACGGGTTCCTCAAAGCTGCCATCCCAGAAACCAGCAACTTCCCACTGGCGGCATGTCCCACTTCACACTTGAATTTGTATTTGCGGGGGAGGGGTGGATATTTGGTTCTCAGTTCTATATAGTAAGCGTGGAAAAAAAGGTTTGAGGTTATGAAATAGAACGTAGAAGCCAAACAAGTCACCTTCCTTGCTTCGTGCCTTCAAGCATTTGACTGTGAATCACGGTGACAAATATATTTCATATTGTGATTCAGTCTTCACACTTCTATATATACTTGAGATAAAAAATTTAAGAAACAATATATACGATGTGAGATCCACTTGGATATCTGCTGAAATTCCATTATAGTTTTTAAAAATAGTGGGCAAATCCCATGACATTGGTTTCTAGACCACGACTGGGTACTGGCCCACCATCTGGAAAGGAGCACTGTCTCATGAAGCCAATGCCGGGATTCCCTTCTGGAGACACACGCTTGGGCCGTAGCAAAGGATGTCCATTCACATCTGAACCAAAAAACTCCATCCGGCCTTGGAGATCTTTCCATTTTGAGACTCTGAGCTACCTTGATCCAAAATACTGCCATTGTTAGACAACTTCTTTGTCCCCTCCCCATGGTCCCCTCTCGTCTGTCCCTCTGCTACTGCTGGGCAGGTCCTCAGCTTGACCTCTCTGAGCTCCTTTAGAAAGAGTTTGTTAAAGAGATCTCTACTTCCTTCTTCATATTTTGTGATTACTAGTACCTGTTAACACATCACTTTTAAGAAAGAGGTATAAGGGCCCTGGCTGGTGTGGCTCAGTGGATTGAGCTTTGGCTTGCGTACCAAAGGGCTGCTGGTTCAATTCCCAGTCAGGGCACATGCCTGAGTTGTGGGCTAGGTCCCCAGTGTGGGGGACGTGTGAGAGGCAACCACACATTGATGTTTCTCTCCCTCTCATTTTCCCTCCCTTCCCCTCTCTCTCTATAAAATCTTAAAAAAAGAGAGAGGTATAAGGAATTCATTGTAATAGTAAAGACAGGAAACAACCTGAGTGTCTACTAATGACATCCACGGACTTCCAACAGTTGTTTAAGTACAGCTTTCTATGGACCTTATCATAAGGCCCTTGTGGGCAGTTTCCATGGTACATAATTAAGTGATAAAACAAGGGGCGAAACATTGTGGACGGGACGCTCTTGTCTGTACAAGAAGCAACACACGTATAAGGTTGTATAGGCATAAAATATCCCTGGGAGACAAGTAAGAAAATAATGACAGTAGTGTCCCTGGAAACAGGAGGATTGGGGAACAGGGGTGGGGGGGAGACTTACTTTTCACTGTTTGCTTTTTAAAATTTCTACCATTACTTTAAAAATTGTCCTTTTCATATCTGTTAAGATACGAAAATTATAATTTCACAATTGTATTAACTGTAATGAACACATAAAAGTAACAGTTTTATTGAGATATGATTCACAAATCATAAAACGTATCCTTTCAAAGTGTACATTTTGAAAACACAAAACAAAGTGTTTTTCAGCATATCTGCAGTCACACAACCATCATCACTGTCTAATTTCAGAATATTTTCAACATCCTGTAAAGAAACCCTGAACACCCGCATGGCCAACATTCTCAAACCCTGATCCTCCCAGCCCTCAGCAACCACGAATCTATTTTCTCTTTCTATAGGCGTGCCTATTCGGGACACTTCATATTCGGTAAATGGAATTCTATAATACGTGACTGGCTTCTCTGACCTCGCCTGATGTTTTCACAGTTCACCCATGTCATAGTATGTATCAGTACTTCGCTCCTTTTTATTGTGTAATAATATTCCATTGTATGGCTAGACCACATCTGTCCAATCATTCATTAGTTGATAGTCATTTGGGTTGTTTCCACTTTTTGGAAATTATGAATAATGTTGCTATGAACGTTTCTGTGCAGGTTTTTGTTTTGACGTATGCATTATTGACATATGGTTTAAATTAGCTTGGGTATATACCTAGGATCGAAAATGCTGGGTCATGTGGCAACGCTATGTTTAACATTTTGAAGACCTGCCGGAGTTTTCAAAAATGGCTGCACCATTTTACATTGTTTCCAGCAATGTGTACAAGTTCCATTTTCCCCTCATCCTTGCTTACACCTTAAAAAAATTGTTTTTTAGCCTTCCTGCAATGGGTACTTTTTAAGCATTTGGTAACAAATTATTATTTTTTTTCCCCAAAGCAAATGCATTTAGTAAGTCAGTCTCAGGAATTTAAAAAAGAAGTGAGCTGGGCTTAAAATTCTTCCAGCTGTGGAGAGTCATTTGCAGGTTGTGAGGCTGGGCAAGTCTGTTGCAGCCAGACCAGGTGCCAATTTCGGCTGGCTTGTGTGCCACATGTGGTATGAAAATGACAGGTCGCCAACCATGATCTAGGTTTAAAGTGAAAGGCATGAACACAGTTACCCTGAGCTGAAAAGCTCAGGCTGCTTTTTAGGACTCCAAATTTGCCTTAAATGTGATTCTTTGCAGAGGCGTTTCCCACCTTTAAGCAAACCAACAAATAAAGCTCTGGTTGGCTCTAACTCTCTTCTGTCTGTGTGTCTGCCACCCTGTCAGGTGTGTGTCCTGCCCGGGGAGTGGAATGGTTCAGAGTACAGTCTGGGGGTGTAGCCGGGACCAGTGCCAGGTCATTTTCAGATTAGGTATTTTGAAACAGAGTCTTAGCCACGTGCAGGGGTGAGGTATCTGCCTGAGCAATCTATTTTCACTTGCAGGAAAATTTCAGACTGTAATAACTATAATGAGGCAAAATGGAGGGAAAAGGAGGAAATCGTCTCTAACCTTTGGATATTAATTCCTACAAACCCCAAGTTTGAAACTGCCATACATAATCATTATTAACATTTATTGTGGGTATACTTTGTGCTTGACACCGCTCTTAGGGCTATCAGTATTGTTTTATTTAATCCTCATTATAGCCCTGTGAAATAGGTATTATCATTGTGGTTCCCCTGTTAGGAAATGGAGGCACGCAAAGTTTAAGTAACCAGCCATTATCACACAGGTTTATAAGGAGCAGAACCAGCTGAGCGAGTCAGGTTGTGAGTGCCAAAGCCCACACTCTTAGCCACTAGGGGATATTGTCATACAATAAAAGAGAGAAGAATGCAGGGGACTGTGAGAGGGGCAGGGACAGAAGCAGATCCTCTGGGCTGGACCAGATAACTGAGAAGCATTTACTTATCCATTCATGGCTGAAATACTAAATGCTTGGCTTTCCAGATTTCCTTGCAGCTAGGGGTAACAATGCATGCCTTACCTTCACTCTAATGAGAAGTACCGGGGCATTTGCCTTGGGGGTGGGGAGCAATGAGGGGAAAGGAGAAACTTTGGGAAACAGTTTTATATATGAAAGAAAAAGGGAGAGAGACAATGTCTTTCTCAACATCTATTCACTCTTCTGCTTCCTGCATTTGGATTTGATTTGTGAGTTGATGTGATGCTTCAGCTCTGGCAGCCATCTTGTGCCCATGAGGCTATAAACTGAGGACATAACGTCAATGTGCTAAAGATGGTGGAGCTGAAGGTCTTTGATGAACACACTCTGAAACTGCTTACCTCTAGACTTGTTAGGTGCAACAGTTAAATGTCTATTGTTTTTGTGTCTATGGAGAGGCAATAAAGAATAATAGTTAAGAATATGAGCTTGTGAGCCTGGGTTTATATCCTGACTTTAGCACTTAGTAGCTCATACCCTTGGGCAAATTACTTGTTCAATGCCTCCATTTACTCAGTTGTCAAATGGAGATAATGAAAGACCGAGAACAGAAAACTTGCAAGAATAATTCAAGAAACACCTGTGTACCTTGAACCTAGATATACTAATTGATAAAAGTTTGCCACATTTACTTACATGCACATGTGTGTATTTTTTTCCCACCTGAATTATTTTAGAGTAAATGGTCGGCAGGCTGGTTGACGTTATTTTCAGTCCGGTAGCCTGTAGTTGCATGTACAACATGTGACCTAAACTAGACCTTTTGGACAAGTTCCTTTTTTGAATTTAAATCTTGGGGTAGGGTGATAGAATTAATAAATTGATTTCCTTTCTTTTTTCTTTCCTTCTTTCCCCCCCCACTCCTTTTCCCCCTTCTTCTTTCTTCCCCAAGTATTTATTAAGTGCCTACTACAGGCCAGCCACTAATCTAGTGCTGGAGACACTGCTGTGAACTAAACAAATTCCCTGCCCTCTTGCAGCTTATGGTTTAGAGAGGGAGATGGACAATTCAAAAAATTCAGATAGGGTTAATCATTCTGAAGAAAGTAAGGCAGGGTAATGTGAATGTGTGTGTGGGCGGAGTGCTTAGATCTACCTGAGGAAGAGACTTTTCAGAAGAGATCTTAATGATAACAATGAGGAGCAAACCAGAAAGGAAAATTTCAGACAGCAAAGAGAACAGCAAAGTGAAAGGTCCCGCAGCAGGAGCATGCTTGGTATGTTCAGGAAACATCAGGAATGTTGGTATCCGGCACGGGGTAAGAAATGAGAAGAGATATATTACTTGAGATCAGATAAGAAAGCAGAGACAAGATCAGTTAGGGTCTGGGTTTTATCTCAAATGCAATGGGATGCCATTGGAACATGTTCAGGTTGGAAGTGACACACGGTAATTTATGATTTTTCAAAGCTCCCTCTAGCTACTGTGTAGGGAGTGGCTTATAGGAAGACTAATGGGAGAAGCAAGGTGTAGTTCAGGTGAAAGGTCATGCAGGATCTTAACATTCCAGTTCTGGATTCTCAACATCTAACAGAGTATCAGTATCTGTTGTTTGGAGGAGTGAATTCATCCTTGCAGCAAATATTGAATGAGTGCATTCTATCGCTAAGCTCTGTAGTGGTTGCTAAGACTACATTTGAGAACAAAATAGACAACCCCACCTTCATGGAGCTTTCATTCTAGTGAGAAAAAGAGATAATAAATACCATAAGCAAACAAAAAATGCGGTGTTTCCAATGATAAAAAGTGCTATGAAGAGAAATGAAACAGAGAAGAGTGGTAGGGAAAGCTGGGACCGGAGTGGGTGGAAACATAAAATAGAGAAATTAGGGAAGCCCTCACTGAAGAAGTGACATTTGGATGATGACCAAGGAGAGATGAGGAAGTGAGAGACTTGGATTTTCTGGAAAAAAAGTGAACTAGGCAGAGGAAATAGCAAATGCCAGCTCTCTGAGGCTAGAGTATGCTAGGCATGTTGGAGAGACCCCAAGGAGTCACTAGTGGGTGGACGAGTAATGACTGATGAATTTAGAAAGGGAAAGGGAGGGGAGACACAGGATGTGTGAGGCTTAACTACAAAGATTTTGGAGGAGAGACAGTAAATGACTTGGTTTTCACCAAGATCATTCTAGCTGCTATGTTGAGAATAGACTCCAAGAGGAAAAGGGGGAATGGAAGCAGGGAGCGGTGAGGAAGCTACTGCAATAGCGCAGGTGGGAAGTGACAGCGGTGGAGCTAGTAAGTGGGTATTTATTGTATTCTATTATACTGAAGCCATTTAATATTGATTCAGTATTATTGTCTAATATATAGTCCATATAAAAATTTCCTCCAAAGTCCTTTCTACATAAAAAAAAACCGACGACAACTTGGATCCAATCAAGGCTCACATATTGCATTTGGTTTCCACCTCTTTCAAGCTGGATGTTTTGCAGCATACACTGCATTCTGGATTTGTCTGAATGTTTTTTCATAGTTAGGTTCAGTTTAGCGCCTTAAAAAAAAACCAAACAAAAAACAAGAGTACTACAAGGGTGGCATTTTGACTTTCCCATTGCATCATACCAGGAGTCACATAATGTCAGTTTGATCTATTGTTGGTGATGTTAAGTGTGGTGATTGGTGGTTGATTACTTGGTTCAGGTTGTGTTTGCAGATCTCTCCAGAAAAGCAAGCTGTTTCCCCGTTGTAAATAAGTACTCAGTGGCATGATACTTTAAGATTGAATATATCGTGACTATTCTACAGCCCAGCAAGCTTTTACCCAGTGACTTGAACATCTAATAATCAGCCCCGACGCTTCTGACCTTGTGCCTCAGTTTGCTCCTCTGAACAATGAGGATAATAGTGGTCCCTAAAGGATGCTCGTTTTGAGGATCAGTTCTACCACACAATAAACAATCCTTAAGTATTAGATATGACTGGACCAATATAAATATGAAAAAATTAAGGATAGAGGTGCATTCCAGTTCTCCCCAGCCCGCAGCAGCTCCCAAGTGGTAAGTGCGCCAGATCCCGAGGAGGGTCTACCAAGCCACGCCCTCGCGTCGCGGAAGCCTTGCCCGGCAGGGGCACCCAGCGCCCAGGCCGCGCAAGGCCCCCTGGGACCGGTAGTGCTGGGCGTGGCCCGGGGACTACATATCCCGGCGGTCCCCGGGGCGCGGCTCCAGCCGCTGGCTGCTCAGCCCTTCTACAGCGACGGCGGCAGCCGCGGTGGCTGGGTCGGTGGCGGACGCGGCGGCGGCTGTGGCGGCTGCGGGCTGAGCAGCGAGTTTCCGATTTAAAGCTGAGCTGCGAGGAAAATGGCGGCGGGCGGTGAGTGCAGATAAAGGAGGAGCAGCAGTGGGCGAGGGAGTGGGTGCGAGGCGGAGGGGAGAGGACGAGTCTCCGGGGCTGCCGCCAGCCGGTGGCTTGGGCTCCGCGGAGGCGCTGAGGGGCGCGCCGAGTGGGGGGGCGCGCTGAGAGAGTTTCGGGGTGCCGGGGCCGCGCCGCTTCCCCGCAGCCGGGAGGCAGCCCAAGCTGGGCGGCAGCCGACTTGGGGCTTCGAGGGGTTCCCGCAGGGAGGGGTCACCTCGAGGAGTTTGGGGGATCGCGGGGGCCCACTTCCCTCTCCTGCCTTTAAAGTTTTATCTTCCTCCCGCCTCTCCAGCCCTTGAGGGCGGCTTTGGGAAGCTGCCCGCGTCCCCCTCTGCCCGCTGCCGTGGCTCCTTCGCAGTTATTCGGAGGAGTTAGGGGGCGGGGGAAGCCGCACAGACCCCCGCCGACCCCCACCCTGCCTCCCGGTCGTATTCAGGCTGGGGTGGGATTTTGCAGTGTTTACTCCTGCACTCGGGCATTTTAAATATTTTTCACACCAATTATCTGCGGAATTTCCATTTTGGGCACGGGTGGGTTCTCAGCAGCTTACTGAAAAGGCATTCTGCTACCTCTGGTGTGAAGGCGGGGATATGGCAAGTGGGAAGTTGGTGGGTACATTTCGGGTTTGGCTGTCTGTATTACGACCACTCCCTCCCCCCTCCCCCCTCTAATCTTCTTACGTACATAGATGCAGTTTGTAGTGATTTAAAGAAACTGTTTGTCTTGCATATGTCTTAAAAAAAACAACACAACAGTCCGAGTCTTCGGAAGGCTCGGTCGCTTCCCCGGCAGCTCGAGGGCGCTCGGGGTGGAAAGTTAACCCGGAGAGCAGTTGTCAGAGGGACCGAGCATCGGCTCCGGATCTCCCTCCGCAGGGAGGTCGGGATTCCCACCCGGACCGGCGCGGAAGGTTGAGATTCTCTGCGAGTCAGAACTTTGTTTTTTACCCCCCTGCCGCACGCGAAGACTTCCTATTTGCAGTTTTCGAGTAGCGCTTCAAAGCCAAGCCGTTTTTGTTATTACGCCTGCCCCGTGAAGAAACAGGAAGGCGAGGACCAGCTGGCGCGCCGCGCCGCGGAGCAGCGGGGCTGAGCGGGAGTGCTGCCTCGCCGGGGTTTAAATGCCTGGCCGTGGAGCGGGCCCCGGGCCGCGGGAGCGCGGCGCTGTTGGTGGCAGCAGGTTGTTGGGAGGATAACGGGGGCAAGAAATCCCAGGTCTCCGGGAAATGCCGCAGAAACTGAAATGTTAAACGGAAATTCGCAAGTTTGTGAACTGCTTGCTCTAATTTAATTATTGCTTATTTAGAATAGGTTACATCAGATACGCTACCCACCTGGAAAGGTACACAATCGTTGGCAAATGAGTCTGTCTCCTCCTCCGACCCCTCCAGTTCCCTTCCCGTAGGAGGCAGCGACTATGACTGGTTTCTAGAGTATCCTTGGTCTTTGGGATAATTATTTTATTAAGCGTTTCATCCGATACACACCCCTGTTGAATACCAAAAGCAGGGAATGAGATGAACAGAAGAAAGGGAAAATGGGTGGGAATACTGTTTTCTTTTTAGTGTCTTAAAAAAATGTTTAGCTATTAAAACTTGACTGCTTATGTTGCCTTATCTACGAACACCCTTAAAGAAATAACAATCTTGGAGGCTCGAGGATGAAGAACCCTGCTGGGTTCATTGTTTGTATGTAAGACGAAGCCTCTCGAACATGTAAAATGATATTGAACACTATAGCTCCTGTCACGGAGGTTGCTTCAGGTTCTGCATTTAAATGAGCAGCAGTCTAGATTGCCAGTGATCCTAAATTATAGACGTGTTTTATGTATGGATAGAAGTGACTTAACTGTTCAATCAGCATTTAAAAAAAGCGTATGGCAGCTTCTGGCATATAAAAAGTAAATTTTGGATGTGAGGGTCATGGACTAAGTGGGAAGCTGTAATGTTTCTAGAGCAGTTATAGGAAATGTTTGTACCATGAAATATTCCTTAACTACAGAGGCTTTGAAAATGCAGAACAACTCCAGCCCAGTTAACAGGGTTTCCTTTTTTATGCTTTAGAATGGTGGTTTTGAGTTGACCGAGATTAACAAATTCATTAAAAGATTCAATGGTATTAGAGCTTTGGGTATTAGGATTATATTAAATAATTTCACTGTCTTGTGCATTTTTCCTCCTGTATAAGGACTTTTTCTATAGATCACCTCCTACCCTCTAAGCAAATAAGTTAGAATTCAGGAAGGACTTAATGTACTGTTGGGCCCTGGACCCCTTTTCTAGGAGACATGTAAATAAAAAATAGTTCTGAAATGGTTACTTACTAATGCTTTCTTGACTGGTCTTTTGAAATAAACTTCCTTACTATGTCAGGGACATATTAAAGAATTTACAAATACATAAAAAAATACAGTCTTTTGTGTATTAACAGTATGATTTTAGAATGGCTCTTTTTTAACTTGAAGACTATTTTGTTTTTGAGAAGTCTTTGAAAAGAATGATTAAACATTCTTATTTTGGTAAGATAACAAGCTATTATTATCCTGTCCTTAATTGGTATTAAAATAAATGGCTGTAGGGTTTTTGTTCGTTTTGCATTTTTTAACCTGTATGATTTCAAGCCTTGGCCAGAGGATGTAGACTACTTTTGAAAACTTAATTTGTTGCAAGTTTGGAATGAATGTAGCCTGCAGTTATTATTTGTCTACACAGCAAAGGGACCACAATTTAACGCAGTTGTTACTCTCTTAATCATGATTGAAGAGGTACTGCGGTTTCTCATAGGTTAAACCAGAGAGAACCTGACCCGGTTTGGTTTGAATTTATTATACTTTGTAGTGAAGAATATTCCCTATTTGCATTGCTGAGTGGTTATGGCTTTGGGAGCAGAAAATTAGTGTTGAAATGTATGTTAACTTTTTCCTCATAGTTCAGATGAAAGAAAGGGATGACTGTATTAGTTTAGATCCTCAGGGATAGCATTGAGGTTGAACGCTGCAGTAAAATGTAGGCATTTTCTTCCATTTTGAGTGCTTTTTGGGGGGTGGGTGGGGTGGTTACAAAATGAACATTTCACAGTTGAAGTGAAGGAGGTGCTGTATTGTGAGAGGCTTATTTCTTCACTTTGTTAATGTTTTCGAGGTAAATTAATTTGGCCCACTTGGTTTTCTGACAGGGTTTGGGAGATTATTTTGGGTTAAGGACGCAATTTATCCAGAACCTAACCTTATTTTCAGCCCCCTGACAAACAATGGGATTGACTTAAATTGAACCGCCTCTCCCTTTCCAACTTCTGGTGGAGAGTTGTTAAATGAACAGGAAAATGGCCAGAAGATACACAGCAGGAGTAGAAGGGAAGGCTGCCAGAGTCCAGGAGGCTGGTTTATCCACACACTGGATAATCTTCTTAGACTACGTGCTGCCACTTCCCCACTTCGTCAGCACTAATAACTCAGTTTGGTAGGCTCTGCTGACCTAGGCCAATGACAGGGGACGGTAATAAAGGTTTACTTTAACTGACTGTAGTGAACTTTGTGGCCTAGAGGTAAAGGGAAGAAGTCTGACCCAGGAGGCACACGGGCTTCACCTATTCAAAGAATATTCTACAGAGCAAATGAACTAGTCTTTTCTCTTCGTCCTTTTCCTTTTTTTCATTAGGAACACCTGTATCCTACTTTTTTTGTTAATTTTTTTATTGCTAAATTGTAGGAAAGAGTGTAACTTTTTTTTGCCTGCTGTTCACCTATGAAGGTATTCTTCTGAAATGTTTGATTTCCCTAGTTAGAGGCTCAGAGGATGACGAAGTGTGACTTTCTGGACAACAGACTGATTTAGATTCCTGATTTTAACCCATCATCGTCCACATCATGATGGGAAGGGAATATTGGCCTGGGTGTTACCTAGTAATGGATAATCCACTGCTCCCTATGGCTTTGCTGTTGGTAGGTAGCCATGGCAGCAGAGTTGGGTTGAGTAACTTGGAAAGTGGTGGATGGATAGATGGGAAATGACTGCAGAAGTCACCGTAATCCTCAATTAGGATAAGCCTCATGGCTAATTTAATGTTGAGTATACAGGTTAAATCCCATTATAACAAACTCCAGGGAAGTAGCTAAATTATTATGTTGTGCTGGGATTGAGCTTCATTGAATGCTGTTTAAAATAAATTAGTCTTTTTGTTAGGTTTGTTAGGATGTGGGAAAATTTTTATTTATTGTAGCAATTTGACAAGTTGTTATTCATGAACCAGTATGTTTCACCTTCATTTTTAATGCTTTTGCCTTTAAAAAGGAAAGAACCCATGATGAGCTGGGTGGATAGTTTATATACCCCCTCCCTCCAGTCGAATAACTTCATTGGTTTATCTTAACAACCAAATAAGTTTATTAGAATAAGTACTACTGCCACCATCAAAGTGGTCAGAGGAAATGGGAATTTCCCCAGGTTTCCAGGTAACTGCTGCTGGTAGTTTTTTCTGCCCTGACAACTTTTTAAAATAAATGAATGCACTTCATTTTGGTGTGAACTCTCCTTCATCAATAATAATTATTGGGCTGAATAATTTCTATTCAACCGATGTAGTTTGAGACCTTTAGATTGTTTTTAAAAAAAGTGGTGGTACTATTATAATCTTCAAGATACCTCCATATAAAAAAGAAAATTTTCAGAAACAGGATTGATATACATACGAGAAAATGCTATTTTTATGCTTGGCCAGAAATATATTCTTTCTGTTTTGTACTTTTAGATTGGTTTTGCCAGACTTGAGACATTTACATCCCACCTTTCGAAGGCTAGCGTTTTATTTTGGGTAGAGAGTTCTGATTGGGTGTATGCAGCAAGACATTTTCAAAGTCATCCTTTTAAATATATGTTCCATGAAGGAGGGAGAAATCTGAAAGAGGGAATTTCAAACAACCCAAGCAATGTTTTGAAGGTTCTCAAGCCTTCAGAATAATGACTGAAGAGTAGGCAGGAAGCCTGCAGTTGCATTGTGGTATTGTCCTCCATCTCACGCGTTTGAGAGCATGCCCACAAAAGAGAAGAAAGCCTGGGGAGGGGGGAGAAAGGGTTTTAACAAAAAAAGGTGGGGGGGGGGACTTTCAGAGTCAATATTCTTTGCTTTTCTGTTTAAGTGAAATCTGAAACCAAATTATTTTTGTTTTGAGAGGAAATTTAGAAGTGTTTATCATAATCTAAATGTCTTAAAGTGACATTTTTACAAACGAGTTAATTGTTACTGCTGTTGGTGGAAAGAGCAGCATGGTCACATACTCAGTTTTAAAACAGAACTTAAAAAAATATCCACACGTGAGAACCTTTAAATATTTGCCTCCTTTGTTAATCGGTATTGTTTGTTAACTTGTTATTTTGAAAAGAATACTTACCAGTGGAGAGTCGAGAATCGTCTGTGAGTTTGTACTGTAAGGCTTGTGCAAATTGCTCTTCTCTTAGATTTATCAAACAAGAGGGATGGAATATGCTGTCTTCCAAGGTTCCTTATATTAGCTGTGCAGAATTTTTGTTTACATTTTATTGGTCAAACAATACGTGGATTAAGCTTTTTATACCAGATAATGGTGTGAAGATGCAGGTTTCTGTGCTGACTCATGAGTGTGGGGACTGGATAACTTGGAGCTCCTGACCTCATCCTATTATGTTCTGTGAGCTGCAGAAGTGAGAGAGAGAGAGAGAGAGAGAGAGAGAGGGAGAGAGGGAGAGAGGGAGAGAGGGAGAGGGAGAGAGTGTGTGTGTGTGTGTGAGAGAGAGAGAGAGAGAAAGAGAGAGAGAGAGAGAGAGAGAGAGAATGAGAATATTAAACCACCTCCTCTGGTTTTAAGAAAATGAAGTGATATTTTCTTTACTCTCAGTAAAGCTGTCATCAGTGAAATTATTTCTAAATTTAAGTCACTTTATAGAGTAGCTATACCAGCTTGATTTTGTTTCCAGATTGAAATTTGGCAACTTTATTTGAAAATGTCTTAAGTATTACCCAATGTTCTCTTCACCAAATTGTGTCTTTAGTTCTACACACTCTCTGCCCTATCCAGGCTCATCTTTCTCATCTTTTTCCTTTTTTACCTGCCTGGTGGTCGTGTTTTCTGACCATACTTTTATCTCAGCCAGCGTGGTTGTCTCCCTTGCTGCCAGAGCAAGTATTTGACTGCATCTAGGAAAACCTAACTTCACCAGTGAGAAAAGTAATTCCACATGCATGTTGCATACATTGGAGGGTCAGTGGTATCTTCTTCCTATAAGACAGAACTTATTACTATATTAAGTTTTGAACTTATTACTATATTAAGTTTTAAAAATCATTTCAGGAATCAGTAAAATGAATTCAGGAAGCCACTTTTCGAAGTGCACAACCACATCTAGAATGGTGGAAGCCTTAGGTGTATTGATTCCAAATTAGGTAAATCTGAGATCGTGAACTTTCACTAGTAACCTTCAGTCCCCCTCTTTTTTTCTCCCAGGGTACAAAATAGCTCCCATATGTGACTTTTTTTTTTTTAAACTGACTTTTCATACCACCATTCTCTTAGCCGTGGGTCTTAAGCTTCAGTCCTCTTTAATTTGTTACTGCTTGGCTGCTGGCCCACTCCCCCATACATAGACATATTTAATGTTTATGAAGCTTTTGCTCTGCAAAGCACTGTGAGAGTTAAAAAGGTTTTGACCTTCAAGTGTGCACAAGTGCTTACATCACTTTAGTCCAAGGCAATCTGTTTTGCCAATTAAAGATCGTGGAGAAGTTCAGAGGAGTAAAGGGAATACCTGTGACCAGGCGATCAGGATGCAGGACTTTGAAAAATAAGTGAGATTTTAATGTGGAGAGAGCACAGTCCTGTTGGTGAGAAATCATTAGCAACAGCTCAGAGGTAAGACATTTCAAGACTTGATTATTTAAATATTCAATTAATGTTGAGTGAGTGATGGTACTGAATAAAATGGTTTTGTTTTTGCAGAATCCTATTGATACGTTTTTCCCAAATGCTCTATACTTCTGCCAATTTAATCTTACTAAGCATCATGTGATCACATATTTCTGCCTAAAAATCTTCAGAGTACAACCCAGATTCCTTAATCTAATATCAGCTGTTTTCACAGGTTTTTTTAAATCAGACTTTTCCATTTTTGTTGCCTTGTTTCAGTCAAGCTGATTTTTTCTGCTGCTTCTCCCTCGTTATCTTGTCTAGTTGTTAAGGTCCAGCTCAGATCTTGTTTCATTTAAGTAAATTTCCCAGACCACAACTGAAAATATACCGTAATTCTTGCTGCCTGGTATGCATTGTAATTATCTCTCTACATAGGAGTCAGTATTTATTGATTGGTAGGACAGATGCAAATTGTCTATTCTTTGAGGTAGAGACCATTTCTTTTATAAGCTTTAAAAACCCTATATGTATTTATATATTACATATATTTTTTGAATTATATTCATTTTAGGTATCCTAATACTTGGTGTTTGGATATGAAAATTTCTGGAGTTCAACTCTCAAGTTAATTTTTCTACCTGGAAATTGAGATAAAATTAGAGCCCTAAGGATTCGCTTGGGACCTGTGTCTCCCTCATAGTCATCCCAGATAAAGCATGCCTGGGCCTTAGAGTACATTCATGTTTCCCAATTGTCTTAGGACTGGACAGTTGTGTAAATTCTGTAAGTTGTGTAAATGTTTTTATTCATTATCACTATTCTTCAAGGAATTGTGCTAAGCATTGTGGGCATAAAAATTCCTTTGTGTTCTAGGAGTTTATAATTTAGTTGAGAAATAAGTATAATTGAAAAACAAAGTTGTAGCAACATAAGTGGTTTGGAAGTTCAGAGGCATAAAAGGTCGTTTTAAACTGGGATTGTTAAGGAAAATTTAATGGAGGAGATGGAATAGATCTAAAGGGAATTAATTGCTGCTCTCATCTTCTCTTTCCCACATCTTTTATTCTGTAGGACTTACAGTAAAAAGAATTTTTAATGGGTTTAAATTGAAAAGAAGGCACAGACATGGTAGAGTCACAGCAGTACAAAAAGGCACACTGTGAAAAAGGAAGGCTCCTGGCACCCTAGCTCTTTGGTCTTTACAGCTACCCTTCCCAAAGGCTGTTACTGTTAGAGAATATATTTTTTAAATTAATTAATTAATTTTTAGAGAGAGGGTAAAGGAGAAAGAGAGGGAGAAACATCAGTGTGTGGTTGCCTCTCGTGTGCCCCCCAGAAGGGACCTGACTTGCAACCCAGGTGTGTACCCTGACTGGGAGTCAAACTGCTGACCCTTTGCTTCGCAGGCCCGTGCTCAATCCACTGAGCCACAGCAGCCAGGGCTGTTAGAGGATGTTCTTTACATCTGATCGTCTCTGTCTTCAGTTTCTTTCTCGAGCGCTCTCTCTCTCTCTTTTTTTTTATTCTCTCTCCCTCCTTCTTTTTCTTTTAAATTAACAAATAGGATCACAGTGGGCTCCCACTATTTTCACTTAACAAAAGAACTTTGGAGAGCCTTCTATACCTTGTATTTTTAAAAGTCTATATAATATTCCACTGTATGAATAAATATGATAAAACTCACTAACTGGTTTCTCATTGCTGCTTTCAGTTCTGAATGATGCTGCAGCAAACTGGCTGTAGTTCTGTGTGCTGGAAGGAGGAGATCTTAGTACAGAAATCTTGGAAGTAAAATTTCTATACCAGAGAAAATGTATGTTTAAAAATTTTAATGGTTCCCTGGCTGGTGTGGCTCAGTGGATTGAATACCAGCCTGTGCACCAGAAGGTTGCTGGTTCAATTCCCAGTCCGGGCATGCCTGGGTTTGTGGGCCAGATTCCCAGTTGGGGGCATGTGAGAGGCAATTGATGATCAGTGTTTCTCTCACACATCAATGTTTTTAAAAAAAGAAAAATTAATGGCTCTATAGTTCTCAAGCCTTTCATAATCTGACTTTAATCCACATTTCCAACATTGTCTCCTTTAATTCTATTAATCTGATACTTAAGTTGCTGTTAAGTCTCCCTTGCCTCTGCCCTCCATTCTCTTACCCCAATAAATTCTCTTTTCTGTGTTCTGATTTATATTCTTTGATGTAAAAGAAAAAAGCTACCATTTGTCAAGTGCCTGGACAATGTTGTGTGCTTAATATACATCATCTCATTTAATAGTCTGAGTTTTTTGTTGTGGAACCCACCACTTTTCCCCCCAGTTGTTGTCTTATTCAAAACCCTGTTCAAAACACAAAAAGGTGATTCTATTACAATTTGCTTTTTAAGGTGAAATTTAAACTGTTTACTCATTATAAAGGCAGCAAAATGAGGCTCATGAATGTAAAATTTGAAAGTGGGCTATGAAGAACTATTATGGACCTAATCTATCTCCGCTTCCAGGTTATTTCTGTAATATTAAGAAAATCCCGACTTGTACGGAAATGAAATGGTCTCAGTTCAAAAATATATTTTGAAATAAGTAACAGGTACACATGGGCCAGATTCAAAAGGTACCAAAGAGAAGTAAGACACCGCCCTCAGTTGTGTCTCAGCCACCTTCTGAGCCCCTGCCTACAGGCAATCATCGTTACTTTAAGTCTAGGTGTATAAATGCATGTACTTAACAGTTTTTAAGGTTAATGAATTTCCACCACATTTTTGGGTAAACTTATATCGATGTGTAACATACACTCAGGAAAGTGCACAGCTATAGTCTGATAAACTTTCATAATGAACACACCTATCTGACTGGACTCAGGAGCCCTACTCTGGACTTTATGTACTTTTTAAATAAACTTGGAGAAGTACTACGTTCTTTCTAATACTCAGTACTCAATTGTATGGGTATATTATAATTTATCCAGTTTCATATTACAAACAAAGCCGTAAGTGAATATCCTTATACATATTTTTTGTTTAAAAAGTTTTGTTAAAAAGCATATAGAAATTTCTAGAAGTGGAATGCTAGGTTAAAGAGTATGAATTAAAAAATTCTGTAGATAATGCAGCTTGCTTCTTGTAGAAATTATATTAATTTACAAATCCAGTAGCCGTGTGTGGCAGTTGCCTGTACCCTCATCTCTGAGTAACATATTGTGGTATCAAATTAAAAAAAAATGATTTTACTTATTTTTTAGACAGGGGAAGGGAGAGAGACAGAGAGGGACAGAAACATCAGTCGGTTGCCTCTCGAACACCCTCAACTGAGGACCTGGCCCATAACCCAGGCATGTGCCCTGACTGGGCTTGGGAATCGAACCAGTGACCTTTCCAGTTTGCTGTATGATGCCCAACCCACTGAGTCCCACCAGTCAGAGAGGGCTGCATGCAGTCTCCTTCTGAGTTTTGTATTCAGCCAACCACTGATCTACTTTCTGTCACTATAGTTTGCTTTCTTCCTTTCCCCCCAACCTTTTCTAGGTATAATTGACGCTTGATTAATTGTATATAGTTAAACTGTATGGTTTGTTTTGACATGTGTCTACCTGTGAATCTATCACCACAGTTACAATAATGGGAACATTACCTCCGAAAGTTCTTTATATCCTTTTGTAATCCATCCCACCCTCCTGTACAGGTAGTTACTGATCTGCCTCGTGTCAATAAAGATTAGTTTGTATTTTTGAGAATTGTATATAAGTGGAATTAACAATATTGGGGCTGGCTGTTTTTTCACTTAGTGTAGTTATTTTGAGATTCATCCATGTTGCATATGGCAACAGTCTTTTTATTGCTTTTAAGGAATATTGATTGCAATGTATGGATATATCACAGTTTATCCATTCACCTATTGATGAACATTCAGGTTGGGTCCTGTTTTTGGTTATCAAAGATAGAGTTTCTGTGATGTTTGTGTACGAGGCTTTGTGTGGACATACACTTTATTTCTTTTGAGTAAATACCTGGGGATGGACTTGATGGGTTATATGCGTAGTGTATGTTCAATATTTAAAACTTTAAGAAACTGACACCTGTTTCTCAAAGTGGTTGTACCATTTTATGTTTCTCCCAGCAATGTGTGACAATCCTGGCTCTTTACCACACTTGATACAGCCAGGCTTCTTAATGTTAGCCATTCCAGTGGGCGTATGGTGGTATCTCATTGTGGCTTCATTTGATTTTACCTATTGACCAGCGATGTTGAGCATGATTGCATGTACTTATGTGCCATCGGTGTATCTTTTTTGGTGAGGTGTCTGTTCATATCTTTAACTCCTTTTTAAGTTGGCTTGTTTATCTTATTTAGATGTAAGTGTTCTTCATGTATGCTAGACATAAAACCTTTCTGAATATATGTTTTAGAAATATTTACTGAGCCTGTGGCCTGTCTTTTCATTTTCATAATAGTGTTTTGAATGAGCAAAAGTTTTTATTGTTAGAGTTCACTTTATTTTTGTAGTTTCTGTTACAATTCATGCTTTTTGTGTTGCATTTAAGAAGTCTTCCTTGCCCTGGCTGGTGTGGCTCAGTTGGTTGGAGCATCGTCCTGTAAACCTAAAGGTTGTGGGTTCAATTCCTGGTCAGGGTGCATGCCTGGGTTGCAGACTTGGTCCCTGGATGGAACATATATGAGAGGCCCAACTGATCGATGTTTCTCTCCTTCTCTTTTTTCTCTCCCTTTGCCTTTCTCTAAGATTAAAAAAAAAAAAGTAATGTTCTTTGCACTTGCATACTTTTGCATATTTTAAAACTGTTTAAGAGAACTGAGGTTCTAGTGATTGTATATATTGTTCTAAAAACCAAATAAAACTACTTAAGAAAATGAAAGAACAAAAAGAAGTCTTCGCCAGACCCAAAGTTACTAAGATTTTCTCTCGTTTCTTAAAGAAGTTTCATGGTTTTAGTTCTTAAATTTAGGTTTATGGCTTATTTCAGTTAATTTTGTATATGGGATGGGCTAAGGGTTGAGGTTCATATTTAGGTATATGGCAATATTTCTAGCATCATTTGTTGAAAAGATTGCACATTTTCCATTGAATTGACTTGGCACCTTTGTTGAAAATCAACCAAATATATGAAGGTCTAATTTTGGAGTTCCTCCCTCCCCGACTTCTTCCTCCTTCTCCTCTTCCTCCCCCTCTCCCCTCTTCCATCTCGTTCTTTCTTCTTCTCCTTCTTCCTCCTTTTCTTTTCCCCTTGCCTCTGTTTCCCCACCTTCCCCTACTCCCGAAATCAGGTAGGATCAGTCCTCCAACTTTGTTCTTTTTTTGAAATTGTTTTGGCTATTCCAGGTCCTTTGTATGTCCATATAATTCATCTTGTTTATTTCTGTAAAATTCCTGTTGTAATTTTGATTGTGACTGCACTGAATTGGTTGATCAATTTGGGGAGAATTGATTTCTTAAAAATACTCTTCTGTTCCATGAACGTAATATATCTCTCTCCATTTATTTAGGTTTTCTTTAATTTCTCTTGGCAGTGTTTTGTTGTTACCAGTGTACAGCTCCTATAAAGCTTTTGTCCAAACAGTAGTTCCCTATTTTTAAAAGTGATTGTAAATAGTATTTTTAAATTTCTATTTCCAATAATTTAATATATAGAAACATAATTATATATACTTAATATATAGAAGCATAATTGAGTATACAATAATTGATTATTGTATACTCACCTGCTACATTGTACCTTGCTAAACTCATTTATTTTTGTAGCTTTTATGTAGTTTGCATAGGATTGTATACGTAGATGACCATATTGTTTTTGAATAAGACAATTTTATTTTATTATATTTTCTTTGTTGTTATGGCTGGTACTTCCAGTGCAGCGTTGGGATTATTTAATTGTGATTGCATTGAATCGATTGATTAATTTGGAGAGACAGATAATCTGTCTTGTTTTCAATCTTAGGGGGTAAGCGTTCGACCTTGTTAGTTATAGGTCTGCTGATCTGCTTCGTATCATAGAGCTTCCTTTCCCCCTTCCATTAGTTATTGAGTTGTAAGAGGTTTTATTTGTTTTTAAGTGTGTGGTATGGAGATATATATATACATATTTAGCAATATGTTTTGCAAATACTTTCTCCCAGTCTTTGGTGGTACATAATCTTTATTTTTTGGTCAGAGATGTCTCTACTAATTTTCAAGTTCTTGCTCATATGTATATTTTGGGGAACAAATGTTTTAAAGCTTGAATAACAGTTAAGTGCCAACACATATTATAGACCCCATTCCTTAATTTGGATAAATGGAAAGAAAAACTAAAATTGTTTATGTGTAACATATCAGTTCTTAAACATAGTTAATTATTTCCTACTTTATTAAACTGTTAAAAGTCATTTTCCATTTCAAATAGTCTTTTGATCTTTTTCTCTTTTTAGTAAGAATGAATCAGGCCCTGGCTGGTGTGGCTTAGTTGGTTGGAGTGTCCTGTGACTGAAGGGTTGCAGGTTTGATTCTCAGTTGGGGTGTGTGCTTGGGTTGCGGGTTCAGTTCTGGTTCCCCATAAGGGTATGTAAGATCCCCCTTGCGAATGGGAGGCGGTGGTTTATGCTTCTTTCTCACATCGATGTTTCTCTCCCTTTTCCCTCTGTAAAAGCAATGAAAATATGTCCTCAGGTGAGGATAAAAAAAAATGAATCAGTAAGTCTTTGTCTATTTCCACATTTATTATTACAAATTAAGATTGAAAACATCAATTATATGGGGCTGATACAATCCTAATGAAAAGATGTGGAAGATCTTCCTAAGAGCTCTGATCCTTTCTTGTGAGGTTTCGTCATTGTTCTCTCTTTAACCCTCACTAAAAACCCCAATCTTTATGGTTTACTTCTATGAGTATAGAATACATTTCTTTTTTTACCAAGTTATATTTTACCATCTTCCCTTTTCACGGTTCTCTATGCTTAACTGTTCTGCTGAGTTGTATTAGCTTTTTAATGCCTCCACATTTGTGCTGTTTTGACATGTGTGATACTAGTCACATTTAGTATTTATATTAAATTATTGTAACCTTAAATCACCTGAGTATCTCCCTGGATACTTTTTTCCCCCTGCTCGAAAGAAGTGATACCTCAATTTATTTACCAGTCTTCTCACCTAATTTGAAGATACATATTTTGATTCTGTTCTGTCTGACTTCTTCTTTCATGCTGGAATTTTGGAACATTTTACAATTTACATTTAAGAAGGCTTGTTTAAAAAAAAAAAAAAAAAGCAGTGGAAATTTCCAGCTTAAAAAAGCCCGACTACTGGTCTAATAACTGCTTTGCAGGAAGAAAGAAATATGAAAAAGAACCGCAGACGTTCTGGATGTCAGCCTGTGAAATTTTCCACTATTTCCCATAATAACATGCAGGCCCGCTTGTACTGCTGGATTCAGTGCAACCACAGTTGCACTCTATCAGTGACAGAATGGCATCTGGCTAGCTTTTAGTGAGCAGTTCATAAATTCACACATTTAAAGCATTATATGTTTGTTTTATCTCTGCCTGAAGTGTGGCCATAACACTGAACTTACAAAATTATTTAAGAGTCTTCTGATTCCAAAATTTCTGTTTCAAGTGAATTTTGGTTTTTTAATTTCAGTAGAGTTACGCATTTGAGGATATAGACATATCAGATCATTCTTTTAGTGATGGTGCTGTATACATTTTTATCTTATAGGATTTTATACTATCTTGAATGCTCAGAAAATTAAAACAAAGTTTTAAGAAGATTTGCATAAGATTTTCACTATTTGTTTGATGTGATTTAAGAAACATTTTAGCCCTGGCTGGTGTGGGTCAGTGGATTGAGTATCAGCCTGTGAACCGAAGCATTGCCGGTTCGATTCCCAGGCAGGACACCTGCCTGGGTTGTGGGCTGGGTCCCCACTTGCGGTCTGGAGAGGCAACTGATCAATGTATCTCTCATACATGATGTTTCTCCCCCTCTCTTTCTCCCTCCCTTAAAAAAAAAAAGAAACATTTTAACGTCTTTTAGGTTCCTGTTAGTTTTTCAAAGGGTTAGTAGATTATAAATACACTGTAACCACCACTTCTGCCATGTTTCATCTCTTTCACAGCAAATGCCTAACAGTGATGTTAAGGAATGAAATTGAGAAATTCATGTTTTATGAATTAACCTTTTAAACTCATGCATTTCTGCAGTGAAGAATTTGAGTGTTTATAGTGATGCAAAAGATGTGCATACATATCTTTGTATGTTTTAACACTCATAAATCACATTTTGGAAATAAAGGCATATTAATGCATAAGTATACCTTTTCCAGTACTGTTAAGTCTTAGATCTGAACGAGAATGGCATTGTGACGTAACAATGGCCTCCACCCCTTCCCTGCAATCCACTCTTTCCTTGTGCAGCCTCATCCTTCCTCTTGACCTTTCCTGTATCTATAACTCTTCTCCTGTCCTCTTCATGCACTTCCTCTTTTCAGCCCTCATTCTATCTTCAACTATTTTATCCCTTTCCTCTCAGCATAAATTTCCTCTGGGTTATAGCCGCCCCCCACCCCCCCAACTTTCTGTCCTTCAAGTCTCTGTTTCTAGCTGCTCAATCTTAACCAAGTCTCTTCTTTACCTTCAGAAGGTTTCTTTGCTCCAAGTGTTCTCTGCTCCTGGCAGATTGATTTTCTTTTAGTCTTTGATCCCTCAAACACATACATCCTTGCACCTTAAATCCTCCAATTTTCATTTTTGTCTCCATGTTTTCATTTGTTCCACAGAGATTTATTGAGTCCTAGCCATGTATCAGGGGATATAACAGTGACTAGAATGGCTATGGAATAAAAAACTGCATAAGGGGACTGGAAACTGGTGTGTGTATGCCTGTATTGTGGAGTTTACATTTTAAATGAGTAGTCATGGTAACCTCTGAGAAAATAACATTTGAGCAAAGAGTCCAGGAAGTAAGCCTAGTGAACATTGGAGAGTTGGGAACGTTCTGTGTAGAGAGAGCAGCCAGTGCAAAGGCCCTTTGGTGGGAGCATTCTTAGAGTGTGTAAAGACCGGCAAGGTGGCCGGTGTGCCGGAGTGCAGTGAAAGGGCTAAGCAGCAAAAGAAGAAACCTGCGAGTTAACAGTGGAGCCTTGTAGGGAGTTGTAATGTCTTTAGCTTTTACTTTGAGCAAGGTGGGGAGCCACTGTAGGTTTTCAACTTCCGGTTATTCCAGAAAGATCTTAGGATTATTGATTTCCTCCCCTCCAATGAAAGCATTTCATTTTATTATAAAAGTAATTAATTTAGGTTCATTTGGAAAATACAGAAAAGTACAAAGAAAATAAAGAACAAATAGATTACTAGTAACCTCATCGTCCATGATTGAAGATTTTGTGTGTATATATGTTCCCACTTGCTTTCCTTTGGGCTTTTATGCATGTGTGGGCGTGCATGTGCACACATGCACACGCACTGTAGGGTTTGGCAGGCAGCAAAGAAACTGACTTAGGCTCTAAAGAGATGCCTCCAGCTGCTTTGTGAAAAGTAGCCTGTCCAAGCAGGGAGGCCTATTAGGAGGCTATTACAGTAATCCAGGTATGAGATAATAATGTTGGCTTAGGCTGTGGTAGCAGCAGAGGTGATAAGAAGTGGTCATAATTCTGTGAATACAGGGTCCAGCACAAATAACACCCCTTTTTTATTACAAAATCTTTCATTACAAAGTCGTAAGCATGTAATTCTGTAACATAAGAATATCACACTCAAGCACACCATGTGACATTTTAGGTGAAATGTTCAAATTGCTGTCCATCTCTTGTGACATTCACATACCCTACCAACCACACTCAAGCAAACCTTACTTCTGCCGGACCCTGTATTTTGAGAGTAGAGCCAAGAGAATTTTGTGATGGATTCAGTGGGGTTGTGTTGTGTGGGGTGGACCAAGAGAGGAGGGAAACATCAAGGGTGACTCAAAAGTTTTTGGCTTGAGTAACCAGAAACCTTTGATTTCATTTTTCATTCCTGTTAAACTGTCCATCCAAGATTTAATTCTGCCTCTCTCTCTTATGATGTGTTTTCCTTGTTCTTTTGAACTTGTGATTATTTCTTTCACCAAACTTCTAGTCTGTTTTGCCTAGCTTGACACTTGGTACCCACCACAAGATGCTATATAACGAATTGTTTCACTAGTATTAGTCTTTTCAACTAGGTAGCGAGCATCCTTTTACTGATCATGCTGGATTTACTTACCTGCTCAAGAACTAATAACTTTCTGAGTACATTTTGGGCATTCAGTAAGTGTTTAATTGTATACTCCTCTGGCTTGAGAATAAGATATGAGGAAACCTTAAAGTAAATGCCTGTTCTAGCTTTACTTTGGCTTACTGGCATCTTTTGAGGATGAATTGTTTTGGATACTTTCCTCAGTTATTTTGGGTCTAAAAAGCCATGAAATACTTCTTCTTTCCATAAAATATTATGTATTATCTTGAATTCTGCAGCATTAAGAAGACTTAAAAAAAAAAAAAAAGACTATTGCTTCCCTGAAACATGGAAAGCATTCTAGGAGATAGAAAGATGAGTGAGAGGACTTCTGGCCAAGATGGAGGCGTAGGTAGATGCACTGTGCCTCCTCTCACAACCAAAGGAAGGACAACAACAATTTAAAAACAAAAACCAACCAGAACTGACAGAAAATTGAACTGTATGGAAGTCCGACAGCGAAGGAGATAAAGAGGAAACATTCATCCAGACCAGTAGGAGGGGCAGAGACAGGCGGCTGGGTGTAGAGGACTCAAGGTGAGGCAGCAGCTGGTGGACCAGGTGACAGAGCCCACATCTCCGGGTTTCAGTACCAGGAAATAAAGCCTCAAACCACTGATTGAAAACACCCATGGGGGTTGAGGCGGCAGCAGGAGAAACTCCCAACCTCACAGGAGAGTTCGTTGGAGAGACCCACAGGGGCCTAGAGTGTACACAAACCCACCCACCCAGGAATCAGCACCAGAGGGTCCCAATTTGATTGTGGGTAGCGGAGGGGGTAACTGAAATCTGTCAGAGAGTGGGGCAAGCACCATTGCTCCTTCTCGGATCCTTCCCCATGTACAGCGTCACAGCACAGCAACCAGCGTTACCCCGCCCCGGTGAACACCGAAGGCTCCACCCCTTTATGTAACAGGCATGCCAAGACAAAAAAAAATGGCCCAAATGAAAGAACAGATCAAAGCTCCAGAAAAATAAAACTAAGCCACGAAGAGATAGCCAACCTATCAGATGCACAGTTCAAAACACTGGTAATCAGGAAGCTCACAGAATTGGCTGAATTTGGTCACAAATTAGATAAAAAATGAAGGCTATGCTAAGAGAAACAAAGGAAAATGTACAGGGAACCAATAGTGATGAGAAGGAAACTGGAACTCAAATCAGTGGTGTGGACCAGAAGGAAGAACATCTAACCAGCAAAGAATGAAGAAAGAAGAATTCAGAAAAATGAGGAGAGGCTTAGGAACCTCCAGGACATCTTTAAATGTTCCAACATCCGAATTATAGGGGTGCCAGAAGGAGAAGAGGAAGAACAAAACATTGAAAACTTATTTGAACAAATAATGAAGGAGAACTTCCCTAATCTGGGAAAGGAAATAGACTTCCAGGAAGTCCAGGAAGCTCAGGAGGTCCCAAAGAAGTTGGACCCAAGGAGGAACACACCAAGGCACATCATAATTACATTAGCCAAGATTAAAGATAAGGAGAGAATCTTAGAAGCAGCAAGAGAAAAGGAGACAGTTACCTACAAAGGAGTTCCCATAAGACTGTCAGCTGATTTCTCAAAAGAGACCTTATAGGCAAGAATGGGCTGGCAAGAAGTATTCCAAGTCATGAAAGGCAAGGACATACATCAAGATTGCTCTATCCAGCAAAGCTTTCATTTAGAACGGAAGGGCAGATAAAGTGCTTCTCAGATAAGGTCAAGTTAAAGGAGTTCATCATCACCAAGCCCTTATTATATGAAATGTTAAAGGGATTTGTCTAAGAAAAAGAAGATAAAAAATATGAACAGTAAAGATGACAGCAAACTCAGTTATTAACAACCACACCTAAAACAAAAACAAAAGCAAACTAAGCAAACAACTAGACCAGGAACAGAATCACAGAAATGGAGATCACATGGAGGGTTATCAACAGGGGAGTGGGAGGGGAAGAGAGGGGGGAAGGTACAGAGAATAAGTAGCATAAATGGTAGGTAGAAAATAGACAGGGGGAGGGCAAGAATAGTGTAGGAAATGTAGAAGCCAAAGAACTTATATGTGTGACCCATGGACATGAACTACAGGGGGGGAATAATGTAGGAGGGAGGGGGGTGCAGGATGGAGTGGAGTGAAGGTGGGGAAATGGGACAACTATAATAGCATAATCAATAAAATATATTAAAAAAAATTTAAAAAAGAAAGATGAGTGAGAAAAGGTCCCTGCCCAGAAAGGAACTTCTGTTATTGTGCAGACAGTGGAACATGTCCAGGTATGTCTCCTTTATGAGCATAACATTGTATTATGATTTAGTGCAGAAAATCAATAATACCTTTAGCATTCTAAAGGTTGTAGAGGTTCTTTGCCTCTTTATACAATTGTGTTACACTTTTGTGTTTTGGGTTCTTATTTATTAAAAAAATTTTTTTAACTTCATCTGAGGACATTTTTTCATTGCTTTGAGAGAGGGAGAGGGAGAGAGAGAGAGAGAGAAACATTGATGTAAGGAGAGAAACATTGGTTGCCTCTTGTACATCCACGACCAGGAATCAAACCTGCAACCTAGGTATGTGCCGTGAATGGGAATTGAACCCGCAGCCTTTCTGTGTACGGGACAATGCTCCAACCAACTGAGCCACACCAGCCAGGCCTGGGTTCTTATTTGTTAAAATAGTTTCTCAGACCTTATTCCTAGCTGTTTCTACTTGCTGATGGGAAGTGTGCTGTCGCCCCCCCCCCCCCCCCAGCCCCTTTCCTTTATTTGCATTATATTTCCTTGTAGCCTTATTTAACATCAGTATTTTTTTAAATCTCCTGTGCAACTTACACTTTTACTATCTTGTATAGGAGCACTTGCTTTCCTATTTATTTGAGAGAGAGACAGACAGGTAGACATCACTTTGTTGTTCTACTTACTTATGTGTTCATTGGTGGTTTCTTGTATGTGCCCTGCCTGGGATCAAGCCCACAACCTTGGCGTATAGGAGCGAAGTTCTAACCAACTGAGTTACTGGCCAGGGCCTGCTTTCCTCATCTTCCATCTTTGTTTTACTTTTACCTGTTAACCTTTCTACCTTTAAAATAATTTCTGTAATACATTCTGGATTCCAGAACACACACACGATCTTCAAGGAATTTTCACATAGAAACTCTGTTCTACTATTGTAAGCAAAGAATAAGTTCTTCAAATGGTCGTCACTTACTAGATACTGTCCGAATTAGGGGATGTGCTATCTACAATTGAGTTCTCTTAAATTTCCCCTGTTTGGAAGGGATTAAATCTTCCAGACAAAGGAGGATAGGAAAGTTGGTAAAAAGCAGTCCTTTCACTTATGTGAGTTGTGGCCATCAACTTAGTTTTGTCTGTGATCATCATTTCTACTTGGTAATGGAATATTTTTCTTTAGAAAGATGGTAGAATATAATTCATATTTTAATGATAATCTAGTTCAACAAACGTTACATATAAAAACCAAGGAGATAAGCCCTGGCTGGTGTGGCTCAGTGGATTGAGTGCCGGCCTGCAAACCAAAGAGTTGTGGGTTTGATTCCCAGTCAGGGCACATGTCTGGGTTGTGGGCTAGGTCCCCAGTAGGGGGCTTGTGAAGGGCAACCACACATTGATGTTTCTTTTCCTATCTTTTCTCCTTCCCTTCCCCTCTCTCTAAAAATAAATAAAATCTTTAAAAGAAGCAAACAAAAAAACCCCAAGGAGATTAAAATGTCCTATTTAGATGACCTTTAGTTGATTTGCTACAAGTTTTTGGGTCTGGGAATACTGTAGTAATTCATGATGTGATTTTTAGGCACGTCATTAGAACCAAAGAAAATATGTAATTTATTTTGGTTGGAGAGTAATGGTGAACTTAAGCTTTAAACATTCTGTCCAAGAGAGGCTGATGTTCAAATCTTCACCTACAATAAGCCACAAATCTTTAACTGCAAGCTTTGGAAAAATGACTTGTTGACACACATTGTTAGATGATTTTTAAAAACATAATAATTTGCTTGGAAAAATGATTCGCTGACACATTTCATATGATTTTTAAAAATATAATTTGTGTTGTCTCTTAAGTTGTTTCATAAACTAAAATTATTAATCCCCTCTTTTAAATGCATCAGTGTTTTATTTTGAGAATCTAGAGATGATGATATATTCCCCCTTTTTCTTTTCTTTTTAAAAAACCTTCAGCATCTGGTTTGGCTGTTCTATTGTACTTTTCTCCAAACCTTCACTTAGAGCAAAAAAAGCTTGGATGCCCTACTTTGTTTCCAGTACTTCACTTTGTATTTGGTAAGATGTTCTCTAAAGAAAATATAGATGATGTTGCCTAGGTAATGTTGTGTTTTTAGTATCTTTTGTGGGTGGCTCAGCTTTGCAATCCTTGGGATGATTTGTTGACTCAGTTTTGATTTTTGACACTTCCTTTTTTGTGCCATGGAAAGTATATATGTCAATAGTACATAAACTCTGTTTACTGCAATATCCTTAGTACCCAGAATAGTGGCAGGTGCATGGTGAGTACTCAAGTACTTGTTGAATGATTATAGAGTAGCAGTAGTAACAATCCCTATTTATTGAGCATATACTATAGGCCGAAGTGCTAAATACTTTGAATGGATTTGGTAGTATTTCCATTTTTTTGTTGAATGTTTTCCAACCCATATGATGTATATGAATAGGTGTGAGGGAGGAAGGAGGAGATGAAGCTGGTATTTATTGAGGATGCTGTTACCAAATTTAATGAAGCCTAAGATGCTGTCAGTTATGCAATGCATTGTTCTATGTACCACTAGGAAAGAAATGTAAAACTGCCAATGAAACTATGGGATATCATCAATAATGTGATACATTGTGATTTCAAAGATATAAAAACATGAAAAAAAAATCTAAGAACTTTTAAGAAATACCAGCAGTTTTACCTAATTCTGTCATTTAATGATCATTAAGTCTTCTACAGGTATTACTACCCTTATTTTAGAGATGAAGAAAATTAAAGTTTTGGGTTAAGTTCATAGGCTCTCAAGATTGAGGATCCAAATTGAGGTCTCTTAGACTTCAGAGACCATGCTTTTTTCCCCATCTCATACTGCTTCAGGGGACAGGGAGCAAAATAGTACATTGGCCTGTCCACTCTGGCTTGAAGATTCTTAGCTGGCATGGCTTTAAACATTTTCTTAATGTAGCTGTTTTTGTCTTTTTTAAAAATCAACAAAATCTCTCTATTTATTGTGTACTAGCTACCCAGTGTTTTTGTGTGGATACAAAACAATATAAGGCCTTATCTCTCTCTGAAGGAATTTACTGTCTATTTAGGGAGATGAGAGAAATAAACATGAAAGATAACTAGAGAAGATTTAAATAACATTTCAGAGAATAATGAAAGAGGTTTAACAAGGCAACGCAGGATTAATTACGAAATAAATTGTACAAATAATTGCTTTTGGAGTTTAGAGGAAGGAGAGATTGCTTGAGGCTGAAGTAATCCAGGAAAGGATTTAAATGAATTCCGGGGAGATAGTTTCAGTTAGTGAGATTATTTACTTACTCTCAAATCATATTAGTGTTTGTTACAAATGGAACTGCAAACTCTTGCAGAACTGTAGTACATTAAGTTTTTTCTCTGTGCACGAGAGCAGGGGATCTTCCTGCCATAGAAAAAAGTAGAAACAATCATGCGGTATCAAGAAGATGGGGGGAAAGTACTCACTTTTAGAAGAAAGACCTTAGGCTGAAAATGAAGGGGGAGCCCCCTGTCCCCCTTCTTAAATGCCTTGAGTGCCACTCTTGCCACATTTACAATCGGTTGCATTTTTTGAACCATTGCCAAGGTTACTTTCTGTGGCTCTTGAAAGCTCATGATGGACTTTGGAAGGTTGGAAGCAAGCATTAACTATGCTACTAGTGTTTTTCTCTATTTTGAAATAGGACCTCTTTTAATTAGGGATGCATAACAAAAAACAATAGTCCACCATGTGTTTCAGACTACATTCCTGAGTCAGACCCTCAGACCTCAACATTGGGTGACAAGGTGGGTTACTTGTCTACAGGCAAGTTGAAAGCAAAATAGTAAAGGCTTGGAAAGCAAGAGAACTGCGTTTTGGACTTTGTTGGATAATCTTGGGCATGTTATTTAACCCGTGGAGACATCTGAGTTGGATCACATCAGAGGTTCTTTCCCTGTTTTTTTGTTTTTTTTTTTTTTAAACATTTTTCTTTCTTATTTAAAAGCAGTACCAATAGGTGTCCATGGCTAACAGTTCAAACTCTACAAAAGGCTGCGAAGTGGTTTCCCTCCCTCTTTCTTCTGTTCCCTAGTTCATTCCTCAGAGGCAATCACTGTTACCCTGTGTGTGTGTGTATTGACAAATATATTTATGTCTTTTTAAAAATAATCATTTTACTGTTGTTCAATTACAGTTGTCTGCATTCCCCGCCCCCACTCCCACCCCACCTCAGCCAAACCCACCTCCTCCCCTTGCTACTATCCTCCCCCCTGGTTTTGTCCATGTGTCCCTCATAGTAGTTCCTGAATATTTATATGTCTTTATATCTTTATATTCCATATATCTCCTTTTTATATTTACAAATTATAGTATATTAAAAACATTGCATCTGGTTACATTTAACACTGTATTTTGAAAATGGTCCTATCAATAAATACAGATCTAACTTTTTTAGCAGATTGTCATTTTATTAATATGCCTTTATAAGATTTTATTCATTTATTTTTAGAGAGAGGGAAGGGAGGGAGAAAAGAGAGGGAGAGAGACATCAGTGTGCCTGACATACCCATTGCCTCTCGCACACCCCCAGTTGGACCTGGCCTGTGACCCAGACATGTGCCTTGACTGGGAATTGAACCAGTGACCTTTCAGTTTGCAGGCCGGCACTCAGTTCACTGAGCCATAGCAGCCAGGGCCCTTTGCCTTTTATGTAATATTCTGTCTTGTCTGTTTTCGGTTTAAAAAAAAACGAGAGGTTTACACTTTTGTTTTAGCTATTGCCTTTATATTAAAACTTCAGTGTAATATCCTTAGTATCTCTTATCCTTCCTGTTTTTGATTATTGTCTGTTGGTTTCTTGCTTTGAGTGCTACTGAAATTACCTAGTAACCCCTTATATCTCTTCCCCACATCGATTTAAACTACTGTTTTACTTTCAATTAATATCCATAAGACAATCAGCATGTTTATTCTAATTTTTATCTCCTTTCCCTTCATTTTTGATAGATATGTTGTATGTACATTGTCAAGCACATAGCCATTATATATTATAACATGCCCTTAGCAGTTTTCAGTTTTTAGCTATATATTTATTTTTCACTGTTTTAATGATGTGGACTTTCTAGTTATTTTGGTTGTCTGAAATTCATTCTTTAATAGATTTCTCAGGAAGAGCTAATGGGAACAATATTCTTTAGCTCCACTGTGTTTAAAAGTTTGTCTGTAGCTTTAACATTTGAAAGCTGGTTTGGCTGATCGTAAAACTTTTTTCTACTGTGTGTGTCATTCCATTGTCTTCTGGTGTAGAGTATTGCTGTTACAATCCGGTTTTCTTAACCAGTGACTTAGACTTTCTGTCTTTGCCTGAATGTTCAGAGGAGTGTTTTTCGTAGTCCCTTTATGTACTGGTGTTGGCCATTCTGATTCATTTTTCCTCGGGCAGGTATGTAGTCAAGTCCTTTCAGTATGTGGTTCCAAGTCCTCTGCTCACCCTCCCCTGCCGACATGAGGAAGGTTTGCTTGACTGGTAGTGTTTTTTGTTTGTTTGATTTCTTTTTGATTTTGTTGTTCCATTGGTTCGGTTTTCTTCTTTGGAACATTTGTATTCTATACATATGTTGGATCTTTGCATATTGTGTTTAGTAGAGAGAGAAAACTCTTTACTGTGTTCAGACCTGTATACCCACCTGTCTTCTCAGCCTATTCATTTGGATTTCCAGCAGGCCTCTCGAGGGCAACGTGTCCGAAACTGACACGTGGATTTTCCAGAACTGAACTCCCTGCTAAATCTTCTTCAAGAAGCCTTCCTTGTCTCATTTGCTGGTACCTTTCATTCTTTTTCTCTATTCCTCACTCGTGATCCTGTGCTGTTCGTCATCTCATGTGGCCGAGCTCCTGCCTTTGGGTGTGCCCTCTCTGCGGGGTGTTTTTCATCGTATGTCTGTCTGACTGACTTCCTCACCACTCTTAACTCATCAAATCTCACCCTCTTAGTAAGGCCCATTTTGATCACTTTATTTAGTACTGGAACCTCTCTCCTCATGAAACTAACCCTCTAATATACCATATAACTTACTGTATTTAATTATGTTTTTTGCTGATAAAATATAAGCTCCATAAGGACAGGAGTCTTGGTCCCTGTTGCTCACTGATACATCTCAAATGCTTAGGTAAAAGCCTGACATATTAGGTAAATAAATATCAATTGTTCATGTGAATAAATATGTCCTTCTCAAACTATTCTGCTACCTCTGCCTGTGGAATTAAGATGTTTTTTTCTGGGGCATAGCTATCTTTTATCTTCAAACTCCATGGGACTGCATTAAGGAAGTTTCTGGTCTCTGTTTTATTTTAGTTTCTGGTTTATTTAGGCTGGAACTGTTTCTAGAAATGCAGCCAAGATGGAAATTGACTCTGAAAATAGGGTATTATTAATATGAAGAAACTGTGAGTAGCAGTTAACCATTTATCACATATACAAGGGAAGTCCTTTTTTATTTTCTTATTCTGCCAGCCTAATAATAAAAGGTTTCTTTCTTTTACTGAATTTTCAATGGCAGTTTGAGGAGAGGGGATGGTAAGTATAGGCATTACTTTGTAATTGAAAGCTGCATAAATAAAAGCATATATGCATATCGTTGTCTCACTGTCCCTGTAATTTTGTTTCAGGAAATTGGGAGAGTTGCAATAGTCCAGAACAGATTGTGTCCTGACAGTTCATGAGTCGTCCCTCCAGGAAAGGCTACTGTATTCTGTACTGCTGTCAGGTACAAGGTGCGGGATTTAACAGTAGGCCTTTCAATTGGAGAACATAATAAAATTAATTGATGTTATAATAGGTCCCAAAAAATACCATGTAGTGAGATTTAAAAAAATTGTTAGTGAGTTGTTATTGAGAACATTTGTTAAATAAGTATTACTTTTCTCTGTTTGAGTTGGATGTGATGCATAAAAAACTTTTCTTCTTACAAAATTAATACATGTTCTGTATAGGTGATAGAAAATTATGATGTTAAAAAAACCCACCCAGGAAGGATCATTTTGGTGTGTTCCTTTTCAGTCTTCATCTGTGTATAAACATACTGTATGATACACACATTACATAAGAAATGTGATAATGATACCACATTTCCAGTATGTTATGAACATTTTTAGAGGCTGTATAGTATTTTATTGTATGAAGAAACCAATTTATTTAATTTTTCAGATGCGCATTGAGGTTTATTTTCCCGGTGCTGGAACCCTGGCTGGGTTGCTTGGTCTTTATCATTCCCCAGTTGTTTCTCCAGTTTTTACCCACATGTGAACGTGGGACTGCCCACGCAGCCTTACCACGTGTCCTCTCCCCTCCAGGCTGCCTGTCTGCACCCCTCCCACTAGGCTGGGAGAATGTTTCTTCTTTAACTCCTTGATTGTTGGACCTCCACGCAGTTCAGTTTTCTGGCAGTTGTGAATGTTTTTTGATTTTAAATTGGTTGTTATCCTTCTTTTGGTTGTATGAGAAGATGAAGTGTATCTACCTACACCTCCATTTGGCCAGAAGTCTGAGTTAAAATTCTTTAGAAGTTTAATTTAGCATTTACAGTTATGAGTTCTTACTGTACGTACTGTAGTTTCATTTTTGATCTGTAAAACATGGGAATGAAGGTATGCTTTAGGTGAATAATCAACACGTTCTCAACCAGCTACAGGGCTTTTTTAAAAAAGTACTTGAGACAGTGCTGGAATAACGAATGAAAGTAAGAAATACTTGTATAATAGAATAATGCATTGTTATTTTAGTCAAGAATTTGTACTGTGTCCCTGTCTCTTATATATTTTAAAACTCTCATTTGGTACCATAAAGAGATGATTATTTTTGTTTTAAAATTTTAATAATAGTATAGAAGTTTATTTTTGGAAAGAGGTTCAAAAGTTTCCATCCAATCTCATTTACATGTTTATTTTATACATGCTATTTATTAAGCACAGTTAAGGAAAAGTGATTTGTTCTTTTCTGATTTTATAAAAAGTAGTAAAATGATGGATGCACATTTAAAAAAGAGGCTCAAGCAATGTAGAAAAGTGTATCTAGAGATAGCTGGCGCCAAGAGTTTTGTGCGCGTATTTCTACGTTTCTCTGGATGGTAACATACGTTAGACAAGAGGGGTTTTTTACTTGCTGTCCTGTAGTCTTTTAGTGCTCAGTCTTATGTGAGGGATATCTTTCTAGGTTAATACCATAAGTTGAAATCGATAATATTTTTATGGTTTCTACTGTGCATGTGACATCTGTTTTCTTCTGTGTGTGCGTCATCTTTTAAATAATTTGTGCTCTATCGATAAAATGTTAGGTTGTTTCCAATTAGAAGCCTTATGCTTTAAATGCCTCACTAACTTTAAAAAAAAAAAGTCCTCCCCGGAGATATGTTTGTTGATTTTAGAGAGAGGAAGAGGGAAGGAGAGAGAGGGAGAAACACTGATAGGAGAGAAGCATCAATTGGGTTGTCTCTCGTGGGATCAAACCAGCAGTGCTTTGGTGTATGGGACAACGCTCCTACCTGCTGAACCACCCAGCCGGGGCCAATCTTACTTTTATTTATTTATACTTTCTCTTTCCCATATTATATCTTGAAGCAAGTCCCAGATAATATCCTATTATAATTGTAAAAGTTTTAGTAAGTACAGTAGTGTCCCTTGTTTGCAGTTTTTCTTTGTGTGGTTAGTTACCTGTGGTCATGTACGGTTTGAAAATATTAAATGGAAAATTCCAGAAATAAACAATTCATAAGTTTCAGATTTCCTGCCACCTGAGTAATGTGATGAAATTTTGCATAGTCCTTCTGTGTCCTACCTGGGACATGAATCATCTCGTTGTCCAGTATGTCCATACTGCATATGCTGTCTGGCTGTTGGTCACTGAGTAGCCCTCTTGGTTGTGAGAGAGAGACAGACACAGAGAGAGAGACCACATTCACGTACTTTTTAATACAGTATAGTGTTGTAATTGCTCTGTTTTATTATTAGTTATTATTGTTAATCTTTCACTGTGCCTTACAGATTTATAAACTTTATCATAAGTATGTATGTATAGGAAGAAACATAGCGTTTGCTACTGTCTGTGATTTCAGGCATCTGTGTTGTGGGGGTGTGTCTTGGAACTTATCACCCTCAGATAAGGGAGGAATACTGTATCTTTAACAGTAAGGATTATTAAAAACATATTACCTCACCTTAAGAAATTCCTTAATATAAAGTATCCAGGCATGTTCAATTTTTCAGTTGCTTGAAACATAACTGTGTTTATAGTCAGTTTGAATTAGATGCCCATATTGTAATTTGTTGTCTTTTATACATGTATTTTTATTTAGGTTCCTACTGCTTCACTTTTTCCCCTTGCATTTTATTTATTGGGGAAAATGGGGTCATGTCCTGCAGAATTTTCCAGACTGGATTTTGCATCTGAATAGTGTCATTTAGCACATTCTTCTGCCCTCTGTATTTTCTGTAAATTGGTCATTGGATATATAGTCTTTAACACATATCATTTAAAGAGAATCAGTTTCTAGATTCATAAACTTTCATTCTTTTAAATTCTTAAGTTGGTCTGCCTGAGAAAGCTTCGCAGAGTCTTCCTCTCCAGATGTCTTCTTTCATGGTGGTTCTTCTAACTGCCAAGAGAGAGGAGCAACTCTTTTTTTACTGTGTTGCATTTACACTGGGTGTTTAAAAAAAAAAGATCAGGTTTGAGACACACGGGCAATTACTATTATTGGTGTCACGGTTTAAAAAGTGAATGACTCTTATGGCTGGGTAACAAATGGTCCGGTGCTTCTGAGTCTGTTTTCATCAAAATCAAAATTGAAGGAAGAGTTAATCAAATTGCTCTCTGAGAGATAATGAAAAGTAATTTTTGATGATAGTTCACTGAGATTTTTGTCATGTAATATAACTGAGATTGCATTGAAAGAATTGAGTGACATTTCTTTCACGTAACTCCTTTTACTTACCTACTTATGTCAGCAAGTTTTACTTATAATTTTACAAACAAAATATGAATTGATGGACTGTTGCATTTTAGCAGTATTATTTATTGTGGGTACCTGGGTGCAAGGGTTCGTGTATCTTGAACAGATTCACTTAGATGAAAAATGTACTTTTTACACAAATTTTATCAAAATGTGTTATTCACTTACATTTTGAACAATTACATCCTAATATCAATTAATTCAGAATAAAATGTATTTTCAACACTTAAGAGCCTATGATCAGATGGTATTTAATTATTATTTCAATTTATATACCCCTTTGTTGCAGAGATAGGATGATCAATAAAATACTTTCAAGCATAAAATGATATTCATTATCAAATACTTTGGGAGAATAGAAATTTGTCTTCTGGGAAAAAGGAACAGTTCCAGAATTTCTGGTGGTTAGGATGATGATAATTCATGTTTCTTTGAATACTTAAGAATATAACTTTATTAAAAATTCTAATACTTGATAATACCTTGGAAATTACTGCTTTGTAACTAGTTAAGTTTTAATTTAAATGCCAGTTTACAAATATTCCAGGGTACATATTTTTTTAAAGATTTTTTTGGCAGGTATGTGAGCAAAAGTTTGAAGTCCTTTGGTACCCACTGAGTTCAGGCTCTGTACTCAGTTGCTGATAAAGGACTACAGTGTTACATTTGTGGCTTTTAAGGAGTAGGTTTTCGAGAAAAAACTACAAAAAATACTACGTCTGTGTCTGAAACAAAGACACGCAACTTTATAAAAACAAGAAATGTAAAGAAGCTTGTTTACCTCCCCTGCCCATTCTTGGGATACAAGCAACTGATCTTTTGTGTATATAAGCAAAATTATAAATCCATATTTTGTATTTTCAATTTTAAGTAAACCTTCCCTCCCTTGTGTTTTCTTTATTAAAGTGCAGGCTGGAAAACAAATGTTCTCGTTGAAATGAAAAAAAACTTACCAGTGATTAAAAGAAAATTTTAATAGTGTGATTCTGTCGAAAAATTTCAAACATGCATTTTTATTTTAATTTGCTAAAAAAGAAAAGGAAAAAAAGAATTTTGTAGGCTTAATATTTCATCATTAAGATAATGTGTGTATCCCTTCCATGAAGAATAAATAAGACTAAAATAGAAAGGATAAAGTAAACAATTCTTAAAACTAAATTTTTATTTATTTTTTTGGCTTTAAGAAAGCACTGTTTCCCTTGGTTTTTAAATTCTCATGTGCCAGGTTGGTTCTTTTGCTGAGGATGAGGCACTTTTGTGGTAGTGTTGCCATGGTGACTGCCTTCCAAGTGCTGCCTCAAGGTCACTCATCACTCATAGCCCTGAATACTTGGATTTTGTTAAAGAAAAATATCAACACTGAGTGGATAAAATGAAGTTAATTATCACATTGCATTACTCAATCAAATCTAGCACAATTATATTTAAAAACAGTATAAGTGTTGACAGTATTGATAAACTATATTTTCTTTGAATATTGAATTTTAATTTGTCAGATTAGAAGGCTAATAGCATACCTATAAATTATCCTTAGCCACATATTGTAATAATTTGACTTTATTCTATTTGTGACCTTTTAAAAAATATAGCAGATTTATCGCCTTTGTATTTGTGTCTAAACATACTTGCCTCAGTATTTGTTTTTTTGATGAGACAAGGGCACAAATTCCTTAACATTCTCTTTCTTTTCAGTAAATTTAGCTTGAAGCTGCCAGTTTTATCAGTCTTCATTCATATTAGAATGATCATTTTCCCTCCAAACTAGATTTCAGAGATCTATTGTCTACCTGGCTTCTATTTCATGCACTCTTTGTTTCACACTGTTGTTAGTTTTCCTTATTGTTACTTTCTGGATTGTTATCTTTTAGTTAAATTTAAGGTGGTATACCACCAGAGGTTTTTTATGTATTATCATCAAACTGGTTTTCATTGAAGGAAAATACGAGAAGTGCCTCCTTGCAATGTTCTTTATTTTCCTCTGAATCTTGTCCTGAGGACAGAGGAGTCAGAGCTGTGTGCTTCCGTTAAGCTAGAAGGTGACTTTGAAATCAGAGATGAGAAACATTACTTTAAGAAGGAAAGTGCCACCAAAACAAACACAAAATTGCTATTCAAACATACATAGCTAGAAAATTTGGTCTGTCAGCTAATTAGAGTCTAACTAGTTGCTGGACCTCCAGGGGAATTGGATAAATTGGTTCTCATAAAGCATTTTCGTCTCTGCTTCTGTAGAGCAGCCACCTTTGCAATGTCTGATCAAGATATTGTTTTACATGCTTGAAATTTTAATGAATGCAGAGCTCTATACATAGTATTGGAAATCTGCCAGGTGGTATATGCCATCTAATGTTTGTTTCACTTATGCATATTTATGAAACCAAGTATGTTATCTGATGCTATTTTTGCTAATTTACTCGGAAAAAGGAATTGATTTAAAATTGTAAGCTATGATGTAAGGCGGTACAATCTAGAGACAAGAGTGTTAAGACAAGGCGGTCGGGGCCACGCACTGATCTTTCTCGGTCTTACTGTGTGAGCTTGGTCAAGTCATTTTTGTGCTTCATTTTCCTCATCTATGTAAAACAGGGTGGTTCCATTTCCATTGTGACCTTTCATGACTCCAGTCTATTGTTTTGTGTATTAAATTTGAATTATCTTCCAAAATGGAGAATTGCAGTTCCTACTTACTAAAATACTGAATCTTTCCAAGTAATCTGTTGGATTTTGGATGGAGATATATTTTGTTTCCTGAGGTAAGCTTAAAGCAATTGTGTTGTAGATGCATTTTTAGCTTATTTTGAAAGGAGGGGAGAAAGTTTTGAGTAGTACTGGTTATGTGGCAGATAATTAGCAGTTTTTAAAGTGTTTGCAACTGTACACAGGTAGAATTGACTGTAGAAATAGGATCTGAAAAATATCAAATGGAAATTGATTTTGAAAATCTTGAACATGGGCTTAATATAACTTTTAGACTTTTTCAGTGAAGAGGAAGGGTTCAAATGCAATATACTTTTCTTTGAAGTTTTCCTCCACATATCTCATTTGATAGCACAGGGAGGCCTTAGTCTCAAAAGATGGTACACATCCATGTTTCTTTTGTAGTAGAAAAAAGTTATTATTACGAGTTTTTTTAATCCTGTTTTTTTAAAAAAAGATTTTATTTATTTATTTTTAGAGAGAGGGGAAGGGAAGGAGAAAGACAGGGAGAGAAATAGCAATGTGTGGTTGCCTCTCACACACCCCATACTGGGGACCTGGTCCACAAGCCCAGGCGTGTGCCCAGACTGGGAATCGAACCAGCGACCCTTTGGTTCACAGTTTGGTGCTCGGTTCACTGTGCCACACCAGTCAGGGCTATAAAAACAGTTTTTACTTTACTGTATCATGTAGTACTTATTCTGCCATTGTCATCTTTTTGTCAGTGCACAGAGATCTACTTCATTTAAAAAATGACAAATAATGGATCTAGTGGAGTCTAATATTAAACCAGACCTGGTTTATATTGGTTGGTATATTGATTGACTAGTAAAACAGTGTCACAAAGAACATCCTTCTACTTCCATTTTTACCTATGTGGGCAAATATTTCCATAAAACACATTCATTAGGTTGAATTTCTGGGTCAAGGGATATCATTAATGTTTGGATAGATATTTCAAAATTGCCTTCCAGAAAGGTTTAAAAGTTTACAGTTCTGTTAACAGTGACACCTACTTTTCCTGCACATTTTCATTGGATGATGGTCTTATCATAGCTACTATTCATTTAGTTACCCACTTGTGTTAGGAATTGTGTCAGGTGCTTTAATTGGTCATTTGGGAAGATGATGTTTTTGTCCCCATTTACAGTTGAAGAATTTGAGAGTCAGAGGGGTGAAATAACTTCCTTAAGGCCACATAACTATTAAATGGCAACACTGGGGGTTAATTCCCTATCTCTGTGACTCCAAAGTATATTTCTTTTACCCCAAAACAGTGTTTCTGATTTTGCTTAGGCTGAGAAAACTCTTTCACGGGTGCACATAAAGTTCACAATGTGTATTTTTCCTCAAAACCAGTGATATAGTCACATAATACATTACATGTTAATAGTGCTTTTAGATCATCCATAGCTTAAATGTCATAGCTAGTGCACTTTATTTAAAAAAAAGCATGTGTGATATATAATTTCTGATTCTGACTTTAGGTGTTTGATTTTTATTTTTATTTTTTTTGACTTTCGAAATGTGTCTAATTCTAAGTGGTATTGAGATTAGCTTGAGGAACCAATGACTACAACTATAAATATATTGCCAGTTTATAAACCCAGTCTAGTTTGAGGAAGACTAGACTATTAGTTTGCTAGGGTTGCTATTACGAAGTACCACAGACCAGGTGGCTTAAACAACAGATTTATTTTTTCACTGTTCAGGAAGCCAGAAGTGCAGGGTGAAGCATTGATTTCTGCTTAGGCCTGTCTCCTTGGCTTGTTGATGGCCATCTTCTGTCTGCGTCGCAAGGGGTCTTTCCTCTGTGTGTGTCTATATGCTAATCTTTTTTTTATAAAGATACTAGTCATACTAATTTAGGGCCCACCCTAATTATCTTATTTTAACTTAATTACCCCTTTAAAGACCCTGTCTCCAAATACATTCACATTCTGAGGTGCTGGGGGTTAGGACTTCAACATGTGAACTTTTTTGGGGGTGGGGCGGGAGGATGGGCATGATTCAGTTCATAACATAGGCCATATTATTTCTGTCTTCCATATTTTAAGGATTTTGTAATCTTTATGTTTATAATGTTTAAGGATATGATTTTTAAGTGTTCCTTATACATTTGAAATGACTGCTTTAGTATTATGAAAATGCTAAATCCTTTAAATTTTCTGCTCTACTAAATGTAAACATAGTTTATTTAGCTAATAATTAAAAATTAATAACAAATTTTTATAAGAAAATTATTATTTTGGGGAGTGGCAATTTAGAAGAAATAAAGTGTATTTATTGTTAGAAAAGAAGCTAAGGTCAGTGATGGGAAACACCTTAACTCTCAGAATGTAACTTGCTACCCGGACCTTTGCTCGTCTGAGATTCTTTAGTACTAATACCCGAAGTTACCATTTATTGATCACTTGATACATGTATCAGAATCTGAGTATTTTAAGTTCTTTATGTAATTCCCATATAATTCTCACAACCACATACGGTATTTTTTATGTTCATTTTAGGATGGGGCCTTCAGTTGGGTGGACTAGTCTGTCTGTATCCAAAGTTGTAATATTTACTGTACTGCCTTCTCATTTTGTACTTACTTGAAATTCGTCATTTTATAACAGATTTCTTTACCATATTATACATGATTTCATCTTTTCTGGTCAGGAGCCAGAGGTTTTCTCCTCTGTGTTGGGCAGAGTTCCAAAAATCATTCCTGGAACAGAAAATTGAAGGCATTTGGTGTTTTATAGCACGGCATTAAGTCTTAAGAGTGTGTGTATGTTTTAAATTCCCGAAAATTGTAGTAGCTGTGTTCACTTCCTTTTTTCTTTTCTTTTTAAAAGATTTTATTTATTTTAGAGAGAGGAAGAGAGGAAGAAAGGGAGAGAAACATCTATGTGCCAGAGATACATCAATCGGTTGCCTCTTACACGTCCCCAACCCAGCCATGTGCCCTGATTGGGAGTCAAACCCCTGGCAACCTTTCAATTTGCAGGCTGGTGCTCAGTCCGCTGAGCCACACCAGCCAGGACTGTGTTGGCATCTTTTAATTATTGGGTCGGTCAAAAAGTGCATTGTTTCTTCTGTAAAATTACATTTTTCATTTTCACCAATAACTTTATTGATTTGGATATTCTGAGTATGTGGGCTGTCTCCCTCTATTGGCTTCTAGTGGGTAGAGGCCAGGGGTGCTGCTAAACATCTTCCAATGCATAAGACAGCCCCATAGCAAAGAATAATTTGGCCAAAATGTCAGTAGTACCAAGAAACATCCCAAACCACTTTTGACACGTTTGATCAGTCACAACACCTTCTCCATACACTGCACAAATCTTTTTTTGCATTTCAGTTGCATTTTTACCTTTCTTGAAATAATAAAGCATAGTATGCCGGAAATGTTGCATATCTTATTCTACCTTCAATATGAAAATGGCCGCACAGAAATTCACCAGTTTTGGTAAGTGTTTAAAAAAATGCACACTGATTTTTTTTAATGCATGCTGATGTGACAGCTGTCACAGTTTAATCTAACAAAAATTGTTTCGAATGAAGTTAAAAACAAGCGTACTACTAGAGCCATTGTATAGGAAAAAAACAATGAACTTTTTGGCCAACCCTATATATTTTAACCTCTTGAGTTGAGCAGATTTTATATTAATGCCACAAATAATTTGATCTTACACTTACTCTTATTTTTATAGTGTTCCACTTTATTTTCTTTTGCGCTTGTAACCAAAAAGATTATCTATGTCTAATAATAGAATATCATCTTCAGAGAATTTTTAAAATATGGGATTTTATGTAAAACCTTGTTATATACAGGCATACCCCAGAGATATTCCAAATTTGGTTCCAGACCACCATAATAAAGCAAATTGTAATCTTTTTGCTGGTAGAGAGTCCCGCCTTCAATTTGTAAAAAATTCAGCATTGGTGAAATGCAATAAAGCAAAGTGCAAGCAAACAGGGCCTGTATTGGTAAGCAACTTTCAGATGTTTTCACCTCTTTTTGGGGAATGATTCTCTCCTTTAAGATCTCTGAGCGTCTTATGCATATTCACCTGTATGAATCTTTCCGCTCCTTACTTAATCTGTGAAAATTTTGTGTGACTGCTATGAGCTAACTGTTAGTGCGGTTAAAACGATACAGAGCCTTGTACTCTCCCTTCAAGAGGGGGAAGAAGGAGAAGCACTTACCAGGCGATAAGCACAATAGGGATGTTCAAATGTGTTAGTTGTCCACCTTCTTGGAGGAATGTATAACCTAAATTGGGATGGGGAGGGTGGACTGTAAGGACAAAGTTGAAGCATCTGGGAAATCTTTCAGGAGAAGGAGTGTTATAAGGTATAAATTGGAGGTGAATGGTGGGTCGATAGAATAGCATTCTGACCAAGAGTAGCTTGTGTGAAAGACTTGAGCAATTGAGGTGTTCTCTGGGAAATGTAAATTATTTAATGTGGACCCTTAGGTACAAGGATAGGTCTTTAGAAATGAGCCAAGAAGGGAATTTGAACTTTATAGGCAAGAAAGAGTGTAAGTAGGGATATGGGAAGATTGCCCTGATTCATTTGAGGATTAAGTGGAGAATAAAGGTAGACTTTTGGAGTAATCCAGGGGAAACATACTACCTGAACTGCTGCTAAAGGATAGTAGTAACAAAGTTAGAAAGAAATGGATAGATTTGAGAGATACTAAAAACTAATGATGCCATGGTACAGGACATAAACTCTTAAGAGCATCTTTTGTCTCCAGGTTTTGAGTTTACTTATCATACAGATTATACTAGGCATTTAGTAACCATTTTTTGAATGAATAAATGGACAGGATAGGTAATTTTGCTGATGATCAGAGTCTGTAAGTCTAACCTTCTCTCAGTTCTGCATTTTTTTAGACACCTGGGTGTTGCCATTATGGGAATGTAGTGGTGGAATTTTCACATAAGTCTATATAAAAAGCAGTTGAAAGACAAATTGTCAAATTACTTCCCCCTAAGGTCACATAAGCGGCAGACTTCCTGATAGAACTCAGGTCCGAGTCTCAGTTCAGGTGTTCTTCGTGGTGTTTCATGGGATACTTTTTCTTGTGGCCACATAATGCTTAATTGAATCATATTAAAATTTCGTTCAACTCCTTTTGAAGGCTTTATTGGTATATTTTGTTCTAAAGGTAATTAGCCATACTTTGATGTCATAGGAAATATTTGAATATTTATTTTGTTAAAGAGTAATTGTTTTTAAGAGAGTAATTTGTGAACTTAAGTCTGTGAGGTACTCTGACAGAGCAAGAAGACATGCAGGCCAGAATTTTGTTTGCTTTTATTTTACAGTCAGTATTTCCTTTTAGCTTGTTGTTTTGGCATGGAAGTTGCATTGGTACAGGAGGACCAGGCAACTAGCTAGCTGGCTCTAGTTTAGTTTGCCCTGTTGTCAAGTGAGGGACAGGTTGGGTACCTGGATAAAACCAGGGGAGAGAATGATTTAGTTGGAGATGTAATGAATGATCGTACCTCCCAAGCCCTGGTCCATGACAAGAACCTAGCTAACAACTACTTACCCTGTGCTTTGTTCTGATTTACTTTTGGATTAATTCATGTGATAGGAAAAAAAATATAGAGAGGCTAAGAGAAATTGAGGAACATTTTATACCTCTGCCAGTGCCTCACAGTGTTTCCTGGGGAGAAGGAGTATGAATAACTAATTTAATTTTATCCTTTGTCCATTTTTAGATTTTGTCCCAACTCAAAGGCAGGTAAAAGGTCTTGCTGAATTCTTTTGAATGCCTTCCTTTGTTATACCAGCCACTAGATTCTCTAAATTTAGGGACTTCTCACAGTACTTTCTGTTTGGTTGCCTTCCTTTTCCTAAAAGGATTTTTTTTTTCTTTCAGCATGCATTTATTTATTTTTATTTATTTTTAAAATATAATTTGTTGATTATGCTGTTATAGTTGTTCCAATTTTTCCCCCTTTGGCTCCTTCTTCCCAGTACCCCCATTCCCTCCAGCAATCTTTCCCCCCACTTAGGTCCTGTCCATGGGTCATGCATATAAGTTCTTTGGCTACCCCATTACTTATACTGTTCTTAAAATCTCCCTGTCTATTTTGTATTTACCAATTTGAGCTTCTTAATCTCTGCACCTTTCTCCCCATTTTTTCCCTTCTCCCTCCCAGCTGATAACACTCCAAATGATCTCCATATCTATGATTCTGTTCCTGTTCTGGTTGTTTGCTTAGTTTGTTATTTGGATTCAGTTATTGATAGTTGTGAATTCATTGCCATTTTAATGTTCATCGTTTTGGTCTTCGTTTTCTTACATAAGTCCCTTTAGCATTTCATATAATAATGGCTTGGTGATGATGAACTCCTTTACTTTACCTTGTCTGGGAAGCACTTTATCTGCCCTTCCATTCTAAATGATAGCTTTTCGGGGTAGAATAATCTAGGTTGGTAGGTCCTTGCTTTTCATCACTTTGAATACTTCTCGCCAGTCCCTTCTTGGCTGCAAAGTTTCTTTTGAGAAATCAGCTGATGGTCTTATGGGAACTCCTTTGTAGGTAACTGTCTCCTTTTCTCTTGCTGCTTTTAAGGTTCTCTTTATCTTTACCTTTGTCATTTTAATCATGGTGTGCCTTAGTGTGGCCCTCTTTGGGTCCATCTTGTTTGGGACTCTGTGCTTTCTGGACTTGTATGTCTATTTCCTTCACCAAATTAGGGAAGTTTTCTTTCATTATTTTTTCAAATAAATTTTCAATTTCTTGCTCTTCCTCTTCTGGCACCCCTGTGATTTGGATGTTGGTACATTTAAAGATGTCCCAGAGGTTCCTAAGCCTGTCCTTGTCTTTTTGAATTCTTTTTCTTCCTGCCGTTCTGATTGAATGCTTTTTCTTTCCTTATTTTTCAAATTGTTGATTTGATTCTTGGCTTTATCCCCTTTACTGTTGGTTCCTTGTAGATTTTTCCCTTACTTTACTTAATGCAATCTTCATTTCTGCCTGGGTCTTTTTTATGCTGTTGAAGTACCCAGTGAGTTTCTGGAGCATCCTGATAACCAGTGTTTTGAACTGTGCATCTGATTGGTTGCTCATCTCCATTTTATTTAGTTCTTCTGGGGTTTTGTTCTGTTCTTTTATTTGGACCATATTTCTTTGTCTCCTCAATGTGGCAGCCTCCCTGTGTTTGTTTCTGTATGTTGGGTAGAGCTGCATTGACTCTCTGTCTTAGAAGTGGGGCCTATTGTAGAAAAGTGCACCTGTTAAGTCGTATGGGGCAGAGTCTTAGGTATTGGCCAGGGCGGTGCAACTGCTCTGTTGCTCTGTACGGGGGAGGGTTTGGAGAGTGGACAGTGCCTCTGCCTGGCCTCTGGCATTTTGCCCAGGAGGAAGCCGTCTCCCAGCACTTGCCCTGATACTGGTCACTTCCCTTTCTCCCCATATGCCACTGGTGCCCTTCCAGCTGTTGCCCTGGTGCTGAATCCCTGAGGGGGGTGGGTCCACATGAGTCCTGAGTTGACTTACATTGTAGTCCCTTTTGAGAATCCCACAGTTTCTTCTGCTGCTCCACCCCCCATTGGTTTTTACAGACAGAAGTTATGGGGACTTATCTTCCTGACCCTGGAATCCTGGGCTGGGTGGTTTGCTCTGGGGCTAGGATCCCTCGCTCCTGAGGTACCCCTCCCATTTTTTATCCACCACATGTGAATGTGGGACCACCTGTTCCCATCTCCGCCCCTCCTACCTGTTTGGATTAATGTGACTTCTTTAAGTCCTTGCTTGTCAGACTTCCACACAGCTCAATTTTCTGAGTTCTGGGTGATACTTGTTTTGTAGTCTACTTGTATTTTTTTGCTATAGTTGTGCATAGAGGCCGGGAATGTTTACCTATGTCTCCATCTTGACTGGAAACCTCTCATTCAGCATCCTGAAATGATTTTTTAAAAAGCCCTTTAATCCTGGCTGGTGTGGCTCAGTGGATTTAGCACTGGCCTGTGAACTGTAAGGTTGCTGGTTCAATTCTCAGGGCACATGCCTGGGTTCCAGGCCAGGTCCCCCCACATGGGGACATGTGAAGGTGATGAATCAATGTTTCTCTTGCACATTGATGTTTCTCTCCCTCTTCTCTTCTCTTCCCTCTCTCTAAAAATAATTTTTAAAAACCCCTAAAACAAACCCCCCAGCCCTTTACATATACAGAAAACTATGTGCCCATTAAATAATAGCTCTTTCCTGCCATTCATTGGAGTATAAAATGCTTAAAAGACATTAAGCAGTAGCAATTTGTTTGAACTTGAGTATCCAGTATTCAGTTTTTTTTCTGTTGAATTTATTGAACCCTCAAACTTCAATAAAAGGATGGGAGCATAAGGGAGGAACAAATTATATACTTAATTTATGTACAAAAGAGAAATACAATGGCTTTGAACATGCTGACAATTTAAAAAGAAAGACCTCAAGTTTTGCATTTTTTTAATACAACCATTAAAAACATGGAGGTGCTTTGCTCATTCTATATCTCTGTGGAATATCATGTTTTAAGAATAACTCCAATCTGGTAGGTAGGAAAAAAATGAGGCACACAAATCAGTCTGATTTATCCAAGGTTACATATAGAAAATTATAAGGAGCATGTAGATTTTACGATTCTACCTAATATTTTATCCAGTTAGTTGAACTATAAACAGAACCTTAAAGAGAATAGGCCAAGTACGTAATAGGGTTTTCTAGCTGTCCCTAGTAACTGCTCAGTTAAATCTTGCTAATAGTCATTATTTAGGGAAGGGTTTGTTTTGGTCACTGTTACAGTGTATTTTGATGATGTTCGGTGTTTGAGCGCAGAGATGTAGTTAATGATGGTGAGAGGAAAATTGAATTTCAGTGCACAGCTTTTACAAACATTTTGCAGTGTAGGCTTTTGTGTTTTGAATTCTACTTTCATGACTTTTACCCCACTCTTGGTTTTAGCTGAGAGAAATTCGAATCTCTGATTCAGTTTTCTTCAAGGGCCTGTATCTTCCTTTGTAGGCGTTTTGCATAGCAAGTACAGGTCGTACGTATAGTGTTGAATACTAAGTTTACTTCCGTGTTGGCATTAGACGATTTGTATAGTATTAAGTAAAATGTTCTAATGCACTGTAGCAGTGAAGATAGCTGATATAATTTTGACATGAGTATTATACTGACTAAAATTTGTCTTTAAATATTGAGGGGAAATATTTTAATCTTTATATGACAGGAATTCTGGGATCTTCCTGTTCTCCCCTTCCTACATAGCTGCCGGTGGAGATGGAAGCCTACCTCAGTGTTAATAAGTGCCAGCACCCATTCCCTCCCCCCAGCCTCGTGCGGAGTCTAGTTTGCCTGCAGCTGCAGTGGTAGGCATCTTTCAGGAAGTGACCTTGGCTTGTATTAATCAAATTCAGAACACACAAAAAAGCTGCTTGCTAACATGCTGACTTGATGTAAAATTTTATTGCATCCATTTTCTTTCAAAATGAAGCCATCTTGTAAAAAAGAAGATACACAGAAGACGCCTCTAATTTAATGTGTTTTATTAGAAACGCTTCTGCAGGCCATTAAAAAAAACTCCTGCATTTTAAAAGGATAGACTTTTTATTGACAAATAATGCATAAACTTAAATCATGAAGGTTTGGGAGTTTGTTTTTCTTTCCTTTAACCAGAAATTTAATGTTGAATTAAAAAAATCCTATATCAGCATCAAGTTTTAAATTTGCTATCTTAACAACTGATGTTAAATTGCTATGGATACTTTATACACTATGAATTTTGGAGGGACCCTGTAGCAATGTGTATTAAGTAAGGCACATTGGTATATAGTTTACCTTTGGGTGTTCAGAAATAACTGTGGCGTCTTACTTTGCTGGTTTGGATAACAAAATGAATTTCCTACATGAAGGAATTTTCTTAGGCTGAAGTAGTGCCTGCAGCAGCTTCTAAACACAACCTTAAATTTAAGCCAGTAAGCCTGCTAAAATATGACCACTTGTTGTGTTAATGAGAAATACTGCTAACTACAAGTTCACACATCTGCTTATTTAGAATTTAACTGATCATTTTGATAGGGTAGTTAATGCAGATATTTCACTTTTATCATGTAAGAAATTTCGTTTTTAAATGTAGGATAGTTAAAGTGTATATAGTACTGACCTTCATTTTAACCTTAGTCAACATTAAGTATAAAATGTTGGCAAGAGTATTTAATGGATTAGTTTACTGATGTTTTGTGCATTTCGAAGAAATTTACATAAAAAATGAATCAGAGAGCAGTTGTGTCTATTTCCGAAGGGCTCCTCTTGAGTTTAATGTGTAGGGGGTCACTCCTGGGTACTGGTGTTTGGAGAGGAGAGAGAGGAGGAGAAAGCTGAAACCTTAGGAGGTATATCTGCATTTTGGTAGATGTGCAGTAAGAAAAGGACAGACATGTTGTTGCATTTTATGTTAAATGGTTTAGAGAGGAGGTGGGGAATCCATGCAAATAAAAATTTGGGGTGTAGATAAATACTTTAATTAAATGTCTCCATTTTTTGAAGACATTTTTTAAAGCATTTACTGGAAACACAACCAGCTATTACCTTTCATCATATTGTAAATTATTTTTAGAATTACAGCTTCATGGAGATAAATCTGTTGTTTTAACCTGTCTAAATTCACTCTGTCTTGATACTAGCATTACTGGTTGGTTTGTTAGGTACTACAGGATAAAGAAACTAATTTCAAGGAGAAAGATAATTACTCAGTTATTTCTCCCCTCAAATACCAGTTCAGTGTACATGGTCTTAAATAAGATTGTTGCCTTGAACTAAAAATATTCTTTGCCTTCTGCTTCTCCCCTCCCACCCCTCGCCCCCCAATAAAAAAAAAAAGGAAAAAGGAAAAGCTGGATAAGAAAAGGAATATATATAATCCTGGTAGCCAATGAGTTAATGTTCATTTGCAGCCTGAGGGGTCAGCGTGCAGTCTCTGTTTCCTGATTGGCTGCTAAAAGGTGAAATTGAAACCACTGTAAACTTTTGACCCTGTAGCAATTCTTGTGGAACGCCTTCCACTGGTGGAGCCCAGAGCTTTGCTAACCTCCCCACCCAGGCTTCCCACCCCCTTTCCTGTATTTATTTTGTGTGATCGTGCAGCAGTGCATGCAGTTTTTCCAAGAGAGGGGCGAGAGAGAAACCGAACAAGCACCGGCAAGCGGCTCGCCTGCCTGCCTGTGTTAGTAACCATGTCATTACTAACTACAACTCAGCCAAAGATGTGGGGCCTGTTAATAAACTGGTCTGCCAACTGGAGTTTTTAGTTTTCTCCTTAATCTCCAGGTAATTTTAAAACTACCGAATGGTTGTATTTACTGCCATTGTTCATCAGTGGATAGTGTCGTTGTGTGAGCAAATTTCCTGAGTATGTTGAGTTAAAAATAGCTTTCATTTTCAGCAGCCGTTGTATACACCCCATTAATGTTTTCTGTGTCTCATGTAATTTTACACAACTGGATAACATTTTTACAAGAGTTTTTTTCCTTTGCCTTTGCCTTCTATTAGAAAGAAATTCAAATGGCATTTTGGATATGATAACTATGGATAATAATTGCAGAAATTATCTGTACATGCAAATATTATCAGTAATTCTGTTTCTTTGTTTTGTTGAGGTAAATGGTTTTGGATTTGTCTTGCATTCACATTTAAATAGTGCTTTACAGTAAATTTATCACAGCAAGTCTGTGAAAAAGGCAGGACAATTCTTCTCTCATCTCTCCTTTAATATTACTGCTGGATTCTGTGTCTTCAGTTTTTGGTTCCTGTGTCTGTCCCTGGTGTCTGGTGCAGTGTAACACATAGGTGCTCAGCAAATGCTAGCTGAATGAACCTAGTTTTCATTTTGGGAACTATAGTGGCTATTTATACCTGCTGCTTTCCCAGCTAATGACAAGAACCATATTTTGCTTATAACTTCTGAGTGCCACTGCAGCTGCTGGCATTTAATAGGTACACAGTGAACTCACACAAGGTCACTTCAAGAAGGTGGACTTCCAAAACGGAGGTTTTCTGAAACCAAGACTTCTGTTTTTACTGCATCATTTAAATTTTCAGGGTGACTCCATATAGGACTAATTAAGCATTTATTATAATTTATTAAATGACTGTGTGAAGTATTATAAATCAGCTTTGGCCCTTTACAGTATATACCATAGTAGACGTGGTAACACATTTCAGTTTTTTGACCCTGTCCTTCCTTTACTAGACATGCATATACTGTAAATTGAAATAATTCCTACCCGCTTTGTCAAAAAGAAAGCTTCTCATCAGTGTTTTACTAACATCCTCAGTGCACTAAGTAATAAATAGTGTTAAAAAAATCTTTTTACTGAGGTAAGTTTATTCAGTTTCAAAAAAGTGGTGCCTTTCTCTATAGTATTAAATCTTCGTATGATATTAACTTGGATTTGTTTCCCCCTTTCAGTGTAGCTACAGATTGGTTGCAGTTGCAAGTAAAATTGTTGTTACTGTTTTGATAAAGGATATGTTTATATCTCTTGATAAATCTCTACTACTAAAGAATGTTAAATTTAATTTACACCAATATCAGGTAGCCCTTAAGTAACTTGAAATTTACTTGGTGCACAAACTTATTCTGTAGCGCTTTGGAGATGGGTGGGCAACCACGGGCTTTTCCCAAAGATGGTGACTCCCTGTCTCTCTGGTTTTAGGGCGCTGAGGAAGGAGTCCCTAGGAGGAGCACTGCCCACAGCAGCATGGAAAGGACAGTGAGTTTAGGATGACTAGTTGTAGAGTCCTTGCCTCCTTTCATGTTCAGCAGCAAAAGACAAGACATGCTCATAACACTCAGTGGCCTCTTCTTGTTCATGTGGTGCTTCCGAGCATTGGCATTGTATAGTTTGGGTTGTCCTCTGTTAATTCCCTCCCCCAGTCTGAGTCTTTGTCTGGCTCTGAGGAGCATCTTCTCAGACAAAGCTCAGTTTGATGCCCCCTCTGCCCCCCCACCATTAGCTTTCTAGTGATACAGGTTTTGATAATGTGGATCTCATCAGTAACCTTTTTGTTAATTCTAGTAGAAAAATTAATGCCCCACCCTTCTCAGATATCTAGTATTTTGGGATGTGTCATTCAGTTTTTATGTCAGTGTGATTTGATTTTTGTATGTGTAATTGACTAAAGTCCAAATAATGGCAGGTGGTAAGAATAAGCTTATTTTTGATAAAACTAAGAAATACAGTTTCAGGAAGTCTTCTAGGACGATGCCTTTGCAGAATCTTGCTTTCTAGACACACTAACTGCAGTTTTCATAACAGTGTTTTCATACTTCACGGGATCATAGTATATATACTTTGTAGACAGTATCTACCCTCTTGCAGGTTACTGGTAGGCAAGCCAATCATCGATGTATGATTTGGGGACCTCTCTAGTTCAACTACACACTTCCGGGAGTGGAGAGTTTTGTAGATGGTGTTTCTTTGGATCCTGGGGAGAAATGGGGTACAAATTGGGTGGGTCAGCACTCCTTTTTTAAGTAGGTCTCAACCGCAGTACAATAATACTTGAGTATTAATGCAGGCTCTGTTTGCCAACATTCCATACTAGGCAGCAATACTTGTTCCTGGGCCAGTTGTTAGGGTACTAGGTACATTGTGAATCAAATTCATTTGTCTTCCCACTGCTGCTGTTCTCCAGGCACTTGCCCACCCCAAACCCTCACCTGCCCCTCCTGTAAAGGACCATCACCAGAAGAAGCATTTCTGAAGTGAAACTGGATTTAGAACCAGGGCCAGAAAACCTCGGATTTACCTTCCCCCCCTTCATCTTCTAATTAAATTGGATACCAGAAAAATTAAAGCCATAAAGCATTGAATTTATTTAAAAACTAAAACTAATGATTGTTTTTTCCCTATTTTTCATTGTGTTTGGAAATTCTTTTAAAGGTTTTTATTTATTCATTTTTAGGAGGGGGCAGGGGGTAGAAAAAGAGGGAGAGAAACGTCGATGTGAGAGAGAAACTTTCATCAGTTGGCCCTTGTACATGGCCCTGACCGGGGAGCAAAGCTGGAACCCAGGTGTGTGCCCTGACTGAAGGGAGCCGGCGACCTTTCACTTCGTGGACAGTGCTCAGCCCACTGAGCCACCCTGGTCAGGGCGGAAGTTCTTACCTGTCAAGTAGTCTTTTGTTTGGCTGGTAATATTTTTTATTTACTGAGCATTTATATATTAGGTACTTTAATAAGGAATGTAACCATTTTCAGTCTATTTTTTTAAAAATATATTTTGTTGATTATGCTATTACAGTTGTCCCATTTCCCCCCTTACTTCCCCTCTGCCCTGCATCCCCTTCCCACCCGCATCCCCCACCCTTAGTTCATGTCCATGGGTCATGCATATAAGTTCTTAGGCTTCTCCATTTCCTATACTGTTGTTAACCTCCCCCTGTCTACTTTGTACCTGCCATTTATGCTTCTATTCCCTGTACTCTTCCGCCGTTCTCCCCCTGCCCCCTCTCTGCTGATAACCTTACATGTGATCTCCATTTCTGTGATTCTGTTCCTGTTCTAGTTGTTTGCATAGTTTGCTTTGCTTTTGTTTTTTCTTTAGGTTTAGTTGTTGATAGTTGTGAGTTTGTTGTTATTTTACTGTTCATGTTTTTGATCATCTTCTATTTCTTAGATAAGTCCCTTTAATATTTCATATAAAGGCTTGGCGAGGATGAACTCCTTTAACTTGATCTTATCTGGGAAGCACTTTATCTGCCCTTCCATTCTAAATGATAGCTTTGCTGGATAGAGTCATCTTGGATGTAGGTCTTGCCTTTCATGATGGAATACTTCTTTCCAGCCCCTTCTTGCCTGCAAGGTTTCTTTTGAGAAACCAGCTGATGGATGGTCTTATGGGAACTCCTTTGTAGGTAACTGTCTCCTTTTCTCTTGCTGTTTTTAAGATTCTCTCTTTATGTTTAATATTTGGCATTTTATTTATGAAGTGACTTGGTGTTGGCCCTCTTTGGGTCCAACTTCTTTGGGACTCTCTGAGCTTCTTGGACTTCCTGGAAGTCTATTTCCTTGGCCAGATTGGGGAAGTTCTCCATTATTTTTTTCAATAAGTTTTCAATTTCTTGCTCTTCTTCTCCTTTTGGCAGCCCTGATTCAGATAATTTGGATGTTGTAACTTTTAAAGATGTAAAGGAGGTTCCTAAGCCTCTCCTCAAGTTTTTTGATTTGTTTCTTCATTCCATTCTGGTTGAATGTTTATTTGGTCCAAATCAATGATTTGAGTCCTGGTTTCCTTCCTGTCACTGTTGGTTCCCTGTACATTTTCCTTTATTTCCCTTCTCATTGCCTTCACATTTTCCTCCATTTTGTGACCATACTGAACTGTTCTGCGAGCATTCAGATTACCAGTGTTTTGAACTCTACACCTGATAGGTTGGCTATCTTTTCATCGATTAGCTGTATTTTTTTTGGAGCTTTGATCTGTCCTTTCATTAGGGTCATATTTTTTTTGTCTGGGCACAGCTGGTATGTTGTAAGGGGCTGAGAGTCTTAGGTATTCACCAGGGTGGGGCAACCCACTTTGCTCCTTTGTGGCACTGTGGGGGGGAGGGGTCAGAGAGGGAACAATGCTGCTTGTTTGGCTTTCAGCTGGCTTTCAGGCACTTCCCCCGATGCCCACAAGCAAATTGGGCCCTTCTAGTGCTGATTCCCAGGTGGGTGGGTTTGTGTACGTTCTAGGACCATGTGGTTCTCCAATGAACTCCTGTGAGGCTGGGAGTTCTCCCACCACCGCAACCCCCACAGGTTTTTACCACCAGAGATTTTAAGGCTTTATTTCCCCATGCTGGAGCCCTGGGTTGCGCAGTCTGTCTCGCTCCCCAGTTGTTCCTCCCGGTTATGGTTATCTGTATGCAAATATAGGACCTCCCACTCTGCCAGCTGCAGTCTTGCCTAGACTCCTCTCCGCCCCTGCTGCCAGTCTCTGCCCCTCCTACCTGTCTGAATGAACGTTTCTTCTTTAACCCCATGGTTGTTGAACTTCCATACAGTTAGATTTTCTGGCAGTTCCGGTTATTTTTTGTTTTGAAATTTGTTGTTGTCCTTTGGTTGTATGAGGAGGCAAAAGTGTATCTACCTATGCTTCCATCTTGGCCAGATGTCCCATTTTCACTCATTCTTTACAAGAGCCTTCTGAGGTGTGATTCCCACTTTAAGATGAGAACTCCTGGTCTTTAAGAAGTCTTAGGTTGACTCAGGGGTACCTAGCAAGTAACTGGAACAACTGGGGAGTGAGACAGACTGCGCAACCCAGGGCTCCAGCGTGGTGGACTTCAAAGCTTCTGATCTTTATCCATTGTGCTAAGAAGAACTAGTTAGGCTATTGTGGATGGGAAGATGTATTCCAAGAACCAGCTTATTTTTGGCATATGTCTCAATTATAAGCAAGAGATTATACTGTGACTATAAATAGTCATGTTAGTAGATACATCAGCTGTTTATAACTAATTGCCTGGCATTGATAGACTACCTGGATTTTCTTCTTTTGCATTTGTCTGCCACATATGATGTGCTTTCTCCCCCGACCCCCAATTTTCTTACCTTTAATGTGGGTTTCAAAAGTAAAACAAAGACCCCTTACATCATATAGCTATATTGTGGTGGTTGGGGGTTTGCTGTGGCCGTGACATATTCATTACTTGGAATTTAGGAATATCTTATTTTTTTCTTCTACCTCTCCCCAACAGACCTGCCAATTCCACCATGAACGCTGTTAACTTTGGGCTTAGTTGTAGTTGTTGTCTTGCTATAGATGCTACTAGAGTTAGTGAGAGTCAGATTGCTGCTTTATTGTTGCATTTAGAAACTCATGAGGTGAAGGTGAGTATTTTTATTGGCTTGCTTTGTTGTTGCACCAGAGCCGCTCCCACATTCCCCTCAGTGCAAACGTCTGCCATTTAGATGCTCGTGCATTTTATTACAGATTAATTTGAAGAACTGCCCCCTCCTCTCCCTGTTTTCATTTAAAATTATTTCTTCTTGGTGACTTAAATCTTGTCTTTCCTAGGAGGGGGAAAAGTACAGGTTTGTTTTTATTTTTTTCTTGCTTGCTTACTGTCCATTCATCCATCCTATGGATATTTACGCTTTAGCTTGTGCCATAAGGATACTAATACTGTCTTTAATTGTTATTTGTCAAACACTCCTTTTGGACAGATGGGGATGTCCCAAGTTCAGATTACCCATCTGGTTTGATCACGTTTCAGGACTTGGAGCCGATTTCCTCCATCTCATTTTGTGTGATCCATTTTTATAAACTGTGACAAAACAATGTATATGCCATGCCTGAGTTTTTAAGCAGAGCAGTAATATATGGCAAAATAAGGCATCAGCTCAAATTTCTAGAAGAGGCTTCTTATTTGCTAGCCTTTTTTGTTTGTTTGTTTCATATGTCTAGGGAAAGATAAATGGGAAAAGTTAATTTGTGTGTGACTAATACTAATATTAAGAAAGGGCAATGAAATTCAACACCCTTTTTTTTTTTTTTTTTTTTAAATCTTCAGGATCAAAATACTTGCTGAACAGTGGAGTCAGAGACCGATAAAAATAAACTACTTGAACATCCTTTGACTGGTTAGCCAGGTAATTCAGGGTTTTTTTTTTTTTTTTTTTTGACTCGATCTTTTGTAATTTTTTGATTTCACCCTCTGAAGATACTGCCCTCTTTAATTTATGATTTGACCTTAAGTTTCTTTTATATTTCATGGTTTTCTCTTTAATGATAGTATTAGTTGAATGAATGCACAGTATTAGAATGAGTAAATCTATATGTATGTATGTATATGTGTGTATATATATGTTAACACAGAAACGATAATTTTTGGGGAGGAGGGGAACTGTATGCCACGGTTTAATATGAGACACTACCCTCCTGCCCATTTTGTCTTTATGTGACTGTTTTAATGGCATTAGTCAAAATCTGAATCAGCCCAACCTATTTTTACCTTGTGAAGACTAGTTTTCCCAGGTTGCTTGTGTTGGCATATGACATTTCATCCGACTCCTCTCCTAAATGTTGTTATTGCATCAGAATAGGAAAGTGAGTATAGAAAATGCTGTCTGATAGACGAGAAAGTGATAAGGCTTTGTGTAGCTATTTAAATTTTTGTTAGAATGCCATCATTCTCTGGACTTGAAATTTGAGTATTTGAATCCCACTCCCCTTTGATACATTTTAGTAAACAGGCCTTGCCTGTCTTTACATTTTCATGTCTCCTATATTTGTACCACTTTCTGTTACTAATCTTTGCTTCCTAGGCCAAGACCCCATAATTTCATGCTTATTTTTCTCTAATATCCCTTTACTCTGCTCCTTACCTACTGTTTTCTACCCACTTGAAATGTGTGTGGGCGGAAGGATCCCTACGTAAATCAGTAGAACAGAACAAAGTCCAGGAAGGGAGCCTGATTTTGAGTTACCAAAGCAGTGCGATGCCAAAGGGAGTCTGTCCACCAGTAGCTCAGGGACGAAATGTCCACACTTAATAAATTGATCCTCAGTGCTTTCTTCATACTGCACACAACGTTTAAATCACAGTGGTCGCAGACTTAAGTACAAAGCTAAAACCATAAAACTTGTACAAGAAAATATAGGAGGAAATCAGGCAGCCACTAGTCTGTTTTAAGTCACTACAGTGTTGCCTCTTCTTGACTTTCATATAAGAGTATTATTATCCTTATGCATATATTATATCTTTTTTAATTGTTCCAGTTCTTGGATATTTCTGTCTTTCTCTTTTTTCTCTTTGTATTTCAGTTCTGGAAGTTTGTATTAGTGTATCTTCAAGCTCCTGTTTTTTTTTTCCCTCAGCTGTGTCTAGTTAGCTGATGAGCCAATCAAAGGCATTCTTCATTTCTGATCTCTAATATTCCCATTTACTTCTTTACTTTCCATCTCTCTGCTTACATTACCCATCTGTCCTTGCATGTTGTCCACTTTTCCCATTAGAGCCCATTTGCTATTAATCACAGGTAAAACTGAACATCTTTCCTGTTTACTTCTTTACATATATGATCGGAATCTGTGTGTGTGTGTGTGCTTTTTTTTATTTTAGTGCTTACGATTTCTCATTTAAGAATGTACACCTCATGTAAAAACTTGTATATAAATGTTCATAGGTACATTCATAATGGCCCCAAATGGAAACAACCTGAATGTCTGTCAACAGATTGATAAACAAAATATGGTATATCCATACAATAACGTATTACTCAGAAATGAAAGGAGGTAATGGTATATGCTGCGACATGGGTGAACTAGCAAGAATTATGCTTAGTGAAAGAAGCCAGTCACGAAGTCCTAGATACTGTATGATTCCATTTGTGTGAACTGACGAGAATAGGTAAATCCGTAGAGATAGAAAGTAGATTAGTGGTTGCCTGAGATGTAGGGGTGGGGAAGAGATTGTGTGGGGTTGGAGAGAATTGGGAGGATTAGGGGAGAGATAGCTAGGGGTACTGGGTTTCTTTTTGGGATGATGAAAATGTTCTAAAATTGATTGTTAACAGTTGTCAATTGACAGTTGTACAACTCTGAATACACTAAATGCCATTGAATTGCATGCTTTAAGTGTATGGTAAGTGAATTATATCTCAGTAAAGCTGTTTGAGAATATAGCGGTTGTATTGAAGAATAGTAAGAGCTCTATGATGCCATAAGGAATATTATGGAAAAATATTGTTGCCTTTCTCACAGCACTGACCTAAGAAGGTTTGCTGTTGCAGATATTCCTGGGCTTCAAAAATAATATGTTAATTGAACTCACTTCAATTTTTCTAAAACCTCACTCAGTCTTTGTTATAGTAGTCAGCCTGTAATTATTTAATGTTAATTCCAGCATAGTATATTTTTCTTCCTTAATTTTTTCTTTTAAAGATTTTATTTATTTATTTTTAGAGAGAGGGGAGGGGTGAGAGGAAAAGAGGGAGAGAAACATCAGTGTGCGGTTGCTGCTTGCACACTCTGTGCTGGGGACCTGTCTCACAACCCAGGCCTGTGCCCTGACTGGGAATTGAACCATTGACCCTTTGGTTCTCAGTCTGGAGCTCAATCCACTGAGCCACACCAACCACAGTGCGTAGTATATTTTTCATGTGTTCAAGTTTATATTGAAAATAATTTATTCTTAAAAAATAAATTAAAAATCACACCTAGATCTATCTGCACTTTTCTATTATCCATTAAATGTTGGTGAGATATGGGCATTGTACAGGAGAATGTTTAGAAATCAATTTTTGTTCTCAAACTTATAATAGTAATTAAAAAAAATTACCAAGAAAGCCGTAATTTTCATGGATCTGCTATTTAGGGTTAATGAAGTGCTGTGGTTACAAGTGGAAAGATCAGGTTATTTTACTTGAGGTAATCAGATCACACGTAGTCCTTCTCGTCCCTTTTTATTTTCTTCTTAGGTTTTAAACTTAGAAAAATCTCCTATGGAAAGAAGACTGATGACTAGTGACATATTTAAAATTCGAGGTACCTGGTGCTGTGATGGTATATAGGAGAATATTAATGGCATTAGTAATTTTAAAAGCTAAAACATTTTGAATATAATGTTGATCAAACAGCCCTTTAAAAAGTTTTGTCTCTTTTTTTAGCAGAGGTCACATAAAAAAGATGCTTTTAACAGAAAATTCCTATCGATAGTTGTGTTTTATTAAAGTCAAAGACTGACTGAAGGTTAAACTTAAGCTTTGATGATGGAGCTTTCAAGATACGTAGAGAAAACTGTTCAAGTTCTAAGGTCCGTCTTTGACAGGAACAGCAAATGTCTGAATTGCTGCGCTCACCCTTTTTCTGCTCCTGGTGAGAAAGTGGATTGAGATAAAGTTCTAGTAATTGCTCATAGTCAGGATTCATTAAAAGGGCAGTTTTATTGGACTTGGAAAATACAGACATAAAAGTGGTCAGATTGGCAGTAATATAGCTCTTGTAGTACTTAATTTTGTAACTTAATTAAGAAATATAATTGGCCTAAGTATCAGCTCAATGATGTAAAAGTGAACTGCTGTATAAATAGTCCAGTTTATTATAAATGGCTCTATCTCTTGTGTGCCAGACTCTTAATTACTTTCTTAGGATTCTGTGTTTGTTTCCAAAGGCTGTTTTACTAAGAATATGTTTTTGAATCTGTGTAATATTTGACATGTAAAGCCTGCATTATTATGAAGCTGATATTGAAAACCTCTAAACTTCTAACCTTGAATAGGATTTGTTATGTATAACCATTACATGCTGCTACTGGTGGATTCAAAATTGCCTTTTCTGGGACTCTGCTTTGTGAAAAATAGTATGTATTGGGCATGAGTGCATGACAGCTGACATTTATCAAGGATAACAGGAGCTTTACTCATTTTCACATTTTAAAGTAACTTTGAAAGCTTTGCATGTGCACATGTGGTCAACATATGTTTCTAAGATTTAAATATATTTTTCATCATGTATCAGTGAAACTCTCAATCTTTAATGAGCTTCATATATTAAACTTATACTATGTTAGTACGCAAGCATCTAAGTAAGTATACTTTGTGAATACATAGAGATCACTTTAGGGTATTCACTTCTGTAGAGTTTTATCTTATAGCTTTTAAATTATAACAAGTAAGAATGTACCTAATGTATTCCTGGTAGCACCCCGATTGATTACACAATGTGTGATTTGGCACTCTTTCATTCCTCTGCTATAAAGTTTGACCCTAATGTAGAAAACTGAGTTACAGAAATTACTCTTTTCTAAATCAATTACTAGTGTTTTGCTTTTCTGTTTGAAAGACTTAGCAAGGTATTTTACTGGAGGGTGACATGAAGAGAATTGTCATCGCATAACTTTTTAGTATTGGTTCTTCGCTTTTTAAAATTTTTCTTCAAAATTAGATTGTGATAATAATTTTAAAAGTTATTATAGAATAAAATCGCAGAGTTCTTCATGTATTGGCACACTTGTTAATTAAAATAACACCTTTTTATAGTTGGTACGGGTTTCAGATACGGCATCCCTTCTGTATATTTGTTGATATGCAGATGACATGCACTTGCTGCAAGGTAACGGGAGACACCTTTGACCGCACAAGGGAAACCGGCCGTCCACAGCTGTAATTCTCCTGTCTTTTCATTTTTAGACATGATTCAGTAGTATATGGGCCTGCGAAGTAAGTTAAATTTTGAGTGTAAGAATTTTTACTTGGACTTTTGATAAGCCTGTTTAGTGGTATGAGGGTACTATATAAACTGTGGCTGTTAAAATATCTCTCTCCCAATTCAGTTTGAAATGTAAGAAGCCCAAGTTCTATACCTTTCTTTCTTTTTTTTATTGGCAGTTGAAAAGGAAGCCATTTTATTAAGAATGATGGAAGAGTGAAAGGAATTTTAAATTCAGGCTAGTTCAATTGCCATTGTCTTTATATTTTAAGAAATTGCAGAGCAATTAATTATGAATTTTAACACAGGTTTTCAAAGTGTAAATTGTCCTTAATGACTTGTGACCCGAGTGCCCTTTGTAATAAGAAGTGCTGTTTCAGTACATTATTTTGACTGAGAGGTATACAGTATCACAGAGGTTTGAAGAACATATTTGAAGTGTTTACATAAGAACACTTTAAGACCACTACCAAAACTTTATTTGTAGATCTTAGCAGAATTTAGTACTTCCCAAAAGATATCTTTCTAGCCCTCTCCTAGGTACCAAAGTTTAGGTAATTTGCTTAAGGTATTCAGCTGATGTAGGAGTTAGAAAACACTAATACTACAGTGTTTCCAGAATTTATCTGGATGGTAGATGTAGTTACTTTGTAATTACAGAGGCAGTTTTTTTTAAATAACCTTGATTCTTGAGGAAGCCATTTTTAAGCCTATTGTTTGCTTTTTTTGTTTTTGGTATATGGTTTTTAATTCTTTTTTATTTTTAATTGATTTTAGTGAGAGAGAAAGATATCAGGAGATCAATTTGTTGTTCCACTTATTTATGCATTCACTGCTTCCTGTGTGTTCCCTGAGTGGAGAGGTCAAACTTGCAACTTGGCGTATGGGGATGACACTAACCAAGTGAGCTACCTGGCCAGGGCCTGGTTTTTAATTCCTTAAGCAACTTTGTAGAGGTGATAGCATATCCATTTTAGAGAATAAGAAATTGAAGTTTAGAGATTTAAATTTGTTAATATTATACTGGGGTTTATATACACTCTGAAATCTTTCTTTCCCACTCTTTACTTCACTGTGCTGCATTCTGGTTGGCTTCATCAGTTTTCTTGTCTAATTCGCTGTGTGTGTTGTATAGAGTCTAGGAATGAATCCTGCCTTGAGTTTTGGTTCCAGATAGAGGTTTAAGTATCCCATGTTAACCAAATCTATTCAGAGTTTGGATATTTGATGCTCAGATAGTAGGTAATACTATCTTTTTTTAAATACTTTATAATATCTGAAGGTTTCCACAACCATTTTGTTTTCATATTTTTGTCAGTTCTTTATCATTAAAAATCATAAACATTTTAAACTTCAGTTTCATTTTATTGGGTAGTGAGTTTATCTTTAGATATTGATGAATTTATTGGCCATTTTTCTCGGTTCTGTTTTCAAATACACTTGGGAATTTTAGTTTACAATTTGCCACTTGAGTAGGAAATGTGTTTTTCCTGTCTTTCTTTTGGTGCCCTCCATGTATACCCCTCTCCCTGCCCCTGGCATTCATAGCTCCATTTTTGTTGACTTCACCCATTTCTACCATAATCTTCAGTCTAGGTTCAGGATTTCATTCTGAAGTATTAATTGGCAATATCAGAGATATACGTGTATGTGCCTCAGGTTTTGTATGTATTACCCTTTTCAACTACAGGTGGCAGTTTGATACAATCGATAACTAGCTGTTAATAATTGCTTTTTTTTCCACCTTCCTTTCAGGGCTTTTTTGTTCGGTGTCTACCTGTGAGTCTTGCTTTTGGTCCTGTCATCGTGTACGTGATTGGATTTCCTGACTGCTTTCGCTAGTTTCCGGTCCAGAGCTCTGTGGGTTCATGGAGTCATACGTTCCTTGCTGTGTGTTCGCTCAGTGCTTTGGTCCAAAGACATACTTGTTATACTCGAGCATAGCTGTGTCTTTCTAAATTAATAAAATTAAAAAAAAGCTGTCATTGTGTTTGGAGCAGGGGGAGAGTGTGTCTGGTTGAAAGCAGTAGTCCGCTGTGTTGTGTTATCAGGAAGGCCTTCGTTCTTTCCATCTTACAGCGTGGCTATTTTTATACAGATGGTCCCGACTTTGTACAACTTAAATTTTTTCTTTACAACTTAAATTTTTTGATGATGCAAAAACGATGTACATTCATCAGAAATGTACTTTGAATTTTACATTTTAATCTTTTCCTGGGCTAGTGATACGTGGTATGATACTCTCTTGTCATACTGGACAGTGGCAGCGAGCCTCAGCTCCCAGTCCGCCACTCCACCACGAGGATAAACAGCCGATGCTCCACAGTGTATTCATTTTGTTAGATGATGGTGAGCAACGGGAGGCTAGTTAATGTGTTCTGAGCCTGGTTAAGGTAGGCTGGGCTATGATGTTTGATAGGTTAAGTGTATTAAATGTATTTTTGAATTAAGATATATTCTATTTGTAATGGAGTTATTTCAGTTTCCGATGGGTTTATCGGGATAGAACCCCACTGTGAGTTGATTGATGAGCAGCTGTATAGGTCCGCAGATAGTAGATACTGAAATATTTATTAAGTGAATGTAGAGGATCTTGGAGAAACCATAGCAATTTCAAAACCTCAATTCCAGCCTTCTTCTAGTCCAGTGGTTCTCGCAAAGTGTGGTTCATGGACCCTTGAGAGTCCCTGAGAACCTTTTGTGGGGTCCCCACAGTTAAAACTTTTTTGCGGTGTATGTTGTTTGGCATTCTCATCCTGTTGATGTTTGCACTGATGGTGCAGAAGCAGTGGTGCATGAAACTGCTGGCACCTTAGCTCTGGTTATTTGTAAAAGGCTGTTGAAATTGTCTTTCCTTTTACAAGTACAGGTCTCTTTGAGGCTGGGTTTCTTTCTTATGTTTTAACCAAAATAACATTGAAACAGATGGAATGGAGAACTAGATGAGAATTAAGCTGTCCCTTATTCAGACATAAGATTTGTAAAAATGTAAAGCAATGCCACCTCTGTTTCTGAATTGTTTTATTTCAGAAAAGTTATTTTTCATAAAATTGCTCATGTTAACATATAATGGGGTTATTATAAAATGAATTAGTATTTCAAATATTTTCTAAGTTTGAATTTATAATATGGTAAATGTTGACAGATACAACCTAAGTAACAAAAGCTTTTTGGGGTTCTCAATTTTTAAGAAGTAGAGGAGTCCCGATATCAAAACGGTTGAGAAGCGCTGAACTAGTAAATTTGTTTGGAACTCTAGAAGCATTTGATGTAACCCTTTCCCCTTGCTGTCTGTATTAGTTGCCTGTAGCGCATCCAGTTCCTGCTACACAGCTGTCTCTGTTCTGTCCTGCTTGAACATGAGAGGGACCTGAGAAAAACCAGCAAAGTGTGGCCAAGTTCACGGACACATAGTTGTCCTTATCCTGAATCTCTCTCCTTTAGTAGTAAGAACCAGATTAACTGTGGATGGTTAGGACTTTGAATGCCTATGTGACATTGTGCGCTGTGTTGGTACTCATTTGTTCCTGCCTTTGAGTTACAGACCATGCATTACTTTTCAGAGGAGACCTTTTATATAGCACATAGTACATTTTGTGATTCTATACGTACAAGATCAGCGTTTTTCAACCAGTGTGCTGCAAGAGTTTTTAAAACATGGAGTACCTGAGTATTTAGTCAGGGGCACTGACCTCTTTTTCCTTAGGTTGTCAAATTTAAAAAAGAAAAAAAAAGACAACAGCTAGCACAACAACAGCTTTCTGGTGTGAATGCCCTGTCTTGAACCATAAATATATAGGTCATATAATGGAATTATATTTTACTGGTCACATCACATAATAAAGTTGCATCTGATTGGTTAATTCTTGGTACCAGAAATCCTATATACAAGTATAGGCACCTGATTTTTTTATCTTCATCTGAGGACATTTTTCATGGCTTTTAGAGAGAGGGAGAGGGCAGGAGTGAAAGTGGGGGGAAGGAGGGAAAGAGGAAGAAGGAGAGAGAGAGAGAAAGAGAGATATCAGTGTGAGAGAGAAAAATCAATTGGTTCCTCCCGCACGTGCCCTGACCAGGAATTGAACCCACGTGACCTTTCGGTCCCTGGGACAGCACTCCAACCAGCTGAGCCACGCCTGCCAGGGTGGCCCCTCATGTTTTAAAAAAGTCTCTTTGGAGTAAAAAGGGTAGGTAATTACAGTTGTTTTTCCTTTTTATTGTAAATTAATAAAAATTACACCTATTTTTTTGTCAGATTATCAAAATACATTTTTGGTGTACTGCCGAATTTTAGTAACTGGTCGATGTGTGCCATGAGATGAAAAAGGTTGAAAATCGCTGCACTAGATTGTTGATTTGACTCTGGGTCATCAGCTCATTGAAGGCAGAAGCCGTTGCTTGTTTTGATCAGCAGCTCATCTCCAGCACAGGGCATAGGGAATTTGACTCCTTTGTTTATGTGGACAACCCTCAGTACGTGGAATGGTGACCGTCTTTAAACCGAAAAAACAAACAAAAACCTTTTTCCCAGTTTTTAGAAATGATTGACATGTCACTGCATGAGTGTATGGCATACATCATGGTGGTTCCATTTACATGTGTTGTAAAATGGTTACCACCACAGATTCAGCTAACAACCGTCTCATATAAATATGATAAAAAGAACAGTCTTTTCTCTCTGTGATGAGAACTCTCAGGATTTACTCTCTTCACAGCATTCCTGTGTATCGTACAGAAGTGTTAACTACAGTCATCATATGGTACAGTCATCATTACATTCCTACTGATTAAGTGACCACTCTTACGATACTTGCTCAAGCGGGTTTTGATTTTAACCAGTTTAGTTGTATGAGTGATTTCATAAGAGTTCATAATTAAATTTTTGCTTGGGATGTTCTCTAGCAATAATGACGTGCCCCCGGTTTCATTTCCTAGACACACGCAGGTAGGTTTTATGAAGTACAGAAAGAAGCTCTTTAAAGTCATGAATCATGAAATTGACCTTTGAAAAGCAACAACAATAAGAAAAAACCAAGCTATTTTATTGTAAATTATTTGGGTGATGCTCTTTTTGTCCTATTTCTCAGTATTTTATATTCTTGCTCTTTGAAAATTTCCTCCCTGGAACAATTGTGACCTAGAGGCATAGATTTTTAATTCCACTTGGTAGAGTGGCTACATTTTGAAGGGGAATGGGGCGTCAGTTGTTGAGATTATTGTTCATTTTAGACTTTGATGCTTTAACATTTCTGCTGGTGGTACCCCACCCTCCAAGGGGTAAATGAGGTTAAGAAGTGCCCTTTATTTTTTTTAGACTTTGATATATATGTGTGTTCTCAGTCATCATTTGTATCATTTTGATCCTGAAACCAGTAGTGACTTGGAGATTTATTTGAAGAGAGAAATTCTATTGCCAGGCATGTAACTTCTAGGGAGATGGAAACATCATTTTCAAGAAGGATTCATTTGAATGTAAAGTTATTTAGGCTAGGAGTGGAATTAGAGTTGGTGAAGAGTAACAAGCTGTGAGGTCAGGAAAAGTAAAAAAAATAACAATGGAAACAGCAAGAAAAGAGCTACAGACTAACCTGAAGTAAAGACGGTGACCCATTCCGGAAGTCTTATGAGTCAGACTCGCCATGTCTGCCTCGCCAGCGTTAGAGACCATCTGCCCCAACCCCTTCGCTTTTAGAGAAGGACATCTTGCTAAGATGTGTTTTTCCTTTGATACCTTCCACTCTCAGTATCTTTTCTCTGAAAAATTAATTCAGAGGGCTTTAATCAGTCTAACATTTTCACATTGTTAATTTTTGTAATGTTCGTGTCACAAGTAAATCCATTGTATGTAGCTTCTTTATGTTTTTGATACTGGTGGACGGACTAATTTCAATACTGTAGGGATAGTGTCTTGTTATGCTAAGTGTTTAACCCTGCAAGCCCTCCAGTATAGGAATAGCTGTTTTGAAGTTGACCCATGCTTACCATTCCCTATATCATTTCATTCATTGCTTGCTTAGTGCCACTTTCTATAGCAGTTCTGCTGCTCTCTGCCATTTGGTTACAGGTGGCTGATGTTGACAGCTCTTAAGTTTTAACAGTTTTTCTAATGTCTTTCTCCTCTGAGGCAGATAGAAGGATTAGGAGAGAATGGGTCACATGTTGTGATCATGTCTCCTTTACATCTTTATTGCTTATTAATTACATTTACATCAGATTTCATTTCTTCTCTGTACACTCACGCCCCTAACTCCTCACTGCTTAATGTAGTGCTTTTACCACTTACCTCAAGGGGGCTAAAAAGTTTGCTTTTCTCGTCTTCCTCTCTTTCTTTGTTACTTCGATTTTCGTTATGTGTCAAGGGACAACCTTAGGTATAAACAGTACTTTTGGTGTAGAGATATTTATGTCTATCAAAAAAAAATTAAACCACAACTCTAGATGTAAAAGGAGATCATAAAGGAGAACGAGCAGTGTACCTAGTACCTTTGAAGGTGCTCGGATGACCTCTTCAGAGTCTTCTAAAATGTGCCTCCTTATTCTTTATACCTTAAGATTCTTTATCTCAAGAACACATATATTTATGACAATATTTTTTTATTTTCATGGCATTATGTTAGCTAGTAGCTATAGCTCACCACACTTTTTTAGTGGGAAACTTTCTTTGAATTATAATCAGTTGATTATAATTCAAAAATTATATGTTGAGGTTAGTTTGCATAGTCCTGGCTGATTTATTTGTGTGAACCTTTTTGATTTGTTGCCATATGGGATATTTGTAGCTGTTTGTTTGTCAAATGAGAGCCAAATTAGTGTTGCTGAGCATTCATCATCATTCTTGGTATGGTGTACTTCCGAGGGGTCACCGTTATTCCCTGTGATTGTTTTGTACTGCTTTTCATCCTCACAACAAACATACGAATTTGTGAGGTGTGAGTATACCCAGTTTTTACAGGTGGTAAGCTTTTTCCAGGTGACAAAAGTTTACCTTTCAGTGAAGGTGAGATTCAGCTCTCAAGCTTGATTCCAATAAATCCCCATCATCTTTTTACTGTATCATAGTCCGTCTGCCGAAGGGTTCGAACCCTCGAGTTTTGTTCTGATAGTCAGCTCGAAGGCACTCCATTTTTTGGGAGTACCCAAGTGAAAATGACGTGTCAGAAAGAAGCAAAAACATTCTGCAAAGTATTTTTCCCCCAACCCGCTGCCAAATCTCTGTATTGTAGGAAGATTTTAGAGTTGGTCTAAAGTACAGCTAATAGGATGGGAAGGAGGAGAATGGGAGATGGAAAAAGGAGCGAGGGTGGGGGAGTGAAAAAGAAAGGAAGGAGTTTGTAATAAAAGTCTCATACACATTTTTATAATGGATTAGAGTTTATGTGAGAGAAGTAGAGACAGAAAAGTGAAGAGGAGTGGAGTGCGATGTTGGGAAATGCTGTAATTGAAGTCAAAAAGTGACCAGCATAAAGAAGGAAACTTCTAATTGGGAGAATTGGGGATGCTTTCGCCAAAGGCGACGGTTCAGCTTGGTCTTGAAGGATGAGTTAGGGGTATTCTACATAGAAGAGGGATGAAGGGGAGATTTAAAGAGAAACCAAGGATTTAAGATAAAAACAATAGGAAATATTTCAGTGATCATCCTTTGTCAAAAGTTTCTCTCAGCATAGGTAATTTGACTGGCTGCTGATAGTGGTGGTGATGAGGAGGAAGTATGACTGATAGTTTGTTGTTTAGAATGAAGCTGAAATCGGGTTCATATGAGGCTTAAGTTTAGGTCTGTTCTCGTGTATAAGAGAGAGAGAGTGCATAAAATTGTAGGAGTCAGTGTAACCTTTAAAGCAACTAAAGAATTACCCAGCTAGTTAGTATGCTGTCAGGAGAGGGTAATACGATTTGGATGGAATTGGCTTGCTTTACTGCCTCTGCACAACGTGTATTTGTGAACTTCAACTCTGTTGCTTACGCAGGGGCTGAAAAGTCTCTTGGCAGCAAGCTTCTAGTTGCAACCAACACCTGTCTTGGCTAATTGGGATGCCCAGTTCTGGCGGTAGAGCCTCTGGGGAGTTTGTGTTTGAGTTTTTCTTCATTGGATTTAAACTGGAGCATGAATGTGAAGGGCCTTTGGGTCAGCCTGTTGGTTGAGAATGAAAAGGCAAAAGGAGTGTAGGGAATGAAACCTTGTGGGTAAAGTGGCTGTTAATGTACATTCAGATGTTTTTCAGCTCAACCTATGTATTAAAAAGAGGATATTTTATTTTGTTGCTCTCTGGTAGCCCCTTTCCAAAATTGCTGGCATTATAAACTGTAATAGATATAGTTTACATATATATAATATAGATACAGGAAGAGAAATGACCAAGACCTGAGATTATAGCATTTTCTGGCATATGTCTTTACCGAGATAGTTTATTGTAGACACCTTTATGTACTTTTTCTCTTTTTTAAGAAAACTGTAGGTTGGTAGGTTTCCTGTCAGATGTGTTCCCATGCACTTTATTACATTGCGTTCATGCGAACACTCACCATATTATTTTATAATCGTTTATACGTTTTCCTCTTCTGCTAGTCTGTGCGTTTACGCAGTGTGTGATGTCATTCTTTTGTTTTCTGGACCTAAAATGGCTTTGGGCATGTAAATGTTTGAGCTGAATGGAATTAAATTGAAAAATGGATTGCATTAGGTAGTTTATACTTTATCCTACGAAACATAACAGGTTATCAATAACCAAACAAAAGGATGTTGCCAGTTAGTTTTTGTTTGAAAATTTCCCTCTTCCCTTCCTAGTCTCTTTTCAACTCTTGTTCTTTTTCCCAAGGTGGAGCTACGACACAGGTAGGACACACACACTGGAGGACAGAGCTTTCATAGTGGCCCTGTGTTTGTGGACTGGTCTCTTCCCTTGCCCCCCCCCCGCACCCCGAAAATACACAGACTGTATTTTGTTCAGTTCTTTCCGCCGCGGTGCTGGTTCTCTTGCAATTGCACAGCAGACTGAAATAAAACCTTTGCTATTTTAGAAAATACAGTCTTGTAGGAGTAAATGTTTAGACTGACTACTGGGGACTGTGTACTACAGCGGCTTGAGTAAGAGTATCAGCTTGAGTTTGGACAGTGCCTTCACGTACAGATGTCTCAAAATGTTGTTCAAGGGCAATTTTTTGTTCTAATTGGCTTGAGCAGTATCTGCTTTTATATAGTACTTCAAGCAGTTTTTAATAAATCAAATCTATAGTTGTTTGAAAAATTTTGTTAAGTTACTGTGATTCTCAGGAGATACCCAGAAGCACTCCCTGATTCACATATTAATCATATCTCATGTAAGTCAGGGAAACAGGCCTGACCAATGAACTAAATTACTGGGGGGATAGTCAGAGTTCTCGCCCGAGCATTTACTCTCACAAAATCCAAGAATCAAAATACTTGACAGACTATTTTAGGGTACAGTTTGTGCTTTTCTGGTCTCAAGTTTTTTTTTCTGGCTGTGTAAGCCATTGGCTGTTCGTCATCTCAAGTGGAAGTCAGGGTCATAGTTAATTAGACCATGTCAGAGGGCATTTTATTTGGTGACTTGAAAACTAAATTTAGTTTTTAGGGGCTTGAAGGGAGTAGCAGCATTTAGCACCTGCTGAACGTGAGCAGTTCCTTACCTCTGTCCCCAATACTGCATGCCCTTAACCCTGGATGTAGTAACTTTTCAGTGCTCCGACTGATCAGCCCAGAAATTTTCTGGTTCACTGGTTGGAGATGGGGTGATTCAACAGTATGAATGGTTAAATGGTGAGATAAAGTGCCCAAGAAATATTTGATATGTATATATTTTATTGGTTATGAAGTTTGAAGATATTGTAGTCTTAGCTCTGTCATCTCATATCTGTGTGTGATGTAGTGAAAAGTTATGTAGCTATTTCTGTATCTGTACAATGGGAATGATAAAACGTACCTTGGAGAGTCGCTATGAGAAATTACAAAAGAATATGCGATATGCCCAGCACTGTAGCCACAAAAGTTACACCCTTACTAATTTAGAAAAAGTAAAATACTTTAGTTCGTCTCTGTCCGTTGAGATTTACTGGGTAACCTATCTCTTCCCCATTTTGGCATGGCATGGCTTTTCTTAGGCCCCCACCAAATGACTTTTCGCTTGCCTAGTGACACTAGCATTGTTGATTATTATCTTTTCCTTTTGGACAGGGAGTAAGTACTTCCTGTATCCTTGTCTATCTGACTGGTTTGTTGTACACAATCAAAATTTTCCCTCCTGTCTTAACCTCAAATAACCAAAAGGAAAGCTAGTTACTGTTGCTAAGCCATATATAACATTTTTATGGCTTTTGAGCTGACCAGTGTAATTCTTTGCTGCTTTTTAGCCCGAATTAAAGCTTAGGAATGTTCATTTTCTAACAGTTTGTTTTATTTTGTTCATGTCTAAGCTTAAACATGTACCATAGCTTGGTTGTTTCATACAGGAAAGGCCTATAGTATTTATATGAGAAATTCTGTTCAGTTGCTATGAGATTCTTGCTTGTGTAAAATCGGATTTATCCTGCATGTACCTCTGATGTTTTCCAAATTATACAGACGTAGGTAAAATTAGATTTTGATAGCGTTGAAAGTTATTCTAAATTTCAGCTATTCTGTGCTTGAAGTAATTGCATAGAATATCTTGCTTAACCTTATGGTTGTCCCCCCATATCTGTGAGTTTTGTATCCAGCAGTAGTTTTGATCCGTAGTTGGGAATCTGTGGATGCAGACTGACTGTTTGCCCTGGTCTGTGCCATTTTATGTAAGGGACTTGAACATCCATGGATTTGGGTGTCTGAGGGGGGTCCTGGAATCCATCTCCATGGATACTGAGGGGTGACTGTAAAGTTAATGTGCATTTTCATATTCATATATTTAAGTGGTATAGCATAGATCTCTTCAGTAGAAATATTTCACACAAGGAAAATAATAATAAAAATGGCTCAAAGATCTACTCAGTTGAGTTCATATTGAATACATTTTGGGCCTTTGGGTTCTGATTCAATGAAAAGTCTACTGTAGTCATTTTCTGTGTCAGGAGCTTGAGACTGTCCTGCGATTGGATTGCATTCTGAGTGTGCTTTAAAATCATAACATTAAGGTACTATTAATCAGTTATTTTAAGTTCTTTTTCTCTCCTTTATTTTAATTTATGTTGTGATGGAAGAAAAGCACCAAGTGTTGAAAACATCTCAGTATTTCAGCCTTTATATTTTACTATCAAAATTATAAATAAAATAAATTTTGTTGGTATTTATTTCATACCTATAGCATCTGTTAAGACAGTAGTGTAATCTAGAACTCATGATTACTGATTGTGTGATTTTGGTTTTTTTCAAAGCTCTATATTTTAAGTTTGATCAGCATTGTGTATGAAATTTTACATTTTTATTTCATTTCCCTTCTTGGTAGTATTGCGCCACCTAGTGGAAATTGATGTCCCTTAATGTATGTCTCAGAATGTAGATGGAACGCAAGATGCATTATAACATGTTAAGAAAACATAGTTTGGAATGTTTGAACTTCTTGGTTGACTTGGAATTCTTTAATGATTGCTTTCCTGAACAAGAGTTTAGGACAAATAAAGCTCTTACTAAGTGAAGGTTTAGTAGGTTTAGTTGATGTCTTAAAATTATGAGCTCCTCAGTGTTAAAATCTGTTTCTTTTTCCAACAAGAAATACCTTACATTTAATTTCTTTATTAATTAGTGAAACTTTAATCAAGGCATATTATATTTCCATCAGTTAATATTAAAATAATTGTTGCTTTATGGATCTTGTCAAAATGCCTCCTTTCACCTGGAGTTTTATTGTTGTGCACCTAAGTAGAATGCAGTGGAGTTTACATGATATTTACCAATCTTGGTTTATTTTCAAATAACATGAGAAAAACATATTGGATGATAAATATTAATGAAATCTAAAGAAAAAAATGTTCTGCCTTGAAAATAATCTGAAATAAATTAGACTTTTATCATTTGAACACTTCTTACCAAATGATGAGTTCTTATTTGTGCTTACTTGGGTATAAATAAAATTAGGGTTTTATCAATCAAAGAGTTGGTGGTCTCTTTGTCTCTTTAAGTAAATAGGAAGAAAATGACTAATTCTTTGTGAGCTGTTCAGTGTCTACATTTTTAGTAGCACTTGAGAAATATTTCTGTCTTGGGGTTGGATATTCTGTATAATCAAACTGGAATATGAACTCTGAGGGTGTCTTCAGAATGCTCATTTATTACAAAGAATATTGAGAATTATCTAACCAGTTAGGGAAAGTAGTTCTGAATTATATGAGTCATTCAAGCATGTAATACCTTTATAGAGCCACAGATATCTTACAGTGTTTTTATCTTATTCTTTTTAGTTGCTGATGTGCATTCACAATGAGTGGATTAGGAGAAAACCCCTTGGACCCACTGGTCCCTGATTCACGGAAACGCAAATTGCCATGCGATGCCCCAGGCCAAGGGTAGGCAGTTTATTTTCTGCTGTTTCGCCAAGATGTCCTCCCCTTACCCTTATTTTTTTGGTTTAAAGATAACATTCCAACCTTCTGTTATTTACATTCTCTGGGAAATTTTTATCTTTTTGTCTTTAAATACTGTTGTTTTGCTTTGTATAAGTAGAGGGATTCAGTGATGATATGGACATCTTTATGATGTACTTGAAGCTTTATTGCTGACTTAGATTTAGATAGAAGGGAGAATATTATACTAACAGTGCGATACTGTAAGAAGCATTTCTCAACAGAAGAGGTAGGAATTAGGAGTAGATAACCAAGATTATTATAAATAAGGATTTTTAATATCTTTTAAGAACATGTTATAAGTTGATATTTTGGCATTTGTGAGGCTTAATCATTCTTATCCTGAATGAAGTTAGAAGTTTAAAATATAGAAATAAAATACTGAATTTTATGCAGTGATACTCTATAGCCATTTTAGTATTTTCCAAGGTGAATATAATTTGAATTTTAATGTGATAGTTGCAAAATACAATCTACGGTTTGTAATAAAACTGCATTATTAATACTTATCCCCAATTTCCAGATGATGCAACTGAGATTAACTTTTCCCAAGGGTACCGAGTGAATTTAGGTTTGCATGAATTTTTGCTGTACTGTACTACCTCTCCGAGGCAATGTTTTCATAGTTTTTATTGGCTGAATTCAGTTTATTTACATATGAAGATAATGGTGTTGTGTAGGGACTGATTCTGCCCGCCACTCTCTTGTGATAGATATATTCATGTTTTTTTCCCCCCACCCCCTCCTCTTCACAGTCTTACCTGCAGTGGTGAAAAGTGGAGACGGGAGCAGGAGAGTAAATATATTGAAGAATTGGCTGAACTGATATCTGCTAATCTTAGTGATATTGACAATTTCAATGTCAAACCAGATAAGTGTGCAATTTTAAAGGAAACAGTAAGACAGATTCGACAAATAAAAGAACAAGGTAATACAAAGTAAGAAAAAGACTCAAGTCTTTTAGAAGGAACTTGTTAACTGTATTTACATTTGTCTTTTTGCCACCTTGTTGCTTAGGTGGGGGCTACTACTAATTGAGGCTAGCTTCTGTGGGACCCGGACAAATGAGTTGACCAGCTTTACTCTTTAGGAAACTGTTACCGAGGAGGATTGGAAGAAGGCCAGTGTTGCTCACCATATCAAATGTTAGTTCTTTTTCAGGAAGCCATGGGACAGTAGTACATTTAGTAGTGAAAGAATATTTAGGGTATTTTTATCTTCTGCCCTCCTGGGCAACTCTGAAGTTTAATTTTAACATTTAAAATTGATAGCATTGTCTTATCAGGAAATATTACTATTTCCTGATAAGGACATAATTGTGTGTGTGCCTAGGCATGCGTGAGTGCGTTTCTCTGTGTCTGTTCTGGGGACTGTCTGAAGGTGGATTTAATCTGTCACTGGTATATGTGGTATTTGTAGTACTGCTTTCTGTCTTTTTAGGAAAAGCTATTTCCAATGATGATGATGTTCAGAAAGCTGATGTATCTTCTACAGGACAAGGGGTTATTGATAAAGACTCCTTAGGGCCACTTTTACTTCAGGCAAGTATATGGCTTTAGCTGTCCTGTAAGCTGTGTTGATTTTTAAATGATTGTTGAAATTTTGGTTAGGTAGTGAGAACAGAAAGACATAATTCCTACTTACGAGTCAGAACTCAGTATGTTGAATATGATGATAAAATACTCTTTATTTTCACAAAATATGTACCGTATTTTTCAGACTATAAGACGCGCCTAGGTTTTAGAGGAGGAAAATAGGGGAAAGGAAAAAAAACAAAACAAAAAAAACCCCTGCTCCACTGCTCCCCCCCCCCCAAGTGAGGCACGCTACATTTGGACTATAAGACGCACCCTCCATTTTCCTCCCAAATTTGGGGGGGGAAGTGCATCTTAGAGTCTGAAAAATACGGTAACTCAGGAGGTTTGCGGGCGGGGGGGGGTTTGGAGGGAGTGCCCCTTATATAACGTAGTTGCAGACTGAGAAAGCAAAGAGAGGAGAGGAGAGGTAGCACATAATGTCAGAGGTAATATTTGGGCACATTTTACCTCAGACTGCATTTTTGTGGGATTGATCGTGTAGCATATTACAGTTCTGTATTCTTGAGGAATTTCAGATTTTTAAAAGAAACTTCAGTTACAATTTACATTCAGTACTATTTTGTATTCATTTCACGTGTACAGCCTAGTGGTTAGACAAAAGACTTTACAAAACGTTCCCCCTAGTTTTACCCACCTGGCCCCATACGTAGTTATTACAGTGTTGTTGGCGACATTTCCTGTGCTGTACTTTACACCCCCTGTAACTACCCTGTTTTGTAACTGCCGATCTGTACTTCTCCATTCCTTCCCCTTCTTCACCAACCACCCTCCCTCTGGCAGGAATTTTTAAGACATAATGTGCATTGTTTTCTAAGTAGTTGTCTTAAGTAGATATGATTAACTTACAGTACTTACATAATGTTTCTCTTACTTGAAGTCAGGGTCCGAAGCCCTTCATAAAGTTCACTTTTCAACTTTTGTGTTTCAACCTGATTTGTTCCAGCTCCTTTTTAGTTGATCAGTTCATTTCTCTTTGTAAATTCTCATTAAGGAATAGTGTAGTTCCTGTAGCTCCACTTGGTATCAAATGGACACATGGGAGGTGCTAGGGATGATTGCTTTTTATTTCTAAAAGCTTTGAAGACATAGTTCTTCAAAAATCAGGTTAGACATTGATTTTATTTTGACATAACTCGTCTTTATTTTTTGAAATTGGCCTTCTTTATTTTTTGAAATCCTTACCCTAGGTTATGTTTATTTATTTTAGAGGGAGAGGAAAGGGTGTGGGGTGGGAAGGGTGGGGGGAGAGAAAGAGAAAGAAAGAAACAGAGAAACACTGATGTGAGAGAGAAACATCAATGTGAGAGAGATTGGTTGCCTCCCATACATGCCCCAACTGGGGATTGAACCCACAACCTAGGTATGCTCCCTGACCAGGAATCAGACCCACAGCCTTTTGGTATATGGGATGATGCTCCAACCAACTAAGCCACTCAACCAGGGTTGTCTTTTTATTTTTTGTAGAGTCCTGTAGTAATGGTGCTAAGGTTAGTAGAAATGGTGCCTGGTAGTTGTTTGCAGTGAATGTTACATCAACAGTAGTTTTTTAAAATTCTACTTAGTACCAAGGCTGGTGTCTTAGTCTTCTAAGGCTGCCATAATAAAATGCCACAGATTGGGTGGGTTGAAACAGCAGAAATTTATTTCTTATCATTTTGGAGGTTGGAAGTCCAAGATCAAGGTGTGAGCAGGCCTTTTTTTTTTCCTCCACCTGTCCCCCCCCCCCCCCCCCCCCCCCCCGCCCATACCTCTCTCCTTGGCTTGTGTAGATGGCTGCCTTCTCACTGTCTTCATACAGGCTTCTCTTTGTGGGTGTATATCCATGGTGTGTGTGTGTGTGTGTGTGTGTGTGTGTGTGTGTGTGTCTGTCTGTCTGTCTGTCTGTCTGTCTGTGTGTGTCTCTTTCTCTTTCTCTCTCTTTCCCCTTCCTCCTTGTAAGGACACCAGCCATACTAGTTTAGAGTCCTACCTTTATGACTTCATTTAACCTTAATTACCTCCTGTAAGCCTTGTCTGCATTGAGGGTTGGGGGTTCAACATGTGAGTTTTGGTAGGGATAGAGCACAGTCCATAATATCCAGTATTAACATACCCTACTTTAGGCATTGGATGGTTTCCTGTTTGTGGTGAATCGCGATGGAAACATTGTATTTGTGTCAGAAAATGTCACACAGTACCTGCAATATAAGCAAGAAGACCTGGTTAACACAAGTGTCTACAATATCTTGCATGAAGAAGACAGAAAGGATTTCCTTAAAAACTTACCAAAATCTACAGGTAGGCCTTTAATGTGCATTTTCTTAATAAGTTGAAAAAAATGTTTCATGTCTTAGAAAATTGAATGTACCTTTTAGGAAGCCAAGTGATTAAATTTACATAGAAAGGCAAATGCTTAATGGCAAAATTTTCAGATATTAACCTTGGCGAATTTAGAATACGGTATACATTTCAGATGGCCAAAATTATACAGTGAGAGTTCTGTTTCAGTTGAGATTATTTCAATGTTTTATGTACAGTAGTCTCCCCTTATTCTCAGGGCATATGTTCCAGGGCCCCCAGTGGATGCCTGAAACTGGATAGTACCAAACCTTATATATACTATGCTTTCTTTCTATACATGCACACATAACTTTTTCACTTAAAGGAAACATTCTATTTTATTTATTTATTTTTCCTCACCCAAGGACTTTTTAAAAAATTGCTTTTAGAGAGAGGATAGGGGAGAGGGAGAGGGAGAGACAGAGATTGAGATATAAAACAGAAACATTGACTGGTTGCCTTGAACATACCCTGGCTGGGGATCAAACCTGCAACCTGGGTATGTTCCCTGCCCGGGAATCGAATCCATGACCTTTTTGGTCTTTGGGCTGATGCTTCAGCCAACTGAGTCATACTGGCCAAGGCACGGAAGCATTTTATATCTTTTCTCTGGCATATCCAAATCGTCAGCGTCACTGCTCTCGTATTTTGGGGCCACTACTAAGTAAAGTAGGGTTACTTGAACACAAGGACTGCGTCTGAGCCGCTGGATCTGATAACCGAGAGAGCTGGCAGTGACCGACAGGTGGGTAGCGTATACAGCATGGGGATGCAGGACAGAGGGGTGGTTCATGTTCCAGGCAGGGTGTGGTGGGAAGGCACACGGTGGAAGGCTTAGGAATTGTTTATTTCTGGGTTTTTCATTTAATAGTTTTGGACCATGGTCACCCGCAGGCAACTGAAACTGTGGATGAAGGGGAACTCTGCTGTATTGCCACCTTGCACTGTTAGTGTAGACATTACTATGGAAAACTAATGAGAAAATGTAGCTTGAGTTTTTGATGATGGTCGTGGACTGAATTGCCAGCTTTTAAAAAACCCCTTTCAATTTATTTTCCAAAGTTAATGGAGTTGCCTGGACAAATGAGACCCAGAGACAAAAAAGCCATACATTCAATTGCCGTATGTTGATGAAAACACCACATGATATTCTGGAAGACATGAACACTAGTCCTGAAATGCGCCAGAGATACGAAACCATGCAGTGCTTTGCCCTGTCTCAGCCACGAGCTATGATGGAGGAGGGGGAAGGTAAGAGTGATCACACGTATGTGATGCTTATCATCGATCGGGCACATAGCAGGCAAACTCCAGCTGGGTGAATTCCGTTGTTACCTTGCTTACTGAGTTGCGTGTCCTTACGCGTTGAGCAGACGTATCTGACAGCTCCGGAGGTTTCTCACTCAGTTAAGTTTTGTCGTAGACTTGCAGTCCTGCATGATCTGCGTGGCCCGCCGCATTACCACGGGAGAAAGAGCGTTCCCATCCAACCCTGAGAGCTTCATCACTAGGCATGACCTTTCAGGTAAAAGCTTCGTGTGTTTACGTTTCACTCATTTAGAAGATCTGTAGAAAAGTTGACTTTAGCTTCTTTAGATTGCACTGTCAGGCTCCATCCCCTGTGACGAATGCTTTGCATAGATTATTTCCTGTATTTCTTATACAACCCTCGGAGAGACTCAGTAAAACCCTTGGCATGTGAGAGAGAGCACCTGGTTTTCTTTCCCAATAGCATTTCAAATCAGAGATTAATGTTTTTTTCTCTAACTTCAAGCCCATTTTTCATAAAGAAAGAAATTTTCAAAGATATGGGTAATTTTAATGAGAATTACTGGGAGTAATTCTTGACATCAACCTTGGACTGCCCGTTTTTTCACCACAGGAGTAAAGACTCGAAGCTGGTGTAGTTGATAAGGCGCAGTGATGAAATTGAACGCAATGCCAGTGTTTTTCTGTAGTCACCTTCAGGGCCAGTCGTACAGTCCCTTAAACCTAAGTGGTGATGCCAAGGGTTTATCACATAGGATGCACCTCACAGATGAGGAGACGGGACTGGCGACGGAGCGGTTGTGTTACTTGTCCAAGGTCATGGCTTATGAGAGAATTTGCAGATGGCTCTGCCTGATCTCAGAGCCTGAACTGTTTGTTTAGTGTTCTCCTTGTAGACCCTCGATAATTTGATAAAATGTAGTAGGTTTAAATAAACATAACAAAACTATAGTTTTATATGTTTTTATATATGTATATATTTACACATAATAATGATATGTATACTGTAAAAAATACCTGTTTTCACAATCATCATTTCATGCCAGGCTCAGTTACTTATCTGGAGGTTGCTTGAGATTAATTTTCACAGAATTAATAAATTCTATGGAATTTATTAATAAATTAATAAATAAATTTTCATATAAAAAAGCAAAAAAGTTATTTGTATTCTAAAATCTTAATCTGTTTGCACTGATGAATATTCTTTCTATTTGAAAATTTTGTCTTACCCTGAGATAATCAGACCTTAGGACAACAATTTTTATGTACTATTCTTTTAGAATGTTTGTTTGCTGCATCTGTTATGATTTGTCAGTCTAAGTTTTCTCCCTAGATAACAATACTTTATCTTTTACTGAAAATACTAAAAAAAACCTCTTTACCTAACCAGTGTAGTGAGGAGAACCTTTACAAATTCTCATCAGTATCTTCCCTTAGTACAGAAGCAATACATTGATTATAAAAGTCAGAAGTTACCAAGCAGGAAAGAATCAAGGACTTCAGTTTGGTTAACATCTGAGAGCCATCTTCCTATAGGTACAGTCGGTACCTTCCAATTGCTGTCTGTTCTTCCTATAGGAGGTTTGCTTTCAACACAGTGCTGTTTTTGGCTTCTGGAGAGATTTTATCCTCTGTCCCTCATGTGTTTAATAATTTTTTTCTGAGCATCTATTTTGCGTTTGTCACATGGCTTTCAGGGCTAAGTTCAGGGGCGGTGGTTGAGGAGAGATCGTTCTAATTCTTGGCAGAGCATACAAGTGTTTACTCTTTCTGGACTGCATTTCTCTCTTCCACCTAGTCATGTTTCCTCCATTAATAAGATTTTTATTTGTCGCCATTAAAGATCTGAATTTTAAACAGATTCTTGGACAAGTGGCTCATATTCTTCAGCTTATCCAACATTAGTGCCGTTTTAGCTTTTCCAGAACTATCTTTGGGTGTGAATCTCCATGAGTTTTTCCAATCCAAACTTACTTTCTTCATTTTTACTTTTCTCGCAAAAATACCGTGGAGGGGTAAATAGATTGGCACACCTTTTCTACATCTCTCCCGTGCTGCCAGGAACCGAGTTGTTGACGACTTCTGTACTCTTGTGTCTTAGTTTCCATCCTCTTCTGGGTTTGGTGGACCTTTTGTGCTGAGCATAAGAAAGTGTTTGGATCTGAGTATTGCATTTTTTTAGTGCTGTCTCTGCAGAACAGAGAAAACAGTCATTGATAGACTTGACATCAACATGAGCTTTAGTCATGGTCTGACATGTTTTTTACCATGGTTCATATTTTGTCACAGACATCTGTGTCGTGGATGTTGATCACACGCTTTCTGCCCTGGACATCATCACTAATTATTTTGAATTTTCTAAATGCAACTTAAATGTTCTGTAGATCAGCAAGGCTCACTTCAGTAGGACGACTCTTGAGATCACTGGAGGCAATTTTGGTTCCGTGAGTCCTTGTGATTAGTGTCTGCCCAGTATTTCTGGTATTGAACAGAGCTGGTGCTTTCGTGTCATACCAATTATTTGTTGGAAATGGATGAGCCACTTTTATTCTTGGCTTTTTTTTTTTGGCCACTGTGGGTAAGGAGTTTTTTTTCCTTGCAATCTACCTGGTACTGCTCAGAACTTGAGAAGGCCTAGCCAATTTTTAAGGACTGTCTTCATGAAACCTACTTTAATTTTACAGCATTTTTGAGTTGTATGTATTTTGTTTCTTCAGTGTATTTGATGTTAAGCAAAAGTTGTCAGAAACTTTCAGATTTGTGGCCACGAATGGTTAACCCTCCTAGTTTAGATTTTAAGTGTCCAACAAATGCAGTCACCTCTGAGATGGGCAGAAGTGTTCCTGCCAGCCGGTTAGGCAGGTTATTTTTTCTTGCTTCAAGTTTCACAGGCAGTGTCTTCAGGTATGAACAATTTTACTGTTTTTGGTTTTGTTTTTTTTTTTTTCTTTAAATGAAAATGAACCTCAGGTTATCCAGCCATATTTTCTGTGCATTAAGAAAGTAAAAGGAATTGTGTTATACACTCTTACAGTCTATATAGCAAAACATTTAATTTAAGAGTTTCCTGTAGGACTCTGCCCTTCAAGAAGAAAGCTCTGGATACAGCAGAAATTTGGATCAGAGAAGGCGGAACAAAGATTTAGTGTATTTTATTTTTTAGTGCTAAGCCATGCAGTGTGCAGCATGTAAATCCTTGTAGGTTGGATTTAAATTTTTATTTTCTATTTAATAGGAAAACTTGTCAACATAGATACAAATTCACTGAGATCCTCTATGAGGCCCGGCTTTGAAGATATAATCCGAAGGTGCATCCAGAGATTTTTTAGTCTTAATGATGGGCAGTCATGGTCCCAAAAACGTCACTATCAAGAAGGTAGAGAATTTTAAGGTTCATTCTTGATGCTGTTTGTGGCTGTGCTTGATGTGCTGTAAAGCAGTGATTATATACATGGCTGTAGTCGGTGTTTGGTGTGGGGGGGCAAGGAACATGAATTATGAGCACTTTAATTTAGCCTGTTCATAATTTTGGTGCAGGTCCAATCTTTCACTGGATTTTGAAAATGTTGCATTTGAAATATATTTCTTTTCCCTCCTATATGTGTCTGTTTGCAATTGTAGCTATTAGTAATGGGATATTTTCCCCAACAGCTTACATTCACGGCCATGCAGAAACTCCAGTGTATCGATTCTCTTTGGCTGATGGGACTATAGTGACGGCACAAACAAAAAGCAAACTCTTCCGAAATCCGGTAACAAACGATCGTCATGGCTTCGTCTCCACTCACTTTCTTCAGAGGTAATGAGAAGTGCCTGTGTGTTCTCATTGTGAATGCAGCAGTGTTCTCAGGGTGCTTTGTTACTTGTGTAAAAAGGGAAATTTAATGAGACTAAAAGCAAAAAGGATGTTGGATTTGCCAAAGTGAGTTTAGATGCCTGGATTACAATATGTTTTCTTTAAGGTTTTATTTTTATGTGAAAATGAGTATTTCTTCATTAAATAATTACTTCCTGGGAAATCTTGTAAATGGGAAGGCTACTGGATAAAAGCATGTAAAATCTGACTACCTCTGTTACTTTTCATTTCTAATATCACATTGCCTTAAAGATTAAATTTAAAATTTGAAGGTAGACTAAGAATAGTTACTATTGCTGTTGCTAATGGTAACAACACAAAATTCACTCATTAATTACCTTGAGTAGTTGGCAGGCCCCTCCAGGTTAACCTCCTTGGTAAACAGCAACGCTAGTAAAGCCCTGCCGGCGGGACTCCAGCTAACAGAGCTTTCGGCCATTCACAGTAAATGGTGGCATCACTCATTTAGATTTTGTGGCCTATTAAAAAGTATGTTATTAGGTTAATAACTGATCAGTATCTAGATTGGAATTGTTACTCGGTATCAGAATGACGCCTAAGAAGTTAAGTTCCTGGGCACTTCATCCTTTTTAAAAAATCTGATTCAGGGCTTGAATGCATGCCTGTAATTTTTTTCTTTGTTTGCAGGGAACAGAATGGGTACAGACCAAACCCAAATCCTGTTGGACAAGGCATTAGACCTCCAGCAGCTGGATGTAACAGTTCAGTAGGTAGTGTGAGCATGTCACCAAACCAAGGCTTACAGATGCTGAATAGCAGGACCTATGGCTTGGCTGACCCCAGCACCACAGGGCAAATGAGCGGAGCTAGATATGGGGCTTCCGGTAACATAGCTTCAGTGAACCCTGGGCCGGCCATGCAGTCACCACCTTCCTACCAGAACAACAGCTATGGTCTCAACATGAGCAGTCCCCCCCACGGGAGCCCTGGTCTTGGCTCCAGCCAACAGAGTATCATGGTTTCTCCTCGTAATCGCGGGAGTCCGAAGATGGCCTCACATCAGTTTTCCCCTGTTGCAGGTATTTCTGTTGGCGTTTTCTTCTTTGGTGTTCCTTTCTTTCCATGCCACTGCAATTCTTGTGAAGTTAATTCATTTTATAATAGAAACTCTGCAGAGTTAAGTGGTGTTTTGTTACAGCATTGGCTAGTCTAATTCTTTTCCTCACTTTTCTCCACATTCAGGTGTGCACTCTCCCATGGGATCTTCTGGCAATACAGGGAGCCACAGCTTTTCCAGCAGCTCCCTCAGTGCCCTTCAAGCTATCAGTGAAGGCGTGGGGACATCTCTTTTATCTACTCTGTCTTCACCAGGTCCCAAATTGGACAACTCTCCCAATATGAATATAACTCAACCAAATAAAGTGAACAGTCAGGATTCAAAGAGTCCCATAGGCTTGTATTGTGACCAGAACCCAGTGGAGAGTTCTGTGTGTCAGTCAAATGCCCGGGATCACCTCAGTGACAAAGACAGTAAGGAGAGCACTGTCGAAGGATCAGAGAGTCAGCGGGGCCCTCTGGAGAGCAAAGGCCACAAAAAATTACTGCAGCTACTTACCTGTTCTTCTGATGACCGGGGTCATTCCTCTCTGACCAGCTCCCCCCTGGATCCAAGTTGTAAAGACTCTTCCATTAGTGTCACCAGCCCCTCTGGGGTCTCATCTTCAACATCTGGGGTGTCCTCCACATCCAGTATGCACGGGTCACTGCTACAAGAGAAGCACCGGATTTTGCACAAGTTGCTGCAAAATGGGAACTCGCCAGCCGAAGTAGCCAAGATTACCGCAGAAGCCACTGGGAAAGACACTAGTAGCACGACATTTTGTGTGGAAGGTAACATCAAGCAGGAGCAACTAAGTCCTAAGAAGAAAGAAAATAACGCCCTACTTAGATACCTGCTGGACAGGGATGACCCCAGTGACACACACGCTAAAGAACTGCAACCCAAGGTGGAGGGAGCGGACGGCAAGGTGAGCCAGTGCAGCAGCTCCGCTGTCCCCAGCTCGAGTCAAGAGAAAGACGCTAAAATGAAGACGGAAGCAAACGAGGAGGTAATCTGTTCTCTCTGCATTCCAGCTTAGTCGTGTCTCATCATTGTTTTTTATGTAAATTATCTTCTGTTTTAGATTTATGTAATGGAAGTTAGTTTTCAGCTGTCATTTCTTCGTGATTTTTTTGAGCATCAGTAAAGCATATTATGATGCAATTTTGAAATATCACACGTATATGCTTTAAAATGTGACTATAACTCGTTAGTAGCCAATTTGAAATTTCTTACGGATGTGTTTATTGTTGGAATGAGCAGCTGGGGTCATTAAGGGTATGGTAGAAAGAAACTTGTTGAGGGGGGACTTTTGTATTAAGCAACAGCATTTTGATTTTTATCTAAAATCACATCATATGTACACAATCACATTTTGTATAAGCACTCTCCAAATTTTGCTTGAGGAGCACTTCTGGGAGACATTAATATGTGCTTGAGAAAATTAAAGTCTTGGAGGAGTCCCACTGTTGGGATGTCTGTTTCACTTTCTTTAAGCTAGTATTCTCCAAATTTATTGATCAAAAGCCCCTTTTAAAGCATGCCTATGAATATTATGTTGAACATCAGCTTGTTGCTTTTAGTATTAATTGTATTTGTTTTCAGAAGTTATGTACGGATGCAGATATCTCTGTCTGCTAATGATCCTGATTAATGTTAGCTGGAAAATATCCTACAGTTTGAGAGTTAAACATGTAATGTAAATTCAGGAAATGTCCCTTGGAAAGCACTTCCAAACCCAGGGATTTATCTAGGTAGTAGGAACTGTTCTTTCAAGGAAGAAGACAAGGTGGGGTCATAATCAGCCAGCCTTTAAGTAGGGAATTATTTCAGGTACTTATTTAGTAATGCACACAGGTTCATTTTTAAAATTTTATTTTCAGGGATCTGGAGATTTGGATAATCTAGATGCTATTCTTGGGGATCTGACTAGTTCTGACTTTTACAATAATTCCATATCCACAAATGGTAGTAATCTGGGAACCAAGCAACAAGTGCTTCATGGACCTAATTCTTTGGGTAAGAAAGAATTGAGTTTTATTCTTGCTGTCTTTTAGACTTTTCTGTGTACTTGTATGTCCTGTAACATTAAGAATAAGGATCCAGCGGGTATATAGGACTTCAAAATACATACTCTGCCTCTCAGTTTCTTATACTAATTTATAATCATGTGTTTATAAAAAACTTGTGGGACATTTTCCTACTTTAAAAAGATTTCCCATTTCTAACTAATGATGTTAGTGATCATAGCACTCAACAGGAAAATGTTAATCTTTGGTTGGTCCAGATGAGTAGTAGCTATGAGGACGTATGTTTCTCTAGGCACTGAGAATTGGATTAGAAGGCAACCAAAACTGTAGCTCAAAACCGGTCCTTTGACACTCACAGAATCTTGTCATTTCATTATGAGACTTTTCTTCTCTGGTGTTTGCCTGTTCTTACCTAGCCTCTTCTATAGCCATGTCTTTCCTTGTTCGACAGTTTAATAAGGATATATTATATGTATCAGTTGAAAAAGTAATTCACAATTATCTGAATGGTTTGCTACTTCTTTGATTAGAAGGCAATAATATCTGGTTACACTTAATTGTAAAATTTTAAACAGAGGCCATTTAATAGGTAGACATATGGGAAGAACCTTCAGGATTTTGAAACATTGGTAACATTTTCAGTATTAAGTGAAGCAGAATAGGAATGACCACATCAGGCAACAAGTCAGTGCCCATTACTTTAGCCAATACTGAAACTCTTGTTTCTACTTTGTTTGGAATACGAGGTTGGGTGGTTTTTTTTTTTTTTTTTTTTTTTTTTGGTACTTGGTGTTTATGTTGTAAAGGAAGACAGTGTTTGTTTTAGTAAGAAGGACATTCTCGGGTGGGTGGTATTAGCATTTGTGCCTTTTCCTTGATTGTTTATGTACTGAATCATCAGAGGATATTTGCATGTGTTGTGCTTCTGTGTTTTCAGCAGGTTTGAGGAGTCCGCAGTCTGTGCAGTCCGTTCGGCCTCCGTATAACCGAGCAGTGTCTCTGGATAGCCCTGTTTCTGTTGGCTCAAGTCCTCCAGTAAAGAATATCAGTTCTTTCCCCATGTTACCAAAGCAGCCTGTGTTGGGTGGGAATCCAAGAATGATGGATAGTCAGGAAAATTATGGTTCAAATATGGGTATGTTATTTCTAATTAGTATTTGTGAATAAAATTCTCTTTTGGGAAAAGCAAATTTAACACTTAAAGCTATTTAAAGAACTTGGTTCATGTAATAGGTTTTTGAATAAAAGTAGCATAAGTTTCTTTCATGATTATTTGCTTCATTTATTCTGTGTCTTGGTTATTTAAACTCTGAAGGAGGCTTTTGGTCTCAGGCATTTTCTAACCTGTGAAGAATACATGGCAGCCCATCAAAATTATTCTTAGGATGACAAAGCGCTTTTTTTTTTGGTCATGGCTGATGTTATGTATAAATGATTGCACCTATATGATATAAGAAAGATTTCATTATAACATGGAAAAGACCTAACCATTTCTACCTCTTGTAGGTGGACCAAACAGAAATGTGACTGTGAATCAGACTCCGTCCTCGGGAGACTGGGGCTTACCAAACTCGAAGGCTAGCCGAATGGAACCTATGAGTTCACCCGCCCTGGGAAGACCAGGAGTGGATTATAATGCCTCTTTACCCAGACCTACGTTGGGTGGCTCGATGCCCACCTTGCCTCTTCGGTCCAATAGCATTCCAGGTGCAAGACCAATGTTGCAGCAGCAGCAGCAGCAGCAGCAGCAGATGCTTCAAATGCGTGAGCATCCCCTTCATAGCAAAAGAAAATTAGATGTTGTAGGGTAATTTTTGCTGTTGGATTATTTTAAAAATTATTCTTTCCTGTTGTTCCCCCAGGGCCTGGTGAAATTCCCATGGGAATGGGTGTCAGTCCTTATGGCCAAGCAGCACCATCTAACCAACCAGGTTCCTGGCCAGATGGCATGTTGTCCATGGAACAAAGTCTTCACGGGGCTCAAAATAGGTGGGGGTTTATTATGTGGCTCTGTAGAAAATGTTAGCATTGGATTACCCAGAAAAGGGTCAGAGTGCAGGAACCAACCTGACAGAACGAGAAAAACTCTGAAATTAGGTACTTGGTGTGCAACCGAGCATTTCTTGGATAATTGTATGCAAAACAAGGCTGAGGCGAGGCCGCCCTGGTGGCACTCACAGGGGAGGCAGGAAACAGCGGCATGTGGTCCAGCTGCCGGGACTCCTGAGTGGCCAGACCTGGGAGCCTCCCTCCGAGGTAGAGTCTCTCTTGATGTAGTAGCCCTCCTCCCCGAGGAGGGGTAAATTTGTACCAGTTCGACGAGATAAATGGTGCTCAGAAGATAAGTCTAGTTTTTATGGAAAATTAATTTTTCAGGATTGGATAAGTCTTTAGCCATTTCTTAAAAGACGTTTCAGGAATGTTGGTGATAGTGAACTGTAGCCCTCCTTTTTGTAAAAGAACAATTGTGGATTATGTGTATATTTTATTTTGCTTTCGTGTGGTCAGTAACTTGCTTGCATGAAGGAGGCTACCTGTCAATGTCAGTTCTAACTTGAATGCTATAGTAAATTAAGCTAAGAAAAAATGAATCGATCTATTGAGTAGTCAGTGATGTGATCACATGAATTTATTAACTTGAGTGCTTCCCTACCCAGTAGAGAACAAGTAGTTTCATCACTGCATTTTTCTGAGCCAGGAGAAGTGTCTAGCTCCATGCCTTTGTCACGTGTCGGAGAGCTGGGGCACCTTGCTGTGGGTGTTTGGAGTTTGTATTGTGCTCACCAGTACATGAGCTCTGTGGGCCAAGTGTAACAAAAAGTTACTTTGGGAGATTCCCAGGCTCAGTTCATTGATAGTGCAACCTTGCTGTCCTTTTTCCTATTTTTTTTTTCTCTCAACTTACTTGACTATTACCACCTCTAGTCTTGTAGGATCTTGAAAATTGCACCCCTCTTTCTCTGCTATCCTTCAGATGCCTAGGGGTCTAGCAGTGAGATTTTGGTGGTGGGAGAGGTGAGGCCTAAGCTAAATTTGGTGGTCGGAGATGGCCTGGTGAGTTTAAATTGTGGGCCTTAAATTTAAGTTGATACCATTTGCTAGTCTCTGTTCCTCAGTTCATTATATATGCTTACAGTGTTTGAATTATTGTTGCACGTTAAAATATTGTGTGTGGTTATTGTGGGTTTTTTTTTTTTTTTTTTTTTTTTTTTTGAAGAGGAAAAGCACCATTGAGATTGATCGCACGTCTCTTTTTAGGCCACTTCTTAGGAATTCCCTGGATGATCTCCTTGGGCCACCTTCTAACTTAGAAGGACAGAATGATGAAAGAGCGTTATTGGACCAACTGCACACTCTCTTGAGCAACACCGATGCCACAGGCTTAGAGGAGATTGACAGGGCTCTGGGCATCCCTGAACTTGTAAATCAGGTGGGTAGCACTGACGTGGAAAAAGAAGTGAGTGTGTGCACATCTCGGGAGCTGTGCACAAGGCCGCCTCTAGTCTTTGCTGTTTCTGCTTTCAGTATGCCAGCGTTACATTGAGGAAATGCGCTTTATTAGGAGTGACGCTGCTTCCAGCAACCTGTTATGTTATAAAGGTGTTACATTTTAGGCAACCATAGAAATGATCCACTAAAACTACCATGTAGTTTTTAAGATGATGCTTTTTACTTAATGCTAGTTAAGAGTTTTCATTTTTATTTTACTTATTTTTAAAAACTATCAAGTTAGTTTACATAAGAGTCCTCAGTTTTATAATTACCTCTCTCTAGCCAATGGTGTGTACTCCGAGGAAGCAAGCTTTTTATTATGTTAAACAAAACCCATCTATAATGGTAAGTACGTGATTATCCCAGCACCATCGTCTCCTATTCACAGTTACTTGTGCATCCTTATGAAAACATGCTATTCACAATCTGTGTTTGCAACAGGTACCATATTTTGTTGTGTATAATGGGCATTTTTTTGCCCAAAATTTTTAGGGAAAAATAGCACATTATACATGGGTGTAATGATGACATAACCATGGGTATAATAACCCCGCGTGTAGTCTGCACAAAAATGTGGGTGCACATTACACATGGCAAAATGGGGTACGTTTTGTAGTGGCTGTGTGATTGAAAGGCTGTGCAGGGGAGGCTGGTTGGGTTTGTGCATTCAGTGATAAGCAGGAGAGACCCTTGAGGGTTTCTCAGTCCTTGTTGGGGAAACAGATGTGTACACAAAATACATGGTGTGAATAAGCAAGTCAGAGAACCAATACTGTGCGTGATTAGTCCTTTAAATCTTTGCCAGTCTGATGGGCAACAGGAATCTTGTTTTAAATTGTATTTCTTTGATTTGCAAGATTGAACATATTTTGCATTTTTTGACCATTTAAATGTTTTGAAGTAGTTTTCTAATGGGATTTTCATTTTATCTGCAGCAATACTTTATGTTTAGTTATTGATCTATTTGTTGATTTTTCACTTAACAAATATTTGACTTCTGTGTGCCAGTCAGTCTTTTATTATTAGAGGATGAGGAGCCATAGTGAGCAAATTAGTTCCTGCTCCCAAAGCTTGCATCCCACTGGGCAGGGCAGACATCAGACAAGGAACTGCACAGTTAGAAGTAGGCATGGTGTGATAGCAGTTATGAGAAAAGACATGTAATGCTGTGAAACTATATCATAAAGGGACCTTTTCTTAATGGGCATGGGATGTCAAATTTTTCCTCTAAAAAGTCTTGTTTGAGCTGTGATTGAAGGATGACTATTATCTAATATATTGCAGATATTTTTTCTAGTTTCTTTTTAGTGGGGGTTTGTAGTTCTTTAGTTTTAAAATGCTTGTGTTTTCAGACTCTGGATGATGAAATAAAGAATAACTGGGGACTTACTTGAATGGCCAGGAAAACTTTTTCTGGGGAAACGACATACAAGCTGACACCTGAAGGAAGAGAAGGAGCCAGCTCTGCAAATAGCGGGGGGAAAAGTATTCCAGAAGAAGTAGAGCTAACTCAAAGGTCCTTTTAGCAGGACAGAGCTTGGGGGTCCCAGAAAGAGAGCAGAGAGGGACTGGTATGCTATGAGGCTAGAGGGACAAAGCTAGGTGCCATGAAACCATCTTAAAGGAGTCTGGAATTTTTCTACTTTATAGGGAAGCCTTGGAAGATTTTAAGCAGGATAGTGATGAGACCTTTCCTTTTTAATTAATTTTTATTTTTAGCAAAGTAGTCTTTGTAACTTAAAAATACAGTGATACAGAATATACTTACTGAAGAACCATAGTCCTTTGCTTCACTCAGGGGTAGTGAAACTCAGCTGTTTACTTTGGTGATATTTCTGAGTACTGTGCTTTGTGGAGCTGTTTCGTGATCAACTTCAGTCTGTATCTGTTGCATTCGTGATATAATAATTGACACATTCGTAGTCTCTCATCTGAGAACCTTGGGGTCAGATGTGCTTTGGATTCAGGAATTTTGGATTTTAGAAAGGTAAATGATACATGCGTACTGCGCACTACACGGTACCCCTGGTAGAGTCTTGAGCAATACTAGTTTTGGGCAGTAGCCTGTGATCAAACATGTTAATACTTCTGCAGCAAGGTGCGTAGATAGTCACACCAGGTGGAGTATATAGAGATTATGTATTGCTTCATATAAATTCAGATCAGGTTTTACTGTTAAAAAATACATTTGGTGCTAATAAAAAACTTTTATTTTTTAGAGCTTTACTGGGTATTTGGAATTTCAGATGAGAAATTGTGGGTTGGTTTTTACCCCCTTCCTCCAGTGTGCACTCGCACACCCGTGGCCCCCACTTCATACCCCCAGTATAATTACGCCTTTCGTCGTTAAATAGATAGTCGGTATTTACATTATTTTGACTCATACTGATTTTAGGTATAGTTTGTATAGGGTTTTGTGTGTGTTTGTTATGAGTTAAATGCCTTTTTAAAAAAGATTTATTTATTTTTTATTTTTAGAGAGAGGGGAAGGGAGGGAGAAAGAGATGGCGAGAAACGTCAATATGTGGTTGCCTCTCGCGGGGCCCCCACTGGGGACCTGGCCTGCAACCCAGGCATGTGCCCCGACTGGGAATAGAACTGGTGACCCTTTGGTTTTCAGGCTGGTACTCAATCCACTGAGCCACATCAGCCAGGGCTAATTGCCTTCTTTTTATTTGCTTTGTTTTCTGTACACTTACTGCGATTTTTCTTCAGATACTCCAATAGAAGTACAAAATTTCTCTTATTTTTTCCCTCACATGTTCAGACACTTCAATCCCTTCTTTCCCCCCTATAGTCCTCTGTCCCTCTGTTTTACTCTGCCCTTGAGAGGCAGGTCTGGTGATTAGTAATTATCACTCTTCTCCTATGTTGGCGCCCTAGTTCTTGAATCCTAGGTCATTTTCCTTTTTTATGTACTCCTTTGTTTTTCTGAAACAATTTCCGTTACCTTCTTCATCTCTGCTGCACGAGATCCAATGTTTTAGGTCCTTGCATGTTTGAAAATCCCCCCATCTCCTGCATGCCTGGCTGTGTTAAGTTCTAGGTCGAAGGTGATTTCCTGTCTGGGAAGAAGTCTGTATTTTTCTGGCATCCACTGTTGTGTTTCATTGAGTTGTGTTCCAGTCTGATCCCTTTTTCTCTGTGTTCGAGACCTATTATTCCCTTTGGAATTACTCAGGAACCTTGTTTCTTTCCAAAATTCCGTGATGCCCTCTCTGGTCTGAATCTTGTTTCATTCATTCTGCTGTGTTAGACACACGGATACTTCCTTTGATTTGGGGGCGTTTTCTTGTATCATTTAAAAAAAAATTCTATCTCTTTTGTTTTTTTTCTTTCTGGGATGTCTGTTGACATGTGGGTGTTGTGTTGATTCTCTGTATGTGTTTTTAAGTTACTTTGTACTTGTTTGAGGCATTAATGTTGGAAGCATCAGCATCAAATATCTGGTGATCCTGCACTATCTTTTTATATGTAAGAATGATGTATTAAAAACCAGGATCAGTCTTATTTAAGGACTCCCCAAATTGTAGTACGTGGACTTGTTGGCACCCTTGCCCTCCACTCTCACTACACAGTTTTTCTAGAGATGGTCCTCCATTTCTTGCTGTAATTTTTTTATTGCCTGGTTGCATTTTGGGAGCTGGGCGAGAGAAGCAAGTTGATGATCCCATAGTGTTAAGGTGTAAAATTCTACTAGAAGTTTATAAGATTTCCTGTTTTCAGTGTCTGTCCTGCTCCTGCCCTTTGCTGTGCTTGGTATCCCTGAATCCAGGCACTTGTGGGGGTAGGTAGAAGGCACAGCTGTTTGGCTGTGTGGAGCTGGGGAGCAGGCTGCGGGAAGGGAGGTAGTTGGCTCCCTTGCTCTATACACTCAGACTCCTGCGCAGCCGCCTGCGAGGGCACTGTGCCGGACCCTCTCCTGTCCCAGGGGAGTCGGCTCTGTGGGAGATGTTTGCTCAGTTCTCGTGTGTTTTCCTCTTCAGGCACCTGGGTCTCAGTTTCTCTGCTCTTTCGAGTTATTGGGTTGGCCAAAAAGTCCATATGGTTTTTTCCCCGTGAAATAAAGGACACATTTTTCATTTTTACCAGTAACTGTATAGATTTGGATATTTTGAGTATGTCAGCTATCTCCCATGTGGTATAACAGTGATTGATCTCAAGATGTCGATTTGATTGCTCCCAACTTCAACTGGTCTTCCCGACCACGGAGCATCGTCCAGCAAGAAGTCTCCAGCACGAAAGTTTGCAAGGCACTTTGACACATTTGATTGGTCACAGCACCTTCTCCATACACTGCGCAAATCATCTTTTGCATTTCTGTTGTGTTTTTACCTTTCTTGAAATAATAAACATAATATACTGAAAATATTGAATATTTTCTTCCATCTTCAATATGAAAATGGCTACACAAAAATCCCCAATTTTGATTTAAAAAAAAAAAAAATGCACCCTGATATGACAGTTTTCAGAATATAATCTAACAAAATTGTTTTGAATGAAATTAAAGACACCTAAGCTCTACTAAATCTTACGGAAAAACTTAAACCACCTTTTTGGCCCACTCAATACTTCACCTTCCACTTTCTGTCTCTCAGGTGCCCATTGAACAGTTTCGTCTTGGTAGCCTTTGTCACTCTCATTGCTCACTGGGTAAAATACTGCTTAAATTATTTGTTGTCATTTTAGTAAGGTTAGCAAGAGAAAGTTGGTAAATGTGCATGATCAATCTGCCATGTTAAACTTAGTATTTTTTACTGTATAAATTTCTTTATGAAAACATACTGCAGCTCTGACTGGTATGGCTCCGTTGGTTGGAGTGTTGCGCTGCAAACCAAAGGGTTGCGGGTTTGATTCCCGGTCAGGACACATGCCTGGGTTGCGGTTCGGCCCCCATTTGAGGCACGTGCCAGAGGCAGCTGGTGGATGTTTCTCTGTCACATCCATGTTTCTTTCCCTCTCCTTCTCCCCCTCCCTTTTTCTCTAAAATCAATAAGCCTATTTTCCAGTGAGGATAAAAAAAATAAAAAGATACCACAGATTGCTGTCTGAAGAAGGGAATTGGTGTGATGGGACAAAGCAGAAGCACAGGTGCCCACACTACAAGGGCCTGAGGGGTGTCTTGGGAAAGGTCACGGCAATGGAGGAAGGAAGGAATACACCGCATGACAAGGAGGCAGAACTGATGGACTTGGTGGACTGAGTACGCGAGCGTGTGCATACACACGCTTTTCAGGGAGAGCGTGAAGAACGGAGACTGCCAGCTTTCAGTTCGGGCTGAGTAGAGATGACGTGTATTGTAACATAGGAGAGATTGGACGAGAATCAGGCTTTTGTGGGGGGAGGCTGTTGGGAATCACAACTGTTTTCTGCATGTTAAGTTTGAGATGCCTGAGACATCTAGGTAAAGGTGTTAAGTAGATATGTAAGGTATATAAGTAAAGTTAGAGTTCAGAGACATTTGAGCCGGAGACAAAATATTTGGCAGTTTTCGCTAGTGGATGAGAACATCGAAGTGGAAAATGTAATGAGAGAAAAGAAGAGGGCTAGCATTCCCTCATGGAGAGGCAGGAGAGGTGGGAGAAAAGCCAGCGGGGTCCAGTGTGTCCAGGCAAGCCTTGGTGAGGGTGTGGACTGCACACTTGGCATTCTGTGTCTGTGGGTAAGACTGTATAGGTGAATGCAGTACCTGACAGGTGCTTCTTAGCATGGCAGGCTCTTTCCTCCTTTAGAATATTTTTTTAAAAAGCATTTTATTTATTTTTAGAGAGATGGGAAGGGAGGGAGAAAGAGAGGGAGAGAAACATCAACTGGTTGCCTCTTGTATATGCCCCAGTCGGGGACCATGTGCCCTGACTGGGAATCGAATCAGCGACCTTTTGCTTTGTGGGATGACACCCAAACAGCTGAGCCACGCTGGTCAGGATGCCTTCAGAATATTTGTACTATTTCTGTCATCTGCTGGACATTATTTTGTACACATCCTCGGTAGAAGTGATGGCTGGCCCATAACAGGTTCTTAAAAGTAAATCTTGCCCACAGCCAACAAATAGTAGTACCTTTAGGTGAGAATATTCCAGGGGCTATGAGCCTTTGTTGATGTACATGTCTCTACCAAAATCACCTTTTTTTGCAGACTTCAACAGCATTCTTTTACAAATTACATTAGAATTCATCGAGCACAGTATTTCTCCAGGTACTTAATACATTGTAGACACTGGGCTCAGAAAATATTTGAGTGTTTTTGTGAAACCTTGTGCTAGGCACCAGGACACAGCTGTGAAAAGATGGGGCGTGGTTCGCGCTCTCATGGGGCTTCAGACAGTAAACTTGGTTTTGCTTTTGGAACTCTGCAACATTATTGTTCACATATTAACTTATTTCTCACCTCCTCTAGAGCATTTGATTTGTTGTTTTTCCAGATGTGCTCCACGGTTCATTTATGTGTTTGATGTTTAAGGGACAAGCTTTGGAGCCCAAACAGGATGTTTTCCAAGGCCAAGAAGCAGCAGTGATGATGGATCAGAAGGCAGCTTTATATGGGCCGACGTACCCAGCACAGGGGCCTCCACTGCAAGGAGGCTTTAATCTTCAGGGACAGTCACCATCTTTCAACTCCATGATGAGTCAGGTGAACCAGCAAGGCAGTTTTCCTCTCCAGGGAATGCACCCCAGGGCCAGCATCATGAGACCTCGGACGAATACCCCCAAGCAACTTAGAATGCAGCTTCAGCAGAGGCTGCAGGGCCAGCAGGTAACCAGTCACGTGCTCTTCCTTGGCTGAGGTGGCTTGTGCTTCGGCTTCCTCCTCTTCAGTTTTCAGATTGTGCTTCGGAGCTCGTCAGTGGCTCTCCATCCTTGTCAACTAACAAAATTCCTTTTGGTTTTACTTCTATGTAGCATTTTATTTGTACAGATAGTTCTTGTTAGGATGTGGTGTGCTAGACTTCAATACCTTTTTATAAGAATATTCTGTTGTAAATGGTTAAAAAGGTTAAAAAATCAATGTCAGAGAGGATTGCTCTTGGGCGAGAAGAATATTTCTCGATGACTTTGTAGTCCTTGAGGTAAATCACTTCTATTTTTAAAAAAGTTCTTAATAGTACTAACAAAATATTTAAACTGTTTTGATATCAGCATTCTTTTTTTTTTTCCGATTTTGTTTTTAGAGAGGGCATAAGAGGGAGAGAAACATCAGTGTATGGTTATCTCTCGCACGCCCCCCTACTGGGGACCTGGCTTGCAACCCAGGCATATGCCCTGACTGGGAATCGAACCAGTGACCCTTTGGTTTGTAGGTCGGCTCTCAATCCACTGAGCCACACCAGCCAGGGCAGCATTCTTTTTATGGAATTTCTGCTTTCTAAATGTTTTATAAAACTTGAGCTCTTTTAATATGCCAAGATAAGACATATTTTTTTCTCATTGTTTGCTTAATCCTCAAGAAATACTTTAATCTTAATTGTTTATATTGTTTACAGCTTGGGTGTGCTGAGTTACTGAATGTGGCAGGCAGACTGAACTATATAAATAGGCAAGTGAGTTTAGAATCCAGTGAGCCAGAGATGCTTCTAATGTATGAAGAGTCCTAAAAGTCAGTTTAGGGCTCAGGAAATGCTGTGTTAATGTGCTCATGGTATCATTTTACATTTTATCCTTTCTTCCCAATGAAATTTATCTGGAAGAGGTAAGGTAGTTTAATCACTGTTAGTCTGACAAAGTAAAGCTGTTCCCCTAATGGCCTAAGTAATCCCAGAGAACATCTGACTTTACAATCTTTTGAGTTCCTGTTGTAGATATGCTTTAAGCTGCAAAATTACACTTTTATTTTTTCTTCTGCTGCCAGACCATAAAGCTTCATATGTTTGCTAGCCAAGAACTTTTCAGCATGAACGTTTTGAAGTGTGAAAAGCGTACTGGTACAGCTTAGATGTGACTTAACCACGTTAGTGGGTTTGGAAATACCATTGTGACTTCACTGGGTGGGCTGAGGATTTGGAAGGATGTTTAGGGCTCATTCACATGTTCTGTTGCATCCCAGCTAATCTGTTTCTCTCCAGTTTTTGAATCAGAGCCGTCAGGCACTTGAAATGAAAATGGAAAGCCCTACTGCTGGTGCAGCTGCAATGATGAGGCCCATCATGCAGCCCCAGGTGAGCTCCCAGGTGAGAACAGTACGTCTCTGTATGTTCAGTTTCACCGTCCTCTGCCCTGCACGGTCTGGTGCAGCCTGTGGTTGGCTCTCAGTAAATGTTTGTTAAATAAAGTAATTCCCAGTTTCTTGTGTAAGAGACCATCCCATGGTCCCATCACACTTTTTCTTTCATTCTCTCTCTCGCGGATGACTGGGAAGAATCAGAAGAGGGGATGTTCTTTTATAAACACTACTGAATCGTGTTTTATAAATTAATTCCCACTTGTGATCAATTACTCTGTTGTAAAAACAGCTATCACTTACTTTTTAGGAATTTAAGATAATCTATAAACTTTTCTCTGTTGGGATTATGAAACCATATGCTCTCTGGGTAACACCTGAAATTGTAAGGACTATAAAGAAGAAAGTAAATAATCTCACTCTCAGTAATAACCTGAGATGCCCTGTTTCCCGTAGTGGGAGGGATGGTATTAAAGTTCTGTCCCTCCAGTCCAAGCTGGAGACTGTATTAAGGTATTTTCTTAATGTGCATGAGGCAGATGATACCATGAAATCCTTTACTATGGTCTGAAATACTCATAATTGTTATTAAAAAAACAGCTGTGAAAATGCCCAGTTTTCAGTGTCTTAGGTCCACTTTGAAGTACCAGTATCTACATTTTTTCTTGGAAATCAGACATCCTGTGTAAGCTAAGCTAGGGTGCCCTCCAGAAAGGTGAGAGAAGTTTGCCTTTGGAGGCGCTCTCCCCCGGCTGGTGGAGCACCAGCCAGCTTCCTTGTTCAGTGCTTTGGTCGCTCCGCCTCCTGAACCTCCCTCCGCACAGCTGCTGCTGCTCCGTACCCCTGCCCCTCCTTCAGAAGGGGTGAAGAAACCGGAAGACTTCTGGGGTGGATTCCTGCTCCCCTCTTGTTTCAAATCCCCTTCTCCCTCATACACTCTCAGTCTGCCCCCTTTCATGTTGTCGTTTTATTTCATAGTTTTTGAAAAGTTTGTCCTCAAAATGTACCTCTAAATACCCTCTCACTTTGAGGAATGTTTTCTAACTATTTAAAGCTTGACAATTGTCTGGTTTTGTCTCTTGACCCCAAATGATTTCTAGGTCCCTATTCTGCACATCTTCATCCCCTACCCCCTCTAGTAGCCAGAAAGCCCTTACAATATGAGAATTCTACTTTTTCCCTTTGCTTGTCATTACAGAGAAAGGGCAATGGGTATTTTCTCTGATACCTAATGTATTGTGGGGGTACCATATGCATGAAATCAGCTGGTTCTTACACAAATATGTGTATAATTGCATTCTTCTTGGGTGTCAGCAGGGCTTTCTTAATGCCCAGATGGTGGCCCAGCGCAGCCGGGAGCTGCTAAGTCATCACTTCCGACAGCAGAGGGTGGCGGCGATGATGATGCAGCAGCAGCAGCAGCAGCAACAAACCCAGGCCTTCAGCCCACCTCCCAACGTGACCGCGTCCCCCAGCATGGACGGGGTTTTGGCAGGGCCCGCCATTCCACAGGCTCCACCCCAGCAGTTTCCGTATCCACCAAACTATGGTAGGTTTGACCATGGAAATGAAATGTCTGCCTCAAAGTATAATTTTACTGAAGACATAAAATTCACTAGCTCTGTTGCATATTAAAAACAAATGAAAATAACTATTCACCCCCTCTTCACAAAAAATGAAATTAATTAAAAATAACAGAACAAAGATGTCTCCCGCATTGCACAGGTAATGGTAATTGAGGAAGATGATCTATCATCTTTGAGTATTTTTTTCCAGGTTTTTTCCCCTGGTTCTCCACATCTTAATTGGAAGATGACCAGGTGTCACCCCCCGACATGTCTCTACAGTCTCCAGATGCTGGTCGCGTCAGTGAGAGTGGTGTTTGTGTGCGCTTTTGAGTTCTGGTTTCGGTGGCCGAGACGTTACTTACAATACTGCATGTACCTCTTGGGGGCAGCAGTATCCACTGGGGAGATTCATTTTAGAATGCACTCCTGCTAGCCAGGACAGCAGCTCTTCTGCCCTCTAAAGAGGACAGAGTGATGTGAGTTGGGTAACACGGAGTCCCTTTTATACAGAAAGCTCATTGCAATAACTGCCCCTCAGGTGATCTGCTTGGTGTGTTTTTCTGTAGTAAGTCTCTCACTCCAGTTGGTGTCTTGGTGAGAAGCAAGAATAACTAGCAGGCAGCGTCCTGTAGCATTTTGTGTCTTAAGACTTCTCCCCTCCCCCTGCCTTTCAAAGAACCTAAAATTACTATAGAAGGGTGATAGTCTGAGGAGGTAGCATTTGAGCATTGTAATTTTTTCTTCTTCTTTCTTTCTTTTTGAAAGGGATGGGACAACAACCAGATCCAACCTTTGGTCGAGTGTCCAGTCCTCCCAATGCAATGATGCCGTCAAGATTGGGTCCCTCCCAGAACCCTATGATGCAGCACCCTCAGTCCGCACCTGTGTATCAGTCCTCGGAAATGAAGGGCTGGCCATCAGGAAACCTGGCTAGGAACAGGTGAAGAACAGGGACTTCCAAGTCAGTCATATCCTATGCCAAAAGTTTAGGCAATCTCTGCATTTTTGAGTTAAGCCTGTTTGGATGGAGAGAGCGAAAGGCCTGGGTTCATTTTAGAAAATGTTATTTTGGCTCATCCGTTTTGTGAATCCTTCCTACCATGCACGGACCCATGAGACCACTGAATACAGGCAGCTTTGAAAAATAAGAGGGCAGCCTGTCAGGGGGGGTTCTTCTCTCGTGGTGTTTTCTGCTAAGTACATTGACACTTGGCAAAACTGGGCAGTCTCTGTGTGCATGTGCTGTTACTGAAGTGACCCAGGAGGTAACGTCACCCTTCCTTTGCAGCTCCTTCCCCCAGCAGCAGTTTGCGCACCAAGGGAGCCCTGCAGCGTACAGCATGGTGCACATGAACGGCAGCGGTGGTCCCATGGGGCAGATGAATGTGAACTCCATGCCCATGTCTGGCATGCCCATGGGCCCTGATCAGGTATGGGGGCCGATTCCTTCCTTTCTCAGGGAGTTCTTGTTCTCTGGAAGGAACCAAAGCCTCAACTATAATCTAAAATCCTAGGTAGATTTTTAACTTGGATGTAAAACTTAAAAATAGTCATTGAAAACATTTTTGGCTTGAAGGCATTGGGCCATGAGATACTTTTGGTAATTTGAGATCTAAGGAATCAGCCAGCCAGCCAGAGCCATTGTTGCCAGCCATCAGGATAGATGTATGGATTCTTTTCTCTTGTGCAAATCATTTCACGCGTGTTTCTTCTGGTTGCTCACAGAAGTACTGCTGACGTCCCTACACCAGGACCTCCAAAGATCACTGTACAAATGACACTGCACTGGGATTGTTGGCAGTAAAGAGTCGCCATTCTAGGCACCTGTTTCTGAAGGACCAGCTTTGATCTCCATCAAGGGTATTCCAAGTGATGTCGTTTGAATAGGACTGGATTTGAACAGCTGAAGTATGATGCCTACCTTTTTCCCCTCCTCCTATGTATCATGGTGTTCACAGCAAAGAGTTTTGGCATTCTGCCTTTTACGGCTATGATTCCGGAGGTAACAGAGTGCTAGTAATCACAAGACTCTCCTCTGTCCCTTCTGTCTGCCTGGCTGTCCAGTCATTCAAATACATGTAGGTGGGACATTGAACAGAGAGTATTGGGAAAATCAAGAGATCAGAACATCTGGCTTCTCTAGTTGCAATAATGGAGGAAGAGCAGAGTCCACCCTCCGTTTGTTTCTGGCACTGCCGGGCAGTTCTGTCCCGCAGGGTTGGAATGTCTGAATTTCCTTTAATGATCGTGTTGAGTTGCTCCAGCCCTGCTCTTGGTTGACCTAGGCCTTAACTAGGATTTTCATTTGCCCCCAATGTTTCGTCATACTTCACCTGCAGGAACGCTCCTTGATGTCAAATGGCTTTGTAGAAGGGAAAGTGAGATGACAGTATTCAATTGCAGCAGTAGCGAATTTTCACATGCTAATGTGCCGCCGAGTGCACTTTATTTAGAAAGTAGTGGATAAATGCAATATTCTTGAGGTCTTGAGGAATGATGAACCACATTCCTGGTTTTTGTCTAATCTGTTGGATAAGAACTGTGATTTTCTTGTTGTTGACAGTACTGGTGTCACCCTTTGCCTATATGGTAGAGCAATAATGCTTTTTGAGAATAAACTGCAGAAAACCCAAGGCCAGGTACTGCATTCTGAATCAGAATTTTGCAGTGTTTCTGTGAATAGATTTTCTCTTGTAAATATGACCTTTAAAATATTATATTATGTAAAATATGTATATACCTTTTTTTGTAGGTCACAACAACTCATTTTTACAGAGTTTGTGAAGCTAAATATTTAACATTGTTGATTTCAGTAAGCTCAGTGTAGTGAGGTTACAAACAGAAGAGACATCCCCTGGATTTTGTGGCCTGGGGGAGGGGACAGAGGTCCAGAGCTCTCCCTTCCCTCCAGCCTCGCTCTTTTCAGTCTCTTAACCTAAAAGCTTTTTAAAGAGATCATTAGTTTAGATGTAGACATTTAAATTTTTAAGAAAATTCTTCTGCCAGAACTAAGCACTTTGTTAATTTTGGGGGAAAGAATAGATATGGGGAAGTAAACTTTGAAAAAAAAAGTCAAGAACTTAAAAAGGTCAAGCAATTCAATTTAAAAAAGAATCTTGGAATTTAAGCAGTCCATAAATTAAACAATAGTAATTCATTTTTTAAAAATTGAATATGGCATCTTTTCGTGTATTTGAGGATTGCTGTAAGGTTTTGGCTACTGGGACCCAAATCCAGCGTTGAGCTCTCAGGAGTAGAATCCTTGATGTGTGGTTTCTGGTGTCTGCTCAGCTGTCTTGTCAATTCACTAACGTGGTGTTTCCACCATCCCTGAGAACAAGAATAGTGTCCTGGTTATTTCCTAGGGACTCAATCCCAAGAAGTCAGTTTTGCGTGATTCACAGCTGCAATCTGAGTGCCTTTGCACTCCCTCCCTCTGCTGCCCAACCCCCTGTCTGCTGTCACTGCTCCCTGATACGTGTTCTGGTCAGTTAGGGGTGGGATGAAAAGATCATGTAATTCCCTCTGTCTGCTTTGCTTAACTAGGTTCAAAGAATTGAATGAGATTGGGTTTTTGGAGTATCTCTGAATTTCAAATGTCTCAGCTAGCTTTGGTGTCATTTTCTAGCAATACGTGAGAGCCACTTAATTTTTATTTCACACACATGAAGCTAATTTTTCTAGGTGCCTCTGAAGGTAAGATCATTTAATTTCTTTGACTTGCTTATAAATAAGTGAAGCCTGTATTTCCAGAACCACCACTAGCGTGGATTTGAGTCTGACACCCCCTCCCCGCCTGCCCCATTCAAAATAAATCTAAGATTGTAAATCCATCATCTTCCATAATACGGCCTGTACTTTTCAGATAACATAGCTTCCTGTCCACAGACAGAGACACAGCTGAGTCAGAGCGTCTGTCTTTCCAGACAGTTAGCTGTGCTGGGCACGTCCGGACCTTTCTCGTTTTGGTCTCGTGTGCGTGGGGGGAGAGAGAGTGGTGCTCTTACCTTTCCTGACTTTTAAAAATTAAAGTTTTATGATCTTTTTCCCTTAGTCCTGGTTCCTCGCTAACTGGAAGGCAGCAGCATCCCTTTTTATATGACAAACAAGTTTATTATAAGTTTTTATATTTTCTACGTGTTCACTTTATTGGTACAAACCTAAAATTCTGATTTTTCTTTTAATAGGTGCAGTCTTTGAGATAATTTGTTTTTAACCTTTACTGCCCTTCTATCTTTTTTGGGTAATTCTTTGTATTCCTGCTGCCTACCTCTCCTCACCCCCCGCCCCCAGTTTTTACACCTTGGTATCTGTCGGGTGAGCAGTGTAAGTAATCTTTTCATCTGCTTTTAGAGTGTGAGGTGTTTCCAGTATACCTGCTTTTTTGCTGAATCCAAAGATAAAATATATATATATTTTTTAAAGATCAAAATGATATAAAGGGGATAGGTTTCTTCCTTTAAAAAAGCAAATAGAAATTCTTAATGTTCGTATTATGATGCCACTTTTCTAAATGGTGCATCTTGATGGAAAGGTGTAAATGTCAATCAACAGGACTGCTTAAGCATATTTGCTAAGGTGAGTTGGGGGCTTAGCGGGTGAGGAACTTAAGAATATAATTGGCTTGCTGTCCTAGAAGTTCTTTGATCCAGAGATGCAGCTGGGAAGTAACAGAATGCATTGCCAGTTACCAATATGCCTGTCCAGTTCCCTTTTTATTTGCAGAAGCCATGAGTTTTGTTCACAAGTGGGAACTTCATAGCAAAACCTCTAGGACGGATGCGAGATCTCCTCCTGCTGCCAGGAGAGGGCGTGGTCGCTCAGCCCCACGCAGACCGGTAGCGGGCAGGGTGTTGCGTTCGCTTTCCTTCTGTCTCTTTCTCTTTCCGATGTGTGGGATTTTGAAGAAGATGGAAATGTCATTCTGAGAGCAATATTCAAATTCTCAGGAATTGACTTACAATTCTGTACTGAGAATACTGTACTTACAGTACTGAGAATGAATTCAGTTTCAATCAAGTTTACATTAAATGTTGCTTTTAAAAAAATCTAAGTCATTCTTTACACACCGCAAAGACTCCAAACCACACGGGATAACTTATGAGATGGTTGTGTGGTAAGCTATGACTGTTTTGTTGATCATTTTGGGTGTCATTGTAAATAAAGGTTTCTATTTAAAATTGAAGCCTAAGAGCTTGCTTGCTTTATTAAAAAAAAAAAAAAAAATTCCCCATTGGATTAAGGGTTAAAAAAAAAAAAAAGGTTAAGGTCTCTTATTTCAAATAATTGTAGCAGTTTCTGTGAGGTTAAAAGAAATTTCCCCCTCCCCCAAATGCCTTTTATTGTCTGCAGCAACAGAAAGAGCAGAACTGGAGATTATACTCTGAAAACATGTCCCAAAGAGAAATCTCAAAAAATGCGGAACTGTTCGTAACAAAGGTGAGTGCTTAGGGGTCGTCTGTGAAATGAGGACTGCGTTGGACTAGCTGATGGCCGAGGTTCCTCCTATTTCCCCCGTCCCCGCATTCTGACAGCTGCCTTTACTGGGTTAGACTGCCTGGGACACACAGAAGGGTCAGTGAATGCTTTGCATTTCATATGTTTTAAAAGTAAGGTCCTAAAGCTGGGGTGATGTGCGACTTACCTGTCAGGTCCCTGAAATATGGTAAATTTTAGTCATTAATTTATCATTATTCCCCCACAGGTAGATTTTTCTTTTTTTTAAGTCTAAGGTGTCACCTTCCAAAAAAGGTATTATTGACTTGTAGTGTGTGTGTGTGTGTGTTGTTTTTTTTTTTAAAGAAATCAAACTAAAAAACTCCCAAGGATGGCCTTTCACAAAATGTCAAGGGTTACCTCATACCAACCTCTGGTCATTGGCCGGAGTTTTGAACATTGTTTGACAGTACTTGGACTACAAAATTTCTTTACAAATACAATTTCATTAAAACTTGGGACGTACATGAACTTCATTTCTTTTCAGTACTTAAAAACATTAGTTCTGGGAGCGAGAACAAAAGAATAGTGGGAGAAGTGGCGTCTGGTCAGGAGCAGAAAGGCCCCCAACTGCAAGGGCTTTTCTCTCTCACTGTCCGGAGTGTTCGTCGACGCCACCACTCGTGAAAATGGGGTTCCTTGTAGTCAGGTTCCCCTAAAAGTTCCACACTGGTTACATGTAAATAGTCGCCTATATACAGTGAAGTCAGCTTCTTCAGAGGCAGCCAGGGTGGCAGTGCCAGATGAGTCACTTCTTCTGTGCTAGCGACTCCCGGTTGGACTTGTGCGCCATTTCCAGCATCTGCGAGGTGCCTCTGTCCTGCTTCTTCGCTCGTCTTCGTGACAAACCGGAAGGTGAGAGGATTTAAACAGGGTTGTTCTTCCCCTATGACCTAAAAAAAAAATTCCAGTGTCTTTCCACCCTTTGGGGAAATTTCCAAAAAAAAAAAAAAAAAAAAAAAAAAAAATATCTGTTCTTTCCCTCTTGTGAGCCCCTCGTAGAGGGTTAGTGGTGACTTTCTGACATGAAATGCATTTTGTGCCGCTGGTGCGGTGTACTCCGGGGTGAAAGCAGGGGTGAAAACAGACTTCCCGAAGCATCACACGCCACTCCTGGCGGCTCTCTTCCAGAATTTGCCGTTAACTGAAAGCGGGGTCTGTGTCTTGCAGGTCTCTTGGCTAACAGCACAGGTCTGCTTGAAGTCATGCAGGGGTCTGCACTGTCTGTCCAGCCAGACGTTGCCTCTGCTGTGGGAGGTCCGTCTCGCACCGCTTAGCCTTCCCAGCCTTCCCACAGTTGTCCCCTGCGGAACAAAGCAGACTCCTCTCAGTACCTGATTGTCATGCTGCTTGCAGATTGCTCCGTGGGCCCTAAGGCTGAGTGAGCTTTGCTGCGAGGGTGTGGCTGCTGAGAAGGTGTATTTCTAGGTCCCTCAGAACGGGCTTGCTACCAGCTAAATCATCCAGACTGAACGTTGTTAGCAAAGGTGGCGTTTAAAGATAGGGGTAGAATAGTGGCCAAGGAGAATGTGAAATGTAAAAATTATGTGCCTTAATTCTGGAAGCACCGAAGACATGCTTAGTTGGCCCATTATTATGGTCCTATTTAAGCTGCATAGCATAGGTTTCTGTGCAGAAAAAGAAAGGGAGGAATAGGCCAGAAGTTGCAAATGGGAGCTCACCAAGGGGTTTTGTTTCTCTGCATGGCAACTTAATTGTAAATTAGTTGCCAATGTTAAAAAGTTCTCACATATTTGAGTTTTGGGGTTTTCCTGAAGGATTAAGAAGATTCAAATTGCAGTGCGCTCATGCCATTCTCTTCAGACTAGAGGTGGCCTTTCTGTGTCACCACAGTCTCTTAGCCCCTCCCAGCCTCTGCGGGCTCTGAAGTTTGTAGGAGGGATGTTCTGGAAACCATTTATAATGAGGCCGCTCTGCTGATGTTACGGACCAGGTAACACTTCTGCAGCCACAGCCTTCAAGGTGTCTGGCAGTTACAATATTTAAGTGCTTTTCAGCCTCTGAGGAAGACCTTGAGTTTACCAGGGACAGATTATTGTGTATAGAACAACAGTGTATATAGACAAGGTATTAATCTAAAACATGAAATGTACGAAGTATGTTATTTACAGGAAAGACATTATTGCTTCCCCTTGCATTACAGGAACAAATGAGAGTGATACATAGGAATTGGCATGCACACAGGTAGCCTTGGCAAAGCAAAGCAAGCCAGAACCAGGTCTCTGTTTGCAAACTGATTCCTCAACTCACAGTGATTTGGAAGAAGGTCTCTTCATTTCTGGCCACTTTCGACGCTGAAACTGCCTATGTTTTCAAGTGCCAAAAGGAGAAGGAGTGTTAACCATCACCAAGAAAGAAAAAGTCACCCCCAAAGAACACTACAAGGAAGGTCTTTTCAGTGACCCCTATCACTGGTGGTTGATCCAGGCCCTTGGCAGACTGCAAAAAAAGCCAAAGGGCAAGGCTCAGCCTGACACAAGGGACCTCGGGGGTTCGACTAAAGGACGGGCGTAGATGAGGGACTGATCCCGGGCTTCAAAAACGAAACCAAATACCTGTATTGCTCATAGCTTCCTCCATCTTTAAGTCCTAAATGAGAGAGGGGAACAAAATGGAAACAGTTTAGGGTACATGGGGCACAAGCAATGACAAACTTCACAACTGCCCTTTTTTCTGTTTTCAGACACCTTAGGCATTTTGTCCCCCATGACATCGACAGTGTCCCCAGGCGGGTACAGTGGGCTGAATTAGGAGGTGATCACTCCTTCCAGCAGCCTTACAGGTTGCCCACACTCGAGTGTCACCTTCCCAGGTTTAGGGCCCTGATGCATTCGTTCAACACTGACCTTGGTCATGGTAGGGGAGGCAGATACAGGCATGAACACCTATGTTACAGAGGACAAAACCAAGGGCCCTGAGAAAGGCGGGGTGGTGGGGAGATCCGGGTCTTGTTCAAGAGCGTGGACTTGGGAGTTGGCTGAGCCAGTCACCGAGGACACGTAGGTCCACCTCAGAGGGCTGCCGTGGGATTGTCACTGAGGCATATAAAGCTCAGCACAGCAGCGGGCACATGGTGATTAATATAAGTGATGGCACTTAGGGACATAACAGCAGCACTTGGTGGATGTTAGGAAAGTGATATTTTAGCCACTCGTGAGACTTCAACTCCCGCTGATTCTGGGTTCACTTTTCGGACTAGACATGATCTCCAAGATTCCTAACTCTGGTAAACCCTGCCAGGTTACAGGCCCCATGTTGGGGCGCCTACTCACCCAGGTCCATGTTTCGTGTCCGGGGGTTACACTGCTTATAACCCTTGCAGCTCCTCAGCTCCATGAGCTGTACGTGTAGCTGGTTGAGGACGTCCCTGTCCAGTGTATTCACTGCATTCATCAACTGGTTGGGAAAAGGTGGGTTATCAGTAAGGTGAGTGTAGGGACCACCATCCTCTGCTACCGGCCACGGGACTGCCTTCAGGCAGGGTGGGAGTAGCAGGTGCTGTGGGGCTGGTAACTTCTGCTTCTGACAATCCCACGGCAGAGTTTGGAACAGTTAAAACCACTTTGTTTCTAACGCCACCAGGCTCGCTGTCTCTGAGAGTAAGAAAAAAACCCAAAAATCACTTCTGTACCTAACATTGAACTCCGGGAGCCGCTGGTCAGGAGACTGACCAAGCTGGGAAAGAAGCCCTTCTAAGCCTTGCGTTTTTAAGCAGCCTTCAGTCCCAGTCCCTCCGTTCCTCTTCATTGGGAAGCTGCCGTTTGGTGACGGGACGGAGAGTGTGACCTGGGTTCCTGCCTGGCCTGGCAGCTACTAGTGACTGAGGAACCTTTGTGCCACACCCTTGTGTAAAATACGGGGATGACCTACCTAAGGGGAGAGACTGGCAGACCATAGAAATGGCATTTCAAAATAGGTTTCATATAAAGATTGTCAGCCTTTTCTTAAAACATTGGAGACAGGGCCAGGGCCACACCACTGACGCTGTAGGGCTGAGGCGCAGTGGCGGCCATCTGTTGTGGACACAGGCTCCGTGGCTCCTGTTGTCTTCCGTGTTCTGGGCCCCTTTAGTCATCACGCGTGTATCCAGGTGCCTTAATCTATGGGAGCCCTTAGGGAGGCACCTGGCACATAGCTAGTGCTGCATGAGCGTTGGCTGTTGTCCCTGTGGGCCCCTGAGGGCACTGGGCTTGGTCTGGCCTGGCCCCAAGGACCTCTGCAGTCTAGGGGTCTTCACAAGTCCCCACACAGCCCGCTTTGGTTTAACCTTGCCGGGGAAGAGGCTGCACGGGGCCTAGATTGCAGACTGAGGAAGCTGCAGGCAGCGAGGGGCAATTGCACGTGGAGTCCCGAAGTTCTCGGAGGCTTCACAACTCACTTCTGGCTTAGGGACTTGGTCAATGTATTGATTCCTCGGTTGGGGGGGCCCTAACTGGCAGAACCTGTGCACCCCATGCCCCCCTTGTGGGTTGTCTGTACCTGGTAGGGGTCTGTGTTGAGATCGAAGTACTCGAGGAAGCCAGTTGCAAATTCACAGAAGAGGAAGTTGTGGGTCTCATTGATTGTCCTCATGCACCAGTACGTGTTGTTGTTGGCGCTGGTGCAGGCACAGAAGGGCCCCACTGCCAAGGGAACAGAGAGCACGCCCTGAGTGTGCCTGCCTGAATTCCTGTCCAGGATGGTCCCCCGAGTCATTTCCTGTGGGGGGCACTTGTTGACCCCTCCCTGCAGTTGTCAGGGAACCCCTTCCCGAAAGACCTGCAGGGTCTGGCAAGGAAGCACTCGCAGGCTGGGGGCAAGGGGAGGCCCTGGAGAAGCCCCTCTTGTCCATCCTGCCCCATGACTGCCCCGGGCTCGCTCACGTGTCCAGAGAGGCGCAGTCTGCCAGTGCTGGTTGTCGTGGGTAAAGCATGTGAGGCCCGGCATGCTGCACGTGTCGTTGTTCTGCAGCCGCTTCAGCAGCTTGCGAAGTTTCTTCTTGCGCTTTTGCTCCCGCAGCAGCCACACCTTGTCCTTCTCCTGCAGCCCCTTCCTATGGGGACATAGGGCCACACCTCTCTGGGCTCCTCACCTTGGAGTCTCCTAGTGATCAGTGACCCTGCCTCTGCTCTTCCTGCCAGAGAGCTGTGGGCACAGCACTAGAAGAGTCCCAAAGGGAAGAACCTTTGCCACTAAAGTCCCACTGCAGGTCCAAGGTAGCACAAAGGTGGAGAATTAGAGGCTGCTGGGACTCCTCACACTGGGGTTTGTTGGCCTGTGTTCTGCCCTGCATGGTGAAGTTGCAGTAACCCCCTCCAGCCACATGGGAGCACCTGGAGACCTCAAGGTTGATCAGGGAGTCGGACCTCTGCTAGGACTGCCTCAGACCTCCCAGGGAAGGGGCCAGGACTGCTTTCCTTGCTTGTTCTAAGTTAAGGAAGGGCAGCCTTTGCATCTCTCCCCTGGACCTTAAGCTGCCTTACCTGAAAGGATGCAGACTGGAGCCTTTGTGCTTGAGTCGGCCTTTGTGCTGGGTGTAGTAACTGTAACAGACCCCAAACCCCAGGTTTCAGAAACTGCTTACAGCATAACACTCCTGGGCGGGTGCAAACTGGGGTTCCCTGGGACCCTGTCCCTCTTTCTGATGCAGTTCTGGGGATAGTATTACCCCGGGGCGACAGCTCCCTGCCTGCCTGGTTCCTTCCTTGCAAGTGTGAGCTGGGAGTCCCCAGCTGAAGGCTCGGGCCGGACGGAGAAGGTTGGGGTGGGTGGAAGTTAGCCAAGGCTGGAAGCTGGGCCTGGTTTTGTGTGGCTTCAGCCTCAGCATCACGGGATGCCCACCTCATGCTTGGTCAGGGGCAGCCCTAAGGGGATCCATGTTTGCAAGCCCTTTCCGGGAAGGTAGCAGAGATGCTACAGCTGGGCTTTGGTATAGTTGCCACTTGTAACTTTTCAGTGTAAATAAAACTATAGATGTAATTGCTCGGTTTCACTGCCCCACGGGGCCACCCTGCTGGGTGGCAGACCAGCCCTCCCCATCATCACAGAAGCTCTGTTGGACAGTGCTGCTCTCGAACTTCCCCCCCAGGGCCGGGGCTTCCCCGAGCTGGTGACGCGGCCTCGGGCCTCATGGGCAGTTCGTGAATGGCAGTCAGCACAGGCCTTTTCCCTCCTGGGAGCCAGCCCCCCGTCTGTAAGCAGTACGTGAAACCCAGCATCTGGCTGGCCACCTGGGGGGGTGGTGACGTCCCCAGTGGCTGACAGTGGGGATGGGAATGACTGATTTTTTTAACCCCGAGGGAGGAGACAGATATAAAAGTAACAGGCATCGTGGAGGGAATGCTGTGTCCCCAGGAGTGGCCCTGCAGGACCGCTAGGGGCCTTCCTGGGCTCCCTTTGCTTCCTCCTCACCTCATTTTGTGACAGTCACATTCTTCTGGCCGCTTTTTCTTTAGGTGACCTCGGACTTCCCTCAGGTTCTTAATTTTATTCTGCAGGGTTTCGATCTGGAGGGCAGAGGCGAGGTGGCTGTGAAACCCCGGGGCTGGGGAAGAAGGGGTGGCCTGGTGGCACCCCTCCATGGCCCACATGTGCGGGCACTGAGGGGGTTCCTTGGCTCCACCTGAAGTAATGAGGCTCCAGCAAAGGAACTGCGAGTCATTTTCCTTCTGTCCTGTCCTGCCTGGGAACCAGCTGCACCCACTGAAGACTTAAATGCCCCTGCCTGCCCCAGCCAGGCTTGTAGAAAGGACAAAATGGGGTGTGACTGGTACATCAGAAAGGGGTGTTATCTGACCAAGCTGGCCGCCTTCCACAACCGGCTGTGGGGAAGCTAATGCTGGGACAGGTGCTCCTGGCCCTGGGTCAAGGGCTCTGGGGGGGCCTCTGTCCCCAGGGCCAGGCCTCACTTCACTCCCAGTGTGGCCAGTGGCCCCGCCAAGTGCAGGGCAGTGAGACACTGCTCCCTGCCCAACCCTGTCACCTCGTGGTCGATGTGCAGCTTGTGGTCCTTCCAGGCCTGCAGGGACTTGTACAGGTCCAGGTCACACTGCACTGTGTCGTTCTCGAGGATGTAGCACCTGCTTGAGACAAGGGACCATGTGTGGCCTTGAGGGGGTGAGGAGGGCCCAGCCACGGGCCTGAGAGGTGTGGGAGCCCCGGCCAGGGCCCAGCCTGTCCCTTTCCCCCCCAACCTCTGCCTGGACTCTCACCGATGTGTGACTTTAATGGGGTTGGGAGCTGAAGGGTCCGGAAGGCCTCCAGTGCCACTGAAGTCCCCACCGTCCTTGTCGTCTTGGTCCCGAGGGGCCCCTGGCCAGTACCGCTTGGTCAGGTTGCGGGGCTGGGATGCCTCATCCAGGCTTATGTGGTGCACCTCGCCGTCCACCTCGATGGCCACTGAGCGGATGGAGCGGTTGCGGGCATAGCTGGCCTTGTACTCTGTGGATGTCCGAGGGGTGGCTCAGTCAGGAGGGCGTGGACGGCTGGCAGGGCTTCCTGGGCGGCAGACCCTCGATCTGGGTGGGGCAGCGCTCCCGATCAAGAGGCTCCTTCCCCACGTTGCCCGAGACTCAGTCTCCTGTAACCTACCACCTGGGAAGCAGGACCTGCACCCCAGTGGGAAGGGCCTCAAGGTGATTTAACTGGGGGAACTGAAGTCCCAGGGCTAGGAAGGAATCGGCTTAGATAATCTCAGAGAGCTATGACTGGATAAACCAACGGGTCCATCCACACTGTGGCGTATTTGGCCTCAAAGGGGTGAAGCGGGAACACGTGCTGCAGTGCGGACGAGTGTCAACAACTCTGTGCTGGGCGGGAGAACCCGACACAAAAGGTCTGTTGTATGAGTCTGTCTGAAATACCCAAAGTAGGTAACAACACTGGAACCCAAAGCAACTGCGTGGTTGCCACGGGATGCGGGAGGGGGGAGTGCGGTTTCCTTCGGGGGCAGTGGAAAAGTTTTTAGACCTAGAGGTGGTGGTTGCGCTACACTGTGAGTGTATTAAGTGCTGCTGCCGAATTGTATACTTCAAGGTTGTAAAAATGGTAAGTTTTATTTTCTGTGAACTCTACTTCAATTTACAAGAAGAAAGTAAAGTGGATGTCAGAACGTTAAGGAGATTGGATTAGTAAGCAGATGAAAGTCCAGGACTAGACGGCTTCACTGGTGGATTCTACCAGACATTCCAAAGAAGAATCAACCGTCCAAAGGGAGAAGAGGGAGCCCTTCCAGGCTCATTTTACGAGGCCAGCATTACTCTGCGGCCAAAAGGAAAGAAAGGAAAAGACAGTTACAGGCCCATGTCCCTGATGAACACAGAATGCAAGAATCCTCAGGAAAATATTAGCAAACCGAATTCAACAATACATTAAAAGAATCTCACACCATGATCAAGTGGGATTTAGTCCACGGATGCAGGGATGGTTTACTCTCAGCAAACCAATGCGATACATACGCCACGTTAACAAAATGAACGATAAAAATCATAGGATCCCAAAAGATGCAGAAAAAAACATTTGACTAAATCCAATATCCATTTATGATTAAAACTAAGGGGTTACCATCCAAAAAATGCAAAATGATTTATGTAAATCAATAGTAAAAACACAATCTGATTTAGAAAACAGGCAGAGGATCTGAACAGACGTTTTTCCAAAGAAGACACACAGACGGCCAACAGGTACACGAGAACGTGCTCAGCATCACCGATCATCAGGGAGATGCAAGCCCAAACCACACCTCACACTTGCTACAACGGTTATCATCGAACAAGCGTTGGCAAGCCTGTGGAGAGAAGGGAGCCCTTGTGCCTGACTGGTGGGAAGGTGAATTGGTGCAGCCGCTAGGGAAACCAGAACACCACGTGATCCAGCAGTCCCACGTCTCACTATTTATCCGAAGGAGACGCAAACACTCACTCGGAAAGGTGCCTGCGCCCACGTTCCTGCAGCAGCATTCACAATAGCCGAGACACCGACGCAGCGGGTGTCCACGGGTAGCCAAGCAGATGAGGAGGACGGGTACTACACATGCACATACACACGCACACGCACACGCAATGGAGGGTCAGCTCAGCCATAAGAAGGAAACCCTGCATGTACAGCACGACGGCCCTGGAGGCATTCTGCTCAGTGAAGTCCGTCAGAGAGAGACAAAGCGTATGATCTCGCCTATATGTGGAATTAAAAAAAAAAAACAGCCACACCACAAAACCCAAAACCCTGAGGTCATAGGTGCAGCGAACAGATTGGAAGGTTGCCAGAGGCGGGGGATGGGGAAGAAAAGGGAAATGGGGAAAATGGGTGAAGGGGGTCCAAAGGTGTACTGACTCCGAGTTGTGAAATCTCGGACGTACGGTGTGGTGGCTGCCATTAGTGACGCCACGTTACGTATCTGTGTACGGTGACGGACGCTAACTGGACTCACCGTGGGGATCATTTTGCAATCTATACAAATACTGAATCAGTGTTGTACACCTGAAACCAACCTAATATTATCTGTCAATTATACCACAATAAAACAAAAAACAAAGCCTATCAATTTCCATTGGGGGAAATGAAGAGCCAGGCAGCTCCTCCCAGATAGAAAAGGGAGTGGCTTGGGGGGGTCACTCAGCTCTCTGAGTCTCGGCTTCCCCAGCTGTGAGCTGGAAGCAGCTCTCCACCAGGCGGGCACCGTTTCTAAACTACATCAGCTGCTGAAAACGGCACGACGGCTGAAGTCAGAGCTCAGATTTCCTGCATCTTCTAATAAAAGACAAATTAGATCAGATTACCAACATTAAGAAAAAAGGGGGTGGGCGGTCACGTAGGTGTGCGAATTTCCAGCCTCTGAGGAGGAGCGGACGTACAGGCCCACCTGGGTCCGCAGGCCCACACAGTGGGCCCCGCAGGAGCTGACGCACCTCCCCTTCAGACGGGCGGTGTGCTCTCCATCTGGCCACGCCCCCCTTCCTTTGTGCTTTAAAAAAACTAGAGCTTCACTCAGGTCTGGCTCCAGCACGCACAAGTCCTTCACACCCACCCCCCCCAGAGAAGGCCTGGGGCTGGTCCCCGCCCAGGTATGTTTGGCTCTGTATGACCACCAGAAGGAGCCCATAGCTCGAGGACTGACTGGAGGCCAGAGATGTGGCACCCCTGGGAGGAAGGGGCCCCTGCACCCGTATGGCCCAGGCCCAGGCCCAGGACCTCAGGACCTGGTCCTGCTGCCCTGTCTATTGGGACAGCTGTTGGCATCTCTCATTTCTCAGGCTCGATGGATCACAGGATCCAGGGTCCAGGTCCAGGAGAGGCATGGCCTCTCCGGCAAAGCCTCAGGCCTTTTTGACCCTGGGCAGCTTTCTCCTTGGCTTCTTCCTCCCTGAGTTCAGTCTCCCTGAAGCCACAGTGCCCGGCACCTGGTTTACACACAGTGCTGAGCTGATCCCTCTGTGGGAACAGGTTACCTGCCCAAGAGGCCGTGAACTAGACCCCACCTGGTTCTCTCTGCTCCTTTGTCTTTCTTGCTTGGGAGCCAGTGGCCATATATCTTCCCACCCTCCACTCCCAGCCACAAACCCAGGCTGCCCCAAACTATCTGGCCCTCTGCCTGATGCTGTAAAGAAGCCAGTCTCCCCCAAGTCTGGGGCTGTTTTTTTGCCACAGCGACAGAATTGAGTAGCTGAGACAAGAAACCGTGTAGCCTGCAAGGCCCCAAATATTTACTCTCTGACTCTTCACACAAGAGGCTGGCCAAGCGCCTGTGTAAACCTCTCCCCGGACTGGGGCCACACCACTCTCTCTCCATGTCACCCTAGCTGTCTGTTTGCAGGGTCCCTGCAGTGCCCTCCCTCCCACACGTCCTGGGAAGGGGGCTGCTTAACCCAGTGGCCAAGAGCTCAGGCTCTGGACTCTGATGGCCCAGGTGCAAATCCTGAGCCAAGGTGCGACCAGCACAGACTGTGAGCCATGGTCTTAGGACGGTGCCTGCCTTACAAGGTTCTCTGGAGGATGACACGCAACAGAACCGATACATTTCCAGCATCCGGTGCGGCACTGAGCCGCTGGTCTGTGGCTACAGGGGCCTCTGCAGCTGTGAAGTCCTCGCCCAAGGCCACACCCTGCGCCCACCCACCACATGGGCCATGAAGCCCTGCGTGGCTTGGCCTGCTCTCCAGGGCTGGGAGTTGCGGTGCCTTCGTGCTCCCTCCTCCCCCAAAGTGCCCGTTCCTTCTCCACACTTGGCTCTTGTGTAAACAACAACTGACCACCCATTCCAGAGCTGCCACCCTCTCCACTTGGTCACGTCCCCACTTCATTTCCTCCATGCATTTTCCACCGAGGGAAGTGACCTTCCTGTTCACTAGCTTACACTTCGTCTTGCCCACGAGGTCTGCAGGTTGTGAGGAGAGTAAGTGCATGAACACCTGTCTCCTGGGCCCGTCCCTAGAGTCCTAAACATCTCCTCCCGGTCCAGTTGGCTCTGCCCGGCGTGCCAGGGCTGGGGCCGCTCCAGGCCAGGGCTTCTCAAGTTCAAACCCAGTGACGTGGGGCTGGACAGACCTTTGTTGTGGGAGGCGGACCCGTGCCTTGCAGGGTGTTGAGAGCACCCATAGCGTCTGCGCACTAGACGTGAGCGCACCTCCACTCCCACACAGTCACGCCAGCCAGAAAAGTCTCCCCACTGCCAAGTGTCCTCCTGGGGGTCAAGGTTGCCCCCAGTTTAGAACCCCAGCTCCAGGCCGGCTGCTTAGAAAGGAAGCACAGAGAGCATCTCGTTGGCCGCACTTGCAGGGGAAAGGGTGTTGGGCTAGCTGATGGGGCTTAATCCCCAAACTGGCTGTGTGACCCAGTCTTTCCTGTCTGTCCTAAGAGTGACCGTCTGCCTTGCTTCTAGGTGGCTGTGCGGTGCACATGGCCTTGATGTTCCACTGTCCTCAGGTAAGGGCTTGGGTTGAGCTGAGTCTCGGCTATTCTGGTGCCTTTTTCTTTCCTCTACACATTAACAGGAAAAGAGAAGGCTTAATTGAGTCCCACGTTCTCATATTATTTAAAGATTATCCTCTGTGCCCCAGGTTGAAGCAAGGAGATGTTTAGCTGTGTGATTCAATCTAGAAACCAATCATTTTACTTGCTAAAAAAAGATTAGCTGTCCCCCTGCCCGAACCACCCAGGTCGCCACACTCACTCTTCTTGAAGAGCTTTTTCCGGCGTCCGGCCAGGCTGAGCTGGTCGTCCCCGCCGCTGTCGCAGGTGCAGGCCTCGCCGCCCTGCGCGTAGTACTTGGGCACCAGGTTGGACAGGGCTCTGCTGCTGGGCTGTGCCGGGCCCTTACACTTGTGCAGCTTCAGCGTCCCCGTGGCGTCCTCCACACACTGCCACTTCTGCAAGGCACGGCGGGGGCCTCAGGCTGCGAGGTGCGGCCAGCCGGCCCATCCATATTCCCTGCTGCCCCCGTCCACCCCAAGACTCCTCTCTCCTGCCCTCGTGGGGACATGGGCTCACAAGAGCTTTGTACCTGGAACTACATGCTCCCAGGTGTCGACTGGACAAGAAGCACAGCAGTGGCACCAGGGGGGACACTGTGTGACCCTGTGGCCGAGTGTGAGCCCCAGGCACGGGAGGCACTGCGATGCAGGGAATGCTCACAGGCAAAGCGTGAGTGAGACGGGCAACGGCACTTGGGGTTGACTTAGCCAGCAGGGCCAGGACTGCGTGCCTGCCCCGGTGGATGCACAGCTGGGACGGGGATCCTGGAGGCCCTAGGGCTGCTGGTCCCAGGGCCCTGGACTGGGACCGATGCCTCCCCAGCTGGCCTGGGCCCCAAACCCCACCTCCAGCGCTCTTTCCGCTTGGGCTAAGCAGTGTGCTCTGGTAGTCTGTTCTGAATAAGCAGATACCTGCCCCTCCCCTGCCCCGGGTGGCCTGACCCTTAATCCGGGGCACAGGGTTTGACAACAATCCCAGGGGGACAGAGGCCCCTTGGACTCATCGGCTCTTCCTTGTAGCTCAGAACAGAAATCAGAACCGGCTGTGGGCTCTTGGCACAAACCCGAGGCTGAGCTCCCCCCAGAGCATCAGTGCTGTGTGTGGATGGCATTCAAGGCTGTCGCCCCAGTGCCTGGAACAGTGCCTGGAACAGTGACCGGCAACAGAGGTGCACAGCATAAACCGCAGCAGCTCTCCGGCCTCCTGCTTGGGGTCCTCTTTACAAGACCGCGCCCCCAGCCCCCTCCAGGGCCCATCTGGGCCTCCCAGGCCTCAGAAAAGCCTAGTTCAGATTCTCAAACATCAGTCAGTCTTCGCCATCTCTAAAGTACTATTAAGAGTACAATTTCCTTAATGTTTCTTTTGAAATCAACTCACTTTTTTAAAACCTAAATTTATTTCAAAAGGCGATTTCCTATCACTCCTATAAATGGAAACTCGGCCTCAAAGAGGAGGAGCCTGTGAAGGGACTACAGCAGAAACGGTTCCTGACCTTCACCAATGCCGTGCAGAGGCCCACTGAGCCTCCCTTAAGGAGGGGTCAGGAGCTAAAAACACGCCCACCCCACGGGAGACTTTTCCTCCCACGTGACCAGATCCACAGGGAGCTGAGAAAGAAACCTCTTTCTGAGCATCACCAGAATCCCCTCGCCTCACCCTGGGTGTCGCATGTCAGCAAAACACCATCTCCTGGGGACACCGGCCCCGAAGGGCTGAGGAGGGGGCCCGGGCCCCTGTTTGGAGGGCCCTGCGCCCAGCCCCAGGCCTGCAGCCGCGCCTCCTCACCTGCCCCAGCTGCTCACACGCTGTCTGGTACTCGGCCCGCTGGCACAGGTCCTTCACGCGCTGGTACTTGGGCAGGAAGTTCTCCTGGGCGTCCACCTTGTCGCTGTCCCTCTTGTGGAGCAGTTTGCTGTGGGGCAGAGAGCGGGACACGGGGCTGGCCTGTCTGCTCTGGAGGAGCATGCAGGTCCAGCCTGGCCGTGTCTTCTGGTCGTTCAGAGACTTAAGAGATGGGACCTTAGGAGGAACCTCCCAGAGGGCATGAGTTGGCAATAAATTAGAAAACGTCGTGCAGGCGGCAGCAAACACGTGCCCTCCAGATGCAAATTCTGTGTCAGCCACAGGAACGAGGAACGGCTTCTGTGTCTAGATCCCGCATTTTCCCATCACTGTTGAAGGTATGATGATAATCTCCCTCCGTCCCCGATGGTAAGATCTCTATTTGTTCTTTCTTTCTTTGATCCTCACCCAAGGACAGTTTTTCATTGCCTGAGAAATATCGATTGGTTGCCTCCCAAATGCACCCGGACAGGGGACTGAACCCACAACCTAGGTATGTGCCCTGACCAGGAATCGAACCTGCAACCTTTTGGCTCTGGGACGACATTCCAACTCACTGAGCCACCCAGTGAGGGCCCCACAGTGAGATCTTTATACCATGGGTGCAGGTGGGGCTGCCAGGAGCTTCCTGGGACGGTGCAGTTGTGGGGGTACCTGGGTGCTGCTCAGCTCAAATGCCCTGGGTGTCTCCTCCCAGGGCCCAGCACTCACCCTCTCTCCACCAGGAAGGAGTCCCGCCAGACCCTCATCTTCTTTTTCAAGTGAAACCTAGGGAAGGAAGCACACCTCCATGTTCCCCTCAATGAGGGGACCTCTCATGTCCCCTGCCCATTCTCCCGGAAGTAGGCCGATGCCCAGAGAGGCTTTGCTTCCAGCACAGACCCCAGGGCCCCAGGGAAGGACAGGGTGAGCTGGCCATGGGAAAGGCTTTGCCGCCCACACCCTCTGCCCCTGGTGGGCCTCACCTTCCCAGAGACTCACGTCTGGAGGCCTGTGGCAGAGGTGACTAGGTCAAGGCCACACGCAGTCACGTGCACACGCGTCTGTGCCTCCCAGGAAGCCCAGCAATCCCCCAGTGTCGGGCGAGATTGCTTCCTCTCAGGCCAGTACCAGAAGGAGTGGCCGCCCTGACTTCGGTGAATTACACTGTGTTTTTTTGGGTGGGGAGGGTTTCCTTCGACCCTTTACGGTTGGATTCGTGTAATTTAAGTGCGCTTTTCATGCCGTGTCCATCTCCCAGACAGGGACTCAGGCTGACAGGCAGCTTCCATCCTGCACCTGATCCCAGGGATTCTGGCTCCTAACCCAGAGCCCCTGCTCCCCAAACCTGCCCAGTTTACACCCTTACAGCTTATAAAGCCTCACAGTTGGAGGGAGGAGGCTCAGTGAAGGTGGTCCCCCCACAGGGCAGTCAGATGTGGATGGACAGTGCCCATCAGGACTGGCCCTTCTGAGCTGCGGGGGGTGCAAGTCTGGGTTGCAATAGTCAGCTCTCTGGGGCTGTGACCCCAGTGGGCAGTTACAGTGTTGGCCACCAGATGTCGCTACTGCCACACCAGTGGCTAGTCTCCCTGCTTTCCTGTCCCCACCAGGCTCAAGTCACCTTCCCACCTGCCTACGTTTTGCTCGCCATCCCTGTTCCCTTTTCTGCCTCCAGGACACTAGGAATATGTTTCCATCATGCCATCTGGCGTGAAAGGCAAGGAGCGTGGCGATGGGGATTCAGCCTCTAGTCTGGAGTCTGCACGCTGGACTCGGAGCTGCCCGGAGACCGCCGACAGGTCGGTCACTCGACCTCGCCAGGGCTCAGTTTCCAAACTCGTAAAAGGGGAGCATGATAATGCTTGCCTCCCCAGGTTACCGTGACGATCAACACAATTAAACCCCCAGCCAAGCACTCAGACAGGGCCTGGCAAGTGGGAAGTGCTTCCTGAGTATTAATTCCTGTTGTTGTTATTCCATGTTTTACACAAACTTAGGGTCTGCAACTGGCCTCCCTGGCCATATTCCAGATGGGAAGCTGGAACCTCAGAGGGACCACCCTTCTCTCCCATGGTGGGGAAGTGGTTGAGATGAGGAACCCCGGAACCCCAGCTCCTCACTCTTAGAGTCGCACCCCCTCCTCAGACCCACACGGTTTGGCCCCAAGTTCATGCAGTGGGGGGAGCTCAGCATCCCAGCCCCTCCTCACCGATTCACTGGCCGCTCCGTGTCCAGCAGCTTCAGGATGGATTTCCCATCCATGTCCGAGGGGATGTCCAGACCGGCGATGTCCAGGATGGTGGGGGCCAGGTCGATGTTGAGGACAATGTGGGGATTCCTGTGGGAGGGAGGTGGTGCAGTTGGAGGGACAGAGGTCATCAGGGATGCAGGCCCTGGAGGTGGGAAGCTGGGATCACATCACTCCCCGTATCTCAGCCCTCAGTGCCCCCTGTGGCTCAATTCACCTGAACTGTGCCCCTCCTCCCTCCCTCCCCTCTGTGCCACAGACACACTATGGGGGTGGCAAGGAGTGTCAGGCCACACCTGACCTCTACTTAGCTGTTTCTTCTGCCAGGAATGCCCTCCCTGCCCCCTACTATCTGAACAAAGGACGCCCATCTTTAAGAGCTACTCCAATCCCGGGCTGTCCCCTGGCCCTGGCGCTGTCCCTGACAGGCCAGGCACAGTCTGGCCTCAGGGCCTTTGCTCTTGCTGCCAGAATGTTCCTCCTCCAGATACCAGCATAGCATGTTCCTTCCTTTAGTCCCTTCAGTTCTCTGCTGGAGAGGGAGCCTGTGAGACTCCACAGGGCCTGTGGTCCCTGCCCTCTGACGTGCACACCTTTGTGTGATCTGTTCCCAAGAGTGGGCCAAACTGACACAATGTGGCAAAGGTGGTGGATGTCACTCCACAGTTATGTTACATGATGTGTGACCCTGTCTTGCCAGCGGTGCCTCCCTCACCTCTTAAACCCTCCAGCAAGGATGCTTGGTGAACAGTGTGGGGGGCAGGCCGTGTGAGCTCAAGTCCCCTCATGTGCTTGCACAGCCTTGTGAACGGGGAAGCGGGACACGTGAGTTGAGACAGGCCAGCGTCAGCCAGCCTCCAGCTTCTGTTCAAACCACTGTTTGGCTCCCTGAGCCAGACGGCTGCAAGTCATGGCGACTCTGCCACCACAAAGGAAAAGCCTGTCCAAGAGTGAAGTCAATTCAGAGGAAGCAGGGCGGAGAAATGGAAAGTGAGAGCTTCCCCATGTCACAGTGTGACTTGACTGCTGGATCCAGCCATGCCTGAAGGTAGACCTAGCCTTGGACTTCCCAATTACTTTAGTTGATGCATTCTTTTTATCTTTAGTCTCATCCAGTTTGCTGGTCATTTCTGCTTGCAGCCAAAGGAGTCCTGGCTGGTTGACCCCTGTGCATCTTCAGCCCCCAGCCTGACATTAGCACTCTCTCTGTGGTGTCCACGTGGGGTTGTTTTGGGTCCCTGGAACCAGATCACAGACTTTGAGGCTGACCAAGCCCATAATGGCAGTGCTTACAGAGCCCTCTGGGGGTCACGTTCTTGCTATTTACCGGGGTGGTTCAAGGTCACTGAGAGGCCGCAAGGAGTGGCAGACAGGAGCAGAGACTCCCTCCCTTACACGTGACCGCAGGCTGTTTAACCTCTCTGGGGCTCGGTTTCCTCAGGCAGGAAGGGAACGATAGCAGAATCTCCTTCACAGGGTGGCTGTGGTGTGTAAATGAGCAGCTGGGTGTAAAGAGCTCAGACCTGACCTGAACAATGACCGCTGCGTAAACACAGTTACTGTTACAGCGATGATCACAGGTGGGGACCCTGAGACCAGAGCAGGGGCGGGACTTGATGAGGGGGCAGAGGAAGAGGGATGGGGCTGGGCCGGCGCTGGGAATTGTCACCAGGTGTCCAAGGTGGCGGGATCATGTAGGTCCCCATGGGGAGTGGGACCCGCGCCCTGTCAGTGCCTGTGGGTGTCTGGTCTGGACTCTGAAGTCAGACCAAACAAGTGACTACGGAGCGATTTACCTGCATTTCAAAAAACTGTTCGAGTTGGTGTCCATAACATCACCAAGGATCCGAGGTAGCGGCCTTCTACCTCTCCCTGCTCGAGACATGGTTGTTTTTTTTTTTTTTTTTTTTTTTTTTTTTGCTGCCAGAACATGTCATCTCAAAGGTGAACCCTCTGAGAAGGCTGGCCCAGGGCCATGGGGCCCTTGAGGAAGGATGGCAGGGGAGCTGGCTTCCCTTTGTGCTGCGGCCTGAGCTGGCTCAGCCCATCCCCCGACTCCCCCATCCCTTCCCAGAGGTGTCAGGATTCCTCCCAGCAGCCAGCAGACCCCAGGGCACCCAGCCAGACGGAAATCAGGGTGGCATTTCCACCTGCTGGTGGCAGCACACGGGCCAGCTCCCGGATGCCCTGGCACACCGCCCGCCACGAACCTTCTGTTTGCACAGGTGCTAACGGCCCCTGGCCTCTCCTTCCCGAGACCGAATCACTGTTTCACTTGGCACCGAGGTTCACCTGTGAGCACGGGAGTCACCCTGGGGTGAGACTCAGGCTGCACGGTGGCGCTGCCTGCTTCTTGCCTGTCTGGGTGCCCACAGATCCTAGAGGCCTCATTGGAGGGGGGTGGGCACACTTACAGCGAACCAGCCTCCACGTTGGGGCCCCGCACGTAGAACGGGACCCTGATGTCGAACTCATACGGCATGGACTTGCCCTTCACCAGGCCAAACTGGCCGATGTGGTAGCCGTGGTCGGCGGTGTACACGATGTAGGTGTTGTCCAGCTCGCCCGTCTCCACCAGCATGTTGTAGATCTGAGACAGAGGACGGCAGGTGAGGGCGCCCGGGTGGGGAATGGGGGACAAGTGGGCTCGGCACGCGCTGCCCGCTTGCTCCCCGGCTGACGGTCTCAGGCCGTCCCCTCTCCATGGGGCCCCTGGGGCTGTTCCGCTGACAACCGCAGCTTCCCCAGGGGCTGTCCCCTCTTGTCCCCTTACTCTTCTTCACGGCAGTGCTCACTGTCTGCCTCTTCTGCTTATGTGTGGGCTGTCTGTCTCCCTGCTTTAGCACGTTTGCCAGCCCCACCGGGGTGGGGGTTCTGCCGCTCAGCAGGTGCTGATGAGTGAATGAAGCTGACCGTGGCAGGAGCCTGTGACCTACCACGCTCCCACGGAGCCTTCTGCGGTGCCCCCGGCCACGTCGATTTCCATCTAGTCCAACATGGCGGCCACCAGCCGTGTGTGGGGACTGGGTGCTGCCGTGCGGTCGGTGTGACTGGGAAACTGAATTCTATTGCATTGCATTTTAATGAAATGTAAATGTAAACAGCCGCGGGTACACACAGTGTACGGGGTGCACCCACACCATGGACTGTTTCTCAGCAGGAAAAAGGAATGACGCTCTGATATTGGCCACCAGGTAGGTGAACCTGAAAACATCCCGCCAGTGGAAGAAGCCAGTCACAGGCCACACTCTGTGTGACTCCGTGCATGTGAAATGTCCACGTGACGAGATGCACATCCACGGAGAAACAGTGGGCTGGCGGCTGCCTAAGGATGAAGGGTGAGGGGGGCTTGGCGGGGTGGGCAAGGCTGTGGGGTTTCTCCTTGGGGCGGCGGCAATGCCCCGGAGGTGACCGCGGTGACCGCGCACGTCTGTGGATGCATCGAAACCACCGGGCTGCGCTCTCTAAGTGGGTGAGCTCTGTGTACCTGAACTTCATCTCGATAAAGCTGTTGGAAAGTGTGAACAGCCACACGTGGCCATCAGAACAGAACACAGCAGAGCTAGGGTCTCCGTTTCCCGAAGGCAGGGGTGGTCTGGGCTGCTTAGAGCTGTTCTTCCCAGGCCCCTGCCCGCTGAGACACGCAGGAGAGGGGGAAGGGCAGGGGGCGGGGTGGCGGCCTACCGTCTCCATGGAGTCGTCCACAGACATGAGGGTCTGCAGGCGCTTCCGCTGGAGCATGTTGGTGAACTCCATGTGGATGGGCTTCATGGGCCCTGTGTAGCGCATGATCCAGTGCTTGTCGGGGTTGGGCGCGTAGTTGTAGCTGGGCGTGCTGACAGGAGAACACACAGGCAGAGGTCAGGCCAGAGGGTGCCAGGTGGCCCCCAGCCCGCCCGGGCGCCCTGTCTGCAGCCCGGCATGAAACGCCCCCACCTGGGGGCAAGTGGACACGGTGTCACGGCCTCTGCTACGCGTTAGGTCGGCATTTCTCCACGCGTGGAGCGGCTGCACGGGAAGACCTCGGGAGATACTGTGTTAAATGACCCAGGGCCACAGACTCAAAGTCCTTCCCACTCCAACTCTGTCAGCACAGCGAGACGTCAAGGCCAAAGTCTCAGTCTGGTGTCCGTCTTCCTTGGACACCTGTCTGGAATGGGCTCATTTTTCTTTTTAAAGAAAGCGAGAGGCTCCTGTTCGGAGGCACAGTGCCCAGCTCTGATTGGACAGGATTGCATTTATTTTCCAGTTACCTTGGGTGGATGGCAAGGGACAGTTAGCACAGTGAAGGCACGCCTGCCACATTTCCTTATGCGACAGGCAGATTTTGGCTCCCAAGAGAGAAACTGGTTAAAAATTAGGTAACTAATAGACACGCATGTACGGCTGGCGTTGAGGGGCTGGGGCCTGCATCTGAGGCCTGCCAGGTCCTGTGACTTAGTTGGCACAATTATTCTTCCGGTTGGATTTACCCTCCCATTCACAAAAGAGGAAGCAGAGGGTCAGAGGAGTGTGGGGCCCCCGCCTGCGAGGGAGTGGGCAGGGAAGCCACTGACCTCTGAGGCTTCTGCTGAAGGGTCAGCTGTGATGACTAATGACAAAGGAACAGCCTTTGACGTCTGCAGCGCTTACCGCATGCGGGGCACAGCTCAAAGGATTCGCCTTATACCATCTCATTTAATATTCATAACAGCCCTAGGAGCCAGCGCTAATTTTATTCTCCTTGCGTGAGGAATGAGGATGCTGAGGCCCAGCGAGGGGACTAAGCTGCCAAAGGCAGAGCCGGGGTCTGAACCCCAGCGGCGGGTATGGTGGGGTTCCCTGCTGGAGACCCTCGCATCCACAGCGTCTGAGCAAAACTTGGATCCGAGCTACTGAAAACCCCACCAATGTATTGGGGGATTTGGGGTGGGGGTACCATGGATAGGAAGTGCTCTCTTTAAAACCCCACAAACAGTGGGTGTCCCTTGACCTGATGGTACTGGAGGCCTCCCCCCTCCCATCTTATCCCCTCTACAGACGAAACTGCACATTAAGGTTAAGTTTGCAGTGACAAAAGTCTTTTCAACATGGCCATTAAGGGGCAAAGGGTTGCAGGGGCGGGGGCGGGCAGAACAGGTCTTGCCAGAGGGAGGGCCCACCTCCCTCCCCTCCTGAGGGCCACACCAGGACTTTTACAGCCTCTTGAATGTGGTCGGAATGTTCTGGGGCAGAAGTAATAACACTGCGGCTTTGGGCAGCTGGGCCGTTATGGAGACGGTTGCTATGCAGAGCCGGTGAGTCACAGCCTCTCCGGATTCCCGCTGGACTTCGCTTTCAGCCCCTGGCCAGTCTCCTGCTGCTAAATCCAACCCGGCCCAAGGCCTCCTTTGATTAGGAGAAGCTGCGCGCTCCTGCGGACTAGCTTGGGGCCTGACCTGCCTGTCGAACATTCCCAGGAACAAGCTCCCCGCCACCCCCTCACGGAGGGACGGGCTCAGGGCTGCTGGCCACACTGCACAAAGAGCCTCTCAGAGCTGCTGGGCGGCGTGGGAAAACGGTTCCCCAGGCCCAAGGGGCCACATTCCAGGAGGCAATTTTGAGCAATCATCCCTGAATCTATCACATACTGAGGCTGCTGTCTGTCCTGAGACCGGCGAGGGGCAAGTCTGTCGGGGGTCTGCAAGGGATGAGCCCCGAAGCCCTTTCCCAGAGAGGCAGAGGCTGCAGGGCCCGGGCCACCGTCGCCTGCACCAGGCCGGGCCTCCGCGGAGATGGCGTCCAGGCATTTTCGTGGGAACCCAGCTGCAACCCTCACCTCCTCAAGAATCCCAGGAATGTCTGGTGTGTTCACAGCGGGGCCTGAAGGAGGTCCCCCCTTCTGCTGGGGGGCGGTGGGGGGTGGCTCTGCCCTCTTGGCCCCTCGCCCCAAGGCTGTCGACCGGCCTGGCCCCCACGGGTTAGAGAAGGAGCGGCCTGGGGACCCACAGTCAGGAGCCACATGTGAGGCACGGCTCTGGGGCTGGTGTCTGCATGTTGTGCGTTTCTGTGCACATGTGCCTGTGGGTTGGCGTGTCTGTGTCTTTGCATGTTTGTAGGTGTCCGTTCGGATGTGTCTTTGTGCGTCTGTATGTATCTGTGCCTTCGTGTGAATCTCTGTGTATCTGTGTTCATCCTTAAATGTGTGCCTGCATTCGTGTGCATGGGTGTGTGCGGACACTTGTGTGACTGTCTTTGTGTGTGTGTCTGACCTGTGTGCCTGTGAGCACACATGTCTGTGTATGTACATGTGTGTGTCTATGTGTGCACATCTGCATCTTGGTGCTCGTCTCTGTACCTGTGTGTGCCTGTGTCTGTGTGAATCTGAGTGTGTGTGAGTGTGTGTGGAGTGAGAGGCGGGGACAACGGAGCATCAAGCAGCATTTCTCAGAACCCACAAGGCCCAGCCCAGGAGCAGGGCACAGGCTTGATGGGGTCAGCGTCTCTGACAGCAGCCTCCTGATAGAAAGATCTGGAACGCCGACCCAACCTGTGGGGCTCTGTCCCCTCCTCACCGCTCTGCCCCCTCAACTGTCATAACTAAACATCCCAGCTGCAGAACTTTCTGGTTTTGTTTTGGAAATGATTACACCCCAGAGATAAGAGAGCCTTCCAAGCACACCCCTAATAGGGCGAGGGGGTTCTCCGGGTAAGTCATAGCAGGCGCCGCTGGAGCTCACTTTCTGTAATTTCCATTTCAGAGGGAAAACAAATGAGCAGGCAATGTCAAACAATCTCATCCCGAGACACCAGGGCTGCTGGGGCGGGGGAGGGGCAGTGCCGGTGCCACTTTTAAAGGTGAAGCCACAGAAGCCAAGTGTACCCCCCTCCCCACAGCTGCTCCCTTAGGTGGGACTGAGCTGGCCACAGGCCCCTTCTGCACAGGTGAGCCATTAGTGGGGTGGGAGGAGAGGCTGGCATCCCTGTGGGAGGAGTGGGCTGGGGGCAGGCAGGCAAGTCCACTGTGCTGAGAGGCTGTGCTGCCCTCTAGGGGGTGAGCCCGGGGAATGCAGTTCATCACCTGTCAATCCTCCTCCCCAGAGACCAGGGGATCAGAGGTTAACACACCCTGCATCCTCTGAGCCACTCTGGGTGCTGTCAGGAAGTAATTGTAGAGAGGGGCCTGTAGGGGGCGCCTTCTTAGTGAGATGAAAGTTGAACGCCCAGAACGTGCAGTAGGGTTCCAAACCGCCCTGTCCTTGTCATCCTGGTATCAAGGCAAGGGCTGCCAAGTGTCACTGATAAGTGGGAGGTGGTCTGAGGCAGAGTAAAGCAGAACTTTCCAGAAATATTTACTCGTCAGCTGGAGGGAGGAGGACTGGCAGGGTGGGCAGAGAGAGGGGAGGTGGGAGTGTGGGCCACATTTGAGCCCTGGCTCTGCCTTTACCAGCTGGGTGCCTCTAGGCAAGTGACCCCACCTCTCTGTGCCTCCTCGGCCTGGCCTGTAACATGGGAAAGCCATGTGTGGCCGACAGATGGCCTCCAAGGGCACCCTCCATGGCCCAACCTGGTACCACACGTGTGGGTAGTCCACCCCCACACAACAGCAGCAGTGTCTGTGTGACCAATCGCAGCAGCATCGGGGTCTGTGTGACCAATGGAATACCGCAGAGCGCTGGGGTGTCACTGGAGGTTAGGTTATAAAAGGCCACAGCTCCCGCCTTGGCCTCCCTGCACCCTCCCCATGTCTGTCCGTCTATCTGTCTGTCTCTCTTCTCTCTCAGATCATTTGCTCTGGAGGAACGCAGCTACTACGGTGAGGAGCTGGTGGAGCCCAGGCAAGCCTCAGGGGGCTGCAGCCCCTTCACAACAGCCTTGGGAGAGCCTGAGCCAGAACCTCCCGAAAAGGCCTCTCCCCGACACTGTGAGACAATGCACCGTTGTTTGGAGCTGCTAGATTTCGGGGTGCTTTGTTAGCTAATACGTCAAGGGTCACAGTGCATATTCAGTAACTTGGTGCCATGTCAGGGGCCTAGCACCGAGCCTGCCACACAGCCGATGCTTAATAAAGGTGGGTGAATGTGGTATTAGTCTGATGAAGCTATGGACCCCTTCCCAAAAGAATGTTTTAACATGTGTACCATGAAACGCATGGAATCCCAAAGGAAACCCATTATACTGAAATGCAGTTCTAGGCACAGACCTGCCGGCGGGAGGAAGTGGGTCCCAAGTTAGAACTTGTCGCCTGCTTTGGCAGCGTGGCCAGCTGGGCTGGGTTTGTATCTTGCTTTCCCCGCAGATGAGCTGCATGCTCCCGGGGTCTCTCACCCAGCTCTGTCACTGCAGAGCTGTGGCCCTCCCACCTCCATGCCCACCGTGGGCTCTGCGGGCAGGAGCCGAAGCTTACATGTGCTGGGACGCGTTGGGGAAGAGGCGGGAGTACTGGGGGGCTGAGTCCTCGGGGCCGTGGGGGGCTGCGTGGCTGATGACCATCAGCACAGGCCTGTGCGGGTACATCTTCTTGGATGTGCGGAAGAAGCTGACGCTGTCGTTGGTGATGAGGTCTGTCAGGTAATCCTGGGGGCGCGGGAGAGACAGGGCAACGCGTGAGGAGCTGAGCATTGGTACTGAGTGTGCCAGGTGCCGGGCTGGGCATGGGGACACAGCAGAGACGGAGCCAGCCAATCCCTGCCCTCGGGAGCTGACGGTGTAGGGGGCAGACAGGTAATAAGTCAGCAGGTAAAACATGAATGTCAAATGGCGCTATGCATAATGGAGGGAAAAAAAGTAGAGAAAAGTTTAGGAAGGATGGGCGAGAAATTGCGATCTGTCATTCATTCATGGTAGATACTGAAATAATAATAGCTTCTACCACCGAGTGCTTATGGTGTGCCAGGAACCGTTCTGGGTTTCCTTGCGTTAGCTCGTTTAATTCTTACACAACCACTGGAAGTGTGTGTGACGCCAAGCCCTGCTCTCCAGAACAGGAAATGAAAGCACCGGGAAGTTATGCGACTCGATGTCACGCAGCTGCAGAGCGTTACAGCCAGCCCTCCTGAGTCTTGGTTCCTAAGCCTGAAGTCTTTGCGAGGCTCCAGGGGCTACCAGCCAGCAGGGCGGGTGCATCCTGCGTTCCTGGAGTGCCTGCGTTGGGGGCAGGAGCAGAGGAAGATGTGAACAAAACCCCAAGGCAGTGACAGGGCGCAGCAGATGAAGACAGACAGGCAGGACGTGACACAGAGTAACTGAGAGCAGGGGTTGGGGGCACGCTTGAGCTGGGGCAGTCAGGGAGGGCCTCTCTGAGGAGGCGACATCTGAGCTGAGACCTAAGTGATGAGAAGGAGCTGGGCATGGGAAGATCTATGTTACTGGGGTTCATCTTAGCTGCTGGCATCCTCGGGGGAGCTTCCCCGATGCCTGGGCCCACTCCCAGGGTTTCTGGTTTGACTGTTCAGCCTGGACATTGGACTTTTTAAAAGCTCCCCAGGGGATTTCAGTGTGCGGCCAGGACTGAGAACCACTGATGCAGGGAAGAGTTCCAGGCAGAGTGAACAGCCAACGCAAGGGCTCAGAGGCAGGGATGAGCCCACGACGTGCTTGAGGAACAGAAAGAGGGGGAACTGGCAGGGGCGATGCAGGGGTGCGCTGAGGGTTAGCAGAGAGCCCTGTGCAGTGAGACCCGCTTCAGTACTGGGCGGCAGAGAGTGGGGGGGAGAGCGGGAGGAAATGGGAGGGCAGAGCCTGAGGGCGGCCCAGGCTCAGCCCCGAAGCTGAGATGCGCCTAACACTCTCCTTGACCTTGGCACATCTTTAGCTGCTGATCTCTCTGGAAGGTAGTGAGTTCTTGAAATGTACCCACTGCTTCCCAGGAAGCAGCTCTGCCTGAAATGATCGCTTTCAAAATAGGATACAATTTTGGAGGGAAAAAAGGTGAGGAAGTGGCTCTGGCTTCTACCCTGAGTTACACTGTATCACATCCCCCACCCCCCACACTGGTGTCTGCGTGCATCCACAGGCACACCTTCAGGGACACGCGGACACTATTTCTACGTCACCGCAGTGCTGCTGTTGGTAAAGCGGTGACCAGCAACGGGAAGACGGGTGATGGGCTGACGCTGCGGTCACACTATGTGGGGTTGTGCAGACAATACCAGGGTCGTTGATGTGCGGTCACTGAGGTGGGGAGTTGTCCAGGATACACTGTTAGCAGAGAAAGAAGGCTACAGAGTCAAACCCAGGGGAGAAGGGAGGAAGGCAGAGAGGCAAGGAGAGGCCAACCCCCACTTTCATATGCTTTGGAGTGCCCAGGAAGAATCCTGGACAGTCGCTGGGGACCGTAAGGAGGGGGGGAAGGGGAGAGAGCCCCTTGCTAGTTCACATGCTTTTCCTTGAATACTTTCTTATGAGTAATTTTAAGAGTACAAAAGGGCCTTGTAGAACCTATGGCACAAAAATAATGTTCCATCAATCGAAGAGATGCCGGTCTAGTCGTGGACCACGATCTAAAGGTGTTAGAAAAACTCTTCACGCGACAAAGGTAACTAACAGTAGGATCTGAAATGGTGCAAAGCTCTTGGGTGAAAGGAGGGGTCGGATCCCAACAGGAAACCAACATCAGTGCCTCTAGGGGATGAATCTGAATCGGCAGTGAGATCCCTGGGGACCACCGCTGAAGCTCGCTGTCTACAGCCAGTGGGGAGGGGTGGAAGAGCTCTTCATAATAAACCCGTCTTCACGGTTGGATATTAGAACTACGTGCCCCGGCCACAGCCAATGAGAGGCAGTGAGACTCGCTGGGAATCCTGGGCGGGAGACTCCCACGCACGCAGCAGGGCAGGAAGTGGAGAGGATGGAAGGGGGTCGAAGAGAAGAAAACAGCGCAGCGGAGAGAGAAACCACCGCCCGAGCCATGTCTGAGCTGCAGGCCCAGCTTTGCCTGGCGCTGTCACTGCTGGATCCCTTAAATAGGAGAATACACTTCCTCTTCAGCTGAGCCCCTTCGAGTTCAGTTTCTGGTCACAGCCGAAAGAGGCCAGTCTGATTCAAGAAAGGATAAGTCCTGCCGTTTAGGGCAGTCCAGGAAGGCTTTCTGGAAGAGAAGGCAGGTGAGACCTGGACAAATTCAGGGCAGGCGAGCACTTGTAAAGATGCGGGGAGGGTTGTAATAACCGGAGTGGAAGGTGTGGCTGAAATGCCTCATTCCGGGGCTGACACAACAGGAGAGAGGGCGTGTGAGTGAGTGTGCAGCACTGGCACAGAGTTTGGCACACAGCAGTTTCTCGATAAACACTCGTGAGGGAGTGGACAAGTAACGTCATCAAATTCAGCCGGTCCACTCACCTCGTATGACCGTGGTGCACAGCAGAGTCGCACCTGAGACTCCCAGCACCGTGCCGGGGCCCTAGGGGGTGCCCATTACTAAGGGTGCAAGGGTGCGCCCATTTCCCAGATCTGAGGTTCTCAGGAGTAGGTAGAAGAACCAAGGGCACAGAGTAGGTGCCAAGACTGGGCTGTGAACACTGGCCCACGGGCTCACTGCATGGGCCCTGGAGGGCGGGCCGAGGAACCATGCAGTGGGCTGGGAGGCTGCTGAACTTACCTTGGAGTAGTCAAAGCCATGCTTCTCCTTCACCCCGTTCCGACAGAGCGTGTAGTTATAGAAGCGGGAGTTTTTAAGGAGGCCCACCCATTCCTTCCAGCCTGGGGGCACGTAGGAGCCGTTGTACTCATTCAGGTACTTTCCGAAGAAAGCTGGAGGGGAGAAGGGACCGAGAGGCCAGGAGACAGCAGTGAGCGAAAGCCTTTCCTGGGCACCACCCACCCGTCCTGTGCTTCAGGCCTGAGCACGGGGCCGCTGCAAGCAGGTGACGTCTGGGACCCCCTTCCGAGTGTTCTTACACATAGAAAACAAAATACACAGGGTTACAGAGATTCAATTATTTTGAAACACAGTTATTACCAACACATTAAAATATTTTGCCATATAACCATGGGCGTCTTTAAAAGTTATTTTTAACTAAGATAGTAAAAGCAAGACATTGTGGGGAGTGATCAGAGCAGTGACGCGTGGAAATACTTCGTTTTGCAACATCCGCAGTGACGGCAGTGGAAAAGCAACAGAAGGGTGACTTCTGCAGATGAGAGTTAGAGATTCTGCCCACCCGCAGGGGTTCGTGGCCTATGCTAACGATGGAAGCGACCACTAAGTTTCAGTTGTGCGTTAGTGAAAGGAAGAGTGAATTTTTCCTGTATTCATGGCTCTGGGCCCCTTGAATTCTATCTACGACACAGTGACCGGAATGGCTAACGGTAAGAAACGGACAATACCAAGTGTTGAGGGGGGTTGTGGGACAATTGGAACTCGTGTGGATGCTGGTGGGCGTGCAAACTGGTCCACCCACTGCAGAAGGCTGTTTGGCAGTGTCGGCTGACCTTGAACGTCACCTTCTGACCCAGCGGTTCAGACCCTGGGCATTTACTCAACAGAGCTGCATCCCTGCGTATGCTCACTGAAAGTCAAGAGCAGGACGTGCTCACGCAGCGGTCGTCATGACAACCCTCGGAGAGAGGCCCATGCCCTCCAGCCTGGCCTTTGTCAGATTCATCAAAGTGCTATTTTGGCTTCTGTTTGCTGACTCCTTAGTTTTATTTCTCAGCTGGTTCAGAACCTCAACAACGAAGAGGGTGAAATTTAATAAGACCCCCTCACGGAGCCCTGGCGCTTTCTGTTCGCGGCAAGTAACACTGGTGGTGATGTGAACAAATGAAGGAAAAGGAGTAAAACAGTGGAGAGAAAAATACTAAATAATTAACAGAACCCGTGTGCCAGGACACAGTAAAAATCAATATATCCATTCACCAGCCATTTATTAAACACCTATGGTATGCCGGGAACTGTCCTAGGCGCTGGAGACACAGCAGTGAGTGAGACCAACAGGATCCCTGCCCTCAGGGGGCTGACGTCTGAGTCGGGGGAGCTGTGACAAGTAAAGATGGTGTTGGTGGTGGTAACAGTGAGGAGGGACATAAAGGATGATATGTGACCACGTGGCCAGAGATGGACCCTGGAGGCACCACTGGGCCACGTGCTCCCCGAAGGTCTCTTTGAAGAATGATGAGAGGGAGTTGTAAGGAATATGGGAGGACAAGGCACATGGCCTCAGGCAGAGGGGAGGGCACGAGCAAAGGTCCTGAGGCAGGAACAGACTTGAGGGCGTTTGAGGAACCCAAGGAGGCCGGGGAGGGAGGGAGGAGAGGATGGGAGGAGATAGCGTTACACAGTAGAGGGGTTAGATCCTGTAGGGTCCTGGCGGCCACAGCGAGGAGAAGCAAAAGGCAGCCTGACGGGGATACTTCAGAAGAACCACAGGTCCCCTGAAACATTACATGCCAGACTTTGCATTATATGTGCGTTTTCCAGGAAATGGTCGTGGCTTCTGACATTTGAATACTCTGAAAGGAACCCAGGACCATGAGGAAGTTAAGAAGCACAGGACTTCACTATTCTGCACGACCTCCTGAGAAAGAGGCAAACTCAATTCCCCACTGGGGGAACTCAGTTCTCTCCCCGGTCTCCCAAGACCCTGGCTTGTGATCTACGGGTTTGTCCCTGAAGATTGGGACCAAGGTCTTTCTGATAAAGGTGCAGTATATAGAATGCTAAGAAGCTTAAATTCTTGGCCCGGGGTGGGAAATGGGTTTCCCTTGGAAGCCCTCCCCTGCTCATTATTGCCAAATGCTCTGGGTGTCGAAGCGTTGGAGCTTCCTCTGCTGGAATCTCCTCTTTCACATCTCTTCCTTCTCTCCAGCCCCCAGCCCTTAAAAAAAATCCAGAAAGGGTTTATTATTCAGGCTCCACAAGGCCCTAGAAAACAGGGCTTCAGTCAAAGGCTTTTAGTGCCAAATTAGATTTTGTTCTCATTTGATTAGATTTCCCCAAGGCAGTTTTTAAAATGGTTATTCCGGCACCAGATGAGGTGGGACAAGCAAATTAGCGTGGGCCCCAGGGCTCTGGGCCGGGAGATACAGCCAGGAGAATGAGCTGGAATTAAAATCAAGATAAAAAACACAGCCTATGTCAGGGCTGATGTCACTGAGTTTTTCCAGGCTTGGATGGTGCCAAAGGAATCGCAAACTAGGGGCTGGTGCGGGGGATGGAACATCTTGGCAGGCAGATTAAGAGGAATTAAATGCCAGGACAGGAAAGGCCATTGAAAATGTGCTGGTGACAGCTGCCCCTAGGAAGCAGGGCTGGCATCAAGTGAAAAGACGGGGCACTCACTGCCTCCCATGTGCCAGGCACTGGATGGAAATTCACACCTGGCAGTGGAGACTTTTGTTTGGCTCACCTGGTCCTCTGGGTACCATCACTTCTTTACTTAAGTACATGTGAACTAATCTTAATTCAGCCTGACCAATCAGAGCACCCCAGTCGCCTGGCTACTGCCATTGGTTCACAGATAGGCATGTGACCCAAGCTAAACCAATGAGAGTCAGCCCCGAGATTTTTAAAGACCTACTGGCAAAGAGAAATTCTTCTACAGGGCTTGAAGCTGCTTGCAGTCATCTTTCCTTTTTTTAAACATCTTTACCTAAGGACATTTTTTCACTGCTTTTCAGAGAGAGAAGAAAGAAGAGAGAGAACGATTGATGTGAGAGAGAAGCATCAATTGGTTGCCTCCAATACACGCCCAGACCAGGGACTGAACCCACAACCCAGGCATGGGCCATGACCAGGAATCAAACCCGCAACCTTTCGGCTACAGTACCATGCGCCAACCAGCTGAGCCACACTGGCCAGAGCTGCAGTCACCTTGCCACCAGGGAGGGGAATGGGGGGAGAGTCTACTTGAGCTTGAAGCAACATGGAAGAAAGCAGCAGAGGTGGGAGACGCAGAGAGGAAGTAGACTCGGAGCTGGGCCAGGGCAGCGAGGGGGCCCGACAGTGCCAAGGAATGACACGTGGCAACCCAACAAGGAGGACAGCAGTGACAACCTGCAGAGGAGCAGCCACTTCCAGGCAGCCCCCACTTTGCATGGCGCTGACACCCACACACGTCAGTTCCCACAGCTCATTTAAACGCCCGTTTCCCCCACTCAGTTCACATTTAGCCGCCGCCGCATACCCACTGTAGTGACATTAAAGTACAAACTTCGCAGCTGGCTCTCCGGTCCACAAACAGATGTGTGAATAACATATGCGCATCGCGATCAGTGGCCAATCACGTCACTTCTGGCAAAGGTCACTGGTGACTGGTCACAGCGCACCTGCCGTTCTGTTCACGCTCAGATGGCAAGGCCGCCTCACCTCCCAGGGATACGTCTACAAGACATTTTGCAGACGCGGCTGATCAGAGCAGAGAACCGGCCAGCAGAGATCAAAGTGCAGCAAAGAAACCAGAAGTCGGAACACTGTGCTTGAAACCCGAGTCGCATGTAACGCCGTGCTAGGAGAGACGGAGCTGCCCCTGGGAATGCGGACACTTACGCTGAGGGAAACTCGAGATGAGCAGCCAGAAGAACTTAGTGGAAGGGGAACTTAACCATGGACATAAATGAGGACGTGTGGTTGTGATGAAAAGGAAGCAGATGTCCCAGAGGAAGTGACAAAACACTCCCCGTTACAGGGGCCCGTGGAGATACTCCACAACAGCACAGGCTGTGTGTTCTTGGGCAAATGTTTAATCTCTTAATACCTCAGTGGATCCCTGATAGAATGGGGGGTAATAACAGTATTTATCTCCTAGGATTGTTATGACAATATTTGTATATTGCTAAGATCCAGCCCCTACCACGTGCCCACGAAGAGTCCAGTTATGTTGTCACCTTGCTCGGTCACACCTTGTCCCATGGAGTCACTGCAGAGAGAGATGCCAGGATCCCCCCTCGCTGCCTCCCCCCTTTGAGCGGTTTGTTAACCTGTAAGTCCTTTCATGAGACTCTGCCCGGGGCGTGCAGGCAGCTCTTGGTTGGAAAGCTTCGAGTCCACTTCCCTTCCTGGCTGCTGCTCTCCCCATCTGTCTGAGTGAAGTGCTGCCGGGGAGCCATTCCGAGTCCGGTGTGGGGGGGCCAGGCCCTTCTGTTCTCTCTCCCCGCCCTGAATCTAACTGGAACTGCCTTATGATAATTGCGTTTGTGGTCTGTAAAAGCCGTGTCTTGCTGCGACGGGGGACCAAGCGGAGGTACCCCTGGCGCAGGCAGGCAGGCAGGCAGGCAGGCAGGCAGAGAGGCCTCGTTTTGGATCCGGGAGAGATGGAGGCTTTCGGCTACTGAACACAAACAGGAATTCCAGGGTCGCTTCTCTGTGCTGGGGAGCAGGTGGGCCAGCATGGGGGACACTGTGTGTAGCACCTGCCAGCAGCTATTCCCCTTTCTCTGGGTGACACCGGACAGGACAGGGGAGAGCAGCAGACTGTCTGGTTTTGAACCCTGGTCTGCCGCCTCCAACCGTGGGACCCCAGGCAAGGGACCTCACCCTCTGTGCCCACGGTCACGTAAAGTGGAACAATGGAAACAATGCTCAGATCCCCAAGTGCCTAGCACCAGGCCACTAGTGGGACCTACAGCACGCACTGCCTTGGGGGAACTTTCTCCCCCGTGGGCCATCTGGGTGGAACTGTGCATAAGGCTGTTTTAGCACACACCCCTCCCACACCACCTCCACCCACATCCTGCATCAGAGATGATCGATACGTAACAAAGAATCGAAATATTTCAGAATTGACCGGCTGAAATCATGCTGCATTTCATTATTTCTATTCAAATATAAATATTTCATTAAATACCTTATTCATTTTGATTTGGCAGTTTCCCCCATATTTTGAAGCCAATATACCAATACACACACACACATAGGCACACTTTCTGCAAGGTAATTCCTAAAAAGCCACAGACACTGCCCCCCTGATTCCTCCCAAATACAAAGGCCCTGACTGTCAGTCAAGGTGCTCTTCCCCGCCCACAGGGTGGGTATGTGACTGAGCTCAGCCAATCAGAATCTACCCTGGGACTTTGGCTCTGGAGCTAGGAAACTGAAAAAGGGTTTGGAGCTCTGTAGGAGCCCCTGATGTGACAGTTGCTCAAAAGCTGTGACCTGAATCCTCAGATCCAGCGTTTGAAAATCTAAATGAAAGAGGCAAGGCCATCAGAGCAATGAAGTCGAAAAAGAGGAGCAAATCTTGCTTCTTCATCCTTACTTCCTTGCTCAAAGCAGAAATGGCCTCTACCTGGACTATGCCTTCTACCTTCCTTCCCTTTGCCTTCCAATAACCTAGTTACCCCCAAATGGCCAGAGGCACCCTTCTGGACCCAAGACCCTCCTGCCATTCCTGCTCAGTGACCCGCCTGCCAGCCCTCGGCCCTCTGCTTGCTCTGTTCCAGCCCCTCTGGCCTCTTGTCCCTTGAACATGCCAACTCACTGCCATCTCAAGGCACTGGCTCCGGCTCTTTCCTCAGCCTGGGACATGGGCCTCCTCCCTTCTCACGGTGATGTCTTGGATCAGACGTCCCCTCCTCTGAGAAGTTGTCCTTGATCCCTCCCGACTAAAGCCACCCACCACTTCTTACTCATCAGGCTGTCGATCTTCTCCCTCGCACTCAGCACTCTCAAAATTATCCTGCAGATTGTTTTCTTGTTTACCATCATCTCCCCACCCAGGACGGCGAGTCCACAAGGAGGGGCCTTCTCTGGGTGCTGTACCCCCACCCACTACTTGGCCAAGAGTGGGCACCCCGGTAATCCCTGCCGACAGGGGGACTGTGGGTCGGTGGATGTGGCTGAGATGTGCAGGCCGTGCAGGGCACAGCTGCCCCTCTCGAGGGTCTTAAGGCTCTGGGAGGCTACGAGGGCTGGAGAAGCAGCAACTAAACATGCTGTGAAAAGGGGTTTCTATCGCAGGACCTGCAGGAGGCAGCACTGCGTGTTGGGAAAGGTGGTGGGTGTCGCAGTGCACGCCGAGCAGGTGTCAGGCCAGTGGGGGCCCATCTGCCCCCAGGGGCCACGGGGGCAGTGTCTAGAGCAGCCACTTCCCACCTTTTCCACTTCACGGTACACAAACGAATCACTAAAATTCTGCGGCACACCGAACAATAGAGTTTTTGCCAGTCTGACCAAAAAGTAGGTATAATTTTGATTCATTCACACCAGATGGCTACTGTTGCCATTTTTTAATGTGACAATCTAAGGGAAAAGAGGTCAGTGCCCCTGACTAAACGGTCAGGTGTTGCGTGCTTTAATAATTCTTGCGGCGGGCCGGTTGGAAAACTCTGTTTAGAGACGTTTTGGGTTGTCACAGGTCGGGGAGGATGTGGAGCACCGAGGCCGAGGAACCCCGTGTGGGGCGCGCGGTTTCAGAAGCTGCGCCCGTCTCCAGCGACGGCGAGGGAGCGGGTGTGGCTTGGAAGACTCAGGGAGCCAGGGTTCGAGCCCTGCCTACCTGGGCGAGCGAGTGTGCCTCGCCAAGCCTCAGTGACTTCATCCGTAAAACGGAAGCAGCGGCACATGAGATCATGTCTGGCACAGAGTAAGAATGCCAAAAAAAAAAAAAAAAAGAAAGAAAGAAAGAAAGAATAAAAAGGAACTGTGAGTTCCCCAAATACAGCCTGCTTTTCTTTTTCAGGGAGGGAGATGAAAACTCGGGTCTCTGGAGAAAGGAGAATGGTTGTTAGAAACCAGATGTGACGCCGTCCTGGAAAAGGACAAGGCCCCTCTGAGACTCCAGTAATGAGCTCGGGAGGGATGTTTATGCTACGCAAAGAAGTCGGCTGAGCATGACACACGGCTATTAGCGAAGAGGGGCCGGAGCGCAGAGCCGAGCCAATGGCAATAAACAATGTTTGCCGAAGCGATTCGCAAAGGTCAGCGCACGGCGAAGTCGAGCCCGCCGTCCAGCCTGTCCTTCCTGAGTCAGCGGCTCCATTTCACAGGCAAGGAGTTTGGGAGACAAAAGAAGGTCTCTGCCCTGCGTGACACCCTCTACATCCCCATTGTCTGGGTGTCCCTTTCACAGGTTTTGCCTTTTTTAGGTGTTGTTCCGTTACAAACGGAATTCTTCAGATCAATTCATTTGGAGCCAAATGGGCATTTCAAACTGGACTCTCGGTCAGTCCTGGTAAACCTGCTTCCCTCCCAGCCTTCCTGTAGCTGCCGGTTGCTCTGGCCACACACCCAGAGGCATCTTTCGTCTGTCTCTGTCCCCTCATGTCCCTGATGACACATCATAGTAGCTCTGCCTTCAGAACAGACTCAGGACTGAGCACTGAGCACAACTCCCTGTGATCAGCTTGGCCCTCCTGCCTCCACTCTCCAGCGCAGCCTGCACAGCAGCCAGAAGGATTCTGTTAACGCACACGCCGCAGTTTTGCTCAAAACCTTTCAGTGGCTCTGCCTCACACTTCGGCTGAAATCCAGAGTCCTTGTCGTGGCCTGCAAGGTCCCATGCGCTCCGTCCTCTGCCCCCACCCTGACCTGGGCTCCCCTGCTTTGTCCTGGCCCATTCTGCTCCAGCCACAGTGGCCTCCTTGTGTGCTCCCAGCCCCGAGCAGCTCATTTCTGCCCCAGGACCTTTGCCCCTGCCATTCCCTCAGACATCTTCATGGGATGCTTCCTCCCCTTTCCCAGATATTGGCGCAAATGTTACATTATTGGGCTACATGCCTACTCATCCTATTAAAGTGGCTTCTCCTCAGCCCCGATTCTCCTGTTCTCCTGACTTTGTTTCTCTACAGAATTTAGCACCACCTGATGAAGTTCCTCCGTCTTCTGGTTTTCGTCACCTGCCTGCCCCACTAGAACCTCAGCTCCTTGGGGCAGGGTGCTCTGCAGGCCTCGTTCCCGCCCGTGTCCCGCATCTAGAACAGAGCTCGGCGAGCGGTTAGGTCCTCCACAGACGCTTGTGGGACAAATGGGTAAGTGGCTCAGCCGATGGACACCCAGGTTCTGGGAGGCCCGTGGGAGTCACATCCGGCTCGGGGAAAAGCAGGGTCTTGCTGCTCATCAGCCAGGGCACGCTGTCTTTTGGGGGAAAGAACAGGTCGAGTCGTTCACCTGCGGTCTATTTGACTGTGGGGCACCTGGTAGGTTGGATCTGGACCGGTGTGACCCCCAGGGGACATGCCTTCACTGCGGGAGCGCTTTGCAAGGCTGAAGCAGGGGCCCAGGCCCGTGTGAGTCCACAGCAGCAGCTCTCAAATGTCGGGGGCAGGGTCCCCTTAGACTCTCAGCAAGGATTCAGAGCCCCAGAGAGCTTCGTTTTTGTCGGTTATACCTAGTGATAGTTACCATGTTAGAAATCGAAACTGAGGAATTTAAAACATATTACTTCACTTAAAAATAGTAATAACCTACTTGTTTAGTATGTGTTTTAAAAAATGGTAACTACACCTAGAACCAGTCCTGGTACATTAGCAGTGTGCTCCTAATGTTCACTGATAAATGACTCAGTGAATGAATGAATGAATGAATGACATCACGGTTCAAGGGTGGGGCAAAGGTGGGTTCACAGTCGTATGTGAAACAGAGTTGATTCTTGCGTTACGATTTACTAATTCTTGTATTGTTTTCCATACGAACAACTGTAAGCCTGCGTTCGCCCCACCCTGACTGTTCCCCAAACGAAATAAAAATCGGGGAGAAGGGCTGTACTGCTTTATGTTTTTGCAGGTCTGCTCCGTGTCTGGTGTAACGGGGGAACGGCTGGATTCCTGCCTCTGCTTCTGCATCCAATCTGCCGCAATACGTTGTTTTGGTTACGCTTCATGAAACACCCAGCCTCACGTAGATCTACGCACGTGGAAAGGGGAGGAGTATTTAAACCCCCTTTTAATAGTTGTGGGTGTGTTATGCACTCTAGAAAAACACTGAGCACCTGAAAAAAAAAAGAGGGTGAAAAGGCAAACGTGTCTCGGTGTTATCACAAACCCAGTTCCGGGTCCAGGGATCCTGGGGCCACACTTTGAGAAGCCCTGGGTGAGAGGACGGTGATGTTCCACAGCAACCCGGTGAGGGAGATGCTAGTTTTGCCCCCATTTTACAGTTGGAAAAACCAAGGCACAGAGAGGTGAAGTCCCTTTTTGCCCAATGTTCTCCAGCTGGTGAGGGACGGCGCTGAGATGCAAACCCAGGTGGCCCACCTGGGTTCCACACTGAGGTCGCTTCCCCGGGATTCAGCTGGCTGTGGGCTGTACAGGGACAGCCACTCCCAGAGCCTCGGCATGGGGACCTGGGATGGAGCCACAGACCCCATCTAGATCAGTTTTGCAGAAGTGTGGGCTTCAAGGGATGGTTTTTATCCTGGAAGGCAGCCGGGTGTGGAGGGGAAGGGCTCTAGAGCTTCCAGTCGGGGTTTAAATCAAGCTCTCTCTACAAACTGGTAGTTACAGAGTAGTCGCGGGGGTGTAAAGCACAGGGAATACACTCAGTAATATGGTAATAACAATGTAAGGTGTTGGGGTGATCACTTACTAAGCTCTATAAATGTCCCATCACTGGGTTGTACACCAGAAACTAATATAATATTGTATGTCAACTGTAATCGAAAGATAAAAAATTATTTACAGTAAAAACCCAATAATTTAAGCTACCTCTTCCTACCTGCTCAGTCTTCCCAACTGTACAATGGGGGCAGATAATACAACAATAGGCTTACCTAACAAAGTCGTTGGGAAGGATTCAATGAGAAAACGTAGGGAAACGGCACCCCAAATTTTGATTACCGTTTTTATAATATTATTGATCACAGTGTTATATTATTTATCATGACGGTCATTAATTTACCTACTCATTCACTCAACAAACAGGAGAAGCACCCTGCTGTACCAGGCATGGTTCTAGGTACTGGGGATGTCATTGAACAAAACAGAATACACTAATAAACAGACAAAAACCATACCCGCGCGGAGTTCACGTTCCAGCATTGAAAACAGTAGGAAACAAGGAAGTGAGCACTTGGGGCCGTCACAGTAACGCAGGAGAGGGAGATGGAGGGGCTTGAACCAGGTGAGGGCAGAGGGCTTGCTTAGTTTCGGGCTATATTTGAAGGTGGAACTGATGGGATTTGCGGACGCATTAGCTGTGATGCGGGGAAGACGTGAGTCAAGGGTGATCTCGAGGTTTCCGGCCTGAGCGGTGAGGACAGAGCCACCGACTGTCCTCTCAGAAAGGGGCACCGTGGGGGCAGGAAAGATGTGTTGTCCTTGAGATGCCGGTTAGACATCAAGGCAAAGACAGGGTGGGCAGCCCGGGACAGGCATCCAGGCTCAGGGGAAAGGTCTGGGCTCAGGTAGAAGTTTGGGAGTTGTTGGCACTTAGCTGGCATTTAATGCCACGGGTCTGAACGGTCCCACCTAAGGAAGCGGTTCTCAATCCGCGGTCCAGGAACTTGAATGGGGAAACTACATCCTTATTTTTGTCATCCTCGAAGCAGCCTCTTCTTCAATAACGAATGAAGGTAAAAGCTCACAGAAACAGTAGTATCTGTGCCTTTGTCACCAAAAGAAGTCACAGATATTTTCACATCATAACAGTTAACACAGACGCGCTGAAGTACCATTTATACCAGCACCCCTTTGAAATCACAGAAGTTATCAAGCTTATCAGTCACCAGCTAAATAACCACTACTCACGTTATTTAATGCGTAAAGAAGCATACACATCGCAGTTTATAAAGTATTTCGATGAATGTATTTGGATCTCACCGGCTTCCTTTGTAATTCTGCATATTTTCTCCTACGCGTCTAATTTGAAAATCGTCTGAGAAGGATCCACAGCCTTCGCCAGATGCCAAGGGGGCCCCGTGGCACTAACAGGAAGAAAACACCCAGTTAGGGAGTGAGCCCAGCTGGAGAAGATGGCCCAGGCTCTGGGCTCCAGAGTAACAAGTCAGGAGGATGGGGCACCCGCCCAGGTGACTGGAAAGGAGGTGCGGGTGGGGTAGGAGGAGAGCCAAGCGAGAAGTCAGATGTAGGAAGCCTTTCCAGAGCGTGGCGGGATCAGCTCAGCTCTATGCTGCCCAGGCCGATGGGGATCCCTACCCCAGGATGAACGAGAATACTGACCTCAATCCCCAGGGGCACTACAGCACCCAAAGTGCGTCCTTCCCCCGCCGCCCCCGATGTTCTGAGCACTGGATCTGGGAGCCCATTCGGCCCAACCATTTCCTGATCACTAGCTTATGTACCAAGGGGACATATTTTGCATGGTTCCACACCTGCCCCCTTTCCTCTGCCCCCGGAGTTCATCAGTTCCCCTTCGTCCCTCCACCCCGGATGCAGAATAGACATAATTTACAACAGAGCACAAGACCTGCAACAAGACTCAGGTGATTCTGTGAATGAATGAGATGGACCAAGGATAAGAGAAGGCGAAGTGTGTGGTGAGTGGGGATTCTGGCCCTGCCTGTGAAGAGCCGCGAGCCGTGTTGGGTCAGGCCAGCGCCCATTTGCTCCTTCTCCCCGGAACGAGAATGGCTAGCTGGGCCCGAGGCGGCCCGGAGGGAGGCTGCGTTCTCTGCCTCCCTGGTAGCTGGATGCGGCCATGGCCAGCCCACTTCTGGTGGAGCAGCGGGCGGAGCAGTGTGTTCTGGAAACGCCCCTACGGGTGGTGAATGTGCCTCCCTCATCTTCCACTTCCTGCTGGCTGGAAGTGGACGTGGTCAGTGATTCTGGACAAGGGCGGGCCCCCCCGGATGGCAGCGCATCACAGAAGGCACCGATTGCCAGCCCCACGTGTGCCTGCCATCCCTGGGCTGCTAACGCCCCAGCTGTCAAATGAGAGAGAAATAAGCACCTATCATCTCTAAACCACTATTACTTGGGAACTGAAGAGCCCTCGGCTGTGACACAACGCCAGCTGGCCACTGCTGTTTAGCAGGGGTCAGCAAACCTTTTCTGCAAAGGGCCAGACTATAAACATTTTCGGCTTTGTAGCCGTGCGGTCTCTGTTGCAATTATTCAACTCTGCCGAGCGGAAGCAGCTCCACACAATTTGTAAAGGAGCGGGCGTGCCTAAGTTCCAACAAAACTTTATTTATAAAAACAGGTGACAGATCCCTGAGGGCTGGAGTCTGCTGACCCCTACCATTTGGGAATGTGGCCAATATTGGCAAGGTCATTATCAACATCAGCAGCAGCATTTTTTTTTTTTTAAGAAAAGCTTGAAATCTGGATTTTTTTTTGGGAGGGGAGAGGGGGGGTGAAATTTCCAGGCTTTAAAAAACGCCTTCTAACCCAAACATAACTAGGGGTGAGGTATGGAATCAGGCTGCTGGCTGCCACGTTGCCAGCCCTAAATTTGGTCCCAAGTGGTACAGAGTCGAACCTGAGCTGGTCCAGACCCAGTTTCAACCCCATCCCTACGTGGCCTGAATTGTGAGACCGTCACCATCTGTCATTTGGCTTTTGGGGCCCCTGGCTTGGGCAGAGGAGAGCAATCCACTAACTTTCTGGGGGTGGAGCTGGGGGCTCTCCCGAGGAACAAGTGATAAATGAGAAGGAATTGCTTTTGCAAACTCTAGAACACTATAAATATTAGATGCGAAATGCCACAGGACTGAAGTCTTTGTTTTTTTGGCAGACAAATTGGCTGAGGAAGCAAGGCCGGGAAGAAATGCATTAAATAAACCCAGAGCCCCAAAGCTCTTAGGGCTGGGGCATTTCTGATATTCTGTAACTGGATCCATTTAACTTTGGGCTGCTCGCAAGGTTACAACATGAATCTCTTTCTTCTGAAAAGACAGCAAATGCAAATTGCTGTACAAAGTGATAAATCAATGCTGTGGAAAGTTCTGGATGCCAGAGAGGAGACCTTGCCAAACAGAGGCCTGTGGGAAAGCAAATGAGGAAGGTGGAGGCTGGGAGAAATACCCTCCTCACACTTGCCCCTTGAGAGGGAGCTGGGTTGGATTTCTGTAGTAGACATCTGTTTCATTTTGTGGCTCAGCGTCCTTTCTCCTGTCTTCTAGAAACTATATCTTCTGAGGGAACCAACTTTCCTCTCTCTCAGTCTTACCTATTCAGGTGAGGTTGTTTCTGTCCCCCGGATACTGTGTGAGGCATATGATCTGGGCCTGACCAATCAGGGTGTCCCATCTCCCCTGGCTTGTGTGGTTGGGTAATGGAGGGACACATGACCCTAGCTGAATCAATGAAAATCTCCCCTGAGACTTTTGCTGGAGAACTGGGAAGAGACCCTTTTTTTCAACCAGGTTCAATGACACTGGTGAGATGGGACCCATGGGGACGATCTTCACATCACAAAGGAGAATCTTCCTAAGAAGAAAGTCAACCGAAATGGAGGAACATTCAACAAGCAGAACGACAGGGTTCCGAAGACAACGTTTAAATACTGGGACTCAGCTAAATTTGCCTGAACTAATTTCAAATGCAGTTTTTAATGCTAGAAAAGTGAGATAGTAATCCAAATTCCACTTTGTTCTCATTTTCTGCTTACTAAAGGCCTAAGGCCTAAGAGTCACCCATTTGTTCAAATATTTAGTGAGTACCCAATACCTGCCAGGTACTGCTCTTGGATATGGGGACATAGCAGTGAACAGAACAGGCAAGAAATAAGTTCAGAACACCTGAGATAATATCAAGGGTGTGTGATAAATCCTCCAAGGAACAAAAAACAGATTCACGGTGGAGGGTGTCAGGGAGTGGGGAGGGCTAAGTGATGCAGAAGGGATGTTAGCGATGGAAGGTGAATGGTGACTCAAGCAAGCTGTGGGAGCAGGGCTGAAGGCAGAGGCAACCACAGGTGCAAAGGCCCTGGGGCAAGTATGAGCTCGGAATGTTAGAGGAACAGCAAGGAGGCGCTGTTAGAAAGGAATGGAGAGAGGCAGGAGATGTGGAGAGGTGCCTGGCCGAGGCCGTGCAAGGCCTTGGCAGCCGTGGCAAGAATGTAGGAGTTTGACCTAAGGGCAGTGGGCAGCAGTGGAGGGTTGTAAGCAGGGAGTGGCATGATCAGATTTCCATTTTTCAAAGCTTCCCAGATCTGGAGGCTGGGCGGGAGAGGAGGGATGGCTAACTGCCTGGGGGAGACGCAGGGACAAGCAAATAACCAGAGGGAAGGCTGAGGGCTGCGGCTTGCCATGTCCCTTCACAAACTCCTGTGTCCTGCCTGCCTGTTTGTGGCAAGGTCACTGCTACCGAGGGAGGCTGGGCTGTGGATAACCCCGAGGCCCTGGGCTTTATAAGCTGTCTGTGAAGGCACGGAGGATGGGCCGCTTGTGCCTCTAAATAAATGTGAGCCACCCACTCCTTGGGAGGGTCACTTGGCTCCAGCAAATGAGGACCAAGGTCCATCTATTTCCTGGAAACTTGATTAGTGTTGGGGAGGCCTAAGGGCTCCCGCAGCCCTAGCGACAGGTTTTATTACCTGCTGAGTCGACATTGAGATGAGTTGTATCTGAAAATCTTTTTGCCCCTTTTACATGTGGTTTTGGTGCTGGCTGGGTGTCTCAGTTGGTTGAGGTGCTGTCTGGTACACCAAAAGGTTGTGGGTTGGATCCCTGGTTGGGGCACCTACAAGAGGCAACCCACTGATGTTCCTCCCTCACCCTTCCTCTCTCTCTCTCTTAAATCAATTAATATATTCTCGGGTGAGGATTAAAAAAATTAAAGTGTGTTTTTTTCCCCCCAGAAGGATGGGACAGAGGAGGGGGAGAGAACCCCCCACAGACCCTTAGAACAAGGCCGAAGGAGACCATCAATCGATGGATATTTAATTATCGCCTTGGAGCAACGAGACACTAAGCCGATCCCTCAAAGAGCTGTTCTCAACACCATTAGACTGATGTCCCATTTCTATGACAAATACTGTGTAACGCTCCTTATTTTCCTGAAAGGAAATTTATAGGTGACAAACGGGGCCTATGCACATCATTCCCCCCAAAATCAATACCATGCCCTAGCTGCAATCTGTAAGAAAAATAAAAGGAAGGCAATTTATAATAAAGACAAATTTCAGTGGGGACCCTCGAGCACACCCATCAAGGGGACATGATGGAGCAGTCAGGTGCCGTCACCAAGACGCGGCTTCTTGGCGAGGGTGACGCTTGGAGCACAGACTGGCTGGCCAGCAGCACCTGTACTTCAAACGTGGGGCTGTCAGTAATGGATTCGCAGTGATGGGCAGTAACTCCTGGGAAAGTTCTGTATTCAAATATAACATTTTCTCCATTTACTTATTTGATTCCCTGGAAAACTCCGGCCATATTAGAACTGCAGAAACACCTTCAGTGTTCATGTAAACTAGACGTAGGGTCAAGGTTCAGACAACATGAAGTAATCCACTCGTATAACGATCAGGTAAGGACACTCCGAAGCCACGTGGAATGCACGGCAACGTGGGGGCCGTGTGGGGCTCTCAGTGCAGAGCAGGAAAGCAAAGGTCCCTGGTCCTCGCTCCCAGGAAGCCAGCAGCATCCTCCAACCTTTACAACTACCAGAAATGCCTTCATAGATTTTAACCCCTAGGGGGCGGTGTGCTCCCTTGAGAAGGACCAGGTTACAAAAAAGTGTGCAAACTGGTGGCCTGCGGGCTGAATCCATCCCACAGGTGTGTTTGCTTTGGGCCTGACTGGTATATTTATCTGTCCTTCAAAAGTAGAGCAAATAGTCCACATCTGAAAACCAGGCAATTTCCTGTAAAACACTGGATGTCGCACTTTTAACAAAGCAATCACCCAATGGGCACATCTGGCTGTGCTGCGTGGCTCTGCTCCCTGCCCCGCCACCCAGCCCCTCTGTGCACTGGGCTCCCTGGATGGACAGGGCTCCCACATGGCAGAGCACCGACCCCTCCTCAGCCTTGTGGAGAGGGATGCATAGGGCGTCCGGTTTCCCCTCCTTTGCCGAAAGTCTTCTCACCCGCTACTCCGATCTCTCCCAGGCCAGCGCAGGTGGATTCTGAAAGGGCCCACAGTGTGTGCTGGTAATGTGCGGCTGGCCAAGGAGGGGATGTGCTGGGTGCTCCGAGAACGAGGCCCTGTCTGTGGACAGGTGGGACCCACAGGCCACCGGGGGCGTGTACCTGTGCAGCAGCCCTGATCCTGAGACCCTGACCCACGACACAGCCGCAGGACGGACTGCAGGAAAGGCAGGTAAAGAGACTTAGAGAGGCAGGTAAAAAAACTAGATGCCCATGCTCAGGGCCTGAGAGATGACACAGGAATAAGGAGGGGGCAGCACTCACCTCCTTGGCTTGTGTGAGCACCGGGCACGAGGGCTGGCCATGGTAACTGCTTAGTAATAAGCTGCATTTTTATTATTGTTTATACTACTATTATGTTCTCAAAGGTTTGTGTGCCCCCTTCCAAAAAGATTTTGCTTGCTTTACACTCTACTCCAAGGCCACCCAACAGAACTTCTCGTCATGATGGAAACGTTCTCTCTCCTACTGTTCAATCCGGTGCCCACGTGTGCCCAGGGGCACTTGCAACGTGGCTAGTGCAACTGAGAAATGGAATTTTTAATCTGATATATTTTATTTATGTTTTTTAAAATATACTTTATTGATTATGCTATTCCAGTTGTCCCATTTCCCCCCTTTATTTCCCTCCACCCTGCACACCGCCTCCCACCCACATTCCCCCCCTTTAGCTCATGTCCATGGGTCATACATGTAAGTTCCTTGGCTTCTACATTTTCTATACTATTCTTACCCTCCCCCTGTCTACTTTCTACCTACCATTTATGCTACTTATTCTCTGTACCTTCCCCCCTCTCTCCCCCTTCCACTCCCCTGTTGATAACCCTCCACGTGAGCTCCATTTCTGTGATTCTGTTCCTGGTCTAGTTGTTTGCTTAGTTTGCTTTTATTTTTGTTTTAGGTGTGGTTGTTAATAACTGAGTTTGCTGTCATCTTTACTGTTCATATTTTTTATCTTCTTTTTCTTAGATAAATCCCTTCAACATTTCATATAATAAGGGTTTGGTGATGATGAACTCCTTTAACTTGACCTTATCTGAGAAGCACTTTATCTGCCCTTCTGTTCTAAATGAAAGCTTCGCTGGATAGAGTAATCTTGGATGTAGGTCCTTGCCTTTCATGACTTGGAATACTTCTTTCCAGCCCCTTCTTGCCTGTAAGGTCTCTTTTGAGAAATCAGCTGACAGTCTTATGGGAACTCCTTTGTAGGTAACTGTGTCCTATTCTCTTGCTGCTTCTAAGATTCTCTCCTTATTTTTAATCTTGGGTAGTGTAATTATGAGGTACCTTGGTGTGTTCCTCCTTGGGTTCAACTTCTTTGGGACTCTCTGAGCTTCCTGGACTTCCTGGAAGTCTATTTCCTTTGCCAGATTGGGGAAGTTCTCCTTCATTATTTGTTCAAATAAGTTTTCCATTTGTTGCTCTTCCTCTTCTTCTTCTGGCACCCCTATAATTCAGATGCTGGAACATTTAAAGATGTCCTGGAGGTTCCTAAGCCTCTCCTCATTTTTCTGAATTCTTGTTTCTTCATTCTTTTCTGGTTGAATGTTTCTTTCTTCCTTCTGGTCCACACCGTTGATTTGAGTCCCAGTTTCCTTCCCATCACTATTGGTTCCCTGTACATTTTCCTTTATTTCACTTAACATAGCCTTCATTTTTTTCATCTAATTTGCGACCAAATTCAACCAATTCTGTGAGCATCCTAATTACCAGTGTTTTCAACTGTGCATCTGATAGGTTGGCTATCTCTTCGTCACTTAGTTATATTTTTTCTGGAGCTTTCATCTGTTCTTTCATTTGGGCCTTTTTTTTTTGGTCTCAGCATGCCTGTTATATAGAGGGGCGGAGCCTTAGGTGTTCACGAGGGCGGGGTAACGCTGGTCGCTGGGCTGTGACGCTATACGTGGGGGAGGGTCCAAGAGGGAGCAATGGTGCTTGCTCCGCTGTCTGCTGGATTTCAGTCACTTCCCTCCGCTACCCACAAGCAAACTGGGCCCTTCTGGTGCTGATTCCCAGGTAGGTGGGCTTGTGTACGTTCTAGGACCCTGTGGGTCTCTCCAATGAACTCTCCTGTGAGGCTGGGAGTTCCTCCTGCTGCCACCTCAACCCCCACGGGTGTTTTCAATCAGTGGTTTGAGGCTTTATTTCCCCGTGCTGGAGCCCTGGGTTGCTCGGTCTGTCTTGCTTTCCAGTTGTTCCTCCTGGTTTATCCTCACACAAATGAGGGACCTCCTGCTCCACCAGCCACTGCCTCGCTGGGTCTGCCAGCTGCCGCCTTGCCGCGATTCTTCTCCATCCAGCTGCCCGTCTCTGCCCCTCCTACCGGTTTGGATGAATGTTTCTTCTTTATCTCCTTGGTTGTTGGACTTCCATACAGTTCGATTTTGTCAGTTCTGGTTGGTTTTTGTTTTTAAATTGTTGTTGTCCTTCTTTTGGTTGTGCGAGGAGGCACAGTGTGTCTACCTGTGCCTCCATCTTGGCCGGAAGTCCACTAATCTGATATATTTTATACTGAAGTTAAAAAGCTCCCAGTGGCTATGGTGTTGGGCCCAGCAGCCCTGTCTCAGCCTTTCCGGGATGTTCAGGGGGGTCAAAGCTGACACCAGAAAGGGCTGCAAGAGGTCACACTCATCCTGCAAACTCCCTGAAAGCCACCTGCAGCTTGGCAGGTAGGGTTTACACATCCATCCCACACAGGTGTCCTGCCTCTCGTTTTTGTTTTGATTCCCATGGTCACTGAGGTTTGAGTGAAAGCAAAGCACGGAGCTAATGCATCACGCAGCCACAGTGCTCTGCACTCGGGACCAGGGCGGGTGGGGCAGGCTGGGCGCTGGTTTCCTGAGAGTTCCTGCTTGCCTGAGGCGGGGGGTTAACTCCAGCTCAACCACAAGACCCAGCAGCTTTCATGGAGGTTAACGCGCCTTCGTGAGCATTAAATAAGGTGGTGTGTGTGGAAGAACCCAGCAGGAGTAGGTGGAATTGTGGCCCTGAAAACGTATGTGCCAGTTTGAACCCCGGTACTTGCGCAGGTGACTTTATTTGGGAATAGGGTCTTTTTAGATGTCATCAGGTTAGAATGAGGTCATACTGGACCAGGGTGGGCTCTTGTCCAGTGACTGGTGTCCTTGTAAGAAGAGGGACATCAGGACAGGGCACGCAGATGGAAGAAGACCATGTGAAGGGCAGGGACGCACAGGAGGAAGGCTGTGCAGAGGTGGTGGCAGAGATGGGGGGAGGGCAGCCGAGGGCCAGAACACACCGGGGCTGCCAGGAGCCACCAGGAGCTAGAGGAGGTGAGGAAGGGTTCGCCCTGAGAGCCTTCGGGGGGAAGGGGTGTGTGGCCCTGACGCCCCTTGATTTGGGGCTTCCGGCCTCCAGAACTGTGGGAAAAGACATTCCTGTTGTGTTCAGCCGCCCAGCTGGTGGAACTTGGTGAGGGTGGCCCCAGGAGACACACTCCCCAGCTCTTGGGCTGGGACACAGTGTTCTACAGTGCTGCCCGGTACGAATAGGAATCTAGCCCTATCAGCCTCACACCCGGCCTTTGACAAGCTGAGACACACGAGCACCTCCTTCCTCTTTCCAAGTGGCCTTTCCTCCAGAGCCCCAGGGAACCTGTCTGAGGCACTGGGTGACTTCATGTAGCAACTCTGTTGCACAGATGGGGAAACTGAGGCCCAGAGGGGGCTGGATCTCAGCTAAGGTCACAAAGGAGTTAGATGCAGAGCCTAATTCTCTGCACTCTCCTGCCAATGTTTTACTTGTTTCAAAAGGTGAAGGTCTTGGAGAAAGGGGGTGACTATTAACTTGGAGGTTAAAGAGATTCAGCTTGAAGATGTATGTGGAGGTGACAAATGTTTGCCTCTCAAGGACACCTTCCTTGGGCTAGCCTGGGTCCTGGGAGGCACTTCTGGACTCCTGCAGATGCCCAGACTTTCACGGTGGGGAAGGTGGGGTCCTGGGTGGCAGGAGAAGGACAGGGATGGCCCCCTGCTGCTTGAGGTGGGCCCCCTGCACGGGGCGAATGAAGACAGTCTGCGGTGATGCCCACCGGCCAGAGAGGGGGCAGGCAGAGGGGCAGCTGGACAGAGGGAAGGAGGCAGCTGTGCGTGTGTGCACACCCATGCTTGTGCACTGGAGGGGAGAGGAAGGGAGTGGGGTGCAAAGGCAGGAGAAAGGCCAAGCAGAGAGAAGGCCGCCATTGTGAAGGCAGGGCAGCTGCACGAGGGGCCCAGGGGAGGGGGCCCCAGAAGAAGCGAAGTCCTTTCTTCTCTGTGTGTGCCGAGGGGCCAAGAAGAAAAAGGAGAGGCCAAGGTGGTGGGGGCAGGGGGGAAGAGAAACAGGAGAGGAGAAAGGAGCCTAGAAAAGATGGGGGAGGGCAGGGGCTGCTGGCCCTGGATGGTACATGCAGATGCAGCCACACATCCTGCAAAGGCTCACTGAGCACCTACTCTAGGCAGGCCGCCTTGCGGACACGGGGACGGTGGAGAGGACAGACTAGACAGCCCTGCTTCCGCAGGGCCGATGCTTTCTTTACAGCGAGACAACAACCAGATAAATGGCAAAGTAACTAGTCAGTGGCGGAAAGGGCCAGAGAGACAGATAAAGCAGGAACCAGGGCAGGGAATAGGGGAGGAGACCAGGGACATAATTTAACCTGAGAGGTCGGACAACAAATATATGTTAAGTGTTGACAAGGGCTCCGAAGGAAAATAAAGTGGGGGTGGGAGGATAAAGAGGGGAAGGGAACCCTCTTCTGGGTGAGATGCAGGGAGGCTGGGGAGGAGGAGGAGGGGCAGTCCAGGAGAGAGGTGATGGTGGCAGTGCGGGTTCTGGTATATTGTGGAGGGGGAGCTGATGGGTTTTGCAGATGGATTGAATGGGGAATATGAAAGGAAGAAAAAATAATCAGGAGTGACATTCAGGTTTTGGCCTGAATGACTGTACCATTGGAGCCGCCAAGGGGAAGACGGTGAGGGGCACCTGGGGAGGGAGGGACAAGATCGGGGAGTCATTGTGGACACGACAGGTCTACAGGTGTGAAAGGCTGGGCAGATGTCCAAGCGGAGGTGTCAAGGAGGCAGCTGGACGCTGGTGTGTGGAGGTCAGGGCAGAGGCTGGGGTGGATCCGAACAGAGTGGTTGAGAAGGGAGGCGCGCTGAGCACCAGCCCTCACGTCTCTGCGGCCTTGAAACCACTTTAGGGAAGAAACACCTCACGCACACCTGCCTTCACACGCCAGCAGTGAATGCCCGAGTGCCCAGCTGAAGCCATTCCTCCCTCCTGCGAGAGGGGAGGGCAGGATGTCCCAGCCTCCACCAACACCCCACGGGTGGCTGTCCAAGGCCGACAGCCAAGTGTGCAGGTCCTCAGCTGACCTCCCTCCCCAGCACTGTGAGAAGAGTGAAAATAATCGGGGTGTGTACTTGGGGACAAATCTGGCATAGTCTGGGTGTGTGACAGGGGACATGCTCCCTTGCCCCTAGTGCATCCTGGAACAGGACGAGGGAGAGGGAGAAGGCTCCCCATCAATGCTCACGTGTCCACAGAAGTCTGCGCCAGATGGCAGGGGCTGGGCGGGGAAACAAGCTGGGAACGGCCAGACTCGGATGGCCGTGTGGAAGAAAAAGCGTCACCCTGATGAGAATAAAATGGGCTCTCCTGTCTGCCTTGCCAGAAAGGGCTGGGAAAGATGGAGTTTGTATTATTTATTTATTTATTATTTATTATTTTACCAACAGCAGTGCAGTGGAAATTCGCGACACCGCTGCAGTAGGTCTTTTCTCTCTGTCCTTCCCAACAGCCCTCCATTTCCATTTGGGGATCCAGCTATTGGGGGGTCACTGACTCCACTGGCTGCTACACGAACAGGTGATGTAGGCTAAGCTAATTGGCTCATCCCATCCACTCTCCATGGTGACTGGTTCAGGGGTTGGGCTGTGATCCAATCACAAAGCATCTCCCTACTTTAGCATTCTGGGAAGAGGCACCTAGGGCCTGGATGCACCAGCCATCACCTTGAGACCACAAGCTTTACAATAAAATCGTGATACTGTTATACCTCAGTCCCTCCCTCTGCCTGCAGGTTACCTTTTCAGGTTAGGGAGCAAAAAATTCAGTATCTTGCTGAAAACTACTTAGAGTTGGGGTTTCTGTCACGTGGATCTGAAGACTATCTATTGGCCATGAAATCACCAGGAAGTGTCCTCTCCTTGCACAAGCAGAACTCACACCGAGAAGAGATGCTGAATGGAAAGATGTGCACATTTTCAGCTTGGCTAGAAACCGGCAAATTGCTCTTCGAAGTGGAGGTGCCAGTATACATCCCCAACTCTAGCGTACGCGACTTCCTGCTTTCCCACGCCCCCCACCATTTGGTGTGCAGGGCCTCTGCATATTCGCTGTGGTAATGGGTGAAATGTGACAGCCCATGGCTGGCTTAATTTGCATTTCCCTGATTACCAGAGAGGCTGAGCGCGTGCCGCCACATTCTGATCCACGTGTACCACTGGTTTCCACTGTCCGAGTAACATATTGTGCATTGTGGGAACACGGGGCTGGGGCGGGCTGTGTGATGCTGTGCTACCCACGCAAATGATCATCATCATCACTGCTAACATTTAAGTGTCTACTATGTGCCACTGGCTTAACATATTTAATCCTCGCAAAACCCTATGAGCTAAGGAACATTATTATCTTTAGATGAGGTAACCAAGATGAAGAAATTAAATAACTTGTCCAAATTCATTCGATTAGTAAGTGATTGAGCCTGTCCTCACGCCCAAGCAGAACTCTTGCTCTCAACGACTTTGCAAAGAAGCAACTCACTCCAGGGACACTATATAACTTTGCCTCGTGGGCATATGAGGGACCACAGTCAGGGTAGTGTAAATGTGCTAGAAGATGACTATGAACATTTTCTAAAAACTGAGCATGCAATGTATCCTTTCAAGGGTCGTTACGTTTGAGATCCACGTGCCCAAATTTAGAGGAAGCCAACACGCAGAAATATCCATGAACAAACTGACATTTATCCTGCTTAAACTCAGCAGCTCCCCCTTCATTCTTGGTCAATCTCTATTGCAAACATGGCACAAAGCAAGATCACTGCAAGATAAAATCGCAAATCTTGTAAATGATGCATGGTTTTGTGAAATTAATTAAAGCGATGCTGAAGGACAGCTTGGAGCACCAGCAAATCCACTGACAAACAATAATCTGGGCTATGAGATAATTAACGGAGAGACCACTGAAAATGCCGGTGAGGGAATGAGCACTTCACAAGGGAAGATTCAGATGTCAGAGGATTAAGAGAGGCCCTGGGAAAACAGATCAAATCTGCAAATCATTTTGCAGAAATGACTCCTCATGATTCTGCTGTGAGAACTGAAGGTGAAGAATACCATGTTATGCTACCATCTAAATTTGTCAAATTACACCCCATCCCCAATTGACATTTCATCAATTTGTTTATGTAATCAACCTGTTAGTGACGATTATAACCTGACCTTTGTTGAATACTGTTAGATGTAACATAAAATAAGGTGTTTTTCAAAATTCCGTAATTTCATTTTTTCAAGATAAAACTACCCAACTAAAGACATAAAAAAACTACTTACATGAAATACTGGTCAATCGTTGGTCTACTTAAGGGAGATTTTTTCAGTTCTAGTCTTCAACAATTCATGTTGACGTCCTGTACTCAAAATGGTATCACATACACAAATAGTTGAGGACTTTAACTGAGGTTGTGACTTAAATCCTCCCTCAGTATTCATTTTCTTCTCCCACAGTAAAAGAATTAGCTGGGCAAATGGCCACCCAGAAAAAAGACTACATTCCCCAGGCTCCTTTGCAGTCATGTGTGCTCATGTGACTTATTTCTCATCAATGGGAAATAAGGAGAAATAGAAAGAAATTGAGTCTCTGATCAATTTAGGAGCACCTCCCCTGGTTGGTGTGGCTCAGTGGACTGAGTGTTGGACTGAGAACCAAAGTGTCACCGGTTTGATTCCCAGTCAGAGCACATGCCCGGGTTGCATGCCAGGTCCTTGGTACAGGCAACCACACATTGATGTTTCTCACCCTTTCTTTCTTCCTCCCTTCCTCTCTCTAAAAATAAATACATAAAAATTTTAAAAAACGTAAACAATTTTAGGAGCACCTAAATATATAAAGCAAATATTAATAGACCTAAAGGGAGAAACAGACAGCAGTACAGTAATACCCCACCTTCATCAGTGGGTAGATCATCTGGACAGAAAATCAATAAGGAAACATCAGCCTTAAACAACACATCAGAGCAGATGGGACTTAATAGATACACACTGAACTTTTCATCCAAAAGCAACAGAATACACATTCTTCTCGAGTGCACATGGAAAGTTCTCCATGACAAAACATATGTTAGGTCACAAAATGAGTCTTAACAGACTTAAGAAAACTGAAATCATATCAAACATCTTTTCTGACCACAATGGTAGGGAATCAGAAATCGATTACGAAAACTGGAATATTCAGAAGCATGTGGACACTGAACAACCTATACTGAACTAATCGGTAATAATGAAGGCTGCATATGAAAAGCTCATAGTGAAATCATGCCCAACGGTGAAAGTGTTTCCTCTAAGAACTGAAATCAGGCAAGGGTGCCCATGCTTACCAACACAGTATTAAAAGTCCTAGCCAGGGTAATTAGGCAAGAAAAAGAAATAAGAGGCATCCAAATTAAAAAGGAAGAAGTAAAACTGTCACTATTTGCAGATACAATAATCTATACAGGAAGCCTTAAAGAATGGCTATTCAAGCTCTACAAAAAAACTATCAGAACCAATAAACAACTTGGGTGAAGTTGCAGGATGCAAAATCAATATGCAAAAAGCCACTGTGTTTCTATACACGAATAGTAAATTATCAGGGAGAGAAATTAAGAAAGCAATCCCACTTACGACTGCATCAGAGAGAATAAAATACCTAGAAATGAACCTAACCAAGGAGGGGAAAGACCTCTGCTGGGAAAACTGTAAGACACTGATGAAAGAAGCTAAAGGAGCCACAAATAAATGGCAAGGTATTTTCGTGTGCTCATGGACTGGAAGAATTAGTATTGTTAAAATGCCCACACGACCCAAAGGGATCACACAGATTCAATGCAATCCCTATCAAAATTCCAATGACATTTTTCACAGAAGTAGAAAAAACAATCCTAAAATTTGTATGCAACCACAAAAAACCTTGAATGCCAAAGAGATCTTGAGAAAGAAGAACAAAGCTGGAAGCATCATGCTGCCTGATTTCAAACTATACCACAAAGCTACAGTAATCAAAACAGTATGTTGCTGGCATAAAAACACACACTTAGGTCAATGGAACAGAATAGAAAGCCCAGAAATAAGCCACGCATATATGGTCAATTAATTTATGACAAAGGAGCCAGGAATGGGGAAAGGACAGTCTTTTTAATAAATGGTGGTAGGAAAACCAGACAGCTACGTGCAAAATAATGATACCAGACCACTATCTTATACCAAACATAGCTCAAAATGGACTAAAAACTTGAACATAAGACCTGAAACCATAACCTGACATCAGCCTTTGTGATGATTTCTTTTGGGATTTCTCACCAAAAGGAAAGGCCATAAAAGCAAAAACAAACGGGACTCCATCAAACTAAAAAGTTTCTGCGCAGTAAAGCGAACCATCAACAAAATGAAAAGGCAACCTACTGAATGGGAGAAAAGATCTGCAAATCATATATATATATGATAAGGGGTTAATTTCCGAAATATTTAAAGAACTCACACAGCTCAACAGCAAAACACCAAACATCCTGATTATAAAAATGAGCAGGGGACCTGAACAAACATTTTTCTGAAAAACAGCTACAGATGGCCAGCGGCACATGAAAGGATGCTCAGTATCACTAATCATCAGGGACACGCAAAACCACAGTGAGATGTCACCCCACACCTGTCAAAACGGCCGTCAAAAAGACAGGCAGTGACAAGCACTGCTGGCAACGTGGCATCGGGGAACCCTTCTGCCCTGTTTGTGGGACTATAAATTGGTGCAGCCACTGTGGAAAAACAGAATCCTATGGCGTTTCCTCAAAAGATTAAAAACAGAACTACCATGTGGTCCAGCAATTCCCCTTTCGGGTAGTTATCCAAAGGAAATGAGAACACAACCCGAAAAACATGCATGCACCCCCGTGTTCACTGCAGCATATTTACCCGAGACGTGCAGACAACCTGTGCCCGTCCGTGGATGAATGGATAAAGGCGCACACGCACACATACACACAGTGGGACATTGTTCAGCCATAAAAAGGAAAACCTTGCCGTTCGAGACAACATGGATGGAACTTGAGGCCATTATGCTGAGTGAAATAAGTCACACAGGGAAAGACAATTACCTTGTGATATCACTTCTATGTAGAATCTAAAAAAAATTAAGCTCATAGATGCGGAGAACAGATTGGTGGTCACCAAAGGCAGGGATCTAGGGGTGGGCAAAGTGGGTGAAGGGGGCCAAAAGGTACAAACCATGGGGATGTGAGGTGCAGCACAGCGACCACAGTTAATAACACGGTTCTGCATGGAAACTGAGAGAGCAGATCTTCACAGTTCTCATCACACACGGAACAGTTTGTAAACGCACACGGCGACAGGTGCTGACTAGCCTCATTGTGGTGATCATTTTGCAATGCATACAAATATTGAGTCATTATGTTGTACACCTGAAACTGATATAACGTCAATTATATCTCAACAAAAAGAAACTGGTTGAGTCTCTGCTCGATTCCTGACTGTGAGTGGGGCAGCCCCCCCACAAGCAGTGTGGACTTTTAACTGAGAGTAATGAACAGCCGCTATCCTGGGAGTCTCACACACAAACTCAAGTCCAACTCAACCAGCTGCCCTGCCCGAGAATGCAGGGTTTCATGTGTCTGCAGACCCAGCAAGAATAGATAACGACTGGTTTTGGGGGGACTAAAAAGTTATATTTTCTTTTCTTTTTTTTTTAAAGATTTTATTTATGTATTTTTAAAGAGAAGGGAAGGGAGAGAGAGGGAGAGAAACATCAATGTGTGGTTGCCTCTTATGTGCCCCCCACTGGGGACCTGGCCTGGGTTGCAGGCATGTGCCCTGACTGGGAATCGAACTGGGGACCCTTTGCTTTGCATTTCAGTGCTCAATCCACTGAGCCACACCAGCCAGGGCAAAAAAAAAAGTTATATTTTCTAATATGAGTCACAAAAATCAAATTAATTTAAGAGGAATTTTTGAATTTATTATAGTTTTCTTGTTATTTTCCTCAATCAAATAGCAGCGACCAACATAACTAATATTAGGTAGTGGTAGCTTTAAAATGTTTTCACTTTAAGCAGCAACTTAACGTAAAACTCAAATATGAGTTTCCTAGCTGCCAGGGCAAAGAGGGAAAGTATACATGGGGACACGGGTCTTGTTAGTTAACGACTGGGAGCATGCCAGTTCCAAGTAAGAACGTTTTTCAGGGTCCTCAGTTCTGAGAGTCAGGTTGGAATGGGGTTCCTTGTATGGAGGGGCCTTCTCAATACAATGAATAAAATTCTCAGTGACACTTTCACAAAAAGCCAGTGTTCTGTGTATAGAAATTTACAGTTGACATTAGGTTCCCAGTCTTCACCAAGGGTACGGTAATTAAGCAGAGTCTGATGAAAGCGGTTCTTTGGGGAAACAGCTTTTGGTGATTTGTGTAAGTTTGAGGATAAGAAATCAAATTAGAAGAGTATTCCTGAGAGATGGTTCCTTTCCTCGCACCGGCTGTATGATTCCGAAACCCTGGGCTCCGGCTCCCACCACGAGCCCCTAGATACTGCGAGATATGCGTTGCCTTCCAATGTGACCATGCGGGGCCCATGCCTTTGAAGCCCCCCAGTCTCATTTCCATTTTGATGAAGCCAGAAGCACCCCATTTTATGGCTCTGGGCAAACCTGTTTTCTGGGTTGCCAATGTCCTGGCCGTCGGAGAAGGGGGGTTGATGTGAGCACTTTTAGGGTCCTTATGCTCTTTGGCACTCAAAGCTGAAGGTTCCCACACAGGCCCTTTGGCCCGAGGTTGTACAGGGGCCTGTGAGCCACCCTCAGCCCGCAGACATGTTTTGTTTGGCCCACAGTTAACACTGAGTTTTGCCAACATTTCTGAAATCAGCCAATTTCAGCAGAAAGTTCAGAGTAGATACATCTGAAAGTTGGCAACCCTTAGCACCCACGGCTCTAATTAAGTCAGTTCTCACTTAACGTCATCGGTAGGGTCTGCAACTGGAAGGGAAATAACGTATAGTGAAGCCAGGCTTGCCATAGGCTAATTTATATAAATAAGAGTTACGTTCTTGAGGCATCTAACCAACATTATGACGAAATGACATTGAACAAAGGGATGTTTTTCGAGGACCTGCTGTACCTGGACTTGAAGGGCAGATGCCCCTTGCCATCGGCTCCCTCTGGTCTGCCGCAGCCCACCCTCTCCCTCCATCCTGCCTTTTGCATCTACATGCAGGTCCCCGCAGCCACCTGCATGGTGGTCCTCGGTGAACTGTGACATGTGACTCTCTGCAGAGACCCAGGGCCAACACAGCCCTGAGTTCGGGATGGAGGCCTTCCTAGTGCTCTCTGTAGGAGCCACTTTCTGGGTGACGCTGGCGGTGGAGTGAGTCGGCAGGAAGTCTCACCTCACCAACTTGATCCCCCCCATGTGCTCACGGCCACACCCTGTGACTGAGGGAAGCCGCAGGGCTCCGGCTGTGACCAGGGCTGAGAGAGGCATTGGTCCTTTCCTCGTGTCATTCCACCCCAAAGGTACCTGGTCCCCGGGACACATTTCCTGGAGTTGCAACATCCAAGCCACAATATCTGATTTCACAACTGCCTCAGCTCCTTAGCCAAGGTGGGAGTGCTTATTTATTTTTAATTAAAGCAAACCAAATTAATTGAGTTTGGAGGATTGTGCAATGGTGTCGGAGGTGAGTGGTGTTGGAGGTGAGGTGGTGTCGGAGGTAATTGTGCCCTTGCTTCAGGCAACCAGCCTCGGAGCTGAGTCTTCGGAACCCACCCAAACACCTCTGCCAAGGCACACAGACCTCACTCCCTCTAGCCCGGGATGCCGCACTGGGCGGGTAGTGTGGACAGCCAAGCATGGACACACAGTCCCTCACCATATCAGCTTCTGGGCTGTTCCACAGTGGCCACATGATCTTCACCTGCGCCCCTCTCCATCTGCTACAAGAGTCTCTCACTGTCCCCAGCCCCACGTTCTTCTGGAACTTCCTTCTGTGCTAATGGTCTCAAGTCACTATATCAGTCCCGACGGCTGCAACAACCTCGTCACAGAGAACGAAAACTCGTGCAGGGGACTTCTGCCTTCTCTCTGTGCTGTATTTCATATTTTAAGTGGACTCTCAAATGCCTTTGAAAAGGCCACTTTCTACCACCACTGTTGGCAAATCAGTCCGTCTTTTTCTAACGCATACAGAAATAAATGCACAACTTTGAGATTAAAAACGTGTTGTCGGCGCACTACCCAAAGTCATCCAGGGCGGCCCCGCGGGACAGGCGCAGCACTGGGAGAGACACACGGCCACTGCCGGGCCGTCCACCCGCGGCAGCGGCTTCCCTCACCTGTCCGGTAGCCGGTGCTGTTGAGGTACACGGCGAAGGTGCGGCTCTCGTGCTGCGCCTGCCAGGAGGGCGAGGAGCAGTTCTCGTTGTTGGTGTAGGTGTTGTGGTTGTGCACGTACTTTCCGGTGAGGATGGAGGACCGCGAGGGGCAGCACATGGGCGTGGTCACGAAGGCGTTGATGAAGTGCGCCCCGCCCTGCTCCATGATGCGCCGGGTCTTGTTCATCACCTGCATGGAACCTGCAAGCAGAGCGGAGGTGAGAGGCAGCCAGGAGATCCTACCTCCTGCACGGGGCGTGCTGAGTGGCTCTCAACTGGGTGGCACCCCCATTCCTGAGGATGGGGATACATTTTAGAAATCTCCCGGGACAGATAGGGGGGTACTACTGGCATCTGCGGGCAGCGGCCAGCAAGGCACTGTGGGATGGACCGTCACTATGAGGGAGCATCCTGAGCCCCCACTTACACTGGGCGTTTGTAGGGTGTAGGTAAAAATCTGTTTATAAGTTATCTGAGCCTAGAATGGAACTCTATTTTATAAACAGAAGACTTTTTTTTTTGCAGAATATTAATCCACACTGATATAAATATAACTATATGTATATTTTGGAAGCAACCATTATGTAAACCGAGGGAAGATTACCCTTTGTTTTCTTTGGAACCTGCCCAAGAATCGTTTGCTCTTTTCAAAATCTGGTCACGCCAAGCCCCTGGCCCACTTCCTCTGTGACTTATTCTCAGCCGAAATGCGCTACGTCAGCCCTGAACCGCACTCGCCCCCTCTGTCCCCACACTCCCCTGGCTGGGGAGCCCCTTCCCACCCGCCCCCAGATCTAACCCAGCCGTTGATCCGCGCCTCTTCTGGCTGCCCTCTGGGATCACTCTGGTTTCTAACTCCCCGGAGCTCCTGTCCTACGTTCAGCACATGTTATTAGGGCTTAATTACACACCGCCAGGTACGGCGGTTTCCTTCATGCCGGGTCTTGTTTCTCCAGGAGGCTGCAGCAGGGTAAGGCACGTGGGAAGGAGAGAACACTAATGTGTGTGGATGCCCCGCCGTGGGCACACGCGTCCCACTCACGGCGATGCCCCACGAGGGCGAAGACTGCGCCCTGCTCACTGCTCATCCTCACTGTCCCTGTGGTGTGTGACAGCCAGCAGGTGCACAGTCAGTGTGTGATGAGCGGATGCATTATGGCTGGTACCCAAACGCGCACTGGTCATGGAAACAGTGGAATTGCTCTTCCTTCAGGGGCCATCCTCAGCTCTCTCCCTCTTCCCTGCAGTTCCTGCGGTCCATAGGGGTGAATGACGGCCCGCCCTCTGAGGGTGCGTCTGTGTTCTAAGCCCTGACGTCTGTGACTGTGACCTGATTTGAAAAAAGGGTCTTTGTGAATACACTGAAGGGTCTTGAGGTGAGATCGCTGTGGATTACCCAGGTGGGCCCTAAATCCAATGACAAGCGTCCTTCTAAGAGAAAGAAGGAGGAGACACATGGACACAGAGGGAATGGCTGTGAGAAGATGGAGGCAGAGATCAGAGGGACACAACTACAAGCCAAGCAGCATCTGCAGCCCCCAGAGGCTGAAGGAGAGGGAAGCATTCTCCCCTAGAACCTCTGGAGGAGCCAAAGCCCTGCCCACTCCCTCGTGTTGTTCCTCTGTCTCCAGAACCGCGAGAGAGTGTGCTTCTGCTGTTTTAAGCCAACCCGAGTGTGGCGATTTGTTCAGACAGCCACGGGAAAGCACCATGGCATCCACCAGGCATTTGGGGCTCTTGCTGGGGAGTGGCGGATCCCAACCACAAGAGTCCCCTGCAGACCTGGAAACACCCAATCAGGCCCTCAGCACTCTGTCCCTAAACCCCAAGAATGAGGAGGTTTACATGGCTCTTTATCCCATCTTTCTGCCAAGAAACAGAGCTGGAGCTCCCCTGAGGCAAACACAGATCCTCTCTCTTCATGCTTAAAACCACCCAGTAGCTCCCCACTGCACTCACAAAAAACACTCAATTTCCCCCTGTGGCCTGGAAGGCTCTCCAAGACCTTCCCTTCCTTGTCAACCCTCTCCCCGTGTTTCTTTGACCTCATCTCTGTCCCCTTTGCTCAGTTGGCTTACACTGGCCTCCTTGTTCCTCAAATGCTTCAAGCTCACCCCGGCCCCAGGACCTTTGCACTTGCTATTGCCTCTGCCTGGGGCTCTTTCTGAGATTTCGCTTTGGCTGGCTTGTGCCATTATTCAGATGTCAATAATGAGAGGTCACCGTCTCACTATCTGAAGGAACCCCCACCCTGCTTTCTTCCTATCACACCGGTGTATGATTCTTTTTAGTACTTGTCTCCTTCTGAAATGGTCTTTTTTACTGGTTTGCTTGTTTAGGATCTGCCTCTCCTTCTGGTGTGAGAGTTCTAGGTGATCCTGTGCTGTCTACCTTGCCCACCCCCAGGAATATATAATCAATGCTTTGAAAAAAGTCACTGAATGACTGAAGAAAACAGAGCAAAGCCTTTCAAGCCCAGCACAGAGGGGGTTTTATAAGGGACACCCTCCTGGAGCCCGCTGTTTCCCGAGTCTTGTGGCCAAGGTTGCCCCTGGTGGGTGGAGGAAAGACCAGGCTTTGTGTTTGAATAGGAACTGTCAGGACCTGGGACTGCATGAACATCTGTACCAAGGTCACATGCCCTCTTAAAAAGTCCCCAAGGGTCCCAGCTTTCCACCGGGCGTGAAGTGCTCCCACTGGAGGAGATGCAGGAGGTGGGTGTTTTGAAGCTTCCCTCAACCAGCAGGTGCTGCCTCACTGGAGCCTGATGGAGTGTGGCACAGTCTCAGGGCCCCTGTCTTGGTCTGGCAGAGCCCTGGGGCCTCATCAGCCTCAGGCTGCTCCTGGGGACCTGGCCCCTTGGGATCCCAGGCCGGCTTCTCCTGGCCAATCAGTTCCTGCCACTACAAACAGAGATAGCAAGGTCAAGGTCATGCCCTTGAGGCCCCAAGCTTGAATGGCGGCCACATTCCCACCTTATGGTGTTTGCCTGAGAGGTACCCTTCACCGGGGGTGCTCCCTCCTGGCCACCTTCAGGTTAGTGACCAAATGTCAGACATCTCAGTGACACCTCCCCTGGCCCAGCACTAAAACTGCCGCACCCCCCAGCCCCCCTCACTCTGTTTCCTGCCTCCCTTTTCCCCAGGGCAGTTGCTGCCCTGAGGCCCCAAAGTCACTCCTAGTTCACTTGTTTGCTTGCTGCCTGTCGCTTCCACTGGAACAGCTCCATGAGGGCAGGAGTTTAGGCCTACTTTGTTCACTGTCATATTTCCAAGCCTAGGACAGTGCCCAGCACATAGTGGGGGCTTAACAGAGATCTGCTAAAATAACCAAAAAATTGTCTTACTCTTTGGGTTTCCATATAACTCAGGAGCCCAAGCTGGTTTGTGTCCATGGACGTATGTATGTGTATGTGTGTGTGTGTTTTATGCAGTGGATTTTAAAAATCTGACTTTAAGTAGCACTAAACAGATCACGTGCTCTCTGGTTGGCCACACTCCCCAGCATTCCCTATAGCCTCACACCAACTTCACGCATCCCCATTACCTGCCTGGTCCCTGAAGGCCTTGGTTTTGCAACTCCTCTCCTCAGCCCCCTCATGGCTCCTGCTCACTCAAGAATGAAGTCCCTGTGGTGGTCCACAGGCCCTGTGGGATCCAGCGCCCCCTCCCTCCCCGTTCCACAGCTAGGCTCACTCCCACCTCAGAGCCTTTGCCTGTGCCGTGCCCCTTCCCTGGGACTTCTTCCCCCAGCTCCCCACGGCCTGGGCCCTCACCCCCCTCTTGTCTTCACTCCAAAGTTCTCTTCTTAGTGATGCCTTCCCTGCCCACCACATCCACAATTTTACTCCCCCATCCCGACTGGATATTTCATATCCTCTTCCTTGTTTTACACGCTCAGCTCCAATGCATTAGCTCACACACAATGCATGTGTACACTTTCACTTTTTGCTCTTGCTTGTCATTCTGCTGCCGCCCCAGATGTCAGGCACACAAGAGCTGCCATTGCCAACTATGCCTCGCAGCCCTGGCCTGGAACAGTGCCTGGCATACAATAGGTACTCAATAAATATTCCGTGAAGAAATGAATCCAGGGCAGTCCAGGCAGAACCAACCCTCTGGCTGCTCTTCGCAAACGATGAAGACAAAGGAGGCAATAAGATCACTGCTTCTCTCGGTCTGCAGCGACTGCAGAAAGGACAAAGCCGGCCACCTACCCAACCCTCTCTACCCTTCTCCTGGACAACGGAGAGGCCGTCACCTGGTGAACATTCAGCCCCGAACGCTGTGTTGGCAAAAAGCACACAGCCTGTAGAACCGTTTCTTATTTTTAACCTGTGCAAAACCGGGGTCTCCAAGTGCTCACAGCTCCATCCCACTAATTTCAGAGGAAGTGAGCGATCGGCTGCCCTTGACTGGTCATCGTGGCCAGTGCGTGCCTGCTCGGTGCGCCCCGCCCTGCCGGAAGAAGGCAGCGGAGGGAGAGTGGTGTCGGTCCGCTATGAAAGTGCAATCCCACAACGCCAGAGATGACAGCAGCATCTGTGCGTAAGCACCACTGCATGTTAAGCCTCCCCTTGGGGACAGTAACCTGCTTTATTAAAACTGCCACGGCGACGAGGCTCTGGAAAGCCACATCTGGAACTCGAACACGTAAGAGCAAACCTCCTGGCCCAGCACAGCCCTAATGCAGACGAACGGCACTGGTGGGAGGGAGCAACCTCGAAGACGGGGCCACACAGAAATAAAAAGGCCTGGTTTTGCTATTTTCAACAAAGCCGAGCCAGCCAACCAAAACTCATGTCGTCCAACATAAACCTGGGACAGGCAGACAAAAACAGACGCAGTTTCTTTCCGTGATCGAACCTTCCTACCTCGCTGGGCCAGGAATTAAGTCACCCTGACACCACTCTGTGACTCTAACGGGCCCAGGGAGCCCCACCCCTGCCCTGTCGATGGCACTGAAGTTTCGGTGCCCAAACCACTCACCTGCCAGGAACGCGGCATTTCCCCCATGATACCCAGTTGCCCTCCCCCCGCCACTTTGTGATTGCCTTTTAGGGGCCTCTCCGTGGGCCGCCTATGCTATTACTTACTTGATATTTTGCTGTAAGGGACTTTAAAAAATCAACTTGAAGCTCAACCTAAGTCCTATGTGACATTCTGGATTTGAGGGGCTAATGGTGTATTTTGGATGCACACCAAAGTGAGTCTGTAAGGGGTAAAATCGGCGTGTGTTGCCCCGTCACCTGATCCCGTGAATCACCTGGGCATTGGAGGAGATGCCGAGGTCATTTGCTCTTCTGAAGTTCTGGGTCAGAGCAATCGCTACCCATGGGGTCTTAGCAGGTGCTGGGGCTTTCAAGATTCAACATGTGACCCAATTTTTGTCATTCCTGGGACTTAGGTGGCTCATAGCCTGTTTCTGCCCTAAAAACCCACGTCAGTTGGGAGCAGGTGCACCCTGAAGCCCTCCCAGACGCACTCCTATGGCCCCCAACCTTGAAGGCACAGGGGCACTGGTTTGGATGAGGAACTAAGGACGTGATGCCTTCTGCTGTTTGTTTTCTTAAAATTACATGTAAATAATTAGAGTCTGGGATGCCAGGCGCTCCGTGGGAAAGTGGTGACAGTGGGCTATGCAGGAAAAATAAAACCCAGTATTTTGACTTAAATCTGTGTCCACGCACAGTTGTCTCTCACCTGGACTGAGGCAGCATCCTGATTAGGAAATAAATAGGTGAAGCCTTTCGTCCAATGCTTGGCCCACAGGAGGCACTTCATTCATGCTAGCTTTTAAAGTTTTTAGTTATTGTGGCTCCCAATTATAGTGTAACACACACTCACACACTGAGTGTGCCTCCGGACAGAAGCTTGTCTGCACAGGTGTTTGATTTTTAGATCTGCTTGAAAGTGTTCAAAAATTTGAATTAATTGCTAACTTTGTATTTTTAATGGGGAGATTTCACATCAATCCAGCTTTGAGGCTTTGCTTGAAAAAACACAGAGACCCGGCCTTCATGGGCCAGCAGGCAAGTTTAAGCAAAGGCTGGCTGTAGAAGGGCCCCACCCGGTTCTCCTTGGTCCCCACTGTGCCCCCTTCCCTCATCTGCAACGCCTGCCTGGCCCCGTAGGTGCGGAGTTTGCAATCCTTAGCTGATTCTAGTCCAGCTGAAGGGCCCAGCTAAGTAAACCCTCACTTACTGTGGCCTGGGGACACCCTCCTCGAATAACCCAAATTTGAGTGTGCCCCACATTTCTTGCTGAGATGGTGTGGCTAGGGAAATAAGCTCTGTTTTGTATGTGATTGTCTGGCATAAGGTCCTTAAAAGGAATGAACTTGAAGGTCCATCCTTTTGCCCTTCTGCTTCTTCCTTCTTAACTGCCTGGAATATGGCGGTGATAGGAACTTAGGCAGCCATTGTGAATCACGAGGAGACCTTGAAGATGGGAGCCTTGCAATAAGCATGGTAGAACAGAAAGGTAGAGAAAGAGCTTTGGTCTCTGATAACCTTGAAGCCACTGTGCCTGCCTTGGACTGCCAGCTTCCAAATATTTTTTATGTGGGTGGGAAGCAAAATTCTATCTTGTTTAAGTGGCTGCTATTTTCTATTCTTGCTTGAAGAGGAGGAGGGAGGAGAGAGGCTGTGGGTCTGGGCAAAGGCTGGAACTGAAGCTTGACCTAGACAGGTGGGGGGCGGAGGTCCCTGAGCGCAGGCCACAGGTGGGAAAGTACCTGTGTCCAGTACCATCCTCCAGCTACTGGTGTCCCCCCTCCAGGCTGGAATGCACAGGCAGCCCTCTCCTCGTCCTCGAATGCCCCTGGAATGCCCACAATGTCATTGGACCAGACTGTAAGCTGTCTGCCCATGGCTGTCACCCCCGCCCCCCCCCCCCCCCACAGAAGAGCTCTGTCCCTAGCAGGAGGGTGAGAGAAACGCCTGGGGGACAAACAGCAGCAACCCGAGGCCACATCTGAGCAGAAGGATGCCCCTGTTCCCCTAGTGTTGCTTGTTGGCAGCTCAATTCAGAATAGTGACACTGGATTCCTGGGACCTGCTTCCCCAACAAGCTTTCCTCGCAGTGGGGGCTCAGGGGAAACTGTTCCTGATTCCTGATTTTCCAAAACGGAGTCACATGTGATTTCTGTTTTTAGTGATGAAAAGCTAAGGCTTGAAAATGGTTCCTAAACCCGAATGAGTCGAGCAGATGTCGAAGAGGCAGTATTGGAATTTCATTAATGAACGTTGGGCTGTCAGATCGTGAAGTTAATTTCTCCTCTTCTGCCTTCTGCTGGCTCTGGCGGTAGAAGCTTCAGGGAGAAAATTCTGTTACTGTCTTTCTCTATGGAGGGGAGGTGGCAGAGGGACCCCGGCAAAGGGCAGGTCACCCTTCTAATCAACGGCACTGAGCAATCATTGGTCATTTCCTCTCTGAGAAGCTTCACCCGTAAATGTTCCTTTCACTTGTAATTCTCCAATGCACTCCCTTCGGTGGAGGCTGTTTATTCCAGCAGCATGTTTGCCCACTGTTCTGGGTGGGCTACACACAGCCAGTCAGCAGCCTAGCCCCTGGCCTGGTGGGTGATGTTGGCAAAGCAGCCTGATGTCGGTCATCAGCCCAGACACCCGTTCCTCCTCCCCCAGTCTCCCATCTCTGTAAATGCCACCGCCATCTGCCCACCAGCTCAGCCAAAAACCTAGGAGTCATCCTTGATTCTCCTTCACCCCCTCCCACTTGCAATCCATCGCAAGCTCTGCCTGCCAGGCCTTCAAAACAGAACCTGCTCCATCCACCATCCACCCCATTCCCTCTGCACCCCTATCGTCTCCCACCTGGACAACTGGTCTCCCTGACCCCGCTCTTGTCCCTGGGCCACGCCCTTTCCACCGTGAATGGAAACATAAGTCAGGAAGAAACACTTGACCTGCTGAGAACATTTCAGTGACTTTCCATTGGCCTCTCCTTCTCCCTTCTGCCCTCACCTCCAGCTCCTCCCGCTCACACCCCAGGTCCTGCTGGCTGTCCTTTCTGCCATACAGCTCTCCCACTTTTCTTTCGGCTCCTCCCCTAGTTTCCATGCAAACGACTCCTTCTGACAGTGCAGTGCGGGGCACACAGCCAGGCCGCCCTGCTAGAGGCGCTGCCCCTCACTGGGCCCCTTGCTTTTGATTTCTCCTGTGGCCAAGACCCTGGGTTGCCCACCAGTATCTATCTGCTTCCTTTTCTTTTCAACACATCCTGATTTTGATCTTGAATGCACTTAGCTAGGAGACCACATTTTTCAGACTCCTTTGTGGTCATGCGTGGGAGTGGTCCTCTCTGGCCTCCAGAGACTCCCTCTGCCCAGCTCCCCAGCCCAGGGAGCTGACCAGGAGGAGCTGCACCCACGCGCCACTCAACTCTCTGGCTTTGGGCTGGGTTTGGCCAATGCAGTGCCTAGTAGGTCAGTGAAAGGTGAACCAAGGTTGGGGTATAGATCCCTCCATCTCCTTCCCTGTGGTGTCACCAGAGGTGACAACTCCTGTTGGGTGGCCCTTTCTGTCTCTGGTTCCCAGTAGCCATTTGCTCCTCTTGGTCTCGGGTGGGAATGACCTCACGGTTGCTAACTCACCTTGGGTGTCACTCCATCACTAGTTGTTTCCCTACATTTGCTTGCACCTCAGCAAAAACAAACAAAAAACACCTTCCTTGAATAACTCAAATTTGAGTGTACCCCACATTTCTTGCTGAGATGGTGTGGTTAAGGAAATAAGCTCTGTCTGTTTTGTATGTGATTGTCTGGCATAAGGTCCTTAAAAGGAATGATCTTAACTTGAAGGTCCATCCTTTTGCCCTTCTGCTTCTTCCTTTTTACTGCCTGGAATATGGCTGTGATAGATGGAACTTAGGCAGCCATTGTGAATCACAAGGAGACCTTGAAGATGGGAGCCTTGCAATAAGCATGGTAGACCAGAAAGGTAGAGAAGGAGCTTTGGTCTCTGATAACCTTGAAGCCACTGTGCCTGCCTTGGACTGCCAGCTTCCAAATATTTTTTATGTGGGTGGGAAGCAAAATTCTATCTTGCTTAAGTGGCTGCTATTTTCTATTTTCTTTTACATGTAGGCAAACTTAATCCCGATATACTTAGCTTCCAGAATTTCAGGGATTCCCCGAGTATTGCTGAACTGAAAAAAGAGTCTAGCAGGAATGCGCTTGGCAAGTTGAACACCAGGGCGGGTCCAAGCGAGCCTCCCTTCTTCCTGAGATAACCTGCATCTACATGTTTTTCTAACTCTGTTGAGCAGCGGCGGGAATGTCAGGAGTGGATATCCCAGGGAGGCCGAGTTGGAAGACAGCACCAATCTGGTGTCCGGAATCCGGGCACACTGTCCTGGGCTTTCAGCCACTTGGCCCGTGCAAAGCACCCGAGCCTGCAATTTAGAATTGATTTCTGGATATTAGTCTGCAGCCCAGGGTGTGGTTTCCTTGCGTTCACAGATGGAAAGCTGAAAACCAGGGCCTGGCCAGAAACCCTCCCAGGCCCTTCTCTCAAAAGCCTCTGTCTGCTACAAGCAGCCCTCCCCCCTGGGGCCTGCAATTTTTAGGGTCATAGGCCTCTCTGAGACTCTAGTGAGAATCTCGGACCTGGTAAAGCCCCAACGGGCAAATGTGTGCGTGCTCTCCTCCCCCTGCCCCCCAGGCCCACGCAGGCCCGGGCTCTTCCCTGGACAAGCGCCTCGCGGCGGTTCGCAGGTGTCTGCACTTTCCCAGGACCCGACCTCCGCTTTCCTGTCTCCACAAACAGAAACTCCGTCCTTGCAGATGTTTAGATCGGCATCTTGGAGTTATTCTGGACGCGTTTCTCCCACTCCACATCACATGCACCAGTACATCTTATCAGCTCCACCCTCTAAGTATGTGCAGAATCCGACTCCTCTTCCCCTCTCTGGTCTGAGCCTCCCTCATCTCCTGCCTGGATCGTTGCCGCAGACGCCTCACTGGGGTCCTCACTCTTATTACCCCCCTTTAGTCTACTCTTTATAGACAGTAGCCAGAAGACTCAAGACATAAGTCAGATGATGTTCTTTCTCTGCTCCGTGTTGTCTACTGGTGTCCAGCTCGCTCAGAACCTGCAGTCCTCTCCCTGGTCCAAAGGCCCTGTGTGGGGCCTCCCCCCAGCACCCGTCACCTCTCTGACCTCACCTCCTCCTGTCCCCTGGCTCACAGTGCTCTGCCACTCAGGCCCCTCGGCTACTCTGTGAGTCTGCTGGACTGCTTCTGCCTCAGGGCCTTTGTACCCACTGTTCCCTCTGCCTGGAATACTCTCCCCCAGGGGAATCCCTTTGCCTGGCTCCCTTACCTTCTGTGCCTTCCCAGTGAGGCTACCCTCCATAAAATCACAGCCCTCCCTTTCCCCATCCCTCTCCTTGCTGACTCCCCTTCCTTGCTTTCTTCTTCTCACCACTTTTACTATCTCATGTGCTATACACTTGAGTGTACAGTTTTTATTAACCCTTGCACTAGAGCGCTAGCTCCAGAAGAACAGAGGTTTTGCCTACTTTGGCTGCTGCTGGGTTGTAGGTGTCCAACGAAGACCTGTGAATGAATGAGTCTGGTCCACCCTCTGGGTGCCCTGTTCCAGAGAGCCTACTGAAGGAGACGTGGGCGTCACCTGGACTTTACACACCTGTCCTCCTGTCTTTTCTGGCCCCAGCTCTTGCCTTTTCCTTTAGAAACTTGCCCCTCCTCCCCTCTCCCAGTCCTCAGGCCAGCCTTGTGGGAGGCAACATCTTGCCAAAATGTGAAAGCATTGCTGTGTTCGTTGTACTGGGTTTGGCAGTGACCTTTCCCCAAGGGCTATGGATCCTGGTTTTTCATTTACAGTCATAATTTAGAGCTTCCTTTTAAAATAATATTGAAGTCTCAAAAGAGTAAGTCTGGTTTCTCGAAGAAAATTTCAAATAGAACAGATAGCACTGGGAGGCTGCAGAACCTCCCTTGCTCCGGGCTTGGACCAGCCTCTCTCACCTTTGGGTTTTAGAGCCTGCCTGAGTCCCCAAGGTCACCGCAGGTTTGTCTGGATTGGACCAAACCACTAAGTCCTGGCACAGTCCCCAGGGTCATGGGCTCTCTGACCCAAGGACACACGTGAACAAGACCTTGGCTTCCGTGTGCTTCTTCCTCTCCTACCTACTGGCGAAGAAGCCCAGCTGAGACCATGGGGGTCTCTGAGGTCACCCAAATCCAGGCATTTTCCTAATGGCTTTGAACACGTATTGATGATTGAGGCCACTTATTGACTACTATGCCCTGGGACCAGTTCCCCTGGGCATTTGATGCTTCTGGGTGACAACTCAGGGAGGTGTGTCAAAGGCAGGGAGAGAAAGGAAAAATGAACCTACACCTCTCCCCCCCCACACCACCTTGCAATTAGGAAACCAGATGAGGGGCCCTTCTTCTGGGCTGTGTCCCATACCAGTTCCCCCAACCAGACCCTAATTAGGATCGAGGGCTGGTTTCCATCCTGGGACTGGAAGAAAGCCTGGCATTATCTTAGGGGCGAAGTCTCCAGCCCCGAGAACATCAGAACTGACACACGGATGGGCAGAAAATAGCAGATGATGAATTTTTTAGGACCGCCCTCTGTGTGCCCGTTGTCGTGGACTGGGAGATAATGTGCTGGCCTTTCTGGGAACATGCATTATTGATCTGGGTCTGTCTAGTGGTTTATAAAAAGCCCTTCCTCCCCCAGCCCCCCACTGCCACCTTCCCACCCCTCACCTCCTGAAAGAAAGGCAGCCTCCTCCCACCGCCGGTTCTGCCATTGGAAGGCTGGCTCGCTAGGGGGAAGGGAAGGCATGCAGGCGCCGATCTATGCAAGTTAGTGCTGAGGGGTGGGGACTGACAGATGCCACAGGACAAGAGGGCTCTAAACTCCCCACCCACCATATCCACTTCCTGGAATGTACCTTTCAGAAACACTTTTTATCTTGGTGTGTGCAAAGACGCGTGCATAAAGACATTTCCGGCAACAGTACTTGTACCAGTGAAAACTAACACACACACTAACATCTAGAAACAACAGCCCTCCCAGAGGGCTGGTTAATAAGCAGAGCAGTGCTTAAGACTGCGGGCTTTGGGTTCAAATCCTGTTCAGCCACGTTCTAGCTGTGTGACCTTGGACAAGTACCTTCATTTCTCTGTGCCTCAGTCTCTTCGTCTCTAAAAACGAAGAGAGTGAATCTGTGTACTTGAAGTAAGCCATGACTTCCTCTGCTCTTCTCTCTCCTGGGTCCTCATCACACCCACAGCAACTTCTCCTCCACTTGCATATTCTCTTGGTTTGATTGGTGAGTCACAGACGCAAACTTACAATCAGATTGTGACATGATTAGATCCCGCTGCTGCAGCCAAAATGTGCTGTTTCTACAAATGGGTGTTCGATTACTTCCCCGGGTTCAGGCTGGATATTTACGAGTCACCCTGAAGTCCTCTTTTCCTTACCCCCCACCTGCAACCCCTTCTTCACAGTCTTTCCCCTTCTGCTCTGCTCCCAGCCTCCATTGTCACCTGCCCAGTCATGCCACTGGCTTCCAAACGGGCGTCCCTGTCTCTGCTCCTGTTCTCTGCGATCTAATTTCAACCTAACAGTCAGAGGGATGCTACCGAAACCTAAGGTAGGTCATACCCCCCACCCCCCGATCTACATCTCTTTCACTAAGAATAAAACTCAAAAACCCTCACCATGCCCACAAGGTCCCCCACGACCTGGTCCCAGTTGACTTCTGGCCTCTGGTCTCCCCTCCATTCGGGCTCACAGGCACCCTTTCTGTCCCCAACCACCAAGCTCATTTCTAACTCAGGATCTTTGCCTTTTCTATTTTCTCTACCTGGAGCGATCCTTACCCAGCCTCCTGGGACAGTGCACTGCACAACGTAGATGCTTCATAAATATCCGTGGGATGCACGCGTGAATGTCCAGGGCGCCTGGATTCCCAGGCATAACTATGATCCAAATAGCCTGAGGAGCCCCAGGGGCAAGACAACGGTGCTCCGAGGTCCAGCTGCTCCCTGCACTTGCTGTCTGCAAAATTCTGCCAGAAACACCACGGGCTTCCCTATGGCCACGGTCTGTAGACACCCCGTGGTTATCAAGCGGCTCAGGCCAAAGAGTGCTGGGAAATAGGGGTCGTGTGCGTCAAACTGCCAATAAAAGCTCTGGGCTCTGCTTACCTCTTGGCTGCATATTCTTTTTGCACTGATAAGCTCCCTGAGAAAAATCTATACCTGTGATCATTAATACAAATCATTACAAGGAATGACTTGGGTTGATATAAATCACCTTTGCTTGGCAGTTAAAAGACTGATTCACGTTTTTAATAATGGATCCAGAAAAGGGTGTAGACCCGAAGCTGGCTCTTCAGCACAGTCCTACACGGCGTTGCAAAGGCTCACCCCGTAACCCTTCAACTGGATCGCCACCAGTGGTATTGGGTGGTGCTCTGAGGGGGAGCCGAGGCTGAAGGCCAGTCCCTCGCCAGGTCACTACTGGCACTCCTTACCTCAGCCTCGGACAGCCTCCAAGATCCGGCTCCACCCTCTCTCTCCAGCCTCATTTCCTCCTTCCCTTTCCCAGGCTCCAGCCACATCTGTCTCCTTGGTCTTGTGCCTCAGGGCCTTTGCCCATGCTGTTCCCGCTGCTTAGAAGGCTTCCCTCCAGATATTTACAATATACACTAGTATTCATGGTGAGAAGGGAAATCGAATTTCTAGGAGAAGGAAAATGTGCAGGGCTCGAGTGCTGTCCAGAATGGCGGCCATAAGCCGAAAATGTCCCCTGGGCCCTGGAAAGGTGGACTAGTCCTGAGATATGTTCTAAGCGTAAAATACAGGCCAGATTCTGAAACCAATATAAAAGACACAAACTATCTCGTTAATGATTTCTTATGGTGATTGCATGTTGAGGTGATAATAACTTGGATGGAGTGGGTTAGATAAAATATGTCATCAAAATGAACTTCACCAGTTTCTTTTTACTTTTTAAAAAACATAGCAATTAGCCCTGGCTGGTGTGGCTCAGTGGGTTTAGCATGGGCTGCAAACCAGGGGGGTCGCTGGTTCGATTCCCAGTTGGGGCACATGTCTGGTTGTGGGACAGGTCCCCAACTGGGGGGGGGGGCACGTGAGAGGCAACCAGATATTGGTGTTTCTCTCCCTCCCCTCCCCTCTCTCTAAAAATAAATAAATAAAATCTTTAAAAAAACCCGTAGCAATTAGAAAGTTTTAAATCACTTATGTCATTTGCATCTACGGCTGGCGGTGTAATTCCACAGGGGGGCGCTGGTGTGGGTTTTAGTGTGGAGAAATGTCTCCCACAAAATCAGACAATTCAACAGGGAGAAGACACAGGTGAGGAGAGGGAGGGGTCCTCCTTTGAGAAAGCCTCACAGGTGAGCTGGAAATGGAGCTGCAGCGGGAGCCAGGGGAGCAGAAGGCCAAGCGAGACTTTCTGGAGACCTCCCTCTTGGTGGCCTCAGTTATGGTGTTTCCTCCTCATGCAAATGAAGGCACCCACAGCGTGGGTGGAGGAGCCCAGGGTCTGGCTCGGGAGGGCAGGGAGGAGTCGGGATGTTTTACGCAGTGAACCAAGGATGCGGTCCAGGGGTGCTAGAGTGGGAAGTGAAGGGGAAGTGTGGAGGCCCTGAGCTGGGGAAGCCCTTGGGCACCGCAGCTGGCAGTGGCTGCCATGCCTGCCAACAGTGTGAGTGAGCTACGCCCGGGCAAGCACCTCTGTCCTTACCTGCTCTACCTGGAGCCCACAGTGCTGTGTGGGGAGGCAGCTCAGGACTAGCAATGACCAGGCTCCTCCTCCTGAAGCACCATCTTTGGGAACTGGGTCAGGTCACTGCCAATGGGGACAGCTTCCTGCCCCTGGATGTCACCAAGGAAAGCTGAGCCCCCTGCCGTGTGGAGCAGGGGTCCGCACGTGGATGTGTGTGTTTACATGCACGGCAGGGGGAGGGCTCACCTCCTCTGACAGCCCCTCCCCGATGCACAATCCAACTGCCACCCCATCCCACCCCGCGCCGCCTTCCATTGCACGAGAGCATTTCTCAGGATTATTTTACACATTGACTTGAACTTGGACTCGCAGGGATTACGTGCCTCCCTCACTCCCTGAGAACAGGCGTCGTGCCTTTCTTACTCGTTATCGGAGTCCTGGGCCCTAGAGCACTGTCTGGTCCTCCTGAACACATGGCAGGTCCTCCACAGAAATGAGATGAAAAACTGGTCTTAACACGTCTTCTTCCTCAGACCTTAGAGGAACCCAGGAAGGTTCTGCATTAGGAAAAGGCTGGAGACCCCTAACCTTGAGGAGCCAGCTGCGAAGCCACAGGAGTGGGGCAGCCCCTGGGACTTGGTTAAACCCCTAGAAATGAACTCTACTGGCTGCATGAGCATCTGGAGGCAGGAGACTTAGTCTCAGCAGGTGGCCCTCGTGATCCCGGGTAGGTGCCCCCTGCTGACCCGGGGTGCTTACCCAGCTCCACGTCCTGGTCGTCAGTGAGTACCAGGATGATGTTGGGGCGGATGTTCCTGCGGTCCCTCTGAAACCTGCCTTTCAGGCGGTGGTGCGACAGGAAGGAGGAGCCCCCGCTGAGCAGAGGGAGAACAGATGCGGAGAGCAGGCACAGCAGGAGGCTGGGGCGGGCCATTTTATGTTTCTGGCAGGAGGCAGGAGTCTGGAGTTGCAGCTGGCTGACTCGCTTCTTTGCCCTTTTCTCTCACTGCTCACGGATCTAAAGCAGCAGGGAAAGAATCAGGTCAGTCTCTATGTACAGGCCTGGCTGCTCGGACTCACACAATGACGGGCACAGTGGCCCCTGGCAAGGGCGGTGACAGTTTCTCTGATCAGGGACAGCTGAAACATCCTACTCAGGTCAAGCGACAAGAAAAGCACTTGCAATCTGCTCAGGCAACACGGGCTGATAGGGAAGCCTTCTGTGACCACTGCTGCACCTGGCTTTGTCCCCGGGACCGGGGAGCAGTCACTGGATGGGTTGGTGGCCGCTCAAGTCCCAGATCACATCAGCCTGTCACTGAGCCACTCTGACAGACAAATCACCCCCAGAGAAAGAAAAGGAAGCAGCCAGCTTTGGGGGGAGCAGATATTCCCGGGTCACCCCCTCTCTACAGGCCCCGTGGGGGATGATGCAGAGGGGAGGCAAAGCTGCAGCCTTGCTGGAGCCAGCGTGGGGCTCAGGCAGGGGGTCCAGACGGCAGGGCAGGAATGGCGTCCGCTCTCGGCGGGATGCCTCCTGTGTTTCAGTCCTGGCTCCATCACTCACCAGCTCGGTTTCCCCATCCATCAGTCGGCGGGAACATGGGGAGACATGGCTACTACAAAGACCCAGCCCGTTGGGGATGTGTGTGAAGGCTGCCTGCCAACAGCCCCCGGAGCTGGGTGAGTTCTTCATGTTAGTTTTAAGTGGTCGAATAAGGAAAATGACAGAAGAGACACTTCAGGGCTGAAACTCTGAGGAGGAAGAACAGTCACATTCCACTGTGACCTGGGTCATCCCCCCACCCCACTCGACCCCAGATCAGGTGGCAGGCAAAGGTCGGGGAGGGAGGCGGGAGGGCAGCGCTCGGCTGGGGCGGGTCTCTGCTCTCGCTCTGCTCTTGGGTCTCTGCGGTCATTTTTCTACTTCTCGAGGAAATGAGCCTTCAAGTCTGGTCCAGATATAGACTTTCGGTCTCATTTATTTAAGAGGAGAGAGAGAGAAGGAGTGAGCAAACAGACGTGTTGAGAGGAAACTGAACTCATTGAAGTCAGGCTGAGTCACCGTTCTTGTGACCTTGAAGGACCACGGGGAGCCCCACCCCAAGTCAAAGATCAGGGAACTCGGCGAGGGCCCCAGTTTCCACAGAGGGGAATGTGCTGCCTTCATCATCTCTCCTAGGGACCACTAAAGCCTCTTACGGACTCCCCCCGCCCCCAACACTGCCTCCTTCCATTCCCCAGGGCAGCCAGCATGAACTTCCTAAAATTCAGACCAGTTCATACCACTCGGCGATGTGCTTAGCGCACAAAATTAAAGGAGCACTCACTCCAGGTGGCACAAGTGCAAGGTACTCATCTCACCTTAGCCCCAGCCCTGTCACTCACCTGCTCAGACCCTCCCCTGGCTTCTCCTGGCTTAGGGGAATGATGCAAATTCCCTACTAGGGTCACCAGGGCCTCGGACCTGGCCCCTGCCCACAACCTCTCCACCTTCCTCCCAACTGCTCTCCAGCCCCACTGGCTTCCTTCTGTTGCTGGAATAAGTCTAGCTTATTTGTTCCTGCCCCAGGGCCTTTGCACTTGCTCTTCCTTAAACTTGGAGGAGTCTTTCCCCGAATTCTGTATGATGGGCTCATTCACCTTTGACAAGTCCTGGCACAAATGTCAGCTTCTCAGAGAGGCTGCAGCGACACCTGTTTACATATGCCCGCACCCCGGGCATTCTCTGTGTTTTATAACCTGTTGTATTTCCCGCATAACCCCTACTGCAGCCTGCAACTGTCTGATTTACCGCCCACTTCTCCCCACTGGAGGGTTGGCTCCATGAGGACAGAAGCGGGCCTGTGTTAATCACAGCGTGCCTAGCATAGGGCAGGTGCCAAAGACATATTCGCATAAATAAAGGAGATGACGTCTTGTTGTGGTCCCTGAGTTCTGCAGAGTGAGGGGCGCTGGGCTCGGCAGGGCTGCACAACCTGGCTACAGAGGCTCAGAGGCCTCACCAGCGACACCTCCCCATCACCCCTCCTGAGTCACCAAGGAGGAGCTGGCCACTCTGAATTCTCTGGGCCTGCTACCGTGGAAAAGACCCCAGGAAGGGTGAGCGGCTCATGTGTCCTGATCCGTGCTCCATCCTCTGTACCCCAGGAAGCAGAGCTCTGCAGAAGGCATCTCTGGCTTCCTGCTGGTTCTGCCTGTGGAGGGCCTGCTGGGAGGCTGCAGGGCAGGCGCAGGCAGCCAGTCAGCACACTGGCTCTCCTTGCTCCCTCTCCGCATGCAGTGGCTCCCAGTCCCTTTGTCTCTCCAGTCTGGCCTCAGTTCCAGTCTGGGCCCTCCCAGCTCTAGTTCTCCCCCATTTCTGGGCACCAGTCCGTCCTCTTGCCCCTTCACGCTTGGGGTAGTCATGCCTCCTCTCCCTCTCTAGTTCCTGGGAGTTGCATCATTCCTGTCTGCTCCCTTACCCCCACCCAGTCTCAGAAAACAGAGCCTTCAATCCCCTCTCCCTAGGGGAGGCTGGGAGCAGAGGGCAGGCCCCACACAGGACGTCTGTGCAGAGAGACAAGAGGAGAGTCACGTTCTCAGGGGAGCTGACAGAGAACCGTGAACTTCAGGGGACTGGAGGGCAAGCGCCGACTTCCACCTTCAACCCCAGAGTCGGTTGAGACATGTACCTCTCGGCAGCCTGAACCCTGCACTCGCTGTGTACCGGGCACCTGCTCTGTGCCACATCATGTGACGGCCACAACAGAGACTTTGGAGTTACTTGCTGGTGACCCTGCAAGTCACTGAACACCTCTGTGCCTCAGTGTCCTCATCTATGAAATGGGTGTAAGGGAGGGCTGAGACTGGTGGTGCCTGGCACATGGCACCACCTGGAACATATGACCGACAGTGTGAACCGTCACTAGAGTATCAGCTTCCCTGCAGGTGGGTCTGGCGCCAGGCACTCTGTCCACAGCATCTGGGGCAATCCCCACACCCGCCCTGTCACACGGGTGCTAGGACCACCCCCTTCTACAGCTGAGGATGACGGAGGCCTAATCCCTGTCCTGAGATCACCCAGAGGGAGAACGGCAGAGACAGGGTTTGGCCTCTGCGGCCCCCCCCCCCCCCCCCCCCCCCCCCCCCCCCCCCCCCCCCCCCCGCTCAGTGTGGGCCCCTTACCCCTGCACTCACGGTTCCCAGCTCCTTCCATGCGGGCGCCCCAGTCCCAACTTCTGCCTCCTAGCCACAACCCTTTCCTTATATGCGCTTCTTTAAATGACCTCATTTGAAAACAAAAACACAAATACAGGTTTCTGAAAAAGGAAACGTTGGGTCCAGGGATACACGGAAAACCAGCAAACCTTCCCTGCAGAACCAACCACACAAATAAAGTCAAAGAAAACGGACGGACAGACACGGTGTTACTCAGTCTGACAGCACCTAGTTCGTGGTGAAGGCTCCAAGCCCTGTGCTCACCTGTTCTTGAACTTGCCCTCTCTCTCTTCAGGGCAGATCAGCAGGGAGCGTGTTAGCACCACCTCTCCTGGAGGTCAGGGAGGCTTTGGAGGTTTGAAAAGCAGACAAGCTCTGGCCAGTGAACGGGCCCCTGAGTGACCCCAGACCACAGGGTCCTCAGATCGTGGGGTTTATCGGCCCATGTCCCCCTGGGGAAACACACCGGGATGCTTCATGCTTTGCACATCCACAAAAATGCATTCATGTCCCTTCAGGTAGCCGTCGAGGGACGGAATACCCAGAGGACTGCGAAGAGATGCCCTACAAATAGCAACTCTCCTACTCCAGGAACAATAACAGCAAAGGCTTACCGAGAGCTTGCAAAGCTCCCGCCTGCTCTGGGCATTTCACTCGCATGGACTTATTTCACCCGCACATCCATCCATCCACAGTATTATACCCGTTCTACGGATGAGGAAGCTGAGGCCCAGAGAGTGAAAAACTCTCTCACGATCACATGTCTCAGTGAGTGGTGGAGACCGAGTCTGGGTGGAGCCAGCCTGCTCAACCAGAATCTCCTAGAAGCGGGTCTCTGGGCAAGTTCCTGAGTCTCCCTCCCAGCCCTAGTCTCCTTATGTGGCACATGAAGTAGCAGAAGGCCACCAGGTGCCCCCCACCCCCCACCAAGGGTCTTTTGGCTCTGTGGTGTAAGGTCCAGGGCAGCTGGGGGCTGCAGCCTGCCTTGGGAACCCTGGGCCAGACGGCGGGTGGAGCTGGGACTCTGTTCCTGACACCTGTATTGGCCCTCTTAGCGTACCCCCTGCCCCGCCGCCCCCGGGCAGCTATCACCAGCCGGCCAGGCTGCTCCTCCTCTGGGTGAAAGTAAAGCTCTGGGACCAGAGACTGGAGAACAGGAGCTAATTATTTCATCAGATCAAGTCATCAATAGGTCGATTTTTGATGAATTGCCGGGCTCCAACGTCCCCGGGCCTTGTGCCAGCCTCTCTCCAGATGCCGAAGGAATCAATTAAAACTGACACAAGGGATTCTGCCTCCATTTTTCTTCTTCTTGGTAAGAGATTCAAAGTGGCTGAACCGAGAGAGGGCCTGGTGAATCCGCACAGCTGACCGACGCTCTGTCCGTCCCACGACGCCTCTTCATGTTCCCACCAGCTCATGCCAAGGCCTACCCGCTCCTTCTCTTCATCCTGTGATTTCCCACAGACCTGCTTCCCATGCCAGTGACATCTCTGCAAATGCCTAATGTCCCAAGCATCGCCTCTGCTTCTGGATCTACCTGCCCATCTGCAGAAAGGAGCAGGTCTCAGGGTGACACCCCCCAGCCCTGCAAACTGTAACTTCAGGAAACACCCGGGACCTCCCCCAGGCCTGTCTGGAAAGATCCAGAGAGCTGCTTTCCTCCGAGGACCCCCAGATCCCACGAGAGTAGCCGAGAGGAGTGTGGGAAAGATCAGGCAGCGGAGGCGGCTGGGAGGGGCAGACATGGCCAGAGGGAGAACCAGGAATTGATCAGACAGGAGAACTCACATGGGAGGCGGGAAGAAAGGAAACTGTGGGGGTATGCAGAAGTGCCCCAGGTGCTGGGGCCAGAGCCTCTGCAACCCACTGGGGGTCCTCCCTAGGGGGTCCAGGGAGCCAGGCCACTTCTGCCTGCCTTCATTTACTTGACAAGTATTTATTTAGGGCCAAGTATGTGTGAGGCGCAGTGTTAAGTAAGGGGTAGGATAATCCTGCCCCCTAACTGGCTTCCCTGCCTGCTTTCACCCCGCCTCCTTCCATCAAGCAGCCAGAAGAACCCTGTTAAAAGTAAGAGGTTGTCCTCTCCTGCAAAGCCTTCAAGGGCTCCCATCTCATGTTGAATAAAAAAGATCCCAAACCCTCCAAAAGGCTTACAAGATCCTACACTGTCGGCTCCATCCCCTCTCTGACTTCACCACCTTCTACTTTCCTCCCTGCCCACTCAGCACCAGCCCCATGGGCCTCCATGCTGGTCGTCAAACATGCCACCCCAGGGTCTTTGCTCATGCTGTTCAAGCTGCCTGCCGCCTTCATCCAGGTGTCTTCACGGCCCCTTCCTCACCTCCTTGAGGTCAAAATCGAAATCTCTTCCCTCCCCAGTAGCACTCACCTCTTCTGACTAGATATTTTGTCTTTATGGGTTTCTTGGACTGAAACATCAGCTCCCTGAGGGCATGGATTTCTGTCCACTTTGTTCCCATCTGTACCCCCAACACCTGTAACGGTTCTTAGGGACGTAGCAGACACTCAAGATACTCACTGACTTAGCAAGTGATTTTTTCCCTCCTGGTCGCAGTACTCCAGTTGTGGTTGGGGGTACTGCTGCTCCCTTATTTGGATTATGTGCAATTTCAATGTAGGGTGGGACATGTGACCCAGGTGGAGCCAATCAGCACACTTGAGCTCCAGCTCCTGTGATTGGCCCAGAGATAGACACGTGACACAGGCTTGGCCAACGAGGAAGAGAGGAGAAATTGTAGGGTGGGTTGCTGGGTGCTGGGAAGGGGTCTGAGCCGGGATGCTGGTAACAGTAGGCCAAACCAAGACGCACCCTGCAGCCAGTCACAGGCTCAAACAGGGGTCCCTCGCTGCTTAAGTGTGTCTGAGCTGGGCTGTCGTTTGCAACAGGAAGAACTAAGACCAACACAATAAACTCCCGAAAACAAGAGTGATGAGGGGAAACGAAAATTGATGGTGTGCTTATCTTGGGGCCTGCCCAATCCCAGCACTTTTCCTGTGCTAGCTCCTGTCACCCTAACATTATGAACTGCAGATGAGCCAGCGGAGGCAGGGAGAGGTTCAAGAGCTTGCCGAAGGTCGCACCACCGGAGCGCCGAATACCAACCTTCGATCCACCCCTCACCACCCTCTCTTGTGCCCTGGGGGATTCACTTGGACCGACCACGTTAATGGGCTCCCTACTCTCTGCCTCCTGGTAGAGTCTGGCCCAGGGGAACGCCACCAGGGGAAGGGAGAGTGGGGAGAGAGAGGGGCCCGGGTACCTTCCAGATGTCCTCTTTGCCCGTTACTGGGAAATGATCACATCCCTGCCTTGCCTTTTAGTGAGGGCCGCAGCTCCTGGGGGTGGCCCTCTCCAGGTTCCAGCAAACGCTCCCTGCCGCCCCCAGCCCCAGGGAACCTGTATTCCTCATTTTCTTACACTCTGCTCACACCTTTGTTGGCGGGCACCACCTGTTCCCTGCAGCACTTACACAGCAGGCAGACAGCTCAGCTGAGACTTGTACCCAGACATTCTGACCCCAGAGCCCCCTCTTGACTCCTACACTCACTTGGAAAGTGACCAGTGATACCAGAAGCTGAGGTTAAGTGTGTTGTACAAGCAGGAAAAAGAAGGGGGAAACTGCTGGCCTGGGGGCAGTCTGGGAGGGCTGCCTGGAGGAGTCCTTGCAGAGTCAAGTTGGAGAAGTCTAAGAAGAACAAAGGACAGAAGTGGGTAGACCCTGAAGAAGGGGGTGCAGTGCAGGGTGCTGCAGGGAGGGGAAGCAGCTGGAGCCAACAGCAGGCAGAGTGGGTGGGGTGGAAATGTGTGGTCCCAAACCTCACAAGCCCAGAAGTTGTCTAGACAGGGGATGACACACGCACATCTGTTAAACCTTACACTCCTCTGGCGTCTCCCCGTCCTCCTGGCCACTGTTTTTTTTTAGCCTCCTCTCCTCCTCTCCAGGGCTCTCGACAAAAGGGACAGGAGAAGCTCCTGGGACCTACAGGCCACAAACCCTCCCTGTCTCCACTACCTGCTACCCAGGCCCAGGGTCCCTGGTGCCTGTCTGCCTGTTCTTGGAATTCCAGCTGGAGGTGGAGAACCAAGCCAGCTCTCTGAAAGCAAGGCAGGGGACAGAAAAAGGGTCCCTCAGAGGGAGGGGGGATAAGATCAGATTTCAAGACAAGGGGTCAGGATAGGGAAAGGAAATTAGGGCCTGAAGAGAAGGGCTTAGGAACCCAGTAGCCCACAAAACTATTCATGCAACAAGAGATTCTCAGGCACCTATTGTGTGCTAGGCACCTACTGTGTGCCAGGCACAGTTCCTGGTGCTGCAGATCAAACAGTGGGGGAAAAGTCCCTGCCCTCGTGGAGCTGAGGGGTCTGGATATCAACAGTTGGGGTTGAATGTATCCAGCTAAAGGTGAGGAGGGTCAGAAAACAGGATCGGAGGGATGGCCAACCACAGGTGAACCGCTAGATCAGAACTGCTAGAACCGCTACATAGTCAGAGCTCAAAGAAAGTTCAGAAACAAGGAATTTGTTTGAAGTCTTGGGAAGCTGAGTATCACAAGGGTTTGCATGTCAAGTGAGCAGGCGTTTGAGAGGCCACGTAATTCACACCCTCAAATGTCTGAGTGTGTGTTCCACACCGTGTACTGTTTCATGGCCAGGGGGAAAAACAGACACAAATCTCTGTTCTCACGCAGCTGACAAGAGTAGAGAAAGGCAGGCAGATGGATGAATAGGTGCTGGGGGAAACACAGCTGGTACCAGGCCAGAGAAGGGGTCAAGATGGCAACTGGAGCTGGATGGCCTGGGTTCGAATCAAGATTCGAACTCCACGGCCTACTGGCTGTTTGGTAGGTCACTTAACCTCTTGTGACCTCAGTGTCTCCACCTGTAAAGTGGCACCAATAACAGCACTGATAGAGAGGTGAGGATGAAATCGCTTAATGCCTGTGAAACCTTTACAACAGAGCTGTATACAGTAAGCACCCACTAAATGTTGGTGTTGGGCCATCTAGCATTTTCTCACTCTACTTTCTATAACAGTGCCCAATTTTCCTTTGGGGTCCTATTCTCCCCGATCCATGGGGTCCCTCAGGTTCAAATTAGGTCCCAGTGACAAAGCTCCAAGGCTAGACCAAGGGACCCAGACCTGAGCCAATCAGGGCCTTCCAATCTCCTTTCCTCAGTGACTGACCAACCAGAGTAATCCAGGCACTTTGGCCTAACTAGACAGAGGCACTGACTCTTTCCAACTGGCTAACTTATTCCACATCTTTCCAACACAAGGGCGAGGGAAGGCTCTGACTCACCTCGCCTCACATGGAGTTGGAGGGAAGCCAACACACAGGAGAGAACAGAGCTGCGGAATGGAACATCCTTGGTTCCTGACAACTTTGGGGACCTGGATCCAGCTAAGCTTGAAGGAGGTTTACCTCTGGGTCCTTTGTTCATTTCTTTGCACCAATAGATTCTTCTATGTCCTTCATCTAGTTTTCCTTCTTTTTTAGGTCAAGTTTCTAAACACTTTGACTCTTCAGGGACGTGGTTCAAATTCTCTTTTTTCCCAAGGTCCCTCTGAGTAGCTTTCTCTGTCACTTGCAACCAAACGAGGCCAAACAGTAGGGCAAGCTGGAGGCAGAGTGTTAGCTCAGGGGGCATCCCAGCCACCTTCTGCATAGACACACCTGCCAACACAGCCTTCTAGTCCTGGGCCTGGGCCCAACTCTCGGCCTTATCAAAGGCAACCTTCCCTCATTCTTATCTGTTATTTGATAAAAGAAGAGAGGTGCAGAGAAGTGGAAGAAACGTGGGCACGGGAGCCATGAATTCTGGTCCTGATGCGGCCTCAGAGTTTCTTCATCTGCCAAGAAAAACAGGCTATTCCCTGGGCACAGCCTTCAAGTCTGGGGTGCGTGGAGTCTGGGGGCATGGGGGGGAGAGCCTTCCCTGGCCTTCCTGTCACTCCCGGCCTCGACCCAGCACCCATCACAGCCTGCGGTCCCTTATGCACACCTCCGTTCTGGCTTTTCTTTTGTGGGGGCTGTTTCTTTCTAACTGCACAGCCCCAGCCCCTGGCGCAGCCTGGGTCCTAATTCTCCCAGTCAACAAGTATTTACTGAGCACCTACTCTGCATGGGCCCTATGCTCCCTGCTGAGGATCCAGAAATGAAAATCTCTCATGGATCAGCCACCCAAATAAATGACAGGCACATGAGGTGATAAACCCTAAGGAGAAGAAGCAGGAGAGGGAGGCTGAAGCTCTAGCAGGCGAAGGCTGCAGTTTTAAATGGGGGAGGGTCAGCGAAGGTCAGTCTCGGAGATGACATTGGGCAGTGTCCTGAGGGAGGGGGAGAGATGTGCCTAGCAGATATTCAGGGGAACAGTGTTCCAGGCTTAGGGAAAAGCAAGTGCCAATGTCCTGAGGTGGGACCATGCCTGGGCATTTGAGGAACATACAGTGAGCAAGCATAGCTGGGGTGGAGCAGAGCGAGGAGAAGGCTAATATTTGAAGTGAGGGAGACCAGGCGGGTTCTAGCCCAGGGGTGCCGAGATCAGATGCAGGTTTTAACAGGGTCCTCCTAGCTACATGTGAAGAATAGACTTAGGGTGTGCAGGTGGACGCAGGGAGGCTGGTGAGACACTGCCATGGACCAGTGTGGAGACAATGAAGGGGTGAGAAGTGAGATTCCGGGTGTTGAATGAATGAATGAATGAATGGAGGGAAGACTGGCATGTGCCCAGGGCTCCAATTACTGTTTCTGTACAATGACTTACCCCCAAGCCCGGAATAAAAGCTTTGCTTTTTGTTTCTTATTTTTTATGCTCAGGGACTCGTGCTCAGGAATTCAACAGGACAGGGCAGGAGTGGGCAGGTCTCTGCTTTATAACATCTGAGGCCGCAGCTGAAGGACTGAGGAGCTGGGGCCTTCTGTCCTCTGGCGGCTGCTGCCAGCCATTAGCCGGGACCTCAGGGGGCCACTCTGCGTGGCCTGGCCTTCCTCACAGCAATGGCGGCCTGAGGGTGGCGTCTGGTTTCTTACGCGGCAGCTGTGACTCCAAAATCAAGGGTCCCAGTGGCCAGGCGGCGCTGCCCCTCCTTTCCCACTGAGCCTCAGACACCCCCCAGTAATGTTTCTACCACATTCTATTGGTGTCACGCAGTTCACAAGCTGGGACACGGACCCCTCCTCTCAACAGGGGGTGTCCAGGTCACACTGGAGGTGAGGATGTGGGGTACACCGCGACCATCTTGGGAAACACAGTGGCCCCCACCAAGTCATGGAAGCCGGGCTCCGCAGGGGGACAGAGCCTGTGGGTGCCCCGCCCCTGCCACTGGGAAATGAAACTCCATGGGCATCAGACTCCACCTTGCTGCCTCTGCCTTGCTCCCCAAGCCGAGCCGAGGTCGGGTTTTCAGATCCCTGCCTGGGGAGACCTGAGGGCTGCCCCAACTCCACTCCTCCTCATGCGACCCAAAGGCGTTAACTCAATGGGGCTTTTGTAGAGGGCTCCGAAGGGAGCAGAGAGGCAAACAGACAGGCTTGCGCTGGATGCAGATGCTGCAGCAACCACCTCCCCTCTTTACACCAGAGAACGTCTTCCCTCATTATATCTGCGCTGAAAACATTTCTTTATTCTCACTTAAAAGCAAACAAACCAAAACTTCCCTCTTTCTTGTTCTTAAGTAGAAAGGAAGCCACCTAATGAAGCCAAATAGAAGTGTGGGAGCTGACTGGGGGGACGTGGCCCTAACTTCCCCAGGCCTGCCCCGGTCCTTCCCTGGGTGCTTTGAGAAATGACGCCCTCAGGCTCTGCCCTTTGGCCCTATGAGCTCAAGGCCACTGTGGTCGTGGAAGCTGTCCAGGAGGGGAAGCGGCTGTCTGTCCCCAGTCTCACCAGGTGGCCGCTGGCTTGTCTGCGGTGAGAGACACCAGGACAGGGCTCCAGGGCCCGGTCGGGAGGGAAGGTGACAGTGCCTGGCTGGGCAGGAGAGGTGTCCACAGCCCCGCCCTGCCGGAGCTCCCTGAGAGTGCAGCTTCCCCGCCTGGCCCAGAATCAACTCCTGGGAGTTCCCAGTGGCAGGGGCTTCTGGTGTGAAGCAGATGGTCTGGTCTGAAAGGGGGGCCGCTGACCGACCTTTGCCCCACACCCTTCAGCTGTATGTCAGGATCTCAGGAAGTTCTGCTTGTCACCTGCACTCTCAGTGGCCCCAGATTTAGCTTTCACTCACTCCCTTGCTCATTTCAGTACATTTATGGTCAAAGGAAGGGTTCTTCTCCACGGGGAACAAGCACCGGGCTCTCACTGGGCCATGCTGACCATGGGGCTGGGCCACTCAGTGCCGCGTGGGTGCTCCTGTGCACCGTGGGCTGTTTAGCAGCATCCCTGGTCTCTACCTGTTACAGCCACACCCAGCTGTCTCCGGGCATTGCCAAATAGCCCCCACATGATGACACTGCCGTAAAAGGATAGTGACACTAAGACACAAACCCAAGATGACCTTGTGGTTTAATTCCTGCTGGCCAAGGGCACAGAGCTTTTTCTTACCAGGGGCGCAGGGCCCCTTGAAGGCCAGGGAAGAGGGATTAATGGGGCTTCCTCCTTGATGTCGGGCTCAAAGGAGAGCAGAAAAGGGAATGACCTGCTCCCTGGGATTCGAAGTCATTTACAAGCATCCCTGCGCCCCTGGAAAGAGCAGTACCCCTCGATCCAGACAATGGACTGGGTGCCTGGAGCCCAGCAGGCTGGCCCAAGGCTGGGACTCATAAGAGGTCTGGATATTGTCTGGTCACCTTTGGAGAGAGACACCTGCCTGCAGTGGCCTTTGTCTGAAGTGGGGACACAAAGTCAAATGACTGCAGGGCCAGGGAGGAGAACTACAGGAGTGGCCTGAACTTAGGGGTACAGGGAAGGGTGGGGACAGGACCACACTGGGGACACCCAGATTCCAAAGTGGAAACCCTTCAGCACCTTTTAAAGATCGAGCTGGCAAAAAAAAAAAAAAAAAACCATCTGGAGTTGGGCTGGGGGACTCTTTGCAACCCTTCAAAGCCATCTGGTGTTTTCTGAGCACCTACTGTGTGCCAGGTGCCGTGTGGGATGCTGGTTAACAGCAGTGGACATGAGGCAGACCAGGCCTCTGTCCTCAGGGAGCTGACATTCTGGTGGGGAAGACAGGCAATTAACAAAGATGAAGTTCAGGTTTTCTTAAGAGCTTTGAGGGACACTATCAGGTGACAAGACAGAGTAAACTGGGGGAGGCCTTTAAGAAGAGGTGATGTTTGAGCTGAGAGCAGAGGGTGGGTGAGAAGACAGCCATGGACGAAATGCTTTTTAAGCAAAGGAAAAAGCCGTGCAAAGGCCCTGTGGTGGAAATGAGCTGGCCCGTGTGAAGAACAGAATGAAGATCAGTTTGGAGCGGCAGCCTGGCCTCGGTGAAGCTGGAACTCGCCTTCGCCTGCCCACGCCTGCCAGGTAGGTCACACCTGCTGCCCTTCCTGGGCGTTTAGGGAAAACGGGAATCAGATCAGAAATGCCCACTTTTGTTCTTTTGTCTTAGCTGTGGACAAAAGCTTCCCTGGCAGCAAGTTACAAAGTTATTTCTGCAAAAGGCCTTTGGCCAAAAGCAATAAAGTTGGACCTGAACAGAGCCATTATTCACGCCTAACTGTGGGCCGGCTCCCAGTGCAGGCTGCCTCTGCCAGGCAGACGGTCCCAGGCACCCGCCCCCCCCCTTTTAACCCCCCACTCTCTCAGAGTCCTGTTTCTCCCCACAGAACACATACTTATGTTTCCAAAGATTGCAGTTTCCTTCAAGAAGAACATAAAAGGGATAAAGGGCTGTTTTGACTGGCCGGTATGAATAATCCAATTATTTCCTCCTTTCCACCCCATCCACAGCCGCGTGCTCCATCCTCACCCACCATGCCCCTGCCATTAGCAGATAGCGTCTCATTAGCTCACCTTGGAAACGGTCCGATGCGGACAATTATTTGAGAAGCTTGTACTCACGGGCGGGGAGGGAGTCTGGAGCTACTTTTACCAAATAACCCGCTAAATATAGAGATGCAAGTTGGGAGAATTTGGAATGACAGGTCCATTTCCAACACCGGCGTGCTGTGCAATCTAATTAGCAGCTGGAAATAGACCATCAAGCAGGAGCACAGCCGCGGGTCAGAGGTACTCTTCAAGCCGGGATCAGTGTCTCCCACTGGCGGTCTCCCCGCCGCTGGGGGCCTCACTGGGTGTCTCCAGGTGTACTGTGTGTACAGTGGCCGCAAGAGAGGGGGTAGAGCCAGGCTGCCAGTGTCCATGGGGGGTGAGGACTGGGGAGAAGGGAGCACACCCACTGTGCCAGCTGCTCCCCCGTTACCACGTTTGCTGTCCCTTCCAGGCGTCAGCTCAAATAATCCCCACCCTTGGGGCGGGGATGCCGAGGGTGGCAGGGATTCTGGGAGTTGGCTTAGCCCCATCAGGTGAAGAGGGCCCCCAGACCGCCAGCAGTGCCTGAGCTACGGAGCCCTTGTCCCTGAAAAGTTGCCATACAGATCTGGGCATTCCACAAACACTAGACTTAAAAATTCATTCATTCAGCCATCCCCCCTTCCATCCTCCATTCATTCATTCATTCATTCACTTAAAAGTGTTCACTGCTCATCCTGAGGCAGAATTGATTACTGGGGGGCCATGGAAGGCTTTCTAACCCCCTTTTGCTTGTCCAGCATCTGGCCCCCTTCTTTTGACAATAGCACCCCAATTTCTTTTTGAGGACTCTCTCCCCTGCTAAGAGGCCCTATCCTCTCTTGCCATGTGACCAAGAGGTGATCATGTGACCAAAATTGGCCAGTCGGACTCTCACTGGGGCCCTGACTCTCAAATGGAGTCAAGGGCAGCAGGAAAAAGCAGGGGTGTGTTCGACCCATTGAACCCCTCCTGCAGGAGGCAGCCAGCAACTCTTGCCCTGAGATCCCTAGAATATTCTAAGTGAAAGAAGCTTAAGAAGGCCTGGCAGCTCTCCTTTCTGCAGGCTTAGAAGTCAGGCGACCCTGAGACCCCCATACCGTGAGGACGCCCAAGCAGGCGTGAGAAAAGGCCACGTGGAGAACAGGGCCATTTAGCGGATGGCCCCAACCGAGTCCCTGCTTTGTGAGCAGCACGAGCCACCAACCACTGGAGTGGAGCCATTTCAGACCCTCCAGCTGATATCACACGAAGCAGAAGAAGCCCCTGGCAACCCACAGACTCATTAGAAATAAATTGCTGTTGCTTTAAAACACAGCATTAGGGGAGCTCCGTTGCGCAGCAGAAACACAACCAAAGAGTCCCTGAGAGACACGGACTAGAGCCCATTCCTCCAACTGGAAGGGCACCAGTGACCTATGATGAGTCAGCATTCTTGGTCTCCTGGGGCCGACAGCTGTAATCAGATGAACCCTTAGAAGAGCACGTCATTCATTCATTCTGAAACAGGGTGAAGCCAAGAGGAGGGCCCCTAATAGGGATTTGTAATGGGGTCCAGAACTCAAGGTGTCCAGGAAATATTAGAAAAATATATATAGGATGTCCTCACTCCCACAAGCCTGAGCTGGGGAAAGGGACACATGGAGGAGGGTCATTCAGAGCTGTTTTGTACAGCAACAGCTTTGCAGCTAACCTCTGGCGTGGTCATTGAACATATCTATAATCTTTAACTGGTTTCATAGATATGTTAAACAGCTGTGGGCATGCTTTGAGCCAGGGAGCTGGGAGTGACTTCCACCCAAGATGTAACTGGGAGGCAACTCCCCCTGGTTACAGGGCCTGTGTGAGAGCTTGGAGATGATTGGCTCCATGCCATGGGGCCACACCTGCCCAGACTTACTATGGCGGCCTAGTAAAGCTGGAAGAATACGGGGATGCTGGCAGGTGTAACTGATTGTAGGAGGAGTTGGAAATCGGGCTGCAGAGGAAGACGGGCTCTGGGATTTAAACCCAGGCGCTGCAGCCATGGAGAGAGAAGACCATGTGGTTTTGGAGGAGAGGAAGGAGGACCATGTGGTTTTGGGGTGCTCCTTTTTGCCACGCGGCTTAGGTAGCAGGAGAGACTTTGACAGGAAGAAAAAGGGGAGAAAGGACTCTTGCTGGTGGGCCATGAGGTGCCACATGGCTTTGGATTAACTGGAGATTTCAGCAGCCATACAGCTGATGGTGCCGGGAGCCTGAATCACGGACTTCTACTTCTTTCCCTGAGACACGGTACCCCGGACTGGGCACAGGGAGAGGGAAGGACTGTGCATCTGTGGGTATTCTAGAGGACTTTAGTATCTTATTGAAGACATTAAGTCACTACTCTGAGTCTGTGTAACTTTTAAATAAATAATTTCTTTCCTTTTCACCAGTCTCTGGCATTGAGAGACGTCTTTCCTCTGGCAGCAGGCTATGCGGACCTAGTGGGTGTGGGGGGGGAACCCCCAGAGAGAGAAAGGGGGGATCCTTTCTGTAATAATATATCGTGAACCACCCCCCACCTGTTCTGTAAGTTTTTGGCGAGCCGGCCAGGAGCATAATTGCCCGCGGCAGACCGACCCCTCGGGTGTGGGAGAGGGCGACTGCGGAGCTCTCCCAGTCTCTGAGAATGTCTCTGCGCCCCTCCTGAGGGCGTCCGCCTCCTCATCGCGCCCGGAAAGGTGAAAAGGAAACGGAACGGGGAATGAAGCAGAGAAGTGAAGTGGTTTGGCTGAAAACTTGTTTCTGAACACAGCTTTGCGATAATGGAGTTGTGGATGATGGTTTGGTTGGTGAGCTGCTCCCAGGTTGCTCCCGTCTGCTCACTTACAGGTTCAGTGAGCCCAGGCGGTGCTAAGGGAACCTGCACTCAGGTTTGGGGAGGAAGCGAACCCCCAGGCTCTGTAAGCCCAGCCTGCATGAATGTTGGGGACTGGACAGCAAGCCATGTGGGTGTGCCGCCATTTTGGGTACGATGGAGGATGAGCCACATGAGTGCCCCACCTTGGAGGACGGGTCACGCGTGTCCGTCGCCATCTTGGATGATGGTCACGTGAGAGTCCCGCCACCTTGGAAGTGGGCGAGGAGGTGGGCTGAGGGTTGTCTTCAGATTACGGGCTGTGTGTTGCTGCTGTGGGCACTGCACCAGTCAGGTTCTCTGTGCAACTGGCTCTGATAGGGAGGGCTCTGGTTCTGAAGGTCATGGACTGTGTGGTCCAAGGGTGACCATCTGATGTATAGGGTGTTTGCAGGGTCTGAGCTTCAGAAAGCTGCAGGATGTCCCTGCAAATCTAGGGACTTTCCGTGGAAGGTGCCTCTAGTGCTAAGGACTCTTGGCTGCCGGATACTGAGTTTAAGTGCTGAGTTTAAGTACAGTCCTTCCCAGTGTGGGAAAGAAACGGATTAAAGGTGAACTGTGGTTAAATCTGGATGGGCAAAAATATGTAGAAAGGTTGTGAAAGTTTTAAACCTGGAGGAAAGGAAACCTCAACTACTTGTTTTCTGGTTTTATGGGAATGTGGTTTCATTTTGATTCCATTTCTGATCAGAAACCCCCTGTATCTGAAGACCTGTTTTGGGTCACCTGTAACTGGTTGGGGAGATGCCTTTGCCACTCGGGACCCAGGAAGGGTCATTCGGGCCTGATGAGTGTTTCAGCCTGAGGCAGAGGAGCACGTCTCTGCCGAGAGACTGGACCCGAACGGCATGTCTCTGCGGAGGCCCCAGTGGACGCACTGGTGCAAGAGAATGCCTCCACCTGTGTACTGTTCTTATGGAACTCTGTGTTTTGGATTTTGCTCTGTATCTGCTCTGAAAATTGAGGATTCCAGGGACGGTTAAAACTTCGCACTCTGTAGAAAAGTGAACAAGGGAAAGTGTTACATATGTAAATGAAGAAGGTGTATGAAAGGACACAGAAGGCCAGTGGATGTTGCAGAAGGTCTGTGGGAAGCTAAAGATAGAAGAGGGTTTGTAAGAAGGTGTGTAAAAGGTTATAGAAGTTTGTGAGAGTTTTGGAAAGGAATTACGTGGTGTTGGTAATGGAAAGTATAAGGCATGGAGATGCAATCTTGGTGGATATCAGAAGGAAAAGGACTTTCCTTTGCACTTGGAATTTTTCTCCCTACCTGATCCCTCCAGAACTTGGCATTCTGAAGGAGTGAGTGATGACGTCAGGTTTCTCTGCATAAACCCATTAAGACCAGTCATTAATGGTGGTTTGTTAACCAATACTTCGACTGGAATGTCACGCCTGAAGGAGGCATGTCTGGGTTCTGGTTGTCACCAGGAAGCCCTGAGGAACTGGGACTGACTTGCAAAGCTAGCAAAAGCCCACGAGAAGAAGCCTGGTACCTTGGTTGGTTGTGCGGTTCGTGGCAGTCTTTCCAGGGAAGGAACGAAGGTTGCTTTCCTGAAAGATGGCTAAAAAGGAACCTGCAGGCACAACGGAAGCCTCAAGGATTTAAGTGAAACAACTGGTACAGGTGAAGCCAGGTGGCGGATGTGTGGCTCTGCTTCTGTGCCCTGAGGGGCGGACTAAAAAGTCAGTCTAAAGGTTCCCTGTGTGAGTTCCAGCAAAGCGAACTTAAAGATCATAGGTAATCCAGGCCGCTCTTGGTGTGTTTATGCAAACACACAGGCAAAATTGAGAGCTGGACTTAAAGTAGTTGCTTTAATAACGACGAGGGTGACCTTAAGGAGAAAAATTATGGTTCGAGGAAAATCACAATACTCAGTATTGGATATCGGAATTGTGCAGCTGTCTTGAAAGTTTGTTTTCATTTGAAAGTTGAGACTGGGTTTGTAACATCACCAAAGATGTTCAATTTACAGGCACGAAGGGCCTGTCAAATTGCTATTGTTAGATGTCATTGCAGCAAGGGCCTTGCAACTGGATGTCTTTCCAAAAGACAGTCTCGCAGACACAGAGGCTGGTTTGGGGATTGTTGAGTGAATTAACCTGTGTGTTCTTCCTTCTGTTTTCATAGGGCGTATGCCCATGACCTCATTACCTGAGAGAATGGTTGCAATATAGGCCTCACTTAAGGAGCCCACCTTCATCATCGCCCCCTGAGACTTGACGGTTTGGTTAAACTAAGTGGTTGGGTTGGTGAAGGGTTCGGGCGGTCTGTGGGCTTCACTTCAGAGCTGAGTCTCCCTTTTCTGTCCTAATGGCCTGGACAGAAAGGGTCCAGAGATATGAAAGGAGGGAAATCCTGATATATTCCCCTCAGCCCGAGTGAAGTGTAGTGAGCCACAAGGGTTTTGGATAGGTGTGGCATGCTTGTCCACCTTCCTTCAGATAAGCCATTCTTTACCTAAGTGCATGTCTTCGTTATTCAGTGGTTATGATTTAATTGTGCCTTCCAACTCTTGCCAAATCTGTCACCTCCAGAATACGACAAGGATGCCAACTGTCCAGTAATGCCAGCCTTTGGACACCAAGCCTGCAACTTCCCGGTGACAGCCAACTGACTTGGATTCTGTGAGGTCCTTCCCCTTACAGGAAGGACTCCCTCCGTGCTGCACCTCCCTTTCAGGGCACCCCTGACCGAAGGTTAGGTAGGACGACGTCCATGTCCAGCCAGAAGTAGTTACAAGAAGACAAAACCTTCATCCATTGTCCTTTATATGATTATAAAGGGGTTGTATATCTGAAAGGAGGGATTGAAACAGGGTGCAGCCAAGAGGGGGGGCCCAAATAGGGATTTGTAATGGGGTCCAGAACTCAAGGTGTCCAGGAAATATTAGAAAAATATATATAGGATGTCCTCACTCCCACAAGCCTGAGCTGGGGAAAGGGACACATGGAGCAGGGCCATTCAGAACTGTTTTGTACAGCAACAGCTTTGCAGCTTGCCCCTGGCATGGTCATTGAGCATATCTATAACCTTGAACTGGTTTCACAGATATGTTAAACAGCTGTGGCCACGCTTTGAGCCAGGGGGATGGGAGTGACTTCCACTCAGGGTGTAACTGGGAGGCAACTCCCCCTGGTTACAGGGCCTGTGTGAGAGCTTGGAGATGATTGGCTCCATGCCATGGGGCCACACCTGCCCAGACTGACTATGGCGGCCCAGTAAAGCTGGAAGAATATGGGGATGCTGGCAGGTGTAGCTGACTGTAGGAGGAGTTGGAAATCGGGCTGCAGAGGAAGACAGGCGCTGGGATTTAAACCCAGGCCCGGCAGCCATGGAGAGAGAAGACCATGTGGTTTTGGAGGAGAGGAAGGAGGACCATGTGGTTTTGGGGTGCTCCTTTTGCCACGTGGCTTAGGCAGCAGGAGAGACTTTGCCAGGAAGAAGAGGGGAGAAAGGATTCTTGCTGGTGGGCCATGAGAAGGTGCCACATGGCTTTGGATTAACTGGAGATTGAGGCAGCCACACAGCTGATGGTGCCAGGAGCCTGAACCACGGACTTCTACTTCTTTCCCTGAGACACGGTACCCCGGACTGGGCACAGGGAGAGGGAAGGACTGTGCACCTGTGGGTATTCCAGAGGACTTTAGTATCTTAATGAAGACATTAAGTCATTACTCTGAGTCTGTGTAACTTTTAAATAAATAATTTCTTTCCTTTTCACCAGTCTCTGGCATTGAGAGACATCTTTCCTCTGGCAGTGGGCTATGTGAACCTAGTAGGTGTGGGGGGACCCCCAGAGAGAAAAAGGGGGGGACCCTTCCTGTAATAATATATCGTGAACCACCCCCCACCTGTTTTGTAACAATTCTGTCTTTGATTCAAATCTCCGCCAAGCCAAGCACGGACGAAGGAGCTTCAGGAGCTCCAGTTTGAGCAGGGCCGCTGCACACAGTGCCCGAGCTGCCTCAGTTATGAAAGTAACAGGCCCTGCTTAGAAGGGCTGTTGTGACGACCCAAAGCTTGGCAACCAATGAAGTCAGTGCTACTGGATTCCACTGTTATTGTAAACAGAGTTGCAGTGCATTGTCCCTAGAAGTGCAGCCCTCTGGTGCGAACAAGGCATTGGAGGTGGTGTGTCTGGGAGGTGATCAGGCCAGGAGGGTGGAGTCCTCGTGAGTGGGATTCGTGGTCTTATGAAAGAGGGCCCTCACCCTCTGCCATGCGAGGACACATCTAGCGAGGTGGCACACGTGAGCCAGGAAGCAGGCTCTCTCCAGACCCTGAATCTGCCACCATGTTCGTCTTGAACTTCCCGGCCTCCAGAAGTGGGAGAAAGGAGAAAGCCACCAGAGCCTGGTACCGTTACAGTGGCCCCGGCGGGCTAAGACACCCTGCGTCATCGTGGAATGTCACGTTATAGGAGCTGGCAATCAGAACACCGCCGGGCACTCAGAAAGTGCTCAGGGAATGTGAGCGGTAGGAGTGTGGGTTGGGAGAAGAGATGAGACAGGCTGGTCTCCTGCTCTGTGACAGCTCCCCCCAGGGAGAGGACAATGGAAGCGGAGAGTTGTCTTTCTGAGGGCACAGGCAGAACGCTTCGCTCCAAGAACACGCATTAGCCTGTCACCACGCTGATCTCCCAGATGAACTCTCACATCCCATGGGGCTTGAGACTGGTCAGGGCCGGAGTGTCTGCCAGCCCTCTGCCGGGCGTGATGTCCTTGCTGTGGCCGGAGGGGATGATGTGAGCACCAAACCCAGCCCAGCGGAAGCATCCCTCTCCACTCCCACCTGTACTTCCTAGGAAGGACAGACAGGTCTTCACTCCTCTGACCTGAGCGGTCACCTCTGAACAAGGCTCCCCAAATACTACGTTCAGACCCACCAGGAAGCTCCAAGCCTCGTTCCTTGATTCCTTCAACCAAAAAATACTTCCTGAGCATTCGGAATGCTAGGCTTTGTTCCAAGCGCTGGGATGCAGGGGTGAATGAGACAGACAAGGTCCCTGCAGTCACGGGGCTTACTTTTTAGGGAGAGGAGACAGGACAAAGGGCCAGTAAGTAAACCGAGATAACGCGAGAGAGGGGTAAGAACTGTAAACATAAAACAGGTGTCATTCTAGGTGCATCTAAGGATGTGACATTTGAGCTGTGAGCTGAAGGATCAGGAGACGATCTGTGACACTACGAAGGAAGAGCAGGGGGAATAGCAAGTGCAAAGGCCCTGAGGTTGGAACAAGCTTTGATGCAGCCGAGGAACAGAGAGGCGGCCGGCATGACTGGGCGCAGTAAGCTTAGGGGAGTGTGGAGGGAGACAGAGGCGGGGGGGGGGGGGGCTGTTGGTGTGGGGAGAGAGAGCACACAGCAAGAAGGGAGGGAAGGAGGTTTTATTCAAGGAGCTGCCACCACCTAGGAGCCCTTTTGGGACTTTGTAGAAGTGCCTGGCTAAAGGCACCCCATCCGGCACCTCTCTCCATGCTTCAGGTGAACTCAACTTTAGCTGCACATTGGAATCGCCTGGGAGCTAAAAAGCACCCTGATGCCCAGGCCGCCCAACCACCCCTCTCCCCCTCCCACCCCAGTTGCCGATTTAATTGGTTGGCGTGAGGCCTGGAACTGGATTGATTCTTCAGAGTCCCCCCAGAGACTGACTGTTAGGAACCTCTGCTCTCCTCGGGCTCCCGGTTCCAGCCAGGGCCCTGTCCTGCAGGTCAGTCCCCAGGTGTGCTCTTCTCCGGAGTTGGCTTCGCTGAGGCCTGAAAGAGGTGAGTGGGGCAGGCGGGGAGTGGGGCATGGTGTAGCTCATCGACTCAGGAAGCCGGGGAAAGAGCGAGCTCTAAGCCCAGTTACCCCTGCGACTGCTGTCAGCTCTCTGAGCTGGAAGTTTCCGCATCTGTAGGAGCGACCAATGGCCTTTCTCACGGGCAGAGCGGCCTCAAGGACCAACCGAAGGCCAGGTGCAAAAGCACCTCAAAAAGCGACAAGGACTTGGTGCAGCCATTATGGAAAACAGTATGGAGGCTGCCCCCCAAATTAAACAGAGAACTGCCATATGATCCAGCAACCCCACTTCTGGGTATTTATCCAAAAACAGAAACAAAAAAATCCCCAAACAAGAACACCAGCTCGAAGGGACATCGCGCGCGCCCGTGCCCCCCGCAGCACCCTTCCAGTGGCCAGGGCGTGGGAACTTGGAGTCCACTGGCCAAAGGACGGGTGAAGGTGTGATGTACGCACACAGCAGAACGTTACTCAGCTAAACAAAGGAGGAAGTCCTGCCATCTGCGACATGCATGGGCCCCGAGGGCATTATGCTAAGTGAAATAAGCCACAGGAAAACAAATTCTGGGTGATCTCACTCACATTAGGGGAGGGGTGTGTGTGTTGGGGGGGCGAGTAAACTGGGTGAGGGAGGTGAAAAAGCACAAACTTTCAGTAATACGACAGGTAAGTAATGTACAGCACGGTGACCGTGATTTACCCTACTGCTTTGTACATTTGAAAGTAGCCAAGAGTGCAGATTTTAAAAGTTCTCGTCACCAGAAAGCAAACTGTAGCTACGTGAGGCGATGGATCTCACACGTATTCTTGTGATCACTTCGCAACATATCCATACTACAAATCGTTATGTTGCATAACTAAAACCAACACAAGGTGTCCACTGTATCTCAATTTTTAAAAAGCTAAAGAAAGGATCTGGAAGTAGGAGCAATAAGAACTAGGATGGCAGTAGTAATGATTCTTGCCTTTCTGAAGCAAGCTCTCCAAGCCCACGTTCTGTTCTGGTGTCTCAGAAAACCTCTGGGAGGAAGCTACTGCGATTATCCCCACTCACAGAACACGGATGGAGGCTCAGACAGGGTAAGCAACTTGCCCAGCTCCACCCAGCTACAACGTGGCCAGGCGGGGATTTTGACCAGGAAGGGTGCTTCCAGAGCCCAAGCTCTCAGCCACAATAGCACGCTGATTCTCCGAGATGCCTCCTGTACTTTGTTCAGCTCCTGCCTGCGTGGAAGCCACTGAGACCTAGACCGACCCCAGGACTCTTAACCCCATCCACTGGAGAGGTGGGTCCATGCTAATCATGTGGGTCTGTCTCCCTGGCTGGACCAGGACATTGCAGGGTCGAGTCAACAAGGAGGAGCTTGGGGACAACTCTGAGGCAGAGATGTTGGGTGGCCCTGGGGTGACAGAGAGAATCCCAACTTTGTTCAGGACCTTCCCCTGCTCTGGCAAAAACCCAGTATTAGTCTAAGCCCGTGAGTCTCATGGCGTGAAATCACTCCCTCCAAGCGGTGTTCTCGGAAATTTGGGGGTGTGTGACACCAATCAGCGGTGTCACACTGACTGGTGATGCTTCTGGCATCTAGTGGGAGGAGCCGGGATGCTGGAGAATTTACAGTGCTATGTCCATTTCCAGTACGACCTTCTAACGTCCTCCATGCAGATAGGTGAAAGAGCCTTTGGAAATTTCAGTAAATTGCTCACTATTCTGGAAAATCACATTGTTGATGGCCGTACCATTTGCGGCAGCTGAGCTGCCAAAGCCACACATCCAAATCTCACCGCGTGTGGAGCCATCGGATTGATGTGATTCTACACTAATGTGAGCATCCGATTGCTTCGTTAAGTCTCCTAACGTAGCCGTGCCGAAGCATTTACATGCTGCACACACATGTTTAATTATAAATCCCTTTCCCTTTAAATTATAGTCCAGGTATTTTACTGATGAAAAAATGTGTGGATCGGTTATATTACCTATAAATTTATTTCAGGCAAACCTGGCAAAAATATTTGCTATAAGAGGGTGTCTGACCTGCTAATTCGGGGAACCACTGAGCTAAGTCAAACATGAAAAGCTCATTTCCTTTTGTGTTTGGTTTAGAATTAACTACAAAAACCAACCCTGGGCCAGTGAGGCATGAAGCAAAGTCTGCTGGGGTAGGGATGCTCCTGGAAGGAGTTTGCTCCCTGATTAAGAGAGAGGCAGCAAGGAGTCCTGCTCTTTATTCCCACTTTTTACGGGGGGTGATGCCTGGAGCCGCAGCAGCCATTTTGAGACTGTGAAGCAGTGAGGCCAAAGGCATGCTGAGGACAGAGGAACTAATGACAGGAAGATCCTGGGCCCCCGATGACATTACTGTACTGACAAACTGTCCCCTGGGCTCTCCCGCTTTGGACTCTGTTATGTAAGAATTAAATGTGTCCACTGTGTAAGCTACCCTCAGCCAGGAATTCTAACTTGCAGTGAATCCATCCTGATTCACAGCGAAATGACTAGAACTCCAAGTTGCTAAGAAGACTAGCAAGCTTGCCTGTTCTCTAAAATGCCCAGGTAAGCGGCCTGCATTCAGAAGTCCGTGGTGAGGGTTTGTCTCCAGAGCAGGCCAGAAGCAGTTTGGATGATCTGGTTTTCATCGGAGCGTGAACGTCCTCTGAACTTCTGTGGGCCGATAGTGTTTTCAATCTCTTTTCAAAGAGTCCTCCTTTTCTGGCCACCGCGGCGGGTCAAGTCACCCCCCTGACCGGGAGCCAATGAGAGGGGCTGCTGGCCACGATCTTCCCCCGACACATCTGGCGCCCACCTGGTCAAACATAGCTGGGGTGCGGCTCACGGTCCCCCAGAATGGCCCCCTGCCCGTCAACTTTCACACACACACGACTTGCTCATAATGACTCTGAGTTTGGGACAGAATTAACTTAAGGTTTCAGCAGGGCCTAGGTGTACAAAGCAGTGGGTCAGGCCTTTTATAAGATGAAGCTCCATGTCCGAGGCCGGGGTCACCGGGCAGTGTGTGTTCTGGAATCGTATTAAGAGACCGTGGAGAACTCAGAACAGTGGTGGTCCCTGGTCAGAGGGAATTCCACGACGTTTGGGTCTGGGCTGGAGAAACTCCGAAGACTGTGCCAGCAGGAGGCATCCTGCGGCCCGCGAGGCCCAAGATCCTGCATATGACCTTCAGCAATTTCCCAAGGGCATCTGTGGCAGAGTTCTGCGTATTTAGTTCTGTCTGCTAATCACTGAGCAACGGGGAGATGGACAAGGAGAGGCTCGGCCTGAGCCTTTGGGACTTTCTCAGGAGTGCCATAAAGAGGTGAGCATGGGGGATGTGCTAAAAATATTCATCAAATAGACGTATGACAGGCCCGGGGGGCGGGGGAGTGGGGGGAAGGGGGAGAAAACCGCACCAGAGAACAAAACACATTCTCCCTGGATGATGGTGTTGGTCCTGTGCCTTAAAATGACACAGATGCACCCATGACTCCCAAATTTAGGTTGCCAGCCCCAACCAGCTCCAGACTTGGGCATCCAGCACCCACTGAGCGACCAGACACCCAGGTTGAGCGTCCTTTCAAACCTCCTGACGTTTCCACAACTGAATTCTGGATCCCTGTCCCCCAAACCTCCGCTCCCAGTGTTCTGTATTTAGAATTCACCACACAGCAGGCTGCCCCGTCACCTTCGACTCCTTGGGACGAAGAACGTTTGCTGAACACCTGCACTGTGAGGGGTTTAGCAGCATCTGCTGGAGGCCTCTTCTCACTAGATACCGGTAGCACCTCCTCCTGCAGTGTGACAATCAAAAATGTCTCCAGACGTTGCCCAATGTCCCCTGGGGGGCAGAGTCTCCTTGGTTGAGAGACACAGTTCTTTCCCTCATCCTGAATACTCAAACCACCAGGAAGTTCTGCTGGCTCTGCCTTCAGCCTACTCACTTCACCCTGATGTCCACTGATAGCACCCCCATCCAGGCCAACATCAGCTCTCCGCTCCCCACGTCCCACTGGCAATGCGTACTTCCCCAGGCAGGCACTGAGGTCTTTTCAAAAACGCAAATCCTGTCGTCTTTGACTTGAAACTCTCCAATGGTTTCCCGTGTCATTTAAACTAAAATCTGAGGTTCTCACCATGGCTGGTGTTTCTCATCACAGACCTCCCCTCCTCTCCTTCCTGCTTATTCACTACCGTCACCCCACTGGAATTCTACGTGTGCTGGAAGAGGACAAGCCTCTCCTCTCCACCCTGAGGACTTTGCGCCGGCTGTTCTCTCTACCTGGAATGCTCTTCCTCCAGATCTTCCCAAGGCCGACCCATTCTCAAAATTCAGGTCATCGCTCAAAGGTCCCCTCTTCTGAGAGGCCTCCCCTGACCGCCTGCCACAATTCCCGCTCTCCCCCCCCACCCCCCCGCCAGGCAGTCATTTTCCAGCATGTTTTGTTTCCACCATAGCACTTGTCACTTTCTGAAAGAGCCTCCTCTGTGGCCTTGTTTGCTTGTGTATTAACCGCTTCTCCACTTTGCGATGCAAGTTCCATCATGGCAGCGGGTCTTCTCTTGTGCATCCCAATCCCTAACACACGGCCTGGCACACAGTAGTTCCTCAATAAGCCCGGGCGTGCTGACGAATGAGAGGGATGCTGTCTTACTCTGCCCAGCACTTCCTCCAACACCTTTACATCTCTGATCTCATCTGCAGCCTTTGCCCTGCCTTCCGGCGGCCCCTGGTAGGAAGACAAAATATGCACACTCCAGGGCCCTCTTTCCCAGACCTCGCTGCTGGTATGAAACACCGCGGTGTTCTGGCTCGCTCCCCAGCATCCAGGGCTGTCCCTGGGGGGTTGGGCTCAGCAGGGTTGGGGCGTTTCATTTTTTCGACAAACACCAGCAGGTGATTCCCATGGTGGAAGGTTGGGCAAACACTGCCCCTGGCCACTGGCAAGTACAGAATCAAGGCCAACCTGCGTATTTCAGAGACTAAGGCAGAAACATCAGGCCTCCAATGCCTGCTGACCTCAGTGGAGAGAGGGAGGGGAAGCTGCACCCCCTGCAGCTGTTTCCATGGTCCCCACCTTGACCAAACAGAGACAGGTCCATCTGCTCATCATCTCTCACATTAGTGTCCCTCTCACTCTAGGTATAGGCTATCTGCCTCCCTAGCAACCAGGCTCCCTTTCCCTGGGACCCCCTACAGGGCTTTAGGGACCAGTCAGTCTGCCAGTCAGCTCCAGAATGGGGCTTTGGGAGCCTGGCCCAGGCTCATTGTTGGGGCTTCATTTTCTCAGCCAGTGATTGGTTTGGAGAGAGCACTTGACATAATATAGTCCAATCAGAGAGGTGCTCAGGGCTTGGGTGGGCAGTACCTGAAAAGTGTCTTGTTCTTTCCCCTGGACTTACACCAGAGAGGACACCTCAATTATGGTAACAACCAATGTTCACTGAGGGCTGGCCTGTGTCAGACGCAGGGCTAAGCACTTGACATTGATGATCTTTCATCCTTTACCACGAAACAGGAGACAGGTGCTACGGTCACCATCGTTTGCTGATGAGAACACTGGAGCACAGAAAGCCTCAGTAACACTCCAGACCCTACTGCCGGGCAGGCAGCCAGGCGGTCTGGTTCTCCCGACCGCGGGCCGAGGCCTGCGCACCTCTTGGGGCTGGAGGGAGAAACCAGCCCCCTGGAGGGAGAGGGACGGATTCTCACGGCAGTATGAGACCTGACTTCAGCTGTGCCTGAAGCTGGACCTTAGTATTTTTAGTTACAAAAGCCAACAAGTCCCCTTCTTTTCTCCGTATGCTCGGTCGGGTTCTTCCCTCTTTCTGTGCTTATGGCAGAAAGGATCCTGATTACTTTGTAGTCCCGATAGGAAAATGCCCCTGACTGATGTCCATGTGCAACTTGGACACAGCAGCTGCTCAGTAAATGCTAGCAGATGTGGGCAAAGCCTGCACTCCCTTCCCACGAGCTGCTGGGTCGGAGCTCTACTGCCCAACTGCGGCCAGCCCACGGCCTCTTCCGTTTTTGCCTCCAAGTGAGGCCTAGTTCCCTAGCAACCACCCCAATTAGGCCATCGTGCCATTTATCAGGATGCCAATTAATTATAATGATCTTAATGATCTTCCAATTAGATAGCGCCTTGAGTCCAGATCAGGAGCATGGCAGGTTTCCCACCGGGCTCTATCGCAAGGGGCCCCCACCCCTGGGGGAAGGCAGGGAGGAAGGGGCCTGCAGGTCAGCCTGGAGAAGCTCCACCTTCCACATCCACTGGGCACACACGGCCCACTCTGGACCCCAAGTGCCCTGGACTGCCCCACCCCCACCCCTCCAGGGACAGGCCCATGAGACTCCATCACCCACCACAAGAGGGCTGCACCTCTGAGAGAATTTTTACCCTCTTGCCATTGTACATGTGTTTTGCGGGGGGTCGGGGGGGGGGGGAGGCATGAACCTTCATCCCAGACCTCGTGCCCTTGTTCTGGCAGCCACATTTGCTATTTCCTTTTGCCTCTTTCCCTCAGGGCACACCTCCCCTCCGCAACAAAACACAAACCCAAGACGCCCCCAAACGGTGGAGGTTTGGGAGAGAAGTGGGATTACTGAAGGGCCTCTGCCTTTCAAAGTTTTATTGTCTAAATGTGTTTTCTTCTGCCGCACATGTGTTTCTTCCAGATTTGGAAAAAAGGCCAAGGTCATGGAGGGTGGAGAGCGTGGCGGGTCGGAGTGAACTCTGGAGCCAGGGCCCCTTGAATGCCGGCTCTACCACGGAGCAGCTGTCTGCCAGCCACGGTCTCCTCTGTGCCTCGGTCTTCTCATCTTTCACAACAATCAAAGGGCCTACTGCTCAGGGGTTTGTGGGGATTAAATGATTTATGACGGGCAAGGGCTTAGAACACACTACCTCATAACCCGCAGTGACATCTGTCATCCTAAGCCTAGACTCAGCCCTTTCCCTTCACTACAAGCTGATCAGACATGCTGATACTCTCCTGCAGGATGCGGCTTTGGTCTTTTGCTAAGGGGGCGAAGGCTAAGAACAGACTTGACAGAGTTGTGTGATATTCCCAGTCTGGCTGACTCAGACCGGAAGCTGCCCCCTTGAGGCAGGTCCAAACAAATAAACTGAAGATACCCAGGGGGGAAAAAAGAGGGAAGTGCCACCCCCAAGTCAAAAGGTGCACTTCAAGCATGAGGGTGTGCAACCACGCATCAGCTAGGTCCCTGGGACAGCAGCCCAATGGAGCAGTGGAGAGGGGGCCACACATGTATGCGTGTGTGCACACGCACGTGCACGCGTACGGTCTCACACGTAGCCACCCTGTCTTCCTCTGAGCTCAGCTTTTTAATAATCAACTCATCATTCAAACCTCCAGTCTGAAAGCCTAACATGTTATTAGGGTTTTAGAAAAGCCATAAATTCAAATTAAAAAACCCAATAAATATAAACCAAGTCCAAAACCCAAACCCACAGTGACCCTCAGCTGTGCAGTTAGACCAACATCATGCATTTATGTACGTAAACTTGGCCCAAGAAAGGAAGGTCCTTCACATGCAAGTGTCCAGCGTGCCACTGGCCAAGCTCGTCCCCCCCCCCCCCCCCATGCAGCTGCTTACTACAGCACTCCATTACACCCCGGGGCAGGCCGCTGTGGTGAGCTTCTCTTCTCCACGACCTGGGACGAGCAGAGCTGGAGAACCACTCTTACTAGGTGAGCCGCCTTCAGTCTGTCCTCCCCACCCCCTTTCTATATGTAATGAATGGCTTTAACTTAATTAAAACCCTCCAGTGGTTCTGTAATGGGGAGCGGAGATGCAGCAAGAAAGCTCTTCATTATTAACTACAAGACAGAGTAAGTCTCCCTGCTCCGGGGAGAGGCGCCGGGAGTCCTCCAGAGAAAGCCCATCCCACCTGCTTCTGGGTTCCCCCAGAGAACCTGCTCCAGAGCAGCCTCCTGTGTCTGTCCCAAAGGAGGAGGACCGCTCTGTGGGAGAGAGGCAGGGGACAGATGGAGGGGCAGGAGAGAGGGTGTCCTGACACGCACAGATGTGCAAATGCCAGATTCAAACATAAGCTGAATGTAATTACTTGGTTAATTAAATATTGACTTTTAACTCAAAAAGTGATTAAAACAAGCTGCAGGAAAGACCGGCCAGAGAGGAGAGGGGGCAGGAAATGAGTAAGAACTTTCAAGAAGGGGGATAAGGAGGATGAGGATTGTCAAAATGAAGGTCTTCGCTGTCATACTGTGTGCAGGCACCTACTGTGTGCAGGGGCTGGGCGTGGCCTTCCGACTTCCGGCAGGCGGGGAATTTCAGACAGATGTCACTGTGCCAAACTAATATTTGTGGGTGTCTCCCTACTCTTTTTCCATCTGAGACTGCATTTTTCTTTCAGGCTGCCCTCAAAGTGGACCGACAGCTTTTGGTGCTCAGGAACCTGGCTCTGCTCCTCACGTCTCCCTGGAACAAAACTCAGTGCCTGGAACCACGAGCCGCTCCACTAATGCTTGTAGAACGAATGAATGAACTACTACAAAGAATGTTTGTTTTTTAAAGTGCACTCCTAGAAATCGCAGCCACACTTCTAAAACCTTCAGGAGCCTCAGGAGGGGGGCATACCTCTATGAGGCTTTGAGAACTGGTTGTGACCCACACAGCGAGGAAGTTTGCCTTTTCAATCCTGTTTGCCTTTTCGGTGTCTGCGAGTTCCCAGTCACTCCCAAGCTCCGCTCCACCGCTTTACCGTGTCCTGCCCGGACAAGCCCCACGTGGTCTGGCTTCTGATGGGTTTGTTGGGTCTAAACTTACAGGGGTCAGGGAGGCCATTCCCTTGCAGCTGGCGGGCTCCGACGCGCTTTTCCCGGGGCCTCCAGGGCTCCGCATGGCGCGTCCTCAGGTCAGGGGTGAGGTGGGAAGTACCCAGTCCGCTAGCGGGGTCAAACGGGTCATTCCCCCGGGGCCCACTGGCGCCGGAGCCTCCCTCCCGCTCGCCCGGTCCCACCTCCCCGCGCGGAGCTGGGGCCCGACCGGGCGGTCGGAACCAGTCCTAGCTCACCTGGGCGGCGCTCGCGGCCGCTCTCACCCCGGAGTAGGCGCAGGCCGTGGGGAGCCCCTGCCCCGCCCACCTGGCCCCGACACCCCACTCACCGGTGCGCACGGCCTCGGCGGCCTTACCCGGCGCGGGGCGCCGCCGCCTCTGCCGCAGCCCGTCCGGGCCGCGGGGCGCAGGGGACTCCGCGCCGCCGCCGCCGCTGCTGCTGCTGCTGCTGCTGCTGCTGCTGCCGCCGCCGCTGCTGCATCCTCAGCGAGTGCGGCTGCTGCTCCTCCTCCCGCCCTCCGCCTCCGCCCGTCCCTCCGCCCAGTGGCTCCGCGCCGCCACCGCCCCCCGGCCCCAGCTCCGGCGCGCCGCCCTCGCCAAAGTCCGGGTCCTCGCCCCGCCCGGGCCAGTCTTACATCGTCCCGGCCGGCCCGCCGGCCGGCAGCGCTGCCCGAACCAGCCTCTTGGCACAGCGCGGCGCGGCCCGGCCCCCCGCCCTCCTGCCTGCTTTCCCGCGGTGGGGGGGTGGGGTGGGGGGGGAGGCGAGTGCACGCCGGGGCGGGGAGTGCCAGACTCTGAGCCGCGGGCGGCGGGAGTCGGTAACCAGGGACCCCGCCACGGCGCCCTCCCTAAGTCCCCTGCGCGCGAGGCTTTTACCTCTGGCAGGTGGGACCTGCGGTCCGCCTGGTCCGGCCCTGCTGCCCTCTGAGCACGGCCCTGGCCCCCAAGTCTGGCTCAGGACGGGGCAGTGGCGGAGAACTGTGGTCCCGGCCGCTTTCGGCCTCCCGAAGCCGCGGGACCTGGCTGGCCGCGCTCCCGGCGCCGAGCGCGCACCCTCGCCGGGACATAGACGCACACTCACCCGACACACTTGCTCCCGCTCGCCTTTGGCGGAGAGTTGAAACAGCTGTGAGGCTCGCCCAGGAGCTGGAAATGAGGGAGGGACACGAGCCAGAGTCTTGCGTGCGAGTGTGTGTGTGTGCAACACACACACGAGCGGGGTGAGTGGGAAGCATCGCTAATAAATCAATTATCGCAATAAAGTCAGAAGGGCCATCGATCAGGTCCACTTGGCTGTAAACGAAGAGAATCTTCGCCTCTTTTCTGCTTTTTTTTTTTCTTTCTTTTCCCTCTGAGCTGGAGGGAGCCAAGTATTCCGCAGGGCTTGAAACAGCCCCGCTGGGGGCCCCCCTCGTAAAGACACGTTAATAAATGTTTTATTTTATCTGCTTTCAGAGGGCTCGCCTGGGTCTGAAAACACCGGCCACCTTTGCTGGAAGACCTGCCCTCACCTCTAACTACACACTTGCCTTTGGAGACGCGGGCTCGAGCAGGGCGCTCAGCTAGATCGCGGGGTGAACTGCCCACGCGCCCGGGACCTTCCCACGCGCTCGAGAAGCTCCCCGATACATTAACTTGAGCTTAAGCGAGAATAGCCTCGTTGCCCAGAAATGGTCCGGGAATAAGAGAGAATGGAGAACCGGGCTTCCTCCGAATGGGGAGGAATTCGACTCAAGGGGGCGCTGTCTACCGCGGTTTCCATTGTCCCCAGAACACAGGAGGGACGGAAGGGAGGACGGGACTGACGACCGACAGTGGCGGGTGTGTGTGTGTGCGAAGACCCTGCAGGGAACAAACGGGCAGCTGCAGAAAACACAGCTGAGTAGCTAAGGGGAAACAGACTTTGTGGTAGCTAAGTGTACTAGAGTGTACTAGTGGGCAGCAGTAGCTTACTTTAATATGGTACGTTGTAGGATTGTACGCACGTTACAGAGGTGGAGACCTAATCACAGAGGGGTTAAGTCATTGACTCAGCGTCACACAGTTTAAATGGCCAACATAGGATTGGGACCCAAGAAACTCGGCCCCAGAGTTATGTTCTTAAAAAGGCCATTGCTACTTTTTCAGCCCAGCATCTCCTTTCTCTGGTGTAGGCTTTTTTTCATGCTAGTTAGGGTTGTCACGTTTAGTAAATAAAAATGGACAGTGGTCCCTGGGGATACACTTACATAAAAACACTCTGTTGTTTATCTGGAATTCAAACTGGGTGTTGGGACGACCTGGTGGGGGTCTCTACATTCCCCCAGCCATAATCTCCTTTAGCCATCCCAGATCAATTTACAATCTAAATAAATCAGAAAAACCTGGAGCTTGCTTTTCCAAATTAGATTCTGGTGCTTGCTTTCAGCACCGCTGAGGTTGCTGATCTACCTTCCCTGGGCCTTGGCACAGTGTCAGGCTTACTTCTCCACCATCACCCACCAAAACATAACGGAGACCCCCTTCCCTCCTGCCTCCTCTCTGTGGAAGGAAGGACACACTCGTGGCCAAGCTGCTAGTGCTGTTTGGTAGGAATGTAAGACTGGCCATGTATGAAATGTAAAATTTTCTAGTAGCTGCACACAGAAGTAAAAAGAAGCAGGTGATATTAATTTTAATAACACAGTTCATTTAACCTCGTATATCCAGAATATCATGTCAGCATGCAATCAGAATAAAACTTATTCATGAGACAGTCTTTGTTTCTAAGTCTTTGGAATCCGGTGTGTGTTTTGTACTTACGACACCTCTCAATCCGGGCCAGCTGCGCAGTGCTGCACCCCCCTCAGGCTCTGTGCTCCCCTGCCCGGTGTGTCTACCAGGTTCCTCATGTAGTCCTCTCAACTGTCAGTCTTTCAGGAGAACTGAGAAAGTAAAGGGATCGATCAAGTTTCCAAAGTTGGTGAGTGGGATTTGAACTCTTGTGAGGGGACATGTGTCCCCTGTGGCCGCAGTTTCTCAGCTGGGGCCTCAGAGGCCCATGGGGTGCCTCGGGGACCTGGGGTACAGGAGACAGGTGCCATCTGCCTTTTGCTTCCTTTTTATGTTGGGTTCTGGACAATATTTCAGAGGAGGGGGGATTTCCACCTTAAAACAATGTTCAAAAACACATGGCCTTCCTTCGGGCCTCAAGTTCACGAACACGGCTCTCCCTTCCTTGTCTGGGCTCTGCCTGCAATTTTCTCCTCTGTCCTTCTCTCCTGGTCAGGTGCCCAGTCACAGAGGGGCTGCTCATGATCCCCTATGTGGGGCCGCAGGTGGGGTGGAGATGATGTCATTTGATTATTTTTTTTTGATATTTATTCTTTACATCGCTGCTGTTCAAAGACCAAATGTGGTGATGTTTGTGTTTCGCCCCTGATTCTTTGTTAGGGGGGAGCTGACAGATCTCGTGTATGTCTCTTTGTGCATGTTTACCCGTGTGCATGTGGGGGCGCACATGGGGGCGCTCCCCATGGACGGGGCTGTGGATCGGGTGTCAGGTCGGAACTTAACTCCCCAGCTCGACGCTCATTGGGTTGGAGAGTCTGCAAAGCACTCTCTGGCCCCATTTCTTACTCATAATTCACAGCGAACTCCGTGGTCCTCTGGGTCCCAGGCTCGGCCTGAGTTTTCCAGGTTCTTTCCAGGCAGGTGGGGCCGTCTGGCCCCATGTGGGAGCTCAGTGACTGCCTGGGAGATGAAAGGGGCTGCGGGGGCTCGGATGTCCTCCAGCCTGGGAAGTCGCTCAGCCACGGCTGAGCTGGGCCTGGGTGGGGCCTTAGCAGAATTCTCAGGAGCCTGTCCTCCAACCACACCGTCTGGGGCAGCCTTTCTCCTCTTGTGTCGCTCGTCACCCTGATGGCCTCATTCAACCAGGATCATTCTGCCTGGATAACAGGGTCTTTCAGGCCACTGCCATTTCCCCCACCCATTGTTGGTTTGACCTGGAGGGACCTGGCTCTTGACACCCGCCTGCCTTGTGTCCTCCTTCTGCCAGGATCTTGAGGCCCTCTGTGCAGATCGCCCGTCTGGGTCTGTCTCCCTTGCAACGCCAGAAGGCTGTTCCAGTTTCTGAACTCCCATGCCGCAATGAAACCAAACAAACAAATCGTTCCTGCTGTGTGTTTCTTTCTCTCCACCAAGAGGCTGAAGCTCAACCTGAGGGTGCTCGCACTTCTAGTTGCATTTGGGTGGGAGTAGGTGGGAATTTACAAGGGTTGTAATTGTCAAGCTTTTAACGTGTCTCAAACCAACTGTCCTGTGAAGGAGAAATGTTCAGGTAGGAACGTGGCTGCAGACTGGGGGCCTGGGAAGGTGGGCCACAAAGCCGGGGCGCCGGTGGCCTTCATGACCCACACGCATTCGGCTGTAACTTGCTTCTTTCTACAAACGCAGAAGAGGCTGCAGAATCACTCACAGGGGTTTGGGATAAAAATTCCCCGTTCCCGAGTGGGGACAGTTTTGCCCAGGCTTTAAAATACATCTCCCAGAATCATCCATAACATTCTACATTTGTGGTTAATTCTGCTGAGTTTTTACTTAGGCCCAGCTGTCTTGTTGGTAGAAATGCAACTGCATTAGGGAAAAACTGTTTATACTTCTTGAGATATTGTGATAATGAAAAATAGCACCATAAACCCCCATTAAGTGGAAAGAACATTAATTGTGCTCCGCGCTGCCTCCCCGGCCGGCACGCTGACATTGACGTGCTTTCCTTCAGCAAAACAGGGCGGCTCATCTCTGTGGCACGTACCTGTTTCGCCCCTAATTACATGTAATTGTAGAGTCTAATTTATTTTAACGCCCGACGCCTAAAAGTGCACATTCATGAATCAAGGGTCAGATCGGGAGGTAGGAGAATTATAAACGGGTATAATTGCAGCCTCCTGGCGGCTGCTTAGGGCTGATCTCAAAGAGCTGTGATGTTTATTCTGAATTCTTACAAAGGAAAGACAGTCGGGCTGCCTGCAGTTAAGAAAACAGATAACGCTGACTGTTTATCTAGTTGCTTAACCATTCACCAATCATTCCCTTTCCGTGTGTGATGAAGCACACACGCAGAGTTGGTGCGTGTGTCTCTGAGTGTGAAAGTGAGTAAGGCAGCCCCAGCGGCCCACTGGGTTTCTGGCTCTTGGGTGGACATTAGTTTGCTAAAGGGGAAAAGCAGGGACCATTTGACCATATGTACAATTCAATTTCGTCTCTGTGACAACACATCTGTTTTTACCATCGTCTCCTAGAGAAATCGCTTTTGAGCTTTGATTGTCATTAATCAATGGTGCTGCACGGCGGCCAGCCGTGACTCAGGAGAAGCGGAATGATGACTTAGTGCTGCCCCAGGGATGAAGTTCTAACTAACCTGGACTCGCGCACCTCCCCTCACCCCCCCACCGCTGGCTGGTGGCTCCTTCGCTGATCTGCTGGGGTCTCAGTTTTCTCATCTTAGGAATGGGGAGAGTAGTACGGACACTGCAGGTTGTCACATGGCTTACCTGTGATTGGCGAAGGTAAAAATGCCGGCTTGGCAGCCTGGCTGGAAGCCGCACAATGGGCATTTATTGAATCAGAAATGGAAACAGGCTGCCACGGGTCTCTAGAGAGTCTCCTCTGTCATCTGCAAAACCTGACTGTGAAAATCCAGGGCCGGTGCTGGGATGACGGGAAAGCAAACGAGATCATGCCATTTCCAGGCTTAGAACACCCCCGCTTGGATGGCAATCCACATTCCTGAGCAGGACCACGACACCTACACAGTCCTGACCCCGCCCGCCTCTCCACATCTTTCCTGGCCCTCTTCTATTTTTATTATGAAAACGTCACAAGAAATATTTAAAAAGTAGTACAGTGGATATGCTATACCTTCGACCTGGTTGCTGATATTTTGCCGTGTGTGTTTTACATGTTGCTGAACCGTTTGACTGGAAGTCGCAGACATCAAGGTGCACCCCCGTTAAGAACACGAGGGAGCATCTCCTAGAATAAGCTGTTCTTTCAGGTGGCCTCCCCATCGTTAGCACACCTACAGAGACGAACACTAATTCTATAACACCCCCCCCCCAGCTTGCTCATAGCAGCAGAGCTACAAGGGTGCCTTTGTCTCAAGCCTTTACTTGCCTCAGGGCCTTTGCACTTGCTGTGCTCGCTCCCCGGAATACTCTTTCCCTAGAGTTTGCTCTGCCAGCTCCTTGTAGATCTCAGCTTCAATGTTACCTGCCTGAGAGTTCTCCCCTGTTTTACCTAAAGATGTTCCCTCACCTACCTCCCTCTCTATCTTCGCCATTTTATTGTTTTCCTATAACGCCACTATTCTGTGTCTGTGACCGTGGTCTGTTTGCTCCTCCTCACCCCCACCCGCCCTAGCTGCAGGAGAGCAGGGGCTGTGTCTGGTTTGTTCACTGTTTTAGCCCCAGTGACTAGCAGAGTGCCCAGCATACAGTTGGTGTTCAGTGGGTATTTGTTAAATGAATCAGTGAATACCCCTGTGTGCAATGTTTTCAAACAGAAGATGTGGTAAAATGAAGTGATTGGGACCCCAGTGTTTAGAGACAAATCTGCAGGGGTTAATTTCAGCGCTATTACGCACCAGCTGTGTGTCCCTGGGGGCCTCTGTCCCTTAAACTTCTCTGCCAAATGGGGACGAGGACCACTGTCTCTACTTCCTAGGGTGGTTGTGAGTTATTCATGAGGTTATGTACAAAGTACTTAAGACAGGGCCTGGCACATAACCATCAGCCTTCCTTGTGCACTTGTAATTAATTTAAGTCAGCTATCCAGAGGCCTGCGATATTAAGCACCACTGGGCACGCACAACTGTCTCCAAGCACAGTGCCCCGTGGAAAGCTTGGAAGCGCCGATGTGGCCGCATTATTGGCCACACGCTGCCCTGTCCGAGGCCAGCCTGGTCAACACGGGCCTGGAAAAGGCTCTGGTTGTTTACAGCAGGCATCTGGGCTGATGTGTCAGGGCCCCGTTAAATATTGTGACCCTCACCCCTGAGACCGGCCCTTGGAGGCTCACACAGAGGCTGAGGCAAGGGGACCTGGAGAGGAGGGGACAGAGCAGACCCTTCGCCCTGGAGGAGAGAGAACCCAGTGATGCGCACTGTGACTCAGCAGGTCCCCTCCCACACCCCGTCTGCTCGGTCTGACTGTTACGAATTTTTACCTTGTTACTGGCCTGCAGGGGCATGTAGGGAGACATATGTTTTTCAGCTGAAGTTGCAATAAAAAATGAGGTAGGAAATCAAGAAAATTCCTGGAAATTTGGATAACTTTGCATCTAACAGGAGATAAAATAAGGTAGTCTATCTAGAAGAGTGGTATGGAATTTAGATATTTGCTTTTTCAGGGAGAAGGGAGGGGTGTTTCTGTTTGTGCAGTTTTTATAACAGGAGTGCTGCTTTCATTTGATGAAATGATCCCCACCCTATTTTCAATGTCTGAGCCTCTGGTGGAATGTCTTTGACGTATGTTCCAGATTTGGGCATGTGACTCAGACCTGGCCAATCAGTGTATTCCAACTCTGACCGATGATTGGTTCAGACATGGGAACACGATCCATTTTGAGCCAATGGGAATCAGACCTGGGATTTCATTTGCTCTATTGAGTGGCAAGAGCTTTCTTTCCTCTGGATTTGAAGTGGGCGATCATTGAAAAGCCATCGGAGCTCACGCTTGGCCCTAAGTGAAGCAAGAGCAGGGCCATGAGGTAGATGACGTGTACTGTGACTCTAAGATGGCCCTGAGCACCCCGCCCTTCTAGTACACTGGCCCTGTAGAATTTCCTCCTCTGGAGGGTGGGCAGGACTGTGGACACGACGGATTTCACTCCCATGATGAGGTTAAGGGGAAGGGATTTTGCAGATGTAATTAAGCCCCCAAGTCAGTAGAGTTTGAACGAATCAGAAGGGAGAATATCCTGGGTGGGCCTGACTCAATCAGGTGAAAGTCCTTAAAGGGGACTGGGTCCTTCCAGGAATCAGAGACGTTTCAGTTGGCCTTGTAAGGGCAAATGGCCATCTCCTAGGGGAGGCCACTTGGCAGGAAGTGGCTTCTGCCGGACGGAGAGAAAAAAAGTGGGGGGCACTCTCCTGAAACTGTAAGGAACTGAATTCTCCCACAGCCAGGGAGTATGGAAGAGGACCCCGAGCCTGAGACAAGATCACAGCCTCAGCCACCTTCAGCCAAGGACACTGAAATCATCCTTAATGTCAGCCTGCAGTGACCCTGAGCAGAGAGAACCCAGCCAGCCCACACCCAGATTTCTGACCCAGGGGAGCTGTTAGATAACACATCTGTATTGGTTTAAGCTGCCAAGTCTGTGGCACTTTGTTAAGCAGCAACAGAAAACTAGTATGTGTGTGAACACCTAGGTCAAGCTGTACTTGAAGCCACAAGATAACACTGGAATTTTCAACTATGTGAGCCTATGTAAGGCCACCCCTTCCCTCCTTTACACTCTTAAGCCTGTTTTCTAGCAGAAATCTCACTGACCTGGCTTATTTCACTCACTCCTCCCTGAACCAGTCACTAAGCCTGGGGACGTGGCACGTGGTGCTGTGATTGGCCCCGTCTGGGTCGTAAACCTAACGTGGTTTGCCATCATTTCACGTGCGTCTACACCCTGACCCTGAAGACAGAGACTGCAGCCTGCAACCTCTACCTCCTTTCTGGTTCTGGCTTGGTGGCTGTGGAAGGCGGGAGAGGCTGGAGAGCATCACGGTCAAGGGCAGGAGTCACCAAAGTTTTAACATAAAGGGACAAGTAAGGAGTTCAGGCTTTGTGAGCCACATGGGTCTTTGTCACAGAGTCTTCTTTGTTTTTTCTTTCTTTCTTTCTTTTTTTTCACAACCCTTTAAAAATGGAAAAGCCATTCTCAGCTCATGGCTCATACAAACACAGACCAGGCAAGGTCAGTTTTGGTTTGTAGGCTGCGATGTCCAGAGCTCTGGTTTAGGGCACAGGCTCTGGGGCCAGACTATGGGGCTCGGACCCAGTCCCCTGCCTCTTACAAGCATTGAGACCCTGGGCCAGGTACTTTCTCCTCTGAACCCTGGTCTCCTCACCTGGAGAGCAGGGATGATATGAGTACCTGCCCCATGAGATGGCTGTGGAATGAAATGAAGTGATGTGTGATGCTGTCAGACAGTGTTTGGTTCGGGGCTGGGCTGTGTGCTATTCTTAGGGGTGATCATTAATCATGATTCTCCACCTACCCCCACCTTGTGATTTGAAACCAACCGAGAAACAGACTTGAGGGTCTGGCAGGTGTAGGTGACCTTGGCAATGTTTTTTCTGGTAAGGCTGGATTGCATTGGGTTGGCCGAAAAGTCTGTCACAGTTTTCCATAAAATAAAAGATACATTTTTCATGTCCACCAACAATTTTATTGATTTGGATATTCTCAGGTCGGCTGTCTCCCGCTATTGGCTTCTAGTGGGTAGAGGCCAGAGGTGATGCTGAACATCTTCCAATGCATGAGACAGCCCCTCAGCAAATAATTATTTGGCCGAAATGTCAATATACCAAGAAACTTTGCAAACCACTTTTGACACATTCGATCAGTCCCAGCACCTTCTCCATACACGGCACAAATCTTTCTTTTTGCATTTCAGTTGCATTTTTATCTTTCTTGAAATAATAAAGCATAATATGCCGAAAATGTTGTACATCTTCTTCCATCTTCAATATTAAAATGGCTGTGCAAAATTCACCAATTATGGTAAGTTTTTCTTAAGCACATGCTGATATGGCAGCTGTCACAATACAATCTAAGAAAATTGTTTCAAATGAAGCTAAAGACAACTAAGTGCTACTAGAGCCATCATATGGAAAAAAACGTGATGGATTTTTGGCCAACTCAGTATAACAGGACATGACCCGAGGGCTTTCCTGATTCCCATCACGTCTAGGAGCCCCCCCCCCCCCCCCCCCCCCGCCCCGGGGAATCCCCAGAGCTGACACTAACCTAGATCCCACCATATCACACCTGCACAGGTGGCCCCCGGAGGGAGATGGGCCTCAGGACTGCTGCTTGGAGGTGGCCTGGGGTGGGGAAGTGGTTACTGCGGGAAGTGGAGAAGGGGCCTGTCACGAAGCTGCCTGTCCTCGAGAGGCTGACCGCACCCTTGTTTCTGCTCTACTGGGTTGAATGCCGTCCCCCTGAAATTCATGTCCACCCCGAGGCTCCGATGCGATCTTCGCAAACAGGGTCTTTGCAGATGTAAAGACAGCTGAGGCCACGCTGGGTCAGGGAGGGCCTGACGCAATGGCTGGTGTCCTTGTAAAGAACACGGGAACATAGAAAGAACGCAGGGAAGAGGGCCAGGTGGACACAGAGGCAGAGATGAGAGGGATGCAGCTGTGAGCCAGGGGACACCAACTACTGCTGGCAACCGCCAGAAGCTGGACGGGCAAGGAAGGATCCTCCCGGGAACCTTCGGGGTGGGCACAGCCCCGCAGACACCTGGCTTTCAGACTCCCGGTCTCCAGATGGGGAGAGTAAAGTGTTATTGTTTTCAGCTGCCTAATCTGTGGCTTGGCAATGACAGCCCCAGGACACTAACTGGGGGTCACTCCTCCTCATTCGGGGTGGTGGAAAGAAATGTCCCCATGACACCAAAGAAGGGGTCACAGCCTAGGCCCTAACTGGAGAGTCTGATTTCATGGGTTAGCCATGTCCCTAAACATGGGTGTTTGTCAAAAACAACTTTATTGAGGGGTAGTTTACGTACCATAAAATTCACCCATGTTAAGTGCACCATTGAATGGTTATAAAGTTCCTGAGTTGTGCAGCCAGTTGCCATAATACAGTTCTAGAACTTTCTCATAGCCTTTCAAAATACTATCCCTTGTGGCCATGGGTTGTTTTAAAGCGCCCGGAGTGATTCTCACCTGTGATTGGATGAGAGCCCCGCTCAGGGCTGGAGCCTGGGGAAACAGGAGAGTGACAAAAGGTGGCCCCTTGGTGCTGAAGCACCCAGCTGACACTGGAATAGATGTGCATGGAATTTAAAGGAAGGTAAATCAGCATTCTCAGAGGCAGTTTTAGTGTGGGAGTAGAGGGAAGGGTGAGGTGGGGCAGGGGGAACGATACAGGCTGGCTGCTGAGATGCGGTGCGGAAGCCCAGGCCCCAGCCTAGAAAGGCTTGCTGGGCTGTGGATAGTGCTGGGGAGGAAAGCAGGGATAAGGAAATAGGGGGCACACCCCACTTTTCCCCCAGAAAGAGAAACCTGTGCCTCCTCCCCAGTCCACACCTCCTACCTCTGCTGGAGATGAGTAGGGGAGGCTGGAGGATGGGCACCGGGTTGGGTGTGGGAGCCTGCAGACCCCCTGCATGGCCCAGGGTCATGTACTTGGGAGTCACTCTTGTCAGAGGGGTGAAACCCCATCCCTGAGGACACACAGTGGGGCAGAAACAGAGGAGAGTGAAGGACCCAGGGGTTCTGCTCTTCCTACCTTGGCACAGCCCCCTGAGCCTGTTCCGTTCTGCTCAGTTTCTAGGGCTGGCCCCTCCCTGGACTCTCCAAGCGCTCCCTGGCCTTCCTTCCAGCAGGACCTTGCCTTGCCTTGTGGCTCTGCCTCCCGCCAGTCGTGGCACCGTCCCCTGTGTGTCTTGGCGGAATCTCCACCCCTTGGCACTCAGGAGCATCGTCACCCTGTCATTGTTCCTGGTGACTCATATGTTGGTGCTTACATCCGGTCGTCTGTGGCTCTGGCAGGCACTGGTGCCCACAAGGGCTGGGCTGCCAACCAAGACGGCAGCAGAGGCCTCTGCGGTGTGCCCAGTTTATCCCAGTCTGTCCCCTTCACCTTGGAGAGAGTGACTTAGGAGTAGAACACCCTCTGGGCAGTGATACTTACTGTACATATCTTGGAACCTGGTTGCAAACAATGGGCCGACCATGGCTAGTTAAAGCAAGAAAGGGATTTGTTAAAAGACATTGTGTTCCCAAATCCGTGGGAGGGTCAGAACACAGGTTCTGGAGCCACGCAGCAGGAAAAGACAGCGACCATACCACAGCTGCTGTGTCTGTTCTGATGACGTGGTGCCTGGACGGTGAAGGCCGGGCCCCGGGAAGAACCAGCAGCCTTTCTGAAGCACAGATCCCTTGGGCACAGCCACTATTGCACAGGCTATGTTGCAAATCCCTCTCTCACATGCCTGATTGGCAACATCTGGGCCATGTGACTGCATCCTAGCTGCAAAGAAGTGTGGGGCTTAAGTTTCTGGGATTGACCTGGGAAGACAGCATTCATTATGTGGAGTGGTAGCAAAAATGTGGAGAGGGCACTGGGGGGCCACAAAAGACAGACACCTGCCGCATCTACAGTGCCAGGGAGCAGGCGAGGACTCAATGCCTCTCATTTAGTCCCTTCCTTATTTTTTAAAGGGAACCAAGGATCACAGAGGGGAAGTCATTTGTCCACAGCCGCCTGGAGCTCCAACTCCAGAACCTTCACCAACCTTCCAAAGGCAGGACGGAACAGAGAATGGCACAGAGCTCCCAGGCCCCAGCCATGCAGATGCCCGACTGTTGGCCGGGGACCCAACCTCGCATGAACCCATTCCGAGTGGCCAGTGCTCCACGGGATGGGCTCTCTGCCCCTGCCCATTGAACCCTTCGATCGAGGTGGGAAACCACTTACATTTCGCCCATTTATAAACAGCCAGGTTGTGTAAAATTCATTGGTGTGCCACGGCCAGAGGCCTTATGTTCTGGGCCCAGCTTCCTATTGCGTGACCTTGGGTCTCGTTCATTCTCGGAGCCTCTGTTTTCTCGCCCGTAAAATGGGCGCCGAAGTCTCTCCCCACCTTGCTCCCTCCAGGGCTGTTGTTCGCATCAACCGTGAACGTGAGTGCAGAATGCGAGGGCGAGCTCTAACGCAGGACAGCTCTCCTCTTCATTGGTCTTATTCCCCGCCAGCCACCTGTGGGTAAAGGAGTATGTGGGCCTGTGCGTAGCTGCATTCACTCAGTTCAGAAGGAATCGTAAGCTGGGCTACAGGAGCTCTCAGGCTTGTCTGTTTTAGGCAATTAGTGAACAGAGAGCCCTTTGTCTTGAGCAGGGACCACACTCCCCGCGGGCCATGAACAGACATAATGTGGGACTGATGGTCTGGCCACAGGCAGACAGCCTGGGTGTTCGCAGCAGCAATGACATGCAAACGAGCATCGTTCTTGGTGGATCCACAGGGGAGTTCTGATCCTGGGGGCCCTGCAGAGCAGGAGGAGATGTTGAGAGGGAAGCCGCGTGAGCTGCTTTGGGGGGAGCTGTATCCCTGAGTCCTGTGGGGTGGGTATGGCCCTGCACCTTGATGCTGCTGAAGAAGGTGCTCTGATCAGGGCTACCGGAGCGTGCAGCAGCCTTGCACACCTTCGAGAGATGCTCATCCATTCATTTATTGGACAGACCTGTTTCCAGCTGCCACTGAGTCTCAGTAACTAGGTGTCCGATGCCAGGGCCCACGAGGTGACTTTCAGGCCCCTGCTCCTAGGGGCTTGGAGTCTGGCAAGTGACAAAGACACAACTGACTCATCAGAGAGTTTGTGGCAGAACGTCGTGGTTCTTAGGTGACTTCTTTTTTTCTCCCCCTTGCCAACAGAAACTTGACTTTGCTTTGGGTGGCACTGCACCCCCCTCAAGGGGTGGTTCAGGGTCATTTTAAGCCAGAGGTTCTAAAAGTTCGGTCCCTGGACCAGCAGCATCAGCATCACCTGGGGACTTGTTAGAGATGCAGATTCTTGGGCCCTCCCCAGACCCCCAGGCCCACCAGATCAGGTAAATCAGAAGCTCGGGGGGTGGGGCAAGCAATCTCTGTTTTAACAGCCCAGCTTCCCTGGGGGCACCAGTCATAGGCATGGGCACTTCGTGCCCATGAGATGTAAGGAGGTGTCTGCTGGGGGCTTTGGGGACAAAGTTTTCTTCCTGTTAAACAACATTGACGAGATGGGGGCAATGTCACTGCTGAGGAAGTATGGAGGACATTGGGTGTCTAATGTTGGTGGCAAAGCCTGGGAGATGGAGCCAATTGCACGTGTACAGGTCACCCCAGGGGTGAGGGAGCACCACTCCTACAAGTCATCTTTGGGGGGCATTTCTGGAGGGGCTGTTAATTCGCTGGCGCTCTCTGCCACCCTGTGTGGGCAGAGTGGTCTGCCGAGGCTGTGGACAGGGGCCTTACGGCAAAGGGAGGCAGGAGTGGGCAGCTGGACGGGGGTCTCAGCCCACTGGAGTGCTCCAGGGCTCCGTGCCGGGCATGGCAGTGCCCACTCCCCCTGGAGATGGTGACGAATGATGCTCACAGAATGTGGGGACACGTGGATAGAAAGTTGGCCCTTTCGAATTCTTCTCTCCCTCGAGGAGAAAAGTCTCAGTCTGTGCTAATAGGTCTGAACTCTTTCCTAAAGCTTGATCTCCCTTTAGACTGAGAGAGAGCCAGCCTGGGGTGCCGGGCCTTCCCAGGCAACTGTACCAATTGTAGCTGCAATTTAGAACATTTCTGCGGTTTCTTATTTACTTTTCCAGTTGACTCAAGTATGGAAGGTTCACTTTTAAAATAAATGTACATAATTAAGACATCTGATTTAAAAGAAAGTTAAATGCACCCCAGGCTGTGCTGCATCAGACAGGCGACGGGGTGGCTCCAGTACAGGGAGGCTGGCCCGAGGATGAAGTTCCCACTCCATGGGCTCTGGGGACTTCATACCTTCGGGTCGCCAGACACCTGTCTGGATCTGATTCTCGTTTCTCGCTGACCCCTCTGCCCACGGGAAATGCCTTCTCACTCTCACTACAGCCTTGTCTCTGTTGTTGTCCCAGCTGTTCCCACCACCTGCAATACCTTCCTCCTTTCTTCTTCCAATGTCCTTCCTGGTCACGCTCGAGGTGCAGCTCCGTGCCCCCTCCTCCTGGGCTCCCTCCCCTCCTAGACCCTCGACTTCCCTCAAGGTGGAGCTGAGTGCTCCCTACTGGGTCACCCCTCCCCCCCAGGATTATTGCATCCTTCTGCACACATTGAAATGTGGGTCTCCCACTAGCTCAGAAGCTTTGGGACAACAGGGCCCTGCCCCTCGCTGCCACTCATGGTGAGTCAGCTGATGAATAAGTGTAAGAACAAGGGAGTGATCACAGCTTCCTTCTCCATGTCCCTTGACCTCCTCGGAGACACTAAACAGCCAAGGTGCTCAGCCTGGGGAAGGATCGTCCTGGAGTGTGACTGTGCCCCGCCAGCTCAGCGTTGACTTAGCTCTTCCTGTCCCTGGCTGAGTGGAGCCTGAGGAATTCTTGACCCCTGCTCTGAGTGAGACCAGAGACCAGTCTGCTCTGGTGGCTGTGGGGGCTGGGAGCCTGGCCTGGCCTGACAGCACTGCCTGGCGTCTCCCGGTTGGGTGTAGGGAACCATCAGAGGCTGAGGCCTGAGCAGGAGGCCCCTGGAGGGTTATGAAGAGGACAGAGCTGGGCATGGGGCGAAGGGAGCCACACAGACCTCATCCAGCCCCTCTCGGCCTGTCAGCAGGGGAGCGAGTCCCAGCAGGTTCCCTCGCAGGGGCCCTGGCAGGCACGGGCTCCTCTGGGTGAGCACGTGGGCAGGTGGGAGGCCCGCAGGGGGCCAGGGGCAGGGCTGGCACGGTCAGCTGGGATTCAGCCCCTTACTGTGAGAGCTGGGGGCTGTGTGTGTGAGTGAATGAGAGTGAGTGTGTAACGTGTGTGTGTGTGTGTGAGAAAGACACAGAGCAAAGAGGTGACTTCAGAAGAGAGGTTTCAGGTGGACAGAGGAGCCTGGAAACGTGGGCCTGGGGGCTGTGACGTGAACCAGAGGGAGCAGGTGAGTTAGGGCGACTCCCAGGTTCTGGTCTTACTCTGTCATGAAGAGCAGCCAAAATTCACGGAGTGCACACAGGCAGCAAACACTAGCCTGCGCACTTTCCACGCATTTTATGTGTTTTTATTTAACATACTCATTGTGCTTGCTCTGTGGAGGCACTGCCCTAGTTGTTTTACAAACAAAAACAATCAAGATTTTCAGCCATTTAATTGTGAAGCCACTTACTCTCCACCAAGCCCTGGGGTGTTCGTGCCATTGTCTCCATTTGCAGGGACAGCTGGTGACTCTCCCAGGGTCTTAGAGCGAGGGGAGGAGCTGGTGGCGTGACTGTGGTCTGGCTCCCGAGTCGGGGTCTCCCCATGGTGATGCCCGGATTTCATCAGGCCCAGAAAGGGGGCATTTATGCCTATTACCCGTTCCCCAGATGGAAACATCGAGGCACACAGGGACTGGCGACTTCTCAGCTAGAAAGTGGTGGAGCCGGGACCCAGCCCAGGCTGCCGGCTCTGGCCTACACTGTAACCACCTGGCTACGGCCCCACAGTAATGAGCCCTTTGAAGGAGTGTGAGTCACTTACTTTGGCTGTGCCTCAGTTCCCTCATTTGCCAAGTTGGGCTCTATGAATCCTGCCCTACTGACTCACGAGGAGTGCTGAGAGAAGCAGTCTGGGCCCAGGTTCCCAGAAACTTCCACTGGGAGGGTGCCCTGGGCGGGGAGGACGCTGGTCTGGGTGCCTGTGGCCCAGTCACGTCCCCTCGTCGGCCTGCAGTTTCCTTACCTGGAGTGCGGGTGGCCTGAGATGAGATTCCAGGCTCATCAAGCTCTACACGTGGGCCTGATTGTGCAGCTCTGTCCCAACGGACAGCAGAGCGACCTGAGTGGCCCTTCAGGAATTGGCTCAGTGCAGACGGCAGAACCCCGTCTGAGACTTGTTCTAGGACAGTGCATTCAGCGGACCAGGCTCCAGTCTGGCTTCAGCCACGATCCTCGTGGACAGATCATTGCAGGGAGATCTCTGTGCTGAGAAGAAGGGACCCCGGACAAGGAGTCCAGGCCCTGGGTTCAGGCCAGCCTCTGCCGGTCTCCCCCAACTTTTCCTTTGAGGCAGGGCACTCACAAGGGCACACCGCTTACTCCTTCAATTCATTCTGTCAGTGACTCTCCACAGAGCGACTCCTACATGCCAGGCCCTGTTGCAGGCACCAGGGATACAGCTGTGAATGGCAGAGACCAAGGCTCGGTTCTCACGGAGCGGATGTTCCAGGGGCGGGGGAGGGGGGCAGTAAGCATTACGGCACACCCACCCAACAAGTACAACCACATAGACATACGTCTATGTGCACGTAGACATGTAAATGAGCCCATGTACACACACACATTCACATACATTTACATGTAAGTATGTGTTATTCTAGGTAGTAATAGATGCTATAAAAAATCAAGCAAGCAAGTAGGGTATTGGGATAGAGAGTTCTGGGGGTTGCTTTAGATTGGGGGGCATCCCTCTGAGACGAGCCATTGGAGGCGGGGCCTGAAGGAATCGAAGGAGTCTCCCATGTGCGTGTCTGGGGGGTGAATGGTCTAGACAGAGGAAGAGCGTGTGCGAAGGCCCTGTGGTGGGAATGTGCCTGGTGTGTTTTAGGAAGAGCGAGAACCGGTGCGACTTCCATAGCAGAGTGAGCTGGGTGGAGGGGCACGGTGTTACAGAGTTGAGATTATGCAGGGTCTTCTGGGCCACGGCACAGAAAGTTGGGTCACATTCCGAGGGAGATGGGATGTGATCTGAGAGCCTTGCACAGAGGACTTGGCGGATTTTGACTTGATGTTGGAAAGGGTCCTCCGGAAGCCTGTGGAGGATGAGCAGTGCGGGTTGATGCGGCAGAGCATGTTCAGGGAGGCCAGTGAGCGGTGACGCATGCCGGGACCATTCGTGCAGGAGGTGGGGAGACGACCAGCTTCTGGCCCGAGTTTAAAGGTAAAGCCAACAGGATGGGCTGATGGATTGGAAGTGGTGAAACAGGGGGAGGCCAAGTGTTGAAGCCGACTCCAAGGGTTGGCCTCACCACCTGGAAGGGCAGGATTGGCCTTTGCTATGGGGAATGGCGGGCTCGGGTGGAAGACGGGAGCACCGGGAACCTGTAGGAGCACACGTAGGACCCTGTCGTAAGGGCATCCCCACCCTCAGTCCCTGGGGCCTCTGCCCACTTGTAGGAGGGCCCTGGAACATGAGCCTCTGATTTAAGCTGGAACCTATGTTTCCTTCCTGAAATCTCACCTCTAAAGTTTCTAGGAACTTTTGACTTTCTCTTTTAAAGACCCAGCATATGGTTTTATCCTGATGGCTGGGGTGCATCCCCCTGAGGATGGGCACTTAAAGCATGAATGGATGACATTCTATCAGCACCCTAAGGGCCCCAGGCCCTTGGAGGAGATTTAGCACGGCTGCCACCTGTCCAGACGGGCTTGTCAGAAAGAGCTGCATCTGTTAGAGGGAGTTTGAATGTTAAAGACGGTGATCAATTGTGTCAAGGAAGTGCCTACTGAATCTTCAAATACCATCAACTGGGAAAGAGATGAGGCTTTTACGGACATGCTGTTGGTCCCAATAAAATAAAACATCTTCAAACCTGTCTCTACTGGCACCGAAGGGTGCAGCGTTGTCTAACGGCAGTCCACACGGCAATGCTGAGTTTCTTAAAAAACGAATCACAAGACAGAGCGTTCACCCCTCTCTCCGGGCTTCTCAGGCAACTGCAATACAAATACGTGCTTATTTGTCTGACAACATTTACAAAGCACCTACTAAGCGCAGGGCCCTACTAAAGAGGAGAGAGATGGGGCCCATGCTGTGCTCAGCAGGCCCATGGCTGGTGGGGATGCACACAGGGACATCAGCTAGCACGCAGGGTGCCGTGGGCTGATGCGGTGACAAAGGTCTTCAGGTTCAGAGAAGGGACAGGCCATTGGGTGCTGGGGGTCACACTGGGTTTTTGGGAAGGTTCGGTGTGTCAGTTGGCTTGCTTTAGCCAGCACGTAACTGAGACCCCCAATGAATCTGACTTATGCCGTAAAGGAATTTATCTCCCGTCACAGAGTCCACTAGTCAGGTAGACTTCAGGGTGGGTGGTTCGGTGGCTGTCCACCACCACCAGCATTTCTGCTTTGCCGTCTGCTGTTGTGGTTTTATTCCCAAGTCGGTTCCCCGCTCGGTTACAAGATAGCTGCCATCAGCGACTGGGACCACAGGTCCCCTTGTCCAGGTTTGCTAACATTGAGAAGATGGCTGTCTGTAAGCAGGTGTCATCAGGAGCTGGACTGGCCCACACCTTGCTCTTGGACTTCCCAGCCTCCTGAACTGTCAGGAATAAATGTTTGTCGTCTAAGCCACCCAGTCCATGGTAGTCTGTTACCACAGCCCGAGCCAACCAGACACTGCGACTCCTCCCTCCTCCCCGGGTCGACACCTTGGGCATATTGTGAAGCTTCTCAGACTCTCTCAGCTCTAAGAACGGGTGCGTCTTTCAGGAACTGAAGAGTCCAGTCCAGGACATGTCAATGTTCAATCTCACCACCAACACGAGCACCTCCTGCTGTGAACTTCCTCCGGGACTCTCCTGAATGTCCCCCATCTCTCCCCTGGAGGCGTGGTCCCTGGCTCATCCGAAAGTTTCTAGCACGCTCTTTAGAAAGAGTGGTTCCAACACCTCTGGCTTTGGGACTTCTGCCAGAATTTTAAGTTCCCCAGAAAAGTCTCATTCCATGTCTTGTTGCAGTGGAGTCACTGTTTCAGAAAGCGGCACTTTTTCCCAGAAGGAGGCGTCTGCAGCAATACTGGTGTCTGGGGTTGTCGCCGAGGCCACTCTTCCGCCAGCGAGGACACCATTAGTGTGTGATCCGTGGTCAGAGGTGTGGGCCTGGACTGTGGGCCCAGGAGTGTCCATCCTGCCCCACCTCACTCTGCTCTCCTGTGACATGTGGCTCCCGATAGGGCCCTGTGACCACGGGCGGTGAAGGTTAAGTGAGGCGATGCAGGGGGCAAGCAGGACCCAGCCCCGACGTGAGGGGAGGGCCACAAGAGCGTCAGCCCACAGCTGCTAGCAGTTCCCAGTCAGGGTTGCAGGTAAATCAGGTCAAGAGGCTGCTCTGGAGCCAGGGCTTTGGGTTTAGGAAGAGGGGTTTCTGTAGGAACACCTTGAGAGGTAGCTCCTGAGAGACAAGAGATGGCCTACAAGGGCCGATTGTCCTTCCACGGGGAGTGGAGGGGCGCTGCAGGGAGGTGGGGCTCATCCCTGAGCTGTGCCCTCCCTGCCCGCTGCCCTCAGGTGTCCAGACACAGACGGACCTTCCAAAGCCCTGGGCTTGGGCTGCTGCTTTTTCTCCTTCTCCTTCTTAATTGAAAAAAGAAAATCATGGCCCTAAGCTTTCATGGCTACAGATCCCCTGACACTAGGCTGTGGGCTAATCTTAGGGGAAAGCATAGACTTTTTGGAGGATTTTTCCCCTCTGGTTATCCTCTTTGATCTTGAGACCAGGAAGAAACCTGTGCTCCGGCCGATTGCCAGGAAATGTGTCCTTGTTCAATCTTAATGCTCTCCTTCCTCTCTCTCTTTCTGGTTATGCATTTATATCTTCCGTTTTCAAGGGTGACAGATGCTTAATTCCCTGAAGGCTGTCAAGCAGGTTGTACATATGATGGTGATGCATCTAAGATGACCGATGCCAATCACCCACAGCAGACAGCACGACATCAGGCTGGTTGGGTAAAGGACATTAGTGGACAAGCTCAGAAGAAAGCTCTAGAGAGAAAGGAGCATCACCCGGGATCTGAGGGTGCCTCAAATCCTTCTTTGACCAGTTCATTCCATAAACCTTTGTCAAGGAATTTCTGTGCACCAGACTCCATCCTAGACCCTGGGTGTGGAAGAAGGGCAAGGTCCCTATACACACGGAGCCACATCCTGGAGGCAGAGACAGGAAATGCACAATGAAACCAATCAGTGATACAACCTCAGATCCTACCAAGTGGTGAGGGACTCAGGGCTGGCTCTCAAAAGAGAAGTTTGAGTTGAGACGTGAGTGAAGAGAAGGGAATACACCAAGCAAAGACGAGTGGAAGATGAGTGAGTGGATAAAAGAAAATGTTGTCTATCCGTATAATGGAAAGTTGCTCAGCCTTAAAGAGGATGGGAACTCAGACGGACTGTGTTCAAGTTCGTGTTCCACATGGGGCCCGCCTGCAGCGGGAAAACCAGGGGCTCCGAGCCCTCCTTCCTGGATTGAGAGATTCCCTTCTCTCAAAACACCGGAGACGACAGCAAAGATGGCCCTCCCCAGGCCTGGACAGTAAGTAAGAAGCTGACCACGAGGCAGACGTTCTGTGCTCGGAGACGGGTCTGCCCCCAGCTGGCGGAACAGCCTGCTGAGACTTGTCCCTGACCCCATCCCAGAGCTGTGTGCCAGAGACCTGAGGGGCCCGGCAGTGAGTCAGCCCCCAGGTAATAAAGGGGAAACACACTTTCCAGGGAGCGGCTGGTAAATATTCATGTCAGGTGAGCTCTGCCTCTTGGTGCTCTTTGCTGAGCAGAATCCTGCCCTTTGGACGTGGCGGCTGCCGCTGCGGTGCCTACACACAAGTCCACGCAGCATGACAGGCTGCTGACCGACCACACGGAGCCCGGCAGCGGCTCCCACGCCTGAGCTGGCAGGAGAGCTGGATCCTCCTTGAGGTTCCGAGGATTTGTAACTGTGGGGCCCCCTCCCGCCCCTGCAAGTTCCTGTGCAGACAGACCTGGTTCCCCAGCGTCTGGGAGTCTGTCCTCTCCTGCTCCCACCAGTGCTAAAACCGGCATCGTTTCCCAAACTCAGCCGCACCTGCGGAGAGGAGGCGAGCACAACGCAGCCTATTTTTAGCCGGTGACAGACTGCTGTGGGGGCCGTTATAGTTAGCATCTTGTTCAAAGGGTGGGGTTTCTGAACCCGGAGCTGGAAGTGACTGCCCTGGGGTCCCCTCTCCTCAGCATCTGCTTGGTGTCTGGTATGGGAAGGAACCAGCTGCCCCAGGAAGACCCTGAGGTTCCCTGGGAGTCCCAGGAGGGGGAGAAGGCCTTAGAGGTGTTGCTGGCCATCATCACTCACTACCCATCCCTTCCTGGCCAATCTACCGAAGGCTTAATCCTGCCCCTATGTAAATGTCGTCCTCCTACGGAGCTGACCTGGCCAGGCCAGTGGGACGAAGATGCCCTTTACATTGGTGTTGGGTTTGAAGGTCATCTGTTCCCCACTCACAGCTGCCCTGTGAGGGACAGACTGGGAGTTGCTGAGCTGCTGCAGAGACTGTGGGGCGTCCCCTGCTTTTCTCTCTCATGACTTATAGAAGCAAAAACTTTGGTTGCCTGGAATAGAGACTACATTTCCCAGGCTCCCTTGGGAACCCAAAATGACCAATGGGTTGTGAGCACCATCTCTCTTTCTGTTTCCATTGGCTGGGAAGACAATAGCTTCAAAAATCTGAGTAAGAGCTAGGAGAGGGGGTCTCAGTTTCCTCATCTGTAAAAGGGGAGAGTAATTATACCTATGTCCTCTGGTGTCTGTAAATGAGGATTCTTTCACCTGTTAAGTGACAGAAAAATGCACTCCCAACTGTCTGTCTAAGTAAGGCAAAGGGGAACTTGTTGGCTCAGGTAACTGGAAAACAAATGTTTAGGAAGGAGGCTGACTCAGGCAAGACTGTTTATCTTTGGCCTGGGGACCTGGCATATCTCATCTGTGCCTGCTGTTTCCACAGCACATTTGTTAAGAGCACAAACAACTCGGGGTTGAAAGGACCACAGAATCTCATTGCAACCCAGATGTGGGCAGGTGGACGTGCCCGAACCCCACACTGGTGGGAACTGCAGAGTCCCCCCAAGGGTTCTGAGATCCGCAGAGCTGGCATCCTCCTGCTCCTCTCGCTCTCGTTTCCAGCTCGTGACAAGCTCCTATTCTCCACTCTTCATCTCGTGGGTGCTCTTCCCTCACAGCTGCACGGCACGCGCCCCTCCTCCTTGTCCTCCACTCCCCTAAATTCCTCGTCCCAGGGGCAGCTGCAATGGGCCCATTTTACTGGTGACTCTGGAGCAGCAGCGGTGATTTTATCTATGTCCTGTTCCCTTTGCCTTTCTGCCAACACCATCAGGGTGGGTTGCTTAGCAACCCCATAGTCTCTTCTGAGGCTTCCTTTGGACCCTGCCTCCCCCACTCCCACACTAGCGCGTGCTTGTGTAGCTTAGCTTGCTCTGCACAAATACCCCGTGAGGTGGGGCCTCTTTTCCCTTTTTACAAACGAGGACGCCAAGAGGAGTCAGAAGAAGGGAACTGATGGTGAGCAGATGGGTTGGGTGCTGTCTCGCCCTGCGGTCCCTACTCCTAACCATCACTCACTGTTTTCTCTATTTAATTTTTACTGAGACGTAACTGACATATTACATTGTGTTAGTTCAGGTGTTCGGCATAATGAATCGATAGTTGTATATATTGTGAAGTGATCACCACAATACCTTTTGTTAACACCCATCACCACGCGTAATTACAAGTTTTTTTTCTTGTGATGAGAACTTTTTTAAAACCCTCAACTGAGGATGTTTATTGATTTGAGAGGATATGTTTATTGAAAGAGAGAGATGTGAGAGAGAAAATGTTGATCAGTTGCCCCCTGTATGCGCCCCAACCAGGGATGGAACCTGAAACCTAGGTATGTGCTCTGACTGGGAATCGAACCTGCAACCTTTTGGTGTACGGGATGACACTGCAACTGAAAGAGCCACCTGGCCAGGGCATGAGGAGAACTTTTCAGACCTACTGTCTTAGCAGCTTTCATTATGTGATACAGTCTTGTTAAGAATGGTCTCCACGCTGTGCATTACCTCCCAGGACTGCACTATCCGCTATCTGGAACTTTGTAACTTCTGATGCCTGTCGCCCATCTCACCCACCCTCACACTGTTTCCGCAGTTTTATTCATTTGCAGGCCACTGTCTCCATTTTCTCCACATCTACACACCACCAGGACGATCCTTTATTTATTATTTTTCTTTAAATAAACCTATTTTTTTGTTTTTAATAAGAAACTTCTATTTGAAAGGAAAACTGTGTCAGCAGAGTGAATGGAAAAGCGGCGCGTTTTGCTACAAAAGGACGGTAACCATGGCAATAGAAACAATAAACCTGCACAGAGGTGCTGCCTTCTGCTGAGCCCGGGCCTGTTCCTCCTTTGTTCCTAAGGATGATTAGCAAGGCTTTGAGAGGCGCTAACGGCATGTTAGCACCAAATCAAGATGTTGCCTTTGAGGTCACTGGGAGAAGGAAGAAAAATCGGTATAGGAGTCAGTAAAGGAGTCAGTGTTCCCGAATGCCTGGTCTTTTGTGCTGTCAAATCATCTCACATTTGCCATTTGGGAGGTCCTGAGCTGGGGGGAGGGGACTGGCAGAGGTGGGAAGGGGAACAGCGTAGCCTGGGTCTGAGAAGAGAGGAGAGGGGGGCCCTGGCCCAGGTGAGGAGCAGAGAGGAGGCAGTGCAGAGAGAGGGCGGAGGGGGCTGCAAGGGTGGGCAGGGAGGGGCCTGGAGACCATGGTCAGGAGTTCCGTGGGTGGTCATGGGAAGCCACGTGAAGGCTGCAAAGCCAGGGCATGAGGGGGTCAGATGAGCGACTGTGGAGTGCAGATGGCCCTGGGAGAGGAAAGGAGACGGAACACAGTCTGCCAGATGGGACAGCATTCGACCCAGGTGCCGCTCCCTGTTTGCCACCTGCTACCTCCTCCCAGCTCTCAGACACCCACCCCACTGGACCCCTCAGAGGCTGAGCTTGAGGGGCGAGTGGAGACTGTGTCCATCTGCTGAACCCACGTGTCAGTGTCTCAGAGGGGACAGCTGAGGGAAAGCAGTGCAGTGACGTCAGTGGCAGCCCCTCTGTCCCCTGTGAAGTGCCCTGGGTTGGACTTGCAAGGCTTCGCCAACCCTGAGGTTCACGCTGATGTCCCAGGCCAGGGACCCCTCTTCGCCTGCTTGCTGAATTGAATCCATTGACCGGCCCCCCGGCCCCCCGCCCCAACACCTTCCCCGAAGCATGAAAGCTCTGATAGTTTCAATAATTTACTTATTTCAAGCCTCTGGGTCATGGCAGAGAAGTCAGCGGGCCCTGTGTTAGAATGACTTTCCCTCATTACTCAGACTCTCGAAAGAACAATGGAAATATCTTTACATGAACTGAGCCGCAGTGGAGCTGGAGCTTGAGGTCGAGGACTGGCAGCTTTAAACTGCCTGCGCACCCACGTGGGCCCCCCAGGGCACAGGTACGTGTACTGCATTCCACTCCAGGCTGGACTATTGGGCCGTCTTCACCACACTGCGTCCAGTCGTAACCCCAAGGATAGCAACAGCCCTGAGAACGAAGGTGGCCCAGACTTTCAAGGAGCTCCTGGTCTAGTGAGGGGGTGAGGTGAGGGGGTTGGGTAGTGCTGAGAAAGGCCTAGCTACAGGACAGCACGGTCACAGCTTCACTGATGGGTGATGAGATTGTGTTCGGAACAGAACCAAGGTGAGCTGGGGAATGAAGGCCAGAGAGAGGATATTCGATGTTTAAATATATACATTTTTAAGGTTTTATTTATTTTTAGAGAGAGGAGAAGGGAAGGAGAAAGAGAGGGATAGAAACATCGATGTGTGATTGCTTCTCACGTGCCCCTCCACTGGGGACCTGGCCCGAAACCCAGGCATGTGCCCTAGACTGGGAATCGAACCAGCGACCCTTTAATCCACAGGCCCTCGCTCAACCCACTGAGCTTTGCCAGCCAGGGCTAAATATTTTTTATAAATCACAACTTTGTTTGTTGTCATTTCTCTGGGTACACAGTAAAGGCTTTCACAGGCTGCACCCTGATTATAATCGAGTGACATAAAGCAAACACTAACATACATCGGGGAGGGAATGGTATGTTCTTGATCGTGTTGCTGTTCACTCTGGGGACACATGTGTCAAAACTCATCTAACTGGGCACTTCTAATGGGTGCATTGGATTGGAAGGAATTCTTTCCTGAATAACTCCCAGATCAAAGCAGAAATCAAAATGAAAACATAATTTCTAGCAAACAATGAAAAGGAAAGCCGTTGCCACCCAAATCTGGAGATGCGGCTGAGCTGGACTTAGGAGAAAATGGAAGGTCTGAACTGCTTGCATTTTTCCGGAGGAAAGAGCAATGGTAAAGGCACTTTCGATCCCATTCTTAAAAAATAGGATTAAAAAGGGGAGCAAAATAAGCCAAGATAAAGTGAGGAGAGGGAATGAATAAAAATAAGACCCAAAATCAAATAGGCACATGGTCAGTGTCCAGAAGATGAGCGATTTAGAGGAGCTAGCAAGGTAAGAATGTGTTTTAGGAAACGCATTTTTTGATTTCAGGAACTGGCAGGTTTTTACGTCATGAATGATATGGGGGAACTGGGTTGAGGTGGCCACCGGAGTCAGGAACTCGGCTGTCACGCGTTAGAGGGACAGATGACCAAGAGCGGGGATGAAGGACCCATCGGTCCCAGGACAGCAACTGCGACCTGGAAGCTGCTTCCTGGAAGCTGAGGGGCTGGGACATGTGGAGCGGCCAGCAAGGGCGCAAAGGACAGGTCTGAGCAGGTTTTGAAGTTTAGCTGTGTCAGAGAAACTTCCACCATGGAATCAAAGAACAAATAAGCTCCGCGTGCCCTCACCCTGGCTGCTTTTTCCTTCCTCTTTCTCTCTGTATGTTTTGCCTCGGTAAGAAAATGTATTATGGTGTCTGATGGCGGCCACTTTCTAGTCCTCCCCTGGGAACAGCTGAGCAAAGAATTAATTGAGATGTTTGCATTTTGGGGGCCTCACTGATGAGATGACTCCCATGGTCTCTCGGAAGCCCTGGTAAGTCGGTTTAATGACCTTGTGCTCCTTATATCCTTAAAAAATGCTTCCTGTGTCTCCCAGCATGGGCAATCTTAAATCAGTTGGCAGTTTTAGGTTTCCTGAATCGGCTCGCATGCCAAGACCTCATCCACACCCCGTCCCCACCTTTGGCTCTGCTCTGAGCTTCCCGTCTTCCCGCACACCTTGTGTTAGTTCTCCATTCTGTCTGTACTTCCGGGCTCGCTGACATTCCCATGTGTTCTGCTCCGATTAAAAGCCCAGTGGTACCCAGCCATGGTCTTTAAAAAATAAAACTGCAATATGATGATGATGACCATTACGCCCCCATTGAAAGTCATCGCCTGATGGTTTACATTTGTTGGGACGGGACAGGCAGGCAGCAAGGGATGGCGAGAACTCACCTGACCTGTGCAGGTGTGGGTAATAGATACCTAACAACGTCATTCGGTGAAACAAACAGGTAAGAAAGGGACCTTTCACTTCTTCTATGGGCCCCTGATCCCGTGTGGTGTGGGTGGGAATTGCACACGTCCCCTTAGCTGTCGGGAACATCCTCATGAAGAAGAGTTTCAGTCTGTTCGCATCAAGCTGAAAAGAATTCTGTATAAAACATCCACAGGATGGATCCCAGTGCATTCAAACCGCTACAGGCGGTCATGTACGTGTCTGCTCCGTTTCCCTGAGTCTTTGGCTGCCGTGTGTCCAAGGGTGCAGGAAGGTTAACCAGCGGTAACGTCAAAACCAGGGAAGGCGACCCTGGGATCGAGCTCTCAAAAGCCCCACATCACTCAGGCCTGGTGCAAAGGTTGTGAGAGAAGACAAGAGTCTGTCTTAAAAAAGCTTGGCAGGGAGGAGAAATGGACATTTCTAGACCATGGCAGGAAGTGCTCGGCCACGGGCCCAGCGGGTTTGGTGCCAAGGCTACATTCTGAGACATAGGAGTATACACTAAGCTAGCGCCTTGTATCAGGTACCTATTGCCGAGTAACAAATATCCCCTCTCCAATTTAGAGGCTTAAAACCACACACATCTATCATCTCACAGTGTTTGAGGTCAGAATTCCAGGGGCAGCTGAGCAGATGCTCTGGCTCAGCATCTCTCTGGAGGTTGTAGGGAAGCTGTCCACCGGGGCTGCCATCTCTGAAGTCTGGCAAGAGCTGAAGAAACTGCTTCCAAGATCACTTGCATAGCTGTTGGCAGAGAGAGATATGGAAATTCCAGCCTTTAATAACCTAATATTGGAAGTGACATTCCGTCACTTTTGCCACATGCTGTTGGTCATACACACCAAATACAACATGACATGGAGGGGGACAGTGGCGTGCCAGGTAAGGGGGTCCTTGGAGGCCAGCTACTCCAGACTGGGTGTCTCTCTTTTATTCAGGAAGGATGAATGAGTGCCTGCCAGGAGCCAAGCAGTGCTGTGGTTTCTGGGAATTCCCCAGGCAACAAAACAGACAAGGTCCCTGCCTCTGGGAGTTTGCATTTTAGTGGAACGGACAAGGTACAAATGAATATGTAATATATTTCGTTGCTCCTAAGATGACTGTTTTTCATACACTTAACATCTCTAAAATTGGCAGGTGTCCTCTAAGTTGGTGCTACGTCATGGCATGCTGGACAATGTTTTTATTTTCCTCTCTTCAGGGAAGGGCGTAAAGGTCTCATTAAAAAGATGAATGGAAGAGAGTTTAATGAAGAGGCATTCAATGACCATTAATAATGGGGCTGGGTTATGGGAGCCCAGGGAGGGTGGTACCATCCACAGGGACTAGCCCCAGCTGTTTGAGGCTTGAAGGGGTGAGAGGAGGGGTGGTGCATGGGAACCTGGTTGAACTTTAGCCGGGGGAGAGCCGCCCTGACAGGGGCGGTGGGTGTTGAGATTTGCAGCTGTTTCCAGCACCGCGGCCCAGCATGGAGGAGGTGGGAGAAATTCATCTCACTGCTCTCCCTAACCCTGCTTTCAGTTTCCTGTTCCTGTGGAAGCCGAGGGCGGGGGTGGCCTCCTGGAGGACGGAGCAGGTGGAGAAGGACACAGGACAGGCATGGAGAAGCCAGGGGCCAGTAACCAGCACATGGGATGCAGGGAGAGTGACTGATGGAGGGGGATGTCTCAGGAAGGTGGTTGGGAAGGTCACTCTGCGCAGTCACAGCTGAGCTGAGACGTGGGGCAGTGTCCAGCAAGGGCAGGACCTGAGTGGGCACGAGCGTAGGGAGGGGAGAGTCACAAAGGAGCCCGTGCACCTGGGCAGACTGAACAGGGGTGAGTGAGGCCGGAACACGGTCAGAAGATTCCAGACCAGGTGCTTCCGGACCATGTGGGCCACGGTGAGGACTTGGGCTTGTCTCAGGCGAGGCTGGAGCCACTGAGGGTTTTGAGCAGAGAGGGGACATGAGTCAGGGAAGGAAACAGGATCCCCGTGGTGCTGAGTGCAAAATGGCCTGTAGGGGGCGAGATGGAGCACGGGACGCGTGAGGAGGGGCAGCCATCACCCAGGGAGAGATGATGGCGCCTGGTCCAGGGTGGAGGTGGGAGAAATTGTTAGATTCAGAACATATCTTAAAAGTAAAACGAGCAAGATGTGCTGATCACTTGGAAACGATGTGAGCGGGAGGGGAGTCAGTAACAAATCCGAGGCCGTCCTGTGCGGTTGCTGTGGAGAACGTTAGAGTTTGTTAATCCGTGTGCAATGCACAGGGCACTGGCAGACACCTGGGGCTCCCAGGCATTCTTTAGGAGGTTCCGACGGTGAAACACGCAGCTTAGCGCGTCACCCACACCCATCTGACGGTCACCCTTCGGCCCACAAACTGTGCGCTTCGATTTCCATCATGGATCACTGAGGTCATCCCACAGCTGTGAATGTGCCGGGAAATGACCCAAATAGCTGCTACAAACCCAAAGACTGTCCGGCCGGCGGGAAAACAGCACGCTAACCCAGGATGGTGGGGCGTGCAGCACAGCGGGGTGTGTGGCCAGTGGACAGAGAGAGGACTCAGTGTCCCATCAGCTGGGTGCAGTCAGTTCTGTGGTGGTCCCGGTCAGTTCCGTGGGGAAGCCGGGTCACTGGGCAGAGCTGTCCAGGTGAGCGGGTGCCACGCAGCCCAGAGAAGGGAGGTAGGGGGGTCTGGTGAGAGGAGCCGACAGGTGAGGTGGGCTGGGCGGGGAAGGCGGGAGGGTCGGGGAGGGGATCCCAGGGGCAGAGAGAGGTCGTGCAAAGGTGCTTCCAGCCAGGCCAGGAGAACTTGACCTGGACAAAGACCCAGGAAGATGTGAGAATCCAGAGCGATTTATATCCTTTAGGCTGCAAGCGACAGACGCCTAACTCAACACCAACAGGGATGTAGGGACAGGTCTCTGGGGTGTTCTCAGGCACAGGGATGGCTGGGGACCAGGAATGGAAAGGACACTTCCAAGGCCACAACAGGAGGTCTCAGCAGAAGGAATGTGGGGCGTCCTGGTCCAGGCACCAGCTCTGGAATCCACGACCCAACCACCCACCCACAGTCTTGAACGTGAAGGAGAAGGAACCACAGAGCCGTTGCAGCCTCCTCCCCTCCCACACGAGCAGCTGGAGGTCCAGGAGGCCAGTCCACATGCCCAAGCCACATGGTGGAGTGAGCATGTGTGCCTAGACCCACAGGCCCCAGAGAGAGGATTTTCCCGCCCCAGCAGCTCCCCAAACTGCAGGCGTCGCCAGCTCCCCTCCTGATCGTTACCACTCGCTCGCTCAGCTGACCCCGAACAAACACGGGTCCACGCATCCACGGATCTTTTCACACATGCTGTGCATGTGTTTTCTGTTTTTTTTATCATCATCTTAACATTTTATTTTCTCCAGCTTGCTTCACTGTAAGAATCTAGGGTGTGATACATACAACATACAAAATATGTGTGAACCAATGTCATCAGTAAGACTTCCGGTCAGCAGGAGGCTGTCAGTAGTTAAGTTTTGGGGGACTCAAACATTATACACCGATTTTCTCTTCTTTTTTATGGACATTTTTACTGTGTGTTGCGGGGGTCAGTGCCCCTAACCCTCATATGGTTCAGGGGTCAACTGTACTACCTCTAGGTCATGAAAATTTTTCTTTTAAATCAATTACTTGTAATAAAAACCCTTTTATTCATCTTAGGCAATAGTGGCAGTGGAATTATGGATTCGACGTGCTACATGTTCCTAGTACACCTCAGATAGTCTTAGCTGTTAGAGCAAACGCTGCCCAGCTCGGAGGGGCCCGACCGCCGCGGCAGGGGCTGCCCCGGCATGGGGAGCCGCGGGCGCAACGCGGCAGCTTTTCTAACGGGAGGGCAGGTGCACTGGCAGTTTTCAAACTTCTTGTCAGCCCCCAGCATTTGCTGCTAAAGAGAACCTTGGGCTGAGTTCCTGTTTGGGAAAGCGAGGGAAAGGGAGCCACGGCCTTGGGGTGGGAGTCGGGAGGAAGCAGCCCAGCCACCCTCTGTCTTCCCTGAGCCACGTGGCTGACCTCGGGGCTCCTCCTTGGACCCCACGACTGGGAAGGACCCCGGGGGAAGATGACGGTGCCCAGTCCAGCTGGCTCTCCAGTGACTGAGGGTCAGGAGGATACCTGAGTGAGCTGGGCCTCGTGTCAAGGACAGCAGGAAGCTGCAGCCCAGGTTAAGTGTGTGATGCCCTCGGTGGGTGGAGCTTCTGGGCTGCAGGGGCCCCAAAGCTAAAACCTGCATTTCCTAGGCTCCTGTGGAGGGAGGAGCTGAGGTGGGGAGGGCCCATCCTTTGCTACTAATGCTGGGACTCTGACTAATGACCCTAACTCTGGGTCATTAGGACGATAGAAATTTCTAGAAGTGTGTCCTAGATTCTGGAAGCCTTGAACTGCATCCTATCCCAGATTCCTAAAAGAGCGTTATTGAGATGTTCCCAGCGAAGTGATGAAAATTAAGTTGTTTTATGATACCAACACATAAGTGCACCGTGACTGAGGAAGTAGGGGCAGAAGGGATGAAGGGCCTCCATTCCTCCCTGGACCTCCTCTGCTCCCGAAGGCTGGGGGTATAAGTCCCGAGTTAGCAAATTTCAGGGTCAGGGACCACCTGGCCCCCGCAGGAGGTGGGTCAAGGTGTTGGTGATTCCCCTCCTCCTCCAGAAAGACCTCTAGGGATGGGGCGCCCACTGGGCAGAGTCCCCTGGGACTTGTGGGGCTATGGCAGCAGGGAGACCTCAGGGTCCACATTGCTCAGTATAGGAGGCCAGACTTTTTCTTTCTCACTGCACTGCCCCTTTCAAACTTGCCTCAGCGGATTCCCTTTTTAAGTCCATGGAAGATGGATGATTTCATTATTTGTGGCGCTGGGCAGTAAATCTGGGAGTTTCAGCTAAAGCAAGTGCTTTGCCCACGTAGTTGCGTCGCCTGCTCAGTGCTATTCATCCTGCTTAGTCACTCATCCACCTGGGCTGAGCCTGGGGCTGGAAGAGCGGCTTGTGACCCAGGACATTTGTACCCTTCGGGGCCACGGGGTGGGCACTGTGTCCAGGAAGGGACAGGTCTGGGGGCCGCTGCAGCTTCAACAAAGGCAGGACAGCGTGGTGGGGGGAAATTACGGGAGAAACCCTCGAGGGGCCTCCATACCTGGCCCCGTTACCAAGAAACTCCCCCAGGGAAGGGAGGGGACGGAACTCGGAAAAGAAAAGAAACACCCAGAGTTCTCTGCCAAGGGAGTCTCAAAGATTTTCATTCAAGACGAAATGTGTTCTTGTTTGTGTACAACTCGTTTTCCTCCCCAGTGGAAGGCTTTGTCCATTGGGCGAGGGTTTCAATAGCCCGAGCTGTAATCGAGGGAGCACGTGCCTCTTCTGCTGGCAGGCGGCTGTTCTTGCTAACAAGTTGGGGAAGCAAACAGGGCTTGGATTGGTTCCTGGGCCTAAAAGGGAGGAAAAACAACAAAGAGCGGAAGAAAACACCTCCAAAGAGAGACTTGACTCCCGCAGGGATGATGTCATCTGGAAAACGTGAGCAGGACTGTGGGTCCCGATGGAAGGGCTGGGAGAGCCCTGCTGAGGAGCTGTGCTCAGGAGAACCTAGGGTCCGGACTCTGGGAACTGGAGTCTCAAGTGCACATGCTCCAGGGCCAGGTGGGAGGCAAGTGTGAGGACAGAGGGTGGGCTGTGTTTTTCGTGCAAATTGCTTTTTGTTTGCATAGTAAGTACACGGGTAAGTACATTCCACACCCCCAAAAAATGCACTCATGTTTCTTGGAACATATGGGTCCTTAATTTAACTTTTGCTTTTGCTTTTAATAGAGATGATATATTCATTTGCTGCAAAACAAATTACCGCTAATTTAATGGCATAAAACAACACTCATGGATTTTCTCCATTTTATAGGTCAGAAATACGGCTGGGTTCTCTGTGCAGGGTTTTCCCAGCTAAAACCTGTGTATCAACAGGAGCTGTGGTTCTTCTCTGAACTCAGCGTCCGCTTTCAAGTTCATTGCTTGCAGGCAGAACTCATTTCCTTCTCATGCTTTCCTTGTGGTCTTTCCCATCTTGAAGACACAATGGTGGGCCAAGTTCTTGACTTGCTTCTAGTCTCTATGCCTTCCTCTCCTGCTTTAAGGGCTTATGTAACTATGTTGGGCCCACCTCTTTATGTTGAGATCAGCTGATTGGCAATCTTAATTACATCCGCGAAGTCCCTTTTGCCCTGCACTGTGACATAACGGAAGTCACAGCAGGTGGTGGAGATTAGGAGGGCCAACCCAATATTGAGATGATAAATAGCCTGATAGAAAACAGGCAAAAGATCTGAACAGATATTTCACCGAAGAAGATATGTAAAGCTGCTTAACATGTTTGTGGATGCAAAGCAAAATCAGCACATGATACCCCGACGTAGCCCATGGTGTCACTAAAATGAGTAAGAACAAGACAACGTGTTGGCAAATGTTATCATATCTGGAGCAAGTGAAACACTCCTACGTTACTGCTGGTAAGTGGAATGATACTGTCGCTTTATAGAAATAGTTCCAGTTTCTTATAAAGCTAAACACACACTCATTGTTTGGCCCAATGATCTCACTTCTCAGCATTTATCCCAAAGAAATGAAAACGCATTCATAGAATGACAGGTATGCAAGCTCATAGCACCTTTATTCACAATAGCCCCAAACCGAGACAGTGCAGGTGCCCTTCCACAGGTGCTAAGTGAAGGAGCCAGACACACAAAGCGATGTACTGTGTGACTCCATTTACGTGCAATTCTAGACAATTCAAAACTGAAGTGATAAAGAGTAACAGGCGTCAGGGGCTGGCAGTGGGGAGAATAGTTGTTGTGCTGGGACCCTGAGCAGGTGACCGCCGTGGGACCTTGGGCTCAGTCCCGCTGGGTCCTGTGGGAGACAGCGTGAAACAGGTCTAAGAGGGGATGTGTTGAGGGTGAGGTGGCTGGCGTTTGTCTCACCAGCTCCTGTCTGGTCTTTGCTGAGACTGTTCCCCAGGGTGTTGGCTGCCAGCCCCATAAGCTTCTGTAGCCCAGGCTTAAGAGTGAAAGTCTGGGGCAGTAAGAAGCCACCCCGGGGCAAAATGGCAAGGAATGAGGGGACAGTGGCATTAGCTGTGTGCTGCCCTGACTGTCCTAGGCTGTCGCCAGTGGTTTTCTGTCTCCTTCTGTAGGTCACGAGCTCTGGAGCCAGGTCTACACTCATTCTGTTCTTTGCTGTATCCCTAGTGACCTCAGCTGGGCCGGGCACCCAGCTGGCCCTCCTGAGTGACCATGGAATGAGTGGAGAGCCACCTCTTAGGCTGCTGGGCTGGATACTCAGAACCTTAAAGAACCCACATTCTGAACCAAACGTTCTGCTTTGGCCATTGCAGACCTGACTCTCTGTCTCATTCTTGCCGCCCTTTGGGGCCAAGTCAGCTGTCTCAGTGGCAACCAAGCTGTGGGGGGGCTCGGACATGCTGACGAAGCTCCTTGTCTGGCGGGTGCTGGGCTGACACTTCCAGAGAGATGCCCTTTGAGGTTGCAGCCATGGGTCCTGATGGCAGCTGTGACAGTAATAGTCCAAATTACCTGGCCATTTCACCTGATGGGATGGTCAAGAGCCTGCAGATTGCTCCCGAGTGCACCCTGCTGAAGGCAGACTCTTTTGAAATTGGCCCACCTGGTTTGCCTGGGAGAAGAAAATAACAAATAGATGTATTTTTTCTTTACCTCTTTGATGGAGAAGCTGCAATCATCTGGAACTGATTTGGAGATTGTCCAAACACCTGAGACCCCCAAGGACACAGGCTCCTGAGCATCGTCTCCATCCTTGAAGGCCACGGTTCCCTCTGCCTGTGTCTGGCGCCAGCACAGGGCCTGGCATGAAGGAGAGCTCAAAGCAAGGTGTGTCTGTCGCCCACCCAGGTGAGGTCACATGGGAGCTGGACCCGCTGGCCTGTCAGATGTCCCACAGAATGAGCGTGACTGTTTCCAGGTAGATTGAGGCCAAATGTCATTGCCAGGATCTCTGCAGCAGGGGGGCTCTGCCCAGGCTGTCACAGGAGGGGGACGCATAGTGTCTGCTCTCCGTCATCAGGACGTCAGGGTCCAGCCCTTGGTCAAGGGGGTGGCCATCATATTTCTCTGTTGTAAAGGATCCTCCTTCCCTACACAGTTGCTGAGTAACATGTGGGGTGGTATGTGGGGGCATGTGCATAGCCAGAGATTCCCCCACGTCTTTCCTTCGGTGGTTTTGGTGTTCACTGTTAGCCTGAACTCGAGTCCGCTGTTATATCGATGGTTGCGAATAGCGATTTTGTGCCTCTGTCCAGTCTTGAACGTTTATCAGCCGGACTTCCTCCATGAAGAACTCTCTTCTCCTAATCCCTATTTTTAGTATTACTATGGACTCATGTTTTTTTTTTTAATTCCATGTAGTCACATCCATTACCATAATAGTTTTATGTGCAAATATCCCCTAATTTGGCCAGTAGGAGCCCCTTTATCCCAGCTTCTGTTTTCTTGATTTGCTCCTGTTCATCCTCTGAGTATTTCTTAGCTTTCTGATATAAGACAAAATCTTTTTAAAAAATGTCAAAATCGTGAAAGTCAGAAAAGGGAGGGAGTGTTGGCCCGGGAGAGGAGTCGTGAGAACCTAAGACGATGCATGATCACTTACAGGACTCCAGAATTAGGGGGAAAAGCCCTCAACTTGGACTGTACGGTGGACTGTGTTCCTGTGTCACCATTAAATATTATGAGGGCGAAGTGGTTTGGACACTTCGTAGATCATTTTTTTAATGACATACGCACTGAAGAGCTCAGGCGTGAAATACCATGTCGTTGGCACCATACTCTCAAATGGTTTAAGTGAAAGAAGAGCAAAACCCAGATGCATATTATACGTAGCGCACACAGCGGCCGAAGCAGTGTGCCACAGTGTTCCCAGCTGGTGGCCGAGGTAAACCGACTGGGGTGCCTGGGTGTTCACTGTGCTACTCGTCACACTTTTCTGTAGCTTTGACATTTTTCAAAATAGGAAGTCAGGGAAAGTAAAAACAGAATGAAATACATCAGGCAGAGAACGGGCCCTTCGCCTGCCTTGTAAAAATAGCCCCTGTCCCGCCGCTGCCTTCGCAGGGCCTAAGGAACTCGTTTGCTTTTACCAACAAAAGGACACCTCTAGGCAGATGTGAAGAGCAAATTTCATTCTGTCGTTCAGGAGAAGGGCAATAAACAGAGGGGTGGGGAGGGAGGGCAGGAAAAAGAGAAGGGGATGAAGAAACAATGGGAGGGGGAGGAATGAAAGGAAGGAGCGGGAGGAGGAAAGCAGGAGTTCCTTGGTCAACAGTCTGAGGTTAGGTACTTTCTTCTACAGCATCCATCTATTTCTAACAAAAACCTTTAAAAGACATGAAAATTGAGGCTTAAAGAAGAAAAAAAACCCTGTGCCTTGGCTACAGAACAAAAATTGGTTATTTCAGATAATGTTCTCTAGTAAAGAAATACAGTTAAACCAGTTAGTTATAAGGAAGGAGGGTCAAAAGCTACCTGAACAAAGAGATTTTTAAAATCCCGACCAGTTTATTTGTTTTTAAAACTTTGTAGTAGGAAGGGCTGTGTCCTTTGGGCTGAGACATTAACAGAGACACCTGGACCTCTCACCGAAGCTGAACCTTGGCCCAGAGGGCAAGGTTTAAGTGAAAGGAGGTGTTTCCCTCTTTCACACACAGTTGATAGCACGCTGCCTTGGAAGGACCTTCCCCATAAGTAGCTCCACCCCCTTGCTTCACAGCGGGAAAGGAGGTCCCTGGGGACATGGCCTTGGGATGGGGGGTGGTGAGCACAGGAGTGGGCAGTGGATCTGGTCAGGTTGTAGCCTCTGGACTCCTGGCCTTCGCTCCATGGGATTCAAACCCCATGAGCAGAAATGAAGGTGCTTCCTCCTGGATTTGAAAGCTCCTAAGACTCTTGTGATGCATGCAGGTATTTGCTTTTCTGGTATTACACTGTAGTGGTTCACATGTGAAAATTAGGATATTTAGGGGAGAATGGCTGGGGACATAGTCCCCCCTTCCCTAGCTCCTCCCCCACTCCGTGTCCCCTGCAGTTGTGGAAGGAAAGGACACTTTGCTCACTTAAATGACATTTCATGAAGACACTTTCTGATTGTGCTCCGGTGCAGAGAGAAGCAAATTAGCCCATTGTGGCAGCTCCACTAACTACATTCCACATCCAAGAAATTCGCTATTTACTTCCCACATGGACAAAGAAACTAAAAATGGTACCAAAATCAACATCTCAGAAAGAAAAAAAAATCTTTGATGAATGAACTAAAATGAAAGGTTTCTTGTATTTAAGCCTCTGAAATGATTCTCACTTCAAGGTCAGAAGTCAGCAGCCCCTTTGCAAACCAAAGTTCCCATCATTCCTTCAGGAAAATATTTATTCAGGACCTGCCACATGTCAGGTATGATACAAAACAATCATAAGAAAATAGGACGAGGAGGCTAGCAATCAACAGTCAACAGACGCAGCAGGTCTGAGCCCTCGTCCACACCTCCTGGCTCTGCAGTCTCTGGAGATCCAGGTAACAACAGGCAGGGAAGGTGGTGGGAACAGACTAAGTGATCAGAGCAGTTTTGCTGGTGGGTCCGACTGTGTTTTCAGCATTCCTTTCTGAGATCACATTGTCCTGAGGGGCTGCTGTCCTCCCCCCACCCCCACCACACCCCTATAGACAGTTCTGGATGCTCTCTCTCTGTGTGGGCTTGGCCCACAGGGATAGGTCAGTTTATTACGGCTGCCCCACTCCCTTCCCTGTCTGACAGGTGCACCCAGCTAGAGTCAAGTGTCTGAGATCTTTGAAGCACCCAGCACCTGATTGCTCTCCATCAAGACGTTTCAGCACCCAGGACAGCTCCCGCACACAGTGAGCACTCAACCAATACGCATGTAAAGAGGACTGAATAGACATCCTAGAACAGACCAAGGGGACTCGTGGTTTGTTAGTGGATGGAGCTGAGGAGCATAAGTGGTCTCAGCCCAGTGGTTTCGGGGCTCATGACCCCATTTAGTGAGGTGGGTGAAAGGAGAAAGCTAGAGTCTGGACATGGGAGCCACTGGGAAGGCCCCCACATTTGATAACAGGGCTTTCCACCCACACCTCAGGGTTCTGCATGAGATGTGACTGCAGAAGCATGTCAGCAACCTGGAGCTTTAGGGAAAAACAGCCATGATTTGTAGCCATTGTGGACTTCCCTGATGCACATTTTTCTACCTGATTCCAAGTACCAGTGAGTAAAATTTCTGAATGGCTCACAGCCCAGCTCTCAGAGCTGCCTGTCCTCTGCACACCACTGGGTGTGAGCAACTGGAGAGCCCCCCTAGGGGGCCCCAGCAGGTGCGGGGGTGGGGGAGTGAAGGCGAGCTGTAGGTCTGGCCACACAGCTGGGACCCTCCACATCTCCTCATTCCCCACCCCGGCCTGTTGGTGTAGGTAAGAAGCTGGGCAGATGGCAGGCTTCTGTTTTAAGGCCTTGGTCACCTCTCAGGAGCAAGCCCAAGCAGATGGTCGGGAAAAATTCAGGGAGAAACTCAGGTGGGGGCTGCAGGGGTCTCAGAGTCTTGCTCTGGGCACCCCCTTCTGATGCAGGACCCCAAGAGCAGCCTCAGGATGTGTCTGGAGTCACACGGGCCGTGGAGGGACTATGAAGGGGTCACGATGGAAGTACCTGCTTTGGGAGTGTCAGCTGCCAAGGACCAGCTGGCCGGGCAGTTCAGATTCTGCCAGGGCTCCAGGTTCACGTGGGGAACCGGGAGACTCAGGTGCATCTCTGTGCAAATGACTTCAGTGCCCACAGTTTACGTCCCTGCAAAATGTTAAAATTAGTAAAACTCCTCCAGGGGAGGAACCCACGCCTCTCTGTTTCATCTGTGTTTACTGTGGGATGATGAATGAACCATTTCATTAAGGAACGCAAGGAGCTTGTGGAGTAAAAAATGGAGAGTTAACTAAAAATAGGTGAAGCGGTGAAATTCAGCCACAGGACGTTATGAATAATTAAGGGGCTGACACACGGCTGTATTTCAAGGGGACGCTCGACTCCGCCGGCCGCTGTTCCCGGCGTGGCACAGGCAGAGCTGTGCTTTTCAGCATGAAGCGTCTCTCAGTTACATTTTATTTGTCAAGCAGGCGAGATGCATTTGTGTTTACTGCAGCCCCGTTGTCGCAAACTTTGCGGTGTCTTCTCTGAGAAAATGCTTCTTTTCTGCTCAGAAGAGCTGGATTATTGCCTTCCCCTCTTCCACTGTGAGGAGGAAATGCTGCGTGTTCTTTGTCAGGTAATCAATCACCCCCCTTAAAGGACCCTGAAGTTATCATCTGAAGATTACAGCCTCCGAAAATACTGGAATGCCCACTTTAACGTATTATCGCGTGGCAGAGCGAGTTTCCCTCCCCCTCGGAGTCACAGCGCCTGTCAGTTGCCTGTGCTAATGACCTCTGGCTCCCAATGCGATCACTTCCTGTCATTTCTGGGGTTTCCATGTTGACACTGTGTCTCTTTTAGCTTCTCAGAGGCCCTGTAATGATGCCCAATTAGTAACACATCCTTTCCTTTCTTCCAACTCACTGTAATGGCTCTAATTGGTGTCCCTCAATGACACTCTCACCAGACAAGTCATCTGTACCTCTGTGTGGAGCAGGAAGTTCTCAAGTTCAAGGTCCCTGGTGGGTAACCAACACAGTTTCAAGTTCAGGGACATCCTCCTCAATCAACATCAACCACCCCAAGAAGAACACAGGACGTTGGTATTGTTGGTGAGCAGCAGACCATCTGCGAGCTTGCCAGCGTACCCCATGGCCCCTGACCTGCATCAGTCTGAAATAAGAAACCATTTAAGAGGCATCAGGAAAACACGGCTGGGCCCCTCCTCCTCCTGCCAGTTGACTTTGATTCATTCATGGATGAAATTGAGTTCTTGTGATGGAACTATTAAAGATCCTGTTAGTCAAATTAACATCATGGAGCCAGAGAGTGGAAAGAGGTTATTAAATGTCCCCTGATTCACTTTCCTTCCAACAGGCAGAGAAAACAAACAGAAGCCTTAGATGCACATGTGAATCCATGTCCAAGAATTCATGACAAGCAGCGTGGACTGAGGAAGCAGAGCTGGGTGGGTGTCCCAGATCATTTGGGTTGAAAAGACTATTTTTAGGGACCTGGCTGGTGTGGCTCAGGTGCTTGGAGCATTGTTTTGTAGCCGAGAGGTCACTGATTTGATTCCTGGTCCGGGCGCATGCTTAGGTTGTGTGTTCAACCCCTGGTCGCTGTGTGTATAGGAGGCAGCCCATCAGTGTTTCTCTCTCGCATTGATGTCTCTCTCTCTCTCTCCCCCTTTCCCTCACTATTGAATGACAGTAAAATAAACACTGAAGAGTATTTTTATTAGGATATAGGGGGATAAACGGTGAGGGACAGAGACGTGACTTGGGGTGGCGAGCACACAACACAGGGTACAGATGAGGGGCTGTGGACGTGTGCACCTGAAACCTCTATAATTTTGTTCACCAGCGTCACCCCAATAACCTCAATAAAATGACTTTCCTTGCAAGCATCACGGTCATTCAGGCACAGGCTGTAGATTCAGCCACAGTGGATCCACCCCGTCATCTTGGGAATGAACCTCAGGGCTCATGCCGACCTTTAGTGGCCTCACCGGAGCATCTCTGAATCCCCTGAGTCAAAGGCAGGCTCAGACCCCAGTCCTGCCAGCACCTGCAAGCAGGACAGGCCCTCGTCCCTCTCGGGGAAGCCCCTGGCGTCAGGTTTTGAGTCTGTAAAACGGAAAGAGCACAGAGTCCCATTGACTCTCGGATGTAGCTTTTCCTCTCATCTGGTCGTATCATGTAATCCATGGAGTCCTATCGTTTGGTTGGAATTTAACTGCCAATGTTTTCTTTCTCAGTGGCACATAAAACGATGATCCATCCTCTGATCAATTTTGCCTTGAATGTATGAAATGCAGTATCAGGTGCCGTTGGCCAGTTCTGGTGAAGGTCAAACGTGACCACACGGGTTGAGAGGCTTTTCCAAATTATAAGATGTTGCATGGTGGTTGGCCCCGCTCTGCCTGGTGAGGGTCCCTGGCCGGCATGCCTCCTCTCCTGGCCTCGCGTTCCTCATCCTGTCAGCCAGGGTGGGGGCTGGGTCCGGGATGCTGACCTTTGCTCTGCAGGGTCTCAGGAAAGCCAAGGGCCGGAGCTTGTGGGGCCACCGTGGGCGATTTCTCCCAGTGAAACGGCGATGACCCTCGGGGAGATGTCTCCGAGGTGCCTCCTTCCCAATCTGACTCTCTAGGGCGGGTTAGGGGTTTCCCTGAGGGCTTGAGCAGGGGCGGCCGGTAGAGGCTGGCAGTGCACACCTCCAGGGGCACCCCTGACACCCACCCCGGCGGGAGCGAGCCCCTGGAGGCGTGCGGTGCACGATCCACACGACGGCGTCTGCCGGCCATGGTGCCGCTCTTCAGGGAATGGGGGGCCCGGCCTGACGACGGGCTGCTGGCCCCCAGCCCGAGGGGCCCGAAGGGGAGAGGCCACTGCAGAGAAAATGGGAATCTGACAAACGACACGGTTTCCAGAGAAGCGTTGGCAGCGAGGTGTGTGCGTGTTGGCTGGGTGTGCACACGGCAGATACAGCGAGGAAGTTGTCCCTGATCTAACTGTGTGATGGGCGATTTAAGGGACAATCTGCAGCGACATGGACGGTCCGGCTGGGCACCTGGCGGCTTTCGTGCGACCCCCTGTTCTGACATGTTCTGGGCACCGACCCCAGCGAGGGCACCACCGTGGGGACCACAGTGAGCAGATGACCTGATGAGAGGCATTTGTATGCATTAGCCTCAACTTCAGGCCTATTATGCTCAGAACCTGTAGCTTTTTAAATTTTTATAAGTAAAAAATCACTTTTATTATAAAAGTGATAAATAGTTAATGTAAAAATAAATAATCCTGCTAGTCCAGCCCTGCAGCATTTCTAGCCCCAGAATCCAGAGAGCCGAGAGCTGCCTTTTCCACACAAAGGTCCGTCTTGTGTCCACCCCCCGCCCCCCCCTCCTGAGGGCAGCTGAGAGTCATCAGTGCAGCATTCAAGGCTCACTGTGGTCCCACCGCAAGTGACATAGGGAAACGGGTTGTTTCTGCCTCCCTGCCCCCAACGTCCACTTCATCTTTCCGAAGCTGCCGCACTTCATTTGGGAGTTGGCCATTTCCTGTGAGGAGTGCTTCAGGGTAATAATTCCTGGTGACACCTCCCATCGTGAAACCCGAGGGCTGAGGCCCTCCCATTCTCAGTTGCTTTCCTGAGGGGTAGGCACTGGTCTCACTCCGTCCCCTCACATGCCCTTTCCTGGGACTGGAGCAAGTGAAGGAAGGAAGAGGGAAGTGAGGGAGGTCACCTCTCCCAGGTCAGCATCTCAATCCATGATTTCTGGGTGTGAGAAGCTGCCTTTGGCCCCCCGGTTTCCTGTGGCTACTGCCTGGTCTTCCCTGTCTCATCCCCTCTGTGGGGCTTGAGATCCTGTTGAGAAAGCCCTCTGTGCTCACGTCACCTAGGTGGGTCTCTACTGCTCACAGTCAGGAATCTTGAGTGCACCATGTCCCCTTTGGCCACCCAGGCGAGGACACCCCTTGACACCTCACCCTCCTTCCAGAAGGAATGATAACCCTATGGAGCCCACTCTTAGCAGGATCCTTCCTTTGAAACTCAGAGGTCTTGTCTCAAGGGGGAAAAACAAGGGGTTTCCATGAGGTAACTTCTGGATGTGCCGGGCAGACACCCAGGTGGTCCAGCTGGATTGGCCAGGACACAGGCCATCGGCAGGAAGTGGAGGGTAGGGCCCAGGTTCAGGAGGGCAGGAGGCTATCAGGATTCTAGGCAGCCACTCTGCCCTTTCCTCGAAGTCTCATGTCCTCTCTGGCCATTTATTTCATTCCTCTGTTCTTCCTGCTTCTCTGAAAGGATGGCCCCTTAGTTCGTCTTCTTAATTCAGTAGCCTTAAAGAGATTGTGATTGGTCCCAATCAGATCATGTGCTCTGTGCTCATCCAATCAACTCTGCACAGGAGTTTGGGTCAAACACCAGCTGCTGAGGCCACACCTGTGCGTGTGTGGAGGCATGTGTCTCACAGTTGTCCAATCAGAGCCCGGGGGGTGGGGGTTGTACCAGTGTTGGGGATGACGTAAGGTTTATCAACATGCAAATCTCCTCCACTGAAAGGCTGAACGCATTAATCTGGCCCTCTCTCAGGGGAATTTACAAATTACTTTTTAATAAGCAGACCCTTTGGAAAGTGTTCCAGGGAGAAAGATGATCTCTGGTCCTTATAGCAAAAATCTGTTTCCCTTTGAGAAAAGGACTGATTTGTAACACTCATCATCAACCATTAATTTTACTTTTGCGGGATGAGCTCCACAAGAATATCTCTTTCACTGGGCTATCAAATTATAGGTGCTTTTGAGTGAGAAGTTTCAAAAATTATGAGATTCCCTCCCCTATGTCTGCCTCCCCCGCCACCCCGCCCCCAACTGGTGAATTGTAGAGTATGTGAAATCATGATGGGGCGGTTTTAGAGCTCAGAGCTCCCATTCATGCAGAAATAGCCTGCACAGGCCTGGCTTTCCCAACTCACACAGATCTTTGGCTTTCCTAGTCTTCTTTTAAATCTGGACTTTTGTTGGGGGGGGGGTTATGTTTAAATATATGGAGATATAATTTACATACCATAAAATTTGCCTTTTTAAAGTGTACAATTCAATGGTTTTAGTATTCACAAGGTGGGTGACCCATCACTTGTAATTCTAGAACATTTTCATCACTTCAGAAAGAAGCTCAACCACCCTAGGGAATCAATCACTAATCTATGTTCTGTTTTTATGCATTTGCGAGTTCTGTGACAGACCTCCCAGGCCTAGGAGGGATGGAAAATCACCAGGCTAGAAAATGGCACCATGGGAAGCTGCCTGCAGATGCTACCCAGGAAAAACAGGTGAAGATTAGGGCCTGGGGTTGGCCTATTCTGCATAACAGGATGCAGCTTTAACTTGAGCCTGCACCCAGCAACCAGCTCTAGCCAATTAAACTTTGATACCCTTCACTTAAAAACCCTGATCTAACAACAACCGAACGAGTCCCAGCTTCCCTTGGTTGGCCCCACTTTCCCTCTTATTCCCGCTAATAAACCCTGCTCTCCTTAGCTCGCTGCATCCGTCCATTTCTCGAACGACTCCGACCTAACATTCTGGACATTTTATATAAATAGAATTACACACTAGGTGGTCTGTTGTGTCCGGTTTCTTTCACTTAACCTAATGTTTTCAAGGATCATCCATGTTGTAGCATCTATTAGTACTTCATTCCTTTTTAATGGCTGAGAAATATTCCATTTCATGACTAACTCTTTAGGGTTTAAGGGTAGAACAAGTCAAATTACCTTAAACAAACAAATAAACAAGTGAATGTAAGGGCTCATATCACTAAGAGTCCAGGGATGCGGTGGGCAGAATTCTAAGATGACTCCCAGTGACCTTCACCCTTGTGTGATCTCTTGTCCTTGAGTGTGGCATAACGCACAAATACCCCTGACGAGCTATTACCCCGTGATTATGTGATGCTGAGTGAAAAAGGGATTGTGCATATCTGATTCAGGTTGTTAGTTGACTTCGAGTTGATCCAAAGGGAGACAATCCAGAAGGACCTGACCTAATCACACCAGCCCGTGAAAACTGGGGCTGGAGATCAGAGCAGAGGGAGTGGTAAATTCAAAGCATGAGAGGCATTGAACACACTCTTGTTGGCTTGAAGATGAAGGGGCCCATGCAGCAAAGACTGTGGGAGGACTCTAGCAGCTGCCAGTGGTCCCTGGTGGACGGCCAGCAAGGACATGGGCACCTTGGTTTTGATGCCAATGACCTTGGAATCACATTTCCCCTCCAGAGCCTTCCTGGTTCCACGAACATGGAATATTTCTCCCTGCATTTTGTTTCTCTTTGACTTCTTTTACTGGAGTTTTGTCATTTTCTTCATATAAATATCATACATACAGTGTTTTGTAAGATTGGCACCTAAATATTTCAATATTTTGGGTGCTGATGCAGTGGAATTAAACTTTTAATTTTAAGTTCTGCTTGGTCATTGCTGATCTGCAGGGAAGTGATTGGCGTTTGCACATTAACTTACATCCTGAAACCTTGTAATAATTGCTTATTAGTCCCAGCAGTTCTTTCACATTGTCGACATAGATGATCACGTCACTTGCAAACAAAGACAGTTTTATTTCTACTTTTCAATCTGTATACCTATTATTTAATTTTCTTATCTTATTGCATTGGCTAGGACTTCTGGATGGGGAGCTCCGCAGGAGCTCCAAAGTGGGCTGAGTCTGTTCTGTTTGAAGAACTGTGTTGAGGCCAATGGGCAGGAACCTGGCAGTAGAGAGGGGAAGGAGTGCCCAGATCACCCTGGACACAGCATGCTGGAGGGGAGTTGGGATGTCCTAGGGGAATGGGAAGGTGTTGAAGGGTTTTTGAAAGGGAAGTAACTTGGGGATACTACATAATCCAGGCATCTCAGTAAACTAAATTCATAGTTTGAATATTAAGATAATTGGGTGCGCAGAAACAAATGAGGCTATTTCTACAACTGTGTGGTAAAATCATACAAAGAGTACTCAATCCTATTTTTTAAGGTTTTTCAAAATGATAGACTTATTTCTTAAATTCATGGTAGTTATGCATTTCAAGGTTGACAGGGAGCAGAAAAGTTTACTGAGTGGCATAAATATGTTAAAGATATTAATTTAAAACCAAACCACCAATTTGATACTTTTCAAAGTAACTTGACTGCTGTGCTTCTTTCTCAAACACAAGCAGAGAATGCTAATGAAGGCTTTGAACCTTTCTTCAAATTATTTCATAAGCTTTGATGTCAAAATTTTAAGAGAAAATAAAGGATCAATTATTAAAGGACCTTATATTTTATGAAAGCTCTTATATCTTGCAGTAACTACCAGGGAATATTATACTTTTACCTGGTAGCTGTTGGCAACTTTAAATTTTTCCCTCTCATTTTAAAAGACTTGCTCATTCCAGAAAATTTGGAAAAATATCAATGGCTCCGAAGAAGAAAATGAAGACCAACTATAATTATACTGTTGGCATCTTGGTTTATCTCTTACTCAAGAATTTCCTCTGAACATGGGGGCGTGTGTGATGAGAGCATAGTGTGTGTAGGGTTACACCCTGCTTTTTCCCCCATTTTTGCATGATATCATGGACATTTTTATGCTATTAGAAACTTCATGAAAACATATTATAAATGTATCCTTAACATTCCCCTGTCTGGACAATTCATGTACTTTTCTTCATTTCTATATGTTGATTGCTTCCAGTTTTTGCTGTTATAATCAATATCGTAACAAACATCTTACTAATTTTGGTTCACATTTATGAATAGCTCCTTAGGATAAAGTCTCATGTGTTACAATGACTGGATCGAGAGTTGGTGCTTTTTTAAAGGGCCCGATACCGCCACCAAATTGCTTTTGGAGACACTGGGACTGAGAGTCCCCCCTGGGGAGCATTCTGTGCCCATGTTACCTTGTCCTCACAGGCACAGAGCAGGACGTGTTGAGGGGTGTTTGTGCAAATCTGATGTGATAAGATGGTTTTTTTTTTTTTAATTTGCCAAGAATTCATTGCTGGGGCCAGCTAGTCCTGGGTTCCACCTTCTCAGAGACGGACTGGACCTGCCTTCACGCGCAGGAGGAAACCGAGTCCCCACCTGTGCCCCAGCAGCCCCACCTGACAAGGAACTGCAGGCAAGTTAGCGACCTAGAGAGCAGACGGGTGGTTCTGCACCAGAACCCAAGCCTGCTCCCTGCGGGGAGGCTGAGGAATCGGCTCTGGTTCTCTGACCCCCAAGTGGGGCTGCCCCAGTTAGCATGTGGCTAGTGGGCTCCCCACAGGCACCCCGGCCTCGCCCCTTCTGGCCTCTCCAGCACAGGGTGCCTGCCGACACAGGCTCATCTACCGTGACAGGGTCTCCCCAGCACCGTATCCTGCTGGCACCCCTTCTTCTGACACCTCATTAGATGATCTGGGTGCCAGGCCCGGCCAACTGCTTCACCCTGGGGGCAGATTCCAGAGCCTATTTCACGGCTCATTCAAAAGGAAGACGGAGGAGAACTTTTCCGTTTCACTTATTAAATGATTTAATCCTCAAGAGACTTGGTCAGAACAGGCATCCCAACACGGCCTGGTTCCTGGATCATTTGCAATTTACTATTCTGATTAAAGCCATCCAAACCCCATCAAGCCCTGCTTTGGTGTCCAGCAGAAGTCACACCGCTGGCCTCTAGGGGACATCTGGTTGAGGTGACTGAGGCTTGGAAGGGGAGGGGGAGCAGAGTGCGTCTGACTTATTTCACACACCTGAGGCTGGAAGCCACAAATGATAGGAATGCAATCCCGCCTTTAGACGGGTGTTCCTCTGGAAATACATCTGATAACTGTTAAAGTAAGTGCTAAGAGGGACCATTACCACAGAGCAATTGTTGGCCCCAGAGGACTTCCTGCTCCTGACCTTGTTCAAGCCCCTGTTTTTGTGGACATCAGCACCCCTCCCCTTCCCCCATCTTCGCCACTCTTTGTGGAGAGCAGTGGGGCCAGCCTGGCCAGCCTTGGGTTAGCGCAAGGCGACACAGAGTGTGAGTGGGACAGCCAGGGCTCGCCTCTTGGTGGGAGATTTTAGGGACAGGATCACAAGCCACGCACTGAATCAACATGGCTCTGCCTGGCCTGTCCCTGGCCTCCCATGGAATTGGAGGGCAGGAGCCAGGGCGCCCTTGGGCTCTGGGCCGCAGGAGGGAATGGGGAGAGAGTGCACTTGGGGCTGACTGGGGGGAATTGGGATGAGTTACATCCTTCCTGGGAGAACTGACTGGCTCTTCTCCTTAGGAGGAAGTAGAACCGGAAGCACCAAAGCTTGTCCCCAGCACAATTCCTCGTCCCCAACCCTGTCAGGGACCCATATGGGTGACGGTCAAAGCTGGTGGGAACCTCAGGGGTCCCTTCATCACAGCCTTCCTGTCACAGGTGGTGGCATTGAGAGCTCCAGGCTGTGAGGTGACCGGGACGGGGAGCAGGAGCAGAAGGGGGACTAGGGTCTTGGTCACTGGACTCTGGACTCCTGGATGGCCAGGCCTGTGAGTGCTGCCCCTGGTCCTCCCCGAGGGGGGGAGGGGTGCAGATACTGATCCAGCTTTTTAAAGATCGTGCTGTTGCTGAAGGGGAAACGAAAAAGCAAATAATTGCTGTATTCGGTCTCCACTGAGTGCTTCACGGAACACAGACTGCAAAGAAAGAAATGTAACATTTTATTGAACTGCAGCAAAGCCCGAGGGGGTTTGGGAAGCTAATTGGCCAGCCTCCCGTGTTTTCACGACCATTTTCACGTGGACAACAGCTAGCCCGCCTGACAGGACAACAGCTAGCCCGCCTGACAGGATGGCAGTGGTATTTGCAGGAAATGAGAATCTCCAATAGTACCAGCCCCCACGGTGGATGCACAACAGCTTCCTCCCACGTTCTTTCCACAGGAGTCTGTTGAGCGCCTACTGTGTGTGTGACCGTGAGGCAGGCACAGGGGTGCCCTAGAGGAGAAGACATGAGGTCCCCCTTCTCACGGAGCTGAGTCCTCCCTGGGGCTGGCAGAGACTAAGCAAGGAGGTGAGTGAGTGAGGCAGGGAGTTTCAGAGCGTGACCAGCTCAATGAGGATGATGAACCCCAGTGGTGTGACTGAGGGGCGGGGCTCCTGTTCCAGTGGCTGAGGGCTCTGGCCAGAGGAGTGACGGGACCTCACCTGTTGTTTTCTGCCACAGTTGGCTCAGTCAGACTCCCTGCTTTAACAGGACTCGGTCCCCACTGTCCCCGAGTCCAGTGGCTGAGGGCCAGGCTCCAGTGTGCTTGCTGGCACGTCCATTCCTGGCTCCCGGGAGGCTGGGTGGCCCAGGGGCTGCTCTGCCCGGGCCTCTCATTTGCGGCATTTCTCAAGTCCCCCTCCCGAGTCTGGCCCTTTACAAGCCTCATTACACCTTGGCACAGAGAATGAGGCTCAGCAAATGGCTCATAAAGCATCTTTTTAAAGGTTAATGGTCACTGGCGAGGGAAGAAAGGGCCACCGAGCACAGAAGCTGTCTTTGATGGTGTGGATTTTTCAGTTAAGTGAAACAAGAGTCATGCCTCTTACAGGTACCTGGCCTGATTACCAAGCAGCCAAGGAGGCCTCAGGGTGCCTCTGAGGCCAGGACCTCAGGCTCATGTGAGGGTCAAGTGCTGTTACATCAGCTGCTCCCAGGGGAAGGGCGTGGGGGTCAGGGCATCCCAGCTCTGTCTGCTGCCTGCTCGGCCCCTGTGAGCTGTGTGTTGAGGGGGAGGAGGCTCTGGAGGGTCCACACTCTGGCCAGTGAGGTCCGGGAGGGCAGGGACAAAGTTGGTTTTCAGAGTCCCTGTGCATGGTGCCTGGGGCCCACTCTGGCCATGGCTGGTGGGCAGGTGGGCAGGACTTGGGTTGGTCTCTGGTCACCGGGTCCTGCTCAGTGGACCTGGGGCAAGGAGGGATGCCAACCTGGGATGCTCCTGGTCACACCTCACCAAACTGAGAGTTTGCAGGTCAGAGTGTGATTAAACAGTGTCTGAGTATTAGTCAGGTTGAGTATCAGCAGCTGCTATGACATCAACCTCCAAACCTCAGAGGGTATCTCAGTCTGACTGAGTGGGGCAGCTCCCCAGGCGGGATCTCCTTCAAGTGGTGGCTCAGGGGTTCAATCTCATGATGTTACCACCTTCAACTTGTGTGTTCAAGAGGACAGGAGAGGAGAGGTTCATGCAGAGGGCTCTATGGCCCACCTGGCATTGCCTTACATCCCTTGCACCTTTGTTCTTTCAGTCAGAACTCAGGTAGATGTCCCCAAATTCACTGCAAGTTTGCTGGGAAGTGACATCGTCCCCTGTACTCAGGAAGAGGAATGAAATTGGTGAGCAGGTGGCCAGTGTCTAACATGCCTGCTGAGACTGGTAGCTGCAGGCTTTGGGCACATGGGTTTATTCACCCAACATGCACTCCGTTCACTGAGAGACCCTGTCCAGGCACTGGGGTCACAGCTGTGAACATGGCAGACAAGGTTTCGGTCTCATGGAAGCTCCATTCTCATGAGGGAGCGGCGACAGGAGAATACGCAAAAGGAATATTTACTATAATGCTGGCGATTGGTCAGAGGTGAATGTAAGCACCGTAAATGTAGACGGGGCTGGAGAGGGAGGAGATGCGCTGTTTTACACAAGTGGTCAGAATGGCTGCTCTCACCTGGTAACATTGAGCGTTGACAGGAAGTGAGGGGAATCGTCAGAGGTTTCCAGGCAGAGGGAACAGAGGTGCTGAGACCCAGAAGCCAGTGTGAGTAGGGCAGCTTGAGGACAATGGGGAGATGGGTGGGGCTGAAGGGGGAGGAGGGCGTGGCCACAGAGGTAGGAGGGCTCAAGATGTCAGGGGATGCAGAGGATGTTGGCCTGGTGGGGAGGGCTGCAGGTTCCTTGTGGGCTCGGTTCGAAGGTCTGGAGTGGCTGAGAGCCAGCAGCACCCCGACTGGGTCCTGGGGGAGAGGAGCCCCTCTGGCCACTGGGAGGGGACAGGCGAGCCCAGAGGACGGAGGAGGCAGCAGCTGTGAAGTTATGGACAATCAGTTTGGAGGTGGAGGCAGTGAAGGGAGCTTGGGGGGAGCAGGCAAGGAAAGGTCTTGTCATCTCCCCTGCACCTTCGGGTTAGAAATAGCTCTCTGGGCGCGTTGGAGGCATTGGTTATAAAGGACTCTCCCTCCTCACAACACACAGTGTAACGGAGGCTCCTGTGAACATCTTGCTTTTCCAAAAGTATTTAATGAATACAGGAAGGAAGGAAGGAAGAAAGGAAGGAAGGAAGGGAGGGAGGAAGAGCTGCGTTGGGTTCTCGGTAGATAGAGAAGCAGATTATGGCCACTTGACCAAGGAGAATATTCTAGGCGACTGGCCTTTTCGTGAGGACATGGCAGGTCATTCCCGCTCCAGGCCCCAGTTTCCCTGGGGATAAACTGAAGGGGCGGGCCTAAATAATCTTAAAGGACTCTTCAAGAGATAAGCACCTATGATTATGCTGAGTGTTTTGCAAAGTCCTAAAGGGAAAGTGGGGAAAATCCTCTTCCTTTACATGGGGGGAGGGGCACCCACTGCAAGCTCTTCACCTGGAGTCTGGTGGAGCAGACGGGGCCTTTCGATTCTTTCATCGTCTCTTTCTTCCCTCACCTTGGCCTATACGGCAGGCGAGATCTGGCTCCTGTCTGCCTCTCCAACCCCATCTTTCTACCAAGCCATAGCCACAGGAAGTCCAAGCCTGTAGGGTGATTCTTCTCTGCGGTTTTCAGGGTCTCAGGCTCCTTCCATCTTGCTAATCTGTCATCCTTAAGGTGAGGCTTTTCCCGCAAGGTCCCTCAGGTCCCAAGCTAGTCAGCAGGAAGGGGGAGGAGGGGCAGAAAGGGTAGAAACCTTCCCTTTTCTTCAAGGGCTGGACCCAGCAGCGGAGCACACAGATCTCTTCCCCACTGGCCATAGCCTGTCACATGACTACCCCTGACTGCAAGGGAGGCTGGGAGGCCTTTGTTTTGTCTAGATCAGGGGTGTCAAACTCATTTTCACCAGGGGGCCACATCAGCCTTGCGGTTGCCTTCAAAGGGCGAAATAATTTTAGGGCTGTATAAATGTAACTACTCCTTAACTGTTAAGGAGTTGAAATTATAGTCAGCCCTTTGAAGGCAACCTCGGGGCTGATGTGGCCCCCGGTGAAGATGAGTTTGACACTCCTGGTCTAGAAGAAAGTCTATGACTGTGAGGGGAGACAGCAGACCGCTCTGCCCACTCTTGCTCACGCTGCTCCAGCCTACGGTGACCAACTGTCCTGCTTTGTTCCGGACTGAGGCATTTTCTTGGCACACAGGATTTGGAATGCTAAAACCGGGCAAGTTCTGGGCGAACTGGGATGAGTTTTTCTAGTCTATTTCAGCCACATTGGCCTCTTTTCTTTTAAAGATTTTATTTTTAGAGAGAGAGGAAGGGAGGGAGAAAGAGAAGGAGAGAAACATCGAAGATACATAGATCAGTTGCCTCTTGCACGCTGACAACTGGGGACCCAGCCCGCAACCCAGGCATGTGCTTGAACTGGCGACTTTTCGGTTCACAGGCCGGAGCTCAATTCCCTGAGCCACACCAGCCAGGGCGGCCTCTTTTCTTTGCCCTCAATGGGCCAAGCACATTCCTGCCTCAGGGCCTTTGCCTTTGCGCTTGCCCCTGTCGGGAACATGCTTCTGCCGCTCCTTCCACAGGATGACTGGACGCCCACCTTGTGCCCGATCCGCTGCACCGCACACTGCGTGCCCGGGGCAGAGTGGACATCCCAACCATGCGCCTCACGTGACGAGAGTGATTCTTTCTACCCCTCCATGCCCACTCCGGTTTCCACCCCTCCACGGACTGGCAAGTTTTATTCTCTGTAGCTCTGACAGGCACGTCTCCGTCCCGAAGGCTCTGGCAGGGCTCACACAGTGTCCGATATATATCTGATATTAATAACAGCCCGAGAGAAGACCATGCATTGAGTTCCAAGATTATGATCTAGGGAAGGAGGCGTTTGAGGAGATGTGTAAGCTAATAAAGGCAAAGGGTGGATTAAAAGGAAGCGTTTGGTGGAGAAACTTTTCATTAAATAAAGCCACACCTCTTGGCGCAATCTTTCTGGAGGGCAATTTCGCAACTGTGAGCGCATGACTGTAGGCCCCGTGTTCCCTTCACAGGCATTTGTCCCAAAGCAACAATAAAAAACAAATAGGTAAAGACAGATCTCGAAGACTTTTTAGAAGAGGAAAGAAGTGTAGATGCCTCAATGCCAGTTGCTGGGGCAGCAGAGACTGCCACCTTTGGGACATACATGTTCTTTGGAGGAGGACACAGAGGCACAGAGAGCTTAAGCAACTTGCCCAAGGTCACACAGCAGGACGTAGCAGAGTTAGGTTGGAACCAGTAGGCTCTGCTGCCTCCTAGGCCTCAAAAAGGACTGCGAATGTCTGTGTGGGAACAATGACCTCTTGACCACCATGTGGCCCCCACCCTGAGTGAGACTGAGAGGAAAACCTGCCTTGGTAGGTAAAATCAGGCAAAATCTGGCAAAGTCTGGTTGTAAATAAGTTCATCAGATCCTGGCCGGTGGGCTCAGTGGATTGGGCGCCAGCCCACGAACCAAAGGGTGGGTGGCATGATTCCCAGTCAGGGCACATGTCTGGGTTGTGGGCTAGGTCCCCAGTGGGGGGCGTGTGAGAGGCATCTGCACATTGATGTTCCTCTCTTTCTCTTTCTCACTCCCTTCCCCTCTCTAAAAATAAATAAGTAAGGTCTTTTTAAAAAGTAAGTCCATCAGAAACCAAGATGGGGGAACGTCAGGACGGTGGGAGGACAGTCCTTCCCGACAACAGACGCGTCATCCCTCAGAGAACTGGCCCGGGAGGAGGGAGCCGGCCCCGCTGTGGGTCAGACGGAGCCCTTGTCCCCCTGCTGGTGGGTCACGTGGCGGGTGCTCTGGGGGTTAGGTGCTGTCTACTGTCATCATCACTGCCGCTGCCACCACCACCACCACTGGGGAACGGAACCACGTGTCTGACTCCAGGGCTGCGTGAGCCTGGGGTGTGGTGACGTGTGGGACCCAGTGCTGCCTGGGGGAGGTGAGCTGACGGGAACCACAGGGCCACAGTCAGGACAGCTCTGGCCCACGGTGTTGGCCGCCACGTCCTGCCTGCTTCTCTGTCTGCAAGCTCCTGAGAGCCGGACCCCCATGTGGGTCAGGGTGCGGGGTTCTGGAGAAGGGGCGGCCGCCTGGCTCATGGCCTGCTGCTCCCTCAGGGGTGTGTCTGGGGGGCCTGCTCCCTGCTGGGTCCTCAGGGCTGAGTGGCCACAGGGTGCTTCTGCCTGGCTCCGGCCACCTGGTCTATGCCTCTGGGAGGGACAGCCCCACCCCAACACCAGCCACCCCCACAGCGCTGCAGGTCGTGACCTGTCAGGGTCTCACGGGCACAGCCCTCCCTGTGTCCCCCCTGCAGTGTCCTCCCTCTGGAGAAGGACAAGGTGCATCTCAGGTGAGCCCGGCCCCTCACCGCGGGATGAATGGCACCTGTTGAACACCCCCCACCCGTTTCCCAGGGCAGAGACGATAGCATCACAGCTTGTGATGCATTAGCGGGTTTGAGATCAATGCAGAGGCCGAGCCGGCATTTGCGATCCGGAGCAGACCGGAGCAGACCGGGCCAGGAAATGTCAGAGTGCGGGGCGGGAAGGGGTGTTGGGGAGCTCCTACAGGAGCGTGTGCGTGTCCACTCAGTGACCCCTCGAAGCCTCAGCCCTCGGTTAGAGCAGGGCGTGTGCCCAGCAGATCACTGGGGCCATTCAGTTTTCATCCCATCCATGTGGGGGTCTGGACAAATGTGTGCAAACTGACACACTGACACACACACGTGTGCTCTCTCCCCCCTGCACACACTGGCACACTCACACAGCAAGTCAGGCATCATTGGAATGCCAGGCCACAGAGCCCCTTGTGACCCTGCACCTCAGGGGATGCCACTGGTCCTGAGGGTGGGCCCTGGTGCCGGGTGGCCCGCTCTCCATGGAAACCCAGTTGCTACCTGTTTGTGAGTCCCAAAGCTTCAGGCTTCCACCATCTCTCAAGTGCACTCATGCGGATCAGCAGGTCCCTCTTGGGCACTCCCACTGTTCTGTGAGGTGGGGAGGCACGAAATGGGCACCTGCTCCGTATGTGTGTGTGCGAGCGCACGCGTGTGCATGAGGTCAGTGAGTCTGGCGCACAGCTAGGAGGAGGCTGGGGCTGCGGTGGGGGAAGAGTGCAGCCAAGAGTAACTGGAGGACGGTTGCTGATTGCTTCCGAAGGACTGGACACTCACACTCGGCCCGATGTTCGACGGCACCTGCTGAGTTCTGAAGTGGCTCAGTGCTCGCAGGCAGAAGAGAAGGAGCCTCCTGCAAATTTGGTGACATCTCTGTGCAGCCCTGAACTCGCTGGGGGACAGGGGCTTACCACCCAAGGGCCAGACATGTGAGAGAGTCTGAACGTGTCCCCTGGAGGGTCCACAGTGACTGGTGGTGACCAGGCCTCTGGAAACTCGGACTGCGGGTGGCCGGGCTCCCGCCTCTGCTGTCCTCGCTCTCTGGGCATGGAACACCTGGGGTGGAGGGGTTGGGGAGAAACAGGGGAAGGAAGGTGGGAGAGAAATGGCTGCATTTGGTTCCCCCGTCTGCAGCAGGGGCTCAAACCCCAGTGGGAGTGACAACAGGAGGGAGGGGCCAGACCCTGGGGCCAACAGCCCGTACTTCCTGAGGGACCAGCCTGCCAGGCAGGCTCCCAGAGGTTCTGGGTACTGACTCACCAATCCCCCACTGGGGGGGGGGGAGGGTTTATCAGAGTTTCCTTTGTAGAAGGGGCCACAGCAGGGAGGGGGAGGAGCTGTCTCACAGCCAGAAAGTGGACAACACAGTGGGGGAGTGTGGGTGATGGGGTCTTGGGCCCTGTGTTGGGAGACAGTGCGGAGGGTAGATTATGTGCCACCAGCTGCTGCTCCGAGAGGAGGTGGCCCCATCTCCTGAGACCTTAAGAGAATCAAGGAATCAGGTTCTCAAAGGAAATCTCAGGTTTCCTGTGCATTGATGTTGGATTCGTGTTTCTCAAAAATCACTTTAACAAGACACGTCTGCCGACTGGTGTCGGGCCAGGAGTCCACAGTGTGACCTCTGACCCATGGAGAGAAACAATCGTTCCAGAATGTCATGGGCGTCAGGGGTGTGTGTGGTGCTGGCGGGGTGGTGTGTGGGTGACAGACACAGACAAGAGGAGGACTCAGGGCTCCAGGGATGTGACAGGACAAGGCCCTGTCCAGATGGACCTGACTGCCCTGGAGTGGAGAGTGACGTCCCTCTTCCCTGGGGATGCTGTGGTGCCCACTGGCTGCAGACAGGGCTCTTCCTGAGAGCCCAGACCCCTCCCCTCCTTGCCCCTGTGTGAGTCCCCTGCCCCCAGGCCTGGAGGCTTTGCATCTGCTGTCTCCCCTCCCTGCATGCAAAGCCCCCAGGCCCCATCCACCAGGGCAGGGGTAAGTGCAGGACATTGTCCTCCTCCTATATCCCCCCTCCGCCCCCGTGTGGGCGGAGCTGACCCCTGCAGAGGCCAGGATAGAAGCCCCTAAATAAAGCGTCTCCCTCACTTCGGCCATCTCTCTGTGAAGGCTCACTTCTGAAGAATGCCAGGTGGCGGGCACCAGATTTTGGCGTCTGGCCTGCTCCATGTGCTCCTGGGACCAAAGCAATGTCTTCTGTAAGCTCTGATGGGCAACAACTGCCGCAGCCCTTAATTAGCAGGGGCACGCTAGGCTATGGCCGCCTGCAGGGCTCCATAAACGTCCATGAATGGGCCTGTGCACTCTAGCTCCCTGCAGACCTCGGGGGTCCCCTGAGGCCAAGGCGCAGCCCCCAGCCCCAATCTGGCTCCCGAGCCTGAGAACAGTTGCCAAGAAAAAATGCCAATTAGCCGGGACTCCTGGCAGCCACTCAATCCAGCAAATTATTTCTTGCAAATTACTTCTTAAAACTGAAATCCGGGCAGGACTCCGCAAGTTCACGGCGTCTATTATCTGCTGGTTTTCTGCCGCCTGGGCTCATCTGCGGGCAGGCTGCTCACCTGCGTGTGGGAGGTTTGGAGACCGTGGTGCCCTGATCGGCTGGCGCCTTTCCCTCTGCTTCTCAGCTCTTGTGAAAAGTGCTTGTGGCCAGGAGGAGCGGCACCGAGTCCCCTGTCCTGCATCGCCAGAAGCCCCAGGTGTCAGGGGTGACAGGAGCGATTCACGCGCCATTTCCTCTGTGTCATCTGGAGGGGCCACCAGCGGTGTCCTGGGTCCTCCCAATGCTGAAGGGACATCATCGTCTGAGGCACGAGGTGGGCCAGGTGTGGGGACACGAGGTGGGCCAGGTGTGCGGACACAGCTGAGGATGTGGGACATCAGGGCACAGGTTGTGAGTGCCGGGGCTGGGAGCGTGGTTGAAGTCCGCAGTGCTCACCCAGGTCACAAAACCTGGAGAGAACGACAGGCCGGGGCCCCGTGCCTGGGCCTGGGACGTGGGGCTTCAGGGCAGCTGGGGGCTGGGCCATGAAGTGGCTGCAGGGAGTCATCCCTGGCAGACTCTGATGCCCCTCACCCACTGTCCATGGAGACCTCCTGGGAGGGGCCCATGGCCCATGAACCTGCTGGTCTCTGTCACTTTCCCCCCTTTGGTCACTGCAAAGGCAGATGCTCACAGCCCCGCTGGTGTTTCCTGCTCACTGCACTCTCCCCGTGCCCTGTCCCCTGCTTGTTCCCTCTGCTCCTGGTTCTTGGTGCCTGAGCAGCAATGACAGTGCCCTGAACTGATGCCCACCTTCTGCAGAGAGTACCAGGCAGAGTGGGGACAGATAGGAGAGGGGCCAATGGCTTGTCATCTCTGTTTCTTCCCTCTATTCCCATCGGCTCCTCCCTCAGAGCCTCTGCTCCAAATCCTGGTGACTCACCCCTGCACATGTGTCACTTTAGCCCAGCCACCAAGGCCAGGGCACCTCACTCAGCTCCGCTGCCTCTGCTGAACCCCCATGACCAATCCGCTCCCTCCCTCCCCATGTCCTATGGGAATGCGGTGCTTGTCCCAGGGGAAGCCAGCGGTCCAACCACACAATGCACCAACCCCCTGCCCCACCTCTGTACAGACCCCACCTGCCTCTTTCCTGCTTCTGTCCCGTCTACAGAGAACACCCCCTGCTGCAGTTCTTTGGGTGACACATTCGTTCTTTCACAGGGCTGATCTGTGCAGATGGGCCTGGAAACAGCTCAATCAGAGCCGGGGTGGGCTGGGCTGAGGGGCCCGAATGGCTGAGCTGCCGTGAGCCCTGCAGCCCGGCGTGGGCAAGGGCCACCTCAGCGACCCCTCCAGGGGTGGGTGGGGGAAGGGAGAGTACAGGTTAAACAGAGAGCGTAGGGAGGGGCAAGCAGCAGGGGTAATTAATTTTTTTGAAGAGTTGCCAGGTTGCCGTTAAGTTCCTTGTCTATATAAAAATGCAGGCACAGGCTCCGGGAAAGCTAATGTTCTGGCGCCAACTGTGCTTGTCTTTCAATTACACCCTTTGCACGTCAATTTGGACACCCCAGCCTATTCTCAACGTTTTTTTGGGACCCTGTGCAATATGCTGGGCTTTTCCACCCAAACAGTAATGGTGGAGAACACGGACGACAGGCGAGGCACGGTGCTAAGTGCAGGATGTCATTTAAACCTCCCTACAGGCCTGTGTTCTACGGATGAGGAAACAGGTTCAGAGAGTTAAGTAACCAGCCCACGTTCACTCAGCCAAAGAGTGGTGGAGTTGGGATTTGAACCCAGGGAGCCTGGCACCAGAGTCTATGTTCTTCACTACTCTTTGAAGGGGCCCTTAATGGCCCAGATGCAATTGTAGGGACTTTTGTCTGGGGCAGGTACAATGTCGCTTCTTTGTGGGTCCCACAGCAGGATGGGTGGGGTTGCCTGTGACACTGGTTCCACCCTCTTGCTGTCTCTGCCGAGAGCCCCCTCCCTAGTCCCTCCCTGGCCCCTCCCACTATCTGTTCCTTGTCCTGCTTCAGGACCCAGGTCTAAGGTCCCCTCTGAGTTCCCTGAGTCCCCACCCCGGCCCACCCATGCCCGTCACTCCACTGGGTCAGCCTGCTTAAATTTCTCCCCTGCACGCTTCATTCTCTGAAGTTGTCTCCAGGGTTGCTTTGATTTCTTGCTCCTTGTCTGTCTCCTGCCACAAGTGTGAGGTCTGCGGGGACAGGACTGGGATCACGGTCACGGCCATACTCCAGAGCTGGAAGCTGGGCCTGGCGGAGAGCACGTGCGCAGCAAGGTCTGCTGGGTGAGTTCCATGCCGGCTGCAGGAGGGTGCTGGGAGAAGTGGCCGAGGTTGCCCCATCCAACTGCTGACTTGACAGAGGAAACGGGGGTGGCTGGGGGCCCCAGAAGGTGTGTCCTTGATCACCCGAATATGCTGCCATGTGGGGACACATCTGAGACACACACATGATGTGGTTGCCATGGAGCCTGATGACCTTCCAGCAAGAGTGAAGCTGTGCGTGTCCAAGACAAACCTCAGCTCCCAGCACCCACTCCGAGTGGACACCACGGTCAGCACACCACGGCCCTGCGCCCTCTGACGGGCACCGAGGGGGCGGGGTCAGGGTGGGAGGACCCACCCCCCACACCCCTGCATGTGGGAAACTGAGCGTAAATGGGGGGGGGACAGCTCACCCATCCCAGCCAGGACGGGGCTCCAGCCCACCCAGTTCGCTTGGCTCCTCTCTCCTGGGAGAAATCCTGGCCTTTCTGCGTTTCTGTCTTTTCTCCTTCTGGCTCTTTTAGTCTGAGGGCTGATGGGCACAGGCTGTGGTGGGCTAAGAACTTGGAAGATTTGCTTCCCCTGTTACATCCTGAGCCCAAACCAGGTGGCTTCCTTAGGAGTTGACAGTCCACAACATTAGTGTCACTGTCACTAGAGGGACGTTGGCTCCCAGGAGAGGAACGTGCAGAGTTTGTACCCACGAAATCCTGGTGGGGGGACTCTTTTCTGAAACCTCAGTGAGCCTCTCAGCCTAGCTGACATTGCAGAGGTGGTTGGAGACTGTGTGGAGTGACACACGCGTGTCGTAGGCAGTGAAGACTCTGGGTGACATGGGTGAGTCTCCATCTCTGGTGGCAGCTTGCATGGCAGTACCCTCCTGGTCAGAATCTGGGGCTGCAGGACCTGGTGCTCAGCTGAGTGACTTCGGAGAGTCTAGCCGAGTCCCCGCTTCTTCACTTCGGCCCATCCTGCGCCTCCCGGGGCTGCTGGGGAAGTACCCGAATTGCTGCAGCGCAGAGAGCCAGCTGCTCCATGCCTGCAGATCATTCCGGACTCTGACGTTGAGTTTCACTTCATCTGACATTGAGCGACACGTTTTCACGGCTTTTCTCGTCCATATTGCAATGCAGTTTTCTGTAGAGCCAGCACCGTTACGTTACGATTTACTAAACTCTGCACTTCAGTCAGATTTCACTGTATTTCCCTAACGGCCTTTTTCTGTCCTACAGTTTCGTTCAGGATGCCCAATTATACACACTGGGTTTTTCAAAGTTTTTTGGAACGTGACTCGAGGTTAGAAATAACATTTTGCATCACAGGACTATGTACGTGCTGAAATAGCACAGTACTTACTTTTACTACCTGTGATATACTCTGGTGTTTTCTATTTTGTTCTTTCCCAGCCCATCCCATCCATCCCAAACATAAAAATACCCTTCACAGTGTGATAAGCTGAACGATCCACAAATGAGTCGGTGTCTGCAGTGTAAAACCTCATTTTGCATGAGGATGCTTTCTCCCATTGCTTTTCTGCAGTGGGTGATAATTCTGTTTAGCTCCCAGACCCAATGGGAGCGCCTTGCACTATGGGATGGTGTCTCTACTCTCCCTTGGACCCCCCCAGTAGGCACTGTGCGTGCTCTGTAAATGCCTATTGCGTGATGGCTCCATGTGTGAGTCCTTATTTCCAGTTTCTCACATTTTGGCCTATTTTTGCAGGGTTGAATGCTTCGGAGGCAGCATCTCCTTCCTTTGGAGAGAGGCGTGGCTGGTCAATAATGGAAAACCTGCAGGCACCAGAGCTTAGAACGGACTGGTTTGACACTCCTGTCACGGGCCTCACCCAGGCAATGGTGCCATGAGGCTGGGGTGGGTTCCCCGCTGAGGCTGGAGGCAAACCCAGAGGTTGGAAGAGCATACGTGGTTTCTTTCAATCATAACGAGGATTCAGGTAAACATGAGTGTCGTTCAATGAGTTGCCCTGCACAGAATGCCCATAACGTGAGCATCCCTGTTGAGACACTGAGACCAAGACCAAACTGAGATCAGAAACGAGAGGATGACGGGAGTACCTGTTGCGTCCTGTGTCAGCTTTCCTTTTTTCCAAATATCAGTCCGTGGGGTTTCCGTCCCGGGAAGGGCATGGAGGGGGGCTGGCCCTGGGACAACAGGCAGGCACGTTTTCAGGAATTGCCTGGCCCTCGACGGCCAGGTGAGGCTGCAGGAGCCCAGCAGATCTGCCCCAACAGCTCCCAGCTCCCCAGGTTGTGGGTGGAAGGAATGTGCTAGGGGCTCTAATTACCATGGGGAGAGGGAACCAAGGGAGCCACGGCTCCTTTGGGGTAAATCTGCTGTGGTCATACCCCGGCATGCCTTTCCGATCGCTGCCAGACCACAAAGAATGCAACCTCCTCCCTCTCCTTTGAGGCCAGCCCTTTGCATTAGAGAGGGAGAGAGCCTTCCCACTATTCGACTTAGTGAAGAGTCCCAGCCTTCTGCTGGCTGTGACTCATTCTGTTTGTCAGAGCTGACTGTGGGCACATTAAAATACATCAGCCAGGCTCCTAGGCAGAGTAAGGAGCTGCCGAGAGGTTTGAATCCAAGGGAACGGCTGATCGTCCTTACCCTAGGATACATACTCCTTCTCTTTGTTAAGGAATTAATGTACCATACTTTAGTCTTAACGCAGGTAAGTAAAACTGATCTCTCTGTGGAAACAGAACCCTAAGGAAAATACATGTTTTACAGCTCCATTATCTGGGGCCCTATTAACACGTTTCATTTTGTTTGTATAATACGTTGTACTTTGCAAAAATATTTTCTCACGCACTAGTTTATTGAATGCGCGGAAGGTGTTTGCATGTCACTCATATTTATAATTGTTCTCCCAATCGAATAAAAAAAATGGAAGAGAGAAAGAGTGGCTGCCAACCCTCAGCTGTACACACTTTCTGGTAAGTGCAGTGAACCCACATTCGCAGCGTTCCCCCTCTGTTTCACCCTTTTCTTTCTCCATGGCGTGTGTCTCACACTATAACCCAGCTCTTCTCTGACCCCTTTCATTCGGAAACTTGGGGCTGTAGGTGACGGCTGCTTTTGTGTGCCCGGCATCTGTGCCGCCTCCTCCTGGTAGCACTGCTTTCGGGCAAGTACTCCCTCCCCTCTTCAATCCCTGTGGGAGAAGTGACCGGTAGCCTCCAGCTCTAGATTTGACCTTGACAGTCAGTGCAATCTCCATCTTCGCCTTCACCCCCACTTCCTTAGGTCAAAGAGATTCCTGGGCAGCTGATGAAACTCAATGCCAGACTTGCTTCGATTTACTGGAAAGAACACCTGTCCTTTCACAGGACTTGTTTCTGTGAGGACGTGAGTAGGGCCACAGAGTAGAGTGGCTCTGCTTGTGTGTGTGAGGTCAATGCAGAGGAAAATGGCCAAAAATGGGAGAGAAGTGGAGACTTGTGCACAGGATTTGAGCTCCTGGATCCAGCCATGCCTGAAGCCATTACCCTTGAGCAGGAACTGTTAACAGTTTGGAGTTAGATCACCACTGTGGGCTCCATCCTGTACATTGTAGGATATTTAACACCATCCCTGGTCTCCACCCACTAGATACCAGTAGCATGCTCTGCCCCAGCCTTCTTGACCAAAAATGACTCTAGACATTGCCAAGTGTCCTTGGGGGCGGGGGGGGGGGGGTAGGTGGGCAAGTACCTCCATTAAGAATCACTACCTTAGACTGCCTTTAAGTTATGTGGGTCAATAAATGTCCTTTTCCCCCCCTTATTCCTCTTTGAGCTGGGTTTTTCTGGTCTTGTCTCCAAGGGGCTTTCTGCCCAATAGAGAGCTGTATCTTCAAGATTTAGGGTGACACCTAATAGCTGCAAGGAATGATGGGACACCCTGTTGCCAAGAAACCAATTCTAGACTGTAGCTTAGTGGTTTAATAGTCTGCTGTGATATGCTGAACGGGTGAGACGGAGCACCTCCTAGCTCACCTGGTTGGTGATGAAAAACTGTCTCGTGGCAGCTTCCCAGGGAGAGGGAGGCGGTGGGACATGCCCGGGGGTCATGAGATGTTCTGCCAAGACTCAGATGAGCTCCTTCCGTCCCTGCCTACATCCATCTGAAGGCCATGACTGAGCATGCAGGACTGCCAGGGGGCCAGTTATTAGGAAATGAAGGGTAATGTCTTTTGGGTGATTAAAAGAGCATTTTGCTACTATAATACCGAGTCCCGAATGTACAGGGATTTAATGATCTGCCCAAAATTGGAGGGGGAGGAGAGGAAATCACTGATCCAAGTACACATTTCCAGATACTCACAAATATCTAAATGTTGGTATGCTGGAGGGTAGATACACCAGAGTTTTGGTGGATAATTTGTGTTGATATAGCAGACACTTAAGAACACAGAGAAAGCTCGCTTTGCCAGCACATATACTAAAATTGGAACCATACAGAGAAGATTAGCATGGCCTTTGCGCAAGGATGACATGCATATTGGTGAAGCGTTCCATATTTTTGTGCAAACTCATCAAAAAATAAAGTTACAGAAAGAAAAAAGAACACCGAGAGGTATAAAGTTGACTTACACCTGTCTCAGAGCAGGCCTGGGAAAAGAAAGGCTGCCTGGGAATACAGCTGACTCTGAAATTCTTGCTGGGAAATTCATCTCCGTCCTCCCAGCCTCATGGGGTACACAGCAATGACGCTGAGACCCTGGTGTTTGGGGGTTTCATCTGAGAGACCCTCACCCAAGGAATGTCTGGCGCTCAGTTCTAATTTGGGATGATGCTGGAGGGGGGATGCTGCTTCATCTCCGGTCAAGAGAACACAGAGAGAGAGAGGGAGAGAGAGAAAGAAGGAAAGAGAGGGTAAGACAGGCAGGAAGTCAGGAGCCAATGACATGGTCACATGGCACCTCATTTTGTGATTTATTTCCCAGCGTTTAGGAAGGGACAGGCAAGCTGAGAGTCTGGGGCCAGCTTGAGACTCTAAAACCTTCCTTTTCTCCAGGGAAGACCCAAATCCACCGTCGGTGATGAGGGACCCCCAGGCTCACCACTTCCTTGGGCTTGAGGGGAATTCAGGCCAGGGACTGGGATGAGGCAGGCAGGCACAATAATGTTGGGGTGTCCCCAACTCAGTAATCAAGTACATATGATTTTGATGCAATACTTTAAAAACTAAAATCGATGCCAAAAAAAGTCTGCATTGAACAATATATCAAATTTTCAAATAGAAACAGGATCCTGTCTCTATTGTTTTATCAGAAACTAAAATTTCAGGTGTGTACCTCACTTTCCTGATTGCTCAACATACCCTGTTCTGAAAAGGATCACTATCAGAACTACGGCTTATTAAAAACAAAAACCAAAACCAAAACCCACCCAAACTCCAGCAAGGCAATTTATATCAGACACAAACCTGTGATGATTTTTCTGAAACAACTCAGTCAGATTATGACAGTATTTTATGATCTGAATAGATATTATATCTGCATCATTAATTGATGAAAGTGCCCCACTGAGTAATTTGATAATGGGGACCATCAAAACAGTCAAATCCTAATCCCAAACGCAACTGCTTTTAGGGTTTCATTCATCGGGCCCCTAAAATTCTTGCAGTCAGCTCAAGATCCTCACTTCCTGTCCCAAAGGACCCTCCTCTGTGTCTTGCAACATATGTCTCAAGTCTGCAGGAACGCAGAGAAGAGAACTTGCTTTATGACCGGAAGGGAGATGAAAAGCACGTCTTAACAGGGTATTTCAAAAGCATTCCGTGCTCATCACAGGAGCATCCAAAGTACCTACCTTATTTAGAAAATGGCAGGAGCAGGAAGAATGGATGCAGAATATGAGAACGATTCAGTTCGCTTTTAAAAAAATGCAACGGAGGCAGAGACAAAATAAAATCTCTGTTGTTTGCAAAGTCAAGGCAGTAAAGAGATGATTAAGCAAAAACAAACCTGAGACCTGACCTTAAAGGAACTGAGCGTTTTAATTTTTTCAAAGGTGGAGAAAATGCCTGAAGAGGGTATCTGAAGGTCAAGGAAACTGTTAGGAAAATGAGAATTACATGCTCTGAGCTGTTCACAGCTCTGTCCCTGGAGTGTGAAATTAGCGACTGAAGGCGGATTTCACAGGCGCTTCGGGGAGCGTGTTGGTTCTGCAGCGGATTGGCGAAAGGCCCTCTCTTCCAAGTCCCGCCCACTTGCAAGCTGCTGTCGTTATTCCTGCAGAGCACAGATAATCCTTAGTGTCTGGAGCGGTTTGCATTTATTTCGAACGCAGCCTCTCTGCTTCCATCCGAGTGAGTCTAGTGCCGAGTGCAGGCGGAGTGAGCGCACGGGGCAGCGGGAGGCGGACGGATCGAACAGACCAGCGGTCTCACCAAAGTTGGGTCTCTCTTCGAAGAAAAAAAAAATCCACCCATGTGGATTACATTCACCAGAAAGGTTGGGAAAGTGTTTAGAAAATAGAGATACGGTTTAAAAAGTTAAACCTTGAAACATCTCCAAGGGCAACAAGGAATTCCCCGCGTCTGGGTTTCCGGTCTGAAACAATGGTACCTGCCCTGTCACACTGGGATTCTGGAGAGGTGGGTCCGAGACTTTTCGGGACGGGAGAAAATTCAGGAAACTGAGCGAGGTAATTGCATTACCGATTATGTCCACATCTGCCCCGGTCTCATCCGCGTCACACAAGACCATGAGACACAAGTGTAATTATGACTTTGCACGCCTTTGTCATAGCCCTGCGGGCAGAACTGAGCTCAACCTCCATTAAAAAGATCCTTGTTAACTCAGCTAACAGGCCGCAGTCTCCAGTGAAACCAACAGCCTAAGAAAGTAGTAGCCTCGGGGGGGAAATCTCCAGTCACTAGAGCATCTTCGGAAGCATGTCTGGACTGTTTCACCGATTGACTTGGAGCACTGCATCTCTGAACGCAGCCCCTTATCAACCATTAGCAAATCACTTCCAACGGGATGGAAGCCTCCTTGGCGGTGGGAGGTGTTTGGCACCCCTCAAACATGGTTCGAACTTCGAACAGTCTTGTGGAAATTTGAGAGAATGGAAGAATTGGCTCACAGCTCTGCAACGCACACTGTAAATAACCTGTGGATTGGGGTGCTTTTTGGTACAAATAACAGAAACTCACACTCAGATCGGCTTAAACAGTTGTCAGATATGTTGGTCCCGTCAGTCAAAAGGTGAGTCAGCGATCTGAAGATGCCTTCAAGGATCAAATACCTTTCATCTCTGCCCCCTGGTCTATGGGTGGGGTCAGCCCCAAGCGGGAGACTCCCTGGCGTTGGAGGTCTTTTGTGTTCAGAAGAAGAAATCAGGTCTTCGAAAGCTTTGGAAGTTTCTCAGAAGAGTGCTCCCGCTGAGCTGGGGTGGGGTGGGGCCATCTTCTGTGAGTCTCGTGGGACATGGAGGGGAACAGGAAATTCCTGAGAAGTCAAGGGTTGTTTTTTGTGAGGCTGGGTCGTGGATGCTGGAAGCCAGTCCCCAGTGTCCACGACTGTCTGGGAAAAACTCACTGTTTCCTCTCTCTTGCCCTCCCTGAAGAAAACTTCTGTTCTTCCCACTGAGTGCTAAATGTCAAGGCTGCAGAATAGCCACCGATGTCTAAGGCTGACAACACCAGGACACGGGGCACCGGGCGCTCTCACGTGCCAGCGGTGGGAGTGTGAAACAGTACAGCATGAGAAACTCTTGGGCGGTTTAAAAAAATTAAAATGTGCACTGTCCTCCGATCCGTCCTTTCACACCTAGGGAAGTACTCGGTAGCATTGAAGACACGCCCGCAAAAGAGGTGGTTTTGGGCCTTTCTGTACTTTTGCAATTTGAAAAATCATGTTGTTATTTAATTTAATTCAACTTAAAGGGTCTGTTTCCTCTTTCTGCCTATTGACCCTCAGTGAAAGTTCAGTTAAATAATCAGAAGTCCCATTCAATCCAGTTCAGCTTGGATACTTAAAGTCCTATTTGGAGGATGGAGATCGGTTATACAGAACAGTACAACTTGGTCTAAAGTCAAGGACATGAGTCATCTAGGTGACCAGGACTTGGTGGCTCTGGCTCACAGGTGGCTCAGCAGAGATGGCTCCTTCCAGGGGGAGGGACAAGTTGAGGCTTCTCACATGAGAATGGCCTTGAAAATGAAGCCCCTTGAGGGGCACCACCAGGAGCCTTGACAGAGCCCCAGCCAGGAGCTTGGAAATGAACTAAATAAGAGAAAGGGGCTATTTTACATAGATTAAGGATTCTCCAAGAAAATGGTTTCGCATGCGGATTGGCACTGCCATGTCTGGTGGATTTCCAAATGCAAATTAAAACCACCTTTGCTGCACCAGACCGCTCTGCTTCTGGAAAGCTCCAGACAGTGATTCCAGAATTTATGAAATAAGAGGCAAAAAAAAAAAATGTAGGGGTTTGCCACATACATGATATACGTATTTATCATTTTATACAGAGGCAGACCCTGGAATGTGATTTGTTCTACAGAAACTCGGTTTAGACCCCTCCTTCCATAGGTGTTTCAAGGCCTGTCTGCCCTTGAAACACCGTAGTTCCCCTGCCTGTTGTCTGCATCCTTCCCAGCCTGACTAGGCACCTTGCATGGGGGATGGGACGTCTGCAGGCCGGTCACCATCCGTCCCCACGTTCAGAGCAGGACCCGCCACATATTAGGAGCCCAGGAGATGGATGATTCTTGTGTGAGATGATGAGTGAAAGGTTTCTGTGCCCCAAATTAGTTTTTTTTGTTTGTTTTAAAGCACTATACTAATATTTTAGGTAGGCATTCAGTAAGACTTGGGCAACCTCTGGTTTTATGCTCACTTTGTTTTGTTTTATTTTGGGGTAGGGACTCTTTATAAGCAATAGGAACCCACTCTGGCTGCTAGAACCAATCAGCTTCAAGTGTTTTTGATATTTTGGTCACAAGCTTAAGACACAGCACCTGAGAAGAGAGCACAGCTTGGCCAGGGACGGGCTGCCTTGCGGAGGACGGACGTCTTGACTGGCAGGTGCTCTAGGCTGTACCCAGTGGGGAAGCCTTTGTTCCCTCAGAGAGAATGGCGAGGCTGTTGGCAGAGAAAGAGAGAAACCTGAAGGCGGTTTTCCTCAAACACGGCGCTCAATCCTACCGGCTGACGCAGCACTCACCTTTGTATAAGGCTGCCTTACACTCCTGAAGCAAAATTCTTGAATACTATCACCTGCCTATACACATAATTAAACAATCAGAATGTTGCCCTGGCTATAATGTCAAGGAGAAATAAAAGAGAACTAACTTGTAGAATACTGCTTATGGTCAAAATAAGAAGACCATAGAATTGTGCAAAATTAAAGTGCAGTAGATATGCGCCTGGCAGAGGCCGCACAGCAAGATTTAAAGAGTCAGTGAGCTGTTTGATTCTGCTGTTGATGAATAAGACTGGATTAGAAAGCAGCAAGACGACCACAAGTCATTCTGTACAAGAAATATAAGACATGAAAGAACAGATGTAAACCTTTTTACTGGAATAAAACCTATTCAATGTACATTAACAGATGCAACAAATACTTTTGTTCCTATGGAGCTGGGGTTGCGTCTCAGTTCATTATGAACAGTTTTTACTTGTGAAACTATGCGCAGGGACATTTAAAGGTCATGGGGGACCCAGTGGGCCTGCCTTGCATGTGGCAAGAGTTGAGAAACACCTGGGCTTCCATCAGCTAAATGCCAGTAGCCCTTGTAAGGAACAAATTGAAAAGACTTTGAAATTTATTGGGTTTCTAGGTGGCCTTCGCCTTCCGTTGTTGTGGCATAGACTACTTTACAATTCTCTAAAGGCAGAAGGTAGTTTATAGAGAACTGATAGTAATGCAAACAATTCCTGTTTTTAGAAATGCACGTTATGTCCAGTGGGGGTTTACTCGACTCCCTCCCCCATTAGGGAAGAAGCCAGTTTTGCATCTATTAATCCAGTTCATTCCAGCTTTCTTAATAACCTATAAATGTCTGCACTCTGGATTTCCCTTTAGGTTGGTTTAAAAACCTTTCTGGTCCCCTTATTCATTACAAGCTAAACAAAACCTTTGACACATTCATCTAATGTTTGTAGGATGATCATGATTTCACCTTTAGGAAACCATGTCCGGCAATCCCAGGTATTGTGCAAGCCCCAATTACCCCTCAGCTTCTCAAACTCCCTTCGAGACGACGCTATACACATTGTGAGTCACTGTGCACACACACACAGAAATGACAAAGCGAAGGCATTTTCTCTTACGCTTCCCCCGTGGCCCCATGGTGCAATGGTTGACCAAAAGCTGTATCACTCCTGCTTTACAACGGTGCTGCTTCGGGCTTTTAGGGGTTGAAACCCCAACCTCAAGAGAGGGGTCCTTGAGATCACACTTTATTCTTAGCCATTTTTGCTTGACCCAAATCCTCAGCTTCTGGGCTTGTGTACAAGGAAAATCACAACTTCAGAGATGACCCACCACCTCCCTTTGACACGTATGTGAAAGGGGATTACATCCTGTGTAATTCCAATCTTCTCAGTCCCAGTTGTTTCTTTGGTGTCAGTATTTTTAAGCATCAAAAGGAAAAAGAAGGAGAAAAATCCAAGGAGACCACCCCCAAGTCTGAAATCCTGTTAAACCTCAAACAAAACCAAACCCACCGGGGCTTGACGGAATAAGCTCATAAAGAGAAAAGACCGGGGACTTGGTGGTGAGATTCTGCGGGTCCCTTTGTAAACCTGATTGATTCCTTGCATCTGGACAGCAGGCGATTGGGAGGGTTTCCTACCTTCCAGGTATTCTGGTTGGGCTACTTGGAATGGGAGGGACCATCTTTTAATGTTTGGGTTTTGCGCTCATTTTCATAGCTCTGCTCCTATTAAGCAGCAGAAATCGTCACCGAAGGCACACAGCAGACATAGAAAGGGGCTTGGGCCTGTGAGTGCTCTGCTGTGTAAAATTAGCATCCTGACAAATTAGGGTCATGCCAATAGATCGGGAAGTCAGGTGGGGAAATGAGATCGCCTTTCTATAATCCTTGTACCATAATCAATATGGAACATATTTCCAATACAGAGAAGAGTGTCTGTCTAAAGCACTTTTCTGGAGGGTTTTATGATACCAGAATAGTAATAATTGCTGTCAAAGGCTCAAGTGCTAAAAATAACCCAAAGTGAGATTTGAGTGCATGGCAGTGTATAACCACTGCGTTCATTAGTTCTCCCCTCTCTCCGCTCCCAGTATCCCTTTCTGTCTCCGGCTGCCTCCCTCACTCCACTCAACCACTGGCTTCTCCCCTCACCTCCCCACACTCACTCTGGCCTCATTTCTACCATCTTTCCCCTTGTAAGACCATCCCTGATCACTCACCTAAAATAACATTTCCGTCCTTCTCCATCTTATTCTTCTGCCATACTTCCTCCAAACCACTTTTTACCTCTTGACATCATATTGCATTTCTATTTTTAAAATATATTTATTGATTATGCTATTACAGTTGTCTCAATTCCCCCCCACATTCCACTCCATCCTGCCCACCCCTTCCCTCCCAAATTCCCCCCCTATAGTTCATGTCCATGGGTCATACTTATAAGTTCTTTGGCTTCTACATTTCCTACACTATTCTTACCCTCCCCCTGTCTATTTTCCACCTATCATCTATGCTACTTGTTCTCTGTACCTTTCCCCCCCTCTCCCCCTCCCACTCCCCTATGACAACCCTCCATGTGATCTCCATCTCTATGGTTCTGTTCCTGTTCTAGTTGTTTGCCTAGTTTACTCTTGTTTTTGTTTTAGGTGTGGTCATTAATAACTGTGAGTTTGCTGTCATTTTTACTGTTCTTATTTTTGATCTTCTTTTTCTTAGGTAACTCCCTTTAACATTTCATATAATAAGGGCTTGGTGATGATGAACTTCTTTAACTTGACCTTATCTGAGAAGCACTTTATCTTCCCTTCCATTCTAAATGATAGCTTTTCTGGATACAGTAATCTTGGATGTAGGTCCTTGCATTTAATCTTGGGTAATGTAATTATGATGTGCCTTGTTGTGTTCCTCCTTGGGTCCAGCTTCTTTGGGACTCTCTGAGCTTCCTGGACTTCCCAGAAGTCTATTTCCTTTGCCAGATTAGGGAATTTCTCCTTCATTGTTTGTTCAAATAAGTTTTCAATTTTTTGTTCTTCCTCTTCTCCTTCTGGCACCCCTATAATTTGGATGTTGGAACGTTTCAAGATGTCCTGGAGGTTCCTAAGCCTCTCCTCATTTTTCCGAGTTCTTGTTTCTTCATTCTTTTCTGGTTGGATGTTTCTTTCTTCCTTCTGGTCCACACCGTTGATTTGAGTCCCAGTTTCCTTCTCATCACTATTGGTTCCCTGTACATTTTCCTTTGTTTCTCTTGGCATAGGCTTCATTTTTTCATCTGTTTTTCAAACAGATTCAACCAATTCTGTGAGCATCTTGATAACCAGTGTTTTGAACTGTGCATCCGATAGGTTGGCTATCTCTTCCTCGCTTAGTTGTATTTTTTCTGGAGCTTTGAAGTGTTCTGTCATTTGGGCCTTTTTTTTTTTTTGCCTTGGCAGGTCTGTTACTTTAAGGGGCGGAGCCTTAGGTGTTCACCGGGGGCGGGGTAACGCTGGTCGCGGCGTTGTGACACTGTATGTGGGGGAGGGGCCGGGAGGGAGCAATGGCGCCCGCTTCACTCTCCTACGGATTTCAATCCTTCACCCCGATACCCAGAACCAAACTGGGCCCCTCCGGTGCTGGTTCCCGAGTGGGCGGGCCTGTGCACACTCTAGGCCCCTGTGGGTCTCTCCAACGACCTCTCCCGTGAGGCTGGGAGTCTCTCCTGCAGCCCCAACCCCCACGGGCGCTCTCAATCAGAGTCTTGAGGCTTTATTTCCTCCGAGCTGGAGCCCTGGGTTGTGTGGTCTGCTTTGCTCCCCCCCCCCCCCCGTTCGTCTGGTTTATCTGTGCACGAATGTGGGGCCTTGGGGTGCTACCCACTGCTCAGCCTGCCCCGCTCTCCGCCACTCTGAGTCCGGCCCTCTCGGTTTATCTGCGGGAATGTGGGGCCACAGGGTCTGCTAGTGCTCAGACTGCCAGGGCCGTTCGTCCCACACTCCGCCAGTCTCGGTGCCGCCACAGCCAAGCGAGTCCTCTTCACCCCGGTGCCCGTCTCTGCCCCTCCTACTGGTCTGGATGAATATTTATTTTTTATTTCCTTGGTGTCGGACCCCCTTGCCATTCGATTCTCTGTCAGTTCTGGTTGTGCGAGGACGCGCAGTGTGTCTACCTACGCCGCCATCTTGGTTCTCCCCTCATTTCTATTTTTTTTTTATTGGTTATTGTCTTTCTTCCCATTAAAAGGTAGGTCCAAGAGGGCGGGGATTTTATCTTGTTCACTGTTGTAGCCCAATGTCTATGACAGACCTTGGCACATAGTAGGTCTTCAGCTAGTATTTGTTGAATGAATGGGCGTCCACCATTCTTTAAAGCACCAGTCTGGTCTCGCCTCCTCCCTGAGGCTTTGGGGACGCTCATCAGAGTCAGTCCCTCATCATTACTGGCTCAGTGTTTCCTTGCATCTGACACGTGCGTTCTCAGCCTCTGGGTGTGAGCTTCCATACAAGGCAAGGGGGTTAAATCAGGAAAGACAACAGAATCCCTGCCTCCCAGAGCCACCATTCTCACAGGGGAAAGTGGGGATTAAACATGTTACTTGTATCTCTGTGTAGTTCTATCTCATCTTATAGTTACTTTGATCATTTGTTCAAAAAACAGTTTTGACATTTGACAGAGACTAAGCTAGGCACTGGGGAGTCTTACAAAATTGAACAATTGGGATTAACTTTAAAGGATTCACAGTATACTGAGTAGTAAAATAGTAGAGGCAGACATAAGAATAAAAATAGTCGTAAAGTGGGGTACGTGCTCTAATAGAAATGGATCAACCTCGAAGGGAGAAATCAGGGAAGGCTTCAGAGAAGAAGTGACAGACAGAGGAATGAGTAGGACTTCACCAGGAGAAATGGGACTGAAGGGGAAATGCATCTGGGAAGAGGGAAGAGTCTGTATAAAGGTTTAGAGACCAATGAGCTACCACTGATGAAAGAACATTTGGAATACCTTGAAAGTGACCAAACTTTCTAGATGATGACTCAGGTTTTCATGTCACAATCCAATCCAGTCCAATCCAGTCCAGTCTAATCTAATCCATTCCAGTCCAGTCCAACCCAATCCAGTCCAGTGCAGTCCAGTCCAATCTAAACAAGTGCAGTCTAATGCAATCCAGCCCAGTCCAGTCTAATCCAATCCAGTCCAATCCAATCCAATCTAATCCTGAGGTATCTTTTCAGAGTTGGCTAAGTACAAGTCATCATGAAGGATATGGAGAAGCACATATCCTTCACCCTCAAGGAACTCTGAGTCTCGCCAGCCTGCCAGCCAGCCAGGCATGTAAATGGAACCAAGAATAAAATATCCGATTCATGTTCGAGACATCACTAGGTGATCACTGACACACAGACTGCGGATTTGTGCCCAATTCACTTGGGCACAGAGAGTAGCAAGCCTCATTAGGTAGTGATCAAGTCATGCATTAGTCATACATTCATTCACTGAAAAGGCTTTATTATTGAGCACCTGCATTCTGCCCCGGCACATTCTGGGTGTTTGGGGGAGAGGTAGATGAGACCAAGGGTCTCATCTTTTCAGTGCTCACACAGAAAATACACCCTGAATATTTTAAATGGTGACAATGCTATGAAGAAATACAACAGGGTGGTGGACGAGCAGAGGGTGGGGCCCGTGGAGTGGGCCCCGTTTAGACACAGTGCCTTGAGAGAAAGCCACTCTGACCCCCTGTTAGAGCCAAGACCTGGGTGTGGAGGAAGAAGCAGGCGTGTGAAGATCAGGGTGGAGGAAACAGCAAGGGTAAAGGCTGGGAGGTGGGGAGAGTCACGCTGGTGTGATTCAGGGACCAGCAGGCCCAGTGTGGCTGCTGAGCGAGGGGAGAGTGCAGAGTGGAGGTGGGAGAGGTGGGCAGGGACGGGTGAGGAGGCGGGTCTCTTCCTACCGGAAGGAAGACAGCAGACTGAGTCCTTCACTTTCAACTCACTGCTTGGAGGTGCCCCCTCTCTCCCTTACTGGAAACTTATGACAAGAAGAAAGCACTCGTGACATTTAATTTAATTTGGACTGTTGAAGGCCATTGAGTTATTTTATTCCCATCCCCACAGGTCCTTGTCTTTCCTGCCCTTGAATCTCCTCTTTCCACCCGGTCTGTCCACACAGTGACAAGTCGCTCTCAGGCACCAAGTCCCCAAGCCACCCAATTCCCTGTGCATTACTAAAATTATTAAAACGCAAGATCCAGGTGCAGCTCTTATCTTTTTTTTTTTTTTTTGATCTGTACAGAAAAGGGACAGGCAGAGAAGAGAATAAAATCCCGTGGTATTGGATCCTATCAGCCCAGCACACTGAGACAAAGGCCGGCGAGTCTCTGGCTGACGTGTGACAGCTTACCTGGGTGCTTGGAGTAACGACGCTTTGAAACAAGGACGCTATGAAATGATGATACGAGCATGGCTCTTTTCAGGGAGGGCTGCAGGGCTGAGTGGCGCTGGGGAGTCAGGGAGCAGACTGCTTGTTCGTGGGGCAGTAATTATATGAACCTGCATGTACAGCGCACTGACTGTGAGCCAGGCGGGGCTCGGAGCGCTCACAGCTGTCATTACAACAGCCCTTGGAGAGGGGTGATGTTACCAGCCCTGTGTCAGGATTGGAGACTGAGGCCCGGAAGGGTGAAGTGTTTCTGAAAAGCCCAGCACTGGCAGGCTAAAGCAGATATGTGCTGGAATTGTGGGCGTCAGGATTCCACACTCCCCCGGCCGTCCTTACGAATGATCAGGTACCAAGGAGCTGTGCCTCGGGCGCGCACAGTTCATGGAAAACAGCCTCACATGTGATTCCCACTGCTCTGTGTGGGGTAACCCTCTTCTTCTAAATGCTGCTTGCTGCTGACTCTCTGGTGTCTGTGCGTGTGCACGCTTGTGCACATGTAAATGCACACGCACGTGTGTGTGTGCATACAGTACTTATGAGCAGGGGCTCCGGAGTCAGACAGCCTGGACTTGAATCCCGCCTCAGCCTCCCCCCACCCCACAACCTTGGGAAAATGAGTTAATCTCTGCGTGCCTCACTTTCCTTCTCTGTCACATGGTGACCTCATAGGGTTGATGTGAGGATTAGATGAGTTAGTCCATGTGAAGGTCTTACAAGGGGGCCCCGGCCCAGGGTTGGTGCCGGACAAATGTCACTGTCATTCCTTTGTCCCTTGTTGCACAAGTCTCTCCCCCTGCCCAGCTCTGGGCAGGGCTCCAGGGTTAGGGCCACAGGAGCCGTCTCCCCTGCAGGCAGTTCTCATCATGAGCAGAGTGGGGGACATGCTGGCCCCAGCAGTCACTAGCTGGGGGTGATCTCAGGCCAGATGTTTCACTTCCTTGTGCCTCAGTTTCCTCTTCCAGAAAATGGGGCAGTAGTCGCGCTTCCTTCTGGGGGCTGTGGGGAGGGGGAAATGAGTGGCAGGAGCACATAGTAGCTGTCATTCCTGTCATTCCCTGTCTGGCTTCCACACCTTCCACAGCCTCGTTTCTCCAGCTTACTGAGTGTGTTCCAGCCTCCTTCCCTCTGCTTGGAATGCCTGCCCCAGGGTCTTCATTTGGTGACTTCTTCTCACCCCCATTGCGTCCTCAGTGAGGCCTCCCTGAACACATTATTGATGGAGCTCTCTGCCCACGCCTGGTTACTCTCTAACCCAGCAGCCAGCAAAGCATGGGTAGGGGCCAAATCCAGCCTGCTCCCCATTTTATGAATAAAGTTTTATTGAAACAGCCATACTGATTCACTTACATATTGTCCATCCATGTCTAGCTCCCCTGCCAGATTGGGGCCCACCGCTGTGGACCCACAGGAGGCGTGGACATCAGAGAATGCTGGCCTTGGGCCTCGGGGTGCTCATCTCCCAGGATCTCTGCCGTCACCATCTCGGATGCCATGATTCCACCTCTCCTTTTGTTCATTTATGACGAGACATAGTGGGCTTGTTTGGGGAAGCAGAAAGGGCCGTGAACATGAACAAAAAACTCAGCAAGATCTGCCTCAAGATTTGCCCATTCTTGGCTGTGTGACCTTGGGCAGAAGTGTGAGATCTTTAGAGTAGCAGGAAGGGCCCCTGTAAGATCAGTCACATTGTCGTCAAGCCTCCCATTTCTCAGACACAGAGGTTGAGGTCCAAAAACCTGACCTATCTCAAACCACGGGGCTATGCAGGAACTGCACGCAGGTACCAGTCAGGGCCCGTTTGGCCTCCAGGTGTCAGTTTATCTCGACATAATCTCTCCCCTGGCTGCCCCAATGTCCTCTACACTGTGGGAGGACAGAAGGGCTCGCCTACCACCCACCCAATACTCGATACCCACCACCCAGAATCCACCCAGCCTCCTCATCGCAGCCAGAGGAGTCATGGGATACACCAAACCCACACGCCACCCTGCCATCTAAATGTTTCTCTGGCTTCACCTTGCCCTAAAAATAAAGACGGCAGCTCCCAATGTGCCGTGCCAGTGGAGTTGGGTTTGGCTGTGAGTAACAGAGACTCGAGATGCCAGGGGCCTAAATAAAGTAGAAGAAACGGAGAAAGGTCGATGTGGCTGCGCCCAGAAAGTGCAGGCAGGATGTCGGGAGGCTGGTCAGAGAGGCAGCCAAGGCCACATCCCGTGGGGCTGGGAGGGCGGAGTTTCCTCTGCACGTGGGGAAGAAGCCAGAGGATTCGGAGCAGGAGAGGACGTGATTGCAGCGACTTTAACAGGGCATGCTTGTCTTAGTCTACAGATTGCATTTGTTTTGGTGACTATTTGGTTAACATCTGCCTTCCTTAGCCTCTTTGGAGACCCTAACTGAACTGTCCACGGTGACAGGGACTAGGCCTATTCTTGTCTCGGCAGCATCGTCCAGCTTCCAGCATATTGCTTGGCATATGGTGGACACTCCATAAAGCCTTGTTAAGGAAGGAAAGGAGGAAGGGAGGGAAAGTTTAGTGCAGACACGAGGGCAGCCCTTCCTCTGCCTGTTTCCCCTTCTCATACGTGTAGCTCTGGGTGGACTCCAGTCTCCCACGCGTCCATGTCTGAGGCTGAACATATAAAACTCTTCCAGGCACGATGCATTGATCCCGAGGTTGGCTTCGTGCTGAGGAAGAATAAGTAATGATTGGAGCTACACCAATCACAAGTCAGCCATCTCTTTGTTGCTTTAAGGGAAAGAGGCTAAAAAGACAGAAGCTCTTGGGGAAGTGGTGACAGTGCTGTCTGTCACCGGGGAGGAGAGACATAACTAGAGGATGATTTATTGCCACCTTCTGGTGTGGGAAAGCCAGGGGCTTAAAGGGGAAGGTAGCTGTTCCGTGGCCAGCTGAAGAGTGTAGTGAGCACTTGTACTTCTGTTAGCCACACAGAAACTCTATACCTGGTAAATTGCTGCCTTTTGCTGTAACTCCAATTACTCAGCTAGGGCTGGGGCAAGTGACTCTGGTTTCACTCATTATCTGTACATATACATATTTTTTTTCTTTAAAAAGGAATGGAGGAAGAAAGAAAGGGAGAGACACATTTATGTAAGAGAGAAACATCGATCGGTTGCCTCTCACATGCACCCCGACTGGGGACCGAACCTGCAACCCAGGCATGTACTATGCCCAGGAATCAAACTGGTGACACTTTGCTTTGTGGTGCGATGCCCAACCAACTGAGCCATACCGGTCAGGGTCCATATACCTAGGTTTTGAATTAGAGTCTTGTCACTTTAAGAAGCAGGAACCCCATGAAATCGATGCTGGGGCTAGCCCGTCCGTGCTTTGAGTGGCAGGAGCTGCAGCATTTGTGCTCAGAGGCATCTTCATGGGAATAGCTCTGTGGGATGATTTTTGGACCCAGTTCTTAGCTGTGCAGCCTCTCTGTCTGATTATCCGGCCCTCTGGGGAAACTCCTACCTACCCACTACGTTTCAGTAAATTCTCTCTCTGCTTAAATTTACCAGCATGAGTTCTATTGTTTTCAACTCTCCACAGAACAGGGTGGGGAAGGAAAGCTAGCCAAGGAAGGAGAGTAACTACATCCCGACTCCATGGATCCCTGGAGCCCAGCTTGCACCCCAGAGTCGATTCTGATGTGAGGCAGGGGGGCTGGCCTTGATGTCCACATCCCTCTGCGGTGGGCCTTGGGCTGCCCTCAAATGTGCATGGGGGTCCTAACCTCCTGGGTCTCGGCAGTACTCTGGTGGGGGCGGGGGCACCTATGAGCCTTCATCTACCAGCACTCAAAGCAGCTGGTGCGGGAGGTCAGGAAAGGGGATGCAGGCGGGGCACCAACAGCATCACCAGCCCTCCCCACAGGGTGCCACTAGGTGGGCGGCCAAGGTGGTCCTCTTTCTTGGGTTCAGGGCAGAGTCAGAGATGGGCTTGGCCTGGCTCGTGCCGGGGACCGCAGCGTTTGGTGAGCTGCTGCAGTGTCTGCCAAGGTGTGTGAAAAACAAGGTAGGAAATTACACTGGAGGCAGGTTTAGACTCCATTCTAACCACAGCTTCCATTTAAGCACCGCCTTGCCCCTTGTTGGCTGTGGGCTCCTGGGTGAAATTTTCCCCTTTCCGGGTTCATCTCCGGGTCTGGGACCCTGACACCCATCTTAGGGACTAATTCTGGAATCACCTTCCCCAGCGTGCCCCCTGCCCCAGGCTCTTACTCGTTCCTCAGGCATCAGCACTCATTTCAAATGTCCCACCAGATGTTTGGGTAGACAAAAAAAGCTGCTTAAAATAACCTGAGCCTAGAACCAAATTCTGTATTACATAGACACAAAATATTTTTTTTCCTGTTTTAAAATATACTGAGTTTCTCAAGAATAAAACCAGAGGTATACAGTACTCAGAGAAGATGAAGCCCTCTGTCCAGGGCTTCACCGAGGGCTCTGTGCCAGTTTGCCCCACCTCATTACCAAGGGCAACACCTCTGGAGGCAGCTGAACTACCCCCAGCAGCACAGCTGTCAGGGGTCTGCATTTGTAGCTTCATTCACTGGGATTCCACGTCCAAGTTCAAGCATCCGATGACTTTATTACATCTTCTACTTAAGTCATACCAGAGCATTTACGTGTTGAAATGTGTTTTATTTTCATTATAAATTCCTTTCCTCTCCTCTTGATACTATAGTTGGGCTATCACCTTGGTTAAAAACTACGCATGCAGGTAGGCTGTATTATCTGTGCGTTTCGTTTCAGCGAAGTGGAAATGATAAAATACTGGTTGTAAAAACCAATAACTGGCTCTGATAGACTCGGGAACCAGAAGTCAGCAAGGTCCTGTCTTTCCTCAGAGAACCCACAGCCTCACCAAGAGACAGCTCTGAGCCATTTGTTAGCGTGGGCAGAATTGCACAACGGCGCACGGTCCTTTCTGTTCTCTCCCTTCTAGGCCTCCTTTGCTCGGATAAACACCCCCTCTTAAGGAGTCTGTGGGTGACCAAGGTATTTTATCTCACATCCCTGGGCTGTGAAAACTCTTCTGGAGTTGTTCCCCCCCACGCGAATGCGGCTGTCTGGCTCCCTTTGCCGGAGGGGCTGACCTGGGCTTCTGCCAGATTTGGGTCCCTGCCTGGTGAGCAAGTCATTTGTTCCCTCCGCAGGAGACTCAGCAACAAGCGAGAAACAAACAAACACATTTTTCGAAAAGGCAAAAAAGCTTAGTCATGCAGATCAGGGTAGAGGAGAGAGGGTAAAGAAAGAACCTCATTCATATTCTGCAACTTCAGCGGGGCCCTGGCCCATTGGCCCATTTCTGTTAAAACCCTCGGCCCAGAATAGCAAACACCCTGGCACGTTAATGCACATTAATAACAGACTGTCCCCATTGGGGTAAACACCACCTGTTCCCAGGACACCAAAGAAGCAGAAAACTAACCAGAGGTCAACTGTGTCATTAGCGGTGGCACAATGTGGGTCCTTCTAGAGGTAATTTAGTCCCTTTAATGGAGGCTCTGATAAAGCCACCGGTTCTCACAGCGGGGGGCAGTGACTGAGCAGCAAGCCCAGGTCTCTTGGATACCAGGATGCAGCATGGTGCCTCTGACATCACAGGGTACTTTTGTGCTGCCAACTTACATGTCCAGACACACACAGGGGGACCCCAGTGAACAGGTATGTCACTGCTATGGGTGTACCTGCAAAATGGGACACATAGCGACAGAGTGCTTTAATCAGGAGGCTGGGATCTGTGTTAATTGGTTATGGTGAGACACGTAGAGACAGAAAGGGCAGTCATGAAGGAAGCTATTACACTCACGGACCTGCAGGTCACGCAGGGCCACATGAAGAAGCAGCAGGGTCGGTCAGGAGGCACAGGCAACCACGTGGCAAGAGCCTTTATTGTGGTTTCTGCGGAAGGGATGGGCGGAGCAGGGTGACCAGGGATTGGCTAGTTTGAATGATTTCCATGGCTCTGGGCTGTGCCTGGTCGTCTGGTACCCAGCCCTGGGCGCTTTCCGGCAGGTGCACTGTGGCCCAGAGTGGGACAGCCTGGGGGCCTGGGCTCCAGATTGGTTGGTTTGTATTTGGGAGGCGCGCTCCGGAGTGAGCTGTGTTCAATCTCTTGAAACTGGCTAACTCTGGGAGGGGCAGTCACTCCAGAGTCAGCACCGCTCTAAGATGTCAAAGCATCAGAATGTAGAAAGAAAACACGTGGTTCATACAGAAACACAGCAGGCCACTCATGTGCTGACTTAAAAATGCACACCCGAAACGAGTGATCAACGTCTTCCTTCCTCTCATCCGCCCTGGGACAGCGACAGCTTCCTGCTGTTGCTGCTGTGCCTCAACATCCCTGTTTGCTTAATAGCCCCGGTGAATCTCTGCACAGAGTCCCTGCGCTAACACCTTGGGGAACCGCGTGGGTGAATCGTGCCCCCTGTGTGAGCCCTGAACCCGACTCCTGCTTCAGGTACTCGGAGGCCTCTGTTGGGAACCCAGCCACATTTCAAAGACATGAAATCGGTGGGAAAGTTTGAGGTTGGAGGCATAATTATTTGGACATCAAAGCACATTTGCATATGGTGTGTCTTTTGTTCTTGCAACACCAGCTCTAAGAAGCTCACAGGGCAGGTGCAGTCACGCCTGTGGTGAAGATGAGGGGCCCCTGCTTGGGGAGAGAGGGACGTGTGCGGACACAAAGCTGGGCAGGTGTGGGGCTGAGGCCAGAGCCCCTGCAGGGGGAACTCCCTGGCAGGGGGGCCGAGGTGGCCTTGGACCTCCACCATCTCCCTGACACCTGGCACAGCAGTAAATCACACGCCTTCTCAGCACACGCCATGTGAACACATGCATGCATGGGTGAGTTGAGGTGTCCCTGACTCTGGGGAAACCCTCACTGGGCATGCTGGGACACAAGATAGTGACGTCCAGTTCTCGAGGGGCCAGTGTGCCCCCTCTGAGTCACTCATCCTCCTTGGAAACAAAAATAACTTTATTCAGGAGCCACCAAACACTGTGACAAATGAGCCCCACTTTCCCCGGTAAGAAACAGAAGCTCTCCTGCCATTTCTGCCCTCCATCTGCAGCCTCCTCACGCGCTCCCTGGGGACACTCACACCAGCATCTCCAACTTCAGGAGCCCTCGGTTCTCCTGGTCCTCTCGAGTAAACTGAGTCCTGTGTCTGTGATGTTAGCTATTTTTATAGGTTTTGGGGTCTATTAGAAGGAAGTTCATGTTTGCCCTGTGTTCTTGAGACACCTTTGACCTGAGACTAAACTGAGATGCCATCAGATGCTCTACTCAACCTGACACCTGGTGCCCGGCCCTGTGGGCACCTGAACCAAAGGTGAAGGAGGTGCCTGCCTGGAGGGGGATTGGCAGGGTTGAGAGCCGGCAGCTTGGCCAGGCCAGGTGGAGGCAGAAAGGGGTTGAGATCAGAGAACACGACCGGGACTGACGCTGAGTGTGGAGACCTGTGTGTCCTCCCCGGCAGCCACTGGCCACCTGTGGCTGTTTGAGTTTATATTTATTAAAACTAAATAAAACTTCAACTCCTGAGGCACACTGGCCGCAGTGCAAGTGCCCTACAATGCTACGTAGCTAGTGGCTACTGTACTGGACAGGGCGGGTAAGGAGCATCTTCATCACCGCAGAATGTGCTCTGGGAAAACACGAGCCAGACACACAAGGCTTTGAGTCCAGTGGGGAATCAGGTTGCAGCGAGGCTGTAGGTGGGAAGAAAGCAGGAAATAATAGAGCTTTGCCCCAAAGAGCCCACTCACCCTTCACCCAGCCCTTCATTCACACACCTATTCATTCACGTGGACGGAGCGCTGCTGTGGGCTCCAGGGAAACGAGAGAGTCAGACGCAGCCCGACCTCAGGGAGCTCATGTCTGGTCTGGGGCCACGCACAGCAGAGGGGCAGGTAAGTCAGTCAGTAAACAAGACAATTTCAGAAAGTGACAAGTGATGTAACAGACACCGTGTCGCAGGGGGAGGGCAGGCCTTAGTTTAGGGAGACGTCATCTCTAGGCACCCAAGTGACAGGGCCTGGCATGGGGTCAGCCTGCCAGGGCAGCGGGTGAGCGTGACCTCTGGAGACCACTGCCCAGTGGGCTGGGGAGCCCTGGTGCGAGGGGAGCAGGGAGTCCCCAGACTTTCCACTGCTGCCCGCGCGGGGTGCGCACACAGCGTCTGGTGTCAGCACAGACCAGTGAGTTCTCCCCGCAGGAAGTGAGTGCAGCGGACCCCAGCCACGGTCCCCAACAGGTCAAAGAAAACGACCCACTTGGTGCCAGGAGAGGCCCACACAGGATGACCCTGAGGGAAAACCCAGCAGGTGCGAGTGTTCTCTTGGTTGCTGGGCAGGTTGGAGGTTTCCCAGGGGGGCCAGGAAACTTTCTGTCTGAAAATGAACCTCCTCCTGAGGGATTCTTTCAGTGACCAGGGGCAGAAGACCTGACTCGGGTGGCTCAGGCCTAGGGCAATAATAGGCTCGTGCACTGGTGCTTGGTCGTCAGGCAGAGCTGGGTGTGCGGGCTCAGAGGTGTCCCCTGGACTTGGCCAGGTCCACCCACCTCCCCACACCCCTGTGGTGCTCACTGGGTCCCCTGGAGACTCCACTCAGGGCCAGGCAGCTAGAGGCGTCCTGGGCTCGATTCCAACGCAGTTCAGCCCACACTCACTCAGGTTCAAGTCCAGGGACAAGAGCAGGGACAGCTAGGTCTGTCCATGTGCCTGCCAGACCCCACCCCCACCCAAACACACGGACTGAGGGAGGAAGGTGAACTTTCAAGTGACGACCAGGTTCAGTTCCTACAGGATGGAGCCGTAGGTCTGGAGGAGGCGTGTAGGACGCATGGCATTCCTGAGACTCTGGGAGGGATCACAGGGCTGGTGCAGAACAAGTCCCACCAATCAGGGATTCATTTTTCGATGCTACCGCTGACCTGGGAATTCCTACCTGTGAAGAGGGTCACCAGGTGTAGGGTGCGGGCTGCATTCTGTCTACACCCCAGAACAAGTGAATTCACAGGAGAGTGGACTTCAGAGTCTTGGTTGTCAAGGGCCAGCCGTGAACACTTTTCCAGCCAGGGTGGTGCTCAGTCCCAGTCCACGGAAACCGGGAGCTTAGCCCAGGGTGGCTGCCACAGTCCGGGCCAATCCATCCAGGGGAAGGATCCAGGGAGGGTGCAGGTACCACTGGGAGGCAGGCCAGCTCCTTCTGCCCCTCTGCCCTCCATTCTTGGCTCGTCCTCGGCTGGGCCTCAGCTCTCACGGTGTCCTTGGCTGCCAATGCTGTGCCCCAGCCCTTGTCTGCCCCAGACCAGGAGCAGAGGAGGAGGAGGCAACTAGGAGGGAGGGGCTAATAGGAAAGTGGCGTTTTCCCAGAACCCCCACTTCCACCTCAAGGCTAGAACAGGGTCACATGGGCACAGTGGCAGGCAGCTGGACAAGGTTTAGGGAGCACGTGACCTCTGGTCCTGTGAGTGAGAAAGAGGGCCGGCCTTGGGTAGAGAGCCAGAGATGGCCGTCACAGTCCAAGGAGCTGGCCAAAAAGATGTGTGTTTCCATGCGGAGGACACATGGAGCTGTTTTGATCAAAGAAACATAACTCACATCCTTGCAAACACAAATTCCTGCTTTTGCGTAATGAAGGCAACCAAACCACATGGTCCCGCCTGCAAATATTCTTCCTGGGCGCTGAGTCACTCCAGTTAGCCGTCCTGCGGTTCACATGCAATAGAAAATGTGGAGCGCTCAGACACGCTCCCGCAGCGGCCTGCTTTTCTGTGCCCAGCACAGGTCACCCTAACACCTGGTCACCTCCACAGGCGAAGCCTCAGCTGTCTTCCCTCTGCAGACAGGCCGCCATGGTATTAAAATCTCCATCGCTGGCCAGGATGCCTGGGATGGTCTCCAGCAGTTCCAGCCTGGACGTGGTCCCAGAGATAAATCAGAGCTCTTTAAAAAGCCTCGGTGGCCCATTATTTCTGCTTGAAAATGCCCCTGGATCTCCACTTGAGGGCAGGTGACAGGTCCTGGCTGCTGTGCTCAGCTCTGCACAGATTGCCACCAGCGGGTCCGCTTCTGAAACTCGGACATGGGTAGGGTCAGATGAGTGAAGTAAAGGTCCCTCCCCGGTGTCCGGAACCTGGCCGAGGGTTTCAGAGAGCCCCATCAGCAGAAGAAGCGGGAACGCCTGCAGTGGAGGGTTCCTGCCCACGTGAAGTGCCCCGTTCCTGCCCGGTTCCCGTGGGGGTGAGCCAGGACGACAGGTCGGTGGTTTGCAATATTCTGCAGGACTTCTCAAGTGAACAGCAGCCTGAAACAATAAACCGAGCACAACTGAACAATTATTATGGGTATTTTCAGCCACAAGAACGTGATGAGCTGCCACATCCGTCACCGGGTTCAGTAACTGTCAGGATTTGCCCCACTCCCTCCTGCGCGCCCGTCCTCTGCTGTGTTTTAAAGCCCGTCCTAACCCGCAGGTGTGGAGGTTGCCTGGCATAGCCTCCGTGTCCTCAGCGCTGAAATGGCCCAGTGGCCCCGGTTCTCTCACAGGGTCTTTTTCTCACTGCTTTTCCAGAATCTGGATGCAGACGAGGGCCCCTGGCCTTCGGTGGTTCGGGCTCTGCAGTCTCCTGTTGAATGCGATCCTCCCCGTGTTCCTTTTCACGTCCTTGCTGTTGAATTCCTAATCAGTGGCCCTGCGGGGCGCCCCACTCCTGGCTGTGTCTGTCTGCTGCCTTGTGGTGTCACATTTTCATTCCCTCCACCTGGAAATGAAGCAGAGCCCCTGAGCAGCCCTGGGAAGGGGCCGTGGTCTCAGTTAGATGCAGCTGGGGGTGGTTCTCGGGGGAACCAGCTGCAAGTGCTTTAGAAAGTGACTGCGCTGCATGTGTGAGAATGTTCCCTGGATTACCGTGGAACCGGCAGAGCCAGTGTGCGCCCCCAAGCCCCACTGCCTCATTCCTCATCAGCTCTGTGCCTGGGGCAGTGGCTTTAATTAGCTGCCCTGCCTTTCCCAGACAAGATGTGAATTAGAGTTCGAGTCCCCATGACCATGGGCCCCCCCCCACAGAAGAATTGCTGTGGTGCCAGAATGACACATTGATGAAAGGACTGTGTTACACCACACACGTACTTGGCCAACCCGATGGCACTTATTCCGGCCTGAGTTACCTCCTGGGTCATGGGTGTGACTTTGGGAAGGTCAAGGTTCAACTGTTATAGTTATAGAAAGACCCTGATGGTGTGTGCTGGGCTCCACCACAGGCATCATCTTATTAATCCTTGACTGACATTCCCTCATTCCTTGGGTGAGGACACTGAGGCTCAGGGAAGATAAATGCATCTTGTAGACGTGGGTTCAGCCTGGATCGCTGGCTTCTACTCTTGTTTCTCCATCAGTCTCATGCAGTAGCCAAAGACGGCTCCGAAATGCAAATCAACCACGAGGGCCCGCCCCGTGTAAGCTCCTCCACTCCCTTCCCACCTTCTCGCGAACCCCAGAGTCTCTCTGGCCCTGGAGGCTCCTCCCTCCTCCCTGACTCCCTGGAACCCACTCTCCCCCACTGCCACAGTCCACAGCTTCACCTCTGTTCCTTGGGCTTATGCAGCCCGGTCCCGCTGCCAGGCCTTCCATGTGCTGGGCCCTTTGCTGGGATGCTCTCCTGACGGCCTCTCTCTGGCTGGAATCTCCTTGGTGCTCCTCTTAGCTCCAATGCCAGCTCTTCAGAGAGGCCGTGCTTGACCTCCCTGTCTAACGTGGCCTCACTTACCTTTTTTCCTTTCGACTCCTGGTTTATTTCCTGTAGAGTAGTTTCACCCTCTTTATCAATCTTGTCTTTTATTTGCTTGTTTACTGTGTCTCCTTTACTAGAAGGTTCATCCGCTGAGGCCCACGATCGGGTATGCCATTTATACCTCAGAGAAGGCGATCAATAAATATCGCTCAGAAAATAGGGGATAAATGAATGAATCAGGTCTGAAAAAATGAATAAAATTCAAGGTGAATTTTTTTTTCCCAAGAAGTCATACTGTTATGGCCAAAAAAAAAAAAAAAGCAGTAAGTCTGTCTTTTGAAAGCTGTGCCGTGACCATTACTTCCACTTTGCGTGAAGAAGTAGAAAAAAGATGCTGAGGGTTTTAACTGAAAAAGGGCATCGCTAGATAGTCTCCATCTCTGACCCAGTTGCTGGAGCAGCTGTCCCTGTTACAAACCACAGGACCCTGCCTTCCCAGCCACTTCCTGTCCCTCAGGGGGGCATCTGGACCCTTGGCTGTTCATTGTCTTCTTCATCCAAAGGGCCTTGGAGAAACCCTTTATCTTTTCCCTTCACCTCAGGACTTCCCTGGCCCCCTGCCCGCCCCGGGGCATGTCCTTAAGCTCATTAAGTCACAGGGACACTGCTAAAGTGTCTGGGCAGCCCTGGGCTTGAAGGAGACCCCATTGTTCCCAGTCACAGGGGAGCCTGGGCCTGGCAGGCATTTTCTTTCCTTCCTCCCTGCGTTTCAAGTCTATTAAAAATGTCTTTCTTCCCACTTCCTTTCAGATGTCCCTTCTGCGAAGTCAGCTTCACCTGCTGCTTTGTCTCGGTGACCTCACGCTGCCGCTGCCGTGTTGTTTGCATCCCAGAACCGCCTCAGCACCTGTGAGAAAGGGGAACTGGTTATAAAAAAGAAACCCTTCTCTTAATTACTCTTCCACTCCCCAGTGACTCGCCCGAGGTCAGGAGCCGGCAGCAGCGTGTCTGTGAAAGCCTCCATCACGCCAGCCCTGCTGCGCTCTGAGCTGCCTTCCGCAGGCCACGTTGCCGTCACCGCTCCCCGCGGTGGCGTCTCATCCGTGGCTGTTCCGGGAGCTCCGAGTGATGCTATCTCAGGTGTGATGAGAACCTACCAGCAGTTGCCTCTAGAGGGAATGTTCTAGGGGGAGGGGGGGCAGGACTGGGCTCTCCCTCTGATGAGTGGGGAGAGAGGTCACGGGAGATGTTTTGGTGTCTCTGCAGGTAAACCAGATTTCCTCCAGGTGGGCAGAAAAGGAAGGAGCCTCTGACAAGACCCCCAACCCCCTCCTGTCCACTCGTGGCCACTGCTGTGCCACCCACCGCCTCTCTGAAGACCAGCAGGCTGTTTTCATTTCCACTTTATTCTGTTCAGGTCAATCCGAAAAGGAAGCCCAGGACCCAAGTCATCCCGAGTCCCGACTCTAATCTCCCACAGCTCTGACTCTCAGCAGCTCTGGGAGAGGGAGCAGCCCCATTTCCCCCATTTATAAGTGGGGTCCCAAGCAACAGGCATTGGCGTGGAAGGGCTGGGGTGGGGTGTGGCTGCCACAGGAGTCTTTCCCTGGCTCTGTGCCACGCCCAGCTCTGCACATCCTTGTCCTTGCTAACCAGGGGCGAGAAGGGTGAGGAGACACTTGGGTCAGGGCCCACAGTGCTGCTGGCCCCTTACTTTCTGGAAGGGCCATGGGACAGGCCAGGCAGAGCCGTGTGCACGAGGATGTCACCCAGCACTAGGTCTGCCTGCAGTTTGGTTGCTCATTAATAGAAAATTGTATCCGCTCTGGGTGGTCAGTGTGAGGACAGGGCTCTGAACTCCTCCTGAAGGTGACTGTGACTGCAGCTGCTCCAGGTCCTCGCCCAGGGGTCTACAACTGTAGACATTTGTCCCTCGTTTTGGGGGTGTGGACACGAATGCTGCATTGGTAGATGAAGGCCCGGCTGTCTCGTCACAGGTGGTCTCTTGTACTGTGTTAACCTCGAAATATGAGCGGCCGGCAGTATGAGGCCCTGCCTGCCACTCGCTCCCCTGGGGTCCAGCAGTCCACTTCTTTCAGTCTCAATGCCCGCGCCGGGCCTTTCCTCTAACTCCAAAGTTCAGATTTCAGGAACCAGGCTGGTTGTGAGAAGGAGTGCGTCACACACACAGTCAGCAAGGGAAGTCCTTCGTTTAGTCATCTGGTCTTTCTCGGGTGATTCTATGCAAATAGGCAGCGGCTTATGGCGGCGAGGAGCAGAGAACTGAGTGCACACAGGCTCGGGTGGTTTGATCAGGTTCAGTCTCCCTGAAGTTCCCTCGGCTCCCACCTCTCTCAGGGCCCAGTGCTGACTTGGGAGCAAGAAAAGGCTGCAGAGGTTCTGAGAGCCGTACCCATATTCACCTTGTCCAGAGAGAGCCTCAGAAGAGCCAGAAAACCAGGCAAGCACCTCCTTACATCTTACTGCCCACCTGGGCAGGTGGCCAACCTTGAACCAATCAAGGTAGGGGGGTGGGATGAACTGACTGAGTAGGCCAATCATGGCTCACCTGCTCCTGGAGCTGGGGTCGGGGTCTCAGGACCCTTAGGCTACTGAGCCAGGACAGTCAGGGTCATGTAAAGAAGGGGGTGGCCAAGAGTTGCCTGTAATCCCTCAGTCAGTGTCCATGGCACAGAGGGAGTCACCAGATCTTCTTTGGAAAAACAGGAACACCAATAATGACGTTGTCTTATGACAATGTTGTCATAAGAATCCAATGAGCTCACGGGAGGCAGACGCTGTGGGATCAGCAAAGCCCCGTGAAACTGTTAGCGGGAGGAGCAAACGTCATCAGTAATGCTGTTATTGTTATTAATGCACCAACATTTGTTTGTTTACCGCAGAACTGGTCCTTTCAGGATGATGGAGTGCTAGTTGGAAGATATCTCAATCAGAGGAACTGAAAATTCTGTGTCTTTATTGTAAAATCTTTATTGCGTGAAATTGGTTTTCTAATTAGAATTAATTTTTATTACACAAGCAATGCATACATTTCTTTCCTCTGTAGGAAAAGCAAAACATTAGAGACAAGCGCAAATCCCTATGCCCCACCCCTGGCTTCCACCGGCCCACACATAACACCTATTATCAGCTGGATGTGATGGAAAGCCTTGCAGGGGCTCTTTTTGTGTAGTTGTTTATGTGGTTGCTTAGGTAAATACATAAAACTCTTCGTTCCCTCAGCAAATGCATGTTGACTACCCACCGTGTGCCCAGCACGGCCCCCATGGAGCAGAAGTTAGATTGAATGAGGCAGAAAATGAACAAATAAAAAACAGGGCAGGGTAAAGAAATAGAGGGTGAGTGGTCAGGGGGGGCCTCTGGGAGGAGGCGGCATTTGAGCAGAGGGAGCAGGTTGTGAGGCCACCCCGGAGGAGGACTGCTAACCATTTTTATTTTAGTTTTAATCACCATCACACCACGGTGTTTCTTTAAAAGACACTCTTGAAAAGGTGCCTCTATGGAGAATTTTCTCAGAATATTACTGCCCAGGACTGTTTGTGCCCTTGGCCTTGGCCTAGGAGGGTCTGGACTGCCCCACATGTACCCCCATATCCACTTAACAGTGATCAAAAAATGCCATGACAGGTCAAGAGAGAGACTGCAGAAGAAAAGGAGAAGCTTTCTTATCCTAGCACTTGTCCTGGCATTTTCTTCCTGCTCTTGAGCACTTTTCCTTTTGCAGAGACCCCACAAATAACGAAGCTGGACCTGCCTGGAGAACCGTAATAAATCTCACTCACTCTGTCCCCTCGCCGAGGTGGTTCTCCCAGTCGGCCAGAGGAATGTGACAGAAGCCCAGACCTTCCCCCAGTCTTCCCGTCTCCATTCACGGCAGCCCATCTGGGCGTTGTCCTGGGCTCCTCCTCTCTGTCTGCACTCAGGTAGCCAGCAGCACAACCTGCCACCTCCACCTGGAAGAGACCCCGTCTCACGTGCTCCACTGTGACTGAGTGAGTGACTCAGGCGATTATCCCCTGGTCTCCCTGATTCAGTGCTTGCCCCACACCCCCAACCTGTTCTTAGCCAGGTCATCCTGTTAACATGTAAACCAGATCAAGTCCCAATGACTCACTTCCTTCAGAGTAAAAGCTGAAGTCTTCCCAGTGGTCCGCATGCCTGACCACATGATCTGTCTCTCCGTCTCCATCATCACCTGTCACCTCTCTAGCATTTCGTCTCGCCATGCTCCCCTCTGCCCACTGGGCTCCATCCGCACTGGTCACCAGCTGTGGCCATGTGTCCTGGGCCCAGAGTCTGCACCGGATGCCCATTTACTGCATGTTTCAGTGAATAAATGAATGAATGAAAAACAGACATTCTCCACAAGGGTGAAAGCTGGTTCCTGGGGAAGAAAAGACTCTACCCTCTTTATGCGAGAACACAGATGTACCTGTAGTACATAAACCACTGTACCGTGTTGCTGCGGTATTAAAATTTCACGAGGGACCATGAAGGAGAAAATGTCTAAATTGGCTCCGCAGAGGGTGGTAATGAAATAAGGGTGAGAAACACTGAATTAGAGGAAAACAGGTTGAAACTACAGCCGGGTCTGGTTCCTCCCTCACACTGCCCAGGTGTTGGTAGGAAAGTGGAAGACGAATCAGGATATGTCAAGGTATGTAAAACAGTCTCAGGAATTACTCGGGGAAAAAATAGAAGGGAAAAAAAATAGAAGGAAGGCCTCATTGCTTTGGAAAAACATTTTTTTCTTTCCCTGCCCGGGGAGGGACTTACAAAGGATGATATTTACACTTTTCCGAAGCCTCTAATTTGCTCATTCATCATGTGTCGGAGCCCGAGGCCCTTCCACCGCCCGGGATGTTTGCACACATCTGATGACTCCTTTTCCCCAGCACGCGTCACGGTCTCCGCGAGGAGGTGCGTCAGCGTTGCTGGGGCTGCTAATTCCATCCATTAGTGCCGCACTGTGCCATTGCACGGGGATCTTGGGGCAGCTCCTGGCAAAGGTGTTTCCCCTGAGCTCCTGGAAGAGAAGGGGAGCCATGGACACCGCCCCCAGCGCAGGGTGAACAAGAGGGAGAGCCCAGAGATCGGATGCCGCTCCAGCTGCTGAAAGGAAGGGCACGTGGACGGGGGCTTCAGCAGCGAGGGCTGGGGTTCGGGACCTCCACCCACACCGAGGTCACTGGCCAAACCTGGCTTGTGGACTCACCCAGTGGGGACTTTGAGGAGGGGCTGTAACCAGCCCCAGGGAAAGGCAGGGCTGCTGGTGCCTCTGCTCCTGGGACAGGTGTCAGGCACCAGGGAGGGGGCACCGCAGGGCCCTGTGGACCCATTTTCCTTTCCTCCACGGCAGCTCACCCCACAGGGCTGGCTGAGGAGCCCAGGCCTCTTCAGAGAAATTCAACTGGGGCCCCAGGGTCCTGGTTCCAGGTCCCAGCTCACCTGCAGGGAGCATTCAGGACCTGTTGGGTCCCGGGGTTCCTGTGACAAAGTGACATGGTGAACACAGACCTCTGGATCTGTCCTCGTGAGTCAGCGTCAGCTGCAGCACACTGAGCAGCTTCCTGATTTCACCAGCAGAACCTCAGAAAGTGAACAAATTGCCAGTCCTGGGCCCTCTGAGGGAGGTTGGAACCACCCCCAGGCTGGGTGTCTGCACCACAGGACAGGCGGGGGACATTCTCCCAGTGCATCTCTGACTGTCCAGAGAGAAGCTTCCTCCTCGTTCAGTGAAAAGCTAAGACATGTTCATTTTGCACAAACCGGAAACTCGGTTGTCCAGTCACAGCGGGGCTCCCGATGTCCTGGCTACACTGAGGCCCCTGCTCAGGGCCTCTGATGAGTCACACTCCTGGTCTCTTCCAGACTCTGCTTCAGGCATCTGTCCACTGTTTTAAAAGCAAAGTGGCCTTTCGGGATCCGTGCCTGTGAGGGGCCCTCCTTGGTGGTGGTTTGGCCGCTCAGCAGGTTGGCTTTGGAGTGTGACCCATGGGGGCTGAGGACAGACAGGTCAGGCAGGCAGCAGAGGTGACTGCGTGCCCACTGTCTGCAGGGCCCATCATCACGCCCATTTCCTGGCCTACAAAGCCCCCGGGTGGGCTCAGGGATTCGGCCATGTCCTTCTTCAAGCTCGGGTGGCCTTTCATTTCCCTCTCTGCCTAGAATCTAGCGAGCAGCTCCCCCAGTGAGTCCCACATCAGTGTCAGCATGGCTCACGTGTGGCCTCCCGTGCCCATGGATCTTCGTGCCTGTCTCTGACTCTGACAAGCATGTGAGGCCGGTCCAATCACTGTCCCCACGTGACAGGTGAAGGAGCACAGTGAAGGAGCTGGCCCAAGCCCCCGGGGACGGCCGATGAGACACACGGTCTGGCGGGCACAGATCTGAGGCTTTCTACTGAGGGGATTTCCAGTCTGGAGGCCAAGGGGAGGTCGATGTGGCGGTCTCTCGGGGACTTTCCCTTCCCTCCCTGGAGAGTGTCAGACAGAGTCAGTGCAGACCCCCGTGTCACCTGAAGCTCGGGGCAGAGAGCACGGTTTCGTTCGGAAGGACACCGTCATCTCCCCCACGGCTCCGAAGGGGCGCTGCAACCCCGTCACCGTCCACGCTGCATCGGGTCCACTCCGGACCCTCAGGGTCCATGGGGCCCAGGCTTCCTGTTGGAAGCTGGTGTCACACAGGAGCCCGGGACTGCTGGGCCCACCACTCCAGACGTGGTGGAGGCTGGGGGACCCCTGACCCAAGGCAGGCGAGGGGCGTCTGCGGAAACTGAAGGCCAGGGCACGTCTGAGTCAGAGGCGGGGGGACAATGAAACCTTCTGTGCAAAGGATCCTGGGGGAGGGGATGACGTGGGGAGACCAGGGGCTTAATCGCAGGGTCTGGGACACAGGCCTCAGTGAGCAAATTCAGACGGTGACCCTCGGAGGTCAGGCCACAGCACAGCCAAGCGGCTCTGAAATATGAACCTGCTTAACTCAGAGAGGCAGATGGCCTCTGTGGGAGGGGCTCAGTCTCTGTCAGAGACCCACAGGGAGGAGCTCAGCTCAGGCGTCAGGGGCTTCGGGCTGAGTCCCCACGGCGTCAGGAGTGGGGACGGTGCTGCGGAGGCCTCCGTGTTTCCTGGACTGTGAGTCGGTTCACTGGCGCTTTCCCGAGAGGAAGTCTGTGCCTCTGACCTCTGACCCCAGCGATTCAGTGCTCCCACGTCCCTCACATCGCCTTTCCGCGTGGATGTGGATTGAAGGACAGGCTGCCTACCTGTGAAGCTGAGAAATGGGAGACAGGTCCCACAAGGCCCGGGTTCCCAAGTTCCCGCCACTCAAGGGCCATTGTCCTGATCCCCAGGTTCAACCACCCCCGCTGGACGCTCTGCTCCGAAGCTGTAGGCCCAGCCGTGCCTGCCTTTCCGAGCGGCAAACGGCCTGCTGTAAGTGCATGAAATGCGGCTTGAATTGGGTGATCGCATCCTCGAACAGCCACAGCAGTGTAGTCAGCTGGCACCTGTGACTTACCGTGTGGGTTTTGTGGGGGCAAACACGGGCTCGGGGCCCTTCCAGGTCAACTCCCCACCGACTCCGCGCTACCCAGAGGACGGATCTCTGCCGCCTCCGAGTTGTCAAAAACTGAAACCATCGATGGCCCAGAATGACTGCCTCTCTCTTACAGGCTCACCAGCAAAGCACAATAAAAGCCACCGGGGGCTCGTGCAGCTGTAATGAGGACGGGCCACTTACTGTTCTGTGGGGACGTGTCACCACTGTCCCTGTCTCAGCACTGAGAGCTGAGATGACGTCCATGGAAAATAGCGATCGTAGATGCCACCGTGGCGACTAATTGGCCGAGATGTGTCAATCTCTGTAGAAACCCATCTCACAACGACGGGTATGAAATTTACCTGGGAATTTATTTCTTCCTGTGACAGCAAGAGACTCACACAAACCGCGGGTCCCTGGGTTTCTGAGCGCGCCTCTCTGGGCGGCCACACGCTGGCGGGTCTGGGGAGCCGTCCGGGCAGCCATCTGTCCCCCAACCCAGGGTCCGCGTCTGCCCCTGGAGCCCTGGCCTGAGAGCCCTGTCCTTCGTTCTAGTGACCAGAATTTCCACATCATAAAGCAGCAGGAGGGTGGAGCTGGTGGAGATCAGCGAAGGCGCCATAAGGACGTCACAAGGCTGGTCGGCCGGGATGCACAGATATTTGTTTTTCTCCTCCTGAGAGTGGCCTCTCCACCACCCTGGAACAGTGTTCCCTCGCCTCCTTGTGAGCCTGGGCAGGGTCCACTGGAGCCACTGCCCTGGGGGGAACCCACCCTCGCGACCCTCCCAGTGTCCTGCCTCCCTTGTCAGGGAATCCCGACTCTTTCTCACGTTGGGAAACTCGGTGCGCAGGAAGGACTCCGAGCGGAGATGAAGTCTGTGTTTGTCTCCATGGCCATCCTGAAATGGACCATCCTTCTGTCTCAGCAGGTTCGTTTTCAGAGGGCAGTTCGGCAGCCCCTTTAGAATTCGGATCACCTTGGTGTCATGTGTCCCTGAGAGAGGCTTCGGGGGGTGGGGGGAGGCATCTGTAGTGGGGCCCCTCTAACTAGACCCGTGTGTCCCGATGCCATTTGGTTCTCAACGTGGAGATCTGAGACTGGGAGATAGAAACTGCCCCTCTCGGCGGTAGGACAGAGCTGATAGCCAGGCCCCCACAGCTGGTAGTTAAGCCTGAATCCCCTCTCTCTGGTTTTGCAGAGAGAATCCGTCCATGCTGGTCACTGTGGTGCAAGGTCAAGTTACCGTCTCCAAACCGGCCTCACAAGTCACAGAGCTGGGCTTTCCTTGTTCCCAGTGAGGTCCCTGGGTCTGTCTCTCAGGGTCTGATCCAGGAGCGGGGGAGGCATGTGACGATAGCCAAATGACACAGGCCCTTGCGACTGGACACGCCGTGGCCCTCGTAGCACCCGAATCTCCTCGCTTCCAGCTCTGGGGGCAGCAGCCCGTCTTTATGCCGGACAGTGGGTCCTGAGCCCCATGTTGCTTTGTCACCTGTTTCCAGGGTGGGCACAGGGGTCTGCTGGTCCACGTTCGGTGAAGCCCCAGCTACCTGCACACACACGCCCAACTCTTGTCTGTCTGTCTCTTTTCTCTAATCAGATCTTCAAGGCTCGTCACATCCCACTGATGCCGAGACCGTCTGTGTGGACGTCACTATGTCAGCTCATTGCTACTTTCCAGTCGTTTCTCACTGCGCGTTTGTCAAACCTAGAGTTGGCCTCTGCCCAGGGACAAGGGACTAGCAGGGCAGGCCTGTCTCCTCTGAGTCACACGTCACCGTGTTTCCTGTGCTTCACCCTGACATCTTCGCTGGGGAGACTCCAGCGGTGTCCCGTCCCGATGACTGTTCTCCCTGTGGAGTCTGTTATTAAATCACCATCAGCGTTGTTGTCGTGGCTCCTCTTTGGGAGCAGAGTTAGCCTGGGGGAGGGGCAGGCTCTGCTCCTGGCTCTCAGGAGTCAAGAGGGAATGGATAGCACCTGCCCACCAATGAGTGCTTCCCCCAGGCAGCGCGTGCTGGTCGGGCTGGCTGCTCTGCTGTGTGGTCTCGCGGTGTCGGCTGACAGTTCCACAGGACATGGCTGTCAGTCACTATTCCCCTTGGACAGGAGTGGGAAGTGAAGCGCAGAGAGGTTATGTAACTAGTCTGAGGTCACACAGCTCCTTCTAAGAGGAAAAGCCACATGGGAAAAGTCATTCGGGGCTAACCCTATGAAAGGGACAATTCAGTGCTAGGCTATCAGGCTGAAATTTTAGCTTTTGTATCAAATCGAAATGAGTTTAAGAAGGTTTGAGCTGGTATCTCAGGGCAAAGAGCCTAATGTACATGTCGACTTCCAGCAGGAGATGTCCACCCGGTTCCCACCCTCCCCTGTCTGCTGCAGGAAAGTGGGAGAGAAGCAGGGCCCTGTGAGGCCGGCTCCCACCCAGCAGCCCCGGGAGCCCTGCGGCCCCTCCATCTGCTCACGGTGGGGACAGAACAGCCAGAGAGAGGCTTCTTCTGCCCAGAAGAGCTTCTGTTCTCAGACGGAGCTCAGAGCCTCGTGGACCTGCCCAGGACAGACACTTCCTTATCCTGGGCCAGAGCATAAGAGAGGAACGAATTTTAACGCAATGATGTTGCAGCAAATCATTTAGGATTTCCCATGGTCCAGGGGTTCCGTATGCCAAAAGTTCAGACCCAGCAGGTGCCCCACCCTGGGTTTGTCCTTGTGAAGGGGGCGACCACTGGGTGATGGCACTGGGCAGGGCGGGGTCCTGTCCAGGTGATGCCCAGAGTGCACAGGTGGACACCTGGATGGCTTGTCCAGTTCTACATGTCTCCCTCCCCTCCTCTGCAGACAGAACCCTGGGAAAGCTTAGAATCCACTTCCAGCGCAGGCTGAGGTTTTCCCTCCCACACTGGGAACGTGAAGGGTCACCCACCAGAGACACGGAAGCTCCTTGAGGATGTTTCCACGGCGTGGTTCATACCAGCCAAGGACAACAGCAACAGAACAGAACAGAGAGGGAATGCCCACCGCCCAGCAGCAGGGGGCCCGTCACACAACCAGAGGACAGGACACTTCAGAGCTGTTAACGCTGAAGCTTCTGAGGACGCCTGGATGGCGGTACAAGGTGAGGTCAAAGTCAGGGCAGGGTCTGAAGGACACGTTTGCTATGAAATCCCAATTTATATCAAGTAGAACTTTTATATGTGCAGTAATACCCTGGAGTTGAATTTTGTTTTTCTACTTTCTAGGAATATTTGATAAACTTTTTATTACTTTTTAAATCAGGAAGAAGGTGGGCATCATTAAAAATAAAACTGTCATAAAGGCATCGAGCAGCCTGTAGCCTTGACGCGTCTCTGGAACATTGTTTCAGCCCCGCACACGGCCCCTTCCTCCCAGGGAGCCCCCGGGCGGGGACCCTGTCTCCTTTCTGCCTTGGTGGCCCCAGAAACACAGTCAGGGCTCGGTAAGTAGTTGATCAGCATGGAGACGCCACTAGGAGCCCGTGCACTGCAGCCCAGCGGCCTGCTCCCCCCTGAAGACGTTCTCCTACGTGCATTTCATTTGTTTTTAATTTTCCTTAAATGGGTGAAGACGGAAGCCAGGGGAGTGCTGTGGGCTTGCTGAGAGCTGGAAGGAGAGAAATAAGAGTAAATGGAGTGGGCCCCGCAGGGCCCCCGTTCAGAGTCTGAACCCCAGGCACCTGCGGTGACTCTAAGTCCCCTCTCAGCAAAGGGAGGGGCCTTTCGCGTCTGTCCCCACACGAGGTGACCTCACCTTCAGTGTCCGTGTGGGAAACCGGTGTGTTCTGCCAGCAGAGCTCTGAGGCTCTGAGTCTAAGATTCAGTAAAGAACGTGGGTGACTCAGGAAGACCCACCGCCAATCGGTGTCCCAATGGCGGGCCTGTGAGGGTGGAGGGGAGGGCTCTGCTTCTGAGTCCTTCATTAACACGTGTTCCTGAGCCCTTGTCTCTGCCGGACTGTGGGTGCTGGGAAAGGACAGGGGACAAAAGGAGTCCCTGTCCTCCCGGAGGTTACTTTGTCATCTGTGGACAAGCAATTGAACCATCCACTGTGTGACGTCAGGGAGGTGACATTGCTATGAAGGACGGTAGAGCTGATGGAGGCAGTCACATCAGTGGTCAGGAAAGGCCTATCCAAGGAGCTGAGCAAGCCTGGGAAGGGCAACTACGCAGAGGGGACAGCAGGTGCAAAGGCCCGGAGGCAGGAGAAGCCTGGGTGAACTTTGTTGCTGGCATCTCGTCCTGGAAGGCTTCCCCCTCCTGTCTGCTCCCCTGACTTTCGTCTCCTTCCAGTCCGAGTTCAAGGCACTCTCCTCTCCAAGGAGCACCCATCACGTCTGCTCCCCTTGTCTCGGGCTCCTCACCCTCGGCAACGCCGGCGCTCTGAGCTGCATTGCTGCCGCTGTCTGGAGCTCTCCTGTGCACGGCAGGGTCTCAGCAGCTCCCTGGTCTCTACCCTGCAGCACCCTCTCCAGTTGAGATAGCCCTGTGTTCCCTTTTGGGGGTGGGGGGATTGTCCCTGCTTGAGAGCTCTGCCTTTCCTGAGTCCAAGTCCCTAAGATTTCCTGCCACAGCTTGTACCCCCATCTAACATGTACTTAACTTTCACATCGGTTTATCACCTTCACAATCAGACTGACCAGCCAGAGGGGCCACCCCCGACCCCACTCTGCCTTTGCAGTCACTCACACTGTGCGGGGCTGGCTCAGGGAGGACAGGACACTGCAGTCACACAGTTTGGGTTGTTGGTTTTGAAGCCGCTGCCAGACTAGGAGGCTCAGAGCTCAGGGCTACGTCTGCGTGCAATGCCAAGTCCCTGCCCGGGACGGTCCTTGTCTGCTCAGGACTCCCCCGCTGGCCGCAGGGTATGACGGAGTATCAGTGATCCAGTGGACACCACAGCCTCTGAGACCCGGCTGTAGTGACAGCCACCGCCTGCCCACCTTCTGTGCTCCAGACTCAGCCCTCAGCAGCCCTTTACAGGCACCGTCTCATCTGCAATGAGCTAGGCACTAGTGCCCAGTTGTCAGTGATGGGGAAACTGAGGCCCAGGGTGTTTCCAGGTCTTGCACCCATTCAGAGTGAGGAGGGGTCTGAATCCAGGGCAGGGCTCACGGCCACAGTTCTCACGGGACTAGGGCCCTCAGTGCTCTTGGGCAGTGGCCCTTATGTGTCGGGCAGGAGATGAAGGCGTCTCCCACCTTCCCTTTGTCCAGCGAGACCTCCTGTCCGGTCCGCACAAACCCTTTGTTCCACCCGAGTTTCTGATTTCCCGTGCTTACTGCTCACCCGGTCGTGCCTGCGTGACCAGATCTGCGTTTTCCTCAGCCCTGCGTCTCTGCGTCTAGCAGGATTCTTGGTGCATGAAAGGAACTTGCACTGTTTGCCTCATTGGATGGAATTGTAGTACCTTCCTCTGCACACGCTATCACACCTAACCGTGTTTTGCACAGAGTAAGTCGTTCAAAAAATGCTGTCACGTGGTTAAACAGTTGATTAATCAACAGGTTTCAATTGAGTGTCCTTACAAATGAATGTTACAATGTGAGAATAAAAGTCCTTTTATTAATGTACGTTGATTACTCCCATCAAATGTTTTCGAAGCATTGGAGAGCACACTGATTCACTTCTTCCAGTTTTGTGCCAATGAGGGAAATAGAGACGAGTTCCTTTAAGCTCAGGTCTTTACAGTTTTGATCCATTCAGCTTTGGAAATCTGTGAAATTTATAGCATGGGTGCTATGAAACTATAGTGTTGGTGGCCAATTTAAAAAATTCTGGTGAACATTTATAGTCACTAGAAATGACGGCAAGTTCTGGAATGGGTTTCTGCAGTTATTTATTTATTTTTGTATTTCCAAGTTCACCAAATCTATATTCTTGTTTTACTCCTGTCATGGTTCAATATTAACGTCTCATGCTAGGCCAGTTGCTGCTGATCGGCCCACTTCGATTTGTCTTCAGTGACGTCACGTTGCTGTCATAGGCCAGTGACAGTGGTAAGGTTTCCTCATTTTTCCTGGCTGATAGCAAAGTCAGCCACTCCTCTCCGGGTGAGGCCCTGACAGACAGGTAAGCTACGGGTAGTAGCCAGCTTCACTGTCTCGGAGACAATGTAAGAAAATTTGTCTCAGGGAGATCACTGAGGGGCAGGAAGCGGAGAAGCCAGCTTGGCTGTGACACCCTGGAGAGACAAATCTTGCCTTTGATGGATGGTGCCGAGCTTGGGAAGTGCCGCGATCCCATCCCAGAGGGCCCGCCCATTTTCTGACACTTGTCAGCTCTGTTAGCTGCAAGTGTTTGTGGGACCAGGAGGAAGATTGTCTTTTGCCCTCAGAGGATGACAGTTGTCCATTTGTTGCCCACAGAGCCCTGATTCTAAGTGAGCCTTTGAGCCAAAGATCTCAATCCATGGCGAGATCTTTGGGCCTTTAACCAATTCGACTAAGGGCTGTGACCCAAAGATGGGAACCATAGCTGGGAAGCTGGGCAGCAGGGCCACTGGGAATTAGTTTTACCCTGGGCACATTCTGCCGAAGGGACACCTTTGCAACAACAATCTTTTTGAAGTGTCATGCAGACTTGTGCGGTATGAAGACAATGATCAAAAGATTTTGAGAAAGCATTCTAAAATACACGGTGCGCCTGGAGCGGCCAGGCTGTGGGACACTGTGTGTGAGCATGCTCAACCTCCCAAATGGCCCAGGCCCCATCCAGACCCATGCTGAGGTTCCCTGCCGGGGGCGGGGGTGGAAGCAGCTGCTGGCTCTGAGAGCTGCAAGGCAGAAATGCTGGGAATCACCCCTCTGCCCAGGCGGAAGGGTTAGGGCTTCGAGAGCTGCCAGCATGTGCTCCTCAGGTGTCCCATGGATGCTGTTCATGCGACAGCCTGTGTGACTTCCAGAGCCCAAGCTTGGGCCTCCTTTGTTTCTGGAGCTCAGGTTTCTTTGCAAGGGGTTCACCTCTCCTGTTGGGAGTGCAAGTACCTCTACATCACCTTCCAGGCAGGGAGGGAGAGGACTCACGGAACCGTGCCTGCAAATCATTTCACACAGGCAGCAACACCATGGAAGAGTTCCTAGAAAGTGGGACCCAGCACCATGATCACATCACGGAGGAACTCCCTTTTCAGTGGCCTCACCTCTGTACCAGAGAAATCACTCCATACGGCAAGTGTTTGTCCCGGTCTCATTCTGTGCCAGGTGTCGGCCGTCCTCCAAAACCATCCTCAAGTTCATGGGCAGCTGGCTCTGCAAGGGAGCACTGAGCTGGGTGTGAAAAGCTCTTTTCATTGAGAGTGGAATCTAGCTCTTAAGGCAAGCAGGCAATTTGTTGGTATGTGTAACTTAAAGGTCCAAGAGCATCTGACTTCAGACATAGATGGATCCAGGTGCTGGCAGGATGCTATTAGAATCAAGTTTCTCTCTTCCTATCGTGGTTCTGCTCTCCACTCTGTTGGCCTCATCAGTAGGGAGGCACTTCCTGTTGAAAGTACCACTGTGGCAATGTTCATCTTCCAAAGATGGCTACAACAATATCCCATTGTCCTGTGCTCATCTCTAATGGGACCTTGACTTTCCTGCCATGGAGAGCTGGCTCTGCATCCTCTCTCCTTCTATCCCAGCAGTCTTCTGACCACCTGGAAATCCCTAGGCAGAGGTGAGAATGATGCGGAGACCGGGTCAGAAAGGGCAATGCAGCTGTTGCTTCGTTCTCAGGCTCGCTGGTCTTTGGAGCCCCGGACTGGTGAGACTTCCTGCAGTCCCGTGGCTGACACATAGTCAGGAAGCCCAGATCTGCGGAGAAGCCACATGGAGGTGTCAAGGGCGACGGGCTCTACTGAGGTCCCAGCTGATAGCCAGCACACGGAATGAAGACACTTCTGGATGATTCCAGCCCCCAGCTGTTGAGACATTCCCAGCTGTTAAGTCTTCCTAGCTGAGGCATCAGACGTTGGGCTGCAGAGACGAATGGTCCGGCTCTGTCTGGTCTGAACTCCTGCCACACAGAATCCACGAGAGAGTAAAATGGCTGTTCTAAACTCTTACAGTTTGGAGTAATTTGTTGTGCATCAGTAGGAAGTGGAACTCCTGGGTTATCTTCTACCAGCCTCACAGCCCATCAGAAAGAGGGTCTTTTTTCCATTGTTCTAAGGCCAAGTGGTCATAGGACAAGGCTGGGTCACATTCCACCCCAAGCCAATAGCTATGGCAGAAAAATACGGTGTCCTGTTGGGCCAGGGCTGGGTCACTTGCCTTCTAAGAGTGGGGTCAGCACTGGGAATTGCCATAAGGTTTGGGAATCGGGGGAGAGAGAGAGAAGTTTCTTCAAGGAATAAGTGGAATAATGTGTACCCTGGCCAGTGTGGCTCAGTTGGTTGGAGTGTTGTCTGGTAACCAAAAGGTTGCGGGTTCGATTCCCAGTTTAGGGCACATGCCTAGGTTGCATGTTCGATCCCCAGTCAGGGTGCATGCAGGAGGCAACCTCCCAATGTTTCTATCTCACATCGGTGTTTTTTTTTGTCTCTCTCTCTTTTCCCTCCCCTCTCAAATGAGAATAAAATAAATCTTTAAGAAAAGAAAAGAAAAATTGGAATGATGTGGAAAAAAAGTGGTGGCTGGAAGCTGGGCAGGCAGAGACAACAGCTGTTCCTTCAGCAATTCACTATGATAAATGAGTTTAATTTTTAGAATGAATAAAAGCGATCTCACCATGTGGCTCTACGAATTGTAGCCGGGGCTCTGGGGACCCCACACTTTGCAACTTCACCATGATTTTCCTCCGTGGATCCCACTGCTGGCGTCTCACTGTTCTCTAGAGAGTCCAGGGGTGGATGTCAATCTACCCATTTGGCTGACAGGGAGACCGAGCTACAGAGAAAAGGGAGGTCTTGAGCTGACCCCAAACGGAGCGGGTGGTGAGTGGGGGCTGAGCTCCAGGGGTTGACTCAGGAGCCCCACTCGAGGCCAGGCAGATGATCAGCCACAGGGACCTTCTGACCACCAGGGCACTGACAATCATTGATGGCCTTCATGTCCACCCTGCTGTTGAGCCAGTCCTTGTCCCCATCTGTGGGGAGGGCCCCTGACAGGCCCCCCAGGCCCCCGGGCCCTCAGGCCCAGGTTTCAGCAGGACTATGGAGCAGTCACAGCCACACCCTGCGCAGAAGGTGGCTGGCGTGCTCTTCCCCAGGGGAGGGAGGGCTCCGAGTCAGCTGCAGGAGAAATCGCTGCCCATCACCTCCGAGATGTAAGTGCCTAATAGTTCTCTGAACAGGCCTTGGGCTCGGCTGACTTCGGGGCCCCTCCCTGCTCTTCTCTGCTGCACAATCATCTCTTAATAATTCAATCAAAACCGAGCGGATGGAGAGAGAGGTGCCCAACACTGTCCTCTCTGATTGGGCTGACTCTCGTGACCCACTTCAGGAAGACAGCAGCCCCCTCTCTGGAGTGTTGACATCAGAGAAACATTGACAGGTTGTGACATTTGCCTGGACACCCCAACTCATTAAATCACCACTAATTTCAGCTGGAGGTGATGTGACATGGGGCTGCGATCACAGTCCGCTCAGCCATCTGCCCCTGAGCACCCCTCGTGCATTTCTGCCTCTCCTGTGCCCCAACCTGCTGGCCAGGAGTGCAGATGAGAGTGTCCCTTCTGACCTCACCCAGGCTTCGGGACCCTGATGGGAGAGGGGGCCGGCAGGGTACATAGGGGCATGTTTTGGGGAGCCTGGGAAAGCAGCTGGGATCTCAGAGGGGGATGATTTCAGGTGAGCTGGGGGTTTGTGAACAGGGCAGTGGGGACAGCAGAGACAGAGGGACAGTGAGTTGGCACTGTGCTTGGCATGGACACGGTCTCCTTTCTGTTTATTAATATTTTGTCAGCGCACACCCTCTGGTTGCCAGGTGTATACAACACAAAGGAAAATGTTGATAGTATTTGCTTCCTGTGCGTGGACTGCCTAATAGATATGCTGGCCCACAGATCTCCTGAGGCTTAACATTTCTGCTTGTATGACTTAATTTTTGAGATATGATATAAATGCCCTTTTTTTGGTGGGAGTTGGAATAGGGGGATTTCAAATATTAGTATAAACAGGTCGCTTACTTTTTTCACTCTTAGAGATTATAAATCATTTGGATCTCTTTGGGAACAATGCATTTGACAGGTGCAAATAGCATAGAAGTTCAAGTTCAAGTGTCTCTCATCCTTGACATTGATGTAAAACCATGTCACATTTCACTCAAAAGCTGCGTACATGTAAACAATGTCAGCTTTCAGAGAACAGAGCTTCAGTTAAAGGCAAGGTAGCTATTGTGTTAGTCTGCTAGGGCTACCATAACCAAGTTCCACGGTCTGGGTGGCTTGAACGACAGAAATTTATTTTCTCATAGTTCTGGAGACTAGAAGTCCAAGGTCAAGGCATCAGCGGGGCTCTTTTCTCAGAGGCCCTTCTCCTTGGGTTGTGGATGGTCGTCTCTCCCTCGGTCTTCATGTGGTCTCTCCTCTGGGCTTGTCTTAATCTCATATAAGGACCCCGGTTGTATTGATTAGGGCCCGCCCTAATGACCTCCTTTAACCTTAATTACCTCTTTAGAGACTCTGTCTCCGATGACAATCACATTCTGGGGAACCGAAGGTTAGGTGAGCAACATGAATTTTTGGGGGGGACACAATCCAGCCCGTAATAGTTATTTTTCATAACATCAAGGCTTTTTCTCCCCCAGCCATCCCAGTCTACGCCCAGACCTGTCATTTCCTGATGCTTACTGTCATTAATCAAGCTGTCAGCAAGAATTCAGTGAGGATATTTTGTTCTCGGGTTCAAGGAATAATGGATGGCACTAAGACCCTAGGAATCAGACGTTGAATTCATAACACATTTGGTCTACCTGGAGAGACGAAAATATTTGATTACCCCTCCCCCAGCTCCCTTTTCTTATTGCCAGGAAAAAGTACAGGAGAACGACCACTCTTGGGGAACGTCAGAGATTCCTCTGGTCTGCAGAATTTATCATCTCTAGTCTCTCAAGGAGCATGCTGAATGCTGCCCGCAGACAGTCCCAGAGTTCCCGTTTCCCCACATGCAATTGAAAATGTGGCCATTTCTATCCTAGTGACTCAGCACTAAAGAAGTCATCGATTTCAGGTTTTAAATTAACTGCAAAATGTAAAAGAGACAATTCAGCATAGGGGGGAGGTAGGCAGTAAGCTCATTTTAGCAAGTTTTAAAAGCATTTTGGAAAAAGAAATCATATTTGGAAAGTTGGAAGCTGGAGGAAAATTCTGCCAAGTTTGCTGTAAAAAAAATCCACCCCACCTCATTATGTAGCTTAAAATTGTTTAGGAATATTTTGTCAAATGATCCATTCCCAGCAATGTTATTTTAGGGACCCATCTGATACCAGCTGACACGCTGCTATTTAGTGTTTCACTGACTTTGAAAATCGCAGCAGCCAAATTACAGTCTCTAATGAAAGAAGGTGGCAAGTCTGCCACTGGCGCCTGATTAATATATTCATTTCTTTACCCGTCTCATTCTTGCCTTAGATGATGGGTGAACGTCGGTTACTTATTTATTTTGGAGGAAAAATAAAGGAAAACGAGAGTACAGTGGCTGCCAGGTGAGCGAACGCGTCATCCATGTCTTCCTCTGGCCCATCCACATAGAAGCAGGTCACTGGGCACTGGCCTGGCTCGTGGAGATGGCTTGTGACCTTGGCTGATCTGCTTTAGACGAGAGAGGTCCTGGGGTCCCTTGCATAGAGGGCAGGAGCAAATCTCCATGGGGGGAGCCCATCTTGAGATGCTTTTGTGAAAGCTGAAGTCTACTGATGATGTGCGGGCTACTTTGCAGTTGGTTCCTACTCAGAGCAAATACAGAAGTGTCCATTTTTTTAGAAGGAGATTCACCTACCTGGTGTGTCTTTAGGCAGGGACTTCTTCCCAAAAGCTCTACAGTTGACCCAACTCAGGAACCAATGGTTCCCCTTAGGCTGAGACAAGGCTTCTCCTGCAAACCTCTGTGAGAACCCCTTCTGAAACATCATTCAAGGAGAGCGCACGCTGGTGACATGACCTTGATGTTGGGTTGGCAGGACCCGCCTGGATTCAAGCGTTTCTGGCTGGTTAAGGCTCTCAGCTTAGATTCTTAAGTGTTTACCTAAGAATACTTTAATAAGGTTAAAATTGTAAGCACACGCACTAGGGAATTAAAATATGGAAGGACTATTTTGTATTAGTAAACCATCAGCTAATTAACCAGACAGGTAATATACCTCCTATTTTCAACCAATGCTTCCCAGTGTGTGGGAAACCACTACCACCACCAACACCATCAACATCACCATCACCTTCATCCCCACCATCAACATCACCATCACCTTTGTCATCATCATTGCAGCTACAATCTGAATGAAAAACTATTATTCTAGTTGGAAAATATAGGAAAATGCTTTTGTAAAGTAGACTTCAAATGAAGACAACATACTGGTAACAAATCAACTAGTGAATTTCTTGGACATGATTTCTAAATCAGTGAAGGTTTAAAGTACGCTAAGCACTTTTTATTAGGAAAATGCTGCAAGCTACTAATAACAAAGGGCAGAAACACGGAGCCTGGAAATGGCCCTCATTAATGGCGAATACTTCGAAATGAATTGCTATGTTTGACATATGCTGAATTTCATATATTCAAAGTGGATGAGAGAAAAACGAACCACCTGCAGTGAAAACAAATATAAATTCTTAGAGGATTTTTTTCAGAAGAACTGGGCCACTCAGATGCGGTGTAGGCTGAGTCAGTCCAGACCCTTCCACGTTGTCACAGGATTCGTGAAGCCAAAACAGAAGAGGGGGCGTCTTTCACCTCTGTTAACACTCACGCGTCCATCATCGTTCTTTCTCATCGTAAAACGGAGAATTGAAAGGCTATTACAAAGCTCTCCTGTGTATTGTGCTGTCCAGGGAAAGCAGACAGCCGCTAAGTGGTAGAGAAATAAAACTGGAAGACCCAAGTAGTGCTAAGAACAAAAACAGAGCGAGTGATTATGTCAGAATATATCCTTGGGTGAATGTCTTTTTGTTTCCAGAGACCGTCACAAATTCTAGTAGGAATGGGCTCCAACCCACATGCACCTTATAAGCCTGTCAGGTCCCCAATACTTTTGAGGTTGAATCTATAAACGGTGTTGTTGCTTGGGTTCCCCCGGGGCAGAGCCAGAGACAAGGACCCTTCTCTCTCCTTCCTGCTCTGTTTATCTCTCTAGTGCCCTCTGACAATTTTTATTTGGGGTGCTCCTTTCTTCCCCTAAGTAAAATAAAAGCTCCACAAGGGCAGCAATGTTTGCCCGTTTGCTTCATGCTTTGTCTTTGGCTCCTAGAAAAAATGCCTGGCTATGGTGGGGCATGCCGCAAAAATTTGTTGAATGAAAAAAACAGGAAGTGGGATGGAGAATCTTGGGGGGCGGGGTATACTGTGGACAGGGTTCTCAGGGAAGGTCTATTAGAGGAAGTGACGATTACGTTGGGCCTGGAAGGATGAAGGAGCTACTTGACTGAAGGTGTGGACGACAGGGTATTTCAGATGGAAGGAACAGCCTGTGCAAAGACCCTGAGGTAGAACAGAACTGGTCACATTCAAGACCTTAAAGATGACCAAAGTGGCTGGAGTTCTAAGAATTGGGGGGTGAAGGGTAGGGATGTGAAATGAGACTGGAAAGATGGCAGGGGCCTCACTGTGCAAAGTTTTGAGTCTATCCAAGATCTACTATAAATGTACGCTTATCTTTATCACTTAAAGTATTCAAACAACTTCCTGGTTGTCCTTTAATCACTCATCAAATTGTAACTTTCAGGTTATACATCTGTTTATCCCCTTGTCCTGTGGGATCCTTGGGGACAGAAGACCTTGCCTGATTCCCCTGCATCTGTCAACGCTGAGCACACATCCAGACCCGCTCGTCCCCCAGTGTGTTTGTGGGTTCCCTTATGAAGTATCCCCCCACTACCTGAAGGAACACTCCAGCTCTCTGTGGATTCAGGGCTGCGCCAAAGAGCAAGGAGAAGAAGGCAATAGTTGTAACAGGTTTGGGGAGCTGGTGTAGACTCTACTGTGTGCCTGCTTAGCACCCTCTCCCTTTTGTTCGAGCATCAGTCCCTCTGCTATCCACTAGGGATCCATGACGCCTCACCTGTCCTTCAGCAGGTAGAGCAGGTGGCAGCTCTTCTCAAGGCCCTCGCCCTCCACCATCAAGAAAATTTCATGTCACATATTCTACAAGTGAAAGGTCTCAACTAGCAAAGAATTCTTAATTCATGTTCCTCTTGGCCAAGTACTGTGACTTTTATCGATTTTAAATGTGTTACTGGAAAAACACTGCAACTTCTTTAAAATGTACATTGTTAGGGCGCTCTTCAAGCCTCTACGAAGATGCGAGTCTGTGACTAGAGGTCCACTCTCTTGTCCCCTGCTGAGCCTTCTACCCCACCTGAGAGCCACACCCCTCCTTCCCAGGCACACCTTAGCGGGGTCTTGGGTAGACTCAGGTACAGAAGAAAGCGTGATGCTTTGCTGCATTAAGGAACACGAAGTGCTTGTTCCTTCCTCCCTGAGACACAGCTCTTACACTGAGCCACGTCTTGCATTAGACGTCAGAGACTGGGGACCTTCCACACCAGCGTGAACTGTCAGCACGCCGCCCTCTTGGCCACTGGGCACAGAGACAAAGACCTAGTCGGAGGTGAAGAGACTCGATTCTTCCATCCAGACTGTGGGTCACAAAAGTCATGTTTCTGCTGGGTTGCTGAGGCGTGAACCTGGCCTTCCAGGAGCCGGGCTCGCGGAAGGGGCTGCCTGAGAAGGGTGCCCACAGAGGGGAAGGTGTGCCAGGGGTGGGGAAAGATGCTACCAGGTCCATTTCTTTGAGCCATTGATGTGATTTCTGTCACTTGTAATCTAGAGTCCCAATTAACACAGAGACAAACTAGAAAAGATCTGACATGTGCTGAGAGAGGCTAGTCTACAGTTTCAGACTTGGCCTATGAGACCTCAAGGACAAAATCAAAACATCGCTTTCAGTTGGGGCTGCTGTGGGCTTTCAGGTTAACATTGTTCTCACTTCTGCAGGACTCATTTTGGGTCATGGGGTCCCGGACGAACCCCTGGGTCTGAAAATCCAGCAGAAACACGGAGACTCGGGCTGAAGGAAGACCGAAATTCCTTGCCTCTTTATCATTGATCTTTCCCCAAAAGACAAAGAAAAAAGAAATGCGGTGTGCGTAATTATTCATGTTTGGCAGAAAAGATACGTAATTGAAATTAAGATTTTACATTGTTTGGAAACTTCAAATGAATGTTGCTCGATCCAGACTTCCTTCTCTGTGTCCCTTCTCCTTAGGAGGGAGAAGGAGCGCTAGCTCTAGTTTAACTTTGTACTCCTTCTTCGGCTCTGCGTTACCTCCTGGGTGGCCCCATTGTCTGCTAAAGACACCGAAACACGATCTGTTCAAGGTTACCCATGACGTTTTAAGTATTTTCTTAAAGATTGTTTTGGTTTTGGCAAGACTGCGAATCCATAAACACACTCTGTTATGTATTCTCTTACTTACTGTTTACATATTTCTTAAGAAAACTGACTTCCCTTCTGTCGTAGAGTTATGTTCATGCCCTTCCTTCTGGGCCTCCTACTAGGGCTGTCACAACACACCAATTTGTTTAGAAGGAAAGAACGATTCGTATCTGCTTCCCCCATGGCCCCTAAATAAGTAATTTCCATCAGTTGCTATCTTCTGCTGTTAGTATATGAAATCTGCTTTTAGCCAGGACGTGCAAATGAATCTTTGCAAGGCCTATCACAACACGTGTATCTTAGGGAAGAAAAGACCTTCACGCGTTCCTATCTTTCCCACCGGAGGTGTCCATAAGCCAAAGTCACAAGGACCAGGGCTGTCTTGAGAGAAGGGGAAGGCAAGCACTGGGCAGAAATCATTTTTTCACTGACGCTGGAATTTGATTAACATGAATGTTGACGGATCACTGCTTTGTGGAATTGTGTAAATGCAACAGTGAAAGAAACCCTGTACCATCAGAACATAATGCACTTTTTTGGTTTGTTTGTTTTGATTATTTGTTGCCTGGGAAGGTCCCACGGCGAGGAGGCCTGAGATTCTCACACACAGGCCGGCTTTCGCTCGTGGATGTCGGCGGAGGGCATCTGGAGGGCCGGCTGCCTGTGGCTGTGATAAAGAGGCACCTCTGTGTGCAACGCCCATTCTCTGCCCCTGGCAGGAGGCTGTGCAGGGCTGTGGTCAGCTGGGGGCGGGAGTGAGGAGCCAGCAGGATCAGCACTGCGTCTCACCTGGGAGACAGGGGGAACTTCGTTGTGCCAGCTTCCTGCTCTGGCTCCACCCAGCAGTGGGCTTATCAAGGAAAGCCAGGCCCACCCTCCTTGAGAACCCTTTATGTTGGTCCAGGTTGGGTCCTCCGAAGGCCAAGACCAACCAGGAACGAATCATCTGTTTGCCCGGAATATGAAACAGCCGGCTCCTTCAGGTTGCCTCTTTGGGGAAAGAGGGGCTGGTGGGCGGGGAGGTGCTGCGTTCCTGTCCCTGCTCCAAGGGCGGGTCCGACCCAGGAAAGTTCTCCAGTCTCTGGGAGTGGGGCTGAGAGCAGCTCTTCCTTCGCAGAGGTCCTGGGGCAGGTGGGGAGGAGCCCGATGTGTGCGGAGCCTTTCTCGGTGGCACCGAGTGCGGCTGCCAGGCCTGAGGTGTTGTTCTGCAGGAAAGACTGCGGGAAGTATTGTTGCCAGGGAGGGAGATTCTGGTGCCAGTGTGAGAAAGTTACCAACGTCCCCAAAGGGGGAACGTAGACAACGCTCGCTTCTGAGGAGTCTGTTTCTTTGCCCAACATCTGACATCCAGCAGCAGCACTCCGTCTCCGAAATTTAAGCAAGACTGGCTGAATGGGTGTGCCCCGTGAGCAGAACACCTGAACAGAGCTGAGAACCTTCCGTTCCTCATTTGGAGGCTGAAAGTCCTCCTGCTCCTGCTCGCTTTTCTTTGCCTCTCCCCCCGCTTGCTTTTCTTTCCCCTTTCTTTCTGTCTCTAAATTGCGCACACAAAGTCCCCCTGTATAACCTGAAGGCCCAGAGTCTTCTGCGAAGTAGAGCAGCTGGACCAGTGAAATATGTGCCCTTGAAGATTAAGCCCAGCATTTGAAACTTGACATTTTTTTTGGCAGTTAAAGTTATTTCCCAGTCTCTAGCAGGGGCTTATGGAGGAGGCTGGGGCTGGGACACAGCCGTGCTCAAATCCAAAGGGCCGTCCCACAGAGAACTGTGAGAACCCGCTGCCTGGAGACTCCTCCTCCTGCGGTTTGGGGTCACGGAGGATGGTGGTGTTCAAGGCACTCTTTGAAGCATCGCAGGCCCCTCAGTTTCCTCCATGAATCTCGGGCTTGGCTCTGGCTAGCCTGCAGCCAGATGCTGGACTCCCTGTGCCTCCACCTCTGGATGGGGTCAATCCCCAGGCTGAGGCCTGGTGCGTGGTGACCGGCACGTGGGTCCCTGCGTGCTCAGGCTCCGGTTCCAGATGGCCCTGCGGGAGGCCTCCCAGCTGCTCGGTGGGCAGGGCTGTTCAAGCTTTCAGATGTGGCAAGTTTCCAACAAACCAACAGAAGACTCAATGTTCCCTTGTTCAGCAAGTGGTGCCACCAAATGCCCAGGCACTCAGGCCAGTGACCCAGCATGCCTCGTCCTTGGGTCCTCCTTCCATCGTATGCATGAAATTCAAAACCCACTTCCAGTCCACCTGGCCCTACCATCCAGGTACTCTCACCTGACTTGGCACCTCCCTCCTTGCTTGGGTCTCTGCAACAGCCCCTGAGAGGAGCCCCCGCTGCCACGGGCCCCCACTGCCACCCCTCTCCCCACCCGAAGTCTACCCTCTACATGCACCCAGAGGGAGAGTGAGCTGTGTAAAACACTAATGAGACCCTTTCACCCCAGAGTACCTGTTCCAGTGGTTTTTCCATAGCACGCCGGAGAAAATAGCGCCCCCTCCCCACCACGTCCTAGAAGGCCCGGCACAGTTACTGCAGGTTCCCCCAGACTGTCTCCCACTACTGTCCCCCTCATTCCCTCCACTCCAGTCACACTGGCCTTCCTCCACTATTCTAAGTCCTCCTGCCTCGGGGCCTTGGCACGTGCTGCCCACCCCCTTCCTGGAATGTTCTTCCCCAGCTCTCTCCAAGACCTGCTCCCTCATGCCCTTCCCACCTCTGCTCAGGTGCCACCTGCAGAGAACAATCCTGACCTACCTCCTGCATAAAGAAGCCCTCTGCACCCCCGTGTCACGTCCCCATGTCCTGCCCAGAACTCGTCACCGTCTGAAATTGGTTCACTCAGACTATATCCTTCTACTGTCATTGGTGCCCGAGGAATGGCAACCACACGGGAGAAGGAAGCCTGTCTGCCTGCCTGCTGTTGAATTGCTGCTGTAAGAGCAGAGCCAGACACGGACTAAGTTATTGATTTGTATTTGTTGAGTAATTTAAAAGAGCAAGAAGAATAATAGAATGGAATCTTAAAAATTCTAAAATAAATACTTAAATCATAGGACGTTCCAGTCACACAGGGCTGTTGGAAATCACCTAACACCCGCTCGTTTTGTGCAAGGTAAACTGAGGCTCAGGAGGAAGGTGACTGTCTCCACATCTCAGGCTGAGGGTCCTGCTCTGTTAGGAGAGGGACCCACGGAGTGTGTCGTGTGTATCTGGTGATGCGTGGCTGTGAAGGCTTCTTCTACCTCTGATGCATCGCCTAGGAAATTAGTGACAAGAGGCTCCAATACGTCAAAGGATCAATGATTGAAAGCAACAGGGTTCTGCTGGCGCTTGCAGGAGTGGGACACAGGATGGTTCCCCCCAGGACAGGACGAGGAGGTCTGAATGGCTTAAAGAGCAAGTGGGCCCAAAATTTGATGGTCCACTCTGGGGAGGGCCTCAGGCAAGCACAAGGTGAGGTGAATCCTTTAGGAATTTAACTCCAGAATTTACTGATTGCTTATCACAGCCAGAAGGCCTTTCAGAATGTAAATTACATTGTGTGCTCCCTGCCTAGAACCTTCTGCTGGCTTCTGTATTAGGTGCCTAAGGCTGCCTCAACAAATGACCGCACGCAGGGTGGCTTAAAACAGTGGTGATCCGTCTCTCCCAGTTCCAGTCTGGAATCCAGGCATTGGTGGGGCCAGACCCTCCCGGAGGCTCTGGGAGCATCTGTTCCCGCCTCCCTTCCAGCTCCTGGTGCTTCCTTGACATTCCTTGGCTTGTAGACACGTCAGTTACTTCTTCTGTCACTGCCTCTGTTGTCACATGACATTCCCCCTGTGTGCCTTCACCTGGCCTTGCATTTAGGGCCCACGCCTTATCTTAACCTTAACTATTATACCTGCAAAGACCCTCTTTCCAAATAAAGGCACATTCTGAGGTTCTGGGGGACATGAAATTTGGGGGAGGTGCTATTGAACCCAGTGAAGTTTCCCATTGCTCCCAGATTAAAATCCAGACCCCTGCCCAGGACTGTGAGGCAGTGCTTCCTAGTGGTTAGGAGTGACAATTGCGGAGCTGGGCTGCCCAGGGGAGCACTCAGCTCAGTCACCATACCATGTACCTGTGGTAGGTGGGTCATAGCTCCCAGTTCTTCACCTCCCTCTTTGCCACAGGATATCACAGGGCTCCCCAGTGACGTGGGATGACCATGTGACCTGTTTTGACCAGTGGGGCACTTGTGGGCTTAATATAGGTAGTACATTTGTGGGGTTTGGCTTGGTTCTTGGCTTCTAGAAGGTCCTGTCCTGATGAGCTGCCTCCTAAGGCTGATGAGAGCTTCATGGGGCTGATCTGAACCTGCTCCCTACCCTGGGGCCAAGCCCAGGGGCCTTTAGCAGAGTCCTCCAATTGAACGCAGCTAAGATTAGCATAACCAAGAGGACCGGCAGCTCTGGGCACCGAGAAGTGTGGGTTGTTGCGAGTCACGGAGTCAGGAGCACTACCATGCTATGGAGCATTATCGCCATGGGCTGGGTAACAAAGACGTGTGACACTTAGTTAAAATAAACCTGTTTCTTCATCGTGAAACGGGCCTGATAACACCACCTGCCTTCTCGGGTTGTTGGGGATTAGATGAAATGACGTCTGTCAAGGGCAGTGGCAGATATAAACGAGCATCAGCTGCCATTGTCAGCACCGGGCCCAGCACGGCCCCCACCATCTCATACTGCCCCCCTCAGTCCCGGTGGCCAAAGGCAAAGGCCTCCTCCTTATTTTTGGAAAATACTAAACCTTTGCACTTTTTACCCAGTCTTCCAAAGGGCGGATTTTTCTGGTTCTTTAGAGCTCCGTTCAGATGGCTCCTTTGTGGAAGGGCTTTTCCCCATAGCTCCATCTGCAGCTAATGCTGTTTGCCTTCCTGTCTCCTTGTTTAGCGTCTGTCTGTCCACATGCCAGAGGTCGGGTCAGCCTCCCAGGGCAGGGCTCTTTCCCTTTTCTTCTCAGGAGCTAGAACTGGCCAGACATATAGTAGGTGCTCAATTAACGCTGGTGCACTTATTCTAAAAAGCATGTCAAACTTTTCTCTTCGTGTCTGTCTTTATCCAGCAAATCACATTGCACACGTGACAGGCACTAAGCTCTCTTCCAGGAAGCGGAGAAGAAAAGCAAACAAGGCCCCTGATCCAAAGAGCTCACACACAGCGGGGGGAGAGACCATGAACGTGAGTGTGATTAATGATCGGAGATGTAACAGGCCAGGGGTGGTGACAGCCAGGAGCAAAAGCCAGCGGGATAATGGGTGAGCGATGGGAGTGGTGAAGTGGGATGCTCAGGGAGCGACTGTGGAGAGGGTGACATGGGTCAAGTGTCCTGAGAAAATGGGCCAGGGGCACGTGGACTCTGGGGGAGCTGGTTGGGGCAGACGGCACAGCTAGTGCACACCCCGGGTGTGAGGGGCAGTGAGGGCCAGGGTGGCTTCTGGGAGGTAGGAGACGGGGACAGCACGGGGCCCAGGTCAGGGAGGTGACAGAATCCAGTCCATGGACGACCTTGTCAGCCACTGCGAGGACATTGGCTTTCACTGTGCATGACTGGAACCATTGGACCAGTCTGAGCAGAGATGTGATGGGCTCTGAGTTTATTTACATGGACTCTCAAACCGTGTGCAGACACAGACTGTGGGCCGAGGGCAGAAGCAGCTGGACTCGTGAGGGGGCCACCATGGGGCAGGGGCGGGGGTAACACTGCAGGGTCACCGCTGCCAGCCTTGGGATTTACCTATGAAGGTCGGGCGGATGGATGGCCTAGAATAAGTAAGAGGACAACTCCAAGGGTGAGGCCTGAGCAGCCAGAGAAGAGAGGTGCTCTTGAGTCGGGTGTGGGAGGTCTGGGGAGGAGCAGCGGGTGGGGACAGCCAGGGGCTGAGATGCAGAGAAACAAGGGAGGGGCTGAGATCTGGGCAGGGGAGAAACCTGGGAGGGACTGGGGGGCCTGGGTCCACTTGCACGCCTCCCCCTGCCGAGATCTCCCTTCATCTGAGCTGCAAGGTCGACCACCTGTGTTGTCCCTGAGCAGGTGAAGGCAGCCAGAGTCTGCACTTGGGTCTCCCTCTGAGGGACAAAGGTCAATGTCACAGCAGTCTGCTCTGAAGCTGGCTACATGCCAAGACCCTTAATATTCAATGAGACATCCGCACTGATGAAATTTTCATTAAAGAAACATTATCCCTTTCACTCCCCTTGTTATTCCGAGGCTTTGAGGACCAGGCTAATTTGGGTTTGATTACCCCGACGATCTGAAGATTGGAGCATTATTAAAAATTTAGATGAACAATGATATGTCTGGGCCTCCCTCTCTTCTCTCCGTGGAGCACGAGGGGCCCTGCTAATGATCATGACGAATTCGGGGCCGACACGCAATTAGAGGAGTATCTGTAGTCGGAGGGAGCTTCGACCTCTCTGCCAGCAACGGAAATGAGCCGCTTGGCTTCCAGGGCACACGGACTTAATTGATGAAATGCATCCAAAGGAAATTCCAGTCCCAGACCCGGTTTGAGGGCTGACAAGCTGTATGCGTGCCTGAGCAGGTCCCTTCCCCTTTCTGTGCCCCAAACGCGTCCCCATCTGTAGAGTGAGGAGGTTGGACCTGGGCAGATGCTTAATGGTGCCCGTGGGCTGAAATCAGCCTAAAGCGGGAATCTGTCCCGCAAACTGTTTTATTGGTTTAGCGAACATTTCCCTGGGCGCTGATCTCGGTTCTCCGTGTACTAATTGACTAATTCTCCCAGCCAGTCCCTGAGGTAGATGCTCACTGTTCCCACTTTACAGACGGGGGAGCTCTGACCAAAGGGGGGTTGAATGACTGATGCTGGGTCACCTGCTGGGCAGGATTCGAACTCACGGGTCCTGGCTCCTGAGCCAATGCTCCAAATGCTCTACCTCTGTGCCAGGCTGTTGTTGTTATTACTGTAAATTTTGGAAGCACAGTGTTTAAACAGTAATTAATGCCACAATTTTAAAAGTATGTCTTTTCATGCAAAACATAGCTTCTATGTTAAAATATTTGAGCTCTGTTAATATTCAGCACACCTTTCCACCTTGCCACGGCAGCTAGTACAACACCCCTTAGGACGGGACATTCTTCTGGTCTACCTCAGGCGTACCTGCCCAGTTTTCCTCTCACCAAGCCTGGGCGTCATTTGTCTTGGATTATTGAATTTCCCTTGTTACGATGCTTGGCCTGCTTCACTCCTTGACTGCCTGGGCCTGGCAGACATTTGGGCGTGTACCCTCCAAACTAGATACACTCTTAGCCCTTGTCTTTGCTGGAATCCTGACATTTCTGGTTTCATGAAGAACTAGCAACCAAGGCAATGTGCTCTTTATCTAGTTAAGAGATATGGGGGAAAAAATCTCTCCAATCCCAGCTTTCTAGGAATTTCTGTTTAGTTTAGTATGATAATATATTATCAGTATATTAACAGAAAAGATGAACAGCTGAACTAACATGAACAAAATAAGGAGCATTTTATCAGAGAAATGCAATTCATAAAAAGAATCAGATGAAGAGCCTCAAACTAAAAAAAATAAGTAATAAGAACAATCTAACAATGGGCAGGGGGGAGTGGGGAGGGGACAGTGAGGAGAGAGGATTACAGGAACTACTATAAAGGACACATGGACCAAATCAAGGGGGAGGGTGGAGGTGGGGGAGGGAGGGGGGTTCGGCTGGGGTGGGGTGGAGGGATGGGGAGAAAAGGCACACAACTGTAACTGAATAACAATAAAAAATTTAAAAAAATAAGTAAGAGTTAAAAACACAAGAGGTGGGTATATCAACAATTTAGACAAAGGAGAAGAGAGGTTTGTTGCAAACAGCCACACTGAAGCATGGAATAAAAACATTAAAAATATGGAAGATCACTAGAAAGTAGGGACTATTGTACAAAGGTCTAACAGATGTGTAACTGAAATTCTAGCGACAGAGGAAAGAAAATGTACTGCAGAGGTGCTGTATAAAGAGGCATTAACTGAGGAATTTTCCAAAGCTGATGAAACATCAAGTCACAGACCCTGCAGGGTATAAAGACATGTCTCCGCCGTTGCCCTTTTGTACAGAACAGTTTCACTGCCCTAAAAACCCTCTGAGGTCTGCCTATTCCTCCTCCCTCCCCCCGTACCCCGTAACCACTGATCTTTTGATCGATAGTCTGCAGAGTTTTAGCTTTTCCACAATGTCATTTAGTTGGAATCACACAGTATAGCCTTTCCAGCTTGGCTTCTTCCACTCAGCAACGTGCTTTCAAGGCTCCTCCGCGTCTTTCCATGGCTTGGTAATATTCCATCGTGTGGATGTACCCTAGTTTTTCCATCCGCTCACCTGCAGAAGGGCATCTTGGTTGCTTTAAGGTTTTGACAATTATGAATAAAGCTGCTCTGAACGCGTATGTGGAGGATATTGTGCAGACTTAAGTTTACATGCAAACAGGACGATTACTGGGTCACATGGTAAGGGCAGGTTCGGTTTTGTACGATATGGTGGAAATGTCTTCCAAAGTCTGTTGCCTTTTTTTTGAACATTAAAATTAATTTACAATTATACATTTTGCCCCCCGCCCCCATAATTCTCTGAACAATGAATTTTAAAAGACGCAGCACGGTAAACATCCTCATGAGTTCACAGAAATCCATGAAGAAGGGAAAACCCTGGGAGCCCCACTCCCCCCGAGAGAGGGCGTTGACCTCAAATTCAGGACCACGACTCAGAAGGCAACTCCGGAAGTGGAGTGGAGCCACACCTTCAAACCTGTTGGGAAATCTGCTCCCAATGTGGAGCGTGAGCCATAGTAATCTTATAGATGGAGGGGAAGAACGAGATAAAGACATTCAGACCTGCAAGATCGCCGTCACCTCCTTCACGCCCTTTCTCGGGAAGCTACGAGAGGCGGTCGTGCCCCACCAGCGAGGAGTGGGTCAAGGAAGTCCGTGCTGTGGGGTCCCACACCAGGCTGTGGGTGAGCCTTCCCAGGGGGCGGGGCAGTCTCCAGATAAATCAGTAGCACCAGGGCAATGTCAGGGTCACTGTTGTGAGGCAGATCTGGAGAGCAGCCCTTCCCTGCAGGGTGGTGCCAAGAAAACAGAAACCTGTCCCCTCGCCTGATGGTGTGGCCACGTTGAGAGACGAGTTACAGGCAGGGCTGCGACTTTAAGCATGGGTTGTAGAGCGGTGAGACATAAGGAAGTGGGAGAAGTTCAAGATAATGACTCAGTTTACAGAAACAAAACAAAAATTTGTGCACGGTGAGCAAACATCACCTGGCATGGCTCGTCCGTGGATGCTTTTCACTCAGGTAGGGTAGGGTCACTGCCTGCCTGTTCCTTATGGACCAGGAAGTCTGGCCGCGGCTCTGCCGGGATGATGCGGTGGGCGAAGGTGTGAGCACTAAAGCCTCAAAATTTCCTTTCACAGAAAGAAGGGGGTAGGTCATGACCTAGACCGGTGAACAAGTAGCAAACATGTTGCCGAGAAAGACAGAGGTAGACCCTCATAGAAACATTATAATTGCTAAAAGTGCTTATTTCTGGAGGACAGAAATCAGTGGTGAGTGGTGGATAATTCTTTTATTATCAACCCCATAATCCTACAACCCTATGATGATGACTTTGATAAAAAGTGTAATTGTTGATAAAGAAAAAAGAATAGGTACTTTTTTGGTGTAGGTCTTACATGCAAATGGAAACACGCCAAGTCGTGTTCCTAACTGCTTCTCGCACTTGATGATGTGTTTCTGAGATTCACGCTGATACATACGGCTTTGAGCTTTTGTTCACTGTACAGCATCCCTTAGTAACGTCACTGCCACTGTTATTTATTCGTTTGCTTGATACTGGACATCTGCGTTCTTCCCAAGTTTTGCCTCTTTGGACAAGCCCGCAGTGGGCCTGTTTGGGGGTGTGCACGTGCTGTGTCTTCCCCGAGTTGGATTCCTAAGAATTACTAGATCATTGCTAGATCAGCGGGATTCCAGTCTCAGTTTCAATGGATAATACTGAGTCACCAAGCACTTGTTCCAAACAGCCATAACAACAACAAAAAATGGTTTTTTTTAAAAAATAAAATCTGGCTTAAGCTAGATTTTCTTTTTTTTCTTTCTTATTTTTTGCTGAGAATTTTATAGTTGGTTGCATCCACTATGGGTCTACCCAGCCTTTCTGTACCCGCTGTTTGTTTCTCCCACAAACGCCGATGGCTCTATTTTCCAGGCCCTGGTTGTGACACCTGCCACGTGGTGACAGAGGCCACAGGCCCTGTCCTTGTTCAGGGAGAGACAGGTGAAGGGATGATCATGGTACAGGACAGGGAAGGTCATGGTGGAAGACCAGACACCAGGCGGAAGTTTTCACTTCCGGCGTTGCTCATCCAAGGGCCCGATGGGCTTTTTGCCCCTCAGTTTTCTTTCGCTCCCTTGGAACAACACAGTCATTTGAGATTTTGGAAGGGTGTTTAATTTTAATTTCATAATATCAAAATGTATTCAAATTAAAATTGAAATAATTTGGAAGTGTATAGCATAAAAATAGTCTCTTTCACAATCGTACTCAACTCCTCATCCTAAACACTGTGATTTTTTCAAAGGAGTTGTTCTAGACTCTTTTCTCCGCACAGGCCTCTACACTTATGCACATGAAAATGCACACATGTGCAGGATACGAATACATATAAACATTCTTTTCTCCCACAATAGGTGTTTTAGACATAATTGCACACATTGGCTTACCTTATTTCTCTACGTGGTGGCATTTAGTACATAACGCACGTCATATGTAATGTGTAGGATAAGTGGGCCATATTTAATTTAACCATTGTGTTGTAGATACGTAGATACTTTCCATTTATTTGTGTATTCATTCATTTAATGTTGCTGTTATAAATATTACTGCAGAGAATAACATTGGGCATATATCTCTAAATTTTTAATGGTCCTTTTACTATGCGCAAGTTTTAAATTCTAATGTAGTAAATTGTAAGAGAAACTCAACCCCGATTTAGGAAAACGTACAATGTGTTGATTCACGCACCTGAAGAATGCAGGTGTCGATGGACTCGGAGGCCCAGACAATGCCGCCGGGCTCTGTTTTGTGAGCTCTGTTCGCGACAGTGTCATTCTTGGGCTCTCGGGGGTGGTGAAATGGCTTGCGGTAGCTCCCAAACCGCCCATATTTTTTTTTGCACTTAAAATAATTTCACTGGAACAATAAAACCTTAATCTAGCAAGTAGCTTAAATGCTAGTTTCCTTCCCCCTGCACACACTCCACCTGCCCCACACACGTAAAACGAGTGATTCGGGAACTCCAAAGGTAAGGTTCTGAGTAGATGTCTTCGGAATTCTGTCAACCTTTCTGGTATATCCCCAAACTGCTGCATCTCTAAGCATCTTGTGTTTATAAGTAGCATCCAGTGAAAGTAGGAAATGAACCCTCTCTTTGTCAAGCACATCTCTCTTTTTCCAGATCAGGCAATTCTTTCCCAGGACTGCCCCACCCCACTCACTTCCCCACCCCCTTGCACAAGCTCCCCCAGACTCCACTGGCTGGACTGGGTCATATGACCACAGTCACTGCAAAGGATGATGGGAGAACAAATAATGCCCTCTCAGCCTCTAGTCTTGGGGTGGGGCTCTATAGGAAGCGGGGGGACATCCAGCAGCATCTGCCCCAGGGAGCATCTCTCCCAGTCACTCCCCCTGCAGACACAGGATTCACTCTGTTTGGATCAACTCTTATGTGCTCATCCTTCCTGGTCTGGGGAACTTGCCATCTGATTGGCCTTAAACCCAGATCTGAAGATCATCCTGAACCCCAAGAATAAAGAGTGGGAGAGTGACTTTATTTATCAGGGTATGGTTACCAGAAGATGGGAGGATATGTGCTGGAAACTCAAACCGGGGGGTTTGCACATGAACCTGTAATAATCACAGCTCAGAGTAATGTCAGTTTCTGAGAATGAATTTCTTACAAACTTGGGCTTTTGCTTTCTCTCCATTCTCCAGTCCTCTTGGGGTGAATGGTGAAAGGACCCCTTAATGAGCTCTTTCCTTTCTCTCTGCACTTCTCTTGTTCTCACTCCATCCCTCAGTGCCAATTGCCCATTTAGAAGTGATTGTCTTTTAAGTGAGAATTTAGGGAGCCCTAGCATAGTCTAGTGTCATTGTTGGCCAAGGTGAGTGCCCATTAAAACCAGAGATATCTTTAAAGATCGCACTCCAGCCTGTGCCTACACAGGGCCCCTATAGAGCTAAGTGTCATTGTTAAGGTTAATTACATCTCTCCATCTTCTACCAGACGTCCTTTTCCTGCCATCCTAAATGGAAGGCATCCAATCATGCCTTCCTGCCCCTACATACCTATTAGCAGGTTATGAAGAATCAGAGCTGCTCAAAGGCTCGAAATTGGTATGTTTCAGCAAGGGTTCAGCCACGAAAGCCATTTGAATGTTCACAGCTTTCAGATGACTTGGCAGTCTGTCTATAAAATGTCCTGTAGTCTGAAGGGGGTGAAAACATGCCCACATACATTAGTGATCCATTGATTGTTTCTGGAGCTAGGTAACCTTTGTCACCAAAGTGAGAGAACAGCTCAGACCTGATCAATCAAAGCGGCCATTAGGAATCCTGCCTCGTGCTCGGCCGGCTCCGGCTCAGGGCTCCTGGAGAGAGAAGTGAAACGGGAAGGGGCTCAGGGAATGTGCAGACAGGCTGGACAAAGGTTGGCGAGGTTGAGGACCGTTCTTTGTGCCGGTGGTTTGTGACTTTCTGTAACCCCTCCTGGGTTAAATGCAGGGGAGGCAAAGGCAAAGTGACATCGGGGCTCTGAGACCAGGGGCCACCCTGCAAGGTGACTGCCTTGCTATTTCCTGCAGCGGCAGCTCTAACTGGCAGCAGAGGTGCACGCTTATGGTCGGGTCAAATACTGGGGGTGGGAGTAGGAGTGGGGACTCTGGGCTCACAGAGAGGGTCTTGTCTCTCTGAGTTCCTTCAGGCCAGGACTGAGCACTCTCATCCCCAGGCCAACCACCAACTGTGCCCATGCCCAATTCAGCAAAAGTGTCATGAGGAGGGTGGACGGCAAGTCCCCGCAGCTTTATATTAAACTGGGAGTGATGGATTAATAAGCGGTACTGTGTCTTTAACCGCAGGCATTTCAGACTTTTGAATGAAATTTCCTTCAAATTCAGAAAGCAGAATTTTCATTTTTCACAAAGTTCATTTTCACTCTCTTTATAAAACGCATCCTTTGTTTAAACATCTAAGTGTGGGAAACAACCACATGTACCAGAGCGACGTGGAGAAGAACGCTCACCGGAGCACCGCTTGTTTTACAGAAAACGCCGGATGTGTGTCAGTCTCCTACCTGCTGGAACAAAGGGCCACACTCTGCGTGTCCCAAAACCCCAGTCTGCTTACGTACAGTCGTGGGGGTCAGGAGTCTGATGTGGGCCGACAGGCTGCTGTCAGGGAGAAGTCGTGTCCTTGCCTCTTCTGGCTTCCAGGAGCTGCCTGCTTTCCTTGGCTCATGCGCACCCCCCATCCTCACCCCAGAGGCGCAGCATCTTCCCACCTCTCTCTAATTCTGGGGTCACATCACCTTTTCTGACTCTAGCCCGCCTTCCTCCCTCTTATAAGGACCCTTGAGATTACACTGGGCCCATCTGAATAATTGAGGTTAATCTCTCTCTCTCAAGACCTTTGGTCACATCTGCAAAGACCCTTTGCCATGCAAGGTGGTGTATTCACAAGCCCTGGGGGCTAGGAGGTGGACAGCTTTGCAGGGGAGGTTACTGAGGTGACCACAGGAGAATCTGCATTTGTCAGGACAGATGAGATGCTGCTGTGGTGACAAACACCCCTTCCCCCCAATCCCAAGGGCTTAACCGGAAGCAAGGCTTCCCTTCAATGGGGTCCCATGTTTGTAAACTGGGGAGGGGTCAGCTAGGAGCCTCGCCATGGGCTGCACAGCTGGACAGTGGGCAGCTGGACTTCCACCCGAGTCCTCGACCCGACTCCACAGTCGTGACTGTCCACAAAAACGAGTTCTTCCCATGCCTCCCATGTCTCTCTATCACTCCAAATGAATAAGTAAGTGGCAGAATTGGGCTGAGCTAGTTGGACGCCCTCTGCTCTATTTATTTTCCAGCATCTGCTTCATAAGGCGTTGGAGATGTTAATTTTCCTCATTGCTGTTAACCTCGCCTTCCAATTATGCAAAATGTTCCAGCACAGCAGCCCCTTATTACATGGCCGTCTACGGCTGACATTTGATTCTGTGTGTCTTGGCCTTGACCGACAGAGGCAGCGACTTCTCACGTCGGCCTCACTTTCTCCAAAGTGCACACGACTCTGTGAGCAGACGGGCGTCTGGGGACCCAGGAGCCCCAGTGGCTGCTGAGCAGGCAAAGAAACGCTTGTTGGAAAAAGAAGCCAGGACTGATGGAACTGGGTTCACTTGGTTTCTTCCAAAAGCATGGAGATTGGGAGGAAAAACAAATTCATGGAAATCTGTGGTTTTGGCTTTTTCTTCTCGTGGACTCTTTAAAGTTCACGCAGCCCATTTCACTTGGCATGGGGGCCTCTGTAAGTGCTCCGTTTTGTCTGGTTTCCCAATTGAGCCCCGAATCATTCATTCGTGACCTAGTTACCGAGTGTCTATTACATCCCAGGTGCCGTTCTGGGCTTGATGCACAAAACAGGGGATCGCTGAAGGTCCCGACACTGTGGAGCTCACCCTCTCATCAGGGACAACCAATAAAAACGTAGAGTGTGTCTAGAAGGAATTGGGAGGTGGCAGGTGCTGAGAAGGAAAGCGAGGCAGGAATTGGGGGTGGGGTTTGGGTTCCTCAGAGGATGTTGACTGGAGCAGAGGCCTGAAGGTCAAGAGGGAGGGAGACAGTCTAATTTCTGGGGAGAGTATGCGTTCCAGGCAGAGGGAATAGCGAGTGCAAAGGCCCTGAGGCAGGACCACATCTGGTGTTTTTGAGCAGCAGAGAATGAGCCGTGTAACCACAGCAGAGTGAAGAAGAGAGACAAGTATACGGAAAAGGCTGGCGATGTGAGAAGACCAGACCGCACAGGGCCTCAGTGCAGATCTGGGTTTTATCTGAGTGAGGTGGGAGGACTGCGGAGGGTTTCGAGCAGAGGAGAGTATATTAGTTTCCTATTACTGTGTAACAACTGATCACAAGCTGACTGACTTAACACGAATTCATATCCTCACAGTGTCTGTGGGCCGGGAGTCAACAGCACGTTTTAGCCGGGTCCTCTGCTCAGGGTCTCACGAGGCTGAAATCAAAACGGGGGCTGGCTGTGCCCTCATCTAGAGGCTGTGGGGTGACAAGATCCATTCCCAGACTCCCTTGGATCATTGACATAGTTTATATTCTTCCAGTGGAATGACTGAAGTCCCTGTTGTCCTGCTGGCCGTTGGCTGGACACCACTCCTAGCTTGCCCATGGCCTTCTGCATAGCTCCTTCAGGAGGCTCCAAGCTCCTCAGAGGGCTTACCTGATTAGGTCAGGCCCACCTCTGTAGCTTTTGATTAACTCTAAGTCAACTGATTAGTCCCTGGTCACCAGGGTGACATCATAGTATATTTCCAGCTTCTGCCCATATGTTAGGATAAGAAATTATAGACCAGGGAGCAGAAATCTTGGGGCCATCTTAGTAGGATCCTGAGTGATTTGACTTGTCGTGAAAAGGATCACTCCGGACACTGTGTTAAGAATAGGCTGAGGGATGGGATAGGGCGGGGGCAAGTGCAGATGCTGGGGAATCCCCGAGGAGACAGTTTTAACAGTGGCTTTGACCAAAGCAACAGCGACGCGGGTGACAAAAGTGCCTGAAGTCTGGCTGGAGCGGCTGTGAACGGACTGGATGTTTTGTGAAATGCAAAAGTGGGAAAGAGTGAGAAAAAGACAATTCTGACGCAGGTCTCCATTGTGCCTCCATGCTGGTTGGTCTGAGCACCTTGGATTTTGAGCTACGACAGCTTGTCAGGTTTATCAAGAAGTGTGGCGATTTCCAAAGAATTCCTGTGCATTTGTGGAGTTAGAAAAAGACATATTCTGTTTTGCAGTTTCTTTATGAAAATAGCAATATATGATCTATGCAGATGAAATGTATTGTCCTGTTAGGATCTCAGATTGTCATTTGTATCTTTTAAGAAAACAATACAGAGAAGAAAATGAGATCTCCTTCAACTCGATCAGTACTTTTTCCCGGCTCTTGGTTCCCGAACAATATCACAGCACGAGAGAATCAGAGACAATAATTCGCGGCAGAGTTACAAATAGGCCAGGCATTGGCTCGCTTTACTGGTTTTGACTTGAATTCGATGTAAGACAGATGAGTGGAATCAGGCTGTTATGCGGCAGAAAAAATTGCAATGTCACATGGAGCAATAAAGGTGTAAAAATTGAGCAGAAACATATGTTCTCCAGATATTAGCTGTTAGGCCTGCGCCTCTCTCTTGTTGATGTTATCGGTATGAAATCCAATATTATCCCCGAGAAAGGAAACAAGGCCACTAACTGTTGGATGACAAGCTGTCTCACACTTCATCAAATCCACTCGTTAACTTGACACATGGCTTGTGCTGCTCAGGAAGACAAGAGAAATTATATCTCTGCCTTCCCTCACGGCGTGTTACGGAAGAGATGCCAGCTTGGCGGGCTGACCACAGGGTGTGTGGCCAGTCACTAGGGCCAGGTCCTCGGCACGATGTTCTGTGTTTTTCCAAATACGAAGGACAGACTGATAAAGCCACAGCACCCTGGTGGACGTCAGAGCCCAGAGGTCCTCCCCATGACCATGAGAGGTCTCCTGGAAAAAAAAATGGTGCCTTGCTACTCGATGTCTTTCCTCTCTTTTCAAAATAATATTTCTGTCTTAATTGCAGAATGAACCTTGTTGAGAATGCACTCCACGTCAAAAACAGGTCTTACCAACCGTCAGAGTTGCCAGTACCCACTCTCCCTGGAAGGCTTCCGTGGGAAGCCTTCCCCACTGTCCTTATTTGACCCAAAGGTGAGGGGTTTCCATTTCTAGGGCTCCTAGGATGAAATTCTAATGGTAGAGGGTCAGAAAGGAGCTCAAATATTAAACCACAGATGCCTGCCAGTTTTACCTGAGGTGCTGGAATCTTCCAGTGAATGCCGGAGGAAAGGAGGAGGTCAGGTCAGTTGCTGTGCTTAGCAATTCATCGTCACTAGCTTTTACCGAACAAAGGCAAACTCCAAAAATGTGATCACTACTCAGAGGGGCAGCTGAGCAGGTGGGCTTCCCCTGCAGTTCTCCCTCAGCATCCTGCGCTGCAATTGTGGTTTGGGGCATTTATGGCTCTTACTAGACAGCGATTGCTTCAAGGAAGGGCCTCACGCCTTATTCATTCTGGAATCCTCTAAGCCTAGCACGGTGCCAGGCACCTAGGGCCCTCTGTACTCAGAGTGAGCACCTGTCCTAGTCTGAGTGGGGAAGTCCCAGTGTGGCCTGTTTGCCCACCAATCGTGCCTTCACCGAGCCTGAGAACTGCCACCTAGCTAATTCAAATAGAAGAAATTTAACGCAAGGATATGGAGTGCCTTTATCAAGACGTGATATTTTTTTGTTTCATGTGATGAAGAAAATCAGTCACGAGTGGGGGGCACCATAAGTCCTGGGGCAGTTCTTGTTTATGCCTGTTATTCCAGCAAAACAGTGAATCATGTCCCCGACACTCTCACATGTGCCCTGGGTGGCACAGTAAGTTACATGCTCACTTGGACAGGCACAGCTGAAGTCAGATATCAAATTCAGTAGTCACCAGGACTTACGGGTGGGGGCTTAGCTCTCTGGGGGACCAGTTGGGGGTAAAATTGCCCCAGGAGTCATTTTACAGAGTTTTTCAAACAATGCAGCTTTCACAAATCTGGAGGTAAACTCTGATTGGATCAAAGTAGGTCAACATGACCACGTGGTAATGAATTACTGTTGTCAGGGCAACACCTGTGCTGTTGAGTTTACCCGGGATGATAGGTCCCACCTCCCGCCTCTGGGGTGCCTTTCCCTGCGCACTGCCTCGACTGGGTATCTGATGGAGGGTAAAGTTTTCTAAATGGAAATTAAGTTATTGCCATAAACTTCCCCCAACAAAATATATGCCTTTTTGAAATGGGGACTTTTGTCCCTTTTGTCCAAGGCCATATTTTGAGCATCTAGAACAGTACCTGCTCATAGGAGACGCTCCTTGAGCATCTGTTGATGGATAAACACAAGAAGACACACAGCAAGTTTTCTAGGAGCAGTCTCGTGTGCAAACACGGTACCTGTCATTGCTGCAAGGGCTCTGCGAAGCAGCCTCCCAGTAAAGGGAAGATCAGTCATCTATGGCAGTCATCCTCTGGTGCCGGAAAAACCTATTTGGAATATGGAGCTCTGTGGGTCTCTCATCGCTGATGATACGAACCCTCCTGATGTCTCGAGCGCTAGATCGGGCCGAGCCATGTTTGTGGGAGTTCTGATGCTTCCTTACAAGATGACGCTCCTTCTCCCTGTGAGACTTGTGTCCCTCATCTCAAGACAAGATGTCCCAGGTGACAAGTCTGACTTTGAGCTTCATGCCCACCCTCCGGCCAGAGCACCCTGATTGTTGGTTTCATCACGATGGCAAAGAAGTGGGCATGGGATCCTCAAGGGAAAATTGAGGTCCTGGGACAGAGAAGTGGGGAAACGGATGCTGGCCAGCCCCAGCACCAGACGCCCACCCCAGCTAATTTTCACATGGCCCATCTTCGGGCTCTCACAGCTTGGAACGTTCCTGGCACTTACTAGGTCTTCAGGAAATGTTGAACTTGCCCAACTCCCCTCTGCCTCTGCTCCCTGCACTTGAGGCACACTTGCTTCCTCCTTTCCCTCTGTCCCACAGCGCTTTGCTGTTGCTTCTCTCAACCCAATTCATATACCTCGTTGGAGCTGATTTCGTGGTCTCCGTCTTTGAGTTGGAGTTGCGTCTAGTTGACTTGTCCCCTCTATGCCCCTCTGAGTCCCTGACACAGAAGGGAGGCCCAGTAAGTGGTTGTTGAGGAGATGAATGATTGGATACGTGTGTTCAGGGCAGAAAGCCCCTATCAAACCAACAAACGTATTTAACTTTGAGGTATGGGGGAAAACTTCGTATATGTTAGGAAAAAGTATTCAAAACTTGAAAATAAGGCATAAAACGATTGTGAGACCTTTTAGGGTAGAGAACAGTGTGACAAGCCCATGTAAGGGACATTGACTCTAAGGAAATGGGACTTTGTTTGACTTCCTACAACTGCTGGCTAGGGCCCAGACACGGTACATAACTCTGGAAAGTTAGAGGTTAACATAGGAAAATTGCAAACTACAACATTTTTCTTTTCTTGTGGCGCTAAAGATAATCCAAAGGTTCTAGTTTCATTGTCTGGGGAAATGCTGAAGGGGTTGTATCTAACTTAGCAATTGTGTGGTGATATTCCTTCTTTGTCAGGGACTATACAGAACCTTCCTTCTCATGTTTCTTTTGAGTCATCTTGACCATCTTATTAGTTCCATCATTAATTAGTTAGGTAGATTTGACAAATTCTCACCATCTACTTCATAAGAACTATGCTCTTTAACATTTTGAGGAGTATACTTTGATATGTCTATATAAACACACGCATCCACCCAGGGAAGCAGAATCTTTCTCTTCTAAAACTGAGCGGTATTCATAACATTAAAATAGCAAGTTTCTGCCAAAAACACCTTTTCCTGGAATGACATCTGGAATTTATACTGTGACTTTTCCCTACCAAGCATCAGCTCCCTTCTCCCGATTTCTCTACCGGGGGCTGGGAATTTAGCGCAGCATTTTTTCTGTCCCGTTGCCAATGTACTAAGCGATGTAACCGTGGTTAGGGGCAGAGCTAGATACCTATGTTGGGAGGATGACTGGGTGTGGGGATTTGTTGTGATTTGTGGTTTTTCAGAACCTTCTGAAAGCCCTTCTACGTTCAGGAGAATTTCTCCCCTTATGTGTCTGCACATCCTCAAAGGAGAAGCAGAAACACACCTTCGCAGCTGCCCACAGAGCTGGAGAGCAGACGCGAGGCACGGACTCCACGCGTCAGACGGAGACAAAGAGACCTCATCTCAGAAGACAGAACAGTGCGAAAGGGCAGCATGCAGAGCGCCTCCTGGGGAGGGTACCGACGAGATGTGGGACTTTCAGAAGCCACTGGGAGACAGTGGGCTGTCACCTTGTCCCCTGTGCTCAATGTCAGTGGAGTAAACTGTGAGGACCATACCCAGCACCAGTAGCAATGAGCCTGCCTTATTCTTGGTTATAACCTTCACATCTGATTCTCTGGCCCTGTGGAGACTCTAGAAGGCACTAACTAAATTCCTTTTTGGCCTGAGTAAGCAAAGGGGTTCAGGATACGCCATCTCCAAATATGTCACTTTATCATATTGATTAGATAATGCCAAAGGCACTTGAGAAACTGCAGGCAGAAGGGCTATATGATCCCCCATTTCTACCTAAAGCAGGTGATAAAATTTCCCGTGAGAAAGGGGCTCTCGCCGTACCAGGAAGAGAAGGATATTCTTATCACGAGACTGGGAGTCGATGCCCAAGTGGACCTGTACAAACAAACCTGCTAAAATAACCCTTATCTTCCATGAGTTTCCCATATATTTCCTAGTCACTGTCCCACAATTTATCACCTCCAGTCTTGTCAGAATCAGGACAGAGGGAAGGAAGGGCTGAAGCCAACAAAGACGGTGACATTTCCCGTGGGCTAAACATGCTGTGGAGGCCCTGACTGGGTGGTTCAGTTGGGTAGAATGTATGCACGTAAAAATACTAAGTACAATATGTATGCTTTCCTTTTGTGAGTCAGTCTTATGTTAGCTTAATTCTCAGGACCGGCCACAGAATCTAAGAAGGGAGAAGGAAGTTTTGCCTCCCTTGCACAGCTACAGTTGATTCTGTTGTTTGCAATTCAGAGCCATGCCTCATCCAAACTGTGAATAATTGGGGATTGGGGACCCCAGAGACACTTGGATCAGAGATAGTGAGGTAGAGGGACAGGCAGCCGACTCTCCTGGACATGTTCTAGAATTCGACCATTTTTCAATGGCCTGAGCAAGGCTTTGCGGTGCCAGGAGATCACTTTGTACACGGTGCCTACAACCTTGTGCCCAATTACATTAGCAATGTCTCAACTCTAATTATTCTGGAAGTTGCATCCAGCTCTTTGATCTCGTGATTCTGTGATGCTTCTTAACAAATGCATACAGTCGAAGGTTATCTGGAGTGTGACTTGTCTCAGACTTAGAAAAAAAAAATAGCAGTGAAATCTCCATCGATTAGCATACCCACCAACTGGCACGCCAGCAGGAGTAGCAAATTAAAAATATATATATTCAAAAATTTGATGATCAGGAAGTGACTCCTGGTATGAGCTTTCTTGTTATTGACTTCAAAGAAGGATTTGTGAGTATGGTGCAATGAAAATGATACATTATAATTTGACATTTTTCATGCAAATGGAAAAGTGTCAGAAATAGCTCTCATTTCAGTTCAAGGAAGGGCAGGCCCACCTGAAAGAGAATATCAAGAGGTGGGTTTTATGGGTGGTTGAAAAATAGGGATAAAGATTACTTTGGCTATAAGTTACAGAGACTTGTAAGCCCTCAAATAATTTAAAGATTTATTTCCCCCTCATGTTAAATAAGTCTATAAGCAGGTAGTCTAACCTAGAATGGTGGTTCCATGATAACAGCAGGAACTCAGGCTCTTTCTGGCTTTCTACACTTCTATTTTTATTGCAGGCCCCATCCTCATGCTCTCAACATGGCTGCCAGAGCTCCAGCCAACGTGACAGGGGCAAAGGGCCCCTCCCTGCAGAATCAGCTCCCTTTAAAGGGTTTTCCTGGAAATCCTACCAGAGCTTACATTTAGTAACCATTGGCTGGATCTGTGTCATGTAAACATTAGATGCAAAAGAACCTGGTTGTGTTTTTTTAAAAAGGATTTTATGTATTTATATTTAGAGAGATGGGAAGGGAGTGAGAAAGAGAGGGAACAAAACACCCATCTGAAAGAGAAACATCGATTGGCTGCCTCTGGTACATGTCCCGACCAGGAACTGAACCTGCACTCAGGCACGTGCCCTGACCAGGAATCGAACTGGTGATCATTTGCTTTGCAGAATGACACCCAAGCAACTGAGTCACACAGCTCAGGGCTGGATTTTTTTTTTTTTTTAATCTGGGAAGGGCCCCTCTCAAAATAACATCAAGGTTCAGTGAATAAGGAAGAAAGACAGACAACTAGGAGTCTCTGACATAAACCTGATGGGGTCTCTTGATACGGAGTTTTCTCAAAGAAATAGCATTTCTTGAAGATGCTCCCTTGTCTCCCTCATTAAAAACAAATATCTTTCAACTTCCATTAAAAAGAATAAAAAGTGGCAGAACCCATTCGTGTCCTCCCGTACCTCTTCCTTCCATCCTTGGATGATTAGTTAATAGGGTCTGGGTAGCGTAGACCCCACGATCTCTTCTCTAAGAGACACAGCAGGACAATCATTAAGTCTCAAATTCCTGAGAGCTCCGTGATAAAAGCCAACCTTATAAATCAAGCATCTGCATTTGAAAAAATTGCATTTGCATATTTTCTGAAATGTGGCTCCTTTACATATATATTTAGTTATATAAATAAATATTTTTAGTCACCTTAATTGAACTAAACACTTGAATGAACTAAGCTAATTGGCTGGGGTGCAATCAAAATCAACACTAAATGTTAAATTTTATTTCCTGATCCTGCCTCCCCTAAATAATCAGCTCATTCAAGAACTGAATATTTATATTTTCCTTAAAGATTCAACCTTAACAAAATAGGACCATCCAGTTATTTTCCAAAGAGCTTCTGACCCAGAAGATCGATTTCAGAGTTCAAAAGCCCAATTTAAGTCAAGAATTAAAAAAAAATTATTTTAAATCCCCACCCGAGTACACGTTTATTGATTTGAGAGAGAGAGGAAGGAAGAGAACGAGAAACATCAATGTGAGAAAGAAACATCTGATTGCTTGCTTCCTGTATACACCCAGACCTGGGATCGAACCTGCAACCTAGGCATGTGTCCTGACCAGGGATTGAACTGGCCAACTTTTGGTGTACAGGACAACACTCCAACCAACCGAGCCACCGAGCCTGGGCTAAATCAAGTATGTTTAAACATATATTTTATTTTTAAAACGCCTATAGCAAAATGGACCTTTGGTGGGTGTACAGGTCCGTGAATTGTAACATGTGTAGATCCGTGTCTTCGCCGCCACAATCAGGACACAAGAGGACTCGTCGCCCTGAAATTTCTCTGTGCGGCCCCTTTGTAGCCAACCTCTCTTCTACTGGCAACGGTTGATCCGACCCCCAAACGTGATAGTTTTCATCTCATTCATTTCACACAGATGACATCACAGACCTTACGACTTTTTAAGCCCGGCTTTCCTAGCTTAGCTTTCTATGAGAGTCACCCAAGTGCTCACCTGGGGCGTGTCCACAGGTTGTCCCTTTCTGCTGCCGAGTAGTGTTCCATCCTGTGGCCACATCAGTGTTGCCTGGTGTCTTTAATTCATCCACCAGTTGAAGGATGCTTGGGTTGTTTCCACTTCTTGGCTGTTATGCATCATGCTGCTGTGAACATTCACATGTACAGCTTTGTGTGGACATCTGTTTTCATTTTTCTTGGCTTGCAACGGCGGGGTAGGGGGTGGTCCCCTGGAAAATACATGGGGAACATTTTATTACTAAAAATAACGTGAGTGGATATGTGTGATGGGGCCAAAATGAACACTTGTCTACTACGCCGAGCCAAGTTTTGTGTGTGTGTGTTTTTTTTTAATAAAATAAAGTCAGTTTTGGTGTCTTACACTTGCAGTTTACCAAACTTTTCATATCTCTTTTTAGCTCATTCTTTTTGGAAACAAAAGATGCTCTTTTGATTTCTGTAGGCGTGGTTAATCCATGTTGATCAGATGGTGAAGAATATATTTTGTCCATGTTTTTTCCTCCCACTTCTTAATAGACTGACAATGAAACAGACTCACAAAGTGGATGACAGCAATTACGTAGCTCGAATAATCCCCAAATGGCACCACACACCCAACTCCCACGGGCTCCTTCCTACCTGTCACTAGGCTATTTCTATTTCTAAAGTTAGATCTCCTTTGACAAAGCCATGCAAGGGTCCCTCCCTGATGCCAGCACTTTTAAATGCTTCTTTCCCTTCCAGCAGATTCAATATCAGAACAACAGTTCCCGATTTGCTGAAGTCAGCAGCTATCTCATCTATAACACTTCTGATTTTGGGTTTTTTTGTGTGTGTGTTTGTTTTTGTTTTTTGGCCTGGAGGAACTTCAGGACCAGTAAGTAATACTTTGAGTATAAGTTTAGAAGAAGTTATAGGTTTTGAATGCGTCCATTGACAGGATATTGTGGTGGAAGATTTTGGGTATGTTAATCAGGATTGACAAGGTTATGTTGCAGTAACAAGTAAGACCCAAATTTTACTTAACACAATAAAAATTTTTCTTACTTTCACTTTACGTCTAATGTGGGTCATAGCGGGAGAGAGCTCTGTTTATCATAGTCGTTCAGTGATCCAGTCTGAAGGAGGCTGCACCATCTCAATATCTGCCCCTGGGACCACTGGGGTGGGGGAAGGGAGCACAGAAAATCACATTCCAGCTTTAATGCTTCTCCTTGCACACAGTACCTGCCACTTCCTTTTGGATTTTATTATTTTATTGGCCAAGAGTGGTCACATGTTCATGCATGATTATAAGGGGTGGGAAGTCTGATCTTCCTAAGGGCCTGGAAGGCATGGGGAGCTGGGGATATTGGTGAGCTCTAGCAATATCTGTCAAGAGGGCCATGGGGAGTGGAGAAGGAAAAATTGACTTAAAAACATCTTCGTTCATGTGATAGTTTCTCTTTGACACTTTGGAGCTCAGCAAATTATTGGCTTTCTGAGTGGATGGATTAAAGAGAAGTATTATTTGAGGCTGGGCATTTTTTGCACTCAATATCTCTAAAATCTTATTTTTGTCTGCATGAAGGCATTAGCATACGTTCTCTGGGCTCTGAGCCAAGATGAGTCATTTGTCTGTTTCCTTGTCTCCATGGTGCCCTGGTCTTTGTCAGGAACAGCCGTCCCAGTCAGAACCTGCTCCGGGGATCCCGAATCCCCTAAGCCCGGTGCCTGGTCACCCCTCCTGCTAGCTCGGTGGAACCCACACTCAGCAAGTGCCACCAGCAGGGCGAGGCGCCAGGCACAATGCCGCTTGGAATCTGATAAGTAACACTTGGTGCTGTGCCCAGATCAACATTTCATCACCTTAGAAATGAGAAGGGCTTGTGACATTTCGGTCTCCACTGGTGATTACGGGGCGGGGTTATATTGTATGTGGCTCTGCTGGAAGGACCCACCTCCACCCCAGGCTCTGTGAAGATTAGAAAGCAGAGTGAAATGTCAGATTTCTGTTGAGGATTAGGAAGCACTCAACTCTAGCTAAGCTTTATTTTTCTAAAGGAAGAAAAAAAAAAGGTGTAACACAAATTCTCCCACTCAACATACCATAAAGGCATGAATTAGAAGGGGGAAAAAAAAACAACAAAAAGAAATTATTTGGCCAACCAGCCAAGATGGCTTTGCCCGAAATAGTGTATAGTTTTCTATGACTTTGAGGTCAGCACACACAGGAGTTTCCAGGACCCATCTCTGGGATGAATGAGGGCTGAATCCAAGAGACAGAGATCCCCTAAAAGTGGGGAATAGAAGAAAGTACAGCCTGTCAACCCACCACAATTTATTCTATCAACTCCCAAACGTTTGGTCAGAGTACTTGCTGAGTAAAACAATAGGTTGACTGGTTCTTCTCACCCTGAAAAGGGCAGTTTTGAATGCATGTGACTCTAGCCTAGACTCAGGTAGGCATTCTCAATTCTTTCTAGGTGTTAACATTGTCTTCAAAGAAAATATTTCATAAACACTTAATATGTGCAATAGACCAGATACCCCACCATCCTCTCTGAATCTCGTGGACCCAGTTTATTCATTTTACAAATCCTTGGCATCGACGGGGGACAGTCCCACTCATTAGGGAGCCTCTGGAAACATGAGGGGCATTTCGGGTTGTCACGGTAACTGATGGCCCATGTCATTTCCAACATTTAGTGCGTGGGATCAGGGATCTGCTCTATGACTTGTGATGGGTGACACAAGCCTCACAACAAAGAATTGTCCTCTACACAAATGTCCTGTGGCTGCTGTGACGAAACGCTGGACTAAAAGCTTTAGCTGCCTTTCCGAGGCAGGAGGTAAGAATCACCTACCCAGCGCCAGCCTTAGCCCCTGATTCCCGGTCCGAGGAAGCATGGCCCTTCTCTCACTATAAAGCACAAACGTGCCAGAAACATCTCACCCAGGCAGGTTTCCCTGCAGCCATCCCACTTGGGAGAAGGGAACGGTGGGAAGCCCATGGGGAAGAAGTCTCTGACGATGGAATTCCAGGCCCGGGGCAGGCTGGTGGGACGATGGGCAGCCTCACCACCCCCATCAGCCTCTTCGGCCGGAGATGGATGCAAGGTAAGGGTGCCAGGTCCCCACTGTGCTGCTCCCTGTGCACATCAGAGCCCCCTCGTCCTCCAGCCCAGACCTGGAGGCCCACACGACCCTAGCACGATCTGACCTGACAACTGACCTCCCGCTTCTCTGCAGCAAGAGGACATCCAGTCCCTGTGGGGAGAAGGCCGTGCCGGAGCTCTTCCGGAATCCAGACTGGTGACCAGCGTGTTGACATGGGAGACATATTCTTCACCCTTGGAGAGGCCCTGGTAGAAGCTTGAGTTGAATTCTCATGAGGTCACTGTCTCTCTTCCTTCCTCCGAAGAGGTCCTGTTGAGGACTCGGTTTCCACTGAAGGACTGTTCTGTGCTTGGCACGCCTCAGGAACTGGGGAGAAGGTCGAGTCCCTTCTTCGGAGGAAGACAAGGTAACTCGTGAACGCAGGGCTTGACCTCGCCAACGCACGAACTCACTGGCAGTGACCGGTGAGCTCACGCGGCCAATAAATCAAGAGACCCTGTAGACAAGGTCAGCGATTTCAGACCGACTTTCCAAACACAAACAGATGAGTCTGAAGACACAGATGACACGCTCAGCAAGAGGTCACTGTGGGTTGCATGCATTTTGTTTGCTTCCAAGTAAAACAAAAATAAAAAAGGACTTTTCTTACACAGGAGCCTGGGAGTTGTGCACAGTTGTTCGTGATCCCCTGCATCTCCGTCACTTTGTTTTGGAAACAGGACACTCTCACCCTCCTCCCCCGACTTTCACGTGGAGAACCTTCCCTCCCCAGATTGAATCCATATGCTCTGGGAGTCAGGGGTCGGCCCCAGACCAGAGCTCCCTGGCAACAGCGAAACATCAGGTGTGAGCCCGTGACCTAAGCTGACTCAATCAGAACGAGTCTCAGGACTTCCCTGGAAGCTTCTGGCTCTTTTCCCCTGGGATGAACCTGGAGGATGAGGCTGGGGATGTCCCAGACACCTTGTCACCCAGAGCCGAAGAAGGAAGTGATCTCAGCTGAAGCCAGCACCAAGGCACCGGAGAAACCGAGTCTCGTGGAAGCGAGTCCAGAATCTCGCCGTGCCCGAAACCAGCACCATGCTCTGGTGTTTTGTTTGAGAGCCAACAAGTTCTCTTCTTGCTGAAACAAGTCAGGTTTGCACTTTCTGTCACGCGCCACCAAAGGGGAGGAGTCCTCAGCAACACCCTGGGGTGGCGGAGTAGCCAAAGTATGGAGGCCTCAGTTTCCCCAGCTGTCATTAAGAGGGTATCCATCTAATGAGCGTCACCGTCCCCTTCCAGCAGCTCTGTCCCAGTTCTCTGGTTCTGGGCGGCTCTTCACTGGCCTTTCTGAGTGAGTGAACGTTGGACCAGTCTGCCTGCGTTCAAACCTCCGTGTCACCAGCACTAGCTGTGACTTCGGACCATGTACTCGAGCCCTCTGGGTCTCGGTTGTCTTGCCTGTAAGGTGAAGGAAGAGAGGGGCTGACCTTCATGAAATTTCTGAGAGCTGTGACTATGCGGACGCTGGTGGGGTGGGTCGAACAGGGCCTGGCCCGCGGTACACACTGTGTCGGCGTTCATTCCTGTTGACATTATGTTCTTTTTCAAGTTGACGATCTCTGTCTAGACATCTCCCTCCATCCTCCCTCCCTGCATTCCCTGGTGCCTTGCTGTTTTGATCAGTACTGTACCTTGGGGCCTTTTTATTTGGTCCCACAGGCCAAACTTTCCTGCCGTGTGTCCCCACATGGAGAGGACTCCTCTGTCCAAGGACACAGGCCTCTAACCTGAGAAGTCAACCCAGGTAAACAGGTCCATGGGCTTCACCTTCAGGCAGGAGGACCATGCAACTTGGTTTCTGTGCTTCCCACTTTAGTTTATCAATCTCTTTAATAAATTCAAGTTTTGTAATGTACACAATTTTTCTGGCTATGCAGAATTAATTTTTTTGGCAACCAAACCCCAATTTCCCTGGTAAATCATCTCCCTACTTCTCACACAGAAGGCTTGACCAGCCCTCTGTGTCAGGTGGACTAGGACCACCGGGGCTTTCCTTTCCCAGTGACTGTGATTGGTCCAGAGACAGGCATATGACACACCTAGGACCAATGAGATGCAACCAGACTGATGTTGTGGCTTCTGGGATTGTGGCAGAGGCCCTCTCTACTGGACTAGTCTGTCCTGCAGCCACGGCAGGAGATTCCCTCTGAGAATGGACCTGAGAGGAAAGGAGGGGCTGATGGCCAAGGGACATGAGGCAGGACCTGATGGCATCATTTCAGCCTCTGGATCCCCCTGTGCCTGAAACCCACAACCACTCCCTGCACTGCTTAGTTATCTGATGTTCTAAGTCCCTTACTTAAAGCTATTTAGCTCAGATTTTCTGTTGTGTGCAACTGAGGGTCCTCCTAACTGATACAATGTTTCAGTTGTGTGATGTGCGCATTTAAAAGGGGGTGTTCAGTGTCTCAGCCTAGAAGGAGCAGTGAGGATAGGATGGCAGACACGTGGGAGTCCAGGGGGGAAGGTGATGGCTGGTAGAGGGGCTCTGACGCCGTACTGCATAGCTGGTTGCTACTCAGTCTCTAGATTCTTCCGGTTCTGCAAGAGGGACCACCGAGTGAACAATCCTCTCCCTTCATTCCTCCAGAATCTGGCCTTCTGTCCCTTTAAGACAGTACACAAGTAGCTTAGGATAGCTTTAATTAGTCCAACAGGGAAGAAATTGAGAAAAAGTCAAAGCCTGAACCATTGGAATGTGGTGATGTGGGGCTTAAGGATTGCCTAGGTGGGGCTGACTTCATCTAGGACTTTGATGCTGGACTGCATGGTCTGGTTTCCGTCAACTTGTAAGAATGTTGGACGCCTGCTCTGCCAAGGCCTCAGACAGATGGGGAAACATTTGTATGCATGGAGGGGAAAATATCTTTCCATCACAAAGTGAGAATTTCAGTTGCTTTACCACCATTGATCCCGAATAGCGTGGTCTAAAATGAAGGTTTGAAAAAGTGTATAAATGAGCTGCTTGGCTGACTGAAGGGAGCAAAGGTTGCCACGAGGCTTCAAGGCCAGCCATTCGTCAAGTGCACTGGCACCTGCAGGATGGGGTCTGAGTCTGGATGTGCTTTAGTGGAACAGCAGGTCATATCCTTTTGACTCACTAATCAGTTTCCCTGAGTTTCCTCGGCTAATGAATCACTTTCTCTGGTCTCCATGGGATGTGGTGTTTCTGTTGCAAAGACCTTCATGGTTTTGTTCTTATTTGATGCTAGATGTTGATGGACACCAGGCCTGCTTATTGCTGGGAGCCTCTGGCCCTGGGTCAGAGCAGGAAATGGAATTTTTGAGAAATGTCGCAAGGGTCATAGAGGCAGGCATAAAGACGTGATCACAGAAGCAATGCGCAAAGATCTATGGAAAGTTGCAAAAACCAGCTGGGCGTTGTATGAGTCGGGGCTCTCCAGAGAAACCAAACCAATAGGAGATGTATGTGTGTGTGTGTGCATGCGCAAAATTGTAAGGAATTGCTTCCCATGATTATAGAGGCTGAGAAGTCCCACCTGTGCCATCTGCAAGCTGGAGCCCCAGAAAAGCCAGTTCCAATCTGAGTTCAAAGCCAGAGAAGCAGGGGAGCCAATGGTCCCAACCCAAGGGCAAGAGAAGACGGAGGGCCCAGCTCAACCAATGAGGCCTAGGGAGAAAATTTTCCCTTGTCTGCCTTTTTTGTTCTATTCAGGACTTCAGCAGATTGGATAATTGCCCATTTACATTAGGAAAGCAATCTGCTTTCCTCAGTCCACTGATTCACATGCTAATCTCATCTAGTAACACCCTCGCAGACACATCCAGAAATAACATTTAATCAATTACCTGGGCACTCCATGACCCAGCCAAGTTGACACATAAAATTAATGATCACAGTGGGTCCTTTCCGAAGACAAATCAGAGGAGAGAATACAAATTTGTCAGTTTGTGGAATGTATTGTAAAAAGGCAGAAACAAACATTTGACTTGACAAAGGGCTGCAGGTTTTAAAGATGAAAAAGAAATGGTTACAAAGATGAACTGAATGTAGAATAACAGCATTTCACAGACTTAACATTTGAAGCGCCAGCTATTTGCAGATGACTCTCAGTACCACTTGGATGGGTGAGGTAATGCTGCAGTAACAAGCAAGACCCAAGTCTCTGGGGCTTCACATAAGAAACAGTTCTCTCTCACGGAGGCTGCCTACCCATTTCAGAGTCAGCTGGCACTTCTGCTCCCAGCGGACTCCAGTCTGTGCCCAGACTGCCAGAGGCTCCATCTAGGCATGTCCTTCTACAATCAGTGTGACAAGAGGAAGACGACATGGCTTAATGGAAACTGGCTTGTGAAGTATTTGCCCGAGAGGGACATTACCACTTCCTCCCACATGTCACGGGCAAAGACAGCCACCTGGCTTCCGAGACGAGGGTCTGGAGGGAGCCTGGGAATGTTTGGGGGACAGCACTTGCAACCACCATGCCCTACGATGGGTGGCGATGTGTAGCTTTGTGAGGCATGGATTCCACCCGCTTACAGCACAGCTCAGGGATGGCCCAGGCCTCTGGGCTGCTGAGCGAAGCCCCGCCAGCTACCCGCTGCTCAGAAGCTGGATTCCAGAAAGACCGTGGGTCTCTCTCATCCACTTTGTATACGACTCTCATGAATTGACACAAATGCAGATTCTCTGTGAAAATGAGTCCTGGAGAGAAAGCCAGAAGTAAAGAGCAAGAGAAGAAGTTTAAAGGGGGTGGGTTCCTGGGAAAAAACCTCACGAATGTAAGGGACAAAAATGACAAAGTTGTGTAAATGACAGAGTAATGCAAATGTTGCTTTTTTGCAATAAAACTGTTGTGTCATCCTTTTGAGTGCATCCAATTAAAGCTAAATCTCACAGCTGTTTAATATCCACTATCCATTTAAAAAAATACATTTAGTTTTTCTTAACCATTAAACATGTATCATTCCCTTTTCTCCTTCAAAGATCCTTTCCACTTCCCCCTGGCAATTTTATCTTATTTTAATATATTTTATCCTGTCAATTATTCTACTTACAAATTAACTGTGTTTGAAATTTCATCTGGATTGAGTTATTGTTGGAATTATTTGTAACACCCAAGTGATCAAAACAAACTAAATAGAGAATACATTTGGCTAAGTGATGATTAAACATCAAAGCAACATTTTATTGGAAACGCATGTCTTTAAGAGGTGGACAGAGGGGCTCGGAGAGTCTTATTAAAAGACTTTTGCCTTAGGCCCCAATATTACAAACTGCCCCCTGTTCAATGTGTGGGGATCTTACCTGCCTTGAAGCAAGGCACTATGGGCAGATTCTGGATGGGCGAAGATTGTACCCTTCTCTCTAAAATGGGAAAAGGCCCATTGTGGATGGGGAAATGGGAAGCAAGGGCGGGGAGCGTGTTCTCAGGAACATCCACACAGGAGCAGTAATACACAGAATAGTTTGAGGTCCGTGCCCACGTGATCTTGGAAAGTGGGCGCCTCTGGGAGCGAGTAGGCCTATGTTCGGAAACCTGTCCCTGACTTGCTGGTCTGTTTCCCTCCCCCTGCCCCCTCAGGAACTGGTAGTACTGGGTAGGGAGCACTGGACCCTGCCCGCCGTGGCTCTCACACTGTGTCTCATTTGTCCCCTGGCAACAATGCTAGGAGGCGCTCTGAGCAGGGACTGTCTCCAGCACCACTCACCGTGTGGTGGCGAAGGGGGTCTGTTTTTGTTTGCTCGTGGATGGGCGCATGCTGCTCCTTTCTCACACTCTTCAAATCTCTCTCCTTCCTTTCCAGGACTCCTCCTCACCGCATTCCTCTTCCCTTCTTTCTTTCTCCACCCCTCCCCCATTCTCCTCTGTTCTCTCCTCTCCTCCAGTCTTCTTTCTCCTTGAAATCATTACCACAGAACTAAGGCTTGGATGTTATTCAAAGGGACGAGAGTGACATTGCTTTGTGGGCCTGGGTCCAAGCCTTTGGCAAATGGAGCTGATATCAGAGAAAACAAATTGTGAATATTCTATTGAAATTTCACTGCGGGCTCTAGGTATTTGCATGGGGGAACCAAATATACTCGGGTTGGAACAGATACATTTCATTCCAAAACCGCTAAAATGAAAAGCCAACTGCAAATTAGGTTTGAAATGGACCTACGTGTCTCCAGAGATTGCACAGTGACAAATGAATTCGTCCCCCGGTGGAACACAAACCTACTTTGTTTTAGTGGAAACAAAGAAGACTAATAAAGGCGGTGTGTCCGAGCAGCTCTGAGTCAGCCGGGGCTCCGTCATCCTCTGTTTAATAGTCTGATGCTTCTCAGCTGTGCTTCTTAATTAAGTTGCAATAAAAGGGTTGACCCTTAAGAAATCCCCAAACACCTGAGTCCTTGAGTTTATTTATTAATCTTTAATTTTCTCTTATTTGAAATTAAATGTGTTTAATTATTATGTTATTATTATTTTAATTAACAGTAATCCCAAGGAACGGCTTGGAAAGGGTTGCTTTAGTGCCCTCCTGACATCCATCACCGTTCTCTCAATTCCATCACCTGTAACACAGCGCTCAGAAAGTACAGGCGAAGGCGAGTAAGATAATCTGCAGGGAAGTGGGTCACTAAATTTTATCTGGGACATCCTCTCCGCCTCAGGCCAGTATCCCAACTTCCTTCCTTCCTTATCAGTCAGGAAGGACCGGCTGTGCTGCAGTAACAAAAACCCCCCAAGTCGCAATCATTTAACACACCAAGATTTATTCTTCTTTCTCACACAAACGTGGCTGCTGGCCCAGAAGACCCTTGAGGACAAGCTCCGTGTGGACTCAGCCATCCAGGGGGCTCCATCTTGAAATGTCAACCTGGCCACTCCAGAGACTGCCATCACAAGGCAGGGTGGGAGCCCCAGGGCTCCTGCACCTGCAGTGAAATGACACATCACACCTCTTCCGTCTACAACAATTGTCCAGAATGTGTCTCCCTGCCCTCCCCTACCCCAGCTCCAAGGGGACAGGAGGTGGGATCCTCTGTGCTTCCTGAACACGAGGAGAACCAGCTGTGTATGAACACTCAAAATTTCTATCACCCGTCCTCCCCCAAAATTACCACCTCAAAGATCCTCCTGTAAACAGAATCCTGGAGCCACAGATGCTTTTCACAATAAGGCGTATACATATTTCCCCAAAGAAATAAGCAATTAGTACCCCCCTCCTCTTTTCTTTTATGTAGGGTGGGGCCCATGTCCTCCTGCCCGGAACAGGGCCTGGCACTCCCGGGGCAGCAGAAATGTTTGCAGAGCGAGGTGGTGAGTCAGTGACTGGTGGAATGAATGAGTAAGGGCCATGTGGTGCCTTCCCCCACATCAGTGCTCCTCTTGCAAACTGACAGTTGTGCGGAGTGCAGCCCTGGGAAGATGGGAGATCCAGGATCCAGCCTTGTCCTCCCGGAAGCTCTGTGAACTGGAACGTGATGCTAAGCCCATGGACACTGGGCATGAAGGAATGCATGTGCTGTGCAGACAGGACCTGGAGTTCTGTAGCCACAGGCTGCTTCATAAGGGACACCAGATGGGGCAGTGCCAGTGTGGAGGGTGGGACTGGGGAGGACAGAGCAGAGCAGAGAGTAGCACCACAAAGTGATCTGGGGTTAGGGACCCAAGAAAGGGCTGCACTTTTATTTTATTTTATTATTATTATTTTTTTATATTCTCCTGGGGACATGCTTGTTGACTTCAGAGAGAGAGGAAGGCAGGGAGAGCGGTAGGGAGAGAAACATCCATTGGTTTCCTCTTGTGCGCATCACAACCAGGGACTGAATCTGCAATCCAGGCATGGGTCCTGATGGAGAATTGAACTGGCGACCTTTTGCTTTGTGGGACAATGCCCACCCAACTGAGCCACACTGGTCAGGGCCAGACAGCTGTCTTTTCAACATGTCCTCACGTGGCAGAGGATGAGGGCTCTCTCTGGGTCTCTTTTGTAAGGGCACTAATCCCATTCATGAGGGCTCCACCCTCATGACCGAGTCACCTCCCAAAGGCCCCACCTCCTCACACTATCACCTTGGGGTAGGATCTCAACACATGAATTTGGGGCACACAAACATTCAGTCCATAGCACGACTTTCACCATAACTCTTCCTGTTAGGTGGGCACCAGGGTTAGAATCTTTCCACTTTACAGGTGAGGCAGAGAGGAAACTGAGGCCCAGAGAGGTGAACCCACAGTGACATGCCTGGGTCCCCCCTGGATGGAGGCCTCCACACTCAGAGCCCTTCACCCCAGGTCAAATGCCATGACCTCCATGTAGATATCCTTGACCCTCTCAGGCAGAATTCAGGACTCCCCCCGGGGCTCCCTTGGGCTCTCTCATTCCTCTCGTAGGGCGCTGCTCTTATGGTTCTGTGGTTTTATTTGCACACGTACCTTTCCAATAGGCTGTCAGCTTCTTGGGCTTTCATTTCCAGGGACTGGCACATGCTGGGACCTTCCCCCACATCTGTGTGTGAAGGAACGACTGGATGGGTGGACTGCCCAATGTCAGCCATTTCTATGAGCGTCTCAGGCACTTCCTGAAGCCCAGATTTGGGCCCCTTTACATGTGCCCCTGAGAGAGACAGAAGGCGGTGCAGACAGAGATGGAGGGAGGGAGTCACAGACAGAGAGACCCAGGGTGAGATGGACAGAGAGCCACGGGGGTGGGAGAGGCAGGGAGGCATAGGGAAACCCCAAAAGAGAGAAAAAATGGAGGGAAAGGAGGGCAGAGGAGGAGCCTCCAACTCAGATTGAGCCCCCAGGGCAGAGGCGCCCATAGAACGGGTCCTCTCCCCCCCCATTCTCTCCCCTCAACCCCCTTGCCAATCACTGCACGTGCAAAGCCCCACCCCCCTCAGACTCCATAGTAAGTCAAAATCTCTCTGGGGCCAGTCATCATGTGGTCAATTCTGACGACAAAAACAATCAATTGAGACCCTAAAACTTGCTTACTGTGAATGCATTAAGGTGCTACTGATCAAATCGGAATGGTTTCACCCCTTAAATTACCTTGAAAACAAAATCAATAGTTTATTTAACCACAGCCGAGGAAAGAAAAAGTTGGAGAAAAATGGCCCAGAGGAATCTGTGTGAGATTTCCTTGGAAGGAGACATGTGCATAGGTGGAGGGTAAACAAGGTTTGTGGGAACTTGGAGGAATAAACCGACCCCCAGCTCGTGACGGGTCACTTCTCGGCTCCTTCTTCAGAAAAGCTCAACAGGCCATTGCCAAGTCTGAACTTCTTTCTATGCAAGTGATTAGAATCAAAGCGCTGTTGACCCCACAGGTGGGCCAGCACCCGTGGGGCCCTTTCTTTCTTTTTTTCAGTTGAATGTATTCGGGTGACATTGGTTACTAACACTACATGTGTTTCAGGTGTACAGTTCCATACCACATCAGCTGTATGTTGCCTCGTGGGCTCACCACCCCAAGGCTAGTCTTCCCCTGTCATCGAGTATTTGACTCCGTACCCTCTTTGTCTAATGCTATCTCCTTAACATTTGAGATCATGAATACACGAATACACTGACCCGCCACTTGGATTCCGGGAGCAAAGTGTGAGCTCATTCAGATACCACCACCTGAGCTGCTTTTATTTGTTTTTAAAAATCTCCTCTTTAAATGTGCAAGTTCCCATGACACTTCGGCCTGTAGCAGGTTGGCAGCTCCCCATAGGATGGCGCGCAGCATCACTCCCAGAGGCAGAGACTCCAAGAAGCCTGACCTGGGGATGCTCCCGGAGCATCTGTGAGCCCCCAACGCCCTTTAGGAAATCCCTCTTCTGCTCAACTGGCTGGAGCGGCTCCGGTGCCAGCAACCCGGGGCCCTGACAGATGTGCTGGTCAGGCTTTCCATTTTACGTGCTTACACTTTCCATGTCTGAGCAGCTGGTGGCCGCCGGGTTAGCCACCACCCCAGTGTCTGACGTGCGGGCATCATTCCTGCTCACTTCCTGTGGCAGCTGACAGACTAACCCAGTGGAAGAGTTTGCTTATTATCTATTTTTAAACAGCCTTGTTGAGGTGTAGTTGGTATAGGAAAAAAAGGCACATATTTAATGTACACAGTTGGATGTGTTTGAACATGCGTGCACACCTGTGGGACCATCACCATAGACAAACATATCTGTCACCTCCCAAAGTTGCCTGTGTCTCCCACTTTTATATGATAGGAACACTTAACACGAGATCTGCCCTCCTGACAGATTTTTAAGGGCATCACACGGTATTGTTGACTACAGGTAGAAACCTTTAATTTTTGCTTCAAAATAGGAGACTTAGATGGTAGATCAATGGAAACCCCTCTGTGAACATGTATTTACAAAGACTGAATGTCGTAGGTCGGAGGACAAGAAGTCCTGGGGAACCAGCATTGACATTGGTAAATATTGAAGGCTGTCCCTGGGGCTGGGTGGGAGGAAGGATAGTCACAGACAGGGTGACTCTGTGTTCTGGCCCTGAAGATCCATGTAAACGTGGGACCAGGGTGGGGGCTGGAGAAATGGGTCAAGTCCAGGTGGAAAGGGAGGTGAGATGCTATGGCAGATTCTGGTGGCTCTTCCCCAACACCTGGGTGAGACTCCATGGACTCTGGACTGGGTGCTGTGACAGACTATAAGAGATGTCAGGATGCTGAGAAAAGTGGCATTCAAAGGATGGGCAGGACAAGGTGGACACGACAGCTGGGCACTGAGACTGGAGCACGAGGGAGAGGAGAGGAGAGGAGAGACAATACAGTTCTCTTCCAAGGCTTGGAGAAGGGGAATCAAACCGCACCAGGGTGAGATTCTACAAGGAAATCAACGCAGATGAGAACTCACCAACAGGTACGCTATCTTGACAAATACATCCAGAGTCCTTAGCAGACAGACAGCCCACAACTCTTATTTGCTGAGCGAAATAAGGAAGGGATGACTGAAGAACACCCAGAGAAACGAACGGGTGGCTAAGAACGGGTGCTAGAATTCTAGGGTTTACATCTACACATCTATGTATCTCAGAATGATGCCTGAAAGTAGTGTTCAGCAAACAGAGACTAGTAATATTATTATTCCTATTCTTGTTGTTAAAGTTGAGAGGAACTCAGTGTCAACAGGTTGCTCTTACTGTGAATCAGAGGGTTCCAGGGTCTCAGCGTCCCTGGCAACTCTTCCTGCAGTTCAGTTCTCCTCCCAGCCCAGGGTTAATCTCTATCCCTCCAGGACATCTGTCACGGTCGCCTGGGTCCACAGCAATCCTGCATCCTCTGACAGCGCGTTGTTACCTTGTCACGGGGCACTGCACGCAGCTGTCCTGTGACATCCTGTCTGGATTTCGCCCTATTTCATTCCTTGTTTTCCCAGCACACAAGGCCCTTCAAATAGCCAACGCCTGCTTAATTCTGCACTCACCTCCTTGCATCCCCTCCAACTTTAAAAATGATGTCCGTATGCTAATATTTTTAAGCTATCATCTAAATTTTTTATCATAGATTTAAATATATACATTTGATTGTAATTATATAAATTATATATTGTGCCAATATGTTATTAAATTATAATATATTTATTTATACATAAATAAAAGTTATATACAAGGGGAACTCCCAAAACAGAATTTATTTATAAAAAATTGTGTATTTATTCTTACATGTTTAAATGTCGATCACCTTCAAAGTGCTCTCCATTTGATGCAATACACCTATCGACATGTTTTTTCCACTGCTCAAAACAGTCTTGAACTCATTGATTTTGATGCCTTTTAGTGCTTCTGCCATTTTTTTTGTTTCACCTCTTCCACATCAGCAAAACGTTTCCCTGTGAAGACTTTTTTCACCCAGGGAAACAACAAAAAAAAGTTGCTTGGGACAAGATTAGGTGAATAGGGAGGGCGGGGCATGGGGGACGTGCTGTTTTGGGTCAAAAACTGCTGAACACTCAGCTCAGTGTGGGCAGGTGTGCTCATAAATCACCCATCATGAAACGGGTAAATGCATTGAAAGAGTCTTCAAAAAGTTCACTACAGCTTCTCACAGCCTCTCACAACAACACCAGCTGGCACACTGACACATATGGGCTCCTAGAACACTCACCTGGCAGGGGAAGCCTGTCCTACAGGAGCTTGCCCTCCAGAAGATAATTCTGGGTTTTTTTGGGTCACCTCTCACATAAATGGTTATACTTTTTGACATGTAAATATTGATATTTTAAAAGAAAACTGCAGTAAAACGTTCAAGAGGCATCCAACTGAAGTTCAATACCATTGTGGTTTGATCCCCACCATCGTGGATTTTAAATATATACACAAATTCACTTTAATTGGTAGGGATTCTGCATTGTTCTCTTTTCTCCATGAACTTGCACTCCCTTGGCAGAAATTTGGTCTTAAATTATTATATATTCATTCTTAAAAGTCTTTTATTAATCACTCTATCATCTATCACTGACTGCAACAAAAATAGGCTCATAAATAATTTAAATTAAAAAAAATTTCATTGACTACAAGCCTTTACATTTTAAAGTTGCTTTTGATTCAATTATCATTATGGTTGTGAGAATGCAATTGATCAAAACAACGTCAATGTCATAGCTTGTGATAAAGAATGATTAATCCAAAAAGAGGTAAAATATTTTGGAAAATACTTCTCCTAATATGACAGGTGGGACTGATTTTTCAATTAATGTATTCATGGAGGAATATTGGTATTTGAAAGAGACAGGTTTCGGCATCAATTCTACTCACACCATGTCGTTGTCACTGGTATCCGCACCGAGAGCCTGTTTGCATAAATCGGCAGATGGGAATAAAGGGCTCCTGCTGCCTGCTGCTCACTTGTTGGGGCTCCTTTCAAGTTATGTGCCAAAAATTACATAGCGATTTTTGATCATCCACGAGCTGACATCAATACGACGTTCTTCCATTTCAGCGACAGTGGAGAAATGAGCAGTCTGCCTCGTACAGGGACGCGGTTCCCAGTTATCAGAGACAAATTTCAAAAGGTGCCTTTGCTTGGTGGCCTGAAGGACTTTTCACAGAAGGAGAATTGGCTTTCTCTGCCGGATGGGTGATGCATTTTAAGTGGGATGGTCTCCATGCTCCACCCTACCCCACCCTTTCTCCCCCCAGGGGAGGCCCACTGTGTGGACCCATCAGCGCACTCCCTTTCCCTAAGGCTGTGGTTGCGTTTGGCCAACGGGAAGCCCCCGGCCAGGGGAAGAAGCCTTGGGAGGAAAGTGAGGTCTGGCATTTATTCCCAGGCCTTGCATGCGGGGTGACCCAGGGTGCTGCGTCTTCTCCAGAAGGCCGCCGCTCCTTTACACTTAGCACAACCTCTGCTGTCTCCAGATTCTAAAAACCTCTCCTTCCCCTCGCCCACCTCAGGGCCCCACCACCCAAGGGGTTGCACAATCGTTTGTAGTATACTTATGGAGATGTAAAGGTGGGGTATTCCTCTACCCCCCCACACCTTTATCCACATTCCCTCTATTAAACACTCTTCAAAGGACCCATTTTGAGTGCACTTCCTGTTTTATGCTGGCACTCTGACTAATAAACCCGTTTTTTTTTTAATCGATATAGACTGGAAAAGGACATTTGCGAAGGAGGGAGTGGCAAATAGGACACATGTCGGTGGAGGGTGTGGAAATGGATTCTCTTAAAACTGCTCTGGCCTGTGAACCTTCAGAACATCGTCACGACCCCCACGGGGCTGGGGACTCTGATTTGATGATGGCTCATCTAGTACCTGACCACCCATCTCTGTCCCCTCCACTGTATAATGATAAGGACTTGGGCACCAAATAGGCTTTAAGGAAACCTGGCAAGTGCTTCTTCACAAGTGCCTTTGACACCGGCGAATCACAGCCACGCTGTGCGTCCGGCACTGCCATTCTCTCCTGCCGCCCCCCTCCCCGCACTGGCCTCATATGCAGGGGAAGCACGAGGCCTCCCTTGAGCTGATGTATGAGGTGAGGGCTGGTTTCACGGAGCCAGGACCCCACAATCACCTGCTGGGGTCTGGCATCAATCACTCTGGACAGGGAGCTTGCCTGGCTTATCTGCCAGCCTCTCCGCGATGCTGATTTAGAAATTCCAGACAGCCAAACCATCCAGAGTTCTTTATTGCAGCGGCGGGCAACTGATGTACAATAACATGTAAAAAGATGGGGGTCCCCAGGCAATCACGGCAGCTGCAGTTTAATTTGAAATTGGGGTTAAAATGTGTGCTGTGCTGGTTTCACCTGCTGGAGAAGAGCAATGATCTCTTGAATCTTCCATCCTGGAATTGGCTAGAAGCCCCCTGGGGGGCAATTGCCATTATTCTTGGTGCCACTGAGACTTGGGGCTGCTGGCAGATGGCTGTGGGGCGTGTTTGCATTAGCTGCCTCTGTGATATTTTGATTTCGGGAGGCTATTTCAGATCCCAGCATTTATTTATTGTTTGTTTGTTTGTGTGTTTGCCTGTTCAGGGCCACGGCTTATGTAATAGTTTGAATTATTGTTCAGCAAATGTTCCCTTTCTTCTCTTCACTGTGTGAGGGGAGAGCGCTTCACACCCCCGGGATGAAGGTTTGGCCCCGTGAGTTGCTTTGACCAGTTGAATGTGGGTGGAAGTGATAAGAACTAAGAAATGTGTTCCTGCTTTTGTTTGTCCTTCTCTCGATCTAGGGGATTGGACACAGGCCAGGGAGAACAAACAGGGAGCAGACCTGAGCCCCAGCCTGCGCAGAACCCGGGGAGCCCTGATCAGAGCCATGGGGGCCCCAGGGACCTGTGAGTGTGGGAATCGGTGCTTCTCGTAAGTCGATAAAGTAAGTTGGCGAGAACTGACAAATGTCTGAGTTTGCAAATTCCGCGCTGCTGAACCCAAGGGAAGTCGTTTTCAAAGTATTTCTCTGCTCACAATCAGCTTTCAATCCATTCAGGCATTCATTTCTTAATGTACTTGTTTATTCTGCAAATGCTTTTTGATAACCCTAGGTATCAAGCACGGTTCTAGAGAGACTCATCCATCTCTGTATATCTGGGTTGTCTCTTGATCTTCGTGCGAGGAACGAGGTCATGGAGGTGCACGTTCTTAAAGTGCCTCGAGAGGCAGGGTATAAATCAGCCCGTTTCCCAGCTCCTGCCTCCTGCTCCGCTAGGCTGCATGGCCTTCACTGAGGCCAGGCTGGGGAGGGGTCAGGGGAAAGGAATGATTCCCTGCCTCCTCCTCTGCACAAAATCAGAGGTGAGGGGCCGAAAGGGCGGAGAGAAGGGATGCTCACCCTCACCGCTGAGGGGCCCAGGTGTTTGAACCTCTTGCCTGGGTTCATTGGCTCAGCCACTTGTGGTTGACCTTGATTTTCTTTTCAGATAAAGAAACTGAGGCTCAGAGAGAGGCAATAACTCACCCAATTATTGGCACAGAGGAGGAGCAGTAAGTGTTCGTTATTATTATGCCAAGTCCCCATGATTAGAGAAGTAAAAAGACCTGCCCTTACAGACTGAACTGGCGAGCGTCTGCGTGGAAGAGAGTTGCCCTAGGAGGTCCGGCTGCCGTCCTTTGGAAGGCCTCGTTTGCAGAACTGGCCCTCGGCTGGTGTCTGAGAACCTGGGTGCTGGGAGATTCCCAGCACCCTGACTGATAAGAGGCGCTCCCTGTGCATTCACTGTTTACAAAACAATGTGGTTTATGCAGAACACCTGATTTCCTTCTGGGAATCTAGAGTTTTGATTCGTGCCAGGCACCGACTGCCATGTGACCAGCCTCCAATAAAAACCCTGGGTCTCTAACGAGCTCCCCCTGTGGGCAGCATTCCACACGGGTTGTCACAACTTGTTGCTGGAGGAATGAAGGGGGTCTTGTGGCATCCCAGTGGGAGGAACCCTGGGAAGCTTGCTCCTGGTTTCCTCCGGGCTTCGCCCCATGGGTCTTCTCTCTTTGCTGACTTGTTGTGTAGCCTTTTACTGTGACAAAATCATTCGAGTATTTCATCTACGAGTATGACTATGCTGAGTGCTCCCAGTGAGTCGGCAAACCTGAGACTGGTCTTGGGGACCCCTGACACAATATCCCTCCCCTTTTCTTGACTCCAGGCCTTTGTTTGGTAGGCACTCCGTCCCACCTACTACATCACCCTTAACTGGTCAGATTATTTCACTGATCCCTAGGATTCTGTTCAAATGTCACCTCAACTGTGAGTTTTGAAAGGTTTTCAGAGATTCTATAGCATTTACTTCTAGAATCACCCATCAGGCACTGTGTCTGAAATAATTATCTGTTCCTTTCCTAAGGACTGTCTGAGATTTGGGTTTTGTGACAAGTGTCAGTTTATTGCGGCCCTTAGCCCAGAAGCCACGATAAAATGATATAAAATGAATGCTTTGGCATTGGTTTGCCCTGTCCTTAATACTCCGTGTTCACTGAAAAAAAAAAAAAACAAACAACGTTGAAGAGAGAATCTTAATAGATACAAAATTATTACCTAACTTCAAAATATTTTGACAGTCCTTCCTAGATACAGCTATAGCAAAATATGTCTCTCAGCTGTAGAGTCTGCGACTGAAATTGGCCCTAGGACTGTGAATCCTATTTTTAAATGTGATCAGGGTATTATTTCCCATAGCCTGATGGCTTTAACTCATTAATCCAGGCATCAAAATTTGACTGAGTGCTTACAAAGTGCTATGCATCGGGAATGTTGTGGAAATTCGAAATGAAGAAGATACTCTCTGCTTTAGAAAGACTCAGTTCTATGTTTAATATCTTTTTTAGATATATATATATATTTTACAAAATAGGTATTTTTTGTGTCCACCCAGGCCATTCGCCTTCCATGGAATACCTTCCATGGAATAGAGGATGCTAACCCCTCTCCCAGGTAACCTTGATTTCAGGAAAACTGACCTCATGCCCCATGCCCACAGCTTCAGCAGTGGGACCTGAATGCTCCAAGATAACTTGTATAATCCCATCCTCTTTGCCACACGATTGGTTCAGCAAAACCAGGCATAAGCCAATCAGCATATAATACTTTTGCTAGGCACAAGGTGGCTCAATCAGTGTAGAGTTCATATTTTCCTTGAAAACCTCCTTCTGGGTGTGGGAGAAGTTGGGATTTGAATCCTAGAACTGCTGGACCATTTTGAGGAGCCGGGCTGAGGAGAGGAGCAGAAAGGCACCCGCAGAAAACGAAATAGGAAATAGAGAGGGATATTAATCAAGGCACTCCTGATGTCCAAACCTCTAGAATTATTGCTTTCGTGAGCCAACAAATCATTTAAAATAATTAAATAAAAATGAGTTAGCACTTCGGACGTTTGCATTAAAAATTAAGTGATTTAGCTCCATGGCATCTCTCTATCCATCTGTCCCTTCTCTATTGTCTCCATCCTGATTTTCCTTTGGGAGAATCATTCTTCCCATGTTCCCAGACACATTCGGGAGGGGACCGATATCATACTCAGATACAGAGGGGAGCTCCCATGAGCTTACACCCAGCAGCGCTCTCCACCACGTCGGCTTTGATCGTTGGTTGGGGAATACACTCGTGACCCAACTTGGGGTAGCAAATGGATAAATATTTTAAGACTAGGAGATCCCCTTTCTTCTCCTAGCTTTTATGCCATCGAGATCTGTGTTCTAGATACCTAGGGACAATTCTGCCACCAGGTGAGAACCCAGAACCTCCAGGAGATGGAGTCAAGGGTGAAGCCAACGTTAGAGGAAGCAGATCTGAACGAGGGGAACTGAGTCACTGAAGATCCTGGATCAAACCTGCCGTAAAGCACGCTGCCTCTGGACCTCTCTAACATGGGCACCAAACCAAACCAAACTGAACCGAACCACAACAAATCCATCATTAATTAAACTAGTCTGGGCTGGAATTCCTGACATTTCTTACATACTAACGTTAGGTTCTGCTTTCAGTGTCTACCCTACGTCCCGTCCTGTGCGTGGTCCTGGAACAACCTCTGGGACAAATGAATCCAGGCACCTGAGTGGGAGAAGCTCCCATCCCAAAGCAACAGGTGGCAAACATACATGGGGCTGTGCCACAAGGAAAGTTGTAGTAACCATGTTGAACGAATGAAGGGATCCTCATTTAAAAAGAAAAGATGGTATCCCTTTCTGGTTGCAGGTAAGATGGAGTAAACACTACACTGTCTCTCCCACTAGTAAAGCTATAGAACCTGGAAAGGTCCCCACGGAGCTGTGGATGGAGGACTCGGAACAGAAACTCACTGTCGGCGGGTCAGACAGGAAGACCAGAAGCCAAAGCCCCCCAAAGTGGTGGTTTGTTTGCCACGTTTTGCCTCTGGTATCACATGACCTGATCCTAAAACGTAGAAGTGGGCATGAGGATAGAGACAGAGAGAGCTTGAGGAGAAGCCCAGAGAGACCCCCAGTCTTGTTCAGGAAACCAGTTCTGGTAATGGGGACTCCTAACCCTTGGAGACAGTGTGGACCTCTTCATTGTTTCCCTTTCTTTTCTCACTTCTCTCATACTCAAATTCTTAAACAACCTTGTGGTATTGGTTTATAGGATTTGTGTGAGACTCTGAGTCTCATAACATAATATACAAAACGTTCAGAACAGTATCTAAAATTACTTGGTGTATAAAGAGCCAGGAAAATCACAACACTCACGGGGGGAGACAGCAAATAGACACCAGGCACGGAATAACACAGATACTGAAATTTTCAGGCAAACACTCTATTTATTTGTTTAAATTTATTTATTTAAATTTATTTAATCCTCACCTAAGGACATTTTTTTCATTGCTTTTAGAGAGAAAAGAAGGGAGATAGAGAAACATCAGTGTGAGAGAGAAGCATTGATTGGTTACCTCCACGCGTGCCGGAACTGGGGGGTCATACCCCCCAGGACCACACACCAAACCTCAGGCTAGGACCAGGGATCCTATGCACCCGGCCAGGGGATTGGACACATAAACTTTCGGTTGGGGGAGGTCCCTCCGACCAACTGAGCCACAGCAGCCAGGGCCAGGTGAAGACTTTAAAACAGCTGTGCTACAAATCCTTCAATAAGCAAGTATGAACATGCATGAAACAAATAGAAAAATAGGGTCTAAGCAAAGAATGGGAAAAACTTTTGTGACCTGCAGTTAGGAAAATGTTTGTAGACATGACACCAAAAGCATATCCATAAAAGAAACAATGAATAAAACTGACTTTAATTGTAATAAATTTAAAAATTTTGTTCTGTGAAAGATGCTGTTAAAAGAAGACAGTGTCCAAAGACTGTCAAAAGAAGTCAAGTTTGTTACCGGGGAAAAAAGTATTTGCCAATCACCTGTCCAGGGTATGTAAAAAAATATTCTCAAACAACCCAATTAAGGAATTGGCAAAGACTTGAACAGATGCTTCACGAAAGAGGATATACAGGTGGCAACCATACATATGATAAAATTTTCTGTATCATTAGCCATTAGGGAGATGTATTTAAAGCCACATGACATACCACTGTGCCTCTATTAGAAGATCTATGGTAAAAACCTCACAATGTAAGTGCTAGAGAAGACGGAGCAACTGAAACTCACACGTTGCTTTTTAGGAATACAAGATGGTACCGTCACCCCGGAACACAGCTTTTCGGTTTCTTATAAAATTAGGCACCAGATGACCCAGCCACTCCATTCCTGGGCATTTTCTCCGGAGGAAAGAAAACTTCTGTTCACGTGAAAACCCATCTGCACACGTGTCTAGCAGCTCTCTTCGCAACTGCTGAAACATGGAAACGACCCAAATGACCTTCAGCGGGTGAACGGTGGAAAGGTGTGCGGCACACCTGCAGGACGGGGTACTACTCAGCAGTAAAAGGAACGGAGCGTCGCCGTGCACCGTGACTCCTTTGCATCTGGAAGGCATTATGTTGAATGAAAGGAAAACAATCTCAAAGATCACATATTACACTTTTCCATCTATATGACTTCCTAAAAAAGAAAACAGACATAGCGATAGGGAAGAGTGCAGGGGCTGCCAGGGGTTGCGTGGTGGGGGCGGGGGGGACTGTGACTATGAGGGAATAGCCGGGTGTTAGATTATTATTTTTGAGGGGGGGCCAAGTGATAGAGCTGTGCTGTGTCCTGTTATTGGTGAGGGTACAAAACACATATGTATACATCACAATTCATAGACACATACACCACCAGAGGTCGATTTTACGGTATAATATTTTTTAAATGACATTTAAAGTCACACACAAAATAATTGATGTCTCTAAGTGCATTAGTAGAATTTCCCTTAAAAAAAAACACAAAAAACACCAAACCCTCCCATAGACCCGCTTTCATCGAGGTGTGGCCTGACTTTCCAGAATCAAACCTCTGCCTGAGGGCGGCGCTGGGAGCCCTTCCTTCAAAGGCACCCAACACGGTGTCTGCCCATAAAAATCCAGCCCACGAAGAGTCCTGGTCTTCGTGCCCAGCTTTCTTCTCTCCCTCCTCCCAGCTTTGACAGGCAGATGGAAATTATGTTAGAAATGTAAACTTGGAGCGTGAATGGGAATTTTATTTCCGGGGATGTTTATAATGTCTTTTCTCGTGGGCTGAAACCCTTATTCAGATCCAAACAAATTATCTGAGGGTGTTGATAATAGGATGAATCTTAGAGGATTTTCACAAAGGTCTGGATTCAGAAAACCCGCCCTTCTCTGGGCTGCACTTTTAACGGGGAGTTAGGCAGGGGTGGGGGTGGTGGGCTGTATGGCAAATCTGAATGTGCTGTGCTTCTCCCCCTCCCCTTATTTATACATTCACAAAAGCCTCTAGATATCTGGCAACCACAAGTTCAAGGTGGGAAGAGAGATAGGCTCTTCCAGAGACAATTGCCTTTCAAAGCATACATAAGGATTCAACTTATTCCTGGAGCCCCGCCAAAGGAGACAGCAACAGACCGAGCCTTTGTTTGCATTTTCTAAGCCAGCAACTGGGAAATATCAGTAGTAAGATAGGGGATACCTGCTGTCTATGTTTAGCTTTGCATTTAGGTGGCCAGGGACTCTGTTTAAATAGCTGATGAGTGAGGATGGTGGGAAGAGGAGTGTTTAAGGAAATGCAGTTTTAAGATTTTATACAAGAACTATGGTTTTTACTTTTCTACATTTCTCCCCAAATTTTGACAGCAGGTGTATGTATAGTAGGCTTTGGCTGCAAGTGGTAGCGATCCAAATTAAATTAAATTAGAAGATAAGGGGAATTGGGTCAGGATGATTTTTTAACTGACAAGTCTGGGGGAGGACTGCAGGCATGGTTGGATCCAGGGGTGTTTGTTGGTTATGAGTTAGTTACAAACAGGAGAAATCAATCTAGCTTGTTTAAGGGTAAAAGGGCTTATTGAATGTTAACATGTGGCTCACAGAAGCTCTGGGAAGAATGAAGCATCTGACTTGGTGGCTCTGAAACCAGGAGTGACATCCAAATTGCAGTGCAGAGCTGCAGCAGAGCAAGCACTGCTATCCTTGCTTTGGGGACACTGAAGTGGAGCCCAGGCCTCCGCACCGGAGCCCCCCACTTTGAAGCCATAGGAAAGCTGTGTGTCCCTGTGGCCTATACCAACAAGGATCTGAACGGAGACTTCTCTAGGTTACAAGGTCATGCGGTGCATCTAACTGGATGAGCATGGTCAACTTCCTGCATTTTAGCTGCAAGGGATTCTGGGAATATGTTTCTGACTTCTTACGTAAAGAGATATGAGACCATAAGATGGGAAGTTCTCTGACACGGGAGGAAATATAAAGGGGCTCGGGGACAAAGAACAATGAAAGCAACAACAACGATGTCATCAACAATGGCTAACACATTTCAGTGATTTTTGCTGTGCTTGGCAGTCTTCTAAGGATTTTAAGTGTCGATTAATTTAATCCCCACTCTATATCCCTTTGGAGATATGTAGTCCTCAGATTAAGAATCTGAGATAGAGAGACCTAGGGTAACTTGCCCAGGTCTAGGGTGACTATTCATCCTGGCTTGCCTGGGACAGCCCCAAAATAATGATTGTAAGCACCCCCACTTACCCTCAAAAGTGGTCTGATCTGGCCATGAATTCATCTGGGAAGAGGAGAAGCTTGGATGACAAATAGCCACGAGTGGGGTCAGCTGACGTCACCAGACTCCCTCTCTCAGCATTGCCTTCTCTGTTTGGGTTTGCCCCTCCACCCCTCGGAGGTTCAGGCTGAGACCCTCTCACTTCCAAGGCCAATGGAAAGATACACAATCTCCATACCTGCTCCAACAAGTTTTTAATCAGAAATAAAAGAATTTCAGCTGACTGGCCCAGTGTGGGTTTAGAACTCCCAGCTCGCACTTGGGCCGCTGGCCCAGGAAACTCACGTGCTAAGAGTAGGGGGCGCCACCAAAGGAAAACAGTGGTGCTGGGATCCAAAGGAGTAGAAGGGATGCTGTGCAGGGACCAGAGCAGATGTCCCGCTTCACTGCCAGAGCCAGCCATGCACTGTGACTGTTGTACATGAAAACTCGATTGTCCACGTGCTCTCTAAAACACGGGGAATTTGCTGATCATTATGCAGCAAACGATCATAACAAGATGCAATCAGATATTGCCACTGGAACCCACCCAGTTAGAGACACAGAGGTGCAGAGAACAGAAGGCTCTCCGTAAAATGGCCAATAATTGGCAAACCTATTCTGGGAAGTGCCAGAGAGTAAGAATTTTAGGCTTTTCAGGCCAAAGGTGGATTTCGTTGTACATTCACGCATGTGTGTTTGTGTGCATAAAATGTGAAAAAGCACTGTTAGCTCAGGGGTTGCGCAGAAAGAGGCTATGTGGGTGGATTTGGTCCAGGGCACTTATTTGCCAACCCCTCAGCCATCAGAGAAGGCAAGACACAGATGCGTGAATAGAGAGCACAGATGTCTCCTGTCACCCACGCTGACCCCACGTGTGTGTCTGCAGAGACCAGGTGGAGGGATGGGCATCAGGAAGGTTGCTGGCAGTGACACCCGAGAGTGACGTGAGGGCTGTTAGAGGGGACCCCCACGAGTTTAGCCATCAGGAACCCATTCGTCTTCTCCTTGTTGGCAGTGCTTGAGAATCACTCTGCCCCCTGCTTAGCTCAGACCTTAGTCTATCAGCGTCTCCCACCTCCAGTCCCAGGAAAGAGCCAGGAATGAGTATGTGGCCCCAGAGATCCTTGAGACTTACTGCTGCCACAGGGTCCTTGGGTGTAGATCAGAACTTCCCACCCACGCTCTCCACTCTCCCCTGGCTGCTCATTCGGGCGCAGGGTAAAACTCAAGTTCCTTCCACATCCTGATCGGGCTCCTACTCGCCTCTCCAACCTCTGCCGCTTTCCCCTTTACCCCTCATCTCCAGCCACCCCCATCTCCTGTGTTTCTACGAACACACCCAGCTTGGTCCTCCACTCTGCCTCTGTTCTTGCTGGTCCCTCAGCCCGATATGGGGTCCTGCCCAATATCCACAGAGCTTGCTTCCTGTAGGTCTTGTCTAAAAGCTGACCTCCTCAAGAAGACTTTCTGGACCACTCAAAAATAGCCCTTTCTGCCCCTCTTTATCACTCTGCCTTGCCTGCTTTTCTTTGTTATGTTTGTCACTATCTGACATTATTCACATATTTATTTGTTAATCTATTTATTGTCAGTCATTCACCTGGCCTGTGAGCTCAGGGAGGGCAGAGAGTCATGTTTGTTTTGCTTCAGGTACCTAGAAAAAATTCTGGAACAAAGTGATGCTCCTTTAATATTTGCTGAATGACGAAATAAATGTTGGCACAAAGATGCTCACTCTTTCCCACAAGCCTTGAATCTGAGAAGAGATGAAATGTGCTATAGCTGCAAAGGGAAAATCTATCTGAGAACAGAGCTGAGAGAGAGAGAAACCAGACCTGCAGAGACAGCCTTTAAGCAGCTTGATCAAACTGCACCTGAAGCTAAAGACTACTGCTGCTGTTTTTAGTTACAAAAGCCAGTACATTCTCTTTATGCATAAACCATTTTGGATTAGAGATCTTGTTGCTTGAAATAAAGGAGACTTTAGAGTATCATTTGGCTGACCAGAGAGGAGAGGACAGGGAGCAAAGGAAGGGAGAGAAGAGAGCTGAGTGGTTAAATGACATCAGGAGATGCAGCAATTCTGGCCTCTAATACAATAAAGTTCTCTGTGAGCCTCAAAGAAAACCCCTTTATAAATGCAGCAAAGCGGGAGTCAAAAAGGAACTTAAAGGAAGTGTTGCAAAATTTAGGGCTGAGCTGGGCCTATTTGGAACACACATTCTCTACAAAGCAGGAGTGTGGGTGGTAGAGGGAACACAGGTGCTGGGGTCACGTGAGCTGTGAGCGGCTTCATCCTGCTTGAGCCTCTTTTCCTGTGGTGTGACCTCAAGCAAGTACTTGAGCCTCAAGCTCCCACCCCCCAAAATGACTGATACAAATTTTAAGTGTTAAAATGAGCATTAAGTAAGGACATATATGTTCCGGGGCCTGGCAGAGGAGGAGGCCCATCACTGGCCTTCAGTAAAGGCCCGCTGTGATTTTCCTCACGGGGTCAGGATTTCCTTGCCTCTGAGTGGCGCTGGAATTTGGAGAGTTGCTGAAAATGCCGCCACCAGCACCGAGGGTCAGAAACAGACTTGCTCTCCAGGGCAAGCCAGGGATGCGGCTTACCCAGAGCTGGTGTCCCAGTCAGCGCCATCAAGCAGTAACAATGATCACAAAACCACCCACATTTCAACATCTTATGTTACCCTGACGCAGCTCATGCAAAAGCCCTGGGGGGCCACACGTCCACTCCCCTGCCCCGGTGGTTTACCCGGTGCTGTGGCATCCACTCTCAAGAGCACCCAGGAAAGAGTTTAAGTGACGGTGGATCACACAGTGACAGAGCGACTGTCTTTCTTCCCCTTTCCTCTCCGCCCTTCCGGGTAAGCCAAGGACAGAGTCTCAGTTGGGTGCCGAGAATGACTTATCATCTCTCCAGGGCTTTCTAAGCTCCACGTTGGGACAGAAATCCAAGCCACTGATTGCATAGCCAATGCATTTATTTTATTTGAAAATTTAACCTCTTTTTTTTTTGAGGGAGGTGTCTATAGCCCACTTTTTATTTCTTTAATTTTTTTATTGTTACCACTATTACAGATGTCCCCCGTCCCCCCCTCCATCCCCCTCTGCTAAGCCCTGCCCCCTCCCAGCCTTCACCACATCGTGGTCTGTGTCCATAGGCTTTGCCTATATGCATACCTGTTCTTTGGCTACTTTCTTCCAGTCCCCCTCCCCTGCCCCTCTGAGAGCTATCAGTCTGTTCCATGTATCCACGCCTCTGGTTTTATTTCGTTCGTCAGTTTCTTTTGTTCATTAGACTCCACTTATGAGTGAGTGAGATCATCCAGTATTTGTCTTCCTCTGACTGGCTTATTTTACTTAGCATAATAGTCTCCAGGTCCACCCATGCTGTTGCAAAGGGTAAGAGATCCTTCTTTTTTACAGCTGTGTAGAATTCCACTGTGTAAATGTACCACAGCTTTCTTATCCACTCGTCTGCCAGTGGGCACTTGGTTGTTTCCAGACCTTGGCTATCGTAAATAATGCTGCTGTGAACATAGGGGTGCATGTATCCTTTTTGATGAGTATTTCAGGAATCTAATGCACCTCTTAACCTCTTTTGCACATTCATTGCCCAGATTAGTTAAGCTCTAAAAACAGCATCTTCGCTGATGAGATGGAGTAAAATGCAGAAGTCTTGATGGGGAGGAACACGGGAAACTTCCCCACCTGGGGTGGGGAGCCCAGGGGGAGTGCCAAAGGCTGGGGCCCCCGGGGAAAGAGGGGGCAGAGGGAATAAGGCTGTTAGAAGACTATGGGACGAGGCCATCAAGAGAAGAGCAATGGGGACATGCTGAAGCCACAGCCATTGCCCGTCCCAGTTTTACAGAGGGAATTACAGAGTAATGTCCAGACCCTTCTAGATGCTTCTGTTACAGTAGAAGGGGACGCATGCCGGCCCCGTCTGCCATTCTGAACCCCTCTAAGTCTCCTGCCGCTGGCAGAGTCCTGGTGCTCATCGCCATCCGTCGCAAGCTGGTGGTGGACCCAACACACGGGGCCCGTGTGCCCGGAGCTAACAGAGCCCATCTGTGTGCCCTGCTTGGCATTAGGGCACAGGCCCGAGCAGACTGCCAAGGGAGGAAGGGCCGGGGCTGGCAGCCACTCGTGTTTTCCCTCTGCCACGAGTTTCTCCATCCAGGAGCAGCAGACAACCTGGAATGCACCCCTCCTGAGAGCCGGGAGAGCTGGCAGCCTCGGAGGCCTGTCTGCCTCCCTGGACACATGGAAATGAACCTGGAGGAGAAGCCTGGAGAAGAAGGTGGGTGTTTATCAGGGTCCTGTTCACCTAAGGACACAGGACAACTTGTTTAGCCACTGCTGAAACACCTTCCCATTCCATTGGGAGAGGCTTCCAGAAGCTGTGTTTTAGCCAGCTCTCCATGAGTCAAGGTCAATGCTTGATCCCTCGCATTCCTTCCTTTTGCCACCTCCCTCAGTGTCAGCACACCCCGTGGCTCTGCCTCCATCGCAGACCCTGCATTGCCTACTTCTCGCCACCTCCACCAAGACCACACCGGTCCACACCTCCACTATCTGTAACCGGGACCACTGAGCATCCCTCAGACCTGTCTCCCATCACATACTCCAACCCATCTTCCGTGCACTGGTCGGAGGGGCCATTGAAAAAGATGTATCGGACTGAGTCGCTCCCCTGCGGGGTCCTCCGGGGAGTTGCTGCATCTAGAATAAAATCTCTCCTCCTTGCCTGGCTTACTCTCTGAGTTCCTGGCCCGCTTAGCATGTTTGCAGCCCTCCAGCTGGACCTCGATGCATTCTACTCCTTGCACGCACCAAGCTTGTTCCTGTCTCAGGACCTTTGCACAGGGGGTCCTCTCTGCCTGGGTAGATCTTTCCCTAGATCTTTAAAGGATTCACTCATTCATTTTCCTCCCTACGTACCCTTTTCAAGGGACACTAGAACTTCATAAACTTCTCTCCCAACATCAAAGCTCCTCTCCAGCTGCCACCTTACCAAGTTCTTGTCTGAGGACTGTGCCTGCTCTGGTCTTCATGGCTCCTAATGGTCTGGCCTAGCGGGGACAACCCAGGACCTAAATCAGCCTGCCCTGGGTCCCACCGCAGGTAAGCAGTGGGGCCAGACTCTGAACTGTTCTCTTTGCTTCCCCTTCTCCATTCCCATTTTATTGCCAAACCTCAAATCTTGCAGTGGGTTGAAATATGGTCAGAGCGAATGAGGACAGGGCCTTCCTGTGGTTCTACCCCAGCCCTCCTTCCTCGGCTGGGTACGCAAGGAGACGTAATGAAACATCGCTGCGTGCACACGTGAGCACAGGGAGTGTTGCTCCTTCCTTCAAGAACGGCCTTGCCTAAAAGCAGGGCTAGGAACACAAATAATTTTCTCTCCTTGCTTGTTTCTCTCATGGAGGTGACCTTCTTGAACTTCTAGCTCCAGCGGACATGGTCATTCCATAATCAACAGTCACCGAGAACCAGAGGTGGGTCCACCCTATGCCAAGACTCTGGGATTACAAGGAACAGCAAGCCACAGACCTCAGCCCCCGCAAGGATCTTGAGGCTTATACCTGCCAAGCCTCTGTGGCTGCTCTTTCCTTGCAAAGCAATACCTGTGAAGAACGGTAATGGAGCGCTGGCTCAGGGGCACATGTCTGCTGCATGTAGGACCATGAAGCTCCTCCACACAATTCCCGCCCCGGAAGTCAGCCACCCTGGTGGTTGGCATCCTTCCCTACAGCATCGTTTTTGCATAAGTACGCTCTCAAATGTTGGGGTTACCTTTGTTTCCATCCGTGTGCTCCTGATGGTCTGAACTCCTCATTTTTAAGTCCTACCGATCCTACCTCTCGAATATGCCTCAGGTCCACCCCCTGCTCTGCATTTTGGCCACCACTGCCAGCTGTCAGGTCCCTGGCGTTTCTCACCACTCTCCCTCATCTTCAGTCTTGTTCTTCTAAAGTTTCAATCCTGCCTCCTGCTGGAGAACACTGACTACAATACCACACACCTTCTGGATGCCCACCTGTTTGGTGCAGTGCCCACCTCCCCAGAGGCATTCTCCCAGCCTCCCTTGCTGCTGGAGGCAGTCACGTGCCTTTGGCTTCTCCAATCAGATCCTCTGCTTTAGAAAGGAAAATGCAGGGATGAACAGAATTGAGGTTTTGTGAAGCGAGGTCATGGGTGCCCCCGGTCCTCCTGGGGGCTTCAGGTACACTTTCCAGTGTCCAGTGCCACGGGATCGGGTGCAGCTCCTGGCTGTTTATATTCTGATCTTGGCTCTCTGGCTCTGTGGAAGGTACTCTATGCTTCTTGTTATCCATTCATTGATTTTCGGTTTTGCTTAAACCAGTCTGAGTGGAGTTTGTTGTTTGCAGTTAAGAAGCCTGATTGATACAGACCACATTACTCACCCACCTAAACAGTTCTCCCTGGTTTTCCTGCCCACCCGGCCCTGCTCACCCCTCCAGCCTCAGACCCAGTACCCCGCTTCACACTTTCTACTCCAAGTTTATAGCGAGTGTGGACTCCTCGCTTCTCACTCTCGTACAATATCCAGTGCGTGGAAATTTTTATTTTACTATAGATCCATTTCTCAGAAGAGAAAGCTGAGTCTCCACGATGTGGTCACATGTTTATCATGGAGCCAGACCCAGAACTGAGATCTCATTGACCACTTCACCCACAGCCTGCACCCTCGCCATGCCGTGCACCCTGACCCGTGCCCTAGCCAGGCACAGGCACCATCCCACATCCCCTCCTTTGCCCCGGCAGCCTCCTCTCTCTGGATCATCTCCCTATGCCTTTGCTTCGGCAGTGAGGGCGCAGGCTCTGAAGCCATCCATCCTTGATTAGAGCGCGTCTCGTGCCTCTTCTGAGTGCTACAGGCCACCGGTGGTTAAGGGCCTAGGCTCTGGAACCAGACAGACTGCGTTCATATCTGGCTCAAGCTGTGTGACCCTGGGCAAGCGGCTTGACCTCTCTGTGTATGCCTTAGTTTCCTGGGGAAATGGCCATGATACAAGGACCCACTTCACTGAGTAGGTGTGGGCACCAAATGTATTAATCCTGAAAACAGTGTCTGGCACATGGGGAGTGCTCCATAATGGTTCTCTTATTGGTTGTTTACTGTCTGCCCTGCTCTCTAAACCGTGAGCATCTTAAAGGCAGGAGCCAAGCTGTATTTATCTTTGTGTTCTTGGCACCTCCTGTAGTGCCTGGACGGCGTAGATGTCACATTAGTGCCCTGTGCTTGCGGCCGGGTCTCATGACAGTTATTTTATTCATACCTCCTGCATGAAGGGCACCGTTCCAGCCTGAAAAAGAAAGAGTGCTTCATCCAAGTTTGGCGTTTGGGGGCTGTTGGCCCTGGAAGCCTAAGAAGACCCAGGGCGTGGGGAACCTGTCAGCTGTGGGGGCTGGCAGTCCTCAGTAGGGCCTTTGGGGACCACCCACCCTTGGCAGGGGGCATTTAGGATCTCATTTGAAGGCACTGGCGGGGGTGGGGGGACGCTTCATGCAGAGGGCCACAGCACATGCTGCCTCTCGGGTGGTGCCAGATGGTGGCAGTTTGGCTGGGTTCCCTCTCTATCTGTGAGCCCGCTGACCCATTCAGCAGCTCCAAAGTGCAAAAAAGATACTATGATGGTGCTTTGAAATGCCTGGAACTGGGAAGCTGCGAGGAGCTTGGCACAGAAGGAGCACGGCCTCGTCGCTGGTCCTTGGCTGTGTTCACGCACCAGCAGAGCAGGCTGGCTTCCAAGCCGCTTAATGACCGCCCTGGCTAGCTTTCTGGTTCATTCGGTCTGACCACCACGCAGAGGATCTGTCATAGAATGCTGGTGAAGAGATCAGGCCCTGGAGCTCCACTGGCTGGGCTCAAATCCCAGCGTCTCTGCCCACCAGTTGTGCAAACCTGTGGCAAATAGCCAGCATTCTCTATGCCTCGGCCTCCTTACCTGTGAAATGGAAGTACTGTTGCCATAACAGCAGAGAAAACATTTGGGATCAACAATGTTGCCTGCCTGTACACCAGTATGAGGACAGCTCACTCTTCTGCAGCACTCAGCACATGTCAGGAAGTCTTCCTTCCCTGCATTATCTCATTTAATGCTGACAACCACCCCACGAGACAGGAGCTATCATTCAATCTACTTTTAAAATAAGCCAAGTCCGGAGGGTTTAAATAACTCACTCAAGGTCATGAAGGTGGAAACTGACCAGGATTCAGATGTGGGCAGTGTGGCCCACGGGCCGTGATGGGCTGCCTGACGTGGCACAGTATTGATCAGAGACCGTCCTCCCCTGACGCAAATGTTTATGACCCACTCCAGAACATTCAGGAAAGAATGTATGCCATGATTGAAAGCAACCCTGCAGTATCAGCTAAGCTAATCAATGATGATCAAGCAATCTTTTGCGCCCGTCACCTACAAGGCATCCGTTAGGATGATTTTGGGTGCAAGTAACAAGCCAGCCCTGAGTCAGAACAATGACTTCAGTGATTCCTGTTTTTTACCCAGGAGTTTAGGTAGATGCTGTTTGGTTAATCCAGCGGCTCAGGACATCGTTAAGGAAATGTTCAGTTCTGAGGGGCATCAGCTCTGCCCACAGGCCAACTCCCCTCCGACAACAAGATGGCTGCCCACAGTTCCAGGCAGCCCCACATGTGAAAAATGTCTGAGAGAGAGGACCAGGGAGGGCTCTCTCTTCTTGGGTATTTTATTTTTTAGGAGTCTGAAGACATTCTCTACAAGCTCTGGAAGACTTTCCATCAGGTCTCATTGGCCAGTAGTGGGTCATGTGCTTCTTCCTCGGCCAATCGCTGGTGGGAGTGAGGCTGCCGTGACTGGTGGTCTGGAGTCGACTGGAAGGTGGAGCAGCAGCAGCCCTGGCCACCATGCAGACTCTGTGCTCCTCTGCTTGACTTCACTTGCTTTGGCCATCCCTCCTGTGGGAACACCTGTGCCATTCCTCAGTGTCATCTTGGCAAACCATTTGTACACAAACCATTTGTATGTTAGGAATCCTCTCAGTTGCAAATAATAGGAAACCCAACTAGCAGTGACTTAAAGGAAGATGGGTTTGTTTTTCTCACATCACAATAAGCCCAGAGGCAGGTGGTGCAGAGCCAGCTCTGTATCATCACTGACGGTCCAGGGACCAGGCCCTTTCTGTCTTTCTGTTCTGCATTCTCAGCATACTGTTTTCATTCACAGGCTCGTCCCCCTCTGGATCTAAAGTAGCGGCTTCATTTCCAGGCAAGAAGGAGTGAAGAGGAAGTAGGGTTGGTCCATAGGAATGCCCTGTAGACATCCATTTATGTCTCATTGGCTGGAATGGGGTCACGGGGCCACCATTAGCTGTGAGGGAGTCTTGGAAAGTGAGCGTCTTCACTGGACCCCATGCCACCTTGAACAAAGTCAGGGTCCCGATGGTAAGGAGGGAGAAGTGGATACTGGGACGGCAACTAGTAGTGTCTGCATGCCCTTTTATAGATCTCTGTTCACACTGTAAATCCTTCCCTTTTTATCCTGAGTGGACGGGCTCTCCTGCCCCTTCTGAGAAACTAAAGTAAAAAAGGAAGAAGGGAAAGAATCTGGTGAAATATCTTGCAGATGTCATCTCAGTCATACCTCAGGAATTCTCACAGGTGGTGTTGACTTCACATCTCTGCTGGCCAGGCAAGCAGGCTCGGAGGGAGTAATGATTTGCTCAAGGTCATAGCTAAGTACGGAGCTTAGCAGGAATGTGACCCTGGATCTGTCTTGCTCACAAGTTCACATGGAACTCTGGTTAGCCTAAGTGGTTGCTGTCTGCTCACTGGTAGGTCTCCTGTCCATCACTTCATCTCTCCCAATTACACGACACATTCCTTAAGGTCAGGACCAATGGCTGAGAGGTTCCTTGTGCTCCCATGCAGGAGGGAGAGCACCCCTTCATCGACACGTACTTCCCGCCTGAGGAGAGGGGAAACCACGTGGGCTGGTGCTGGCGCCTGAGCACCACTGGCAGCCCCCATGACTCCAGAAACATTTCTTCCAACCACGGGGAGAGCATTAAGCTTTCAAGTGGGCACTGTGCTTCGACAGGTGCAAACACTGAGCATTTTTCCGCTGCCTTTCCCTCCCCTGAGTTCTGCTGCGGGCAGGTTCACGGGAAGTTGGTTAATTGGAAGTGTCCCTGCTGCCCCAGTGAGAAATGGGACGTTGCACACCATGTCCCCTGGAGAAAGTCTCCCATCTGTTCACTCTATGAGGATAATTACATGTATAAATGACCCGCCTGCTCCTCCCTCCCCTGCCTGGGTGGGAGGGGCCGTGCCCATGATAAAGTTTCCCGAGTGACCTTTGAGATGAAGGAGTATGACTCAGCCAGCTGGGGGACCAGCCGTCTGCCCTGGGCTCGACTCTGCGGTATCGACTTTCTATTCTAGGGGTGGAAGATGCACATTTATTCTGAAATATTTTCTGTAATGAATCTGTGATTTGGGAAGAGTACATCTACAGTTATTAATGTTGAACTCGATGTGACTCCCGGCAGTAGAGAAAGTCGCTGACTGTCTCTGGGTTTTCTTTTACCCCTTATTACCAAGAGGAAAGGACCCAGGCTAAGCAGCTTGGGAAAATGCGCCAGGTGCTTCCCCCCACAGCAATGCAGTAAATCTCTCTCTGAATGTTCCAGCCACGAAATACTTCACGCAGAACTATCTCTGCCTGGAAAAGCCTTGGGAGTGAGGACTTAGGGGTGGAGTCTGGTCACTGCCACCAGCCAGCGATAATGCTTTGGGCAGCTCACTCCCTCTTCAAGGGCCTCAGTGCTCCTACCTGTAAAATGGGAGGACATTAGCTTTCAATTACCCCTGCAGTGAGCAGAATCATGGTCTCCCAAGGTGTCTGCATCCTAATCCTTTGAGACTGAATACTCAGGTTGCAGGTAGAATTGAGATGCTAATCTGCCAACTTTAAAACAAGGAGATTATCCTGGGTTATCTGGGTTATTCTGGATTGTCAGTGTCCTGATAAGTGGATGGGGGAGGCAGAAGATGGAGACCCAGAGAGATGGCAGCAGATGGCAGCGGGAGAAGGACTCAGCCTGATGTCGCTGACTTTGAAATAGAGGAAGGGGCCACGAGCCAAGGACTGCGGAGCCTCTACAAGGTGGTAAAAGCAAGGGAACAGCTTCTTCCTTGGAGCAGCCCTGCCAACACTTTAGTTTCCCATGTTCGACAGCCATTTGGACCCACGGCGGTGAGAACGGGCCCTTGTAGCGTGCACACCAGCTGTCGGCCGTTCAGGGAGCTTCCCGTGCACTGCCTCGTTAGACAAACCCTGAAAGGTAGGGGTATGTTGTCCCTGCCATTTGACAAACGAGGACACGGAGTGTGTACAGCTTGTGTCAGGGGGTCACAGAGCCGGGACTGGGGGAGCCTGGGCTTCAACTCTTTTGGGTCATCAGCCCATCCCCGTTCTTTGTGCACCCGGGGGGCATTTGCTCAGTCTGATGTAAAGTGCTGTACAAACACGGCATCCAGTTAGGGTGACCACAAGTCCCCGTGTGCCCGGGACTGTCCCTGTGCCCTGGAATAATGCTTAATGTGCCCCCATTCATGCTCAGCGGAGACCCAGTTTGGGTGTAAGCCATACAGTCATCTCAGGTTGAGCCCTCGCTCCTAGTGGTGACAGAAACCTCGGGGGACAGTGGGAGGTGCTGTGCCAGCTGGGCTCGGGAGCATGGGAGAAAGCCCTGGAACTGGGTAACTTGTGGTTGAGGCTTGGTCCCTAGACCATTTTGTTCTGTGACCCTGGGGAAATAAGAGCCCACATGACCAGCCCTCATCCCCGGCGGCTACCTAACATTTCCTCTGTCTTCATCTTTGCTTCTCTTCTCCCTGACTCACCGGCTTCCTTAGGGAAGCCCAAACATCAGGCACCATCTGGCCCAGGCCCTTTGCTCTTATGCACATATACCACCTCCTTTTCTCCCAGAATTCTTTGCTCAAATGTCAACTTCTCAGAGAAGCCTTCTTGACCACTCTGTTTAAAATTGCAAATTACTCCTTGCCCCAAACATATCTCCTTCCCTTCTTTTATTATTCTACATAAGTCCAAACACAATCTGACATATGATATATGTTACTACTTATCCTGTTTATACTCTCTCTGCCCCACTAAAATCCAAACTCTAGAAGGTAAGGCTGTTTGCCCCCCACCTCCTTTTTTAACTACTATACCCCTGGTACCAGCAACAGAATCCATCATAGAATAGACATAAATGAATAGTGAATAAATGAATGCGTGAATGCATGAGTGAATTCAGGGAAGGCATAACATCTCGGCATCTGTTTGTGGAACTGAAGAGCGAATGAACTTGAGAATGAAAAGTTTTCCATTTGTGTTGCACATTCAGCCAACTTTCCCCTGTGCTTTTTGCATTTATTGTCTAGTTTACACGTCCCCCAATATTATATAAACATTCAACTATTTTATTCCAGGACTTCGATGTTTTTTACATTTAATTTACCAATGCCTCATTTTGATGAATGTAATGAGATATGAATCAGATTTAATATTTTTGTCTAGATCATTAGGCACTTTCAAAATGGTCTGAATATCATTTATTGAATAATCTATCTTCCTCCAAATAATGGAAATTCAGGCTTTGTCAGACTGTAAAGTCATATCTATGCGAGTCTTTTCCTGAACTTTCTAGGGAGTTTTTTTGCTCTGTTCCCAATCAGCCCCACACTTCAGTCCTGTAACTCGGTGTGTGAGAACACTGGGTACCGCTAACTCCGTATTCTGTTTTTTCCAAAAATATTTTTAAGACTCAATTTTCCAAATTCACACTAGAACCTTTTTCTCACAATAACTTCATAGAACTTCACATTTTATAGATTAAACTCTAGTCAATGTTAACTCTCCAGGAATATGCTATGTGTCTTATAATCCGAGTATATCTTTTCCTAATTTATTCATATGGATCCTAAAGACTTGTTATAATAAGCTCTAATTGTTGGATATTATTGTTACTGAAAATTGGATTTATTTCGGTTTCAGGTGTAAGCATTTATCTCAATGCTTAGGACACATGCATTTCTGCATCTGGATTTTCTCCCACGAACCTTCTCCCTTATTTCTGAATCAAGACCAAATTTGGTAGAAGTAGTTTCTCTTGAATTTCCTTCTTTTTCAACACACTTCTAGGTGTTCTCTTCATGGAAATGTTATAATGGACTTGCTTGGCTCCCTAAGTATACGCTGATTCTATAGTTTGTGGCCCTTCTGGATACAATTAGAAGCTCTGAAAGTTCTAGTTGATTTTCGTGGGTTTTCCAAGCAGATGATATGCTAATCCTCAGTTCAAACCCCTGTCCTTCTCACAGCCTTTCCAAGTATCTGGTCATTAATCATGTTTGCCCTTTGATACTACCCCTGCATGTCACCGTCCTGCATGTCACTTGCACCTCTCTTCCTGTTCAGCAAGCCACACGTGTGTCTTGGCTGCATGTCTTGATTGCAAGGCCCGTGCTCCCAGCCCAGAGCTGCCTACACTGCGGGCCTGCATGAGCCGAGTTCACACTCATTCTGAGTCCAGATGTGCCCCAGGTGGTTTTTCAAATAGCAGGATGGAATTTGCCTAAGGGCCCGAGGTGCCCCAGGCATTGTTCTAGAGACTTCCCACTCCTTTGCTGATGTATGTCTTAGAAGAAACCTATAATGTGGGTACCCTTATTGCACCTGTTTTTGATCTGCAGCTTCTAAACACATAGAGGGTTAAGTCACTGGCCCAGGGGAACACAGAAAAATGATGAAGCAAGGAGTTGTACCAGGGAAGTGTGTCTCCAGAATTCGAGCTCCCAACCAGCACACCTACCACCTCTGCAAGGGCTGCAGGCCAAGGTCTCCTTGTTGGTCCATCAGCACAAGTGCTTGGGCGACTTGCCGACATTGACCTTTTGGGTGCCAGGCAGTTTTCAGTCCATTCCAAAATACCCACCCAGCCTATGCTGGCCCCATTTCTTCTGCTCTTTCTGAAAATAGCCTGCATGACCCAGAAACAAAGGATTCTCCATTTCCAGGGCCCTATCTCTGAGGCACCATGAAACACATCACCTAACTCGGGCAGATGTTTACCCCACCCCCACACGACCTGCTCACCCTGTAAGGTAATGGAAGGATAGCAGCGCCCTTGTTAATAGGGAAGAACGTGCCCAGCAGCAGGGCTCTGGGTGCATCTGTAGCCCCCCATTTTCCTGCTGGTGGAGCAACAGGCTGCAAACCACCTCCCGGTGATATGCTCACAGAGGTGCCTTACCCCGCCGGCCACTCCAGCTCTCCTGAGAGTCCCAGCTGGACTGATTTTTCAGATGGTTCTGATTTCCTGTTGTAAAAAAACTGGAGACAACCAAGGGCTTGCTTATCGACGCCAGCAGCTTTGCAGCTTGAAGAATGGGGGACATCTGACATCTCACTGTAGGTGCACGAGTGTTTGTGGAGTCTTGCGAGAGCCCATGCCATTGCTGCCGACCAGGAGAGGATGGGAGGGGCCTGAGCCAGGGTGGTGGCCATGGCGTTGAGGAACTCAGGAGGTGGGATTCTACATGTGGTGGGTGGTGGGACCAACAGGATCCACTGCCACAGTGGATGAACACGAGAGAGAGGAGAGCGAAGTGATGCCGTTGCCTCTCGCTCTGCCATGGTTCTGGTGCATGTGGTGGCCAACCAAAGGCGTTTGCATGGGTGGGATGAAGGCTTCACAAAAGCGCCAAAGCAGCAGTTATTGCCTGTGGGCGGGTGATACCCATCAAGGAGGGAACAAATGATGATGGGGGACGTCCTTTGCTTTGGAAAGCTGTCATGCCCGTCACCGAAGCTCCTTGGTGGGAAGTGACCACCAGGTGTGGGCAGTCGCTGGAGGCAGCATAGCCCAGAAGTACTTCACGATCTCAGAGAATTTGAAGAGCACAGAGATTGTCAACCCAGCATGTTAGATCTGTGTTTTCCTAGAAACCGTGGCCTCGAGATGCCAGCCCCCTCCGCCATCCACAACACACACGTCTATCTTTCTCACTTCTGAAACTCAGGTTACCCAAGGTGACCCTTTTGTTAGAGCTCATTCTCCATTGGTTGAATTGAATAATCTCCTGTGTCCTTAAACATGCCAAGTTCACAAAATAAGGGATCAAAACGCTTAAATCATTTAAGGGAAAATATTGTCAATAACCAACTCTCTTACATTTATTTCAGTAAATGCCATACCTGGATTTGCAAAATGGCAATGTGTGGGTACGTGTCCTGTGACAGTCTGCTTCACGGCAGTCGGAATTCTGTTTCTTCATTGTCTTCTGTTATGCTTTCTGACGTGTGTAACTGATCTTCTGCTCCCACACTAGCCAAGGTGTTTCCCAGGCCTGCCCTTCTATAGGCATGATCATCTTAAGGCAGAATTCCCATGGGCCAGGGGAGTTGTTAGAGTCTCAGTCCCCCAGGAAGGTACCTTGGCATCCTGCTTACACACTGTCACGCACTGGGAGCTGAGTTTCTCGCAGAAGGGCTGCCTGCCGCTTTAAATGGGTTTCCGGCCTCAGGTTCTGGGAAGTGTGCAGCTAGCTGCATGAGAGGTGAGTTATGATTCAGTACCCAGAATTCCTAATGAAGTCTCCCGAGCAAAAAGGGCTCTTATTCCACCTCCCCCACATCACATTTCGAGTTGATTCATGAGCAAAGGCCCAGGAAAACCTCTGGTTGTGGGGGACTGAGGAAGAATGAAGTCATTTCTGCATTAAGAAATCACCATGCCCCAATTATTTTATTTAAGAAAAGGCAATTTCATTTTCCATTTATTTCCTGCTCTAAATCTAGATTCAAAGCTCCTTCTCCCCCAAAAGTAGATTTAGATCTATCCCCCTCCCCTTTCCACCTTCATCCCTGCTTATTTGCCTCAAGATAGAAAATTCAGTCACGCCCTTCAGGGGCCAGCTGTCTCAGCTCTTTGGGAGCTGTTTAAATCCCATCTAGTTTACATGAAATAAATCTGCAACCCCGTGATGACAACCATGGCCTCCTGGCTCAAATAAGCAGCTCCAAGTGAAGACGGGGGTTGGCCGAGCCCAGCCTGACCCCTCCCTCGTTTCTCTCAGCATGGGTACAGCTGGGGCATCCTGGACAGCTAATCCTCGGGGGAAAGTCACTTGGCACCGTTCACTGCCTGATATTGGTGCCTTTTGTGGAGTTGCCTAGGCTAATTAAAAGTCGTGCTGTGTGTGATTTTAATTAGGATTCACATCAGGCCGGGTGAGGCTTTAAAAGGGAGAGGAAGCCACACACTGTGCATTCGGAGGGGGGGGGCAGCAGGGAGGCGGAGAGGACACTTATTTATAACCCTTCCTGCCACGTGCACGATGTGGAGGCCAACCGACACGAGTTCCCATCCCACTGCGCAGAGGAGTGGGAACTCGGGAGTCCAGTTTGGCCTGCTTGGGTCAAGTCTTCATCAGCTGGAGTTTCTGGAGTTTTCTAGAACTTACCCTCTTTCCCGCTAAAGACTATACACTTTGTTTCAGTAAAGACAAGAAAGAGTCAGGGTTTTGGATCCCAGGTCCCTGTTGATTCCCAGAGTTCTCACGCCCTTGGCGTTCAGCCTGTAGACTCACCCTGGATGCGGGTTTGGTTGGTGGTGCTGTTTCAACCAGTGGTGACCACCCAGGGCCAAATGAGTTATCCCACATTGAGTGCTTAGCACTGCGCCTGACGCGTAGCGCTAGGAGCTATTATGAATACCACCATTGTGCATGCTTCCTTTCTTGCATTTTCGGTTTCCATGAGATCAGAGTTTGGGTTCCATTCATTGTTGAACTCTGAGAGCCTAGAGAATTGCTGGTCTGACATTGTGGCTGGATGAAATGTTTGTTGATTTCCCCATGAGGAAATGAGACACTCCATCGGGCAGGTGCTTGCATCAAAGGCAAAGCCCTTGGCTGCAGTTACGGAGCACCCAACTAACTCTGTCTTAGGCTTTAAAGACATCTTGTCTCATACAAGCACGTTCAGCCAAGAGACCCCAGGGCTGGTGTGTCAGCACTGCATCACCACGAATACAGAGTCTTTTCACACTTCTGCTCTGCCTTCCCCAGCTTGTCATCCTCATGGTCACAATATGGTTGTCAAGATCCTGCACTTGCATCTTTAGAGGGGAGAAAGAGTCAGGGGCAAAATGTTTGTCATGAGGCTTTGTGCATTTTTTTCAGGGTGGGCAGCCCCCAACATCCTTCTCCTTCCATCTCATTGCCAGCCTCCAGACCAATGGCTGGCAAAGGGGAAAAGGGTGGACCATGATGGTGATAGCCCAGATTAATCCTCTGGGACTGAGGATGCATTAGCATCCCTGAGATCGTGAGATCACTGGCTCTCTCAACACAAAACTAGGGATCTGTTTGCAGGGAAGCAGGGTGAGGGTGAGGTGATGGCTGTTGGGTAGACAACCAAGAGTTGAGTCTGCTCTTACTATTACTGTTGCAATGGTTACTAGGGTATTTTGCTAACTCTATGGAAACTTGAGCCTTACTTTCAGCTCTACTGTAATGAAGTAGATGATCACCACATAAAGAGTTACAGACTTGGGGTGTAGTCCCAGCCCTCCAGGTAAGTAGGTTCCACATTGCCAGTGGGGCATGAATGAGTGCCTTCTCTCTTCCCATTCAGCATCATTAGCTGCATGTGCCTCATGAGCATAAGGTGGCTGCTACTGTGCCAGAAGATGAATCTGTGTCCTTCACCTAGCAACATCTGATTATGTCTCCTTGGTCACTGGCTTAGCTTTCAAAGACAGGGAAGCTTTTTACAAGCATGCTATTTATATTTAAATACCAACCTATTCAGCTAAAAGCATTGAAAGCAGTCATCCTAGGGTGCGAAAAGATTGGGGCAAAGGGAATAAGAAAATGCCTATTCTGTACTAAACCTTCTAAAACTATTTGATTATTTAATCTGAGTACACATGCCTTTGATTAAATGCATAGAAAAAGTAAAATCAGGGTCATCTGTGAAGCGCATCTGTATTCCAACCTGACTCTACCTCCTGGGAGGATGGGCCCTAACTCTGACCCAGTCCCCTCTCCCACCTGACTCCCACTGTCCAGTCCCCCTCCTGCAGTTTGGATGCTGTTTCTCAACTGGAGCTTAAAGCAAGAGAAATGATTTCACCTAATCACCTTGGCCATTTTCTCAAAAATTGATTTCGTTTTAAGCGTTTTTCATGAGGAACAAAAAAAGAACATGAGAGGCAGCCGAATTGCTGTCCCTGCCGGCTCCCGCTCTGTCGAGGAGGCCAGCCTGAAGGGCAAATGCCTCTGGAGCAGGCTTCAATTTTCAGCCCATCTGGAGGGACGGCGGCCTCAGTGCCGCTTCATGAAATGAAATGGCTACTTCGAAAGGGGCAAATAAATTGGACTGAAATGCTTTTGATGCAAGTGGGAGAGAAGCTGTTAACCTGGGTGAGAGGGCCCGCAAGCACCTCCTAGGAACTCCTGTGGTGCCACTTCTTTGAAAGCGCCTTCAAGCTCCGCTCTGGAAGCCAGAAGTCAGCACAGAGGACAGGAGTCTGAGCCCACCCCGGGCCCTACGTGCTGTGTGGACAAGGACAAGCCATCGCCCGCCTTGGGCTTCACTGCTCCGCCCGTCCCACACGGCAGAGTGGTTTCCACTCCTAAGGCTCAAAGGAGCCGCAGGAAAAGCAAGTAAAATCATAGTCATCGCCCCAGATTGTAAGTTATTTTATGGGATATTTAAGACATTTTCTTGGGTTTTCTGCTGCAGAGTCCTAATGACAGCCCTGTAAAGGAGCCAATCTGCTGTCACCGCCCCTTGCGACAGTGTGCGTATGTCCTCATGAGGGAGGGTGTGCCGAGAATGATAACACACAATTTTGGGGGGGTGTGCTTTTGCAGGAAAGGCACCGAGCGTGGGGGTGGGGGACACACGGAGGGCTTCCACTCTCTCCTGATACCTGGAAGGCAGACGTGTGGGTTTCGTTACAGTAGTTTCCACACCTTTGTGTGTCTGCACCAGACTTTTGCCACCTCCGTGCTGTTGACATTTGGGGCTGGGTGATTTCGTGTCGCGGGGGGCTGTCCTGGGAAATGTATGATATTTAGCAGCATCCCTGGCCTCTACCCATTAGATGCCAGTAGCATCCTCCCCCTCCAAGTTGTGACAACCAAAGGCATGTCTCCAAATGGCCCCCAATGTCCCCTACAGGCACAATCGTCCCTAGCTGGGACACTCACCTAGGCAAAAGAGGACCTCTGTCTCAGGAATATTAGATGACTTCCCCCAAGTCACACAGCGGATGAGTGGACAAGACAGGCCCAGCATCCGGGCCTCGGTCTCTCATCCAGGGCCCTTTAACATCTATCGAGTGTCCTCTAGAGCAGACGTTTTGCTGTTAGGGTTACAGTGGAGTTGTATCAGGCGCGTGTACAACTGGATACCCTTGACAGAAAATGAAACACGGGGAGATTCCCTTTAGTTTTACAGCAAACTTAGGAACTCTGACGCCTGCTCCAGCCTGACACTTTCCACCAATGCATTGGATATGGGAACACTACTTCTGGTTCACGATATGGCCTGACCTTCGGTGGACTTCTGATGGCTTTTCTAAACTGACGTTTGCTAAATGCATCCCAGGTATGAGCCACGGACAACACAGTGGGTAATCACACCAGACCTCATCTAACTCACCGACAAATTCAAGTGCCCTCGTGGTGGGAGAGGTAAGTGCAGAGAAGTGCTAGACACAGGTGGGGGTCCAGCCTGCCTATGGGCTCACTGTGTGTGGGGGGCGGTGCGCCAGATGCTAGATGACATGGTGTCTGGGAAAGCTTGAAAACCTATAGAACGTAGAAGCCAGCTATCGCTGTTGGGTTGCCATTTAACTTTCACAGTACAACTGACTTTGCATCAGATGGGACTCCATTACAAAAGGGAGAAATTGATTTCTCCCCAACTTTAGGAAAAGTTTTTGAGGCTGAATACTCTGGGATAAAATTATCTAAAAACTTTAGACAACAAAGTCTCACGTAAACAATTATATTGCACCAAGGAACTATGCTGTAAAGAGACGGGGGTCACCTTGGGGAGAGATCAATCCAGGAAGGCTTCCTGGAGGAGGGAGTTCTCAGCTTGTCTCCAGGAAATTCAGGGTGTAGGGTCGGAGGAGCGCTGGGCCAAGGACACCCAGGAAGAAGAAAACACTGTGGAAAATCCACTAAGCTGCAATTGGCAAATCTTGTGTTCATAATGTGAGCAGGAGATGGCCTCATCTCCTGGGATGGGGCCATCAGCACCTTACAAGGCCCCCTGGTGTCCACAGGCAAGAGACAAATCAGAAATCACAGGTGCGTGCAGTTGCAACATGTTATGATCATGTCAGGGCCAGGTATCACAAATGTTTATGAATATTAATAACCATTTGTTCCCAAAGGACCAGAGATCAGTTAATTAGAGCCCTGTCAACCTGTTTATATTATCTATAAATGGAAACCCATCAGCAACCAAACATGAAATTAGGCAGGCCGTGTGTGGGCCGCCACCGTTTCTGGATAAATTACACAGCCTGCTCCTGCCTGAGCCCCCACCGTGGGCACGGAGGCAGGTGTTTCTCCTCCCATTCCCGTTTTAATCGAGTCAGTGGTTACAGGAGGCACAAGATAGATGGTGCCTCTCCTTGCTTCGTGGCATGGGAGGAGGGGTGATTTAAGACCGTCGGTAAATTAGCTGCAATCTAGAGCCTTGGAGGAAAATTACCTATAAATCAAAGTTCCATGGACAGGTAATCAGGCCCCCAATCCAGCACTGATCAGCATGGGCCCGGGGCTATCCGTCTCCTTCCTGGAGTGATGATCCTGGGTGGGGGCCCAAGTCACAGCCCCTGTCTGGTTCACCTTCCATCTGGACAGCTCAGCACAGGGGGTCTTAGGCATGTTCTATGGAACAAGCCTCAAGGAGTCAGGGGCAGAGAGAGGGAGGAAAGAAGGGAAGGGGAGGGAGAGGAGAGGGAGAGGGAGAGGGAGATGGGGAGAGGGAGAGGGATTCTTTCAACAACCAGTTTGTGCCTGGCACCGGGCTTGAAGCGCGTCCATGAGCAAACAGAAAAGGCGGGCGGTCCGGACAGGAGCAGACAGAACTACACACCAGAGCACGTGCTGGTCTAACAGGACTGGGAAGCCCAGGTCCCCCTTGTCACAAAGGTGATTCCTCCTGAAAACCTCCTCATTCCCCCAAACTGCTTGTCGGGCAAATTCTTGTAATATTTTTCCCTTTGGTCAAAAAGAAGGGGGGTGCTTCCTGATCACATTTATGCTGAAACAACACTGAATTCCACGAGGTCACATTAAAATGGGCACAATGACTTGAAGAGTTGGGAGTAGTTACCAAAATAACCTGACCCCTCAGGGGAAGCCATTGTGGACTGGGGTCTTCTGCACGGGTGCCGGGGGTGTGGGGTGGCCTTTCTGGTTCATAGCCTGGCTCTGCCACTCGGGAGCTGTGTGACTTCGAGCAAGTTACTGAAGTTCTTTGTGCCTCAGTCTCCTCATTTGTAACGACACTAGTAACGGGTTTGACCACTGGGGAGGGTTGAAGGTGTTCATACAGGTGAAGTGCAACATATCAGCTCTCTGCGAATCGCTTGCCTGAGGGAAGTAGGTAAGGAGCCCATCAAAGCCAGCTGTGCATCTCGGGAGGTTACCGAACGTCTCTGTTCTTCTGCTCTCTGTAGGGGCTCCACACGTCCCTGTCGCATGGGTCCTGCATACGGGGCAGCTGGCCCTGCCCTCGCACAAGGCCTGGGCGGGTGAACTAGGCTGAAGCAGGAAGCCGCTTTCATGTCTTCCCCAACACATGGGCAGCATCCCCTTCAGGTCTGCTCTGCTGTGCCTTTCTGCCAGGGCCGGGAAGCCCCCAGCCTGTGCTCTAGGTCCCGCACAATTTGCCTTGCAAAGGCCCCCTCTGTCCCTCACAGATGTCCATAAACACATTTTCCCAACTGAAAATGCTCCAGGGTCAAGCTGGCAGGTCCTAGTGCGAACGCACCGGGCCAGGGATGGAGGGCAGCAGTACCTGCCGCAGAGCCAGCCATCCCCCCTGTTAGTTTCCTGTAGCTGCGGCAGCAAATGACGGCGAACCCACTGTCTTAAAATTGCAGAAGTTATTCTCTTACACGTCTGGAGGCCGGAAGTCCAAAATCAAGGTGCTGGCAGGGCCGCACTCCCTCCAAAGGCTGTTGGGGGAGAGCCCCTCCTGCCTCTCGCAGACGTTCCTGGGCTGGTGGCTGCCTCACTCCCACCTCTGCCTCCACCTGCACATCACCTTCTCTTCCCTGTCTTTCCTCCTCTCCCCATAACGGCGCTTGTCGTCGGGTCAGGGCCCACATGGTTAATTCGGGATGATCTCACTTCACCGCATCTGCCACAGCCCTTTCTCCACATAAGGTCCTACTTACAGGGACTGGGGGTTTGGTCGTGGGCATATCTTCTTGGAGGCCACCACCCACCCCACTGCGCTGCCCCCGATGATGAGGGGATGGCACGGCATCCAGGTGATGGCCAACACAGGAGCAACGCCGTGAAAACTCGCAGTGTGTGGCGCTGCCTGTGTCAGGAGCAGTTCTAGCTGCCTGCATGTACACGAACTCATTTACTCTACCCAGCTGCAGGTGCTGCTAGTGGACCTGTTTTACAGATGCGGAAACTGAGACACACGAAAATAAGCCATTTGCCTCACAGCCGACAGTGGAAGCCGGCAGTCTGTCTGCAGAGTCTGAGCTCTGACCCGCTTGCTGCACAAGAGTGGGGCTCTCCCCCCAGGTGGTTCTGGGACATGCAGGGGATGCAGGAGGCCTCCAGGGAGTGGAGAAGGCTGGGGTGTGGCTTCTGGGCAGCAGCCAGAGGCGGGATCTCAGCTTTTCCTATTTTTCAAGAGGAGTCTAAGATCCTGACTTAATGTGGAAATGCCCAATTATGAGATTTGGTGACTTATTGATTAAAAAACAAACAAATGAATCGCATCAGTAGTGTGTAAATCAGCAGTGTGCCTGCCCCCTCCAGGGCGCTGGGAAGGGCCACCCACCCAACAGTGGGAGCCCAGAGCCAGGAGGGCAGCCCTGACTTACAGGACACCCCCTCTTGGCAAAGCCTGCAGGCCCTCGCCCCTGTCCACAGCAGCTGCCTTTGACATTGCGCTCTCATCTGTCCCTAAAGGAGCCATCAGCGGGAGGTGACAGCGACTGTAATTCTGTTTTCATTCTTGAGGAGCGCTGGTCATTTCTGGTTGAGTGGCGCTGAGTGACGGGCCCTGATTTAGGGATCTTACGGAGGGATTAGTGAGGTGAAGGTAAAGGCATTTTCCTCCGAGGCCCAGGCTGGCTGCAAACAAGTTTCTGTGGAGGATGCTGATAAAAAGCAAATTACTTTATTCTGTTCAAAATCAATTTCAACTCCAGCCTGCAGAGTCCCCCAAGAAATAAGGTATTAACACTTATCGTGTGGCACTGAATTCTTCGAGGAATGGTAATCCTTAAATAGACGGAGAAGTCGTTTTTTAAGCATTAAAATCCAGCCGTGCGCGCTGTTCGTCTTTCTTCTTAACGAGCCGTGTCCTGTCTTGATGCATTTGGTGTGAAAGATGAATTCAAGTCACATGCCAACTGCCTATAGTGATTCCAGAAGCACCTCTCCTTCCTCCAGAACCTTCCCCACGTCCTCATCGCTGCCTGAAGTGCCACTAGTAGAGAGTCACATCTCGAATTTCCAGATGAAGAAAATTACCTGGAGAAAAGTGCATGTTAAACCTTATATTCAAGCCTCTTCGATGAGGAAATGAGAATGTATTTCCCGGGAACATTTGTGAATAAGAGAAAACTGCAACTGTGGTACAGTCCATTCTTTGTCCCAGGTTTAAGATATTTGGGGAGCATGCCAATCTCTGGGGATGGGACCTCGCAGTATAGGAAGATAACTGGAGACCCCATTTTTGAACCCGAATTTTGGTTATTTATTTGTCCAGCAGAATTTTAGAGAATGCTAACGATGCCCCGAGCCCCTGTGCTGGTACTATACTGTGAGCTGTGTGACTTTGGACGATGCACCTTTCTGAGTTGGACAGGTTAGGGCAGAGGCAGTAAACAGGAGGACATTTGGGTCACTAAGTGAGACATCACTAAACGATCACAGCATTTCATCCTGCTGTGATTGGGGTGGGTTCCCAATCCGGTCATGTTGCCCCGAGCAGTTTGTAGCAGTCAGAAAATGGGCTGGGTTATGCTGCATAACAAACAAACAAGACGTTTCCCTGGCTCCTAGCAGCAAGTGTTGCTTTTTCACTTGGGCTGCAGCTCTGTCTTGAGGCACCTGCTCTCCAGGACTCCAGTCTCTCTCACAAGATTTCTCGACCTCAGCACTATCGAAGTTTTGGGTGGGACCATTCTCTGTTGTGTGGGGATGTCCTGTGCATTGTAAGAGGTTTAGCGGCATCTCTGGCCTCCACCTATGTTGTGAGTCAAATCGTCTCTCCCAAAATTCATATGTTGAAGTCCAAACTTTCAGTACCTCAGAATGTGGCCTTGTTTAGAAATGGGATTGTTGCAGATGTCATTAGTTAAGAAGAAGTCATACTGGAGTAGGGAGGGCCCCTAATTTGATTTTAGAGAAAGAAAGGAAGAGAAAGAGAGAGAGAAACATAGATTAGTTGCAACCTAGGTATGTGCCCTGACCAGGGATCGAACCCACAACATTTTTGGTGAGTGGACGATGCTCCCAGTAACTGAGCCACCTGGCCAAGGTGACAGATGCCCTTTAACAAGGGAAACATTTGGAGACAGAAACGGACACGTGACAGTGAAGGCAGAGGTCAAGGTGATGACCCCACAAGCGCAGGAAGGCCAAAGGCTGCCTGAAAGCCACCAGGGACGAGGAGAGGCCTGGAACACACTGCTCCTCCCAGTCCACAGGAGAGACTAACCCTGCCGATGCCCTGGTTTCGGGCTTGTGGCCTCCAGAACAGTGAGACAGTAAATAGCTGGGGTTTAAACTGCCTAGACGGGGTACTTGTTACAGCCACCCCAGCAACAAACACAGCCCCTGGATGCTGGGAGGACCCACCCCAGTAGGGCCAGCACTGACGTCCTCAGTGGAGAACCCTTACTCTATCAGGAGCATTTCCGGAGACGGGGGGTATGCAGCTGATCATGCCCATCCCCCGCTCCAGACTCACAGGGGGCCCATGAGCTGGGCATGTGTGACAGCATGGGAATCCCTCAGGGTCCACTCTGCGTGCAGCCCAGGCTCCGTCTGCCCTGCCTTCCAAGCAGCACATCTCCCAGGCAGAGCAGACCCTGCCTGCCTTCTCATCCCCCGATGGGTAGGGAGCACCGAGTCAGGGCCTCTGGGGACTGGATGTCATTGGGTTCTCGCCCAGAGATGGCTGCAGGCCCAGGTGTGGCAGATTCAGAGCATACACCCTCCCTGGGAAGTGAGGGGAAACAGCTGTGTGTCTATGGTCTCCATGGAGACCTGCCAGCCCGGCAACCTCGAGGCGCAGCCGCACCTGGCCCTGGAAGCCTTTGTCTTTGTAGAGTCTTTGCGCCGTGTAAACACTAAAAGCAAACCTTCCAGGCATCCACAGCGGCTGGGGCTTCCCTCCTGGCCACTGGAGGCCTGGCCAGCCAGGACACCCCGGAGCAGGGGAATGTTCAGCTCCAACCCCTGTCTCCGCATTTGCTGCTATTAAAACACGCCAATGCTGGCTCTACGTACAGTCTAGAGGCCTTAGAGCTCTGCTCTGGAAGGAAGAGAAAAAAGAGCGACCCTGGCGTGTCTGGAATGGATAACAAAAGCAAGTTTACGAGCTGGAGGCAGAGGACCAGAACTCTGTGTTGCCATCCCCCGTTGCCATCCCCCAGCTACTCAGC